>NC_083885.1:30441924-31691924 GCF_032452875.1 Bos javanicus | reverse complement strand
TCAGGGTTTTTTCAAATGAGTCAGCTCTTTGCATCAGGTGGCCAAAGTATTGGAGTTTCAGCTTCAACACCAGTCCTTTCAATGAACACTCAGGACTGATCTTTAGGATGGACTGGTTGGATCTCCTTGCAGTCTAAGGGACTCTCAAGAGTCTTCTCCAACACCACAGTTCAAAATCATCAATTCATTGGCACTCAGCTTTCTTTATAGTCCAACTCTCACATCCATATATGACTACTGGAAAAACCATAGCTTTGACGAGACAGACCTTTGTTGGCACAGTAATGTCTCTGCTTTTTAATATGCTGTCTAGGTTGGTCATAACTTTCCTTCCAAGAGGAAGTCTAAATATCATCAATCCCATCCAATTGAATTTCTTAAAGTATTATGGCAGTTACACCAATTTATCTTTTAATTTTGGCTAAATAAATATAAATATCATAATATAAAGTATTAAAACTAGCCACATAAACAGTGCTCAATGACACTGAGGAAATTAATTGAAATTCTCATTTGGTGTTTGGTGAAAGAGATCTTTTCTCCAATTATCTGCCATTAGAAGGTATGTGTTCCTCACCAGTAAAAAATCCAGCAAACAGCCTTGTACTGTGTAGAAGGGACTTATTTTTAAGGCTTCTTTCTTTCTTTCTCTAAGTCTCACCAAATGCTGGTCTGAGGTTTCTAAAAATATCTGATGTATAAATCCCAGGGCATTTACTTGGAATACTGTTTTGTTAGGTTTATTAACGCTCACATTTTTTATTTCATTATTCCCATTACTTTTCTTTATTGCACAATTAGTCTGCTTGCACACTGTGTGTTGAAATTAGTTTTCAGTCTTGTTCTGATAGATACTTTTTAAAAAAGTAAAATAAGAAAGTTATCATGAAATGTCGTGTCTCAATTTAAATGGAATTTTGACAAAGAAGCTTTTTCTGATCTAAGAGAATGGGCTTTTTCTTCCTGTTATACTGTGTCATGCCAACCAATGTTGTTCCTTCCACCCTCTCCCTGTCATTTAACTCAACTTGTTCCCTGTTATCACAGGTTCTTTTCTCATTCTCTTCCCACTCTCTTAAAGTTGTTTTTCCTCCTCTCTTTAATGAATTAACTTTGCTAATTCTTTCGATCTCAGCTGCATCACTGCTTCCTCAGGCACACCTTCCCTGATTTCCACGACTAGGACAAACCCTGTTTGGAGGAGCACTCACACTAACACGTACCTCACCACAACACTTTTCTAGCTGAACTTTACACGTGCACATGATTAATTTGATTGATGTCTTTATGACTGTCAGCCTATTACAAATGTCAGGGCAAAAGCCAAGTCTATTTTCTAATAATTATGTCCCTTAGGTTTAGAACAACACTGGAAATACAGAAGGTACTCAATAAATATTCAATGAATGATCAAATAAAGATTTTAACATTAAATGAATTAATATATGTGGAAAACCTTGTCCATATTAAGTGATATTTTATAATCAGAGTAACTTCTTTTTGAGTAGATCTGGAGTGACCAAAGTAACAAATATCTATAAATGAAATTGATTAAGATGAGTAGTTGAGTGTCAGTTATTATTTAATGTATTAAAAGAAGCAAGAGGTGGTATCAGTGAGAATTGGTTCTGAATGCATGAAAAAGAAGCCTGGACCTTTTCATGGATACTGACTATTTCACTGGCAGAGTAGACAACCTGAGTGGAATTTGTTGAAAAATACCAGGTTTTTATTTTATATGATTCCATAAGATTTGTTTAAAAATAACATGCTAATTATGAACTAGCATTTTTAAAAATGTGTCTGTGCTTTCCATGGAGAGGGTCATTGTGTGATAAACAGAAATGCTTTGGAGCCAGATAAATGTTCTTTTTGAGCCTAAGTTCTGTCACATCAAAATTTAAATGAATAGGTTTAGCAAATATTCTGTGCTATAAAGTAACTTAAATAATGATACTCTAACTGGCCTCCTCCCACCACACATACACACAAACATAACAAAGGCAGGCCTACCGATGATAGTTGCCTAGCGGCCCTGGGCCTAGTGCTCAGTTGCTCAGTTCTGTCTGACTCTGCAACGCATCAAACTACAGCCCACCAGGCTCCTCTGTCCATGGGATTTTTCAGGCGAGAATACTGGAGTGGTTTCCATTTCTCCTCCAGAGGATCTTCCCAACCCAGGAATCGAAACTGTGTCCCCTGGAGAGCCATCAAGGAAGCCGACTTAGTTGTCCTACAAAGGAAGAAAAAGAGTAAAAGTGATATTTTTAAGTAACTTTCATATGCAAAGCATATTCATGTGAATTATCTGATATCCTCTCCAGTGGCTGAGAGGCTGATTCAAGAGAGGAAACTGAGTTCAGGATAATTAAGCATAATGCCTCAAAATCACAAAGCCACAAGACTTTCTTTTCAGAAGAAAGATGTAAGAGCATAACCTCTGAGGCATATTCTAACTTATTGGTATGAAATTTTAACTAGATGGATCTGAACACCCTATAGAGATGAAATTGCTTTGAAACTCTGGCAAAGGAACACATAGCTTTTCTTAATATTCCTATTATTTGAAATTTTCTAGCAAATTAATTTATTACTTTTTTCAGTTCAGTCACTCAGTCATGTCCGACTCGTTGTGACCCCATGGACTGCAGCACACCAGGCTTCCCTGCCCGTCACCAACTCCCAGAGCTTACTCAAACTCATGTCCATTGAGTTGGTGATGCCATCCAACCATCTCATCCTCTGTCATCCCCTTCTCCTCCCGCCTTCAATCTTTCTTAGCATCAGGGTCTTTTCCAATGAGTCAGTTCTTTGCATCAGGTGACCAAAGTATTGGAGTTTCAGCTTCAGCATCAGTCCTTCCAAAGAATATTCAGAACTGATTTCCTTTAGGACTGACTGCTTTGATCTCCTTGCTGTCCAAGGGACTCTCAAGAGATCCACTGGTTTCTATTTTATGCCTTTCTGGGATATTCAATTCAGTTCAGTTCAGTCGCTCAGTCATGTCCGACTCTTTGTGACCCCATGAATCACAGCACACCAGGCCTCCGTGTCCATCACCAACTCCCAGAGTTCACTCAAACTCATGTCCATCGAATCAGTGATGCCATCCAACCATCCTCTGTCATCCCCTTCTCCTCCTGCCTTCAATCTTTCCTAGCATCAGGGTCTTTTCCAATGAGTCAGTTCTTTGCATGAGGTGGCCAAAGTATTGGAGTTTCAGCTTCAGCATCAGTCCTTGCAATGAACATTCAGGACTTTCTTAGCAAACTAAATAAAAGAATATAAAAGAAAAATTCAGTGTCAAAGCCATTGAGGTAAGTCATCATCTTGGTGAGCATGCCAGTGAGAAAACTGCCAATAATTTAAACAAAGACTTTATCCCATTGAAGGCATTAAAGCAGAGAAGTTTAGCAAATGCCAACACAAGAAGTCATGTGATGTAATGAAATTGGGTTTTGACAACAAAATGATAAAAATTCCAAACTCATCTTAGCAACTGCTAGCCATGTGTTCTTAACTTTATAGTAACTATTTTCTGTTTACTCAGCAATAGAGTAAGAATTAAGTTGATTTTGGGGTGAGAATTTCAGCTATTGCATACAGAAACAAAGTGACAAGTACAGTCTTGGTATTCAGTGTAATAGCTATTATGCTTCCTGTTAAAATGTCTCTAAGAACTACTGTATGTGTTCACAATGGTAATTCCCTTTTAAAGTGAAAGAATTGAGAGCCTTTTTTTCTTTTACCAAAGTGCTGTCTCCCTCCCTCCTAGCACCTAACATGGACCCAGGCACCTACAGTAAGTGAAGACTGATAGAATAATTACTAGTTCAGTCATTGAGGAAATTTATTTCTCCTCTTTCCCCTCCTACTCCTCCTCTTCTTCTTCCTCCTTCTCCTTCCTCTTCCTCCTTGTCCTTATTCTTGTTGAGATAATGAAGAACTTAACCCGGGCAGGGGGTGGGAAGAACTCTGCTTCTGTAGAATGGGTAATTTGGGTAGAATTTGCATGCAGAGAAAGCATCCTAGTACGAATGTTGGCCAAACCAGAAATGCAACATAATACAGGATAGTATTTCAATTCCATTGAAAGTGGAATTACCTTATAAAAGTTGTTAAGCGAACACTCAATCTCAACCAAGTTTGACTAATAACAAGAGGGTTACTTTGTCTATATAACACATATTTTCTCAGTACAACTGTATGTACGCTTCTTGTCAAAGAGTCGGGGGTACCTGTATAAGCGAGAGGGAGAGCTTGGGCTCAAATACTGTCCAGGACACCACTCTGAGCATCTGAGCTCAGAATGGATATGTAACTTCAAAACCAGATACAGTGTGCCTCAAAACAGAGAAAGATAACTTCAAATTTTTGATCCAAAGCATACAATAAACTTTAAAATTCTGTACTTTCTTAATTATTCAATTCAGTTATCATAATAATTTTATTGTATTTCATTACTCACATGTCCTTTGCATGGTTTGTCATCTGTAACAATTGCAGTCCATATATACATATGAGAATAATTGGGGATTAGTCCATAATAATTCACATTTTCTGATCTATTTTACAAAGCATCTTGCAAATACAAAGAGATTTACTATAAAAAATGTCTAATTGTTTGAGTTTCCTGAGCCATACAGCAAATTCCCGCTGACTCAAACAGGCACTCTGTATCAACCTAGAGGGGTGGGATGGAGAGGGAGATGGGAGGAAGTTTCAAAAAGGAGGGAATATATGTATACCTATAGCTGATTCATGTTGAGGTTTGACAGAAAACAGCAAAATTCTGTAAAGCAATTATCCTTCAATAAAAAATAAATTAATTTTAAAAAAAGAAAAAAATTGTCTCATATTATTAAAGAGTCTGAGGAGTTTGAGATCTGCACTTGGCAAGCTGGAGACCCAGTAAAGCCAATGGTATCATTCTGACTCCAACACCCTAAAAATTAGGAAAGTCAATGGTATTTCAGCCTGAGTTCAAAGGCAAGAAAAAACTGATGCCTCAGATTCAAGATAGTAAGACAGAAAGAAATACTTATTTCTTGTTGTTGCTCAGTTGCCCAGTTGTGTCTGACTCTTTGTGACCCCATACTGCATGACCACAGACCTTCCTGTCTCTTGCCACATACGAGTTTGTGATGGGAAGGCCAAGTTCATGTTCATTGTATTTGTGATGCTATCCAGCCATCTCATCCTCTGATGCCCTCTTCTCCTTCTTCCCTCAATCTTTCCCAGGCTGAGGGACTTTTCCAATGAGCGTCTGTTAGCATCAGATGACCAAAATACTGGAGCTTCAGCTTCAGTATCAGTCCTTCCAGTGAATATTCAGGGTGTATCTCCCATAAGATCGACTGGTTTTATCTTCCTGCTGTCCAGGGGACTTTCAAATATCTGGATACCCCATGGCCCTGTCAAGTTAACCATCACAGGAGTGTAGACGGAAGTACTCAATAGAAGTTTTAAACACTGAATCATTGCTTTCAAATAATGTGTATATTATAAAGTCCCCGGTAGAAAAGCTTATGGACAATTTCATATTCCAAGTTAATTCCTACAGGGACAGCTTCTCTTGTTAGGTTGCCCTAGTACTGGAAGGCCAAGATCACTGAATTCCTACCACCAGCTTTTGTCTGATGCATCATATTCACTGGGCTATAAAGCTGAAGACTTCCCATTTAACCTTGGCCATATGTCTTCCACTTCCATGCACTTAGTTATATGGGAAATGGACAGCTGCCTTGTTAAATCATCCAAAGATCTTCCAAGAGCTGCTTTAAAATTAGGGGTCTAACACAGTCAGCATTACAGATCCGATGTCTCTTTAAATCTTTCTATGGTTTTATTCCAGTATTTGTTCATCAAGCATACATTCAACAGATATTTATTGAATTTCTACTTGGTGAATTTATAGTGCAGGATGCTGTTGGTGTTAGAGGACAAAACACGATGCTCAGGCCCTAGGAAACTTAAGTGTGTCAAGGTTTTTCCCTTTTGTAAGCTGGGATTACCCTGAATAGATTGCTGTGCCTTCTACACTGTAGGATTTAAGTTTGCTCACATCAGTGCAACATATGGTACCCATTGGTTATCTAGAAACTGGATATCCTTGGTCTTTTCTAAAGCTGGACTAACACTTGCTGGCAGGTCACTTTAATATAACATTAGCTTTCATTTATATTAGAAAGCATTTTACTGTGTTATTGTAACATATTTCCCATATACCCATATTACTCTGACAGAAATCAATGTAGGCCTTCAGTGCAGGTGAAATTAGAGAATTTTGAAGGGGCTATTTTTTATAGGCATTTTGACAATTCAAAAAGTAACACCTGTTCATTAGAGAGTGTCAGAATGCCCAGAAGGAAGAATAAAAGTAAAAGAAAATACCAAGACTTACAACCTAAATATAACCATTGACAGCCGGTTATAAAAAGATGCTTTTGGTCTCCATATATGAAATATAAAATGCCTAATATTTACTGAATGCTTTTCTGCTAAGTTTCTGTTCACAATACTTTTAGGGGTGTGGAGTAAAGTTCCATCTTATGACCAAAGTATTTTTAGTATTTATACCTTAAAAATAATAAAAATTAAGCAGAATGAGATGAAGTAACTTTCTCTAGTTAGTGCTATCTAATTAATAAATAAGTTTCTCTGCTTAGTGAATATCCAATCCTGGCATGCCAACACTGTGCCCCTAAATGTTGTATTCTAATGAATATTCATATTCACACATGCTCATAGTTTTTTTTTTTTTTTAAAGAGCACAAGACCATTATGTAAATTCTGTTTGTAATATGCCTTTTAACTTAACAACATGTGATAAAAACATTGTATTGTCATTAATATGCTTCTGTATTCTCATATTTGAAGTTTGTTTTAAAGGCCTTTTTAAAAAAGATAATTGTGCTATGATTTTTAGGGTATATTTTATCTTGAAGAGTATTTTTATTGCCATTCTTTTAGAAAGTGAATATTCCTGAGAAATATCTGCTAAAACTAAGCTGAGTCTTGATGAATTAGGACAGAAAACAACTTTGAGAAATAGGAGGCTTCCTGCTTTCCCAAGTTCAGTATAACTCCTCAGACTTAATGTGGTCTAAACACTGACTACATTTGATCCTGTTTCTGAGCATTGGTAAGCCTAAATAAAATTGTTTAAACTGCCTTTTGTTCACATAACATTGGGAGAGAAATGAAGGGAAGTTCAAGTTCTCTTTCTGTATATCCATGCCATTTAACAATCCTTGGGATTCTAGTGACACGCAGTCCTCAACTCGTATGTCTTCTGTTAAGAGAGAGAAGATAGCCAGCTAAATAATCCCCTTCAAAGGTAAAAGCTACCGTATGTTAAAGAGAGGAAGAAAAATACTGTGGGACTTCGGGAACAGGGAGGGGCTCACCTTGACTTGAGAGACTTTATTTTTGGGGGGCTCCAAAATCACTGCAGACAGTGACTGCAGCCATGAAATTAAAAGATGCTTACACCTTGGAAGAAAAACTATGACCAAACTAGACAGCATATTAAAAAGCAGAGACATTACTTTGCCAACAAAGGTCCATCTAGTCAAAACTATGGTTTTTTGAGGAGTCATGTATGGATGTGAGAGTTGGACTATAAAGAAAGCTGAGAGCCAAAAAATTTATCCTTTTGAACTGTGATGTTGGAGAAGACTCTTGAGAGTCCCTTGGATTCTTTCAAGGAGATCCAAACCATCCATCCTAAAGGAAATCAGACCTGAATATTCATTGGAAGGACTGATGCTAAAGCTGAAACTGCAATACTTTGGTCATATGATGCGAAGAGCTGACTTATTTGAAAAGACCCTGATGCTGGGAAAGATTGAAGGCAGGAGAAGAAGGGGATGACTGGGGATGAGATGGTTGGATGGCATCACCGACTCGATGGACATGAGTTTGAGTAAGCTCCAGGAGTTGGTGATTGACAGGGAGGCCTGGTGTGCTGCAGTACATGGGGTCACAAAGAGTCAGACACAACTGAGTGACTGAACTGAAGGTTGAGTTGCAGGGAAATTTAATAGTTTCAGTCCACATGGTGGGAGTCACAGCTGGACAGAAGGTTGATGTAAGGAAAATACAGGGTCCAGTAGTAAATATTTGCTACTTTCCACGAGTGGACATTGGGGAGTTCCTTTACAACAGTGGTTGCCTGTTTTTTGAGTCCTTATTCACTAACAGGAAATATAATATCCATTCTGTATCTCCACCATACATTCTGTCTCACTATAAAGCCCATGTCCTTTCTCCTCTGCAGCAACATCTCTGTGTATATGGATTTCAGTTATCTCATCTGTCTCTGTAATCCCTGCTCAAACCCAAAAATAGCTAATAAATTATTGCTGCTGCTGCTAAGTCACTTTAGTCATGTCCGACTCTGTGCGACCTCATAGACGGCAGCCCACCAGGCTCCCCCATCCCTGGGATTCTCCAGGTAAGAACACTGGAGTGGGTTGCCATTTCCTTCTCCAATGCATGGAAGTGAAAAGTGAAAGTGAAGTCGCTCAGTCGTGTCCGACTCTTAGCGACCCCATGGACTGCAGCCTACCAGGCTCCTCCATCCATGGGGTTTTCCAGGCAAGAGTACTGGAGTGGGTTGCCATTGCCTTCTCCGTTAGCCACATACTTTTATACCCTGTATCTCACTTTATCTATCTGTCTATCTGTAGCACTCTTCTTTAATACAGGCATCATTTCTCCATTTACAGAAGAGTTTCTCATGTGTTAGGTAGGTGGAGCTATATGAAACTTGCACTGCCTCATCTGCAAACACACCAGTTCTATCAATATGTGTTAGTGAGGAGGTGTTCTATAAACTACAATAACCCAATAACTGTCATATGATATAGGTTACACATGAAATAATGTATAAAATAGATAATATTATAGTGTGTATTTAGTACCTAATGAAGATTTT
Organism: Bos javanicus; assembly: GCF_032452875.1. Taxonomy (NCBI): domain Eukaryota; kingdom Metazoa; phylum Chordata; class Mammalia; order Artiodactyla; family Bovidae; genus Bos; species Bos javanicus. The sequence goes on along the minus strand of NC_083885.1, from coordinate 31,682,983 downwards.
ATAATTTTCAGTTCAGTTCAGTCACTCAGACGTGTCCGACTCTTTGTGACCCCATGAATCACAGCACTCCAGGCCTCCTTGTCCATCACCAACTCCTGGAGTTCACTCAAACTCACATCCATCAAGTCGGTGATGCCATCCGCCATCTCATCCTCTGTCGTCCCCTTCTCCTCCTGCCCCCAATCCCACCCAGCATCAGGGTCTTTCCAATGAGTCAACTCTTCACATGGGGTGGCCAAAATATTGGAGTTTCAGCTTCAGCATCAGTCCTTCCAATGAACACCCAGGACTGATTTCCTTTAGGATGGACTGGTTGGATCTCCTTGCAGTCCAAGGGACTCTCAAGAGTCTTCTCCAACACCACAGTTCAAAAGCATCAATTCTTCGGCGTTCAGCTTTCTTCACAGTCCAACTCTCACATCTATACATGACTACTGGAAAAACCATAGCCTTGACTAGACAAACTTTTGTTGGCAAAGTAATGTCTCGGCTTTTGAATGTGCTATCTAGGTTGGTCATAACTTTCCATCCAAGGAGTAAGCGTCTTTTAATTTCATGGCTGCAATCACCATCTGCAGTGATTTTGGAGCCCCAGAAAATAAAGTCTGACACTGTTTCCAGTTTCCCCATCTATTTCCCATGAAGTAATGGGAGCAGATGCCATGATTTTGAGCGTGTAAAATCATATTGTACACGCTCAAAATTTTTGAAAGAATTTGAGCGTAATTCTTATTATGCTCAGTAATCTATTATTATTATGTAATTCTTATTACACTCAGTAATCTCTTATTTAGTCTTAAACAGCTAAGAGATGGGTACCTGTATATATTCTTTCATATCAATGTGCTTTGAGTCTAAATAAGTGCTGCCGTATTTTTATATAAAAATGGTATATAAAATACACTATAATTGAACACATTGTAAACTAATTGAGGGGCTTCCCTGGTGGCTCAGTCAGTAGAGAATCCACCTGCAATACAGGAGGCCCATGTTTGATCCTTGGGTTGGAAAAATCCCCTGGGAAGAAATGGCAACTTACTTCAGTATGCTTGCCTGGGAAATCGTATGGACAGAGAATCCTGGCAGGCTACAGTCCATGGGATTGCAAGTGTTGAACATGACTTAGCCACTAAATCACCACATAAACTAATTTAGTGTAATGTGCACCAAAAATAAAAAAGAGAGAGAGTGGAAATGAAGGTTCAGTGCTTTCCTCTTGCTGGAAGCGGAGTGGGCAACAGAATCATGTAGTTCAGTACTCTGCCTGCCACCAGTTAAGTGACTCCGGGTGAGTCATTTTCCAGTCAAAGACAGTCATTCGTGCAATTTATAAATTTGTAAATTTTAAAAATGGAACAGTTGTTAGTCTGGTATATGATATACAGATGATATCCATAATAGTTTCTGCTTCTAACAGAGACTTTTAAAATTTTAGAAGACATTATTATTGTAAAACCTTCTGTTGGACCTACTTTTGAGGTCATTTTATTCTTCTTAGAAAGCCCATGCTGTAATTAAATCATGTCTATAACTTATCAAAAAACACCTCAACACAGAGTAACTCCCCTGTTAACTTTTAAATTGAAAAAATAATAAAAGAAAAAGGTTGAGCCTACTTTCCTCTCAGCTAACCTACAGCTGACCATTTTTCCTTTCTGCACGTTTTATTTACAGAATATGTGTGGCCTTTTGTTTATTTATTATTTCCATAACTAGTAAAGACATTGCTATCCAAGTTATAATCATGCAGCAGCTGACTACATGATTTCTCTGATGCCCCAAAGAACAAATGTCTGAAGGTCAGCACATGCATTTTTGTTCCTAACATTTGTTTTGGTTTTGTGACATTGTTTTAAATCCTTTTCTTCAAAACTGGGAATCAGGAAAGTCTCTTTTCTAACACTAGCTCTGCATTTGCTGTTGTGGTAGCTTGCTGTTGACATCCAGGCAAGTGACTCTCCATGTGCTGGAATTTTCATCTGTACTGTGTGCAGGCTGGATAAGTTTGATATAGCAGATGGGTAGTATTTGTTTGGCCTTCTAAAGGAGAAATCATGTTGCCCAAAGCCCTGGATGGAGATGTTGAATCTAATTGTGAAGCAATGCATGTAGAGATGAATTTGATGCCTCTGCCATGAGAATAAGAAAAGGTAACCCCAAGAAGTATAGGATACATTTCCCCATCCTAAGTTTCTAATGATCTTTCCAGCATAGAGATTCTGTGATTAGATTAATCTGTGAGTATTGTTAGCACTTCTTCACTTCACCAGTGTGAAATAATACTAATGATGCTGAATAATATTTGCAACTTCATGTGTGTCAGATGCATGAGTTACTTTTCTGCAAATTTCCCTCTTCTCTCTCTCTCTGAATCCATTTCATTTATTTCCAGAAAAATAAGCATGATAAAGAACATTTGTAAATTTGCAGTAGGAACACTCAAGACATCAACAACAGGGGACAGAAAAAGTGAATTAAACATTTTGTCTAGAATCTTGAAATTAGGAATAAAATATTACTAATCCATAAACACACAATGAATAGCTCTTTTCACTCTTTTACTGGTTCTATACCTTGATGATAGCAATTCCATTAAGCAGATATTACTATCCTCATTTCACCAATGAAGAATAATGTCAGTTAGGGATAAAATGACTTCTCATGATCCCATAACTAGTAAGAGATAGAATTAACACTGGCCTCCTTTTTAACAACTAGCTTAGGATTTTATATCCTCAAGTTTACCTGATTCCAAACCAATATTTGATATATTTAAAATATCTTAGTGTGAATCATTAAATATACCTGCTTGGGTAGCTTTCATTTATATCATCACAGTCCAATGTAAATAAATAAATGAATGATGGCCTACTATGTGCTATATAAAAAGATGATTATAGCTCCAGATAAGTATCTTGATATTTGACCAACGTGGCATATGTTTATTAAACTAAACAACCTCACTTATGATATGTTTTTTTTCTTTCTGATGATATATGAATCCTATGGATGTGAGCAGAAGTTCACTTTGTGTGTGCTTGGGACTGTACATGTTTATGTGGGAAAGTGCACTCACATAAGTTTGTTTGTGCACTTACAAACAAGCCCCAGTTTGTGGGCTTGAGGAATAATTCATTGGAACAAGGACATCATTTCCCTTTAGATTCCTTATCACCAATGATAGTCCTTTTGAAAATAAGACTATTCTAATCCTACTGTCCAACACAGATAGACGATAGAAAGGACCTGCACAGATAGAAGAAAAAGTCATAAATATTGGGTCAATATGAAGGTGATAGTCTTGGACATAATATTTCCTCTTCTTTCCTTTCACTTTCTTTCAACATATATGTCAGATACTTTATCAGTCATAAGACAAACTTACAAAATACTGACTGCTCTTTATCCATTCCTAAGATGAAACACTCCTCATATCAGCCATTGTGGTTTTAGAGACTGTCTTTTTTTGACCTCTTATACAACAAGAATAAGTATGTGATCCACAATGGTCTCTGAAGTTAATACATCCCAAGATATAACATTTGAATTTTCCTTGGGATGATCAAGTCACAGGTAGCAGGAAGAATGGAATCTTTGTACTGGAGTTCCTAAACTGGGAGTAGGTAAATATATGGAGAGATACCATTTAAGTAGTAAAATTAACCAACCAAGAATATCAGAGTTGAGAGGGGAGAGCAAAAGCCAAGAACACCACTTGAGGTGCTCAATATGACAATGACTTTCTTTGTGTCAAGTCTAGACTTCCCAATCAGATGAGCCAAGAACTTCTGTTTTACAAATTGACTGGTTGTTGCTTGCACCAAAAATATCTTGAACAGTGCATGATTCAAAGATATTTTTCTGCCTTTAAGCATCCATCAGCCCACCAGTGAGGTGTTTGTGTATATTTAGTTGCATCACAATGAGATTTAAAATCTGAATCTTCTATCACTGGACTCCAAAAGACCAGGAGAAACCAAGCAGAGTAAATTAGCAGAGTCAGAAGATTAGAAATCACACAACCCCCACACTTCATAGTCACTTTCAAGTGACTCGTTTGGACCTTCTAGAGATGAGCGGTATGTCTCCAGTGTGAACATTATCGTTTTCATGTCTTCAACAATCAGCACATTTACTGAACACTCCATAGCATGGACTATGTTCCAGTGAGATTTGGATAAGATTTTAGCTCTGTGGATATATATAGCCTACTGATGGAAACAGGGATGTCAACAGAGCATCACAACAGTCAGTGATATACTCTCTAGTAGAAATATAAGCAAGGGTTGTGAGAACACAAAGAACAGAAGCATTTCTGTTTATTAGATTCATCTTAGCCAGGTAAAACCAAAGAGAAGACAGAAAATGTTTTTAACAGAATAGCCAGTATAAAGGCGTGGAGGCAAGAAGGGACATTAAACATTTGATATATATGTGTTATTTGTATATTTGGAATGGAGCGATACTGGGTAGTGTTAGAAGGGGAGATAAGAGAGGTACAGAGGTACAAACAAGATAAGGAAGAGCCACAATAAATACAAATAAAGACATTAAAGTATTTAAAGAAAACTCGGTATAGTATGCAGATTGAAACTGAAGCTGTTTGTTTTAGTAATCATGATGAAATTTGATAAAGTCTACCATTGCATTGGAGGAGTATGTGACATCACATAACAAGTGGCGTCGCATTTGTTATGACCCTGTAGCAAAGTTATTTCTCATGTCTGAGTCTCAGTTTGCCCTTATGGACTATGGAATCTGCTGAACCATTGACTCCAAAGCTCACTCCTTCTCTAAACTTGGTGACCCTATGAACCATCATCCCACATGAGAAGAATCTGAAGCATTTCATAGGTATACTTGAGCTAAAAATGTAGTTGAAATAAGTGTGTTTCCAATAATGCAAGTGACAGTTGTGGCTATCCACATCAAGGTGCTTAAATTTATTGAATCTCATAAATGTATTGAATCTCTTATTGAATAGATTAAAAACTAGCAAATCTGTGTCATGACTGAAATATAATTCTGATGAAAGAGAAATCCTCATTCTGTTATTTACAATGAATATAAATCCTGAAGATAAGGATTAGAAAGAGATATGGGAATCACTAAAATGCTGTGTCTATCAATGTTTAATATAATCAGAGTGCTTATTTTTACTGTAAAAGCAGTTAGAGGATATGATTAATCTTTATTCCTGTATGAAATAGGCTGTCTAATAATGTATAGTCTGATCCAAAGTTAAAACTTCTGATGAAAAAAAGAAAGTAAAAGAAATTCAATATGAACTTAGAAGCAACTGCTCTCAGAATCAAATGCTTTCTTAGAATCAACAGCTCTCCTTTGACATTCACTTTTATAGCAAGCTGTCTGTATCCCACTGAAGTGGGATATCCCACTGAAGCACTAAGGGTTCATCAGAAGACTGAGACATGATTAACTCTTACTTGTACCATATGGACATCACTGCCATTCAGAATTCTAAATACCATTTCTGGCAACATTAGAGATATTCAGTGGATGTCAAGCATCATACATGGAGACTAAGGAGAAAGATGCCTGGGTTCTTAATTCAGTCCAGCATGTGGGTCCTGACCTAGGCTGTGTGACTTAGGGAAACTGACTGCCCACTCTGACTCATGTTTCCCTTCTGGAAAACTTAGATTGTAATATATAAGCACATAAAAGATTATAGTTTGATTTGCCCCACCTCCACCTCCAAGTCACCTGGAAATCATACTGTTTTCTGAAAATTAAATACTCCTAATAGTAGAACTTGGTTGGTACCCAACTCAGATTCACGAGATCTATTTTCTCACATCTTTGAACCCATCACTTGGCTTCCATGTGTTTTGTTGTTGACAGCCAGCACATGGAACTTCTGAGGCTGACTCTTAGGCACAAGAGAAGATCAAGGGAAGATCCAGAAGTAGCTGAGAGCTTCTGAGTATTCTGTAACCAAGGTCTGTGAGGGGAGTACAAAAGCCCATCTCCTTTCCCTCAAAGTGATACAAATTCTGGTGTAATCTCTTCTTCTGAACCCTGCAGGTGATCACATTGCACATGGCACTTCATGTGAAATCATACCTTTATTTGGCTCCTCTCCTTCCTCTTTTGGACCCCTGCGTTCCTGGGAGCGTTTCCTTATCAGCAGCACTGAATCATTCCCCAAGAGTCTGTTTCTGATAGACCCTGACCTAACATACGCAGAGATGGTCAGTGTTAATTTCATGTACAGCTTTTGTTGAGACTATAGTGTTTGAGGGCGTGAGGAACTAGATTTTAAAGATTATTATCTGATGTCTTAGAAGATGATCTTGGACTAGAAATAGATTGGGGGTGCAAAGAAGAAAAAACAGTCAGTTATGTTTAGAAAGGTTCTGTTAACCACAAGAAACTAGCCAAATAGAAGTCAGGGACAAGAACTCAGGGGAGTTCATCAGGACTACACAGAGAATACCAGCCTTCGTGAAAATGAATGCTTTAGTCACTGTTTTATTTAAATAGTCCTCACTCATCTCTGGATGGAAAATCACTCAAGACAGGTTGCTTTTGATCACATTCTGTGATTCTCAAACAGATGACTAAGTAATGTGGATAAAGAGGGTGATAGTCCAGAAAAAAAAAGATGGGAGATCAGTTCTAAGAACTGGTCTTGTCTTTCTTTCTCATTTGCAGCCTTCATACTATCCTTAGAAAGCTTCTTATTTTCATTGCAGTTATGTTGTTTCATATTCTGATCAGAGGCCTTTACATTATTCTCCCCTCCCCACCAAATCTTTCCTATTTAGACTGACTGAGGTGGGATACTAGGATGTCCTGTCCTGGTTCTAGCTTCTGGTACCCAGCTTTCAGTACCTTTTCATTCATCTGTGTCTGGAGAGGCCTGTTATAGGAGGACACTGTCAGCCACCAGAATATATGCCCAGAACTATTTCTTTATTTACATGCTCTCTGGCAGGAGGTGGGAAAGAGCCTTCTCAGCATATTGCTCTGTCCATATATGTATATGACTTGCAGCCATGCGGCCAAACCTGTTACTTACCTTATTTTCAGGCTCAAACAGGTCTGTTTCACTAAAAGTTAAAAACCTAGAGCCCTTCAGGCCTATTTCTGTAAGTAAATGTATTTAAGATTGAAGCAGGGAAGTCATGATGCACTGATCACAGGCTGGCAGCCAGGTTAATGGTAAATGCATGGTCAGTTTTGGGGGAGTTTTTTGGTTGTTTCATTTTTTGCTTAAGAAAATTGAACACATTAAGTAGGTGATTTCATATAAATTAACTCATATCATCACCAGTATTTGAATCACATTTTACACATTTGATTCAAATATACATTTTTAGGTAAAAAAATATATACCTTTAGTCTCTATCACACTATCACAATCCATAGGATCTCATTACATGTATACTAGTGTGACTCTGAAAGAAAATTTCTTATGCAAATTCCTGAATATATCCACTTGAAATATTTGAAAATTTTGAGTCAGTATAAGTATGTTCTTATATATACATATATATGTGTGTGTGTGTGCGTGTACATATGTGTGTTTATATATATGATATATGTGTGTGTGTGTGTGTGTATATAATGTTCAAAGAACCACTGTCAAGCCTCAGAGGCTGGACATATTAGAGCTTCCATTAACTATTTAAACATGACTTTTCTAAAATGCCTGTTCTCAAATCATGATATCTTAACACTATAGAGAAATTTTGTTTAGGGCTGTATTAGGGCATTAATCTCTACACAGTGTGAACTGTGGCTGGGAAATATGTCTACATATAAGGTTAGATAAGACATATTAAGTAAGAGACTCTCAAAAGAGGCTGGATACTTATTAGATGTCATGTACACACTTTTCAGTGATATATGAGTTTACACATAGTGGTAATATATATTTCAGAATGCTGTGCTGCTCATATAATACGTATGGTTAAAAATAGGGGATATAGAAAGACTGTAAACTCAAGAAAAATTAATTTGTTATCATTTAATGTGCCACACTGCCCCTATCCCAAAGTAATAGGCAGTTGAAAAGAGTGCAGGATATTCCATTTCTCTCATGCTCAGTTATGAGAAAAAATATTAGTGGCTTCCATTCTTCAACATTATGCTAATGGAATGCAAATAGAAATAGTGGAAAGGAAAACTGGATGGCAAGATTAGACTTTCTGCTGGATTCAACATTTTATAAAAAAGTCCACAGCACAAATCTCATTTTCTGTGTGAAGCAAGAAGGTTAAAATTTGTATTTAATCATGGATTGGACTTGCTACAGCTCTGAAAAGCCATCATAAAGCATTGCCTGCATGGACACATTTGTTGGCCGGATAGTAGCATACGATTCAATTTTCCACTCTTTGCGGTTCAATACAGATAAAAAAGGAGTGAAATGTATAAATTCTCTTCCCCAAAATGATATTTCTAGTTGATGATATTCAGCTGTATCAGTCTACAAAATTTCTTGGCTCTCCAAAGGCAATGGCTAAAGACAAAACCTGAAAGTTGATAGGTTAACATCCTTAAAACAAATAAATAAAGATGAAAACATTTTTAAAAGATTAAAAAGTAAAAGTAAATAAACAGAGGAGATGTGTGGACAGTGTGTAAATTGTCTCATTTTTCAACTGCCAAGGTCCTTGATCCAACAAGGTCCCAGCTAATGAAATCTAAGTTATACTCATGGCTTGGTGAGAAGGCTTCATAGGCATTGTTCCCCGAGATAACACAGAGTACCCACAAAAAAAAATAGTGATTCCAACTCTTTAGGAAAAACCAAGTATACTGGCCCCAAAAGTCAAGGAAGAATCAAATATATGATCCTGAGTATGTAAAATCAGGGAGAACTGAAAAGAGTTCAGAAATCATCATTAACAGCAGACTGGAGTAAGGAACAAGCAGATGTATAGGTAGCTCATGATATCAGCAAAGGTTAGCCTAACTGAATAATGACATTAGGTGAGCAAGTTAGAACTACCATAATCAGGCTGATGGAAAGAGCTCAGATTTCAAGCCAAACATGATTTTGAAATATAATTATACTTCTTTACAGGCTGAGTAAACTTAAATTCATAATTTTTCAATCTCTTAGTTTCATCACCTATAAAACAGGTTCATAATCGAATTTTGTGAAGATTAGAGAAATAGTATGTATCATATATCTGGTTTGATCCTTATCACACAGCATATCTTAAATAAACAATTTTTCTCCTTTTACTACAAATGGCAGCAGAAGTTTTATTTAAAAAGAATCTCATGGATTTGCATTTCTACCTAGAAAAAATCAATCTGAAAACTTCAGATAACAAAGTGAAATGTCTGTTTGTTACTGAGACAGTTGGGGATAGTCAAAGCTTTCTTCTGATTTTATCCACAAGCAAAAACAGCATTTGAGGCAAAAATCACGGTTCACTATTCTAGAGAATAGTCTTCAATTCTGTAAGTCAAGAGCAGAAATAAGTCATGGATCACAGAGATAAGAGATAGAGATGGTAGAAGAGGGTGACTGGATATTATCAGGATTGCCAAGGTCTCCGCCTAGTGCCTGTGTCATGGCCAGTACGTGAGCATGATTTGAGACTGTATCAAGGTTTATTATGGAACCTAGATAGCATATTGAAAAACAGAGACATTATTTTGCCAACAAAGGTCCGTCTAGTCAAGGCTATGGTTTTTCCAGTGGTCATGTATGAATGTGAGAGTTGGACTGTGAAGAAAGCTGAGTGCCAAAGAATTGATGCTTTTGAACTGTGGTGTTGGAGAAGACTCTTGAGAGTCCCTTGGACTGCAAGGAGATCCAACCAGTCCGTTCTGAAGGAGATCAGCCCTGGGTGTTCTTTGGAAGAAATGATGCTAAAGCTGAAACCAGTACTTTGGCCACCTCATGAGAAGAGTTGACTCATTGGAAAAGACTCTGATGCTGGGAAGGATTGGGGGCAGGAGGAGAAGGGGAATACAGAGGATGAGATGGCTGGATGCATCACTGACTCGATGGATGTGAGTTTCAGTGAATTCTGGGAGTTGGTGATGGACAGGGAGGCCTGGCATGCTGCGATTCATGGGGTCGCAGAGAGTCAGACATGACTGAGTGACTGAACTGAACTGATAGTTGAATATCTGGGAAATAGGAAGCAGAATCTACTTTATCTTGATGACTGAAGGATACGTAAACATTATTGGAGTCATCTGCTTGTAATTCATTCTTATTTCCACCTGTACCATCTAACTGTCCTTCAAATTGGGATACCAGGCCTGCAACCTCATAGGAAGGGAAGACAACAATATGTTAGAACTTGTGGACTTGCTTGGCTTCTTCCAGTATAAGCACAAATACTTTGTGTCTGGAGGCAGCCATGATCTCCTTTTAGTAAGAATTTTAATTTGAAAGAGATAGAAATGAAGGTGCCACTAGTGAACTCGTGTGTGCGTGTTTTGTAGCTGTTTAGTGTGACTTTTCCTTATTTAGTCAGTGTGGAATAACCTCTAGCTCTAGGGACCCAAATCCAAGTCAGCTTTCAACATGAGAAAACTCATTTTGATTCCCCCATTTGACAGACGTGATGAACCTGTGTTGACCTTGGTGACAGTTACAGGCAGGAGCTGGGCACAGAGTGTAAAAACAGCAGGCATCAGTGAACAGGCTCTCAGAGGTAATGAGCCAAGGATGAGACGCTCTTCCAATTCCTTTGGGAAATTACTAAAAATAGACCCTTTGCTGACTCTAAGTATAAAGCTAGAATAAATAGTGGGGAATATTGAGACTATGAACTATAGACATTAATTTAAGGCCTACAAAATGATCCAAAGGTGAAAAGATGAATTCTTGGAGAATATTAAGCTTGATTGAAAGTGACAACAGAAATCTATGTATCCGTGGGTGTAATAGCTGAAAGCGCCCAGAGGAAACTCACCCTCTTGATTTTACAGATAAGGAAACAGGCCCCAGAGAGTTTGTCTAACTCGCCCAAGGATGAGAATAAGTTAGGGGCAGAGGCAAGTATAGAACCCTTCAATTTGCTGTACTATTTTGCACTTATGTTCTGCTATCACACATTAGCTCCTGTGTAGAAGCTTAAACACATAGTTGTTTTCTTAGATACAGTGAAGATTATATAAAGTATTTTAAAATGATATAGATTATTTCAAATACCTGGAAACTATATCTCTATGAATAACATTCAGTTCTACCCTTGGCAAATAAAGAATGATGACATCCAGGGAATATGTGTGTGTCAGAGTTGAGGGGTGGGGGAGGTTTCTGAGAACTTTGCTATATGCAGAATGATTATGTAAGTAAATTATCAATTAATATTCAATTTTAAATTTTATTGTAGGACTTCCCTGGTAGTTCAGTGGTAAAGAATCTACCTGACAATGCATGGGATATGAATTAGATCCCTGATCCAGGAAGATCCCACATGCCGTGGAGCAACTAAGGCCATGCACCACAACTACTGAGCCCATGTCCACAGTTACTTAAATCCACGTGCTGTAAAGTCCATGCTCCACAACAGGAGAAGTTACTGCATTGAGAAGCCAGAGCAACACAATTAGGAGGAGCCCCCACTCGCTGCACCTAGAGAAAACCCTTGCACAGCAGCAAAGACCCAGCACAGGGAAAACAAGTCTTGGCCAACCTATATGTCTTCACTGAGTTAAACATGCTCTAACTCTAGATGTTTAAACACCAAAGCAAATACGTGATTGTTTTGGACAATTTTTTGGACAAAAAGAAAAAGACACAAACAGCACAAACTTTACCAGCTGACTAATCTCCTGTTTGGTCCAAGGGATGAATACTGCTTTAAACCTTAAGATACTTTCCTTTAGGATTAACAATAACAGAAGGTATGCAGTGTAAAGCTTTGCATTGACCAGAGTTACACTGTTGGGTCTCCACCGTTCCCATCCAAGGGAATGCTGGAGTATAAGTTTATGTCTTAAGGCATTGTCCTAGTGGAATGAAATGTCCAAGATGCAGACCTTCTATTATATGCTATATTAGTTGTTGTCAGGACATTTGTCAATCTCATTTGTTTTACCCTTCTTCTTTAATAATGAGAGAGTGATTTCCTAGGCAGGTTGATAAGAAATCTAGGGGTCCTCAAAGAGAGAGGGGTCTCGAATCCTCAAGGAGGAAGAAAGGACAACTTTTTTTCCTCCACATTCATTCAGTTAAGTTCAGTCGCTCAGTCATGTCCGACTCTTTGCAACCACATGAATTGCAGCATGCCAGGCCTCCCTGTCCATCACCAACTCCTGGAGTTCACTCAGACTCACGTCCATCGAGTCAGTGATGCCATCCAGCCATCTCATCCTCTGTATTCCCCTTCTCCTCCTGCCCCCAATCCCTCCCAGCATCAGAGTCTTTTCCAATGAGTCAACACTTCGCATGAGGTGGCCAAAGTACTGGAGTTTCAGCTTTAGCATCATTTCTTCCAAAGAAATCCCAGGGCTGATCTCCTTCAGATTGGACTGGTTGGATCTCCTTGCAGTCCAAGGGACTCTCAAGAGTCTTCTCCAACACCACAGTTCAAAAGCATCAATTCTTCGGCACTCAGCCTTCTTCACAGTCCAACTCTCACATCCATACATGACCACAGGAAAAACCATAGCCTTGACTAGACAGACCTTTGTTGGCAAAGTAATGTCTCTGCTTTTGAATATGCTATCTAGGTTGGTCATAACTTTCCTTCCAAGGAGTAAGCATCTTTTAATTTCATGGCTGCAGTCACCATCTGCAGTGATCTTGGAGCCCAGAAAAATAAAGTCTGACACTGTTTCCACTCTTTTCCCATCTATTCCCCATGAAGTGATGGGACCGGATCCCATGATCTTCGTTTTCTGAATGTTGAGCTTTAAGCCAACTTTTTCACTCTCCACTTTCACTTTCATCAAGAGGCTTTTTAGTTCCTCTTCACTTTCTGCCATAAGGGTGGTGTCATCTGCATATCTGAGGTTATTGATATTTCTTAGGATTATATAACAATAATGTATCCTGCTTGAGGACAGTCTCTGGATTAAACCTTCTGGCTAATCCTGTTATCTTAAAATGTATATTATGGGATTAGGTCTGGTGAGGTCTTTACAACCTCCAGACTTTCTTTTGATTCATTGGACAGTATATAACTCCACTGCTAACACTACCAAGGGGGTACTTTTTCTCCCCCCATTCTGATGCCTATGTCAGAAGCTTTCTCTATTTCCTTTATACTTTAATAAAACTTTATTACACAAAAGCTCTGAGCAATCAAGCCTCGTCTCTGGCCCCAGATTGAATTCTTCTCCTCTGGAGGCCAAGAATCCCGGCATCTTTTCGTGGTTCAGCAACAACCTTTCAATAATATTAAAACCCCAAATTTTGGCTAGCCACAGACTCTGAAAAAAGTCTACATCTTGCAACTAGTTTTATTTCAGTAACTTATCTCTCCTTAAGGATATGAAAATGGAACTGTCATGAGGTTTATGAGTCTTGTATAGGGAAAAATTTGACCTATATTTGTCATAATTTACTTTTTCCTTGTTCCATATGCTGTTTGAAACACAGATTTGGTGGTTGGAGCTCCAGCAATCACCTTAGGTAATGAGTTTAAGATCTGTAGCCAGGTTATTGAAGTCTTCATGGGGCTAACATATCAGACCTAAATTTTCCATAGCTAGCTGGCCTTGTTTGAAGAAGAGAATAATATTATCTACTAAATTCATTTTTATAAGTTATATGTCACATGAAGTTAAAACTTTTAATATATCTGTCTAAGATTCAGGAAGATAGAGGATCTCTTTACTATTGAATCAACAACTTTATCTTAGAAATTCAAGTGTTTATCATTTTTGATCCATTTTAAAAAAAGTTAGCATTGTTCACGATATTGTTATGTAGGACCTGAATAACGCACTAAGTTTTCAAAGGGAAGAGAAATATCAGCAGACAAATATGACTAGTTAAAATATTCTGACTTTATTATTTTAACTCAAGTGTTAGATAATCACCTATGTGACATAAGACAAGTAAACAAATGCAAAACTCTTCATTAAAGCCTTTCAATACAATACCATCATCCATTTGTTTCTTTTTTGGTCACTGTGTGCAACTTTTAGGGTCTTAGTTTCCCAACCAGGTACAGAGCCAGGGCCACGGCAGTGAAAGCGCTGAGTTCTAACCACTGGACTGCCAAGGGATTCCATTTGTTTCCTTATTGAACAACTATTGAGCATCCTTTGCTGTGCTGGGCACTTCCATCTGTACCTGTAGATGATTTTTCTTCTTCAATACTCCTGAAAATCTAGTAGATTAACTTAGCTTTGCCCGCTTTTGAATTAGTCCATTTTTTCATAGATCCTAATTAAAGTTTCTCTCAAAAACATCACCCTCATTTGTTCGCATAAATTCCGTGTGCTCCAGGCTTGCTTTGAAATCTAATTTGGCTTTTCAGCATGGCTGGAAGAAACAGAGGAAGAGGGGAGAAAGAGAAGTAGAAAAAATTGAGCACTGGTCTGTATTTGTGTGCAGTTAGAGGGAGGCGTGTGTTAGTGTGTATGATAAACCTTGAGCAGTTCTCTATTGGATTCTAGAAAACATCTATAGATATTGTGAGGATGCTGTAAGTGCTATCATCCACTGCCTTAGATCTGTCAGACTAGTTAGAGACTTCCTGGGACCCCAGAGTGGTACTCTTAAATTTCTGGCACTATGACTCTACTTCCCAGCTGGACTCAGCACCATCAGTGACTTTTCTAAAGCCCCAAAGGGCTTGTACATTTTAGTTTTGGAAGAAGATCAGGAAATTTTAAGATTTTTTTGTCATCTCAGTGTCAGCTCTGCATGCCTTTGACAGTCTTTGCATCCTCTACAAATATGTGTATGATTTAAAGTGCACTCTAAAGACTGGTAGCCTGGTGTTTCTTTTATCCATATTAGCCCTGGTGGGATTTGATGTCTTTTAGCCTGCTTGTGAAGGACTCTCTTTACTCACTAGTCATAAGCGCTTATCAGACCAGCTTCACTAATTTAGAAGAGTTGTGTGTTAAGAGCTGGCTGTGTTGAAGTAATAAAATATCTCGATTACTAGCTATCTTAACATATTTAAATATGGATATTTTGGAGGAAGGTGTACTTTAACTCCAGTGAATTGCTGACAATGTGTGATGAAAATCATCTTTAATATTTAGATGAAAACTTCAAGACTGATGTATTGTATATATGTATCTCTAGCTCCATACCCTGATGTGTCACAATAATGGGTTTCCACACTTAGTTTGCTTTTATCTAATACCTACAATGAGGAGGCCTTATAATAAGTGCCACTGTAGTCAGATACAGAGTTGCACGCAGTGTCATCCGACAGCCAGCAAGGTGGCAAGCACACGATACCATTTGAAGTCAGATCTGGATTCAAATCTCAATCCTTACATTAAAAAAAGTGTGTTTTGGATGATTATATCATCTCTCTGAGTCTTTATTTAAGCATCAGGTATTTTCAGTGCTCAAAAGAAAGAGTAAAGTCAGTTTCAGGCTCAGGATATTTGCTTAAACTGTGTTAGTGCCCTTCACGTTTATAAGAGAGAGGAGAAAATATTTATTTAGAAGCTTGAAAGATGGATTGATCCCTTTGGGCCTAAATATCAAGGATTTGGAGGATAACATGTTGGGGTGGCTTTCGCAGAGATGGTGCTTGGAGAAGTAAAGGTATGAGTAGTGCTTGGAAAGGGAAATTTTGCTTAGCAACATGGAATCATTTGGGCAAAGTGCTGGAAATAGGAGGCCATGATTCCTGTGTAGAATGTATGGATGGTTAAATGTGGTCAAAGCTTAATTTAATTTTCTAAAATAATTTCCTTATGCAACCTGAATCCTATTTGGAATCCTTGTTGGGTTATTTAAGCATATTTTTTCTGACATCATTAAAATGAGGTGTTTCAAATTGCCAGGGCTTGAATTGTCACACTTATTGGATTAATAGAATCTGAATAAACACCCAGTGGACACTGAGCTTCCAGCTCCACTGTGAGAATAAATTTATCACCTTCACTGTCATCAATGGGCACTTGACACAAGGGATCCCATAGAGACACAACACAATGTCTATGCTACTGCTTTTTTTTTTTTTTAACTTGACCTTTCTTTCAAATAGATATGCACAGAATTGTTTATGAGATAACCTGGCTCTATTTGAAGTGTTTACAGAAAAGATTTCCCAAGCTGCTTTAAGAAGAAAGATTTCAGAGACTATCAAAGTCTTGTTAATAGCCATCAATAAAACCATGGGTTAGTTTATCTCATGTTAATCCAAACAAAATTTTATGATCCAAGGTCAGACTTTCATTTTGGTTAGACCATCAAACCAGGAATGAAAATTCATTTCAGGAATTGTTGAGTTGCACTGGACATTAGCACTAAAGGAAGATCTTGATCTGAATCTTGGATCCACCATTAACTAGTTGTGTGCATATATTTCTTAAGTTCTGTTTTCTTATTGACAAAATGGGAATTAGAACTGTCTCACACGGTGTTGCATTAATAGTTTCAAGATATATTTTAAAAGCCTGGTATTGTGCTTACTAGTAAGGTTTTAATAATTATTTATTATTTTTATTTAATTGTATAAATGACATTTAGTTTATACAAATATATGCCAGAAGTAATTGCTGTCTTAATGGAACTTTATAGTGGAGGAAGGACTGATTTATTAGTAATAAATTATGGTAGAGTAAAATTAATCTTTAAGGGATTCATAAGCATAATTCTACAAGAGCACAAATGAAAGAATGATTAATTTGGGTTTGAGAGATTAGGGGATGCCTCCCAGTGGCATTGACATTTGAGTTTAGTCATAAAGGATGACTTTTCTAATAATCTGAAAATGAAGGTAGAGATGCTGTGAATGAGGAACTGCATGGAACCCAGGGGCAGGAATAGCAGTCCTCTTGAAATGTGGAATGGAGCACTATATGATTAGCCTTTTCAGTTTTTGAGAGACACTTGGCTGCCTTATCTATGTTTCCATCTGAGAGTCCCTTATTATTACATTGTATCACTGCCCACCACTTCCTCCCTGTTCTCCAGCTTATTCTTCTCTCATCTCTCCACTTTGCCTTTCAGAGTCCTGCCACAGCTCTATTTCCATAAGATCTATCATTTGCAAAGGAATCACCAATACATATCTCTAGCACCGTAAGAGATTTTGGGGGGAAATATTCAAGTGGAGAGTAATAGTGTGCACACAATTCTCCCAAACTCTAATTAAACCACAGTTGTATCCAGTCATAGTTGTTTATTCATCATAGTCAGAGTTCAAATGGAGAGTGGCCCTGCATCCATGATATTTTGTGTATAACAGAGACAAGAAGCAGGAAACATTGATGTGTCTATATGATGACAAAAGTAGCCAGACAGGGTACGGTCTCAAGTTCAAGTTCAGTCGCTCAGTTGTGTCCGACTCTTTGCAACCCCATAGACTGCAGCATTCCAGGCTTCCCTGTCCATCACAAACTCCCAAACTTTACTCAGACTCATGTCCATTGAGTTGGTGATGCCATCCAACCATCTCATCCTCTATTGTCCCCTTCTCCTCCTGTCTTCCATCTTTCCCAGCATCAGGGTCTTTTTCACTGAGTCAGTTCTTCGCATGAGGTGGCCAAAGTACTGGAGTTTCAGCTTCAGCATCAGTCCTTCCAATGAATATTCAGGACTGATTTCCTTTAGGATGGACTGGTTGGATCTCCTTGCAGTCCAAGGGACTTTCAAGAGTCCTCCAACACCACAGTTCAAAAGCACCAATTCTTCGGCACTCAGCTTTCTTTATAGTCCAACTCTCACATACATACACATCCATACATGACTAATGGAAAAACCATAGCTTTGACTAGACAGTCCTTTACAGTCTATGGGGTCACAAAGAGTCAGGCTTGACTGAAATGACTTAGCACACAGGGAATAACAGTGAGGATCACCAGATGTTTGACACAGATGTAGAAAATATGGTTTCTTATGCATAACACTCTGCTTCTGAATACTCTTGAGCATTTAGATCCTTTTTCAAGCTAGTGCAACTTCCACAGCATTTTGCCCCAAGTTGATCCTGGAGGTAAAACTTATCTTGGCATTCTGTAGTTCTATACTCTAGACATGGAAACTTAACCTCGCCAGATACTGCAGACATAGAAAGGACTTTAGATTGTAGGCCATTCCCCTGGTTCCTACCTCCTTTGTCTTTATATTGGCTAAAGGTTTTCCAGAATGACTAGTGAAGTGTACTATGAGAAGTGGAGGTCTAGACATGATTTTTATTCTCATCTGTATATTCTCTTATCTTAATTTGTAACAGTACTATAAAATAGAAAACAAAGAGTGTGTTTATGAAAAAGTTGAAACTAAAAAATAAATCAGTAAAATGAAGGGAGGGAAGAATAAAAATAAAGCAGTCTGGAGTGCCTGGAAAATGAATTACCTGCAAAGACAGAGATAGAGATTGTGTGACTCTCATCAAAAATGCAGAGGATAATTTACCTTCATGAATGAAAGAAGTATAGGAAAGAGTATATCATCCTACATAATAACTAGATTCATTCTAGATTTAAAATAATGAAAAAATGGACACTTGATTTTTTTTTTCCCAAAGGAATGGAGGAGCCTAGGAAAAGTAATCCATGTATAACCAAATCACTTATGTGGTTATTTTTGCATGTGAACAATAAAAGTATTGAAATTGGTCTGTAATATTGGTTATTGCTGAATCCATTTGGAAAGCACTAAGCAAAAGCACTTGCAAATTAAATAGCATCAATTTGTACTGTTGATTTAATCCTTCATATAAATAAGTTTGGATAATGACATATATGGAGTTTAAAATTACGTGCATCACACCCACAGATGAATTAGATCAAGAGAATGTAGGAAGGTCCACTCAGAACCGCTTTCTGAAAATAGAAAACAGAAATTGTAGTTGAAGAAATAGATTTTCCTGGGGCCCTTTCCTGAAAATTCCCAATACATTATGATAAAGAGGAGATTAAGAATGGTGAAGGCAATGGCACCCCACTCCAGTACTTTTGCCTGGAAAATCCCATGGACGGAGGAGCCTGGTAGGCTACAGTCCATGGGGTCGCTAGAGTTGGACACGACTGAGCGACTTCACTTTCACTTTTCACTTTCATGCATTGGAGAAGGAAATGACAACCCACTCCAGTGTTCTTGCCTGGAGAACCCCAGGGACGGGGGAGCCTCGTGGGCTGCCGTCTATGGGGTCGCACAGAGTCGGACACGACTGAAGCGACTTAGGAGGAGGTGGAGGAAGAATGGTGATACTGACTTTAATTCTTTGAAATTACTCAGTTTGTCCCAGAGACAACAATTGAAAGGGTGAAAGCAAAAGCTGGAATCATGTTTTGTTTTCATCAGTTTGGTCCCTTCTGATGTAGCCAAAGCTTGGATCACGTTGCTAGTCACAAACTAAAAATAATTCATGAACTCTTAATAGGCTGGAGACTACTTTTTGAAGGAGGAGAGGCATGGGAGAAATAATATTTATTCATAGCTTTTAAAAAAAAATGTGTGGTTGATATAATAATTTTTATTTGTAAAGTAAAATTTAGTACTTCTTACTGGAATATAATTGCTTTACAATGTTATGTTAGTTTCTGCTATACGGTGAATGAATTAGCTGTAAGTATGCATATATAGCCTCCCTCCCACTACCTCTCATCCCACCCATCGAGGTCATCACAGAACACAGAGCTTTGCTTCCTGTGCTTCATAGCAGGTTCCCACTAGCTATCCGTTTTACACATGATAGTGTATATATGTCAATCCTAATTTTCCAATTTGTCTCACCCTCCTCTTCTCCATATTTAGGACTTCTTAACCCTCACTATAATGATACTATAGTAGGAGATCACTGTCTTTCTCTTTACAGACATATGAAATAAATTCTAAAGATAGTAGGTAATTTTTCCATTTACCTAGGAGGCTTAGATGAGGTTTTTCCCAATTATCTTAGGAGGCAGACCTAGAGTTTCAGAGGCTTAGACTGTCTCCAAAGGTATTAACCGTCTCTGGGTAACACTTGTCCCACCAGATGTTAGAAAGTGGTAGATTTTTAAACACAGGGGATGTTTGGCCAAGCTCTTTCAACAATCTTGTTGTTGTTGTTCAGTCACTAAGTCATGTCTGACTCTTTGCGACCCCATGGACTGCAGCACATCAGGCTCCTCTGTCCTACACTGTCTCCTGGAGTTTGCTCAGATTCATGCCAATTGAGTCAGTGATGCTATCCAATCATCTCATCCTCTGCTGCCTCTTCTCCTTTTGCATTCAGTCTTTCCCACCATCAGAGTCTTTCCCAATGAGTCAGCTCTTGGCATCAGGTGGCCAAAGTATGAGATTCAGCTTCAGCATCAGTCCTTCCAATGAATATTCAGGGTTGATTTCCTTTAGCATTGACTGTTTTGATCTCCTTGCAGTCCAAGGGACTCTTAATAGTCTTCTCCAGCACCACAGTTTAAAAGCATCAATTCTTCCACACTCAGCCTTTTTTATGTTCCAGCTCTCACATCTGTACATGACTACCGGAAAAACCATAGCTTTGTGTTTGTTGGCAAACAACTGAGAAGCCCAATATTTGGTCAAAGTCACAACATAGCATTCACAATATAAACCACAACTACTCATTTATAAACTCTGAAACTTAAGTGGGAAATGGTTCAAAAAGAAACAGAAGCCTTATACTATGTGAACAATAAATGAACTGAAGTAATAGTCAATAAAACTAAGTACATAAAGTTATAACAAATATATCTCTGACAATTGTATCCTTCTTTGGAAACAATTGCACTGTAGAAATTTTAAACACATTAACACAGGCACAGTTACGTAAACACATGTCCCTCTGTCACACTGAGTGGAACTTACTACTGCTGCTGCTGCTGCTACTGCTGCTAAGTGGCTTCAGTTGTGTCCGACTCTGCACGACCCCATAGACGGCAGCCCACCAGGCGCCCCGTCCCTGGGATTCTCCAGGCAAGAACACTGGAGTGGGTTGCCATTTCCTTCTCCAACGCATGAAAGTGAAAAGTGAAAGTGAAGTCCCTCAGTCATGTCCAACTCTTCTACCAGGCTCCCTAGTCCATGGGATTTTTCCAGGCAAGAGTACTGGAGTAGGGTGCCATTGCCTTACTTCCACCTAAACCCTGCTGAGCCAGCAATGCCAAAGACATTTTTGACATTTTTTTTTTTTTTTTGTCCTGACAACAGCCTCGTATCTGTGGTCTGATGTATGCTACAGTACCCTTTACAGTGGTCCCCAAACTTTTTGGCACCAGTGACTAGTCTTGTGGAAGACAATTTTCCATTTTTCCATGGACAGGGATGGGGAGGATTGTTGAGCCTGCATTGTGACCCACGAAGAGTGGCAGATGAAGCTTTGCTTACACACGCGCCGCTTACTTCCTACTGTTCCTAACAGGCTATGGACCAGTACTGGTCTTCGGCCCGGGGATTGGGGACCCCTGCTTTAACATAAGCTTCATGAACACCATTTGTAGTATTCTTGTTTTGTAAATTGTCTCTAATGACTAGAACAGTGTTGATTGATTACATAGTACATACTCAATAAAATACTTACAATGAGTAAAGATGCTAATTTCATTTCAGTCCATTTATCTTTCCATAAATATGAATGAGCTTTGCAGGTATTTCTCTTAAAGGCCAGGTGGCTCAGTAGTAAAACAAAACAAAACAAACAAACAAAACAAAAACAAAACCACCTCCCAAGGTAGGAGCCACAGGAAACTTGAGTTTGATCCTTGGGTCCTGAAGATCCCTCGAGGAAGGCATGGCAACCCACTCCAGTATTCTTGCCTGGGAAATCCTACGGATAGAGGAGCCTAGTGAGCTACAGTTGATAGGGTTGAAAAGAGTCGGACATGATTGAGCAACTGAGTACACACACACATTTCTCTTAAAAGTAGCCTCCAACTCAAGAATACCTGAGTTTTTGTATATAATTTCTTAATACAATATTAATGTATTCTCCTATAATATTATCTCCTACAGTGACTTTTCCTCTGGTCATTATTTAACAAATAATACTGCTGAATAAGTCTTATTTAGCACCTCCTCTGTGTCATGAAAGATGCTTACATCCTCTGAGAGTCAGATGCTACTGCTTTTCATGTTTTATTTTAGCTATTCCCAAAGGAAGCAGTTTATGGAAATATAATAGAATGTTAAGGAAATAATTATTCTGTCACTTCTGAACTAGCAGTGGTATGTAACATGAAATAAGATTAAAGTCAGGTTTCTAAAAGTACCTTTTAAGTGTGGAAGTTACTTTTGCAAGTGAAATATTTTGTTTTATTCAGTTACTTTTTGTTGTATTCTGTTGTTTTTTCCTAAAGACTACATTTTAGTAAATATATATATATATATATGTATACATATATTTATTTTATTGGCACTGAAGAAAGCAAAATGTTCAGTGATGTGCTATACAAATTATATAAATAGAACACATGCTATGCTATGCTAAGTCACTTCAGTCGTGTCCGACTCTGTGTAACCCCATAGATGGCAGCCTACCAAGCTCCCCTGTCCCTGGGATTCTCCAGGCAAGAACACTGGAGTGGGCTGCCATTTCCTTCTCCAATGCATGAAAGTGAAAAGTGAAAGTGAAGTCGCTCAGTCGTGTCTGACTCTTAGCGACCCCATGGACTGCAGCCTACCAGGCTCCTCCGTCCATGGGATTTTCCAGGCAAGAGTACTGGAGTGGGGTGCCATTGCCTTCTCTGATCTCTAGATAAATACTGAGATTCCAAAATGGCTTTGATCACATGGTTTTATCCTTGGAGGGATAGCTGAATGACCAATTGTAAAGAGCAGGTTAGAGAGCATCACTGACTCAATGGATATGAATTTGAGAAAACTCTGGGACACAGTGAAGGACAGGGAACACTGGCATACTGCAGTCCAACGAGTGGAAAAGAGTCAGACACAACTTAGCAACTCAACAACAAGGAAGAACAGGGACTTTTTACTGAGTAGGTTCAGGTTTCTATTCCTGACAGTTATTAACTTTGGAACTTTGACCAAGTTACTTACTTTATCTTTTGAGTCATAGTTTTATCCTTTACTAAATGGGGATTAAAAATACCAAGAGAGAGAGGGAATGTAGCTTTGTAAAAAAATGTAAGTACACACTTTGATTCGTAGCAAATGATCAATGAGTGATTTCTGCAGTTTTTCTAGAACTCCTCTTTTCAAAAAAAAAAAAAAAGCTTGTTTTTATGTACATCATGATATATCATGCTAAGTATTTTAAATAAGAGAAGTTGCATTGTATCAAAAAAACAATTCCTAGTTAATAGATTTCTATGTACTCTACTTTTGCAACCACATAAAAATAGTAAGTAGGCTCCATAGGCTATCAATAATTTACACTTCATAGGGCAACTGGTTGTTGAGTTAAGCAGACTGGCACATGACTTTTTTTGTAAAATAAGTAAATTATGTATGAGGAGTTTGGGGCAAGGCTTTTCTTTCATGGAGTTTCAACTGCTGTAGTACCCGTTACAGAGGAATTATGAGCCATATTTGACCCACTTTAGTTGTTTTCTGTCAAATTAAATGTTAAGCAAAGTGAATACTACAAAATTCTTCCTATGAGAAGGTTATTAATATAAAAAGCTGGATATCAGGAAGGTCAAAACTTAATTTTAAGGTGCTCCAAGCAATTTTGACACTCTTTAGATAAGGGCAGATGCTACATAGAAATTTTCTACATGGCTAATTTTAATAATACCATTTTCCCAGTTTTTCTGTGAAATTAGTAAGAAAATTCCAAAGGAAAGAGTACCTACTGATGGCATATGATATTCCCCAAATTATTAGATATTTTGCATATATTAGTTTGTTTTTTGTCCATAATAATATATTATGACAGATATTAATATATCTATATTAAAACTCTTCTAGTTGAAAGTGTCAGAATTAACTTAGATGACTTTGGGAAAAAAGAAAAATAAACTATGTAATTTACATAACTGCAGAAAAGGCAATAAAACCTATGCTTTCAAGGTTCATGAAGGAATCTGAAACTTGAATGCTACTAGTGTTGTGTTTGCAAGCCATGAAAACCAGCTCTGGCTATAATAAAGAGAAAAGAAAAGTTTGTTTAAAAGATATCAGGTACCCTTGTTCAATATAGATTAGAACCTCAAGTTAGGAATATGACAGAAATAGAGGAAATTCCAGAAAGCCAAAGAGCAATAAACTTAGCTATTTTTATAGTTGGAATGTTTCTCTAGGAAGCCACGTATGCTCCACCAGGATGGGGCCACCACTGGAATTAAAAATGGTCACCAATACCGCATCAGCAAATAACATTAGCACAGTTGCTCTGTTTTCCACATCCAGACAGACACTGTGAGAGATTCCAATTAGACTAGCTTAGAAATTGGCCTCATCTCCTTGAGCTTTTTTCTGTGGAAGGATTCTGACCCTTGGCAAGACTCCATACAAAGAGGGAATTCCTTCAGTGAGCAAAGGTGATCGGAGGCCTGACAGCCCCTGCAAACTGTAGTCACCGTAGCTCTCTTCCTTGGCTCAGTAATTTGCCTCTCTGGATTGGCAGCATCCTCTCCTATGAGTCAACTTCTTCCATTTGTTAGGAAGGAAGACTGCTAAAAAATGCCAGATTTATATATTCATCACCAAAGGGGAAATCATTAATTCTCCTTTTTGAATTTTTATGAATTGTGAGAATTTTTTGGATTATCAGTATTTGGAATGCATGCTCATCTCTGTTGCCAGGAAAGTCCTCAGTTGACATCTCTCATTAAAACATGGTTGAATTAGGCATAGAGTCATTTACTCTAAAGATTTAGCTTTATATAGGTATCCACATTTGCACTTGACTGAAGAGAATATTGAACTTAGAAGATATAAGGCAACTTCTATACAGTTATAAGAATGCTGGATGCTAGAATATATATTGAAATTCAGTGTGTATGGCTGTCTTTAAAATGCACCCTTCTGCCTTCCAACTTCTCCTTAAATAAGAAGTATGGTCACACAAGCTATTTAACTCTCCATTGCTCCAATCATTTGCTGAAATAATGGATAATTTAAAGAGTTTGAAAAGTGAAATGGCAGTAAAGATTTTAATTAAACCTTCAGTAGTCAGCTACTTTAACACTACAAAAATATTTGATTGAAATTTTCTAGTCAACTTTAAAAAATATTTAGCAAATTTAGCCTGATTTAGCAAAATATCTCTAGGGATGGGAGGAAAGCACCACCCACCCCCCATTACCTTGATTTTTTAACTAATGTTTTATGAAATAGTCTTGCCATGAAGTTTCATTATTTGGGGGTTAATTATCAAAGACAAAACTGTGTCATCTCAGTGATTAGAGGATACTGTCTCATTAATGATAATTTAGGCAGAAATTTTTATATCAAATTATACAATAGTGTGGGCTTCCCAGGTGGCACTTGTGGTAAAGTACACCCTGCCAATGCAGGAGACATAAGAGATACAGTTTCAGTCCTTGCATTGGGAAGATCCCCTGGAGGAGAGTATGGCAACCCACTCCAGTATTCTTGCTCAGAGAATTCCAGAGACAGAGGAACCTGGTGGGTTGCAAAGAATCAGACACGACTGAGTGACTTAGAATGCATGCAATAGCGTACTTATGCTAAATTATTGTTTCCGAACCTGAATAATCATCAGAATATCCTTAGAGAATATTCAGTATTTTTATTAATGCAGATACATAGGTTTCACCTAAGAGTTTCAAATTGTAACCTTGTGGGTTATTATAATACAGAAATACCTATTTTTTAAATGCTCTCAGAGTAATTTTAATGATTAGATGGGATTGGATGCTACATAGCTAAATGATGTATTTAATAGAAAGATTACATTTAAACATTTTCTTAGTCTTTAAACCATTTCACTACAGGATTTTAAGGTTATATGTGAAAGGATTTTCCTATGGCTCCATTACTATGCAAAATATAGGGTTTTTAACTTATTTATACTATTATTCAATGTCTTTAGACATTTGTTGATGATGGAATATTCACCTATAAGTGAACATGTACATGGAAATCCAGACATAACTGTATGTTCAGCAAATAGGATATGACTGCTGTATTGGCCAACATTAGCCTGAGTTATGGCACCCCACTCCAGTACTCTTGCCTGGAAACTCCTATGGACGGAGGAGCCTGGTGGGCTGCAGTCCATGGGGTCGCTAAGAGTCGGACACAACTGAGCGACTTCACTTTCACTTTTCACTTTCATGCATTGGAGAAGGAAATGGCAACCCACTCCAGTGTTCTTGCCTAGAGAATCCCAAGGACGGCAGAGCCTAGTGGGCTGCTGTCTACGGGGTCACACAGAGTCGGACATGACTGAAGTGACTTAGCAGCAGCAGCCTGAGTTAATTCAATTTATTATTTTTTTTTACACATTTATTGAGCAACATCTATCTTACGGACAGTGTTAGGATCTTTAAGAGTAGGGGAGAAATATAAAAGTAAAAATTTTAAATTTAGTCAG
Organism: Bos javanicus; assembly: GCF_032452875.1. Lineage (NCBI taxonomy): Eukaryota > Metazoa > Chordata > Mammalia > Artiodactyla > Bovidae > Bos > Bos javanicus. The sequence continues at coordinate 31,656,419 of NC_083885.1, read as the reverse complement.
TTAAATTAGCATGTGGTGATTAATAAAGTAGATTTTTTCTGTTTAAATAATAAACTCTGCATTTTAGGCAGAATTAAATGCACCAGTGAAAAAATAAAGCTAAGAAATAAAAGTCATAAAGATGAAATAGTTAAAAGGAGCAAATCAGAATTACTATTATGGTATTACTCTGGAAGCCAAGTGTAAGATTTACCAGAGTAAGAGAGACAGTTGGAGTTTTGAGGGCTGTGGGAAGTAAGAATCAGGATTTGACAAGGTGATGGATGAGAAAGTAGAATAGAATCTTCAGCTCTGCCAACTGCCAAATGTCCCTGTTGGGTTATCTCTAGACTTAAAGGAACCAAGTACAAATGATTTGTCTTTATACAATGTTATAGATGAGGTTTAGACTGGATTCCCTAACTTCAGTGAAAGTTCAGATCCCTGACGGGCTTCCCAAGAGGCTCAGTGGTAAAAAAAAAAAAAAAAAAATCCACCTGCCAATGCAGGAGACACAGGTTTGATCCCTGGGTTGGGAAGATCCCCTGGAGTAGAAAATGTGCAACCCTCTCCAGTATTCTTGCTGGTATAATCTCATGGACAGAGGAGCCTGGCAGGCACAGTCCATGGGGTCACAAAAAGTCAGACATGACTGAACACACACACAAGCATGCTCTCTCAGATCCCTGATTGTTATTTAATGGAATTATAGTGCTATCAAGGTACAGTGCTTCCTAAGACAGAGTGAATGGTTCACATTCCTCAGGACTTGAATCAAGATAACACTGTTTTTCCCTACAAGAAGAATGGCAGACTGTCAGAAATGGTCTAACTGCTTAGCTAAAAGATCACTGTCTTTCCCACTAATCTCCAAGTTGTTGTTGTTCAGTTGCTCAGTCGTGTCCAACTCTTTGCGACCCCATGCACTGCCCCATGCCAGGTTTCCCTGTCCTTCATGATCTCCTGGGAATTTGCTCAAAGTCATGTCCATCAAGTCATGATGCCATCCAACCATCCCATCTTCTGTTGCCCCCTTCTCCTGTCCTCAGTCTTTCCCAGGATCAGGGTCTTTTCCAACAAGTCAACTCTTCACATCAAGTGGACAAAGTATTGGAGCTTCAGCATCAGTCCTTCTAATGTATTTTCAAGGTTGATTTCCTTTAGGATTGATTATCAGGCTCAAAAATGAAAATAAAATGTGGAACAGTATGTCTAACAGACTAGCATCATTTATACATACCATTTAGGTTTACTTTTGTGTGCATTTGTTATCAGGGTGATGATGGCCTCATAAAATGAGCTTGGAAGTATTCCTTCTTCTGCAATTTTTTGGAAGAATTTGAGAAAGATGGGTGTTAGCTCATCTCTAAATATGTGATAGAATTTGCCTGGACATCTGATCCTGGACATTTGTTTGTTGGAAGATTTTAATCAGTTTCAGTTTAGTTATTTATGACTGGTCTGTTCATACTTTCCATTTATTCTTGGTTCAGTCTTGGGAGGTTGTAACTTTCTAAGAATTTGTCTATTTCTTCCAGGTTGTCCATTTTATTGGCATAGAGTTGCTTATAGTAGTCTCTTATGATCCTTTATATTTCTGTGGTGTTGGTTGTAACTGTGACCAGGCTTAGATCACAAAATGTCTTAGGCCAAAAATGACTTCTTTTATATGAAGAGACCCATGCCTGGTTCTTTTTCTCCGGGAATCCCCTACCCTATCTGATTACAAAGCTGCTACATAAGTATTGAAACTTAATAACCATATAGTTATATGGTTTCACTTCTTGCAAATTTTTCTAATGGTACAGGAAATAAAGGCTAAGGAATATATTGTGTGTGTGTATGTGTGTAATTTTGAAAACATCTGAGAGCCCAGGAAAAACATTTAAAGACTGGAAGTGTTTTTAATAGGCTTCTAGTTAGCCTTCTCCCCCGACATTTAGGCTATTTTACTTATGAAGCACCAAGTAGTCAACATACACCACCAATGTGCAATCCACTGGTTTCACATAGCTCCTGTTAAGTCGCTTCCGACTCTGTGTGACCCCATAGACGGCAGCCCACCAGGCTCCCCCTTCCCCAGGATTCTCCAGGAAAGAACACTGGAGTGGGTTGCCATTTCCTTGTTCAATGCATGAAAGTGAAAAGTGAAAGTAAGTCGCTTAGTCGCGTCCGACTCGAAGTCACCCCATGGACTGCAGCCTACCAGGCTCCTCTGTCCATGGGATTTTCCAGGCAAGAGTACTGACTCCAGTGGTTTGCCATTGCCTTCTCCAGTTTCACATAGATATCTTGCTAAATCGCAGCCTTTTTCTGTTCTAACCTTATCCACACCTCTTACTTTCATATACTCTTAATTCTCATTCTTTAGGCTTAGAATTTGGTCTCAGCCTGATTTTATTCTATGCTCTTATCTAAAAATGGCTCGACTGTCATTTTCTCTTTCAGCTTCCTTTGAGGTAATACACTATACACCATAGAACCCACTAATATCATCCATGGAAATAATTCCCTTAGACTATGTGGGTTTCTTGAAGGTCAAGAATAATATTGACTCAGAGAATTGTTTTGGTTTTTGTTGTTACTAATGATCACCAACTCTGCACGTTTTCCCATTTCTAAATTGATCAAGTTCAGTAATAACCATTATTTGTCAGTAATGTTAGTACACTGAAAAATCTTCCAAAGTATGGTGCCCATGTGGAAAAACTGCAATCAAAGCACTCCTCAGAAAACCAATTTTCCCCTCCTTGGAAGTGAAGAAATAATAATAACAATAACTGGACCAAGTTATAACTAAGAATCCTTTGATATTTTACTTTTTATGATTTTCTCTTTCACTGCAATTTATTTTTATCAGCAATTTACAAGTTTCCCTTGGACAAAAAAAATTACATGCACCACGGTGGGATTATTTTCCTCTTCCTTTTTGATTATGAATTCTGTTACCAGAATGTAAGCAAATTTTACACTGAGCCCTGTGATTTAAAGATAAATAATAAGAATCAAGGAATCAATAGTTAGTAAAATAATTTAGAAAAAAAAAAACAATAAATTTTTGTATTTGAAGATTAACTTGGTTGTTTTTCTCTCCTTATAAAATTAGTTTTGTTCAAGGCCTACTGTGCAGGGAAGGCCTTAGGGAAATAAAGTGGTACATTTTTCATTGTCTTCAAATCTATTTTCTGCTTGAACAGAGTCAGCATTAAATTTAAAGCAAGAAAATCACTTGCTGATGGAAGTCTCAGTATAAGAAGCATGGTAGAAAGGCCCACTCTCTTCTGGGTGTTGATTTTTAGGTCACTCAAATGCACACTTTTCTGACCACACACACACCAGGAATTTGATTTAACACAGTTTGATCACCTAGCCTATATCACAACAAGAGGAAATTCTTTTAAAAACACAAATGTTGCTGTTTACAGCTAATCTGGTAGAACAAAGAGGCTCAGCTGTTAGATCTCAGAGACCCGTTTTCAAATCCTTACTCTTAAACATACTAGCTGTGTGACCTTATGCCATATTTAATCTCACTGAATATTAGTTTCCCCATCTGATCAAATTTGTCTGACTCCTATGTTCCATATTATTCCTGTGACATCAGACTTCTCTTAATGTGCCTGTATCCACATAATCATCATTATTATTAAACAGTTTCCACTACAATGTTCTCTTCAGGCCCCACTACTGTATGCTGTGTCCTCAGAGTCCATGGCATGTCTATTCTCATCCTTTTTGTATCACATGCAAATACCCATCAAAGTTTTAGCATGACTTTACTTGGCCTATTTAATCCTATTAGACTGTGACGTCCATAAGTCTGTTCTGCACATCTCTGTTTCCTGAAATCAAAGAAACCATCAGGGTCATTACAAATTAGTATGTGCTTAATAATTATTACTTCTTCTTCCTCCATTTAAATATAGGATAATTTCAATAAAGTAGGAAGTTTGCGAAAGGGGTTATCTTCAAATTAGCTCTAGATTTGGAGTTCTCTGCTTGAAAGGAAAGCAAGGGAACTAAATAAAATAGTCCAACAGCATTTCCTGCTACAGAAAGGGCTGTGAGCAAGCTGGTTGCCACTAAACAGTATCCCACATTGATGGCTCAATTTTTTTCCTCCTTTTAAACATGTTCGTTTATCAGAGTAGTACGTGTTGCTGGAGGGAGAGAAAGGTCACAGCAGGAGATGACATATGTCACTACCTGTGTCATTACTAGGAGAGTCTACCTCGCCATGTTTACCCCTCAGCAGTCTCCTGCTTATTTTCGTCTTCCCAATGAAGCAAACTCGTTTCAAGTACACAGTTCAGGGAGCAGTGCCACAGGAGGGAAGGCAGCAGCATGGGCGGTACTCATCCAGTAGACACCTGGAAAGCTCTCCATGGACAAGAATTCAGTTTTGTACCCTGCTTTTGGATGCAGATCTTCCACCTGGCTGACGCTGTTGAAAAGAAGCCCAGGGAAATGCTATTTGCCCCTTTGTTGAACCCAATATTCTGCTTAGAAAAAATTCTTCAGTATATAATGCCTGCATAGAATGTTAAATTTTTAAATAAGATAGGCAAATACAAGTAGGAGGGAGACAAATGTGACTGAGATATATTCACTTATTCAACTGATATTTGAGGAGTGATTATTATGTGCCATGCACATAATTTCTGGGATGCTAGAAGTCTCCTGTGATGGATGAAATTGTCTAGTCAAGAGAGGGAAGAGAGAACAAGTATGCAAATAATTAAAAAGTGATTACAAACTGGAAGAGTTGATATGAAGGAATTATAGAAGGGATTTAATAGATGGTGACATGAAGAAAAGAAAGGGAAAGTTCATAGCAAGCCTTATTGGTGGTTGTGACATTTGAACTTGGAACTGAAAGATGATACTTCTGCTCATAATAAAATGATATAACAGGGACTGGATTTTAACTTTGACCTGAAACAATCATAAAACACAATCATAAAACAAATGAAACAGTTGAAATAAAAGTTTTTCAAGACATAGGCATCCGGCAACAAAAGCAGCAGGCCTAAGTGTTGGCAAGCAAACAAGAAAGCCCTGCTCTTGGCCGATCTTACAGTCTTGAGAAAGTTTCCAGACAATGGTGCAGACAGTAAAACCCGGACAGCATGCAAGTGTCTCCTTGAATTGAAGAGGTAGGGCTGAGAATGTGGGATTGATGATGGATAAAATCCGTAGGTCAGGGGAACTGGTGAGAGAGCTACATACAGAGAAAAGCACATATATCTGCAAGGGTCCCCAGTGTGTATCAACACGTGCATGAGAGGAGATGACTCAAAACTGGGAAATGACCGCACAGAAAGATAGAAGTTGACAGAGGGTGACATTTATAGAGGTCCAGAGTAGTGCTTGTTCTCAGCAGTTAGTCATGTACAGATGTGATAGCTGGACCATAAATAAGGCTGAGAACTGAAGAATTGACGCTTTCAAACTGTGGTGCTGGAGAAGACTCTTGAGAGTCCCTTGGATAGGCAGGAGATCAAACCAATCAATCCTAAAGGAAATCGGTCCTGAATATTCATTGGAAGGACTGATGCTGAAACTGAAGCTCCAGTACTTTGGCCTACTCATGCAAAGAGCCAACTCATTGGAAAAGATTCTGATGCTAGGAAAGATTGAGGGCAGGAAGAGAAGGGGGTGACAGAAGATGAGATGGTTGGATGGCATCATCAACTCAACGGACGTGAGTTTGAGGAAACTCCAGGAGACAGTGAAGGGCAGAGAAGCCTGGCATGCTGAAGTTCATGGGGTTTGACTATATGGACCTTTGTCAGCAAAATGATATCCTGCTTTTTAATAAGCTGTCTAGTTTTGTCATAGCTTTTTTTCCCAAGGAACAAGTGTCTTTTAATCTCATGGCTGCAGTCACCTTTCACAGTGATTTTGGAGTCCAAGAAAATAAAAACTGTCACTGTTCCCACCTTTCCCCCCAAAATTTGCCTTGACTAACTAACTAACATTGGTTAGTTCTACATACACACAAACAAAAAAATGATAAAATTAAGACCCAGAAGGACTAAACTGCTTCCAAGTTTCTGAACTATGTCCCATAATTAGGCTTAATAGTATTATATGAGATTAAAGAAAGCTCTAACAATCAAGAAAATAAAATCCACCATAGGCTTCCCTTGTGGCTCAGCTGGTAAAGAATCCACGTGCAATGTGGGAGACTTGGGTCTGATCCCTGGATTGGGAAGATCCCCTGGAGAAGGGAAAGGCTACCCACTTCAGTCTTCTGGCCTGGAAAATTCCAGGGAGTGTATAGTCCATGGGGTAGCAAAGAGTCTGACTGAGCTACTTTCACTTTCACTTTTATGTTTAGTGTACAATAAGATTATCAGGCATGCAAAAAATGTGGAATCTATTAGTAGATGGTACATAAATGGAAAGAGATCCAGAAGTATCATGGGTATTAGATTTAGTAGGCAAGAACATTAAGATGCTCATTATGACTGTACCTTAATATGAAACCAAAGATAGGTGGAAATATTAGAGAGATGAAGAAGATAAATTTTTACAGATGAAATTTTTTTAATCTTTTTAAAAATTTATTTATTTCAATTGTAGGCTAATTACTTTACAATATTGTAGTGGTTTTTGCCATACATTGACATGAATCAGCCATGGGTATACATGTGTTTCTCATCCTGAACCCCCCTCCCACTTCCCTCCCTATCCCATCCCTCAAGGTCATATCAGTCCACCAGCCCTGAGCACCCTGTCTCATGAATCGAACCTGGACTGGCGATCTATTTCACCTATGATAATATACATGTTTCAATGCTATTCTCTCAAATCATCCCACCCTCACCGTCTCCCAACAAGTCCAAAAGTCTATTCTTTACATCTGTGTACAGATGAAAATTATGTCTGAGAAGAAATATAGAGTAGATGGAAGTCACAGAATATTAGATATTTCAGAAGAAATGAATAGTAAATTTGATGATAAAGCAGTAACAATTATTTTTTAAAAAGAAAATAGAGAAACAGAATTTTAAAAACTTCCAGTGAGTTGTGAGACAAGTTAAACCAACCTAATATACATGTAGTTATTGTTCCGGAAGTCAGACAGAATACAGAAAAATGTGTTTTAAAAAATAATGGCTGAATAATTTCAAATTTTGATTAAAATTGAAGATGCACAGATCCAAGAGCAGCACAAAAGCAGATCATACTCAGATTTCTCAAAACTGGTTATAGAGAGAAAATCTTAAAAGTACACATTGTGCACACACACACATACACACAAAGATAAAGCCTAGAATTCTTTATCCAGCGAACGCATCCATAAAAATAGAAATACTTTTCCGATATACAAAAGCTGAAAGAGTGATCACCAAAGGGCTCACATTCTAAGAAATGTTGTAAACATGTCCTTCAGACAGAAGAAAAATGTACCGTTTGGAAATATACCTCTATACGAAAAGGAATGAAGAACACGGAAAACAATGACGTGGGTAAAATACAAACTAGTTTCCTTTTATTTAAATCTCTTTAAAACACAATTGACTGTTTAGATACAAATAATAATATATAGAACCAAATTACATGACAACAAGAACACATATTTCCTGGAAGGGAGGGGTATAAGTATACTGTTGTAAGTTTCTTATGTTAGACGTGAAGATGTATCACTGAAAGGAAATGTTTGAAAGGTTAGAATGGTTGCTATAAACCCTTATAGAAACCAGTAAAATAACAAGCAAAGAGTTACAACTACTAAATCCCACAAAAGGAGATAGAACAGAACCAAAAAAAAAAAAAGTTACATTAATTCAAAAGAAAGCAGAAGAAGAGGGGAAATGACCCATAAACAAAAGGGGCATAGACAAATGAAGTAATACATTGATAGATATAAAGCTAATGAGATAAATATTTAAATTAAAAGCAAACAGTAGATACCCTATAGGCTGAAAACAAGACCCAACTATATGCTGGCTGCAAGAAATATTCTTTATAAAGACACAAATACCTTTCGTTTAATTAATTCAAGTTAAAAGAATAGAAAAAGGTATGTCATGGTAACACCAACTGAAGGAAAGCTGGATATTAATTTTAATTATTATTATATAATATTAAAATCAGTAGCTGTCAGAACAAATGTTCTCATAGACAAAGATGGTCACTGCATAATTATAAAGAAGCCAATTCTTTTCTAAACATTTATTCACCTAATAACAGAACTTTGAAACACATGAATCAAAAATGATAAAGCTGTACAGAGAAATAGATAAATCTACAACATAATCAGAGATCCCCAATATTCTCAATAATTGATAGAACAAATAGAAAACCAGTAAGGATATAGAAGATTGGAACAATATCAGTATCTACCTTCTCCTAGTGGGCTTCTTTTTTAAAGGATTTTAAGATTTTATTTATTTATTTGACTGCATTGAATCTTCATTGCTGGGTGTGGGCTTTCTCTAGTTACAATGGGTGGGGAGCTCCTCTCTAGTCAGCAGTGTGCAGGCTTCTCATTATAGTAACTTCTGTTGCTGCGGAGCACGGGCTCTAGGGCACATGGGCTTCAGTATTTGCGGCACGTGGGCTCAGTAGTTCGCAGTGTATGGGCTCAGTAGTTGTGGTTCGCTTAGTTGCCCCTACAGCATGTGTAATTTTCCTGGTCCAGGGATGGAAGCCTTGTCCCCAGGCAAACCCTTAACCACTGGGCCACCAGGAAAGTCCTCTAAGTGACATTTATAGATGCTGCTGCTGCTGCTAAGTCGCTTCAGTCATGTTCTACTCTGTGAGACCCCATAGACGGCAGCCCACCAGGCTCCCCGTCCCTGGGATTCTCCAGGCAAGAACACTGGAGTGGGTTGCCATTTCCTTCTCCAATGCATGAAAGTGAAAAGTGACAGTGACGTCGCTCAGTCAATCGACCCCATGGACTGCAGCGCACCAGGCTCCTCTGTCCATGGGATTTTCCAGGCAAGAGTACTGGAGTGGAGTGCCATTGCCTTCTCCATTTATAGAAGAGTACTCCATTAAAACATGAAATAGTTGTACTCATTAAATTCCAAGATACCATAATGATAGAAAATTCAGTCCAAAAAAAGAAGTAAAATTTTGGATTGTTTTAGTCTCTCCCTGCATTGACTACATGCTTGTATTTCTGCAGTAAATCTAGTTAATCTTCTTGGACTTTTCCTCTTTAAATAATTCTGTATACTTCTCCAAGAAATATCTCCTAACTCTTAGGTTTCTGAATTTTCCCTTGATTTAAACTGCCAAGTGGATTTGTTCTAGGACCAAACCATAGAAGTTCCCCTCATGTATCCCACCAAGAGTCTGACTAAATTTCCCACAGATTTTAGTACTAACCTTCCATTCTTACTTGGACTGCAAGGACATCCAACCAGTCCATGCTAAAGGAGATCAATCCTGGGTGTTCTTTGGAAGGAATGATGCTAAAGCTGAAACTCCAATACTTTGGCCACCTCATGCGAAGAGTGGACTCTTTGGAAAAGACTGATGCTGGGAGGGATTGGGGGCAGGAGGAGAAGAGGACGACAGAGGATGAGATGGCTGGATGGCATCACTGACTCGATGGACGTGAGTCTGGGGGAACTCCGGTAGTTGGTGATGGACAGGGAGGCCTGGTGTGCTGCGATTCATAGGGTCGCAGAGTCAGACATGACTGAGCAACTGAACTGAACTTACTGGATTCTGCTGTTTCTTAAGTAATTATTTTCATGCTTCACCCCAACACCTTTCTCACACTTCTTCTGCACACTTCTCTATCATCCCCATGAAATCTGCAATTCTATATTAGAGTTTGTGTGTATTTATGATCATTCATGTGATTTTATATTGAAGCAAAGATAACATTTCCTCCTTTCCCTATTATCAAGAAATGAGAAATCAATGCATTATACTGGATGCTTGGGGCTGGTGCACTGGGATGACCCAGAGGGATGGTACGGGGAGGGAGGAGGGAGGGAGTTTCAGAATGGGGAACACATGTATACCTGTGGCGGATTCATGTTGATGTATGGCAAAACCAATACAATATTGTAAAGTAATTAACCTCCAATTAAAATAAATAAACTTATATTAAAAAAAGAAATGAGAAATCTAATTTTAAAAGCATGTGAGCAAATACAGTTCTAATGCTTACTAAGTAAAGAAGAATAAAACATTGTTTTTCTCTTTCCTAGAAAAAGGGATTTCACTTTCCATTTCCTGGGATGCTATGAAATGAGCTCAAAATTAATATGTAGAAACCTGTTCAGTGGTCAACATATTCAGACAGATATCCACACATATGAAAGTGTGCATATGTATATATTAGATGAATCCAGTTTCTATTACATCAAACTATAAATTCTTATGTAAGTCATTTAGTATTCCTGACCCTCAGTTTCTTCAGCTATAATATGAGCATAAGAACCCCTGCTGTGCTGCTACAGGGTTGTTATGAGTGTTATAAGGAAAAGATGACCTGAAAGAGCTTTAAAATTTTATTCAATTCTTTATATACATGAGAGACCTTTATTATTTGTAGAGTTGATGTGAAATATAAGTAATGTTAGTGATTTTCAAAGTTTTAGTTGTAAAACTTAGGTATCACATTTGATTATATATAACCAAAACATTCACAGTTTGTTAGAAATTTATATGAAAGTATTGAGTTTTATCTCTACTCTTCCTGTTATAGTTTATATTTAAGCAAGTTATGTAATTTCTTTGAATCTTAGTTCATCATGAATTGAAAGTAAGAGGATACATTCTGAGTCAAGATTATGTGTGAGAATCAAATGAGATAAGAATTGCATTGCAAGGTACACATATACACAGTCTCCTGTGCTTCATACATCGATATCAAGATAAAGGCATAAAGAATATGAGAAACTTTTAACATGAGTTTGAGCAAACTGTGGGAAATAGTGAAGGGCAAGAAAGCCTGGAGTGCTGCAGTCCATGGGATCCTAAAGAGTCGGATGCAACTTACAGACTGAACAACAACAGCGATTGGAAAAATGAATTATTTAGTACATTTCTTTGTTCACACCAGACCCTCAATTCATTTCATAATGTAGTGATTCTTCCTGGTGACCCCAGGGAACTTTTCGTGGTATATGAAGACACAACTAGGGGGCTGAAGAATGGTAGGGGCATCTATCGGGTGGTGGTAAGAGAGGCTGATAAAAAAGGATATTGTGCAAAGGCAGCTCCCAACAACACATTATCTGGCCCCAAATGTCAAGAGTTCCAGGGTTGCAAAATCCCACTGTTATGAATAAAGAAAGAACATGCAGAATTCTATTCCTTATATATGCACACCTTCTAACAAATGAAAAATCTGTTTGTGCTCAGAGAAAAAGACAAACCAAAAGGATATATTCTGTGATTTTTCTTTATTTTTGCCTCTTCTTTTTTTTTGCTCATATTTTTCCATAGACATTTCTCAAGTTTTGTCAGAGTTAGTGGTCAGCCGGGTTCAATAAAATAACCACATCTTGTGGAGAAGCCCTGACTATTGTCATAATAAAGCTAGAACATTGTACCCAGTATGTGACATTACTCTTGATTCATTTTGTCTTTTTTTCCTTGCAAGATACTTAAATTATGTCTTAGAAGCTCTGTATATGTCTGACTATATAAACTGTGTGCAAGATGTGGGCTGGTTTGTGCTAGAGATATAGTCTTCCAAATCTTGAGTCCTGTTATTGAGACCCTAGCAGGATCATAACTTTTAATTATGATTGGCAGGGATCATGCATTTCTTGTGTATGCCAACTGTATCATAATTTTTTTAAATGAAGGAAAACCTTGCAAATGTACCATAAAGCCTTGTATCCAGATCTAAACTAGTAACAATTTCTAGTTGGTCAAGACAGATATCCAATTTTCATTGATAACCCCAGACCATAAATCCTGTACACATGACCCTTCAAAGGATTCTTTATCTCATGTTGTATGCCAGGGTATTGCTCCTCCAATCAAGAATTCATTTATGTGTGGCAGCACAAATGCACAGAAGTTCAAAGGCACAAAGACAAGTGATACCACTGCATATTGGGGGGCAATAAAAGCCACATGAGTGACATGAACACAGGTCAAGATCACATTGGCTTGTTATTTTTTAAATATTTTATGGTTGTAGAAGAGGGTAAGGACATTAAGATAGATTTGCCATAATGTCGGTCCTCACCAAGCTGAATTAATACTTGGATGGTTACTTGATATTAAACAAATGACTTACTATTGTTCTTAGGGTAAAAGCCAAAATCCTTTACATGGTGTGCAAAGCTAACTCTGTTTTAGTGCCTTGAATCCCGTCCTCCCCATCTAGCCTTTACTTAAGATCTTCTTTCAGTCCCAACTTTCATGTAATAAGCCCCTGTTGAGATGGTAGCCTAGACTCCACCTCTTTAGACACTTGTCTCTGATTGTCTGTGACGTGTCTCTCTTCTTTATGTTCCCTATTGTGATTTTAATGTTAAATGTGTCAATGTAGTTATTTGGTGAATCTCCTACAAGACTGTGAATTCTATAACTAAAGCCAGGACTGTGATAATATTCACTCACCAGTTTATCTCTGGTGTCTCTACATGGTACCTGCTACCTACTGGTCTTTTCAATAAATAATTATGGAATAAAGAAATGCATAAATGAATAAAGGGATAAATCTACACATCCTATGTGTTTTCTCTGGCCATTCTAGCCACAGGGGAACAAAATAAAATGTACAAGTTATACTTTTATGAAAATATTTCACAGTCTGGCAGGGAACTTAGACATTGGAGCATACAAAGCAAAATAAATATTAAAAATATTTTGATAATATTATATAAAATAGTTATAACACTGAAGGAGGAAAATGCACAGACTTTCTTTTACCTCCTGGAGAGCAAGGTATCAGTTTCATTTCCATTGGCTTACCACATTCAAATAAAAATATTCTTCTTTCTGTCATTGTTTATTTTCTTAAGAAACTTGGTCACACTTAAGTCCTTTGTAATTTTTTTACATATATTTGAACCTCTGCCTGTACCACTCTGTCTCGATTTGCTTATTCAAGGATCATTTCCTAAGAGACATCTCCCTAATAATCAAGTTAATGGTACGCTTCACTCTTCCTTGGCATTTTTCACTCTTGCTCTGCTCATACTTTTTCATAGTACTTATCACCATTTTAAAATGTATTGCTTATTTATTTGCTAATTTTCTATTTTTTCTACCCTCTAGAATGTGTTACAAGGGGACAATTTTTCTGTCTTTTTCTGCATGTTCTCTCTGACGTCTCAAAGAGGGTCTGGAGCTGAAGAAAACACATAATAATATTTTGTGTGTGAATATATGATTAGGGAAAGAAAGAATGCATAATTGGAGAAGACCTTAGAAATTCTAAAATTTGAATTTGATCTCACAGAGTGAAAAATAATTTCTTACTCAAAAAAGACAAATTTGAGGGAGAAGTAAAGTGTGTAGTCACTGAGGGAGTCATGGTATATTAAGGATTTTTTTTTTCTCCTAAAGCATCATATTTTTCTTTTGGCAGGTACTAGAGACAGGCAGCAAAAGTAGGAAGATGAGATTAAGGCAGAGTATAGAAGGACCTCAAAGCTAATAAATTCATCTTCTCTTCTCTGAGCAATGGGAAGTCATAGAAGGCAATTAGACTAGTAAATGAAATGATGCATTTTGCATTTTAGGAAGATCAATTCAGCAGTTGGATGGAAATGAAATGGAAAAGATAGTGGCTGTTGGCCAAGAAACCAGCTGGAAGACTGTTGCCAAAATCTGGGGTGTATTTATAAAGCATCTCCTATATGACTCTCAGTTTTGTTTTCTTTAAAATATGAATTTGACCATTATAATGTTTAAAAAGGCTTTAAATATCTATTCTTCTGCTACTATTCCATTAAAAATTTTGTGCACTTTTATTTTATCAATATAGGGAAATATAAAGGGAAATAAGAAAGATCCGAGATATTTTCTTAAGCCTGCTTTATTTAACAGGCATGTTATCAAAGGTTAAACTATATAGATGCATTTATAAGTAGAGGGTGCAAAGAGGCCAACATAATACACAGAAAAACTAAGACCGGAGGAGAAGGTCAGTATTACCATAGGAGACTCGATAGATTAAAGGATTGCATATTTAGAAGAAAAACAGTGATATTAAAATTAGAAGTACTGGCAGGTATCAGAGTGACAAAGACCACTATGAGGGCAAAAGGCTGATTTGAATGCAAAATAGCAGGACTCAGCCTGACCCAGCCTCTGGTTCTGACTCTGATCCTTGCTAGGGGCATGACACTGAGTGAGACTATTCCTTCCCTCTCTGAGATTCACTTCTTTTCTCTCTCAAATGAAGACATTGGTCTCAATAGGTTATTAAAGCAGGGATCCCCTCCTTCCTAGTATACTTAGTGATGGAGCTTTGAGAGCTACACTCAGTGTTTCAGAACTCTAAAAGGAATTCTACATTTTCCAATGATAGAGCTAAGAAGTTATCCACAACATCAGAGTTCTTTTTTATGACTCAAGATAGGATCATTGTAGTCATTTTGTGTTGCTGATGGCTCTCATTAGTAATAATATATTCTGGGCTCACAGAATTGGAAACATTGTTGCTGCATCGATATTATTTAATTCCCAAACATTTACCAAACTTGGAGCAGAGGGTAAACCTACAAAACCAAATCAATGCCTAAGAAAGTAGCTCAGATTTGGGGACCCAAATGGTGAATGCAGGTTGATCATTCCAGATCCTTCACTTGTTTTCTCCTTATAACTTTTCAGGGAAGGTAAATAATACAGTTTTCCTTTGCCAGCCTCAGAGAAGCAACTGTAAGAAGATTTCCTCAACAGAACAATGAAGAGTTAATATTATGAAATGTTAATTTGTGAAAGGGAAACACACAACTGGGAATCTCAGGCCTATTTTGTCATCCCTTCTCCTAAAGTTTTCTATTGATGATGAGGATCTATCTCAGACTGTAGGAGCCCTGCGTGGATTTTTCTTATGCCTTTGAAACTAATTGTTGACTTTATACATGAGATAAATTACTCTCTTTCTGAAACTTCTCATTTCCCCCCAGTGATAGAGGGTTCATGATTTCTTCCTAGTTATTTGGCAAGAAAGTTGGCTTTCCTTTTGATAGAAAATAATTTAGAGAATGTAGAAATGGTGGCCTTTGTGGAAACAAGATTTCCAAGTTTGTCTAGGGCATTACAGGATACAATTCTAGGAGCAACTGTGACCTGAGAAGTTGGTGGAATGTGGACAGTTATTAATTGGCATCAGAATAAGCTCTGAAGCCCTGTTAGGAGTAGCCTACCATTACACATGTATGATCAATACATATTAGACTTTGCTGGAGCCATCCTGGTTTAGGAGTTTTTACCTCCAAGTCTAGTTATGAATAGGGCCCCTTTCACTGTCAGAAATGGCCCACTTTGGATGACATACTAAATACTCATAATATTTAAACAGAACTGGGTCCAGAATCCAGATTTCAGAAGTTTCGTATAGTTTCTGCTCCATGACTTGGAGTGTACCCAGCTGGGGTCAGGCAGGTATCCTTGATTTGTGACTTTTTTGGCATGGTGCTCAATTCTACTTCTCTGGTTCACCTGATTTTGATTAACTTGGGAATTAGATTTTAGTTACCCTATCTGGACTTGTGAAAAGGTTTATTTTTTTCGGGGGAGTAGGGAGTAGGATCGGAGAAGGCAATGGCACCCCACTCCAGTACTCTTGCCTGGAAAATCCCATGGATGGAGGAGCCTGGTAGGCTGCAGTCCATGGGGTCGCTAAGAGCCGGACACGACTGAGCGACTTCACTTTCACTTTTCACTTTTGTGCGTTGGAGAAGGACATGGCAACCCACTCCAGTGTTCTTGCCTGGAGAATCCCAGGGATGGGGGAGCCTGGTGGGCTGCCATCTATGGGGTCACACAGAGTCGGACATGACTGAGCGACTTCACTTTCACTTTTCACTTTCATGCATCGGAGAAGGAAATGGCAACCCATTCCAGTGTTCTTGCCTGGAGAATCCCAGGGACGGGGGAGCCTGGTGGGCTGCTGTCTATGGGGTCGCACAGAGTTGGACACGACTGAAGCAACTTAGCAGCAGCAGGGAGTAGGATGATTTCTATCCCTAGAAAATATCCAAGATCCACTCTCCATTCTCCACAGTGTTACCTTTGAATCAGATCTGAGCAATTAGTTTAGAACCTGGCTGGGTTCCAGACACCACTTTCTGTCTATTTTAGGCCTGTCAGTTTCTTGTTAGCATGTTTCTACTGGGGAAAGTTAGACTTGGGATCTTGAGTCGATTATTTATTTACCCTCTGACCAGATATATGATACTAGGACATCATCAGTTTTAGGTACTTTCTCATTTCCTCAACTCTAAAAGGGAGATGTGCCTTCATTCAGAAAAATAATAAACATGTAAGACAATTACTGACTATAATATATGGCATAGAGTAGTTGTTAATGAAATGCTAGTTCTCACTTTTCCTAACCTGAAAATATTAAATAAAGATATCAAGAATTTGACATGCAACTGTTTAGAAACTGTGGCATTTTTTGCCTAAAATATCAGTTTCCATGATTGTAAATACTCTAGGTATCTCATATAAGTGGAATCATACAGTATTTATATGTCTCTTTATTTCACTTAGCATAATGTCCTCCAGGTTCATCAGTATTGTAGCATGTGACACTAGAGTGTCCTTTTTTTTTTCCTTTTAAGGGTGAATAATATTTCATTGATTTTTCCAGGTGGCTCAGTGGTAAAGAATTTGCCTGCCAAGCAGGAGACATGGATTCAGTCCCTGAGTTGGGAAGATAACCTGGAGAAGGAAACAGCAAGCCACTCCAGTATTTTTGCCTGGGAAATCCCATGGACAGAGGAGCCTGGTAGGCTACAGCCCATGGAGTCACAAAGAGTCAAACATGACTTAGTGACTAAACAACAACAAAAATATTTCATTGTGTGTGCATACCACCTTTTGTTTATCCAGTTATCCCACTACAAGATGATCTGAGTTGTTTCCACTTTTTGGCTATTGTTAACAATGTTCATGCACTCCATGTTCATGCAGTGAACATGGGTATGCAAATATCTTTTCAACATTTTGCTTTTCTTTATTTTGCATATATAGCAGAATGAAATATCAGAAAGGTGTCAAACATATCTGATTGGAATGAGATTTTTTTTGTTTCTTATGGTGATCTGACCAAAATGTTTTTGAGAGTCTTAGATTATGTTTGAAAGAACATACTTGCATAATTGATTCAGGGAAACTTCCAGGTGTTAATAGGCACATAACATTTGCATCATAAAGTATCATTTTGCATCCTGATTTCCTCATTGCAGGAGATGCTTATGATTGAGAGTAATAAACATGATACCTTGTAAAACAGGGACCCAGGGAATTGAACTGTCCCTGCATTTGGTGTACCCTGATTAAACAAGGTGTCATCAGGTCCTCAGGAACTTTATCCTTATCTTAAGAAAAAGGCATTGCCAGTTGCAGTAGGGTATTGCCTGCATGAAACAACTGTGATTTGACAATGACTGCAAAGCCTTTTAATGAAAAAGCAGAAAAAATCAGTGATGATGACTGAGGGAGAATACAAAGTTCTATCGATGAACTTCAGTATTTATAAATATCAAGGCCTAAATAAATAAATATAATAAATAAATACAATAAGGCACAAAGAAATAAATAACCTATCCTTTATTGGGAACTGGAATCTCAACATGCCCCATCTCTTCAGTCGTGTCCAACTCTCTGTGACCCTATGGACTGTAGCCGATCAGGCTCCTCTGTCCATTGGATTCTCCAAGCTAGAATACTGAACTGGGTTGCCATGCCCTGCTCCAGGGAATCTTCCTGACCCATGGATCAAACTTGCATCTCCTGCATTGCAGGCAGATTCTTTAGCCACTGAGCCACCTGGGAAGCCCTAGAATATCAATGCTGCTGCTACTGCTGCTAAGTCGCTTCAGTCGTGTCCGACTCTGTGCGACCCCATAGACGGCAGCCCTCCAGGCTCCCCCATCCCTGGGATTCTCCAGGCAAGAACACTGGAGTGGGTTGCCATTTCCTTCTCCAAAGAATATCAATAGTCACCATCAAAAAATAATACATGTGCTACATTTCCCTACTTAACTCAAATGGTAATCAACTGAGCCCATTCTTTCTCCTCCCACATTTTAATTTGTGCCATATACTAATAAAATACTAAAACATACTAAAAAAAAATTCAAAATCTCAGGAGCCATTTATGTGTCTACTTAAAGTCCCAGAAACAAGTGACATAAAGTTATTTGAGACATGGGTTTACAGGGTGGCAGAAAATTTACAAACTTACAGATTCAGGCAAGGAGATCTTATTGAAACCATGCAATAGAAACACAGGTTCTTTCAAAAGCAATATATTTGAAGGTGGTTCCCATTCTTATCTTAGTATCACATAGGCAGTTTGTGAAAATCAGTTGACTGGTGTCTACCAACTGGTAGAAATAGAAGTGTCTCACTCAATCTCTAGGTTTAATCATAGTTTCCAAGATATCTATGACATACTGTGTAAATGACCTCTCCACAGATAAGTAGCAAAGGAAAAGCTGAAAGAATGTCTTCTCAGGGAAGACCTTTTATGTTTCCCTCCCCCCTTTAGAACCTTGAGTCAAAGACACACATACACACAGAGTTTTATTCTTCACTGCAGTTTTAGCTCTTCAAGTGTCTCAATGTTAATACTTGACCTTGTCTGGTCCTTTGTTTTGTCCATTTCTCCCTTGAGGCTCATTGGATCAGAATTGACTAATGCCCACAGGATAGCTAAAATATCAAAGGTTTTCAGCTTCTATTGAAAAGTTTGACCCTTAGGGATTTCCCTTAATATTTTGTAAATTCAACGGAGCAATTGAATACACTTTAGCTATTGTTTTTCCAATATTTTAAGAATGCTAAAATGATTAGTTTTTCAGGAATCGAGTCTATCATATGGCTGAAAACAATGTCAAATCATTCTGCTTCTACTAACAAGCACAATAATCCTTAAAAGGCATTACCACATACAGTACTTCTTACCAAGTGAATTTCCTGGAAAATTCATTACTCTTTTGAATCAATGAAATTCTTTCCTGGTGAGTACTGCCATCCCCAGGCATGCAGTTTTCAATTCTTTATAATGAACTGCAAGGTCTTAACAGAATACAGAAAGCTTTCCCAAAGCAACTTTGGTTCTCACGCCTGCTTCACTCTCACAAGGCTTGCCTCATCCCCTGATAACAGAGTACTAATATTTCCCACTTCTGACATTTATGTCATATTGTTCCCATTATCTTGAAAACCCTTCTTGTATTTCATTACCTTGTTCCTCTTCTTCATCTGTGACAACTGAAGTCAGGTGATACATATTCTGCAAAGACGTCTTCAGTCCCTAAAACTAACCCATATGTCCATCTTTCGTCTTAGGCAAATGGTGCTTTTTAGCAGTTAGCATAAAATTATACACAATGAAGAGTAAATATCTTATCCCAAATTCCTTAGTCTATATTCCAGGTACAGTGTTTCAACAGCTTCTTGTATACCCAAGAGAAATAACCTAAGCAAATACATTTAAGTGATTATCTTTTAATTTGTTAATCAAACTAAACTCTATAAATTATTATTTATTTCTGTGTTTTATTTCCTAGTTGTACATACTATATATTGTTCTATATCACATGGTACTTTATAAACCAATTATCATAGTTTTCACAATGCATTTAAGTTACTGGCTTACACATGTGTTTTGTAATTGAGCAATTTCCACCTTTAAAGACGGGGTAGCTTGCTCATCTGTGTGGCTGGATGTCAATATTCAGGATATAGTTATTGAACAAATGAAAGTGAATTTAGTTTGTACTCGTTAATGTATTTTTATTTCACCAAGTAATGTTCATACTGTATCAACATTGCTCAGGAAACTCCATTAGCTATTATGTTAATGTTTCAGTTTTATAGGGACAATGCTATTCCCCTTAAATTGTGAAGCAAATTTTATTGTACTCAATGTGGCTTAAAAAAAAAGAAAAACACAGATTAGGAATTTGAAGTACCTTGAACACCGGTTCACTTAAGGAGAGAAACAGTTCAGAAAGCCGTCACGAACATCCTCCTGCACAAGCATTGTGTGTGTGGAATTGGCTTTGCCCTTTTGAAAATTTCTAGCTGACCTTTAGAGAAAGCAGAGCTTCTGGAGCTCAGCACTAATCACATAGTCTCACTAGTGCTATTACCAGTTTAGAGCAAAGGAAAACTCATGAGACATTTAAAAGGATGTCTTTGGTGACTTAACAGTTTTTATGTTTTAAGCTCATGAATAGAAATAGGCTTTTAAAAACAGTAAATATTTAAATGCAGATCTCATCTGTGTCTGTGTGTGTGTGTCTGTGTGTGTGTCTGTGTGTGTGTCTGTGTGTCTGTGTGTGTGTGTATTTGAAAGTCTTGATCTGCTACTTACTAGTACAATTTGATCAGTTTCTATAATTCTTATTCCCCATTTCTTTTCCTGTAAAACTGTCATAGTCTCAATGAGGCACATAGCACAGTAACTTTGCAGGGACAGGATACTGAAGGAAACACAAAAGTTATGGACACACTCCCTGACACAGTGGAGGAAAGACTTGGCTGTTAGTTGGAAGTTGGGAGTTCTAGTTCTGGATTTGCTGCTAACTTCCTTTTGATCATTCTCCCCTAGTGATCAATGAGGAGTGTGGACTGGATGCTCAGAGCATCCCTTTCCATCCTGCAAGCAGAAGAACATCATTTATGCTTCCTCTGTATCCCTCCCAGGGGCATAGCTTTTCACTCAAATTCATTTTAAGTTTACAACACATTCTTTCCCCATGTCATGCATGATTTTCAAGAACTTATTGAAGAATCAGCACTTCTAAAATTGGGAAATATACCAAGGAAAAATAAATACAAGGGGAGTGTCTGATGAACAAAACAATGTTGAAGAAAAGGGAGGGAAAATTCCAAAATGGCACCTCCATAGTAGGTCTAGGAACCAATCCATGTAGGCTGGGACGGGGGACTATGGGAATCTCAGTGGAGATCTTCAGGGAAAAGAAGAAAGAAAAACAAGACACAAATAAATTGTCTGGTTTTTTTTTTTGACTGTTCAATGAGTTATACTGAAAAACGTTTTTAAAGAGCCCTGGGAAAATGTAGAAAACTTGGATTTTCACAGAAAAATGGCTTTAAAAATGAAACGGATATTAATAAAACAAAAATAGTTGTTCAAAACAGACAAATAAGTCATAATGTATTTCTTGGCTCACTAATGGACACTATTTATATAGATATAGAAATAACAGTGAAATATGTATCTGGAAAGTGAGATGCGATTTATTTGGTGGAAGGGAGAAAGGGCAGAAGTGTGAAAGAACTCAATCACATCTAAAATAAAAGAGAAACAAATTTGACCAGGTGGGAGATAATAGGTTGCATGTATTGTTTAGACATAGTAAGGTAAATACCAATATAAATTTCTAAATGAACTAAAAAATAAAAATTTGTTGAGTGGAGGGAGCTGCTTCTGGTAGCAGGCTACAGATAAAAGGAGGAAAATATTGGCCACATTTCACTGCTGCTTTTCAACCAGATATGTGGTCTCTCTCTCTCTCTTTTTTTTTTTTTCCTATTAAGCACTATGGCATATGCAGAATGGGATTTCAATCTCTCTGAGTATTGATAGTACTAAATATATTTTACCTGTTTCCTACAGACATGTTATACGATAAAATGTGTTATCAACTAACATTATAAAGGAACAGAACAAGGTTTGAGTAAATCATGATGTCAACAGATAGTAGTAAAAGAACCACATTAGAATCTTTTGATTATAAATAACATGTTCTTGCCTTCTCAGAGTACTACCACATTTACAATCTCTAAAAACATATACTCTAGTTAGTTGACTGAGATACAAGAACTTTGGAGTTGCTTATGACCCCTTCTACTCCTACCTCCGGATGAATAGGACCACTTGAGACATAATATCTCACACCTGTCCAAGGGAAAGTCCTCAAAGACGTCCCCAAAGACATCAGGGATCCAAGTCCTAGGAGCCTCTTGTTACCTTGTTCAGTTGAGTTCAGTGGCTCAGTCATGTCCAGCTCTTTGTGAGTCCATGGACTGCAGTACACCAGGCCTCCCTGTCATCACCAACTCCTGGAGTATACTCAAACTCATGTCCATTGAGTCAGTGATGCCATTTAACCATCTCATTCTCTGTTGTCCCCTTCTTCTCCCACCTTCAATCTTTCCCAGCATCAGGGTCTTTTCAAATGAGTCAGTTCTTCACATCAGGTGGCCAAAGTATTGCAGTTTCAGCTTTTGCATCAGTCCTTCAAATGAATATTTAGGACTGATTTCCTTAGGATTGACTGGTTGGATCTCCCTGCAGTCCAAGGGACTCTCAAGAGTCTTCTCCAAAAAAAAAAAAAAAAGAGTCTTCTCCAACACCACAGTTCAAAAGCATCAATTCTTTGGTGCTCAGCTTTCTTTATAGTCCAATTCTCACATCCATACATGACCACTGGAAAAACCATAGCTTTGACTAGATGGACCTTTGTTGATAAAGTAATGTCTCTTAGATAGCAAAAATGACACAGATGTAAAGAACAGACTGTTGGACTCTGTGGGATGATTTGAGAGAATAACATTGAAACCTGTATATTATCATATGTGAAATAGATCATCAGTCCAGGTTCAATGCATGAGACAGGGTGTTCAGGGCTGGTGGACTGGGATGACCCTGAGGGATGGGATGGGGAGGGAGGTGAGAGGGAGAGGCAGGATGGGGGACACATGTAAACCCATGGCTGATTCATGTGAATGTATGGCAAAAAGCACCATAACATTGTAAAGTAATTATCCTCCAATTAAAAAAAAAAAAAAAGATTATCTTCTTGAAGATGGAAAGCATTTTGGATTCATGTCATGTCACTTGCCATTCATTTCAATGTAATATTGAATTTTTTTCTGTCAAAAAATATATATGCTATTTAGGTTGTTCATAACTTTTCTTCCAAGGAGCAAGCATCTTTTAATTTCATGGCTGCAGTCACTATCGGCAGTGATTTTGGAGCCCCCCAAAATAGTCTGCCACTGTTTCCCCATCTATCTGCCATGGAGTGATAGGACCAGATGCCATGACCTTAGTTTTCTGAATATTGAATTTTAAGCCAAGTTTTTCACTCTCCTCTTTCACTTTCATCAAGAGGCTCTTTAGTTCTTCTTCACTTTCTGCCATAAGGGTAGTGTCATCTGCATATCTGAGGTTATTGATATTTCTCCTGGCAATCTTGATTCCATCTTGTGCTTCTTCCAGCCCAGAGTTTCTCGTGATGTACTCTGCATAGAAGTTAAATAAGCAGGGTGACAATATACAGCCTTGACGTACTCCTTTTCCTATTTGGAACCAGTCTGTTGTTCCATGTCCAATTCTAACTGTTGCTTCTTGACCTGCATACATATTTCTCAGGAGGCAGGTCAGGTGGTCTGATATTGCTATCTTGTTCATTATGGCAATAGTCTTACAGTTCAACAGATTAAAAAAAAAAAAAAACTACAAGGAAAATACAGGAGTGTTAAAAAATTACAGTTACTTATAGCAGAATTTTATTTGCTGTCCCAGGGAAAAATACAAATAATTAACAATAGTGTGCACAAAACAGACCTGACCAGTAATGAGATAATAATTTTTAGACGTTGAGTTGGCAATTTTATCCTCCAGTGCTTCTGAGTATTATACATTTAGCAATTGCTGATAACAGTTGCCATTAACAAAATGATATTCCAGAGGCCAAACCTCAGCACTTCTGGCAAAAGAGAGAATTTCAACATTATAAATAAATATACTTCCATAATCTTAGAACTTTGTTTCTGTGTAAACATTTCAAATAGGGATGCAGTCATAGAGGCACTTTCTGCCTTTACTATAAACTAATAATATCTGGTACCTTGTATCTTTCAGTTCTAAGGATAACTAGTAGCAGAGGTTGTAGTAGTAGTCATATTACCAATAATAATAATGCAAGTGGGAAATGGTAGAAAATTATAATCGCTTCAATATGATTTCTCCCCTGAAACACCTATTTGAATGCAAGGACCAATGTAGTTTGTGCATGAACAATACTTATTAATGTGTACTTTGTTGTCCTTTAAATGCCATCATTGGTTTATCCATCCATACATGGATGGATGCATGCATGTGTTTAAATGTTCAACAAACATTTACTAGGTACCCACCACCTGCCTGACCTGGTTATATGCCGAGTGGACAAGCATAGTTCATAACATAGCCTTTAATAGTAGGAGATGTAACACAAGGACATACTTTCAATATGAAATGACAGAGGGTAATTAAAGTAAATTAAGGCCCCAGCTTGAATCCAGGGTAAACTCATCTCAGTCTTCTACCTTAGGAGTCCCTGTGCAATTGGTTCTTCTGGGTATTTCTTTCCACAGTAAGGTAAGGTAAGATAAGTCAGTTCAGTTGTGTCCGACTCTGTGTGACCCCATAGACAGCAGCCCACCAGGCTCCCCCGGCCCTGGGATTCTCCAGGCAAGAACACTGGAGTGGGTTGCCATGTCCTCCAATGCATGAAAGTGAAAAATGAAAGTGAAGTCGCTCAGTCGTGTCCGACTCCTAGCGACCCCATGGACTGCAGCCTACCAGGCTCCTCCGTCCATGGAATTTTCCAGGCAGGAGTACTGAAGTTGGGTGCCATTGTCTTCTCCGTTCCACAGTAAAGGAGAGAACTAAGACTCAAGGAAATACACCTGGGTCCAAGGGAAGGGTTGATTCTAAACATATCTGCATCTTGCCTGTCTGTTCTCTAGTCCAACTCTCTCCAGTTCTTCCTGATGTGGGGAGAGATTCCAGAAGAATGATTAAGAATTATAGTCTCTCTCTCGTCTCTGGTATATCTCCATGTACCTGATGTTGAGAAACTGGAAGAGTCAAGAAGCAGAAATCAGACAATGATCAAAGCCCAGTTTCACTCAACATTCTTCCTATGGATAGGAATATCATAGAATTTGCAATAAGAAAACACTATTTGTATGATACGCCCTAGTTTCATACTCTGAAATAACCTTAAATAAACCTTACTTGCCCTCTGAGCTATAGGTAGAGAGAGGGAAGGTGAAAATTCTTTTTTTTTTTTTTTTTATTGTTTAATTTTGGCCTAGAGCTAATTTAATAAGAATAGGTAACTACCCTACCTACCGAAAACAGATTTTTGGTTCAGCTTGTCACAACATTTTTGAGTAATTTTCCCCTTAAATTTAGCATATTATCTTACTGAACTCTATTTTTGAGGCTATGAGAGGAATTAGGAATCTATAATATATTTAAGTTGAAGCAAATCCTGTGTTCTTGAGAAAATACAATTTCAGATGTTGTTTACATTTCTAACTTAAACACATCTCAAAGCATCTTCAAATATTTATGACATGAAGTTGCTATTTTTAGCCCCTCAGGACAAAGAGAAGATATGTTGATCTTTTACAGATTTTTTCTTCTCTGAACATTGGTGTTTTTTCTCCCCTACAAACGTGTCCTTTCATTGTTTTAATAGCTGAACAAATGGCACTTTCAATCTTGTGTAATTTGGTCTAAATATCTGTCATTTCCTAGGATTAATGCCAGATGGACACTGAGAATATTTCTAAGAATTCACTGCTAAAATAAAGAGAGAGTCCAAATACACACCTGGCCACAAATGATGAGAGTATGATGGATAACAGAGGCATTTATTCAACAGGAGGATATACAGATGGCTTTGCAATAGAAGTGAAAGATTGAGGTTGACCTCTTAAAGTAAAATGCAACAGAACATGGGCCAGAAGTCTCGTTTGCCTCTTATTTTAAATGACCATAGACTCAATCACTAAGCATTTACCACATACAGGACACTAGGCTAACCATAGTCCTCTTGACAAGGTTCACTGCTTATGTCCATTTTAATGAGTGAGGAAGCAGACTCCAGCAGAGTAAGTGATATACATAATTCACATTTTTTAAAGTGACAAGAGTGAGATTTTAATCCACAGATTTCCAGCTTTCAACCTGTGTATGCTGCTTCTACACTGCTGCTAAGTCGCTTCAGTCATTTCTGACTCTGTGCAACTCCACAGAGGGCAGCCCACCAAGCTCCGCCATCCCTGGGATTCTCCAG
Organism: Bos javanicus; assembly: GCF_032452875.1. NCBI lineage: Eukaryota > Metazoa > Chordata > Mammalia > Artiodactyla > Bovidae > Bos > Bos javanicus. The sequence goes on along the minus strand of NC_083885.1, from coordinate 31,630,203 downwards.
GCAAGAACGCTGGAGTGGGTTGCCATTTCCTTCTCCAACTATGTGTTCATTGTTATTTGCTTACAAAATTTGTAACAAAACTAGCACATCTTGATAGCTTTCAGGATGTTTTCTCTCTCAGTGGATTATGAATATATTGTGGACAGTTTCCATTTTATTTACTTTGTATCCCTCTGTTGCTTTATATTATGGGAACATTTGTTGTTGCTCAGTCACTAAGTCCTGTCCAACTCTTTGTGACCCCATGAACTGCAGGAATCCAGGCTTCTCTGTCCTTCACTGTCTCCCTGAGTTTTCTCAAACTCATGCCCACTGAGTCAGTGATACCATCCAACCATTCCATCTTCTGTCACAACCTTCTCCTCTTGCCCTCAATCTTTCCGAGCATCATGGTCTTTTTTAATAAGTCAGCTCTACTCATTAGGTGGCCAAAGTATCAGAGCTTCAGCTTCAGCATCAGTCCTTCCAATTAATTTTCAGGGTGGATTTCCTTTAGGAGTGACTGGTTTGATCTTCTTGCTGTCCAAGGGATTCTCAAGAGTCTTTTCCAGCACCAGTTTGAAAGTATTAATTCAATGTAGCAGCCATCATGGTCAACAAAAGAGTCCAAAATGTAGTACTTGGATGCAATCTCAAAAATGACAGAATGATCTCTGTTCATTTCCAAGGCAAACAATTCAATATCACAGTAATCCAAGTCTATGCCCCAACCAGTAATGCTGAAGAAGCTGAAGTTGAACAGTTCTATGAAGACCTACAAGACCTTTTAGAACTAACACCCAAAAAAGATGTCCTTTTCATTATAGGGGACTGGAATGCAAAAGGAGGAAGTCAAGAAACACCTGGAGTAACAGGCAAATTTGGCCTTGGACTATAGAATGAAGCAGGGCTAAGGCTAATAGAGTTTTGCCAAGAGAATGTACTGGTCATAGCAAACACCCTCTTCCAACAACACAAGAGAAGACTCTACACATGGACATGACCAGATGGTCAACACCAAAATCAGATTGATTATATTGTTTGCAGCCAAAGATGGAGAAGCTCTATACAGTCAGCAAAAACAAGACCAGGAACTGACAGTAGCTCAGATCATGAACTCCTTATTGCCAAATTCAGACTTAAATTGAAGAAAGTGGGGAAAACCACTAGACCATTCAGGTATGACCTAAATCAAATCCCTTATGATTATACAGTGGAAGTGAGAAATAGATTTAAGGGACTAGGTCTGAAAGATAGAGTGCCTGATGAACTATGGACTGAGGTTCGTGACATTGTACAGGAGGCAGGGATCAAGACCATCCCCATGGAAAAGAAATGCAAAAAAGCAAAATGGCTGTCTGGGGAGGCCTTACAAATAGCTGTGAAAAGAAGAGAAGCGAAAAGCAAAGGAGAAAAGGAACGATATAAGCATCAGAATGCAGAGTTCCAAAGAATAGCAAAAAGAGATAAGAAAGCCTTCCTCAGTGATCAATGCAAAGAAATAGAGGAAAACAACAGAATGGGAAAGACTAGAGATCTCTTCAAGAAAATCAGAGATACCAAAGGAACATTTCATGCAAAGATGGGCTCGATAAAGGACTGAAATGGTATGGACCTAACAGAAGCAGAAGATATTAAGAAGAGGTGGCAAGAATACACAGAAGATCTTCACAACCCAGATAATCATGATGGTGTGATCACTCACCTAGAGCCAGATATCCTGGAATGTGAAGTCAAGTGGGCCTTAGAAAGCATCACTACGAACAAAGCTAGTGGAGGTGACAGAATTCCAGTTGAGCTATTTCAAATCCTGAAAGATAATGCTGTGAAAGTGTTACACTCAATATGCCAGCAAATTTGGAAAACTCAGCAGTGGCCACAGGACTGGAAAAGGTCAGTTTTCATTCCAATCCCAAAGAAAGGCAATGCCAAAGAATGCTCAAACTCCCACACAATTGCACTCATCTCACACACTAGTAAAGTAATGCTCAAAATTCTCCAAGCCAGGCTTCAGCAGTACGTGAACCATGAACTTCCAGATGTTCAAGCTGGTTTTAGAAAAGGCAGAGGAACCAGAGATCAAATTGCCAACACCCACTGGATCATGGAAAAAGCAAGAGTTCCAGTAAAAACATCTATTTCTGCTTTATTGACTATGCCAAAGCCTTTGACTGTGTGGATCCCAATAAACTGTGGAAAATTCTGAAAGAGATGGGAATACCAGAGCACCTGACCTGCCTCTTGAGAAACCTATATGCAGGTCAGGAAGCAACAGTTAGAACTGGACATGGAACAACAGACTGGTTCCAAATAGGAAAAGGAATACGTCAAGGCTGTATATTGTCACCCTGCTTATTTAACTTATATGCAGAGTACATCATGAGAAACGCTGGGCTAGAAGAAGCACAAGCTGGAATCAAGATTGCTGGGAGAAATATCAATAACCTCAGATATGCAGATGACACCACCCTTATGGCAGAAAGTGAAGAGGAACTAAAGAGCCTCTTGATGAAAGTGAAAGAGGAGAGTGAAAAAGTTGGGTTAAAGCTCAACATTCAGAAAACTAAGATCATGGCACCTCTCCCATCACTTCATGGAAAATAGATGGCGAAACAATGGAAACAGTGGCAGGCTTTATTTTTGGGGACTCCAAAATCACTGCATATGGTGACTGCCGCCATGAAATTAAACGATGCTTACTCCTTGGAAGGAAAATTATGACCAACCTAGATAGCATATTATAAAGCAGAGACATTACTTTGCCAACAAAGGTCTGTCTAGTCAAGGCTATGGTTTTTCCAGTGGTCATGTATTGATGTGAGAGTTGGACTGTGATGAAAGCGGAGTGCCAAAGAATTGATCCTTTGAACTGTGATGTTGGAGAAGACTCTTGAGAGTCCCTTGGACTGCAAGGAGATCCAACCAGTCCATTCTAAAGATCAGTCCTGGGTGTTCTTTGGAAGGACTGATGCTAAAGCTGAAACTCCAGTACTTTGGCCACCTCATGCGAACAGTTGACTCACTGGAAAAGACTCTGATGGTGGGAGGGATTGGGGGCTGGAGGAGAAGGGGACAACAGAGGATGAGATGGCTAGATGGCATCACTGACTTGATGGACGTGAGTTTGAGTGAACTCCGGGAGTTGGTGATGCACAGGGAGGCCTGGTGTGCTGCAATTCTTGGGATCGCAAAGAGTCGAACACAACTGAGCGACTGAACTGAACTGAACTGACCAGCCTTCTTTATGACCCACCTCTCACATTCCATACATGACTTCTGGAAAAACCATAGCTTTGACTATATGGAACTTTGTCAGCAAAGTTATGTCTCTGAATTTTAACACACTGTCTAGGTTAGTCATAGATATTCTTCCAAGCAACAAGCATCTTTTCATTTTGTAGCTGCAGTCATCATCCACAGTGATTTTGGAGCCCAAGAAAGTGAAATCTGACACTGTTTTCACATTTTCCCCATCTCTTTGCCATGAAGTGATTGGACTGGATGCCATGATTTTCGTTTTTTGAATGTTGTGTTTTAAGCCAGTTTTTTCACTGTCCTCTTTCACCTGCATCAAGAGGCTCTTTAGTTCCCTTCCACACTCTGACATTAAAGGGGTATCATATACATATCTGAGGTTCTTGATATTTCTCCCAACAATCTTGATTCCAGCCTGCGATTCATTCAGCCTTGCATTTTGCATGATGTACTCTGCATGTAAGTTAATAAAGCAGGGTAACAATATACAGCCTTGACATACTCCTTTCCTAATTTGAACCAATTGGTTGTTCCACGTCCAGTTCCAACTGTTGCTTCTTTTCCTGCATACAGGGGCTCTGTTATTCTCGTCTTGTTAAGAATATTCATTAAGAATATTCCACAGTTTGTTGTGATCTGCACAGACAAAGGTTTTAGCCTAGTCATAGGAAATGCATAATAATTATCTAATGCACAAATTTAACATCAACTATAAAGCTGCAGACAAAGTCTTGTTTCTCTTTTATTTTACTGTCAATTTCTACCCTTCTATTTAGACTCTTATTTCACCATCTTTCCACTTCTCTCTTGCCTTAATTTTATCTAAATTATCCTTCCATATGTTTGCCCAAGGTTTAGCTAATCTAGGAATCGTTATCACATGATTACTCTTCTAAAGAACTTGTGTGCACACAGGGATACATGGAAATTTCACATTAATTTATGATAATTTATAGCCAATGAGAGGTAATGGATAGACAATGACTGATGCTGGAAACTTTTGCAATACTTTTTCTTTTATTTATAAAAACCCAGAAATTCCTATGATAAACAACTTTACAAAACTGCAGAGTACTGAATAACGATTGTATGTGCTTTTGTCTTTTAATGAGTCAAGTATTTTTAAATATTTAAGAAATTTGCCTTTTAATGAAAGGTTTAAATATATGACAAGTATAAAACTGGCATCATGCTAAAAACATGTTTGCAGAAGGATCACATTTTAAATAAAAGTCTCTGACAATTAAGAATATAAAATATGGTGGAAATAAGAAGAGTGAAATGTCACAGCTTTAATCAACCATAATCTTAAGTGTGAACAGCTAATAGCTAAAATTAATATGAGAAGCCTAGCAAGGAAAGTACATATTTCAAATGGGAAAATGCAATGGAAGTTGCCAAGAATGAAATTTAAACACATGTAATGAATGCTCTGAGTTTTCCACATTTGAACTATGAAACACATGAATAATCAAAATTCAATTCATGATTATAATAAGAGCTTCTAGAATGGCTCAGTAATGCTAGGTTCAAACAAAATGCAATTGACCCTTGAGCAATATGGGTTTGAAGTGTACAGGTTTGAACTGTTTTTTGGTTTTTTTTAAATAAATACATACCACAGTAATGCACAATCCATGAATGGCTGAATCCACAGATGAACTACTACAGATATGAAAGCCTGGCTTTAAAGTTATATGTGGACTTTGGCTGCATACAGGGTCAGTACCACTAACACTTGAGTTGTTTAAAGGTCAAGGTGTTCCATTGAGTCTGTGGTCATCTCATCTATGAAATAAAAATGACCATGCATGTGATTCTGTTAAAGGTGAAGTAAACAGAAGTGTCCAAATATCTCAAAATGAAAATTAGGCGAGAGAGAGTAGTTAACATATACTGTTTACATTTATGTATAAGTGTGCTTTTGATAAAATGTATATGCCTTACAGATATCTCAATATCTTTGTGATGATTCAAAACTAATATTTTTTTTTAAGATGGGAATTGAAAGTAAAACTCAGATGCAGGTCAAAGCAGTCAACAGAGTATCAGTTATGAGTTTCAAAGCAAATTAATCAAGTTTCTTGTTTTAACTCAGCATTTGCTCTCCCTCTTTTAAAACTTCTAATGACTCCTCATTGCCAATATGTTTAGTCCCAAAGCTAGATAACAGAAGGTAAGATTTATATTTATATTTATATTCAGTTCCCTTATGTAGTGTCTGTCTGTATTCCTGCCAAGGAAGCTACATGTGTTCATTCAATCATCAAAAATACTCTGGCATGTACTATGGGCAGGTTGCTGTGCAAGACACTGAGAAGATACAGATGAATAAGAAAACTCTCCATTCTTAATGAGATCATAGTATTCCTATAGAGATAGATAGTTCATTTAAGTGAACATTAGAATTTAGCAGAGGAAATCTCAAGCAAGTATTGAAACAGGAGAAATGGGTATTTAAATTAGACTAGAACACAATGAATAAGTTTTAGAGATCTACTATACAATATAGGAGATCCAACCAGTCCATTCTGAAGATCAGCCCTGGGATTTCTTTGGAAGGAATGATGCTAAAGCTGAAACTCCAGTACTTTGGCCACCTCATGCAAAGAGTTGACTCATTGGAAAAGACTCTGATGCTGGGAGGGATTGGGGGCAGGAGGAGAAGGGGACGACAGAGGATGAGATGGCTGGATGGCATCACTGACTCGATGGACATGAGTCTGAGTGAACTCTGGGAGTTGGTGATGGACAGGGAGGCCGGGGTGCTGCGATTCATGGGGTCACAACGAGTCGGACAGGACTGAGTAACTGAACTGAACTGAACTGAACTGTACAATATGGTGCCTATAGTTATCATTAACTTAAAAAATGTCAAAAGATAGATCCATGTTAAATGTTCCTAACACACATATACATGCACACAGAGGAAATTTTTGAAGGTAATGAATATGTTTATTTTCATCGTGATGAAGGTATCATGTACATACGTGCATGTCCAAATGCACTAATTGTAAATGTCCAAACGCACAATTGCACTCATCTCACACGCTCAAAATTCACAGGCTCACACGCAAAATTCACTCATCTCACACGGTCAAAAAAGTAATGCCCCAAATTCTCCAAGCCAGGCTTCAGCAATACGTGAACCATGAACGTCCACATGCTCAAGCTGGTTTTAGAAAAGGCAGAGGAACCAGAGATCAAATTGCCAACATCCACTGGATCATCGAAAAAGCAAGAGAGTTTCAGTAAAAACATCGATTTCTGCTTTATTGACTATGCCAAAGCCTTTGACTGTGTGGATCCCAATAAACTGTGGAAAATTCTGAAAGAGATGGGAATACCAGAGCACCTGACCTGCCTCTTGAGAAACCTATATGCAGGTCAGGAAGCAACAGTTAGAACTGGACATGGAACAACAGACTGGTTCCAAATAGGAAAAGGAATATGTCAAGGCTGTATATTGTCACCCTGCTTATTTAACTTATATGCAGAGTACATCATGAGAAACGCTGGGCTAGAAGAAGCACAAGCTGGAATCAAGATTGCTGGGAGAAATATCAATAACCTCAGATATGCAGATGACACCACCCTTATGGCAGAAAGTGAAGAGGAACTAAAAAGCCTCTTGATGAAAGTGAAAGAGGAGAGAGAAAAAGTTGGCTTACAGCTCAACATTCAGAAAACGAAGATCATGGCATCTGGTCCCATTGCTTCATGGGAAATAGATGGGTAAACAGTGGAAACAGTGTCAGACTTTATTTTTTGGGGGCTTCAAAATCACTGCAGATGGTGATTGCAGCTATGAAATTAAAAGTCGCTTACTCCTTGGAAGGAAAGCTATGACCAACCTAGATAGTGTATTGAAAAGCAGAGACATTACTTTGCCAACAAAGGTCCGTCTAGTCAAGGCTATGGTTTTTCCTGTGGTCATGTATGGATGTGAGAGTTGGACTGTGAAGAAGGCTGAGCACCGAAGAATTGATGCTTTTGAACTGTGGTGTTGGAGAAGACTCCTGAGAGTCCCTTGGACTGCAAGGAGATCCTACCAGTCCATTCTAAAGGAGATCAGCCCTGGGATTTCTTTGGAAGGAATGATGCTAAAGCTGAAACTCCAATACTTTGGCCATCTTATGGGAAGAGTTGACTCATTGGAAAAGACCCTGATGCTGGGAGGGATTGGGTGCAGGAAGAAAAGGGGACAACAGAGGATGAGATGGCTGGATGATATCACCAACATGATGGACATGAGTTTGAGTGAACTCCGGGAGTTGGTGATGGACAGGGAGGCCTGGCGTGCTGCAATTCATGGAGTCACAAAGAGTCAGACACGACTGAGTGACTGAACTGAACTGAAACCCACTAATGGTAGATGTTAAATATACACAGTTTATTTTTTTTCTTGTATATCAGTTATACCTTAATAAAACTGTAAAAACATAAATTAGGCTAGAACATATGTTCAGGGAAAACATTAAGTATGAAGAAATAACTTGATCTAGTAGTTAAAAATAAATTGGGGACTTCCTTCCCTGATGGCTTAGATGGTAAAGCATCTGCCTACAATGCAGGAGACCGGGATTCAATCCCTGGGTCAGGAAGATCCTCTGGAGAAGCAAATGGCAACCCACTCCAATTCTCTTGCCTGGAAAATCCCATGGATGGAGGAGGGTTGTAGGCTACAGTTCATGAGGTTGCAAAGAGTCGGACACGACTTAGTGACTGAACAATGAATGCATGAATTTAAGTTAAAAAAATTCTAGACAAGTAGAGGAGCATGGAAACATGACATCATCTAGACGTGTGGAAGAGCATGGAGTTTTACTGTTACTGAAACATGCAATATCCCTTAAGGCCTCCGTGCATTGCAAATGTTAGTCACATGGACTCTACATATACCCCTTTGTTTCTTCTGCCATTGGCCCCTGTTAATTTATCAAGATCAAATGAAAATATAAATTATTTCATGAGGCCTGTTAAGTGCTCAGGCTGAGGTATTTATGTCATCCTTTGACTTGGTGGTCAAAACAATGGCACATATTCTTTTAGTGGATTCTGTAGCACTGCAGCAAGATCCTCTCTTGAAGGCCAGAGTTTCTGATCATCAACCTAATAGAAGAGGAAATAGGAGTGAATTATTACCTACAAATGTTGGCTCAGTATATGAGTGTGAGATAAATATTGACTCTTCTAGTATATTCCCTCTAATGAATAGTCATGAGAGAGAGCAGGTGGCGGGGGGGACAGCTGGAAGATCTCTGAGTGGTGTAATTGTCATCGAATATGTGTGAAAATATAGTGGACTGAGACAAGAATGTACTTGGACTCATAGGTAGTAGCAAATGGATAACATTTTTGGTCATGGGCCTAGAAAGAAAATGTTTGGAAGATTGTGAACGAGGAGATCCTTGGTAGCTCAGCTGGTAAGGAATCTGCCTGCAATGCAGGAGGCTCCATTTCAATTCCTGGGTAGCAAAGATATCACAGAGAAGGAATAGGCTACCCACAGCAGTATTCTTGGGCTTCCCTCGTTGCTCAGCTGGTAAAGAATCTGCCTGCAATGCGGGAGACCTGACCTGGGATTGATCGCTCGGTTGGGAAGATTACCTGGAGAAGGGAGCAGCTACCCCAACTCCAGTATCAGGGCTGGAAGAATTCCATGGACTGTATAGTCCATGAGGTCACAAAGAGTCGGACATGACTGAGCAATTTTCACTTTTCAGAAAGCAAGCATGCAGATGGACATATAAGATTGAGCACAGAGTATATTATTTTTATAATATATGTTAACACCCACCAGAGAACATCCACCACCAGAAAGACAGTAAAAACCAAGAGCACAACATTATCAGCCAACTGACCTCAGTTAGCTTCTTCCATCTCTCTTCCAAAGAGAGATGCATCTTTGTGTACAAACATACTAGCTGAGATGCTGGGATAGACACTTTGTGAGCATGGACTCCTATTCACTAGGATTGATTTAGGTCTGGAACCGCTGAGTGACCAACGTGTATGGAACAGAAATCAATGTTGATGACATCCTCAGAGAAAGAGGGTATTCTGTCTACAGACTGCAATTGGTCTTGAATTTGCAACATCAGCTCTTCTCTAGGTCCCCAGCCTGACGGTATTAATGTCAGGCTTTTCAGCTTTCTTAATTGTGTGAACCGGTTTCTTAAAATCTCTCTATAGATATAGATAGATAGATTCTGTTTCACTAGATAAACCTGCCTAATACATCTCTGTAAAAGAGATGAACTCTAGAAAGTACTCTAGAGAAGCCAAATTCAAACTTCTATATTTGTAACATATGGCTCTATACTTTAATACAACATTTAATTTATCCAAATTAAATTTAGATTACCATAGTTTAAACAAATATCAATGGGAGTTGTTTTGGTTTTATAATATTATTTATTTTTAAAAGCAGAGTAACATTTTTTTTTAAATATTAAAACTCCAATATATTCATGGTGCACTGTCTGTGGCCATCAGAAATCAATCTATTTTTCAGATAATCTGCTTAAGGATTAGAGGGATTAGTCAATACTTATTAATCAACTCTTCAGCTTTAATTTTATTTAAAACCTGCTTCATTGGAATAAAGATAGGTTGTTTTTTATCTCTCTATAAAATAAGCAGGAAAAGCATTTGTGAAAATGAAGTTGGATTTTGATCTGTGTTCACAGTTGTTAGTACTTACGATTGCACTTATAAAATTGAAATTGCTATTTGGCACACAATATTAATACAAATTTGATTTGATTTTTAAGGGTTGATCATATTTTAATGCTTTGTATCTCTTTCAGTTTGTGACATATTACTTGAATAAATTATTTATAAAGGAAGGAAGATAACAGCATTTTTACAGTTTTGGTATTTTCATACCATAATAATTTAAGTTTATTATTCCTTTTCCAAAGAACATAGAAGTGATTTTCCTTTCAGGGATGATGAATCACTATCATTGACTCATCAACTGATGTATATAATTGACAGTCAGTGGTAAATGACTTAGTCCTTGATTCTAATTCAGTGTTTGGAAATAGGAGCAAGATTTATTTTGAGTACTTCTCTGATAAGTTGAAATATATAACTACACGGTAACTAAATCAGGGCTTTCCAGGTGGCTCAGATGGTAAACTGTCTGCCTTCAATGCAGGAGACCTGGGTTCCATCCCTGGATCAGGAAGATCCCCTGGAGAAGGAAATGACAACCCACTCCGGTACTCTTGCCTGGAAAATTCCATGGATGGAAGAGCCTGGTGGCTACAGTCCATGGGGTCACAAAGAGTTGGACACGACTGAGTGACTTCACTTTCACTTTTAACTAAATCAAACCATAACACAGATGTCTAACTTATTTTCAACACACTAATCGAATGGTAAGCAAGAACATCTATATCAGAGTCAAGCAGCATCATTTTCCAGCATCATTCTTCGGTCTTGAGAAGATGCTTGCCACTTTATTCATAGTCACTCATGGGTTGCTGCAGTGGAACAAAACCTTGAAAGAGCTATAGGAAGCATATAATTAATTTCCCTGAAGCAGATATTCTTTAACAACAGAATATAGATGTTGCCTCTGATGATTTCATTCAATAAGACAAAAAATAACTGATTGGGTAATAGCCTGATTATTGAAAATTTGGGTGGCTGACCTAGCACTGTAATTAGTAAAGTTCAGTTCAGTTTAGCTCAGTTGCTCAGTCATGTCCCACTTTTTGCAACCCCATGGACTGCAGCACTCCAGGCTTCCCTACCCATCACCAACTCCTGGAGCCTACTCAAACTCGTGTCCATTGTGTCAGTGATGCCATCCAACCATCTCATCCTCTGCCATCCCCTTCTCCTCCCACCTTCAATCTTTCCCAGCATCAGGATCTTTTCAAATGAGTCAGTTCTTCATATCAAATGGCCAGTGGATTGGAGTTTCAACTTTAGCATCAGTCCGTCCAATGAATATTCAGGACTGACTTCCTTTAGGATTGACAGTTTGGATCTCCTTGCAGTCCAAGGGACTCTCAAGAGTCTTCTCCAACACCACAGCTCAAAAGCATCAATTCTTGGCGCTCAGCTTTCTTTATAATCCAACTCTCACATCCACACATGACCACTGGAAAAACCATAGCCTTGACTAGACGGACCTTTGTTGACAAAGTAATGTCTCTGCTTTTGAATATGCTGTCTAGGTTGGTCATAGCTTTTCTTCCAAGGAGCAAGCGTCTTTTACTTTCATGGCTGCAGTCACCATCTGCAGTGATTTTGGAGCCCCCAAAATAAAGTCTGTCACTCTTTGCCCTTTTTCCCCATCTATTTCCCATGAAGTGATGGGACCAGATGCCATGATCTTCGTTTTCTGAATGTTGAGCTTTAAGCCAACTTTTTCACTCTCCTCTTTCACTTTCATCAAGAGGCTTTTTAGTTCCTCTTCACATTCTCCCATAAGGGTGGTGTCATCTGCATATCTGAGGTTATTGATATTTCTCCTGACAATCTTGATTCCAGCTTGTGCTTCATCCAGCCCGACATTAATTAAAATATTTAAAGTTAGTAAAGTATTGATCTAATTTATGGGTTCTGGGAAAACTGCAATTAAATGAAAACAACACATAAGCCATAATATATATATATATTATGGAAAAGTATAGGCAAAGTGTGCATGGTGGTTGAGATTAGGGACTCTTTAGAGCTGGGAAGGCAGTGCTGTGGAACTTCACATTCTGAGTCTCCCCAGTTCCATAGAAGACACAGAGCAATAAGTCAGGTAAAGCATGTGTAAGTACTTTTGAATCAGAAACTTGGTATCACAGAGACAACAATCTGTCCTCCTTTCCTATGAACTATATTCATGGGAGCTAGAGGGAGGTGGAATGTGGATTAATAGTAGGATTGTTTTGCAGAGGGTCTAATTATGCTTATTTAATTGTATTTTCTTTTTTTAATATTTAATTTATTTATTTGGCTTGTTCAGGTCTTAGTTGCGGCATACAGGATCTAGTTTCCTGACCAGGGATTGAACCTGGGCCCCCTGCATTGGAAGCATAGAGTCTTAGTTACTAGACTACCAGGGAAGTGCCATTTAATGATTTTTTCAATCAACTGTTCAAGGAAGCTGAAATGAACCTAGTATATAAGTGAAGGTGAAGGATACAAAATTATCTCTAAACCCAATGTATCTGAGTAGATTAGATTTGGAAATTAAAAAAAAAAAAAAAAACAATGAAGAAAATGCTTTACCTGTTCCAAGATATAGTGCTCAGTGATTTTATTTATCTCATTTTATTTTCAGAAAAAATTACAGAGGTTATATATTGTCTTTATTATAAATATAAAAATGTTAGATCTTGGAGAGCTGAGGTATTTTGCCTGTAGTTATAATGCATATCCAGACTTCCCGGGTGGACCAGTGATAAGGAATCCAGTTGCAATGCAGGAGACTCAAATTTAATCCCTGAGTTAGTAAGATTTCCTGGAGATGGAAATGGCAACCCACTCCAGTATTCTTGTCTGGGAAATCCCATGGACAGATGAGCCTGGCAGGCTGACGGTCTATAGGGTCGCAAAGAATCAGACACAGCTTTGCAACTAAACAAACAAAAAATAATGCATATCCAGATTTCAAATCCGTGTCACTTCACCCAATACCCATGCTGTTGCCACTGAAAAATTCTGTCTTTATACTGTATGTGATAGCCTAAATGATTATATAAGTGGAAGAATTATGTTTTTCTAACAAGTCTATGAACACCGTTAGATGCTGTCAGTGATGCAGTTGTGGGACAAGAAAGCCCTGCTTTGAACGAGAACAGAAGTGGGGATGTCTCGCTTAGTGTCACTCTGTAGGACTTGTGTACTAATACCATTATAATGTGTCATAATATGAAATCTGCATAGTCCTAATATTTCTAATTCTTCTTCCCTTAAGAGCACGTCAGAAAATTGAACTTGCCTGACCCTTTGAAGCTGTGAATGGTTAAGTATCTAATTATGCCGGTAGAATATATGAAAAGAAGAGGCCTGCTGCTTCCAGGACAAGACGTGTGTAAGTACTTGATTGTTCAGCTGTCTCCTTCCATGCTGCAAAGCATCTGAAGCCATTTGTGTGCAATAGCATATGAAGATGCCATAATATTATAACACTGCATACAGTAAATGTGTAGACCCAAACTCACCATTAACATGCTTTGGGCATATAACATGAATATGAAAAATACAATTAGTTGTGCTAAACCATGAAGATTTTTGATATTTTGTTACTGCAACATAGTTTAGCCTCTCCTGACTGAGGGAGATGTAGTAGAATAATATTTCTGATGTATTATTCTCTCCTTGCAAAGCAGAGTAACACGTAAAATAGCTTATATAGGAATATAACATCAGGAGTGAAAAGTTGCTTCCATACTCATTATTGCATTTCATCCTCCTACAATCTATATTTTTTATCATCCTATTTTTAAAAAGAAGGTGTTCAGGTTCATGCAGGTGAAGATATTTGTTCTGTGTCATACAGAAATTATGTGGAATCTGGATGTGAATGCAGATACTCTAGCTTTTAGAACAAGATTTCTTTCTCTTATCTGTGGCCAGTCTTAGTTCTTAGTGCCAAATCCGATTAATGTGCTTCAGCCCTAAATGGACTCTTTTAGTGGACTTTTCCCACTGCATTTTATGTTATTGATATTACCCTCCTAAAAACTCTCTCTTCCTTTGACTCCTTTGACACCACTTTTCTTTATTCACTCTTTTATCTGTCTTTGCTTCCTTCATGGACTTCACTTCCTCTGTGTGTTTCTTAAATATTCATATTTTTGTGTGTTCTCTGCTAATTTCATTCCTTTCTTTAACATCTCCAACTGGGTGATCTCATCCACTCTCATGGTTGTAATTCTCATTTTTATGCTAATGACTCCATTTATAGGCAAGTAGGAACTCATTCTGAAATTCAAAGCTCTGTGGCTAGTGCCCTAGATGTATCTCCTTTTGAGTATTCCCAAGACAGCTCAACCTATCACATCCAAAATAAATGCATCTTTCTTCCTAATGTGCCTGTTACATGGTTCCCTGTATTCCAAATAAATGTCATCATTCACCTAGTCTCTAAATTCAGAAACTTGGACATCACCCCAAACTCTTCCATCTTTGTCACCACAACGCCACCTGTCAAACTCTAAACTATGTTCATTATAATTTCTAGGTAATATGGTTATTTTTGAGTGCATTTTCCACCTTCTGCCCAAATCCTAGATTAGTTGTTTTATTTCTTTTTTTCCTTTTAATTTTTTGTTTGGTCCTCCTTTAAACCTGTGTGTAAACAATAACTGGGCATTCTCCTTTCTATTGTCATCCTTCTTCCCCAGTAAACTACATTTTTCTCAGTATACTGTCTCAATAACATATTCCGAATTTAGTCTGCTAAAATATGTTGCATATGATAAACTTTATACATGTTTAAATACAGAGTTTGCTAAATATAATGGGTGTATAAATACCCATTTTACTGGTGAGTTTGAACTCCTGTAAGATAAATATAGTGGGTATCTTAAAAAATAGAAATTTATTTTCTAACACTTCTGGAGGTTGAGATTCTAGTCTATTTGGTTTCTGGTAGGAGCTCTCTTCCTGGCTTGCAGATGGATCCAAAAGAAAAATAGAAAGTGACCTCTGATATGTCTTCTTATAAGGACACTACTCCTGCTGAATTCAAGGAGCCACCCTTATGACCTTATGTAACCTTACTTCTTCAAGGTCTTGTCTCCAAATACAGTCACATTGGGGGTTAGAGTTTCAACACATGAATTTGGGGTAGACTTAATTCATTCCACAGCACCTGTGTTTTCACCATTTCCATCCAGATATAAAACATTTCCATAACCAAGAAAACAATAATTTTATGACTCATTACATCCAACACACCTATACACTCAAAAACACATCAACAACAACAACAACAACAGAAATAAAACAAATCTAGTAAGCCAATGATCATCTTTCTGTCCCTGTAAATTACTGTCTTCTCTAGAGTTCCTTTTAAATGGATCTTACAGTGTTTTGCTTCTTTTACTCTGTATAGTTTCTGAGATGTGTCCATTTTGTCTGCGTTCCCTAGTTGTGTTCTGTTTTATTGATAAATAAGTAATATTTCATTGTATAAATATACCACAACTTGTTTATGCATTCATCTGTTGATCAGTGGGTTGTTTCCAGTTTGGAACCATTGTAAGTACAGGTGCTATGAACTTTTATGTACAACTATTTGAGTGAATGCATGTTCTCATTTCTTTGAGGTAAATACCTATGTGTGGAATTATATGTTCAGTTATGATCTAATCATATTGAACGTGTGTAGGTTTCTCTTTATACTTTGATAGAAAACAATTCAAGGTATTTTGTATATGTGGCTAACTTATGAAGGAGTGAACTCCACTCTTTTTCCCTTATAAATTTTATACTTCATTTTAGTCTTTCTTTATGAGGAGAATACATCTTACTTTCGTGTGTCATCTTTGCTGCCTTGTTAGATCCTAAGTGGTGTAGGGTTGAGAATAAGGTCATATGGAAATTTTTTCACTCTGGTGGGGCTGGAACTCTTAAGTCCTCAGACAGTACCCTTTTCTTTCACAGTCTGATCTCTACCATCTTTTTCTGTTCTCTACGACATAGCAGATACTCTCTGATAAGCTCAGGTGGTCCCAACATGCATAGTACAACCCAACCTTCAGCCACAAATTTAAGGGAGATCCCACATGAATTCTGGGACCCTTCTTTGAAGTTCCACCTTTCAGACTCAGCTGCCTTTATCTCTGATTTCCACTTCCTTAGCTCAGTGGACAGCCATAGCCTGCCCGGGCTTTAACCTTATGGGGTAAGAAATTTTTCCTAGACAGATATCTGGCCAATGGGACTCACCTTCTGAGCCCTTCTCCCATCAGAAATGTCACAGTTATTACTGCCTATTCTCTGAGTCTGAAAAGTGTCACCTTGTATATCTTGTCCACTTTTATAGTTCTCATTGGTGGGGGTGCTAGCCTGGGATCTGGTACTACCTGGAACATATATTTTCCTATATAATTTTAGCTACCTTTTCACTTGCTGAAAATCCTTTAAAATGTATGTACCACAATCAGATCAGCATATTTTTCAAGGTCCTTCCTGCCTGGCTACTTGAGTTTGCTCTTTAGTCTCTCCTAATCTTCTCTTTTCTGAAATTCTAGATTTCTTAAAAACACCATGCTGCTATTAGGCCCCACACATGTCTCCATACATGCTTTGTTGTTTGATACCAAACTTACATATGTAAAAAGAGCTGCTGCTGCTGCTAAGTCACTTCAGTCATTTCTGACTCTATGCAACCCCATAGACGGCAGCCCACCAGGCTCCCCTGTCCTTGGGATTCTCCAGGCAAGAACACTGGAGTGGGTTGCCATTTCCTTCTCCAATGCAGAAAAGTGAAAAGTAAAAGTGAAGTCGCTCAGTCGTGTCCGACTCTTAGCGACCCCATGGACTGCGGCCCACCAGGCTCCTCCATCCATGGGATTTTCCAGGCAAGAGTACTGGAGTGGGGTGCCATCGCCTTCTCTGGGGTCCCTCAAATTCTTAAACTGCCATTTAGATGTATTTACCCTATATATTGACAATAGGCTACTGGGGATATATTCAGCTAAATAAATAAGAGTTTTGTGAATCCCTTCAAAGGGGAGAAAATAATCTTTAAATTTTTTTCAGTTGTAAATGACCAAATGTCCGAAGTATCTGTCAGATAAGCAATACCAAGGTCCCCTTTGTTGAAAAGGAGGAGCATTACTATTCTTTTGAAGCAATAAATCAGGTATGAAAAGAGATTATTTCTTTTAAATTTTCTTTAAAACTTCCCTGATGGCTCAGTGGTAAAGAATTTGCCTGTCAGTGCAGGAGACATGGGTTTGATCCCTGATCCAGCAAGATCCCACATGCCATGGAGTGACTAAGCTCATGTGCCATAGCTATTGAACCTGTGTTATTTATGCTTTAATGATATCTAGTTGGACACAGTAGGGATTACTGTCCTATTTTCTACATAAGGAAGCTGAGCCTCTGTAAGTATAGTGGATACTGTCAGTTCCCACCCTTGTGTTCTCAGCACTCTTGTCTTCTATATGCATTGATGGTTTTCTACTTCCAGAGCTTGTGATACTTTGACTGATGTTGTTCTCTGGCAATTGGAGCGGGCTTGACTCCTCAGGGTGGACCAGAAATGATAGAGATTAATGTCCCTTCTGCAGTCTTTGCTCAGTGATGACAGGAGTTGGTGGATAAATGTGCCACCTTCCTCACTCTTCTTCAGAGACACTTGACACTCTGATACATATTCTTTGCACTGTCTCAGAGATTTCAAGTGGAACTGAACCGTTATACACAAAGAACCCACAGAGTTCATTAAAGTTCTTCATATTGACTTCCTTCTCTGTCCCATATACATATCTTCCCTACTATGCCTTCTAGGGTGGCTTCTTATGTTAAATACTTGCACACAAATCATTGTCAGAAGGCCAGCTTCTGGGCAAACAACTTTATGAAGATCACTGACTATTTTAAATCCATACAGCTAAAAACTGATAAAGGTGATGAAGGTAATAAAAGTGTTAGCCCCTTGGTCATATCTGATTCTTTGTGACCCCATGGATTATAGCCCGTAAGGTTCCTCTGTCCATAGAATTCTCCAGGCAAGAATACTGGAGTCAGTTGCCATTCCCTTCTTCAGGAGATCTTCCTGACTCAGGGATCAAATCTACGTCTCCTGTGGCTCCTGCATTGGCAGGCAGATTCTTTACCACTGAGACACCTGGGAAGCTCAAGAGGTAATACAAGGCTACATATATCCCAAATCCAAATACATTGTAATTTTTAACCTCAAGAATTGCACTGAGATAAAGGTCTTCCTCTGAATATTCCTCTTAACCCATCCTGTTAGCAAATGGCTCTTTACTCTACAATTAAAATAAGGGAATTTAGCCTATGTCTCTTGATTTTCAGTTAGTTACTTCTCACTAACATGCCAGTTAAATAACAGTTTTTGAAAGACAATCTAACTTAATGGAAAGGGAAGGTCTTTGGAATAATAAAGGCTTTTTTTCAAATCTCTTTTCTACCTCCTATGTGTGTGAATATTAATGTACTATTGCAAGTTTCAGGAGCCTCTTCTATAAAATGATGTATGCATAGTGGAATCTAAGTCATAGAGTCTTTGTATGGACTAAATAAAAGAATGTACATAAACCACTTAATGTAGCTTTGTTGACCCTACATATATCTGGCACTTTCTGATATGATGGTGATTTCTTCCTTGAGAGTAAAACTTTCATTTGACTTCATATCAGTGGCAGATTAATACTTGGAATAAAATCAGGAACTAGGATTTTTTGATCTTTTGGATTAAATGGACAAACTTAAGATTCCTTATATGAAAGAAGCTACACTGGCTATTTTAGTGCACAGGTAAAAGTTCTAGCAGAGCAATAATCTTCTCACAGGCTTTGGGAAATCTGCTTGTAGAACCATCATTTTACAGGCCCAAAGACACTTAGAGAGCAAAGAGCCATATCTCTTTCTACCAGTTGCTTTATTACCAATATTCTCCCTGGCCCCAGGTAACAATATATGAAAGTTGAGCTTATCTGGAAAGTACTAAATTACTTCACTTATTTTGTTAGGAAAAAAAAAAAAAAACAGAATAATAATGTGGTTCATTTCAGGGAAGATTGTTTATTCCTAACAATCCATAATGTGCTTCTATAAATAGTCAAGCTGTCTAACCTTTGGCAATGCCAACACAATAGCTATGAGCTATTAGGTTTCTTCAAAGAGTCAGATTGTTCATAGATTTTTATATGAATTTTTACAATGATACAATGTATGTAGAAAGATACTCCAATTGGTTAAGTTACCTTTGAAGGTCAAAGCAAGTGCTTGATGCCAGAGTTTGTTTAAATTCTGCTTAGTATGATTTCAGCTTCTACATTTTCCAAATAATATTTTATTGCTTTATATTAACCTTCATATATGTATAAATATATATTATGTTGGAAAAATTTATACACCTGTGATGCTTGGTCCCTGGAAGAAAAGCTATGACAAACCTAGACAGCATATTAAAAAGCAGAGGCATTACTTTGCTGACAAAGGTACATCTAGTCAAGGCTATGGTTTTTCCAGTAGTCTTGTATGGGTGTGAGAGTTGGACCATAAGAAAGGCTGAGCACTGAAGAATTGATGCTTTTGAACTGTGGTGTTGGAGAAGACTTTTGAGAGTCCCTTGGACTGCCAGGAGATGAAACCAGTCAATTCAGTTCAGTTCAATCACTCAGTCGTGTCTGACTCTTTGCGACCCCATGAATCACAGCATGCCAGGCCTCCCTGTCCATCCAACTCTCGAAGTTTACCCAACCTCATGTCCATCGAGTCGGTGATGCCATCTAGCCATCTCATCCTCTGTCGTCCCCTTTTCCTCCTGCCCCCAATCCTTCCCAGAATCAGGATCTTTTCCAATGAGTCAACTCTTCACATGAGGTGGCCAAAGTATTGGAGTTTCAGCTTCAGCATCAGTCCTTCCAATGAACACCCAGGACTGATCTCCTTCAGGATGGACTGGTTGGATCTCCTTGCAGTCCAAGGGACTCTCAAGAGTCTTCTCCAACACCACAATTCAAAAGCATCAATTCTTCGGCGCTCAGCTTTCTTCACAGTCCAACTCTCATATCCATACATGACCACTGTCAAAACCATAGCCTTGACTAGATGGACCTTTGTTGGCAAAGTAATGTCTTTCCTTTTGAATATGCTATCTAGGTTGGTCATAACTTTCCTTCCAAGAAGTAAGCGTCTTTTAATTTCATGACTGCAGTCACCATCTGCAGTGATTTTGGAGCCCCAAAAATAAAATCTGACACTGTTTCCACTGTTTCCCCATCTATTTGCCATGAAGTGATGGGACCACATGCCCTAAAGGATATCAGTCCTGAATATTCATTGGAAGGACTGATACTGAAGCTGAAGCTCCAGTAAATTGGCCACCTGATGCGAAGAGTTGACTCATTAGAAAAGACCCTGATACTGGTAAAGATTGAGGGCAGGAGGAGAAGGGTCCAACAGAGGATGAGATTGTTGGATGACATCACCAACTCAATGGACATGAGTTGAGTAAGCTCCAAGAGATGGTGAAGGACAGGGAAGCCTGGAATCCTGCAGTCCATTAGGTCACAAGGAGTCAGACACAACTGAGCAACTGAACAAAAACAAATCATATAACATATATGTATAATATATAATAAGATATCGTGTACATCTCCGCTTAACCTTAAACAGCCTCATATATTTTGACAGATGCATTGATTAATTCATTTATTTATTTGGATTCTGTTTTGTGATTACCTAATCTGCGTGCCTTGGCTTGAAGCTCAACATTCAGAAAATGAAGATCATGGCATCCAGTCCCATCACTTCATGGGAAATAGATGCGGAAACAGTGGAAACAGTGTCAGACTTTTTTTTTCTGGGCTCCAGAATCACTATAGATGGTGACTGCAGCCATGAAATTAAAAGACGCTTACTCCTTGGAAGGAAAGTTATGACCAACCTAGATAGCAACTGGAACCTATAATACAGAGTGAAGTAAGCCAGAAAGAAAAACACCAATACAGTATACTAACGCATATATATGGAATTTAGAAAGATGGTAACAATAACCCGGTGTACGAGACAGCAAAAGAGACACTGATGTATAGAACAGGACTCTGTGGGAGAGGGAGAGGGTGGGAAGATTTGGGAGAATGGCATTGAAACATGTAAAATATCATGTATGAAACGAGTTGCCAGTCCAGGTTCGATGCACGATACTGGATGCTTGGGGCTAGTGCACTGGGACGACCCAGAGGGATGGTATGGGGAGGGAGGAGGGAGGAGGGTTCAGGATGGGGAACACATGCATACCTGTGGCGGATTCATTTTGATATTTGGCAAAACTAATACAATTATGTAAAGTTTAAACATAAAATAAAATTAAAAAAAAAAAAAAAAGCAGAGACATTACTTTGCCAACAAAGGTTCGTCTAGTCAAGGCTATGGTTTTTCCTGTGGTCATGTATGGATGTGAGAGTTGGACTGTGAAGAAGGCTGAGCACCAAAGAATTGATGCTTTTGAACTGTGGTGTTGGAGAAGACTCTTGAGAGTCCCTTGGACTGCAAGGAGATCCAACCAGTCCATTCTGAAGGAGATCAGCCCTGGGATTTCTTTGGAAGGAATGATGCTAAAGCTGAAACTCCAGTACTTTGGCCACCTCATGCGAAGAGTTGACTCATTGGAAAAGACTCTGATGCTGGGAGGGATTAGGGGCAGGAGGAGAAGGGGATGACAGAGGATGAGATGGCTGGATGGCATCACTGACTCGATGGACATGAGTCTTAGTAAACTCCGGGAGTTGGTGATGGACAGGGAGGCCTGGCGTGCTGTGATTCATGGGGTCACAAAGAGTAGGACATGACTGAGCGACTGATCTGAATCTGTGTGCCACATTTTGAAAACCACTAAGAATGTGGCAGTAACTTAGTTTCCACTTCAAGGATGCATTCTCTAGTCGAGAAACAGACTTGAGAGAAAATAATTTTATAACAATAATATTTACTATGACATGTATTTCAAAATGTAAAGATATTGTAAAGATATGGAAAAATGAAGCTGACTTGAGGATTCTGAGAAGTTCTCAAAGAAGCATTAATTTTGAGTCTGAATATATTTGTTACTATTCTACTACCTGCCTGGTACCATTCTAACTGCTTTATGTGCGTCAAAGTTTAATTCCTTATAATAATGATATATGCTAAATGATCAATGAAAAATTTGGCACATTAAGATTTAAAAAATAGAGGTCAAGAGACACAATAGACAGTGTCAGTGTCACCAGTCACTAGATAACAGAAACAGAATTTGGGTACAGTCAGTTTAACTCATGAGTCAGTTGTTTAGTCACTAAGCCATGTCTGATTCTTTGGCAACCCCAGACTATAGCTCAACAAGCTCCTCTGTCCATGGGATTTCCTATGCAAGAATATTGGAGTGGGTTGCCATTTCCTTTTCCAGGTTATTTTCCCAACCCAGGGATCGATCCCACACCTCATGTATTGGAGGCAGATTCTTTACCCGATGAGCCATCCAGGAAGCTAGAAAATGAAATAGGGAGGGAACTGATTCACTCCCAGAACCCGCAGAAAGGAATGCAACCCGTTTTAGCTGACTGAGACCCACGTCTGACTGTTGACCTAAAGACCTATGAGATTTAAAAAACAAATGTACTGTTTTGAACTACTAAGTTTTTAGTAATTTGTTGCACAGCAATAGAAGCTGTGAGTGAGAAGAGGGTCAGAGAAGGACACACAACACATTCACACACCCCAGTCTTACAGCTTGACTTGAGGCCCCATAATCTCTCTATCACACTAACCTGTGTTGGAGGAATATATTTTCTCTAGAAGCCTCTCTCTTGTGGATCAAGGGCAGATTTTATAGCAGGAGAAGACATAATTTCTGGGGCTGACATGAAAATATTTTCACAGAGTAAAGATTTAATATTATGACATCAGATTTTATGGAAAGTGAGTATAAGAAATATCATTTTAAAGAGCATGTCTGTGTCTTCTCTAAACTTACAGTAGAATTTGTTGTGTTCATTGATGCCAGTTAATTTCAAAAAGACTGATAAACACAATCATGCTGTCCACTAATAGGAGATATTATGCTAGTGGAATGAATTTTAATATTACTATACAACAGTAACTTTAAATTGCAGTATGTTTTATATTACCCTTGTTTGTCTGTCCAAAAAATAAAGAATAGCACTCACAATTTCTGAAACAGGAGAGTTTAGCAACAAAGGTTAAACAAATTCTGATAAGTAAATCTAATCATATGTGCTTGGAAAAGTGTATCACTTTTTTGTATTAGTATGTTGTTCTATATTAAATTTCCCTGTTTAGTGTTTTATACATATTGTCTGCCATATCATCATTTTTTTAAATAGCAAGGTTTCAAATAAATTTATTCCATATGTTATATTACTATGTAATGCAATATTAGTGCTTTAATATATGTAAGAATACATATATTATGTAAAATATATATTGTGGGATGCTCTAGTATGTGTGCACAATTTTGAGTACTTACCTTCACCCACTTCCATCATCACACAGATTACTCTTAGTCTATGTAATATGGTGTATACTGAGTGTTAAACACAGTTTTTATTTCTAATGGCAACTCTGGATATTGAGTAGTCATTTTCTAAAATGCTTTTTTGGAAAGGATTCAGATGGCTCATCTGACAGCCATGGGAAGTACAAGCATGATGAAAGTTACCATGGTCACAGTAAGGGGACATTGCTGCATGTTTAATTCTCCTTTGCCAACTCTAAACTAAGTATATGCAACATATATTCATATACTATTTCCTGTGTGTCTGAGTGGGTGTGTAAATGCAGTTAATTTCAGGAAGTGATCCTACAGAGGGAGTGAGGAATTAGGAGCAGAAAATGAGGAAGAAGAAAAACCCAATCTAGAAGTACATAATCAAAGTGGTTATCATGATAGGCACCTGGGCCTCTCCATCTCTGCAAACATCTGAGGAGCCATCTATGCACCTCTGTGGTGGTCTAGCAGTTAAGAATCCAGTTTGCAGTGAAGAGGAAGAGGGTTTGATCCCTTGTTGGGGAACTAGGATCCCACATGCCACAGTCAACTAAGCCCATGTATCACAACTACTGAGCCCACATGTTCTAGAACCCACACCCTGCCACTACTGAGCCCGTGAGCCACACCTAGAGAGGCCATTGTGAGTGCCACAGCCAAGACCTGAGGCAGCCAAGTAAATAAATAAAGTAAGGAGCCAGGTAGAATGCCTCAGAGTTGTCCATCCAGGGGACAGAAAAGGGAACATTTGTCCACCTCGTTCTTCTACCACATTTCTCAAGGATTGACTCTGGGTTGCTCTTGCCCTTGCGTTTCCAAATTTGTGCATTTATGGGATTAGGTTCCTTCAGACATCCCATACTATAACATCAGAGAGATCATTGGACAGCAAGAGAAAGGAATGTAGGCTAGCTGACCAATCCCTTTAAACATATATTTTCAGAAGCTTGTTTTTTATAGCAATGACTGGAATGAAAAGTGGGGCATGAGATAGTTGAAACATATACATTGATAGATAGTAGGTAGGTTAGGTAGATAGATAGATAGACAGGAGATAAAACTTTCATATGCAAACATTTGTTTTCCACCCAGTCTTTCTCCAAAAGAATCCATCAACGTTTTAAATGCGTGTTCATCCCTTCATGTGCATGCACAAAAGTGCAAATAATTTCTGTGAATGATTTCCCATGATTTAAGTCAGGGCCGAGTAAACCTTTTAGACAATGCATTTATTTTAAATGTGCAGGGTACATCAGCATTATCCAAGGACATCTTAGTACAATCAAGTAAAGAAGCTACACAGCGAGAAGAACACCAACTGAAGGGTTGTGTTTAGGGTTAAAATTCTCAGTTCCATGGCAGAACACTGGAAGAGGATGGATTGTAAATATTTTAGGCTTTGCAGGCTATGAAGACTCTGTTGCAACTACTTGTCCTGCCATTGAAGGACAAAGAGAGCCATGGCAAATTAAAATAAAACAAAACAAAACAGAGAGGTGTGGCTGTGTTCCAATAAAGTTTTATTTACAAAAAAAGCAGGAAGTAACTTGCTGACTCATTGTTTTAATTATGGGAAAGTAATTTTTGTAATGTGAGATTAGAAAAAATGTATATATACTTGAGGTATTTCTGAAATTAGATAATAAGAAGCTTAGAAAATAGAGCTGGTAAACAGAAATTACTAGGCACTGTCTGATCATGGAGTGCTAAATCCTGTCAAGTAAACACAGAATGAGATGAAAGATCACATGCAGAGAGCATAGGAAATAACATGAGGACTGAAAGCAGGAAACTTAGTCTTTAATCTTTTCTCTGTTACTTCATCTTAGTGATTTTTGGCAAAAATACTTAAATCATCAGTGATTAAACTTAATCGTTTTAAAATGGGACCAGTATTAGAACTTTCAAATTGTGAAAGTTAAATGCAACCTTGGCGTATAATAGGCATTCAGTAAATAACCGGCTAAATCTCAACCAGATAGCTTGCCCAGGAGGTGTGGTCATTCCAGTCACTGAAGTCACTTGCAGTGCTCACTCAATCTGTGTGAACATTTTGCCTAAAATCAACTGTTTGATAATCAGCAACAGTGCCTCCTGTCTGTGGTAGAACCAGAACAGAGACCTCTCAGAGAAATGATTGGCAGGAAGTCAAGTACCCAGATGCCACTAGGTCATTTCTGAGTCTTCTCTGAAACTGGAAATTCTATGATCCTGAAACATATCACTGGTTGCTTTTAGAAAATGCAATTATCAATACTAAACTTTCTAACTCGATAATGGCTGAGTTGGTGAAGCAAAATTATCATAATGTATTTCAAAGCAGAAATCTTAGCATGCAGTTCATTTTGGCAAGTAAGAGTATGCCATCTCCGCTCCTTAAAGATTATTGTCTGATGGATGTGCTTTCCTAAGAGGTGGGTAACTATGTGAGTCACTCGAAATGAACTCACATCTTGCAAGAAAGCCTTTCCAGGAATGTATCACTAGAGGATGGGGAAGCCTCATCAATTTTTTCAATAGTCAGCTTAGTGGGTTAAGCACAACTTCTTTTAGAATGAGCTTTAAACTTCTGTATCATGGAGTGAGAATTCACAATTGCAACATTCACTCACCAAGGATCAATAAGCTTTATTCTAAAAACTCTCCCGTTGTCAGCAGGGAGATTCCTCTCCCCGCAGCTGCTGTCTTTCTTGGCTGCTGTTTCGGAGTGCCCACTGTTTCAAGGAATGGGGGAATCCCTCTGTCAGAATTGAGTGAAATGCAGCATGCAATCAGCCGTCTCACACCATTGCTTCTCTGGGAATGCATCTCCAAAATCATTAAAGGTTTACTCAAGTGCCTCTTAGGATGTTGCTTATGTGAAATGTGGCATAGAGATGCAGAGACGTGGATGGGAGTGAGGGAGGAGGTGGTATCATCTTAATTTATCTAAGTGAAGTGAAGTGAACTCGCTCAGTCGTGTCTGACTCTTTGCGACCCCGTGGACTGTAACCGGCCAGGCTCCTCTGTCCATGGGATTCTCCAGGCAAGAATACTGGAGTGGGTTGCCATTATCTAGGTCAGTAAAATATTTCAGTGGAAACTTCTGGGAAGTTTTCTTATAATTAGGTGATGTTTTTGTTGTTGCTGCCTGATAATTTTTCATCCACTAATTTAAATAGCAATTACTGCCACTTATTCTAACTCAGATCTTGGTCTAAGTACTAGAATTAATGTGGTAAATAAAATACCATATCTATTTGCAATTAACTTATATGCTAGTCAGGAGAAATACATGAATTAAAGATTATAAAATACACCATGAAGTGGTTATGTACTGGAGGTATTTCCTTCCTGTGTACCTCACTCTCTCTGTGGCTATTTCTCAACAAATAGACACAGATAAGGAAGGTGACAGTATTTATTACAATAGAGTTTGATAATGAAAGTTAAGAACTTTGCCACCTGCTGATTGCCTACTTGTTCTAATGTATTCACTTGACTCTCCTGGATTTTCTCCTGGCCAGTTCTTTCAGCACCATAACTCAACTGTGACCCTTTCAACTCCATTGTATGGAATTTGAGTTTGAACTAATGTTTTCTTATTTTAACCTTGTCACTGTTTCATCAAATTTTAAAATATGAATATGTGGCCTTAATGACAAAGTCTCTGGGGAAAATGCAGAACCTCCCTGCTTCTTCCCCAGTGCATTCATTCTGGGAACTCCCTAACCTCCACTCAAACCCACCAGAATGTTAGAGGGCTGTGCATAGTGCCCATGCTATGAAGAGGACAGCATCTCAGATACTTCCCTGGAGACTCAGTCAAGACTTCCCAGAGGAGGCAATATTTGAGATGAGACAGTAGATGAAAGAGTTTGTTATATAGATAAGCTTAAAAGAACATGCCAGATGCATAGATTTTCATGTTCAATTGTTCAGAAAAGTACAAATATGCTTCAAATAACCATAAAATCATTGTCATTCTTGTTGTTTAGTCACTGAGTCATGCCCACTCTTTGTGACCCCATGGACTGCAGCCCACCAAACTCTTCTGTGCATGGGATTCTCCAGGCAAGAATACTAGAGTGGCTTGCCATTTCCTTCTCCAGGGGGTCTTCCTATCTCAGGGATAGAACCTGCATCTCCTGCATGAGCAGGCAGATTCTTTACAGCTGACCCACCAGGGAAGCCCCGTAAAATCATTGGAAATTGTCAAATTATCAGATCAAAGATGGAATGGTTTGGGAGGCATGGTTATAACATTACGAGATATGTAAAGGCTTAAGAAAAGGTTCAAATTGTAATACATGTCATCATGAGCTACAGAAGAATTCTAACAAAACAAGGAATTAATAAATTGCATTATAACCAATGGTTCAAAGCAACTGGATTGAATAAAGCAAAGACTAGAAGCAAGAGACAATGACTAGAATCAAGATGCCAAATGACAACAATCTGAAATACAGCAAAGTATTAGGGATGGAGAGCATGAAAAAAAAAACAGTGGATTTTGAAAATATTCATTCTGTAGAGCCAGTGTCATATTAGTAGACAGCAAGTTGGCAGAGTTATACACAGATCTGGAAGTCAGACAGAATCTGATCTGAAGATTTCATAATAGCTGAAACCACCGACATGAATCAAATTGACTAGGGAGAATGTGCAGGATGAGAACAGAATATCAGGGACATAGTGAAAGACCAGTCATTGAGTGTTTATTGATGGACCTATTTTAGGCCTAAGACTGGTTAACTTTAAGCCCCGCAAGAGAGACAGACAGACCGAGAGAGAGAGACCCAAGAAGAAGAGAAAGCAAGGTTGTGAGAAAGAATCTAATATTTAAAATATTTTAAAAATAGAAACAAAGTACAAAATGCCAACACTCCAGTTCACTTGTTCATTCATCATTTAATTTTACAAAAATATTTAGAGAGCACCTCTTACGATTCCAGACAATTTGGATGCAATAGTGAAAGGGAACCCTATACACGCTTCTGGGCCTTTTGGTGTCTTCCCCTTGTTTATTGCGCTATCACATGACTTCCCCAAATTACAGCCTCTAGCACAATGCTATTTACACAGAATGTCACTTGTGAACCAATGAGCATTATAATTAATAACTAGGAAAAGAAAATAGGGCAATGTAATGAAGACTATGAGAGACACACAGAAGTCTGCGTTATATTCCTCAGAGCTGGGGTTACATGGTTAAACTCATACATTCTAATAAAAACTTATTTTATCTTGCCAGGTAATTCACCTCTTGAGAGAGAAAACGAATCGATTGGGAACAAAATGAATATGATTTCAATTGTATTGTCCTCTGGACTTTTACTAGAGAAGGCAATTAATGCTGTAATGAATAATAATGTATCTGAATGCTCACTGTCACTGAAGTGAATACTCTGATTGTTCTATAACTAGATAACACACTCCTACAAGAAAGAACTTTACTAATATTAAATAAAAATTGATAACGGCTGTTTCCATTTGCTCTTATGACAAAGGTGTAAATTTCATCCTTTAAGCAATGTTTCAACCTCTACTTAGGTAAATGACATCTTGTCTAATGTAAGAAACAGGAAAAAGATGCTGGTTGATTTTTTTTTTTGTTTTTTTTTTTGCCCTACAGGTACCCTCAGCAACTGCAGTTACCCAAGTTTACTCTGATACTATGTAGTGGTGATGTTTCAGTAGGACTTGGGAGGATGTACCCAAGACAGATGAACAAGCCCAGGTTTCTAGGTTTCACAAGAGTTATCTGATGTCAAAGCTTCATGTCATCAATATTTGAAGATGCTTTGAAATGTATTTAAGTTAGAAATATAAGCAACAGCTGAAGTAGTATTTTTTCTCTAATTTACGATTTAAGTTCTCCTATTTAAAATCCTTCTCTCCTAAGAGTTTTTGAAACAAACACTCAGGATGTGCTTTGACTTAAATACTTTTAAGTGATATACTCCTAATTCTCCCTCCCAGTCTCAAAATTAATGTAGCTTTCAAGTGTCCACTGAGTGAGTGTTCAGTTATCATTGGGAAACCTAGCTGTTCTGTCTAAGGAAAGGCACTTTAAGAAGAGAAAACCCAAATGGCTGGGATATCTAAAAGCAGAGGGGACAGGTGAGGCAGAACTATGTGGCAGGCAGTAGCACTCCAAAGTGAGAAATGACCAACTATGATAAGACTGTATGTATTTGGTGGGTGTCTTTGCTACCTGCTTTCCTTCCTCTGTGTGTCTTTGTTGGTATGTATATTTTGGGGGTGGAGGAGAGGTAGCAAGAGACTCAGAGACTCTGTTTCTCAAGTCAGTGCTGAGTTATACCTTTTTTCTCTTTTTTCTTTTTAAGGTTTTTTTTTTTTCAGCCCTTCCCCCTCCAGGATCACTACAGTATGTCCAGATCAGCAATAAGTCCAGACCAGATAAATGGAATAATCAACATATAAGATTTAAAAATTAGATTTCAATCAGAAAATAAAAACATCAACTCACACAACATTGTAAGTCAACTATACCTCAATAAAAGTTAAAAAATAAAGACATCATATTTGGACATAAATATACAACATTTCAGTGTTAGATACATAAATTTCATCTGAAGCATGTTTATCCTAAAAGCAAAGTTAAATCAAAAAAGATGTCACCTCGAAATATTTCTAAATGGCCTTATGTAAGTAAAGCATTTGGTGGCTGTATGTATCTACTTATCCATCTGCAAATCCATCTATTTCCATCCATGCATCTACTTATCCATCTATTCATCTAACATCATCTAGTATCATCATCACTATTATCTATCTATCCTTTCATACACTATACTAAAAGAGAAAAAGCAAAATATTTGATACTCAGCATATAGACAATGACATTTAGGAAGACTCATTCTTTGAACCTTAATTTCCTGTATTACCAGTGTTATTTGGAAGGTATGTGTGTACATAGAGAATGTTTATTCCATTAGTTTTGGCAGATATGTCTTTTTGGAGAGGTTTTTTTTAAGTGATTTCTGCTTTAAGGGCTCATCAACATACGTTCCTTCATATCACCAATTAAATAATTTTGGCTCAAGAAAACAGGAGGGGAAGTTGTTTATTTTTATTTGTTACCCTGAGTTTAAGATGATATTTATGAAGTTAATCCTTAGGATACTCATTGTGTAGTCTTCTCAATTGATAAAGACAGTCTTTCATTGTGCCAGAGCTCTTGGAAAGACCACAGACATTTTCTGTGAAAGAACAATATTAATGTTTTTCTCCTGAGAAGACTTTACTCATTTGCTGTAGGAAAAATAAATAAGGATGATTACACAGTTCCTTAGTAAGTGTGTGTGTGTGTGTGTGTGTGTGTGTGTGTGTGTGTGAAAGACAGAGAGAGAGATGTGTTTTACTTCTTTAAGGAAATATAATCAAAAGAGTCAAGTATTATACACGAAGAACATGTTAATTAATATATAATCTATATGAGGTACATGTTGAAGAGAGGACCAAAATTGTATTGTTAGCTTTTTTCTCTTTTCTGCTCACTGTGTCTTCATATTGAAATATAAAATATCAATACTGCAAGGGTATCTATAAATCATTTTGTCCAACTATCTTGTAATATATACAGTTGGGAAATATCAACTCTACATGAAACTGATGTGTGGTAAGTCCTTGAGCAAAGAAAAGAACCCAGACTAGAATGCAGTTGGCCCAACATCCCATAACGTAGATTTCCTTAGATACTTTTTCCATGATCTACAATTACATCCTAGTGGAAAATTTTACAAGGTGACTATTCGAGTCTCTGTGACCCTTTATATTGTAAAACTGAGTAACTCCAATAAAATTAAAACACAAATTTTAACTTTTTGTCATTTATAACTTGAATCAGGATCCAGCAGCATTTTATGTTTTCCAAAATAAATCCTGATGACTGTTGAAGAACTGTAATGAAATTCAAGAGGTTTTATTTATTTATTTTTTTATCTTTTACTACCAAGCAAAAAGGACCTCTAATGCCCCACTAACATCTGCACAGGAGTCAGGTACTGTGGAATATAGGGGGATTAATGGAGAAATAATAGTTATAACAACAACAATAAAATTATAGAATTTATTTGCTAGGGCTGCCATAAACAAAATACCACAAACTACGTGGCTTATACAAGATAATTTACTGTCACAAAGTTCTGGAGATGAGGAGTCCAAAATCAAGATATCCACAAGTTTGCTTCTTCTTGAGAGCTGTGAATTTTTTTCATTCTTCTCACCTAGCTTCTGGTGGTTTTCTGGCAGACTTTGATGTTCTTTGGCTTGTAGAAGCATTTCCCCAATAGCTGCTTTTATTGTCACAAAATATTTCACCTACATGCATGCACGTCTTCAAATTTCCCTGTTTTATAAGGACACTGCTGCTGCTGCTAAGTCACTTTAGTTGTGTCCGACTCTGTGCGACCCCATAGACGGCAGCCCACCAGGCTCCCCCGTCCCTGGGATTCTCCAGGCAAGAACACTGGAGTGGGTTGCCATTTCCTTCTCCAATTATAAGGACACTAATCATACTGAAATAGAATACAATCTAATAATTTCATTTTAACTTGATTACACTCTGTAAAGATAAAAACTGGACCCCCAATAAGGTCACATTCCCTGTTACTGTGTGTAAGGAGCTTGCCATATAAATTTATATGAGACACAATACAACCCTTAAAAACACTAAACAACAATAACACTATTTTTTCCATCGTAACAGATAAGAGTTCCTGAACACTTACGAGATAACATACCACATAATGTACCAAGATGCACTGGACTCATTTAATGATCACAATAAGTCTAAAACGAATAGGTTATTGTATGTTAGTTGTTCAGTGGTGTCTGACTGTTTGCAACTCCATGGACTATAGCCTCCTAGGCTTCTCTGTCCATGGAATTCTCCAGAAAGAATACTGGAGTGGGTACCCATTCCCTTCTCCAGGGAATTGTCCCAATGCAGGGATTGAACCTGGGTCTCCTGCATTGTAGGCAGATTCTTTATTGTCTAAGCCACCAGGGAAGCCCCCCAAAACTAATATATTAGTAGCCTAATTTTATAAAAAGAGATAGAAGAGTTAAAACTTGCCCAGAGTCACACAATGAGCATGGCAGTTATTTGCAACACATGGCTGGTTTACCTTAATTCAGTTCAGTTCAGTTCACTTCAGTCGCTCAGTCATGTCCAACTCTTTGCGACCCCATGAATCTCAGCATGCCAGGCCTCCCTGTCCATCACCAACTCCTGGAGTTCACTCAAACTCATGTCCATCGAGTCGGTGATGCCATCCAGCCATCTCATCCTCTGTTGTCCCCATCTTCTCTTGCCCCCAATCCCTCCCAGCATCAGAGTCTTTTCCAATGAGTCAACTCTTCGCATGAGGTGGCCAAAGTATTGGAGTTTCAGCTTCAGCATCAGTCCTTCCAATGAACACCCAGGACTAATCTCCTTTAGAATGGACTGGTTGGATCTCCTTGCAGTCTAAGGGACTCTCAAGAGTCTTCTCCAACACCACAGTTCAAAAGCATCAATTCTTCAGCGCTCAGCTTTCTTCACAGTCCAACTCTCACATCCATACATGACCACAGGAAAAACCATAGCCTTGACTAGACAGATCTTGTTGACAAAGTAATGTCTCTGCTTTTGAATATGCTATCTAGTTTGGTCATAAGTTTCCTTGCAAGGAGTAGGTGTCTTTTAATTTCATGGCTGTATTCACCATCTGCAGTGATTTTGGAGCCCCCCAAAATAAAGTCTGACACTGTCTCCACTGTTTCCCATCTATTTCCCATGAAATAATGATGGGACCAGATGCCATGATCTTAATTTTCTGAATGTTGAGCTTTAAGCCAACTTTTTCACTCTCCACTTTCACTTTCATCAAGGGGCTTTTAGTTCCTCTTCACTTTCTGCCATAAGGGTGGTGTCATCCGCATATCTGAGGTTATTGATATTTCTCCCGGCAATCTTGATTCCAGCTTGTGCTTCTTCCAGCCCAGCGTTTCTCATGATGTACTCTGCATATAAGTTAAAGAAGCAGGGTGACAATATACAGCCTTGACGTACTCCTTTTCCTATTTGGAACCAGTCTGTTGTTCCATGTCCAGTTCTGACTGTTGCTTCCTGACCTGCATATAGGTTTCTCAAGAGGCAGGTCAGGTGGTCTGGTATTCCCATCTCTTTCTCTTTCAGAATTTTCCTCATTTTATTGGGATCCACACATTCAAAGGCTTTGGGATAGTCAATAAAGCAGAAATAGATTTTTTCTGGAACTCTCTTGCTTTTTTGATGATCCAGCAGATGTTGCCAATTTGATCTCTGGTTCCTCTGCCTTTTTGAAAACCAGCTTGAACATCTGGAAGTTCACAGTTCACGTATTGCTGAAGCCTGACTTGGAGAATTTTGAGTATTACTTTACTAGTGTGTGAGATGAGTGTGATTGTGCAGTAGTTTGAGCATTCTTTGGCATTGCCTTTCTTTGGGATTGAAATGAAAACTGATCTTTTCCAGTCCTGTGGCCACTGCTGAGTTTTCCAAATTTGCTGTCATGTTGAGTGCAGCACTTTCACAGCATCATCTTTCAGGATTTGAAATAGGTCAACTGGAATTCCATCACCTTCACTAGCTTTGTTCGTAGTGATGCTTACTAAGGCTGACTTGACTTCACATTCCAGGATGTCTGGCTCTAGGTCATTGATTACACCATCGTGATTATCTGGGTCATGAAGATCTTTTTTGTACAGTTCTTCTATGCAAAAAAGTTCTTTGCCACCTCTTCTTGATATCTTCTGTTTCTGTTAGGTCCATACCATTTCTGTCCTTTATCGAGCCCATCTTTGCATGAAATGTTCCCTTGGTATCTAATTTTCTTGAAGAGATCTCTGCTGCTGCTGCTGGTGCTAAGTCGCTTCAGTCGTGTCCGACTCTGTGCAACCCCATAGATGGCAGCCCGCCAGGCTCCTCCATCCCTGGGATTCTCCAGGCAAGAACACAGGAGTGGGTTGCCATTTCCTTCTCCAATGCATGAAAGTGAGAGATGAAAGTGAAGTCGCTCAGTCGTGTCCAACTCTTAGCAACCCCATAGACTGCAGCCTACCAGGCTCCTCCATCCATGGGATTTTCCAAGCAAGAATACTGGAGTGGGGTGCCATTGCCTTCTCCAGAAGAGATCTCTAGTCTTTCCCATTCTGTTGTTTTCCCCTATTTCTTTGCATTGATCACTAAAGAAGGCTTTCTTATCTCTCCTTGCTATTCTTTGGAACTCTGCATTCAGATGCTTATATCTTTCCTTTTCTCCTTTGCTTTTCGCTTCTCTTCTTTTCACAGCTATTTGTAAGGCCTCCTCAGCCATTTTGCTTTTTTCCATTTCGTTTTCTTATTTTCAAATCCATATTTTGTGGTTTTCCTAATTAATTGATTAATTTGACTGTTCTGGGTCTTAGTTGCAGCATGTAGAATCTTTAGTTGTGGGTTGGGGATCTAGTTCCCTTACCAGGAATTGAACCCAGGCCCCCTGCATTTGGAGCCTGAAGTCTCAGCCACTGAACCACAAAAGTTCCCGATTTTGTGTGTTTTATGTTTTAATGTGTGTAAGAGAACATTCATAAAGCTTCTATGCATCTTATTCAGATTACATGTTTTAACATTTTCCTGTCAAATTTAATTGTTTTAGACTGAGATCAAGGTACTGTTTTTCCATAACACATATTTTGTGTAACTTCTCACTCATCGTATGCATAATGCAGGGGATTGGCCACATACAGTTTAATTTACTCTCCCTCTAAAACTTCAGTATACTGATGGGAAAAGATGGATAAAATAACTATTTATCCAAATGACAAGACATGTAAGAAGACAAGAGTAGACTAATTTTTTCAACAAATTTGACAGGTAGAACATCAATGGTCGCGTTGGGATTGTCACACTAGGAAGGAAGTTAAAACATAAGTGGCTTCTGAAGAGGAGGACTAGTGAGAAATTGCGTAATTTGCTCTGCGGAACCCCTAAGGGGCTCGGGATTTGGAGATGAATTGAAGAGGGTGTGAACATAGGAGAATTCTTTCTTTATTTTCTGTTATTTACAGAACAGTTGCCATTTCTCAGGTTTCCCCCCTCATCCCGCACTCCAGGAGATTAGGTTAGTCCTTCATTTCCCACTGACTCTTCCCCTTCATGGAAGATAAGAAGCCCACTATGTAAAATATTTAATTGAAAGACCTGGGCTCAGCCGACCTAGGTGAAATGTGAAGTTGAAATGAGGGGGCAGTTAAATAAAAGTGAAAAATGTATGGTCTATGTACTATGCAGTGGGACACTTTCCACACTAATCAAAAAATTCAGGAAGCATGGCGTATGCCTGCTAACGCAGCGAATTAAGAGGATTCATCTGTAGAGAAACTGAATGAAGCCAATTAAACACACACACACACACACAACACACACACACACACACAATACACACAACACACACACACACACACACCTCCAAGACAATGGCATACACTTATATGCAGACAATAAACTGAGGACCACTGATCATCAGTATTTCCCCCCTTGCACAAAGTTTACTACTTTATTGAATGAACAGACAAGAATCACCTGATATCTGAGGAAATCCTCCAACAGGAGAGTGACAAATACAAAGAAATTAGAAACTGGTAAAATGTAAAGAGCTAGTGAAAACTAAAAAAACTTTAAAAATGAATGTTTCATGTCTCAGTGGTAAAGAAATTGCCTGCCAATGCAGGAGACATTGGTTTGATCCCTGGGTCAGGATTGATTCCCTGGAGGAGGAAATGGTAACCTGCCCAAATATTCTAGCCTGGGAAATCCCATGGACAGAGGAGCCTGGAGGGCTATAGTCCATGGGATCACAAAGACTTGGACATGACTTAATGACTAAATAACAACAAGGACAACATATAAACTTAATCCTTAATCACTAGACGGTTTGAAAGATAATATTGAAAGAATTCATAAAGAGTAAACCAAAAGCATAAAGATATGGGAAGTAGGAGAGGCAAAAGAAAAAGATTAATCAGAAGCTTAATGCTTAATTTAGCAAGTTTTAGATGGAAAAAGTAAAAGTAAAGCAAAGAAAATTTAAGGATCAATAGGACCTTAAAGAAAAATAAGCTGTTGCACACACACAGATAAACACACATACATCAAGATATACAAGTGTGAAATTTCAGAATATCAAGGATAAAGAGAAAAATTTTGATAGGCAAAGAAGACTAAAAGATCATGGCCAAAATAATGTAAACTATTTAGTAATGTAAATGTGTATAGTATTGGACTTTTAAAGTAGCACTGAATAATAAAATAGATTGCAGCAATGCCTTCAAAATTCATAAGAACAAAAAATCACTTGCATCCTAGATTTCGATATCTAACCCAATTATCAATGAAATAAGTAAATTTATATGGGCTTCCCTGGTGGCATTAGTGGTAAAGAACCTGCCTGCCAATGCAGTAGATATAAGAGTTGCAGGTTTGATCCCTGGGTCGGGAATATCCCCTGGAGGAGGGCATGGCAACTCACTTCAGTATTCTTGCCTGGAGAATCCCACGGATAGAGGAGCTTGGTGGGCTACAGACTATAGGGTTGCAAAAAGTCAGACATGACTGAAGCAATGTAGCACACACACACACACGCATATATATTTATATATACATCCATTTATGGATAGAAATACACCTAAATAGAAATATACACATATAGAAATACACACACACACACAACACACACACACAGATATCCATTTGTGAATGTATTAGAAATATACCTAGTTCTTTGGGCCATTTTCTTGATTGGGTCATTTATTTTCTCCAAAGAAGACATACAGATGGCTAACAAACACATGAAAAGATGCTCAACATCACTCATTATCAGAGAAATGCAAATCAAAACCACTATGAGGTACCATTTCATGCCAGTCAGAATGGCTGCAATCCATAAGTCTACAAGCAATAAATGCTGGAGAGGGTGTGGAGAAAAGGGAACTCTCTTACACTGTTGGTGGGAATGCAAACTAGTACAGCCACTATGGAGAACAGTGTGGAGATTTCCTTAAAAACTGGAAATAGAACTGCCTTATGATCCAGCAATCCCACTGCTGGGCATACACACTGAGGAAACCAGAAGGGAAAGAGACACGTGTACCCCAATGTTCATCGCAGCACTGTTTATAATAGCCAGGACATGGAAGCAACCTAGATGCCCATCAGCAGATGAATGGATAAGAAAGCAGTGGTACATATACACAATGGCGTATTACTCAGCCATTAAAAAGAATACATTTGAATCAGTTCTAATGAGATGGATGAAACTGGAACCTATTATACAGAGTGAAGTAAGCCAGAAGGAAAAACACCAATACAGTATACTAATGCATATATATGGAATTTAGAAAGATGGTAACAATAACCCTGTGTACGAGACAGCAAAAGAGACACTGATGTATAGATCAGTCTTATGGACTCTGTGGGAGAGGGAGAGGGTGGGGAGATTTGGGAGAATAGCATTGAAACATGTATAATATCATGTATGAAACGAGTCGCCAGTCCAGGTTCGATGCACGGTACTGGATGCTTGGGGCTGGTGCACTGGGACGACCCTGTGGGTGGGGAGGGGAGGGAGGAGGGTGGAGGGTTCAGGATGGGGAACACGGGTATACCTGTGGCGGATTCATTTCGATATTTGGCAAAACTAATACAATATTGTAAAGTTTAAAAATAAAATTAAAAAAAAGAAATATACCTAAATGAAATTCTGTGATAAATTTAAATGAATTCATGGAATATAGGAAAAAGCACTCCATATCAAGAGAATGGCAAATGAATATCCCATGATTCTGCAATCTCAAATTTCCATTGTAGATTTTGAAGAGAACCACCAATACTAATTGTAGTATAAACACAAAAGACTCTAGGAAGAATGTCTTAGGGGAATGCTTATGACAAAGTACACTGTACATTACATTATGGGGGTATATTGCTCAATGTCAACTGAAAAAGGACAAATGATAAAGCAGCACACATACATAGGCTTCTTAGAGAGGAAATCACATGGGGACAATGATCAATGGCATGTGGGCGTTGTCACTACTTTCAAGGTCAGAACATAGAGACCTAGCAGGATTGGATACTCAACGTCCAGAGAAAGACCCAGAACTTTGTGCTGTTAAATTTTCAATATATCTGATCTGAGAATCATTAGCTCCTCACCCAACATTATCAAGGGCTCAATGCAATAGAAACAGAATGTGGCAATATCAAGTCTCCAAGTTTATCTCGATAGCTCAGCAATCTGGAATGATTAAACATCTAGATTCCAAGTTTGAGTTTACAGTTCTGTGATGTGGTGAGATATGGCATGATCTCACTGTGTATGGTGAGAAGAGCATCAGCCCTTCTACTGTAGTCAAAGAGTGTTGGTCTCCAACCTTGTCACTGATAAAAGTATTTGGTGGTGTCTACATTATGGAGTTTAGCAGGAGGCCAACTCCTTTACCGGAAAGACAAAAGCAAGTGATCAGTCTCAGACGTGTTAATCCTTACCCAAGTTAAAATATTAATTCTAAGAAGAATATAATGTTTAAAAATATCTATGTAATATTTGGCTCAGTTATAACTAAAATTTACATTACTGTACACACTGTAGATTTTAAATGATAATTGTGACTTTAAAGTATTAGCTGAATGATGATGGAGAAATAAGAAAGAGATATAAGAAGAATAAAAAGTGTATAGATTTTATAAATCAAGAAAGGTTACTTTATCATATCTAATTTAGATATATGGAATCAAGTATTGTAAGAAATATCTCAATGAGTTGAAACTCACCCACCTTATGGAAGCAAGACTGAGAAAGGGTAACCATATATTTTTTAAATTATAAATCCTTTGGTACTATTTGAGTTGTTACCTTTATTCATGGATTAATTTAGATACACAAAATATGATAAAATCTGCTAAAACATGGTATGTTACATGGAAAATTTTTTAAAATGTTAAAAATCATTACTTAACTATCCATTCATATGGACAACACAAATGTTAAAGTTTAGATTTTTCTTCTAATCATTGTATATATTTCTATTGTCATACAGTTTGTGATTTCCTAACTTTTGTTACACAGTTTATGATACATGTTTCATTATATGTGAAAATACACATATCTAATAACCTGTATGTATTTGGGACATGGTCCATATAGCTCCTGTTTCTCTGTGCCACGAGTGGTAGGGATGTTACTGTATGGATCACATTAACAGCTTCCTGTTCAGTTGGCCAATTAGAAGCCAATATCAGAGCGAATAAAGGAAGTGAGGTGGAATAATTTATTTCATCATTTTTTTTTCATGAGAAACTTGTCTCAGTTTGGTAATTCTTTGACCAAAATTCTTAGTTCCTTCCAATGCAGGCATCTTTACCCTTAAATTGTGTTAACCTCTACATACTCTGATTTATTTCAGACAAATTCAGGTAAAATCTCACTGTTATTAGTTATCTTTTTATGCTGTTTCTATATCCTGTCCATAGCATGTAAAGAGTACCTTTAATAAATCCTCTTCAAATTACAAATTGAGAGTTGTTTCCTGCTAGGACCTCTAGTGAAACAAGCATGTGGTGTTAAATAATGAAAAAAAGAAAAAGTAAGGTCTTGGAAAAAGAAAAGTCTTGCTCTGAAATTTGGCACAGACCTTTTCAAACTATCTCTCCCAGCCAGTTTCCTTATCTTTAAAATGAAAGATAACTTTTTTCTTTATTATTTATTTTTTTGAAGAATACATGAGTTAATCAACACGGGGGATCTAAATGCAATACCTGGCACATAGCAGATGCTCAATAACAGCAACAAAAATAGGTAGTATCTTATACCATATCTCAACACTTCTCAAACTTTAACATACATATGAAACAACTGACAATGTTATTCAAAAGGAAAATCTTGATTCAATAAGTATGGGGTGGGTTCTGTGATTTCACATTTTTAATAAGCCTCCAAATGATGCCACTGCTGCTAATTCATAGACCATAATGTAAATGGCCAGGTTCTGTATTATTCTAAATGCATTGCTATACATGCTTTGGGTAAATATTCAATAATGTGCAAGTTCAGCCATTGTTTTTATATTTAACCATTTCTTTATTGAAATATAATTGCTTTCTAATATGTTCATTTCTGCTATACAACTTTTTAAAATATATTTTTACATTATTGTTACAAATTCTCAATTATATGGTAGGCTACTACCACCACTTCTTCAACAGTGAGTTTACACCAGCCACTAAGTTAAAAATTCCTTTGACCACATTTAATTATCATGGCAACTTATAAGCCATGTATTAGCTCCTTTGTTTCAGAAGACAAAAAGAACACTCAAGAATAGTTAGGTGACACGTCAAAGTTTCCACCATAGGGAGATCTACCTGATTCAAAACATTTGTGGGGCGACAGAGGATGCATAGCATGAGAGAGTGTTGAGCACCTCTTCCAGAAAGAACCCTCTCTTGGTGGTGGGTGCCACTTATAGTAACTGTTTCTTTTTCTGAAGTCTGGGGCATCAATTGATCAGGTGCACATATCCATGGCAACACAACATTCAGCTGATGACATCTGTTCAGAGAATTTTTCTTCAGCTCTCTGTCTATATCCATATATCTATATCAGATGTGAGGGAGACTGGGCTCTGAACCTCATTTTTGTCTATTTTAATTTCACCAGTCTTGTAAAGAAACATTGTCCCATAAATATGGTACCAATGCTCTGTTATCTATAACTGTCAAGGGATAAGGGTAGTCTGCTCTCACAGCATTATCAACTTATCCTCTTTCCAGCACTCAGTCAGGGGTAGGATAAGCTGTGCCAGCTGGAGCTCAGCACACAGAACTCACCCACTATTAATCAATTACTTATCAGGCACTCAGCTTCAGCCAATAAAGTTTCCATGCAGTGGCAGACTAAAATAAAGTTAAATATAGAATTCAGCTATATACACTCTTTTCATACTTACAACAGCAAAACAAAGCTTACAGATGATCTTCACATGTCAAGGTTATTTCATGCTGGAACATAAAAACAATTGAGGTTGCATTTCTTCTAAATGCATTTTATATCATTAAAGTTATATTTATTTATTTTCATATATGCAAAATATACCCTCATGTTTTGTTCCTAGTCACTATTCATAGAACCAAGAGAAGACTTGGCCTTGAGAGGTAACTTAAAGTGAGAGCAAGGAATGGATATTGTAAGCCATATCTCAGGACCACGTATGAGATAGTAAGATATAACTCACATTTTTTATACTATGGCTAACTTTAAGTCACCCAGCCTTATTGTATCTCAATTTCTTCATCAACAAAATGAATGGGTTGGATGAAATCAATAGTTTTCCAAAGTGGAACAGAGCACTAGTGTGGTGAAATTATTTGTCAAGGGTTCAAGAAATAGTACAGTAATAAAATAAACATGATAAGGCCACCAATATTTAGAAATGGTTTACTTTAAAAGAATAATAATTGCATTCAATTTTTCAGTTTTTAAAAATCCTGTAAGCTGGACTGAATACATTAAATATATTAAATAGGCAGTGGCTAGCCATTCTCATATGGCTTCTTGGTGGGTAAATAATGCTTAAAATTGTAAAAAAAAAAAAAAAAATCAGAAGTTACCTGATCTAGGGCTACAGTAAACATAGTGATATTAACAGTTTGTTCTTTTTTAAACAAAACAGTTTTATTTGGCTGTTCTGGGTCTTCATTGCTGTGTGGGTTTTTCTCTAGTTGCAACAAGTGGGAACTATTGTGTAGTCATGATGCTTGGGCTTCTCATTGTGGTGGCTTCTCTTGTCGCAAAACACAGGCTCTAAAGTATGCGGACGTCAGTAGCTGTGGCACTTGGGCTCAGCAGTTGCAGCTCTGAGGCTCTAGAGCACAGGCTCAGTAGTTGTGGAGCACGGGATTAGTAGCCTCAAAACATGTGAGATCTTCCTGGACCAGGGATAAAACCCATGTCTCCTGCACTGGCAGACAGATTCTTTACCACTGAGCCACCAGGGAAGCCCTCAGTTTGTTCTTAATGAGTGTGGTGATTAGAGATTATTGTAGTAATTTATAACCTTGCATTTTTACACAAATAGATATTTCCCATAGGTGGTATTTGCAAATGTGGTTTTATCTGTCACACAAACAGAATGATTGAGAACCCCTAAATGCAATGATCCTACCCTTCCATGGATGGTTTAGAGTTTTGTAAATCTATGAGACAACTTCTACAGAGGGAATAGCTCAGTTGATTTTTTCTCTTCAGTTTGGCACTTAAGATGTATCAAGAATGATGCTTGAAACTGCTGACACATGGATGAAAAGGCTGAACACTTCCTTAAGAGATTCACAACCAGGTAGTGGAAATAGAATAAGCAACCCCAACGTATTATTGTAATAATAATCATAAGCTTTAACAGTGGGGCTGTTAAGAAATCTTCAGAGAATGATTACCTAAAGAAATGGTGCAAAAATTGTACCATGCTATAAGAGGCGAGTTTCATATGATGAATATTGTAGGGAGAAGAAACTATATAGACAGAAGCATAAAGGACTGACAACATGAAAAGTGTTGAAAGTGAAAGTGTTAGTCACTCAGTCGTGTCTGACTCTTTGTGACTGAGGGACTGTAGCTTGTCAGGCTCTTCTGTCCATGGAATTCTCCAGGCAAGAATCGTGGAGTGGGTAGCCATGGTGGCTACAGAGAAATACTTTGTAATTGCAAGGATGGTTTTGGAGTGGGAGACAATAAATTGCCCCTATGGATGTTTAGATAATCGAATTAGTGAAGTCATTTAAGGAGAAGCTGACAATGAGGTCTGCTTTGGTTGCCCTTAATCTTCTGTCTATGGATTTGCTGTCAGCATTTAGTGGCTTTTAATGAATTGGAAACCCTTTGCATGTTACCTCACCCCGGAAGTATTCTAAGAGTCAAAGCTACTGACATATTCGCCACACATGCTAGCACAGTGTTGCAAGTTAAGATGCCCTGGGATTGACAAGAAGGAGTTGCTTCCTTTGAAAAGATGGTGATGGTGGTTTTGGCTCTTCCAGGTCCATTCTTCTCCATCCTGTACCCAAACACACTGGAAGGAGGCCCTGAGAGCTAGCAAGAAGGCCTTTTGTTGGAGAGGGATGTTAGGGAGCAAATAAGGCCCACTCTGGGTGGGATCTCACCAAAGTCTTGTTTTGAAATAGTGATTTCATATTTAGTGACCCTTTGAATCTCCCTTGTGATGAAAGAGATTTTCGCATACTGATATATGGGGTAGTCATTGTGGCTTATACATGATTTAACATAAATTTTATGCTAACTAAAACAGTCTGCTTGCAGCCTATCAAACATATATTGTATATCTACTTTAATTATTAAAGAAAGGGTATGTAATCAGAAGTAAAGAATGTCCATGTTAAAAATAAAGATTAAATGCCTCCCTTTGGGATGCCAATGCTGGTAATCTTTCGATGATAAGACTCCCTTCCCAGATGCCAAGATCAATTATGTACATGCTAATGTGTTGTTTATTTGTTTGTTTGTTTTTAAACTTTAAAGCAAAATATCTGTGACTTGTTTGACGTCAACCATGCTTCTCTAGAGCAGTTCCTCAAAGTTATTCAAGATGCTGTCTCCCAGGCTATAGTCCTTAGTTTCACTCAAATAAAATTATTTTCTATTCCTATTGTAGATTTTTTATTGATTATTTTTGTTGACACTGGCTTAGACTGAACTAGAGGTCAGCTGCTCAGAACAGAAATATGGGAAGAAAGCATCAAATGGACTTTTGTGTAGCCCATAAGAGTATTTCCCACAATGTCACATAAGCTCAAAAAAGAGGAACTGAAAATATAAGCCCTACCCATATCTACATCTTCTTGCACAGCCATTGGTAGGTAGTAAAACTCAATAAATGCTTGTTGAATTGATAGTATTGGCAGCTCATTCACTTTATTTTAATTAAATTTCTTTCTCAGGTATAAAGTGGCTTTTCATTGAGCACATTTCAGATAGAAGTTTTTAGATACAGACAATGCAGCCGCAAAATGAACTCAAATCCTGTTTGGTTTGATGAGTGCATTTTATTATCTGCCATTTGCTAGCAATTAGATACCAAAAATGTGAAGCTTCTGTAAACACAAGGG
Source organism: Bos javanicus (assembly GCF_032452875.1). Lineage (NCBI taxonomy): Eukaryota > Metazoa > Chordata > Mammalia > Artiodactyla > Bovidae > Bos > Bos javanicus. Next base: position 31,585,567 of record NC_083885.1, on the reverse strand, counting down.
GGATTAAAGTACAGCAAGCTCACCAACTACTTGTGATGCTTTTCAAGGAGATTTAGATGAACTCTTGTTTTGTATTGTTTGTTTTGCTTTATTGTAAAAGATTCTCTAGAGCATATCTGTTCTCTCAGAGGAACTAGGTGAAAATGGCATTTGAGTATTTAAGAAAAGAGCCTCAGGACATATAAATAGACTTATTTATCCAGAGAAGAATCAGCTTCAGAAGATGTTCTTGCTTACAGCCCACTTTGATCACCTTCCCGATAGGTCTCCACTTTAGCTTAGCGGGTGAATCCTGGAAGCTCATATGTGTTTTGTCGCAGCTGTGGGTGAAATATTATGTAATTAAATTTTACATTACATCAGTCCAACTGAATAATAAAATGTCATCTGGTTAATTCTGGTTTCCAAATGTGCTTTATAACCAACTCAGACAAAATATTACATGTGATTCATACCACAAATTGTTATGTAGGCATGTACTAGCATATTTATGGTATTATACTGCATGCCAAATGATGCACTAAATTCAAATATGGACATGCTAATTTCCCTTGTGTTGACAATATGAAATTCTAAGCATTATTCTGTAATCAGAACACAACCAGTTCACTGAAGCCATAAAGTGGACTTCGCCCAAATCTCCTTGCTTCCTTCCTTATTCAAAGAAGTAAACTCATTAGTTCTTCAAAGTTGTCAGTAGACAAAGGAATTTCACACACACACACACACACACACACACACAAATACATAAACACTTTATGCATTGCACATTTCTCAGTTCAATCACAGAACTGAGGATGCAGGGATATTTTGGAACAAATATTACTTATCTGACTGTAAATATTTTTGATGGGTCTACGTCAAAATCATTAGAAAAATAATACAGGTAAACAAATGACTTGTGTATAGAAAATGATTGGAGTTTGGTATGGTATTTTATCAGGCTGTCTGAAACCAGAAAAAAAATGAAGATAACAGGGTTTTGAAGGTATTTCAGTGTATCAGGAAAAAACAACAAAAACCTGCATTTAATTTTATCCTTTCGCCAGAATTTAAAAACGATCTGGAAGAGAATAATGACATTGATTGTGTTACATTAGGTTGTGTGGGCATTGGACTCTTTCCTTCATAACTATTATCTAATTGATTATCACCAAACCTATTGTGATCAGCTTAATTTTAATTTAATTTTTTCCTGTTTTCAACATTAAAAAAAAAAAACTGGAATCAGTCCAAGTATCAACATTATGATGTAGGTATAACAATCACGTAGATTCCAAGTTGAAATGTAAGTAACAACTTCAGCAGCAGTGGAGTGGGTACTGAGGATATGATAAAAACATGCATTAAAGTTATCTAAATTAAATATGTGGATTTATCCGTGCCAAACAAGGAACTATCAGCTCATTTGTTTAGCAAACACAGAGAACCATTGTCAGCTTGAATATTCATTGCTTGAATATGCTTAAAAACAATGGCACTAGGGATAGTAGCCAAGGGGTATTTTGGGAGAATTTTAGCTACTCTTTAGGATTCCAGTCTACTGTCAAGAGGGTGCCCCTGGGGAGAATGATGCTTTTCTCATAATTCTGTCAGTGCTGATCCCCCCAATCCATGTAAGATAAGCAAATAATCCAGTGAAAACACAGAGTTTCCTATGCAAATGTACAGCTAAGAAATATCTCTAATGCACATATTGACAACTCTAAGTCCCTCCTATATAGAAGTTTTAGATTCTTCCATTTTAATGGAAGAATTTTAATGAACTACTAAAAATGGCATCACTGACTAGATGGACTTGAGTTTGGGTAAACTCCGGGAGTTGGTGATGGACAAGGAGGCCTGGCGTGCTGCGATTCATGGAGTCGCAAAGAGTTGGACACGACTGAGCAACTGAACTGAACTGAAAGTTAATCAGGGCAAGACAGACTTATTTGTTTTCATTTATTTGAAATAATATCATTGGAAATCAATCCACTTATCAAAGAAATTGTACACATATATAAATTTTTAAAAAGGTTAACATCTGTGCACCATGTCATGTAAGCTATGCACCTAAACACACACACACACTTTCACAATAACAAACCCAACAACCTCAGCAGCAACAGATTTCTACCGCACTAGAATACATCATTTTGTTCATTTACATAAGTTTGGAAGTTTGAAGAGGGTTTTTGTTATTTATATGTATTCATTCAAATTCATTTGTTCAGTGAACATTGTTTGAGCACAAAGCATGTCCCAGGCATTGTTTTAGTTACCAGGGATACAACTGTGAAAAAAACAAAATAAAATGACATGGTCCATGTATCTTCTTGCACACTTCACATGAAGGGTCAGGGTGTGGGTTAGAACAATTGATAATTACACTTTTAGGCAGTATGATAAGAAGTAATATGAAGAAAAGACAGGGTGCAAGAAAAGCTCCTAGAAGGTGATGCCTAACACTGATGAGCAGTAATAATGTTTTCTGAACTAGTTATCCTTATTTACCTCCCAAATACCTTCTATCCCCTTCTTTGCTCTGTCTTCCTCTATGGTCTCCAAGGGTGCTATCTCCTGAATTCCCACACTCTCTAACTTCTGTTGGATTTGACCAATAGGAGGCAGCCCCCAGCAGAAAATGAGAAAAAAAAAAACAAAAAACAAAGGAGAGTTCAGGGATTATGCTTTGGCTTCCTTTCCAGCTTTACTCTGTATCCAGATGGATTAATCCTCCTAAAAATACAGTTAATGACTTACTTCCAAGCTCCGTTTTACACCATGTTCTAAGTAACTCAGGCATTTCCTTTATCCCAATCTAGGAAGAGTAGCAGCTTCCATCAGTCATTAGCCTTTTGTGACTCATTATCACTTGTTGGTTGCTATAACACTGACTACAACTTTATAAATAATTCCTAAATTATATTCTTTCTAGTTAAGTCATTCCACGTGTGCTGTACTTTCCTGCTAGGACCTAGATTGAGAGATTTTTCATACAAAGATAAACCCATGGAGAGTAGGTATATTACAACAACTAAGAATGTTTGTAGTTGTTGGTGGTTTGGTCTCTAAATCATTTTCAACACTTGCAACCCAATGGACTGTAGCCTGCCAGGCTCTGTCCATGGAATTTTTCAGGCAGAAATACTGGAGTATGTTGCCATTCCCTTCTCCAGGGGATCTTCCCAACCCAGGGGTCAAACCTTGGTCTCCTCATCGCAGATTCGCCGATGCCATCTGAGCCATTTGGAAGCCCCAGATGTTTCACCTACAATTTCCCCAGAGAATAGCAAATATCATAGAGAAAGCAAGGGAACCCCAGGAAAACATCTACTTCGGCTTCATTGACTATGCTAAAGCCTTTACTGTGTGGATCACAACAAACTGTGGAAAATTCTTTAAGAGATGGGAATACCCGACCACCTTACCTGTCTCCTGAGAAACCTATATACAGGTACAGAAGCAACAGTTGAAACCAAACATGGAACAACAGACTGGTTTAAAATTCAGAAAGGCATTTGTCAAGGTTGTATATTGTTATCCTGCCTATTTATCTCATATCCAGAATACATCATTGGAAATGCTGGGCTAGATGAATCCAATGGTGGAATCAAGTTTGCCGGGAGAAATAGCAACAACCTCAGATATGCAGATAATACCACTCTAATGGCAAAAAGCAAAGAGGAACTAAAGAGCTTCTTGAAGAAGATAAAAGAGGAAAGTGAAAAAGCTGGCTTAAAACTCAACATCCAAAAACCAAAGATCCTGCCTCTGGTCCCTTCACTTCATGGCAAATATATGGGGAAACAATGGGAACAGTAACAGACTTTATTTTTGGGCTCCAAAATCACTGTGGATGGTGACAGAAGCCATGAAATTAAAAGATGCTTGGTCCTTAAAAGAAAATCTATGACAATTCTAGAGAGCAATTTAAAAAGTGGAGACATCACTTTGCCACCAAAGATCTGTTTATTCAAAGCTATGGTTTTTCCAGTAATCATGTATAGATGTGAGAGTTGGACCCTAAAGAAGGCTGAGCACAAAAGAATTGATGTTTTTAAATTGTGGTGTTGAAGAAAACTTTTGAGAGTCCCTTGGACAGAGATCAAACCAGCCATTCTTTAAGGAAATCAACCCTGAATATTCACTGGAAGGACTGATGCTGAAGCCGAAGTTCCAATACTTTGGCCACCTGATGTGAAGAGCTGACTCATTGGAAAAGGCCCTGATGCTGGGAAAGATTGAGGGAAAGAGGATAAGAGGGTGACGGAGGATGAGATGATTGGATGGCATCTCAACACAATGGACATGAGTTTGAGCAAACCCTGGGAGGTTGTGAAGGTCAGGGAAGCCTGGTGTGCTGCAGTCCATGGGGTTGCAAAATGTTGGACATTATTTAGTGAGTAAGCAACAGGTTACACTGTGAGCTTTTTGTATTGGTCTTTCTAAAGCTCAGTCTTCTCCTCCATAAAACCATAAGATCTAAAAAGTCATGGAAAAAACCTTAGACTTTGTCCACAATGCAGTGAGAAGCTACTTTGTTAAGTAAAGGTATGTCTGTTTGCCATATGACTTCAAAAACCTGTGCTTAAATCTGTAGTAGGGAAAGAATAATGGATATTAACACTAAGATCCATGAGACTGAGATTTTTATGTTTTTGTTCTTCATTTTTAGCCAGTGCCATTTTATAAGGGCACTAAGAAAGGATCCAAGAGTTAATGTTGCTTATATAGGTCAGGACTGAGCAACTGAACTGAAGTGAACTGATACAGGTCAGGGAAATAGATTTCATATGAATTCCAATATAGATTTCATATGAATTCCAATTCTTGTTTTCATTTTCTTTCACTGAAATGATGAGTCAATCTATCTGGAAAATGGAAACATGTTTAAAAACAGAGATGGGTATAGTTTATATATTAATCAAGGTCTTGGGAAGTCTAGATTGAGATGTCCTGGGAATTGTGGGCCAATTAGTAACATGAATCCTGTAGTCATGTATGGATGTGAGAGTTGGACTATAAAGAAAGCTGAGCACAGACGAATTGATGCATTTGAACTGAAGTGTTGGAAAAGACTCTTGAGAGTCCCTTGGGCTGCAAGGAGATCCAACCAGTCCATCCTAAGGGAAATAAGTCCTGGGTGTTCATTGGAAGGACTGATGTTAAAGCTGAAACTCCAATATTTTGGCCACCTGATGTGAAGAGCTGACTCATTTGAAAAGACCTTGATTCTAGGAAAGATTGAAGGCAGGAGAAGAAGGGGACGACAGAGGATGAGATGGCTGGATGGCATCACCGACTCAATGGACATGAGTTTGAGTGAACTCAGGGAGTTGGTGATGGACAGGGAGGCCTGGCATGCTGCGATTCATGGGGTCACAAAGAGTCAGACACGACTGAGCGACTGACCTGATACTGATAGTAACATGAGAAAATTGTAAACACTTGGTATAGATTATATTTCACAGGACAAGAACCAGCAATCTAAAACATATCCAGTGGATCTGAGGGGAAAGCTTTTTATCCTAAAGGTTGAAAATAAAAATATTAAATATATTAAAAAGAGCACAACTAACTTAAATACAAATAAAGCTATCTAGTGAAGGATGCACCATTTTAAGTTGTAGAAAGTATATAAAATGTGTATACTTGTAGGAACTTGAACTTTTGTGGAAAGCAGTATATAAACTAAGATTGAGACTATAATGTTTTAAGTATAGAATAACAAACATACTGTGGGGGGTATCTTGAATGTAAATTAGTTTACAAGAAACAAAGAAATTCTACCTTAATATTAAATACAAAGGAGTTGAAATAATATTAATTTATTAAGTTAGTTAAGAATATGATCTGTAAAAACATTTTGATAAAACTAAATGTAAATCTGGATCTTGACAATTATTGCCTGTATGACCAAGAACAAATTAATCTTTCTGATCTCAAGTTTCCTCAGTGGCTGAAATAGGGCCTCAGCCTTATATCCTGAGGATTAAATACATTTATTAATTTAGATGAATTTTACAGACCCAGACTCTCACATGCTATCATTATTGCTGTTAAAGATGAAGAGTTCATAAAGTTGAAGAGAGTAGTCTTAGGTAAATATAATTTAAAGCTGATTATTAAAAGCATGCTAATACATAAGAAATATTATGTTAATATGTTAAATGTTATGATAAATGTTAAACAAAAGGCTAAATAATATAGTATTAGTTATCACTCTCTTCTCTTCCTTTGTATAGCTTTTTACTGTCCAACTAAGTATCTTAAGTTAAGGATTAGTGACTTAAGGTAGACTTTTATAATATAATTAGTATCTGCACTCAATATGCCAGCAAATTTGGAAAACTCAGCAGTGGCCACAGGACTGGAAAAGGTCAGTTTTCATTCCAATCCCAAAGAAAGGCAATGCCAAAGAATGCTCAAACTACCGCACAATTGCACTCATCGCACACGCTAGTAAAGTAATGCTCAAAATTCTCCAAGCCAGGCTTCAGCAATATGTGAACCGTGAACTTCCTGATTTTCAAGCTGGTTTTAGAAAAGGCAGAGGAACCAGAGATCAAATTGCCAACATCCGCTGGATCATGGAAAAAGCAAGAGAGTTCCAGAAAAACATCTATTTCTGCTTTATTGACTATGCCAAAGCCTTTGACTGTGTGGATCCCAATAAACTGTGGAAAATTCTGAAAGAGATGGGAATACCAGAGCACCTGACCTGCCTCTTGAGAAACCTATATGCAGGTCAGGAAGCAACAGTTAGAACTGGACATGGAACAACAGACTGGTTCCAAACAGGAAAAGGAGTTCGTCAAGGCTGTATATTGTCACCCTGTTTATTTAACTTATATGCAGAGTACATCATGAGAAACGCTGGGCTAGAAGAAACACAAGCTGGAATCAAGATTGCCGGGAGAAATATCAATAACCTCAGATATGCAGATGATACCACCCTATGGCAGAAACTGAAGAGGAACTCAAAAGCCTCTTGATGAAAGTGAAAGTGGAGAGTGAAAAAGTTGGCTTAAAGCTCAACATTCAGAAAACGAAGCTCATGGCATCCGGTCCCATCACTTCATGGGAAATAGATGGGGAAACAGTGGAAACAGTGAGAGACTTTATTTTTCTGGTCTCCAAAATCATTACAGATGATGACTGCAGCCATTAAATTAAAAGACGCTTACTCCTTGGAAGGAAAGTTATGACCAACCTAGATAGCATATTCAAAAGCAGAGACATTACTTTGCCAACAAAGCTTCATCTAGTCAAAGCTATGGTTTTTCCTGCAGTCATGTATGGATGTGAGAGTTGGACTGTGAAGAAGGCTGAGCACCAAAGAATTGATGCTTTTGAACTGTGGTGTTGGAGAAGACTCTTGAGAGTCCCTTGGACTGCAAGGAGACCCAACCAGTCCATTCTGAAGGAGATCAGCCCTGGGATTTCTTTGGAAGGAATGATGCTAAAGCTGAAACTCCAATACTTTGGCCACCTCATGCGAAGAGTTGACTCATTGGAAAAGACTCTGATGCTGGGAGGGATTGGGGGCAAGAGGAGAAGGGGACGACAGAGGATGAGATGGCTGGATGGCATCACTGACTCCATGGACGTGCGTCTGGGTGAACTCCAGGAGTTGGTGATGGACAGGGAGGCCTGGTGTGCTGCAATTCATGGGGTCGCAAAGAGTCAGACATGACTGAGTGACTGATTTGATCTGATCATTGTATACCTTCTTTTGAACTTTTTTAAGTAAAAAATTTACTACCTCCCAAATGATATTTCATACACATGTATGTATGATTATAAAAATCATATATTGGTTATATAGTTTAATTATGGCTCACATATAATGTAGAACAATCAAAATCATCAATAAATTTGCTGAAAATATTTCAGGGTTGGAAAACTCCACAAAATTAGCCTTGTATAAATCAGAAGTGAATTTTTTACTTTATCCATCCATGTAATTTTAGTGGCCCTTCTACCATACAGTTTTCAACAAATTTTGTTCTCAGAGTAAATGGTCAAATGTGATTTGGAAATATTTTTCAGTGTTTAAACAGACAGTGTTAGTTTATATTCGTATTCTCACATTAATTTATGGATTGGTTCAAGTTGTATTCATGAAAAATCCAAATAATTATATTTTCAATGCTGGAGTTGATGCTTTTGGAAATAGAAATAATCCCACACCTAAAAAGGTATCTTTAACTTAAATACTCCAATTAAACCAATTTAATTGCTATATGGTGGCAATTTTAATTATGTTCTTATTTTTAATGAACTAATTACCTGCTAAGTTAAGCCATGCAAATTCTTCAGTATCCTCCAACAATAATTCTTTTTATTTTTTAAGTGTAGAGAGGCCAATCAACTGTAAAAGAAGATGAAAATTTGAGCCCATAACTTGTTTCCACAGTAGATGAGACGATACATGAAGTACCTCCTGACTGCCCTCATTTGTGATGTTCAATGAATATGGATTAGCGATTAACCATGGCTACACTCAAAGCTAAGATAAATTACAGGAATAAATTCAGGGTTGATGTGTGGTGTGCAGTCCGTATTGATCAGCTTGCAGAAAATGACCTCGAAATTACTTTCAACTTTATGTGGTAGAGATAGTTCTTTCACTAGTATTTTCTCCAGTTATATAGGAGCTGTCATTAGAGATGTTGGGAAATTGCTAAGGAAGCAATTAGTGTAGGATAGGCTCCAGAAGAGTCATATTTATTTTAAACTCAAAGAAAATTAAACCCATGTTCACGATCTTATAGAATTATGATGTTATTAATAGCTCAGTCATTCCTAATATTTCCCTAGATTGTCATTGTTGTTTAGTCATCAGTTATTCAACCATGAACACTTTGGCGACAGGCGCTGTATTTTGGATCTCTACGTATTCAATATCTGGTTTGCAATAGTGAGTAATGAATACGTGTTAAATTGAACAAGGAAGCCAAAAAGTTTCTAGAGCATCGGAAAATACAGAACATGTTCTCATTCAACACATTTGATATTTTTTCTTCATTATCCTATGTATCAAGATTTTTCAGATGAAGAAACTTACATATAGAAATATTTGCAAACTGTAAAGCAAGAGAACAGCCAGCCTTTTTCTATTTTCAGATGTTTCTCATAGAAAATTAAAATGTAATGAACTTTTAAACATTGTTAACATCAACCATTCTTTGGGCAGAGGAAACTAAAGGAGAACCAGTTTTAATTATTTCATTCAAGAGACATGCTATTTAGTAACATATTTGGATTTAATGTTAATAATAACATTACTTGTCTTTAAATAATAAGAATCTCAATATATACTGAATTTAAGCTAATATTCAAGCTTCTTATCAGGCCAATAAGTTTCTATCTACTCTGGAAACCCTCTAACTTAAATGTGAGCCTTTCTCTCCTTCCTTCACTTAATTCTAGGTTTCCAATTTTCCTCTCAATTTTCAAATTTATTTTTGGTATCAAACACTTGGTACATATTCTGTATTCATCTTGGACTTTCATGTCCCTCTTGTCCTATAAACATTTCACTGATTTTCTTTTATTGTTACACTCTTACCAGATCTTCCCAACTAAACTGATACCAGTAGCCTTCTCTAACTACTCTCCATCAGGTATTATTTTGTTTACTAACATCATGGCATTCATTTCTCCCTTTCTAATTCTATTATTAATGGGTGACATATGCATCGATATTCTCAGGAAACATTATGTTCTATGACGTCAGAAGTGATCTTTGTTTGACTAATTGCTCTATATAAATTACCTAAGATAGTGCTCAGTACATATTAGGCTTAGTAAACATCACCTCAGTTAATGAGTAAATAAACAAATGAGTCATTGTCTTAGAGACTCAGCCACCACACTATTATAAAGATGCCTGAGGACTGGTCTGAATCTACTCAGGACATACAGGTCATTACAGTGACAGAGGTATGAAACTGAGGATCCAGCTTCTAATGATCAACTATATTCTGTGCATTATTCAGAGTATCTTTACTGACCAGCAAATGCCTAATATTTACAAAATACAAATGATCTTTAGATAGTCTCCTCCATAGGCTTATTTTTAAAGCGTCATGAAAAATTAAGCTCTGATATTAAGAAAACTTTTATATTTTCTTTTAAGAACTTATTAGTCTTCCCTATAAATGAGTGTGAGATGTAACTTGCTTATACAGATTTGTATTAAACAATTGATAAAAGAAAGTTATCACTCTTAAAAAGATGCTAAAATTAATTTTTCCTAATTCATTAAGAGTTATATATTCCATATGTGTAACACTCTTTTAGAAAATAAAATGCATGTCATGCTTGGGTAAGACTGCTCAGGGCAAAGTATTCTCAGAAGATTCCCCAGGGACCCAGAAAGAAGCCCAGACTCTTTTCTTCCCCAGCACTATGAGCATGGTATTAAGAGGATCAAGGGGCCATTAGCTGAATGTTGGCAGTTGCTTAAATTCCAAATGCAGCAAAGAAGAGAAAATCTGTGTATGTTTGTACCATGATATGTAATGCAAATTAATGACAGAGTTTATGGAAGAGTGCAAAGCGTGAGGAAATCTTTGCAAGATTCTTTTTTAAAAAGATTCATCTTCCAAGACAGTTAGAATGGTGCATGTCTTATGGTACATTGATGAGAATATGTTTATTTCAGTAAAGAAAAACAGGACTCACTTTGAAATATGAACTTAATAAATACTTACTGAGTTAATACATATATCTAAGACTGTTTTAACTAATAAAGTATTTGCCCATCTTTTCATCTATCTACTCACTCATTCATCCATTCATCTACTTATTTAGTTGTGTAACATACTTTTGAGAAAAAAAATTTATTTTCAAGTACTGAATCAGATGACATAAATACTATGTAAAGCTAAAATACTTTGTTCCTACCTCTATGGGGGTATTTTCAAGTAACAACTCACATTGTAAACTAGATATATATATTCATTCCATTTTTTTCCACAGTCCATCCTTCAGAAAACTACCTTTCTCCAATTCCATGTGGGGCTAATTGAGCTGACAATCTTAGCAAATTCTTTTTGTCTCTGAGACAAGATAGTCCATGATATAGGACCTGGTAAAATATACTCTTTATTCCCTTGGTTTTAAATAGTTAATTTGAGTACTAATTTAAGGGCAATTGCATAACTGAGGCCAAATCAAGCAGAGAAAGAATCTTTTTAGAAGCTGATCTACAGTAACTGCATAAATAAGCTCTATTTTTACAATGCAATTTCCAAGACTGGCTAGTGTGACTTATAGGGCTGTGACATTCTTTTTAATGGCTATATGTGAAAAGCTTGTTTTCTGTGTAAAACAGACAGAGCTAAGCAGAAAAGAAGACAGAGAGAGGCCTTGTCCCTTTCTGACCCAGTGCCAAACTGTGGTATGAAGGAAGCTGCAACTCTCTCTTTGAATATGTGAACTACCTTGGCATTCTTCCCAGAAAGCAAAAGTATCTTGGATGAAATCAACCACTTAGATATTTCTTGATTATAATGATGAATTTCAGAATAAAGGGGAAGATTACAAATACTCATGCATTTTTTAAAATATAGAGAATTGGAGATGAACAAGAAACAAAATTCAATGTAGTCCTTGATTTCTCCTTAAACTAAGACCCAGAAAATATAGCATATCAAAAGCTCTAAATGTTTGAATATACCCAAATGAGGAAGAATATCAAAACAAATGCATCTATTCTGTGATAGTTGGGACACCTTACCAGTTTTTCTCCAACAGCCCTGTAATTGCTTAGTCTAGGTACTGTCAGCTCTTATTGTCACCATAATAATCATCTCCCTGAGCATCACTGACCTCTTAGGGATGTTAACCTCTCTTGTACCTGGCTGACAGGAGGGTTGATGTAATCACATGACAGGTTCGTGTGATAAGTCTGATTTTCTCGTAAGTGGGGTCCCATGACTCATAAGTGGTAGTTAAAACAACTAAGCTTCCCTGAAAACTGGTAATGGAAAAATTATCAACATTTCAAAATTTAATTATTTCTTATGGATCTACTATTTTTATTTTCCAGTATCTCATTGGTATTTAGGTTTCCAGACTTAGTTTAAGTTTCTGCTAAATGATTCAAGTGCAGCACATTACTACTGGACACTATTACAAACTGTTCAGAGGTTATTACACAAAAATGGTGCCATAGAGTGTCTCACATACCTCCAGGTGATCTGTCTCCATTCGGTGCTTAAAGATTCCAGAAGCATAAACATTTGATAATGAAAGCACTAAAGTCGCATGAAAGTTCAGTTCAAATTCTGTCAAAATTGGTCGTCAACACTTTGACTTCTATTAGAAGTGAAGGACTGTCTCAGTCTTAGACACATGCTCCAGTCCTAGAAATGGCTAACATGAGCCTTGTGATTTTTCCTTTAAGCACAGGCAACAAATAGTACTAACAAAACACATGATCTTTTTATTTTTTTAATTATTACAGTTAGTGTTTATCATAGTAAGTTCGGTTAAGTAGCTCAGTTGTGTCCAGCTCTTTGCAACCCCACGGGCTGCAGCATGCCAGGCTTCACTGTCCATCAACAAGTCCCGGAGCTTGCTCAATCTCATGTCCGTCAAATCAGTGATGCCATCCAACCATCTCATCCTCTGTCATCCCCTTCTCCTTCTGCATTCAATCTTTCCCAGCATCAGGGTATTTTCAAATGAGTCAGTTCTTCGCATCAAGTGGCCAAACTATTGGAGTTTCAGCTTCAGCATCAATCCTTCCAATGAATATTCAGGACTGATTTCCTTTAGGATGGACTGGGTGGATCTCCTTGCAGTCCAAGGGACTCTCAGGAGTCTTCTCCAACACCACAGTTCAAAAGCATCAATTCTTCGGCGAGCAGCTTTCTTTATAGTCCATATGACTACTGGAAAAACTGTAGCTCTGACTAGATGAACCTTTGTTTGCAAAGTAATGTCTTATACTTTTTAATATGCTGTCTAGGTTTGTTATAGCTTTTCCTCCAAGAAGCAAGTGTCTTTTAATTTCATGGCTGCAGTTACCGTCTGCAGTGATTTTGGAGCCCAAGAAAATAAAGCCTCTCACTGTTTCCCCATCTATTTGCCATGAAGTGATAGGACCAGATGCCATGATCTTAGTTTTCTGAATGTTGAGCTTTAAACCAGCTTTTTCACTCTCCTCTTTCACTTTCATCCAGAGGCTCTTCAGTTATTCTTCAGTTTCTGTCATAAAGGTGGTGTCATCTGCATATCAGAGGTTGTTGAAATTTCTCCCACCAATCTTGATTCCAGCTTGTGCTTCATCCAGCCTGGCATTTTGCATGATGTACTTGGCATATAAGTTAAATAAGCAGGGTTAAAATATACAGCCTTGACGTATTCCTTTCCCAATTTGTAACCAGCCTGTTTTTCCATGTCCAGTTCTAACTGTTGCTTCTTGACATTCATACAGATCTCTCAGGAAGCAGGTAAGATGGTCTGGTATTCCCATCTCTTGAAGAATTTTCCACAATTTGTCATGATCCACACAAAGGCTTTGGTGTAATCAATAAAGCAGACGTGGATGTTTTTCTGGATTCTCTTGCTTTTTCTATGATACAACGGATGTTGGCAATTTGATCTCTGGATCCTCTGCCTTTTCTAAATCCAGCTTGAACATCTGGAATTTCATGGTTCATGCACTGTCAAAGCTTGGCTTGCAGAATTTTGACCATTACTTTGCTAGAATGTGAGATGAGTGCAATTGTGCGGTACTTTGAACTTCTTTGATATTGGCCTTCTTTGGGATTGGAAAGAAAAGTGACCTTTTCCAGTCCTGTGGCCACTGCTGAGTTTTCCAGATTTGCTGGCATGTTGACTGTAGCTCTTTCACAGCATCATCTTTTAGGATTTGAAATAGCTCACCTGGAATTCCATAGCCTCCACTTGCTTTGTTCGTAGTGATGCTTCCTAAGGCCCACTTGACTTCGTATTCCAGGATGTCTGTCTCTAGGTGAATGATCACACCATCATGGTTATCTGGGTCATGAAGGTCTCTTTTGTATAGTTCTGTGTATTCTTGCCACCTCTTCTTAATATCTTCTGCTTCTGTTAGGTCCATACCATTTCTGTCCTTTATCGAGCCCATCTTTGCATGAAATATTCCCTTGGTGTCTCTAATTATCTTAAAGAGATCTCTAGTCTCTCCCATTATATTGTTTTCCTCTATTTCTTTGCATTGATCACTGAGGAAGGCTTTCTTATCTCTCCTTGCTATTCTTTGGAACTCTGCATTCAATTGGGTATATCTTTCCTTTTCTCCTTTGCCTTTCGCTTCTCTTCTTTTCTCAGCTACTTGTAAGGCCTCCTCAGACAAACATTTTGCCCTTTTGCATTTCTTTTTCTTAGGGATGGTCTTGATCCCTGCCTACTGTACAATGTCAAAAACCTCTGTCCAGGGTTCTTCAGGCACTCTATCAGATCTAATCCCCTGAATCTGTTTGTCACTTCCACTGTATAATTGTAAGGGATTTAAGTCACACCTGAATGGTCTAGTGGTATTCCCTACTTTCTTCAATTTAAGTCTGAATTTGGCAATAAGGAGTTCATGGTCTGAGCCACAGTCAGATCCCTGTCTTTTTTTTGCTGACTGTATAAAGCTTCTCCATCTTTGGATGCAAAGAATATAATCAATCTGATTTCATTATTGACCATCTGGTGATGTCCATGTGTAGAGTCTTCTCTTGTGTTGTTGGAAGACAGTGTTTACTATGACCTGTGCATTCTCTTGGCAAATCTCTGTTAGCCTTTGCCCTGCTTCATTTTGTACTCTAAGGCCAAATTTACCTGTTATTCCAGGTATCTCTTGACTTCTACTTTTGTATTCCAGTCCTCTGTGATGAATAGGACATCTGTTTTGGGTGTTAGTTCTAGAAGGTATTGTAGGTCTTTATAGAACCATTCAACTTCAGCTTCATCACCATTACTAGTTGGGGTATAGACTTAGATTGCAGTGATATTGAATGGTTTGCCTTTGAAACGAACAGAGATCATTCTATCATTTTTGAGATTGCACCCACGTACTGCATTTTTTACTTTTTTGTAGACTATGATGACTACTTCATTCTTCTAAGGTATTCTTGCCCACAATAGTAGATATAATGGTCATCTGAATTAAATTCACCCATCCAGTCCATTTTATTTCACCAATTCCTAAAATGTTGATGCTCACTCTTACCATCTCCTGCTTGACCACTTCTAATTTACCTTGATTGATGGACCTAACATTCCAAGTTCCTATGCAATATTGCTCTTTACAGCATCAGACTTTATTTTCATCACCAGTCACATCCACAACTGGGCATTGTTTTCGCTTTGACTCCATCTCTTCATTCTTTCTGGAGTTATTTCTCTATTCTTCTTCAGTAGCATATTGAACACTTACTGGCCTGGGGAGTTCATCTTTCAGTGTCAGTTTTTTTTGCCTTTACATTTTGTTCATGGGGTTCTCAAGGGATGAATACTGAAGTGCTTTGCCATTCTCTTCTCCAGTGGGCTGTGTTTTGTCAGAAACTTCCACTATGACCAGTCCATCTTGGGTGGCCCTACATAGCATGGCTTATAGTTTCACTGAGTTAGACAAGGCTGTGGTGCATGTGAACAGTTTGATTAGTTTTCAGTGACTCTGGTTTGGCTCCAGGGGACCTTTTGAAGGAGGTGGTCATTATCTTCATTATCTCCACCATAGTTTGGTCTCCAGTCAAATAACTGGGTGGGAACACAGCCCCACCCATCAAGAGAAAATTGGATTAAAGATTTACTGAGGATTGCCCTGCCCATCAGAACAAGACCCAGTTTCCCCCATGGTCAGTCTCTCCCATAAGGAAGCTTCCATAAGCCTCTTATCCTTGTCCTTCAGAGGGCTGACTGTATGAAAGCCACAATCACAGATAGAAAGTAAATGTGGATTTAAATCTAAACATAATGAGTAATTATTTTGGCAAAGTGTCATCTATTGTTGGACAATTAGATTGCTTTCATCTTGGTAATTGTGAATAATGCCATGTACTTCTGTTGTTAAAACATCTATGGCTTTATTGACTACTCCAAAGCCTTTGACTGTGTGGAACACAAGAAACTGTGGAAAATTCTTAAAGAGATGGGAATACCAGACCACTTTACCTGTCTCCTGAGAAATTTGAATTCTGGTCAAGAAGCAACAGTGAGAATGGGACATGGATCAGTGGACTGGTTCCAAATTGGGAAGGAGAACATCAAGGCTGTATACTGTCACCCTTCTTATGTAACTTCTATGCAGATTACATCATGTGAAATTCCATGCTGGGTGAAGCACAAGCTGGAATCAAGATTCCTGGGAGAAATATCAATAACCTCAATTTGCAGATGACACCACACTTATGGCAGAAAGTGAAGAAGAACTAAAGAGCCTCTTGATGAAATTGAAAGAGCAGGGTGAAAAAGTTGGCTTAAAACTCAACATTCAGAAAACTAAGATCATAGCATCTGGTCCCAACACTTCATGTCAAATAGAGGGGGAAACAATGGAAACAGTGAGAGACTATTTTCTTGGGCTCCAAAATCACTGCAGATGGTGACTGCAGCCATGAAATTAAAAGACACTTGCTCATTGGAAGAAAAGCTATGACAAACCTAGACAGCATATTAAAAAGCAGAGACATTACTTTGCAAACAGGGATCTGTCTAGTCAGAGCTATGGTTTTTCTAGTAGTCATTCATGTATGGATGTGAAAGTTGGACTATAAAGAAAGCTGAGCGCTGAAGAATTGATGCTTTTGAACTGTGGTGTTGGAGAAGACTCTTGAGAGTCCCTTGGACTGCAAGGAGATCCACCCAGTCCATCCTAAAGGAAATCGGTCCTGAATATTCATTGGAAGGACTGATGCTAAGGTTGAAGCTCCAATACTTTGACCACTTGATGCGAAGAACTGACTCATTTGAAAATACCCTGATGCTGGGAAAGATTGAATGAAGGAGGAGAAGGGGATGACAGAGGATGAGATGGTTGGATGGCATTGCCAACTTGATGGACATGAGTTTGAGCAAGCTCTGGGAGTTAGTGATGCACAAGTAAGCCTCGCGTGCCACAGTCTGAGATCACAAGGAGTCAGACACGACTGAATGATTGAACTGAACTGAACTGCTGTGAACTAGTGTTTTTGTTTTTTTTAGGTATACACCTAAGAATGGAATTTCTGAGTCATATAGTAGTTCTAGTTTTAGTTTTCTGAGCCACCTTCATACTTTTTAATACAGTGGCTGCATCAATTTACATTCCCACCAACAGTGAACAAGGGTTCACTTTTCTCCACATTCTTGCCAACGTTTGTTATGCTTGGTCTTTTGGGCAGGTGTCAGGTGATATCTCATTGTGTTTTTTATTTGCAATTTTAGCTTATCTGATGATAAATTGGAGAAGGCAATGGCACCCCTCTCCAGTACTCTTGTCTGGAAAATCCCACGGATGGAGGAGCCTGGTAGGCTGCAGTCCATGGGGTCACTAAGAGTCGGACACAACTGAGCGACTTCACTTTCACTTTTCACTTTCATGCATTGGAGAAGGAAATGGCAACCCACTCCAGTGTTCTTGCCTGGAGAATCCCAGGGACAGGGGAGCCTGGTGGGCTGCTGTCAATGGGGTCGCACAGAGTCTGACACGACTGAAGCGACTTAGCAGAAGCAGCAGATGATAAATTAAATTAAATAGATGAAAACGTGTCCTAACCGTATTGGGCACATTATCATGCACTTATTGTCCATTTGTGTATCTTCTTCTGGAAAATATCTGTTCTAGATCTTTGTGTATTTTTTAATTTTTCATTCAACTTTTTATTACTTAGTTGTGAGAGTGTTTAATATATTCTGTATGTAAATCCTTTGTCATATTTAGGGATCATGAATATATTCCTCCCATTTATGTCTTGTCTTTCCATTTTCCTTATGACATGTTTGGTGAGCAGAAGTTTTAAGATTTGATCAAGTCCAATGTACTTTTTTAGTTTACTATATAGAGTTCTTTATGTCCTAGCTAAAGAATGTTTGCCTAGCTCAAACTCATAATATTAGTTATTCTACACTTATTGTACTAGGAGCTTTATAGTTTTAGCTTTTAATTTTTCTTATATAATGTGAGTTGAGATCACATTTTACTGTTAAAAACCCCAATTTTTAATACAGTTTTATGTGTCTGTGGATCTGACATAAGAACTCCTAAGTTATGCAACTATATTTGTTAATGAAGAACATTATTCTGCCAATATTTGATCTAGGATGTTGTCCTCTCTTTTGAAAATAAATAATTTACATTTCTAGACAGGATCCCTGTCATTAGCTAAGGTAGACATGCAGGGCTGGCTGACTCTTACCACTTCTACTGCAGAATCATGATAGAAACTCAGGTCCCTGCTGGGATCCACAGCAAAGGAAAGGAGAGGGTAAAGAGGAGTGGCAAATATAGCCACACCTTCTATCACTTTTGTCCTTTCTTGATGATATTTGATGGGAGGAGGATGCTCCATTTCCTTCAGACTTGTCAATGCTTACGTGGGTCAGCTTTCCATGCTACAGACTATGACTCTCCTGGTAGTGAAAACAGAGCATCAGCTGCTACCATCATGTAGTGATGGGAGTTCTGCTGTCTGCTCAGCCTCACTGTCACCGTCTCAAAAGAAGGATTGGGATGCAACCACCTGCTCTTGGTGGGCAAGGAATAGATCAGATCCACACTTGGTCCTACTGGTATCACTGGGTTGGGGAAAAGAAACATTGCTGCAATTTTCTGAAGGTTGAGGTGGGATGGGGTGAAAATAAACTCTTCACTTGGTCCAAGTGCAGGTTTTCCACTGGTATTTGATGGCCATTGAGCATGTATTGCAACAATAACCACAGAAAGAAGGCCTTCTTTTTTAGCCCCCACTTTTTCCCATTGTAAGGCTTGAGCAAAAAAAAAAAAAAAAGTATTTTATTTAGAGTTTTATTGATCTGATCCTATTAGTGGTTCAGGGTTAGTGTCTTCTGCAACTCCCTCTGTGTGTCATAAAATAGCCATAGTAAATCTGGGGGAGTCACTGAAGTGTATAGTTCAAGGTTCAATTTCTTTAGGCAACCAACCAACCTTCTTTCCACCTTTCAGAGTTTGTCTACTCATGGCTGTTGTTATTCCCAGGGTACTTTAGTTGTAAAGGAGAAGGCCTAAGAATGTAACTATTCCATCCTGGTGAATCCAGAGGTTACCTTACCTTTTGTGATGATTTCGTTTGGAAATAGTTCTGAAATGTATAATGCTAGATATGGTTGCAGTTTTTCTTGTTACTTGTTAAATTTCTCAAGTATCCTCTGAGGCAGTTTTATCCATGGTCACAGATTAGAAAATAGACACAGTGAGTTTAATTTCATCCACTTTGTTCATGCAACTACTAAGTAGTGGAATTTAGATTTGAACCCATGTGTGTCTAACACATATTCTATGACCTTCTAATGAAAGCAGTGGTGTTAAGTTGTAGTGGGAAGTGCAGGATATTTAAGTATACTTTGAAGAAGGCTCCTTTTATGGGAGGAAAAAAAAAGGTTTGAAAAGGTGGGTGTCCAGTGTTCCCCATTTTTGTCTCATCTACAGGTCCAATGAGACCCACCTATGGAATTTAGTGAAGCTTCTACACTGTCTCCTAGAAAGATTAATAATTACTGCTTTGCCTGCAATCTTTAATTAGTAAAGCTATTAGATTGCAGAAAGTACCTCCTGTCATATTGATGACTGTTCATAATATTCTGAGACACACATCAAAGACATTATCTTTAGTGGCACGTCCCTCACCTACCTATTCACTTAAATCCTAAAGCAAAATTTTATATATAAAGTTGCTATCGTTGTGGTTGATATGTGTGCATTCTAAGTCCCTTCAGCCATGTCTGACTCTTTGTGACCCTATGGGCTTTAGCCCACCAGGTTCCTCTGTCCATGGAATTCTCTAGGCAAGAATACTGGAATGTTGTTATGTGCTTCTCCAGGGGACCTTCCTGACTCAGGAATCAAACCCGAGTCTCCTGTGTTGCAGGTGGATTCTTTACCAACTGAGCCACCAGAGAAGGTGTATATGTGTGTGTGTGTGTGTGTGTGTGTGGAATTCAATTGTTAGTTCCTTTTCTTCATAAATAAATGAAAGTAGAGAGGAAAAGCAGTTCTTCCCTTAATTGAATTAGGTGTATCATGTCAAGCTCTGACACTATATTGCCATATTTTAAATATATACATAAATCTATACAACCTCATTAACTGCCAGTTTAATAAGCTGTAACAGAAATTCAGGCCTCAGATCTCTCTGCTCTTTAAGTAAATAGTCAATGTCCCCCATCACATTGGCTTATATAGAATTTGTCACTGCTATATTATTTGACTTCATTTTTAAATGGGGAATCTCAACTCTGGTACTTGACAAATATTCCTGTTCTTATTCATCATTCTAGGATAAACACCAAAAAAAGAGAAAATGTTCCCTGGTGAAAGAGGTGTAGATCGTTCAAATACTCCTGTTTAGGTCACCTTGGAAGTTTCAAGTAAGGAAACAAAGGCACAAAGTGGTCCATGAAGATATTTTTTTCCTTCAGTTTTTAAGGCAAGCAACATATAAAGGAAATTGTTTGAGTTGGTATAATCCATTCTAAGAAGCTATGTTATTCAGTCGGAGACAAGCATGTGGAATTCCCATGTTATTTCCATTTCAACTGTGTGCCAGATTTCCATAAAATCAAATAGGGAGAGAGAATGCCTTATGTAACTTTTAAGTAAGTGTTTACAATTATAAAGGTAGAGTCAACATCCATGGCTAAAACTTTAGCAAATTTCCTTACACAAAGTAATAGCAGTGTTATTTGTACAAATAAGAAGAGTAAAATGAGAAGGAGAAGTACTGTTACTACTTTTATGCTAACTAATCAAGCATCCTTTGAACTGAGTCACGCTAGGCTCTTTACCATTTTTGTGTGTGTGTCATTCCTTCCCACACCCACCCCTAAATCAATTAGGGTAATCAAAAATGCCTAACTTATACATAAGGTAGCTGAGGCTTACAGAAGTTTAGTAACTTGGCCAAGGACATATGTATAATCCCAGGTGGCAAAAGTAGACTTAGATTCAGGTAACCTAAAGGCAAGCATCCCAGGCGGCTCAGGGGTAAAGAATTTGCCTGCCAAAGCAGGAGACTCAGGAGATGCGAATTTGATCCCTGGGTTGAAGCAGCCTGTGGGGCTGCAGTCTATGAGATCACAGAGAGTCGGACATGACTGAGCGACTGAGCCCACAGGCACACACAAGCGAAAGCAGAGCTTAGGCTCCTGGGGAGTTTGGAATGTACATTTCCATACCGTGAGTTGTAAGAACTAGTACCCATTATCATTAGGGTCACAAAACTTAGAGTCATGGTTTCAAGTGTATTGGTATCTATGTACGTGATGTGTGTGCTTGTATTTGTTATGTCCAAGCATGATGTAGGTACTAGGTCTACGGAAGGCCCTAGGAAGTTTATATGTGTGCATTCGTAGTAGTCTTTACCTTTTTTTGAAACACAATGCATGTACCTCTTTCTTCATCAAGACAAACTTTACCTAATAGATTAATATACACACAAAGACAATTCGTCAAGAAGAAGACATTGATCCAGTGCAACAGTCATCTGTTCGGATATTTTGCTTAAATGCAAACAAAGCCAGCGCAGCACTCCAGCACTTCTGTCACTGCAGACCGCCTACCCACCCTTCTCCAATCTGTTCTATGCGTCCCCCACCCACTCACTCTACCCTACTAGGTGTAGAGTTTATCTGTGGGACTCCTTTGCACTCTGGCTTCCCATTGGCCTCAGTCTGTTGGGAGCCATGGCAGAAGATTAAGGGAGAGAAGAAGAAAGTGAGATCACAATATTTATTCCTTTTCCAAAGAATCATCTCTGACTTGTTGTTTCTGAATTAAATGAAAGCTTTTCCCAAGTTTGCCCTTAATATAGGCTTTTCTTCTTTCAGCTTACCTCAACCCTGTCTATTCAATTTTTTGTTTTACCTAAGGGTGGTTAAACCCTCAAGGTAATGCATTATCCTTTGTAGCATAACTTAGACTTTTCTACATATGTTTCAATACTGTCTTTATCAATACATTCTCAAAATCTTGTAATTTCCTTTTCCCAGTTAATTCTTTCTAGTATGCTAACACATATTTATATGTACATAACATCTATTTCTGCTTTATTGACTATGCCAAAGCCTTTGACTGTGTGGATCACAACAAACTGTAAAAATTCTGAAAGAGATGGGAATACCAGACCACCTGATCGGCTCTTGAGAAATTTGTATGCAGGTCAGGAAGCAACAGTTAGAACTGGACATGGAACAACAGACTGATTCCAAATAGGAAAAGGAGTTCATCAAGGCTGTATATTGTCACCCTGTTTATTTAACTTATATGCAGAGTACATCATGAGAAACGCTGGACTGGAAGAAACACAAACTGGAATCAAGATTGCCAGGAGAAATGTCAATAACCTCAGATATGCACATGACACCACCCTTATGGCAGAAAGTGAAGAGGAACTCGAAAGCCTATTGATGAAGGTGAAAGTGGAGAGTGAAAAAGTTGGCTTAAAACTCAACATTCAGAAAACAAAGATCATGGCATCTGGTCCCACCACTTCATGGGAAATAGATGGGGAAACAGTGGAAACAGTGTCAGACTTTATTTTTCTGGGCTCCAAAATCACTACAGATGGTGACTGCAGCCATGAAATTAAAAGTCACTTACTCCTTGGAAGGAAAGTTATGACCAACCTAGATAGCATATTCAAAAGCAGAGACATTACTTTGCCAACAAAGGTTCATCTAGTCTCCTTGGAAGGAAAGTTATGACCAACCTAGATAGCATATTTAGAAGCAGAGACATTACTTTGCCAACAAAGGTTCGTCTAGTCAAGGCTATGGTTTTTCCTGTGGTCAGGAATGGATGTGAGAGTTGGACTGTGAAGAAGGCTGAGCACTGAAGAATTGATGCTTTTGAACTGTGGTGTTGGAGAAGACTCTTGAGAGTCCCTTGGACTGCAAGGAGATCCAACCAGTCCATTCTGAAGGAGATCAGCCCTGGGATTTCATTGGAAAGAATGATGCTAAAGCTGAAACTCCAATACTTTGGCCACCTCATGCGAAGAGTTGACTCATTGGAAAAGACTCTGATGCTGGGAGGGATTGGGGGCAGGAGGAGAAGGGGACGACAGAGGATGCGATGGCTGGATGGCATCACTGACTCGATGGACATGAGTCTGAGTGAACTCCGGGAGTTGGTGATGGACAGGGAGGCCTGGCGTGCTGCGATTCATGGGGTCGCAAAGAGTCGGACACGACTGAGCGACTGATCTGATCTGATACATATATGTACAAACATATATATGTATGGGAGACCTGGGTTCAATCCCTGCATTGGGAAGATCCCCTGGAGAAGGAAAAGGCAACTCACTCCAGTATTCTGGCCTGGAGAATTGCATAAACTGCATAGTCCATGGGGTCACAAAGAGTCAGACGTGACTGAGTGACTTTCACTTTCACCTGTATATATATATATAATGTAAAAGAACTTCTTGTTTCACTCCTTAGAGAAAATTCCTATAATAAAATAAGCATATATTAAGCACTCATCTACATATATTTTTAAAAATACAGTTAATAAACTCAAATCTGGAGGAATTTAGAGTGAGGTCATTCAGGTACAGTCCTCTCACTGAACAATGGAGAAGCCTCTCCTAGGTCTTAGTGTATGGCAATACCTAGATATGACCATGACTGTGACCTTTGAAATTCTTGGAGATTGATGTTTTTTCCACTGTGTCTTGCTCCTGTGCATTGCACATATTTGTACAATTCAGATTTTCATCATTCTAGCCATGAAGTTTTATTGCTGTAGTCAATGTATTTTTTCACAGAAAACATTACAGTCTTTTTAAAAAATATCATGTGATTCTTTTTTGTTTCCAAACACAATAAATAATATAGTGTAAAGTATAAATAAATAGCTTCATTTAAAATGCCACTTTCAAAATTACTCTACTTTTGTTCCACTGTGGAAAGAATTTAAGTCAGAGCAACAATGAGTTGACTATAAAGAATATCCCATTTGACAGGTATAAGCTCTGAAGTACAAATATATTTAGAGTCATTCTTAGACATGCCCTGTTTCTCTTCAGTGACCAAATTGATTGTCCTTGACAAATTAGCCTGCTCAGGCACAAAATAGAACCAGTATCACAGTGTCTGAGGATTTTTTTCTGGCTAGTTACAAAGCTGATCAGATGTAAACCATCTTTCTGACTAAAATAACTAGAAAGACACTTACTCATGAGGATCTTTTTTGCATTACACAAGTCATGGAAGATCACAAATATAGCCCTTTGCTCTCTATGCTAGCATTTTGTGGTATTTTAAGATAATACTTTGGCCATCTGATGCAAAGAGCTGACTCATTGGAAAATACTCTGATGCTGGGAAAGATTGAGGGCAGGAGGAGAAGGGGACGACAGAGGATGAGATGGCTGGATGGCATCACTGACTCAATGGACATGGGTTTGGGTGGACTCCAGGAGCTGGTGATGGACAGGGAGGCCTGGCGTGCTGTGGTTCATGGGGTCGCAGAGTCAGACATTTTTCACCATTGAGGATAATGTTTGCTGTGGGTTTGTCATATATAGCTTTTATTATGTTGAGGTATATTCCTTCTATTCCTGCTTTCTGGAGTTTTTATCATAAATGGATGTTGAATTTTGTCAAAGGCTTTCTCTGTATCTATTGAGATAATCATATGGCTTTTATTTTTCAATTTGTTAATTTGGTGTATTACATTGACTGACTTGCGGATATTGAAGAATACTTGCATCCCTGGGATAAAGCCCACTTGGTCATGGTGTATGATCTTTTTAATGTGTTGTTGGATCCTGATTGCTAGAATTTTGTTAAGGATTTTTGCATCTATGTTCATCAGTGATATTGGATTGTAATTTTATTTTTTTGTGGCATCTTTGTCAGGTTCTGGTATTAGGGTGATGGTGGCCTCATAGACTGAGTTTGAAAGTTTACCTTCCTCTGCACAGATGTATAGAACAGTCTTTTGGACTCTGTGGGAGAGGGAGAGGGTGGGATGATTTGGGAGAATGGCATTGAAACATGTATAATATCATATAAGAAACAAATCACCAGTCCAGGTTCGATGCAGGATACAGGCTGCTTGGGGCTGGTGCACTGGGATGAACCAGAGGGATGGTACGGGGAGGGAGGTGGGAGGGGGGTTCAGGATGAGGAACACGTGTACACCTGTGGCAGATTCATGTTGATGTATGGCAAAACCAATACAATATTGTAAAGTAATTAGCCTCCAATTAAAATAAATAAATTTAAATTTAAAAAATTTTTAAAAAAGAGTTGGACATGACCAAGCGACTGAACTGAACTGAAGATAATATTAATCATCTGTTTATTATGTATTGTTTTAGAATTCGCTAAGTGCTTCTGTACATATGGAAAATCCAGTCAGAAATAATCCTTGTTGAAACAACATTCTATTTGGGGGTGGAGGGGCTGTGTTCCTCTTTGTCCCCTTCTTAGCACCTGAATTTTGACTTAGTATTCACATATGCTTCTCACTCTCTGTTAGTACGTGTGCTATTGGAGGGGTTCTTTAATTTGTAGCATTAGAAAGATAACAAAATTATAAACTGAAAATGCCTTAATTTACACTTCAGAATGAGACAGAGCTTACCATACCCTTAGTGTTGCACAGTTATAAATTTCAAAATTTTAATATTATCCAATTTTCTGATATTAAAGTTTAATTCCTCCTCTACTAAAGGACAAGTGAAAAAAAATTTTTTTAAATATGGCCCAAAACTGTACAGTGTGGTCTTAATGCCCTTGTCCATATTCTTCTGTCATCTTTCTGTTCCCCATCACTTTCTTTCCCCATACCATGTGTGTTTTTACTGGTCATATTAAAAACCTTCATTTCTACTAGAAATATAATCTTAACCTCTACTGCCATTTATAGATGTCTGCGTTCAATAGGGTATTTAGTCAACTAGTTTCTGTGAATGTTTGCTGCTTCAATTAATTTAGCAAAATGCCTTTTTCTTACTTTTCATTCAGGTTAAGGCTTATGTCCTTAATTTAATTGCTTTCTCTTGACTTGTGGTTTATTCAGGATATAAGCGTGCCTCATTTTATTGTACTTCTCTTTAGTATAATATTATAATTCTCAGATAGTACATTTTTGCAAATTGAAGGTATGTGGCAACCTGGCCTCAAGCATGTCTATAAACACCACTTTCCAACAGAATTTGCTCACCTTGTGTTTCTGTGTCACATTTGGTAATTCTCTCAGTATCTTCAACTTTTATTATTATTATTATTATATCTGTTATGGTGATCTGTGATCAGTGATATTTGATGTTACCATTGCAAAAATATCATGACTCACTGAAGGCTTAGAGGATTGCCTTAGACTCAGCAATTATTTTTTTTAGCAATACAGTCTTTTGAATTAATATATGTACTTTTTTTTTAAGACATAGTGCTATTGTATAGTGTAAATTACAATATACTGCATTATAATGTAAACATAGTTTTTATATGCACTGGGAAACCAAAAAAAAATTGTGAGACTAGCTTTGTTGTATTATTTGCTCTATTGTGGAAGTCTGGAACTGAAATCATGGTATCTCCATAATGTGCCTATATTATGCTGTATAGCAGAGCAGAGTCATACTCAGAATGCTGTCCAAGTTGAAGGATGAATATTCAACAATAATAACAGCAAATCTTAAATGCCATAATACTTTCTATAAACCATCTGTTAATATCTGTCTTTTACTTTTTCACTCTGACACTCACACTCAGTTTACGACTACACTGTGGTAGTCAGTCAGATTTGTATCTGCTTATTTGTTTGTTGTTTCTTGTGTCATCATTAAATGTTAATATTGAATATAATTCTAGTGTATTTTATATATATATATATTTGTTCTTATAATGTTATATTGATGAAATCAATCCCATATAAAATAGAGGAAAAACAGAAAAAACAAAAAACCCCTGAAGTCTAAAGAACTGAGATGCATTTCTAAGACCTGTGGATTTGAGTTCTCAATAGCCATCCCTACTTCTTGCCCGTTGACACATCCCTGGTTTATTTAGGCCATAATTAGTATGTTTCTGACCTAGGAATGATAGACTCTACCCAACCTGCAATCACTTATTAGTGGTTCTCCAACTTTAGTGGGCATCAAAATCACTGGGAGAACCAGTTAAAACAAACACAGATCTCTGGTTCTCACATCCAAAGAGTCATTAATCTGTACTGTTTTCTAAAAATGTATCCTTTTGATCAGTTTGGTCTAAAGACATGTATCTTACTCAGGTCTAGTTAATAAGAAATACAAATTAGTTGGCTAGGGAAGATATCCCCTATTTATATAGAAAATACATTATTTTAGAGGTATAGAGATCATCTTTAGCAAACCAAATCTCAAGGTAAGAATCATAAAGATGTAAAGCCATTACTATTAGGATGATGCAAGAGAAAGTTTGGAAGAAATAGGGTCTTGGATCATACCTTTCAACTCTGTATTCTTCTCTCAGTACCTTCCTTGCAATTTTTATTTTAATTAAAACAGTGTTGTTCAGTCATTAAGGCATGCCTGACTCTTTGTGACCACATAGACTACAGCACACCAGGCTTCTTTGTCCTTCTCTCCCAGAGTTTGCTCAAATTCATGTCCATTGAGTCAGTGATGCTACCTAACCATCTCATCCTCTGCTGCCCCTTCTCCTCTAGCCTTTAATCTTTCTCAGCATCAGGGTCTTTTCCAATGAGTTTGCTCTTCACATGAGGTGCCCAAAGTATTGGAGTTTTAGCATCAGTCCTTTCAATGAATATTCAGGGTTCATTTCCTTAAGGATTGACTGGTTTGATCCCCTTGCAGTCCAAGGGGACTCTCAAGAGTCTTTTCCAGCATCACAGTTCAAAAGCATCAGTTTTTTGGCACGCAGACTCTTTATGGTACAACTCTCACATCCATCCATGACAGTAGTAGGGAGAACCATAGCTTTGACTATAAAGACCTTTTTTGGTAAAGTGATGCTTCTGATTTTTAATATACTGTCTGATTTGTCATAGCTTTCCACCCAAGGAGCAAGCATCTTTTAATTTCATAGCTTCAGTCATCACAGTGATTTTTGAGCCCAACAAACTAAAGTCTGTCACTACTTCCACTTTTTCTCCATCTTTTTGCCATGAAGTGATCCTTCATGGATCACTGACTTGTCATGGCGAAGGAAGCTGCATAATAACTCAGTGAAGCGATGAGTCATACGGTGTAAAGCCAGCCAAGATGGACATGTCATAGTGAAAAGTTCTCACAAAATGTAATCCACTGGAGGAGGGGATGGCAAACCACTCCAGTATTCTTGTGAGAACCCATAAACAGTATTAACACAAATTCAGTTCAGTTCATTTCAGTCACTCAGCCATATCTGACTCTTTGTGACCCAGTGAACTTCAGCACACCAGGCTTCCCTGTCCATCACCAACTCCCAGAGTTTACTCAAACTCAAGACCATCAAGTCAGTGATAGCATCCAACCATCTCCTCCTCTGTTGTCCCCTTCTCATCCTGCCTTCAATCTTTCCCAGCATCAGGATCTTTTCTAGTGAGTCAGTTCTTCACATCAGGTGGCCAAAGTATTGGAGTTTCAGCTTCAGCATCAGTCCTTCCAATGAATATTCAGGGCTGATTTCCTTTAGGATAGACTGGTTGGATCTCCTTGCAGTACAAGGGACTCTAAAGAGTCTTCTCTAACACCACAGTTCAAAAGCATCAATTCTTAGGTTATTAGCTTTCTCTCCCATCCATACATGGCTACGGGAAAAACCATAGCTTTGACTAGACAGACCTTTGTTGGCAAAGTAATGTCTCTGCTTTTTAACATACTGTCTAGTTTTGTCATAGCTTTTCTCCCAAGGAGCAAGTATTTTTTTCATGGCTGCAGTCACCATCTGCAGTGATTTTGGAGCCCCCAAAATAAAGTTTCTTACTGTTTCCACTGTGTCTCCATCTATTTTCCATGAAGTGATTGAACTGGATTAAAACAAGTAATCTCAGATTAATTTAAACTGAAGCTAGTTAGAAATTCACTGACTTTCTACCTCAACTGATATGGACTATCAATAGTTTTAAGGGAGCAGAGATTTCAAATTTGGTTTAGCCAACTTTTGTTTAAATTTGGTATCCAATAGATTCATCCTTTCCCTTCCCTCATGGGTTATGTGGTACTACCAATGACTCATCTACTGATTTTGCTGCTTATTTTTCCTCAGAAAGGAATTCCAAATGCTGCTTCTGATATTGAGATACATTAGTGAAGTGAAAGGTGTTTAGTCACATCTGACTCTTTGCAAACCCATGGACTATACAGTCCATGGAATTGTTTCTGGGCCAGAATACTGGAGTGGGTGGCCTTTCCCTTCTCCAGGGAATCTTCCCAACTCAGGGATCCCACATTGCAGGCAGATTCTTTACCAGCTGAGCCACAAGGGAAGGCCAAGAATACTGGAGTGGGTAGCCTATCCCTTTGCCAAGGTATCTTCCCAACACAGGAATCGAACTGGGGTCTCCTGCATTTCAGGCAGATTCTTTACCAACTGAGCTATCAGGGAAGCCCTATATGCCAAAATAGAAAAGGCAACTTGTAAGCAGTAGGCATCATTATTTAAAAAGGAAAAAAATCTGAATATTAAAATGTCAGAATAGAGTTTTGTGATGAATTAAACATGGGAATGCATTTAAAATCTCTAAATCATGGCAACACAGCTATTTATGTGCTATTGTGTACTCTCGGAAAACATATTCCAGCTGTTCTAGAAAGCATTACAACAACCTAACCTGGCAAAGAACCCTGATCCTGAGCATGTTTTACTCCAGGCCATTGCCTAACATATGGATGGAAATTCCTACAGACATCAGCCCAAGCATGAATGCACAAACAAGCTAAGTCAGGCATGGCTCCACTTGACTCAGTGACTTGGCATAATGCAGTAAGTGTTGTGCAGTTAACACTTCTGTATAGTATCTTTGAAATCTTTCCTTGTCACACAATTCCAAGACACAAAGAATCATAATATTTTAACTGATTTTTTAAACAATTATTTATGTTGTCATTATATAATCAGGAAAACAAAGCCTGTATTTTATGATTCTTAGAGTAATTTCACTTTCACCCTCTTATTTGAATTTTGAAACAATTCTGTGTACAATTAGTGTGACAGAAAAATCTGTACTTTACAGCTAAAGATATTAGGAATTTGAACATTGAAATATGGGGAAAGAATTTTCAAGGTTATTTGTCCCCTCTTATGGATGAATTTTGTATTTGAACAGAGGACTCTCTGGCCACTCGTCCAAAGCCTTTGTTTAGGGACGTGAGTGTGGTCACTAGTCAATCAGTGCTAGAATTAAAACTAAAAGTTTTATCGGCTGACATCCAGTGAAGTATGTTTCCAGTAGGTTATAATCCTTATTGTATGAAACTGATACTATGTTCTTTCTTCTTGATTCCAAGTTTCCAAGTTTAAAAATAAATTGACTCAGAACTTTGGATCCAGAGGCTTCCTATGCCATGCCCTCAATGTATAATTAATATCCCTGTGAATTACTACAGTGGTAAAGATAAAGGTGCTTGTATCCAAAGGTCTGTGATATCCCTGGGTGAGACCAACAGGGCAGTAACATGTATCATAATAAAAAACATATGGATTGTCATATGATGTCTGTTAAATTAAAAGACTGTCCTTGACAAATCAGAGGAAATATAAAACTTAGGTAGAATTTTCTGGCAATTTGGGTTTAAAATATAGAATTGGAAATGTAATAGAACAATTGGATCACCTCTCTATAAATAGATAAACAGATAGATAGATAGATTAACTGTTAGAGAAAAAGTAAATGGTGGACAGTTGCTGTGGTGATTCCATTATAGATTTTGATTGAGATACAAAGATTACAGAGAAAGCATTTGCTTGTCATGATTTTTCCAAGTTAAAGGAAAAAAAAACTCTCTATGTTTATAGAAAAGCTATGACAAACCTAGACAGTATATTTAAAAAGCAGAGACATTAGTTTGCAAACAAAAGTCTGTCTAGTTATAGCTATGGTTTTTCCAGTAGTCATGGATGTGAGAGTTGAGCTATAAAGAAAGTTGAGCACTGAAGAATTGATGCTTTTAAACTGTGGTGTTGGAGAAGATTCTTGAGAGTCCCTTGGACTGCAAGGAGATCCAACCAGTCCATCCTAAAGGAAATCAGTTATGAATATTCACTAGAAGGACTGATGCTAAAGCTGAAACTCCAATATTTTGGTCACCTGATGTGAAGAGTTGACTCATTGGAAAAGACCCTGAAGCTGGGAAAGATTGAATGCAAGAGGAGAAGGGGACGACAGAGGATGAGATGGTTGGATGGCATCACCAACTTGATGGACATGAGTTTGAGCAACCTCCAGGACTTGGTGATGGACAGGGAAACCTGGCATGCTGCAGTCCATGGGGTCATAAAGAGTTGGACATGACTGAGCAACTAGATTGAAAACTAAAATATATATATATATATATATATATATATATATATATATTATATATATAATAAAACAGGGCTGTTTCTCTTGCCATATGCAGATGACACCATCCTTATGGCAGAAAGTGAAGAGGAACTCAAAAGCCTCTTGATGAAAGTGAAAGTGGAGAGTGAAAAAGTTGACTTAAAGCTCAACATTCAGAAAATGAATATCATGGCATCCGGTCCCATCACTTCCTGGGAAATAGATGGGGAAACAGGGGAAACAGTGTCAGACTTTATTTTTCTGAGCTCCAAAATCACTACAGATGGTGACTGCAGCCATGAAATTAAAAGACGCTTACTTCTTGGAAGGAAAGTTATGACCAACCTAGATAGCATATTCAAAAGCAGATACATTACTTTGCCAACAAAGGTTCATCTAGTCAAAGCTATGGTTTTTCCTGTGGTCAGGTATGGATGTGAGAGTTGGACTGTGAAGAAGGCTGAGCGCTGAAGAATTGATGCTTTTGAACTGTGGTGTTGGAGAAGACTCTTGAGAGTCCCTTGGACTGCAAGGAGATCCTACCAGTCCATTCTGAAGGAGATCAGCCTTGGGATTTCTTTGGAAGGAATGATGCTAAAGCTGAAACTCCAATACTTTGGCCACGTCATGCGAAGAGTCGACTCATTGGAAAAGACTCTGATGCCGGGAGGGGTTGGGGGCAAGAGGAGAAGGGGACAACAGAGGATGAGATGGCTGGATGGCATCACTGACTCGATGGACGTGAGTCTCAGTGAACTCCGGGAGTTGGTGATGGACAGGGAGGCCTGGCGTGCTGCGATTCATGGGGTTTCAAAGAGTAGGACATGACTGAGCGACTGATCTGATCTGATCTGATCTGATATACATATCAATTATTCATTCATTTATCCATCCATCTCTGTAACTACATGTGTCTGTGTGCATATAGACATGGAAACAAGTCTTTTATTATAATACATTATCACCTGGGTTGTGAAGCAGCCCACTACCTTTTACAAATATTAATGCAAACAGCATTCACTGAGTTCCTCCTTTGTAAAAGGCCCTGAGAGAGTCATATGAAGTATGCAAAGATGACTAATATATTGCTCATGTCTCTATTAGAGGGTTGATCATATTGTTGCAAACATATCGGTGTCCCTACTAGACAGTGTAGAGAAAAAGAACTGGCTGAGATGGGGAAATCAGAGACCATAATTGATTGTTCTTTGTTCTATGGCTTCTGAGAAGAAGCATGATGAATGATGTACATTTTATTTTGATCTGTCCACAGTCTTGTTCTCACTGTCAGGATTAGGAGAGACATATCAGAAGTCAAACAGAGCAAACATGGTAGTCTCTTTCTGAGTTATACAGACCTTTAAATTAAATGTCCCATGACAGGATAAGCAAATAATTTCAGGGCAAATTCCAGCATTGCTAGTCCTATTTTTCTAGTGTTGGATAAATAAGAACGCAAATTGTGTTTACGAACTACACCTTGTGCAATACTTTTCTTGTACATAATATAATTGATAATATGTATTTTCAACTCATATTATCTGGCCTCATTAATTTTGTAAATCATTCAGAAAAGATGAATTTTTGGTTGCGTGGGAAGAGTGTTTGCTGTTCACAAGCAATTTTGTGAACCTGAACTTAATTTTTTTGCCAATATGACAGAAATGAACAAGAACCATAATGAAAACTATGTT
Organism: Bos javanicus; assembly: GCF_032452875.1. Taxonomy (NCBI): domain Eukaryota; kingdom Metazoa; phylum Chordata; class Mammalia; order Artiodactyla; family Bovidae; genus Bos; species Bos javanicus. The sequence continues at coordinate 31,552,207 of NC_083885.1, read as the reverse complement.
TGTATATAAACACACACATTTATGCATATATGTGTACATTTTATCTTACTAAGATGACAAGAAGCAGATAAAAATCATGACTAAATATATATATTTGTGTATAAACACACCCTCATACACACACAAACACATACAGAGCCTTTTTTCTCCTTAGAAGTGACAGTGTTGTCAAGATATAACTTTTAAAATACTGTGTTTTCACTGAGAGTTAAAGGCACTAAGATTCTGTTTCTAAAGGTATCTCATTGAGTTTGGTATCTGTGACCCTGGTGACATATCTGTTAAAACACTCAAAAAAACAGAAAAAAATTGACATAAATGTATTGGCTTATATAATGGAATTGTTGAGTTTTTCATGAACTGAAACCCAGCTGGATTCATGGTTCAAATGGTGACAAGTGTCAAGTAAGTTCCCACTTTTAGCTGCCTTCCTTTCTGCATCTTTAGTCTTTTTAGTCACATAGTAGCTGGATGGAAGGAACACTCCTAACATACTCATAGAGTCAGCTGTATATGGGAAGAGGAAATTTCTTTCTCTGAAAGGCAAACATCTGTTGATTTCATTGGTTTAATTTGGACGAAAGCTTATTCCTAAACTCTAAGGGAAAGGAAGTTTCTGATTGGTCAGGCCTCAGTCTGTTTACGAGGATCCTGCTGCCTGACTTGAACCCTGGCTTCCTTGATAACTATGATACCTTGATAACTTGATACATTGATAACCTATGATGTCTTGATGACTTGATAACAATGATAACCTATGATATACTGATTATATTGATAACTACATTGCCTTGAACAAGTTACTAAAACTTTTTTGCTTGCAGTTTGTATCTTTAACAAGTAAATAGTAATAGTACCTGACTAACATTGTTTCATAAAAAGAGTGTTTGCTTCATGGGAATAATCTAGAATACCTGATACAAGGGTCTTGAATAAGCATGTCATTATTATCACAGGTGAGCTCTACCTCATAAAACGTTCATGTAAAGTGGAGGATGAATGGATGTCTAAAATGAAATCGAGTAATTTTTTCTAAGGTAAATACACAGTGTTGCTGCTAAGTCGCTTCAGTTGTGTCCGACTCTGTGTGACCCCATAGACGGCAGCCCACCAGGCTCCCCCGTCCCTGGGATTCTCCAGGCAAGAACACTGGAGTGGGTTGCCATTTCCTTCTCCAATGTATGAAGTGAAAGGTGAAAGTGAAGTCGCTCAGTCGTGTCCGACTCTTAGCAATCCCATGGACTGCAGCCTACCAGGCTCTTCGTCCATGGGATTTTCCAGGCAAGAGTACTGGAGTGGGGTGCCATTGCTTAAGTCACACCAAAATATATACCTACATATGGGGTTGAGTAGCCAGTGCTTGTTCACTGTGGGGAAATGTCATTACTGGTCACTGTAGAGCCCAAGGTGACCTTGAGAAATCACTTCTCAAGGTTGCCTTGGTAAAGACTTTAAGACTCATTTCCTTAAGCCATCTTCCCTTGACCTCAACATTTTCATCTTTATGCTAAGTTTGAATTCCCTGGTGGCTCAGATGGTAAAGAATCTGCTTGAAATGCAGGAGACGCAAGTTTGATCCTGGAGAAAGGAATCGTTACCAACTCCAGTGTTCTTGCCTGGAGGATTCCATGGACAGAAGAGTCTGGTGGGCAACAGTCTATGGGGCCACAATGAATTGGATATGACAGAGCACACACATCTATATAAAACTTAGTCAGTTTGGTGTGTCCCAGAAACTAACACAACATTGTAAATCAACTGTTCTTCAAAAAAAAAAAAAAAAAATCAGAAATGTCAGAAGGATAAAAGAGGATTATGGATATATACCCAAAAGGGCCCTCCTAGGATCACACACAACTGTGTGTCAGGAGAATGTGCATGTATTGTTCCTACTCAGAAACAATCAGAGTAAGATGGGGGGGAGATGTGACGCAGTTCCCAGGCCATACAAAAACCTATCAACAAAGAGTGGAATCCTCATTGGCACAACTGAATCTAAGAACAACCTCTAAGTGAAAATGTCCGTCTTGAGTGTTCATTGGAAGGACTGATGTTGAAGCTGAAACTCCAATACTTTGCCCACCTAATATGACGAGCTGACTCATTTGAAAAGATCCTGATACTGGGAAAGACTGGGGGCAGGAGGAGAAGGGGACGACAGAGGATGAGATGGCTGGATGGCATCACTGACTCAATGGACATGAGTTTGGGTGAACTCTGGGAGTTGGTGATGGACAGGGAGGCCTGGCATGCTGCAGTTTATGGGATCGCAAAGAGTTGGACACGACTGAGCGACTGAACTGAACTGAACTGAATGTAAATAAATTTTGCACATCCTTCATTTCTTCAAAAAAAAAAAAAAAGTAAAACTAAATTTTTGAAAAAGAAGTAAAAAAAAAAAAAGAAAATGACAAAAAAGGGAACTTCACGGGCCTCCTCTCCCTCCACGGGTCTGGGGTAGGGGTGGGGGTGGGGCGGGCAGATTAGTCAAAGATTCTCAAAATCAAGCTTGGCATAACTCTGGCAAGAAAAACGTTTACAGCAACCAAGGAAACACCAAGTCAAAAATAAGATGACTGAAACATGGTAGCAGAGCTTTGTGGCATTTTAACATACCCTTGCCTCAGATAGCAATTTAGATCAACATCAAAAAAAAAAAAAAAAAAGAAGCCCTAGTAAAGGTAATTATATAGGTAATTATAAAAGTTTCATTTTATAGTTTGCCTTTCAACTGATTTAAACAGTAATTAAAGTAAACAATATATGTTATAGAACTGTAATAATGAAGAGTAAGAGCACAAAGGACGTGAGTGGGAAAAAAGATGATTTGGAATAAGGAAGTGGGAGAGTCAATTCCTAGGCAGGTTGATAAGAGGTCTGGGGGTCCCCAAGGAGAGAGGGGTCTGGAATTCTCAAGGAGGAGAAAAGGACAAACATTTCCGCCCCCCACCCCACCCCCTACGTTCCTTAGGATTATATAACAATAATGTATCCTATTTGAGGACAGTTTCTGGAAAAAACCTTCTGGCCAATCCTGTTATCTTAAAATTTAAATTATGGGAGTGGGTCTAGTAAGGTCTTTACAACCTCCAGACATTCTTTTGATTCACTGTAAGAACTAATTGAAAGTATATAACTCTGTTGCTAACACTACTGAGGGGGCCCCCTTTAGATGTCTATGTCAGAAGCTTTCTCTATCCCTTTTATTCTTTAATAAAACTTTATTAACAAAAGGTCTGAGTGATCAAGCCTCCACTCTGGCCCTGGATTGAATTATTCTCCTCTGGAGGCCAACAAAAGGTCTGAGTGATCAAGCCTCCACTCTGGCCCTGGATTGAATTATTCTCCTCTGGAGGCCAAGAATCCTGGCATCTTTCATGGTTCAGCAACGAACTTTCAGAAGTTGAGTTTAGTCGCTCAGTCATGTCCGACTTTTGTGACCCCATGAACTGCAGCACACCAGGCCTCCCTGTCCATCACCAACTGCTGGAGTCTACCCAAACCATGTCCATTGAGTCAGTGATGCCATCCAACCATCTCATCCTTTGTCCTCCCCTTCTCCTCCTGCCCTCAATCTTTCCCAGCATCAGGGTCTTTTCCAATGAATCAGCTCTTCACATCAGGTGGCCAAAGTACTGGAGTTTCACCTTCAACATCAGTCCTTCCAAAGAACACCCAGGACTTATCTCCTTTAGGATGGACTGATTGGATCTCCTTGCAGTCCAAGGGACTCCCAAGAATCTTCTCCAACACCACAGTTCAAAAGCGTCAATTCTTCAGTGCTCAGCTTTCTTTATAGACCGTCTCTCACTTCCATACATGACTACTGGAAAAACCATAGCCTTGACTAGATGGACCTTTCTTGACAAAGTAATGTCTCTGCTTTTTAATATGCTGTCTAGGTTGGTCATTACTTGCCTTCCAAGGAGTAAGCATCTTTTAATTTCATGGCTGCAATCACCATCTGCAGTGATTTTGGAGCCCCCCAAAATAAAGTCAGCCACTGTTTCCACTGTTTCCCTATCTATTTCCCATGAAGTTATGGGACCAGATGCCATGATCTTAGTTTTCTGAATGTTGAGCTTTAAGTCAACTTTTTCACTCTCCTCTTTCACTTTCATCAAGAGGTTCTTTAGTTCTTCTTCACTCTCTGCCATAAGGCTGGCGTCATCTGCATATCTGAGGTTATTGATATTTCTCCTGGCAATTTTGATTCCAGCTTGTGCTTCCTCCAGCCCAGTGCTTCTCTTGATGTACTCGGCATATAAGTTAAATAAGCAGGGTGACAGTATACAGCTTTGACAAGCTCCTTTTCCTATTTGGAACCAGTCTGTTTTTCCATATCCAGTTCTAACTGTTGCTTCCTGACTTGCATACAGGTTTCTCAAGAGGCACATCAGGTGGTCTGGTATTCCCAACTCTTGAAGTATTTTCCAGTTTATTGTGATGCACACAGTCAAAGGCTTTGGCATAGTCAATAAGGCAGAAATAGATGTTTTTCTTGAACTCTCTTGCTTTTTCTATGATCCAGCAGATGTTGGCAATTTGATCTCTGGTTCCTCTGCCTTTTCTAAAACCAGCTTGAACATCTGGAAGTTCAGGGTTCACGTATTGCTGAAGCCTGGCTTGGAGAATTTTGAGCATTACTAGCGTGTGAGATGAGTGCAATTGTGTGGTAGTTTGTGCATTCTTTGGCATTGCTTTTCTTTGGGATTGGAATGAAAACTGACCTTTTCCAGTCCTGTGGCCACTGCTGAGTTTTCTAATTTTGCTGACAAATTTTCAGAAGTTAGGCCAGATGAAAACTCAAATTCACATTTTTAAAAAATCAAGCAAACCAGAAATGGTAAATAAAAGGTTGGTATAAGGAACTCTATAAATACATACTTACTTTCTCTTCTTTGCTCATCTTCTTTAAGAAACATAAAATAAGATTGTAAAAGGTAATGATTACAGTAGCTATCTAGTATCTATAAGTAGATATAAACTAGGCAAATAAAAATCATAAGGAAAATTAGAAAGCACTTTCAGATGAATGAAAATGAAATGCATACTTATGAGATGCTGCTAAAGGAGTACTTAGACAGGAATTTATAGTGATAACATCTATATTTAAATACATAAATAAATATATATGTTTCAAATTGGTAACTTAGTCTTTCACCTTAAGATGATAAAGAGAGAAGAGAAAACTCAAAGCATGCCTGAAGAATTAAATAATGAATATAACAAATTGTAAAGGATTTGGAAAATAAATTTAGAAAATCAGTGCAATAAAAATTTGGTTCTTTGAAAAGATGAACAAAATCTTGTTCATCAACTGACAAAGGAAAAAAAACAGAAGATTGAAATTGCTAAAATAACAAAAGGAAGAGGTGACTTCACTGCAAAATTTTAGAAATATAAAAGAATTTATAAGGTACTCTTATAGATAGCTCAAGTGGTAAAGAATTGGCCTGCCAATGCAGGAGACCTAGGAAATACAGGTTGGATCCCTGGGTCAGGAAGATCCCCTGGAGGAGCAAATGGCAACCCAATATTGCCTGGAATATGGCTCCAATAATTCTTGCCTGGAATATTGGAGGAGCCTGGTGGGCCACAGTCCCTGGGGTTGCAAAGAGTCAGACATGACTGAGCATGCAAGCATGTGAGCATAGGAACTTACATGCAAGCAAATTTATAAGTTTTATAGAACAGAAAAATCCCTAGAAAGACACAAGCTACCTAAATTGACTCAAGAAAAATAGTAAACTCTACATATACATATAAGAGGTAAATAAATTCGTAATTTAAAACTGTCCACAAAAGAAAGCCCAAGACCAGATAACTTTACCGATAATTTCTATTGAATTTTAAATGAGATAATCTCTGATTTTAGAGGACAGAAAGTGAAAGTGAAGTCTTTCAGTTGTGTCGGACTCTTTGCAACCCTATGGCGTATAGCCCGCCAGACTCCTCTATACATATCCAGGCAAGAATAGTGGAGTGGGTGGCCATTTTCTTCTCCAGGTGATCTTCTGGACTAAGGGATAGAACTTGAGTCTTCTGCATTCAGGCGGACTCTACCATCTGAGCCACAGGAGAACCCCCTGGAGGACAAGTAAATTGACACCAAAACCAGTTTAAGTAAGCATGAGAAAAACAAAACCATAAACTAACATTTTGTTGTAAATAAGTATAAAACACCTCAGCAAAATAATTTTAAAATGAATACAATAATGTATAAAAGTATTATATACCATGACCAAGAGTGTTTTATCCCAGATATACAAAGTTGGTTTAATATCTAAAAGCTAATTAACACAACATACAATATCAACAAATTAAAATATAAGCTAAACGATAATCTCAATATTAGCAGAGAAAAGTATATCCCCAAATCCAAAATGATTCATGCGAAAAATTCTCAACAATTTAGTTATAATAATGAACTCTTGCAACCTGATTAAAGGCACTTGTGGAAAAACCAGAGCTAACATAATAACCAATGGTGAAAAAATGACTGCTGTTTCCTAAGATTAGGAACAAAGCAGGAATATATGATTTTACCACTTTTTAAAAATTTTTGTCGTATGTTGGAGTACAGTTGATTTACAATGTTGTGTTAATTTCAGGTGTACAGCAAAGTGATTTAGTTTTACATGTACATTATCTATTCTTTTCTAGGTACTTTTTCTATATAGGTTGTTACAGAGTACTGAGTAGAGTTCCCTGTACCATGGTTCTTTGTTGATTATCTATTTTATATATAGTGTTGTGTATATGTTAAACTCAAACTCCTAATTTGCCACTTTTATTTTACATTGTACATGATATTCCGGGACAATTAGGAAACAAAAGTAAATAAATGGCATCCAGATTGGATAAAAATAAATAATTTATCTCTGTTTCTGGATAGCATAATCTTTTATGTAGAATATTGTGAAGAGTTCAGTAAAACACACACACAGAATTAGAACTCATAAGCAAGATGAAGGATATAAGTTCAGTATATAGAAATCAATTGTGTTTCTATATACAGGAAATGAACAACAAGAAGGTCAACTGAAGAAAACAATGTTCTTTGCAATAACATCTAAAAAGAATAAAGTACAACACTTAGGATAAAGAAGTGCTGAAAACTACAAAACATTGGTGAGAAACTAAAGATTTAAATACATGGAAATATATACCACTTTCACAGATTGGAAACCTTAATATTGTTAAGAAGAAGACATACATAAAGCTGATCTACAGATTCAAAGCAATCTGTATTAAACTCCCATCTGGCTTTTTGGCAAAAAGTGACAAACTTATCCTAAAATTCATATAGAAATAGAATTGATCTAGAAAGTCAGATTTATCTTGAAAAAGAAGAATAAACTTGGGGGACTCATATTTCCTATTTCAAAACTTATAACAAAGCTACATGATTGATACATTGTCATTCTGGATTAACAATATAGTTATACATTAATAAAATAGAAATGAAAGTCCAGGAAGAAACTCTTAACTTTAGGGTTAATAATTTTTTAGACAATAGTGCCTAGACATTTCAGTGGGGCAAGATTTGTCTTTCAATAATAGTGGCAATTGATTGCTGTTGTTTAGTCGATGAGTTGTGTCCGACTCTTATGTGACCCCATGGACTGTAGCATAGGATTTCCCAGGCAAGAATACTGAAGTGAGTAGCCATTTCCTTCTCTAGAGCAATTGATTATCTATAAATAAAATAACAAATATGACCTCTTCTGCATGCCATATTTAAAAATTAAATCAAGCAGTAATTTAAGCATAAGAGTTAAAATTAAAAGAACTACTACAAGAAAACATTGGAACACATCTTTATGACCTTAGATGAGGTGTTGGTTCTTAGACATGACAGCAAAAGCACGGTTGGTACAAGAAAAAGAGATAGATGGCTCTGAATCAAAATTAAATACTTTCACACTGTGAACTATAGCATCAAGAATGTGGAAAGACAACTCATAAAATGGAGAAAACATTTGCAAATCATGTATCTATAAGGCTTGTGTATATAGTATACACAAAAATAGTTTATGTTATGCTACGTCACTTCAGTCGTGTCTGACTCTTTATGATCCTATAGACTGTAGACCACCAGGGTACTCTGTCCATGGGATTCTCCAGCCAAGAATACTGGAGTGGGTTGCCATGGCCTCCTCTAGGGGATCTTCTCAACCTGGTGATCAAACCCATGTCTCATTATGTCTCCTCCATTGGCAGGCAGGTTATTTACCATTAGCATCACCTGAGAAGCCCAAAGATAGCTTCCAACTCAAAAATAGATGCATAACCATGTAAAAACTAGGCAGACTATTTGGATAGACATTTCTGTTTAGAAGATATATAATGTCTGAACATGAATGTGAACATGAAGTTGCTCAGTCGTGTCCAACTCTTTGCGACCCCATGGACTGTAGCCTACCAGGCTCCTCTGTCCATGGGATTTTCCAGGCAATAGTACTGGAATGGATTGCCATTTCCTTCTCCAAGGGATCTTCCCAACCCAGGAATCGAACCCAGGTCTCCCGCATCATAGACAGACACTTTACCGTCTGAGCCACCAGGGAAGTCCATATAATGTCTAAGAAATACATTAAAAGATGCTCAGAATCATTGTTGTTTAAGAAATGCAAATCAAAGCCTTAATATGGTATCACTCCACACTCACTAGGATCATTATAGTTAAAAAAAAAAAAAAAAAGATAGGTAAAAGAGATGTTTGACTATGATGTGAACAGACTGGAAACCATAAACATTGCTGGTGGGAATGTAAAATGATGCCCATTTGGAAAATATTTTGCCAGTTCCACATAATGTTAATTATTAATTTGCTATATAACTCAGGAATTTTACTCCTAGGTATATACCAAAGTAGAACAAAATGTACATCCACACACACAAAAAATGTGTGTACAAATGTTCATAGTAGTATTATCCAAAAGGTAGAAACAACTCAAATGTCCACCAACTGATGAATGGATAAATGATTTGTGACATTTTCATATGATGGACTATTATTTAGCCATGAATTGGAATGGAGTACTGATATATGTTAATATAGATGAACCTTGAAACCATTATGTTAAAAGAAAAAACACATTCACAAACCACATATTATTTTATTTCATTTATATAAAATGGTAAGAACAGACATATTAATATTTCCCAGGTGGCACTTGTGGTAAAGAACCTGTCTGCCAATGTAGGAGACATAAGAGACACAGGTTTGATACCTGCATTGCGAAGATCCCCTGGAGAAGGGCAAAGCAACCCACTCCATTATTCTTGCCTGGAGAATCCCCGTGGACAGAAGAACCTGGTGGACTACAGTCCATGGGGTCACAAAGAGTCAGACATGGCTGAAGTGACTTGGCATACAGACAGAAATTAGGTTTGAATTTCCCTAGGATTATGGGTGAGAGGATAAGAGGCATGATTTCTAATAGGTGTGGAATTTCTTTTGTAGGTGGTAGAATTGTTTTAAAATTAGATGTGGATGTGGTTGTGTTTTCTGTATTAAGATTGATGAATTTTATTTTATGTGAATTATGTCTCAGTAAAACTAGAAATTTTTTTTAAAAAAAAAGAAAGAGGATGGCCTTGTATATCTGTATATATTCCCAAATAATGGTTCAGGTGGCAAATATATTTTTAAGCCACAACATAAAAGGCAGATAACAAGATAGTAAATATGAGTATGTAATCTCTCACTGACCCTCATTTTTGTGGAAAACAAAGCTGACTGATGTCTCTTCTAAAGTTCTGGAGCCAAGTAAAATTGCACAAACATGGCTCCATCTCCTTTGACTATTGTTTATTTCAGTATCCTTGGCTAATGAATTGCAAATTTTTTCCAAACTTATTATGAAGGATGTGTGTGTGCATTGTATGTGTGTAGATATCACCCAAGATTTTTCTCTTTCCCAATTGTAAAATAAAGTTTTAAACTAACCTAAGTTCACATACCCATAACCTTTGAAATTAGGATAGTAAAATTCCACCATGCTCTATTGTCTACAGTGTGTTCATATAGATTTCCATGGTCATATTTTATAAAAATAGGTAATATAGTTCTTTTTCAAAAGAAAGTCAGTATGAATAATGAGAAAGCTGTGAGTATGCGTAGAACATAAAAATCTACAATCAAACTATTTTGCTGCTCCTTGTTGCTATTTTGTACAAAATCCTCTTTTACCTTGATATATTGCATACCACTGCCTGGAAATTACTATTCTATCATGTTGGAAGCATTTTTTTTTTCCTTAGGAAAATAGTTGCAGAAAGGCTAAATGAACTTTCTTCATCCTTTGACCGGGAGACTCTAAAATTGATGTTATCAATCCTTTGGAGCTTTCACTGTCTATAATGTTTCTTGGGTAAATCTCAAAGGTCAAGTCAATGAAATCTCAGAAAATACTTGCATAGCTAAACCCAAAACTTACACATTCGTTGTCTAAGATCAAAACTTGCATCACAGGAATTCGCTAGCCAGTGTAATGATTGATATTATGTCATTTGTGGAGAAGAGATATTACTATACCAGACTAACCTCCAGGAAAATTGAGTGGTAGATGGCTCAGTGAACATGGGTTTTCTGTTTCGCCTCTAAACATGAGGGCTTCCATGATAGCTCAGTTGGTAAAGAACCCGCCTATGAAATCCAGGAGACCCCAATTAGATTTCTGGGTTGGGAAGATCGCCTGGCAAAGGGATAGGCTACCCACTCCAGTATTCTTGGGCTTCCATGGTGGCTCAGCTGGTGAAGAGTCAGCCTGCAATGAGGAAAACCAGGGTTCAATCCCTGAGTTGGGAGGATCCCCTGGAGAAGGCTATTCACTCCAGTATTCTTGCCTGGAGAATTCCATGGATTTTATAGTCCATGGGGTTGCAAAGAGTCAGACAGGACTGAGCAACTTTCACTTTCACTTTCTAAACATGATCCTGGATTCTTGGTTAGCTGATGGCCCTAACAATACTTTGGTTCCAGGATATTTGACAGAAGTATCTTGAGGAGTCTGAAATATCCTTGGTGGCGCCTGAATACCCCATATCATTGTTAACAGTTTTAGTGCAGAAGAGCCCTTGCTCTGTACTTCCAAAACTCACTCCCCTTTTCAGTTATCCCTCATATGGCATGCAGCTGACACTGCCTGCTTCATTCTTGTTTTCTCTACTATTCTTGAAGCCATGAGAGGGTTAGGGCAATGTGTATCTTTCAAAATTCTGAGTGTTGGTAACTACCACAATTAGGGAAATACAGTAGACATTCAAAACTAAATGTGAATTAATGGATGACTAGACAAATTAATAAAAATCTCGAGATGTTTAAATTTTTATAGGCTTGGTGCTAGAAAAAACCATTTAGGCCACCCAGTTAAGACTATCTCCAAGGAAGAAATACTATTTCTCTCAATCCCTTTAGTCAATGAACTACACCACTGAATCAAACCAGCAAATTAAACTACTGTGGAACACTTAGTGTTTTTCTTCCTAGTAAGCCCAATTTCTCCTTCTCTTAAATGTACTGTTCTTATTAGCAGAATAAATCATGCCCAATGTCTTTTTCCCATTAAATTTTGTATAACAGGAATGCCAACATGGAGACTTTACCTTTATGTGCTGAAGAGTGCAAATTTTTTTTTTAATTTTTATATATTTTCATTCACTCCAATATTGTTTCAATACCAGTTGTTAATCATTCAAAAAAATTATCAGGCATTTATAAAATAGCTTAGGCATCAAGCCAGGTGTTCATCCTGCTTATCCTCTATTCTTGTTCTAATTAAAGCAGGAAGCTAAGACTATTAAAATTTATTATATAATTTATTATCTTGAGTAAGTACCAAAGGAGAACTATACTGCTGCTAAGTCGCTTCAGTCGTGTCCAACTCTGTGTGACCCCATGGATGGCAGCCCACCAGGCTCCCCCATCCCTGGGATTCTCCAGGCAAGAACACTGGAGTGGGTTGCCATTTCCTTCTCCAATGCATGAAAGTGAAAAGTGAAAGTGAAGTTGCCCAGTCGTGTCCAACTCTTCTCGACCCCCATGAACTGCAGCCCACCAGGCTCCTCTATCCATGGGATTTTCCAGGCAAGAGTACTGGAGTAGGGTGCCATCACCTTCTCCGAGAACTATACTAAAGCGTAAAATATTGTATTTTCAGTGAGAAAATTATTTATAGCATAATCATTTCAAATTAGATATTTCTTGAATGCCAAGTATTTCTTATTCCTGTGGAGAAGTTATTTATCCTTCTGGTTTAGAATAGCATTTAGTTATTATCTAAACCACCGCCACCACACACACACATGCACGCACACAATTTCCAATGATTTAAATATGATGAGACTATTTTAAAGTCTGACCAGATATATTCAGACAGCTTAACTCGAAGTACAATTTCTTTTTCATCACAATCCATCTCTTTCGATACACTTGCTTTACCACAATTTCATTCTAAGGAATGACGGTTTAGTTTTTTTCTTTCAGTAGACATTAAAGGAAGTGTTTCAACTTAAATTCTTCAAGAATTATCTAGGTCACATTCACAGCCTTTAACTTGTGTGGTGAAAACTGTGCTTCTTTCCCAGATGACAGAGGCTATGTAAGTGTGGAGGAAGATGGATAGGGAATCATGGTTTCTCAGTCTTATTCTCACATTTTCCTCAGTCCCAGGGGTGTTTTTTCAGCTTTTCAGATTCACAAACTTAATTTCACTGGTTTACAATGTGACAGGACTCTCACCTTGGTGAATTGATTCATGCTATTCTAAAGCACAAGAGACCACTACAGGAGCCACAGTATAAGACATTAATTTATATTTTTTAAGTTCCTAATGGAAGAACGCCTGTTTATCAGGAATATCTGCCCTGAGAATATTAAAAAGCTATAAGAATTATAGTTATTTTGTTTCTCCAACAAACAGTACATGACTGTTTAACTTGAAGTGCATTGCTGATGCATATTGACTTGCACTACTGCTGCTGCTGCTAAGTCACTTCGGTCGTGTCCGACTTTGTGTGACCCCATAGACGGCAGCCCACCAGGCTCCGCTGTCCCTGGGATTCTCTAGGCAAGAACACTGGAGTAGGGTGCCATTTCCTTCTCCAAATTGACTTGCACAGGAGACCCTTAATGCAGAGGTACTCAGCCACAACACAAGATCAGATCAGATCAGTCGCTCAGTCGTGTCCAACTCTTTGCAACCCCATGAATCGCAGCACGCCAGGCCTCCCTGTCCATCACCAACTCCCGGAGTTCACTCAGACTCACGTCCATCAAGTCAGTGATGCCATCCAGCCATCTCATCCTCTGTTGTCCCCTTCTCCTCCTGCCCCCAATCCCTCCCAGCATCAGAGTCTTTTCCAATGAGTCAACTCTTCACATGAGGTGGCCAAACTACTGGAGTTTCAGCTTTAGCATCAGTCCTTCCAAAGAAATCCCAGGGCTGATCTCCTTCAGAATGGACTGGTTGGATCTCCTTGCAGTCCAAGGGACTCTCAAGAGTCTTCTTCAACACCACAGTTCAAAAGCATCAATTCTTCAGCGCTCAGCCTTCTTCACAGTCCAACTCTCACATCCATACATGACCACAGGAAAAAACCATAGCCTTGACTAGACAGACCTTTGTTGGCAAAGTAATGTCTCTGCTTTTGAATATGCTACCTAGGACTACCCATCAAATGTTTCTTTTTATCTTGTCCAGTCAAAGAGAAACTCATCGGATGCATTAGCCTCTGTCCTATGTAGTGCCTCACCTCCTCCAGTGTCACTGTCCCTTGACTCCTCAAAATTATCTCTGTGCAGTCAGTTTCTTACACAAACCCAACCAGGATAATGTTGGGAACACTTCACCCAATCTCCAGTGAGGATTATAAATGATTTTGAGGTTTTATCTCAAATCCCTGGTTGAAGCCATAGGTACTTTTGAGCTTTGGTCACAGATGTCCTCTTAGTTATCTATAATTAGCCTTACTATAGCATTCCTATGACTAAGAGGCATCTATCTATTTTTGGATATACTAAAGTTTCTGCCAAATCTATGTCCCCTACACTTGAACTCAAGATCCTTTCCCCAAAACAGCTTTATGTCCTGTAGCCCTCATCTCAGTGAACAGAAACCTCAGGCACAAAACCATCAAAGTTGTTATAACACAAATGCTTTGATTTGTGAGCTTGAAGTACAGGATAAAAATGTATTTGTTTATTTAATGAAATTACAATGATTTTATGTTCTTACCAGCACATATTTTCAAAGAGCCAAGTCTGATCTTGGGGATCTGCTCACCAAATATTTTTCAAAAGTCTGTGGAATAAGATAATTGTTATTATATTTTTTAGGTTTAGCTGCAGGAAAAATATATACAGCAGTGTAACTGTTTCAAGCCTTTCCCTCACAACATATATATATACACACACATATATATATACACAGATATATATATATATATATATATATCTGTATGTATGTATACTGTGTGTCCTACTCTTTACAGCCCTGTGGACTGTAGCCTGCCAGGCTCTTCTGTCTATGGGATTCTCCAGGCAAGAATGCTGGAGTGTATTTCCATGCCCTCCTCCAGGGGATCTTCCCGACTCAGGGATTGAACCTGTGTCTCCAGCATCTCCTGCACTGCAGGATTCTTTACCCACTGAGCCTCAATGCAGGAGATGAGGGTCACAAAAAGCTGGACATGACTAAGCAACTAACACACATACATATATACAAATACACACCAGTACATATATTGGTGTTCATTTTAGCATAAGGTGATGGAAGAAAAATGCAAAGACAATATGGAATTTTATTTTGTGAAATCTTGATATGTAGCTAATTGAAATATTTTAGTAGCCACAGCTTTATTGATATGGAATTCACACAGCATAAAGTTAACTCAAAGTGTACAACTCAGTCATTTTTAATAACTTTATAATATTGCTCAATAATCACAATCATTTTAGAATTTTTTATGACCCTGATAACATACTTGTTGCCCATTAACTGTCACTTCCCATCCCTTCTCACCTTACCTCCCCATCCCGAAGTCCTAAGTAATCACTAATCTTTTTTCTTTATAAGTTTGCCTAATTTGAACATTTTACACAAAGCAGAATGGAAAAAAAAAAGTACTGCATCATAATTCCAATTATGATCTATCTTATCTATCCTTATAGATAAGCCTATACATACATATCTCCATTGTGAAAGAAGTAAACCTAAATATTAAAGTTGATTGTCTTCCATTTTTTAAATGTATCATTATTTTCCAGTTTTCTACACTAATAATGTGTTAGTGCTCTATCAAAAAGTTTTTTTTTTTTTGAAAGTTTTTACAATATGTAGGTCATATGAATGATGCTATGAACTGACTATAAAGGGTATATATGATCTCTATTTTTATGAAGCAGTGAAGTACTAGAGTTTCATCTTAATGATGAACATTTCTTTTTCAAGTTTAGCAGCCTTGATTTTTAGTCTGTATTTTTCCAATCCTTTATTATAAATTTTATTTCAGCTTCTATATGATACAGTTTCTAAGAGACTTAAAATACTTCCTGCAATGAGTCACAATACAAATATATAGGTAAATAATATAAAAGATTGATGAATATAATATAGATATGTTAGCTGGAGATAGATGGAAGAAGAAAATAATTAGATATTGAAACCTATAGTTAAATACATCAGCTTGCCTTTTTATATTTTCTAACAAGGAGAAATGTTGACTGATTTGGATTCTCAGCTTTCTTTTCTTGTTCCCTTGAGGAGTTCCTTAGATGTAAGAAAATGTTATATTTGGGAACTAGACAAACTATATCAGAATTATGCATGGTGTTTATTAAAAATGTGAGACTGAATCAAAAGCTGTGGAGGCAGCGTCATGGAATTTAACTACTCTTCCAGGTGCTTCTAGTGTAAATAGAAATTCAGACTCTCAGGATGAAAGCAGAAGTGAGAGACTGGGGGTGTTACAGACAGACAGACACACGGCCCCTCACTGAGCAGCTCTCTCACAAGGACCCTCCTTTCCTGGAAAAGGGATTAATATTCCAAAATATTTTTTAAAAGAACTAGAAATAAGTAGCAAGAAAACAAACTTAATTTAAAAATGAGCAAAGGACTCCAACAGACATTTCTCCAAAGAAGATAGACAAATAGCCAATAAGGACATAAAAAAGGTGCTGAGTATCACTAAACATTAGGGAAATGAAGATCAAAATCACCATGAGACCACTTAATAATCATTACGATGGCTATTATCAAAAAAAAAAAAAAAAAAAAACAACCAAGAACAGAAAATAAGTGGAGAGGTTTGGATGGGGAGAATTCAGTATTCCTCCTACACAGCTGGTGGGTATGTAATGGTACAATTGCTTTAGAAAATAGTCTCTTAGTTCCTCAAAAAGTTAAGCATGGAGTTATTTGAGCCAGAATCTATACCAAACGTAAAAAAAGTGAATCTGCACACAAAGCTTGTACACAGGTGTTCACATCAGCATTATTCATAATAGCAAAGGTGGATACAATCCAAATGTATACTAACAAAGGAATAAATAATATATGCCACAACTGTACAATGGAATATTATTCAGCCATAAACTGTAGTGAAGTATTTACATATTTTACCAAATAGATAAACCTTGAAAACATTATGCTAAGTGAATAACAGTCACAGAAGACCCCATGCTCAGAATATACATATGAAATAGATTAGGGGTTGCTTTGACCTGGCTAGGAAAGGGAGATTAGGGAGTGGCAGCTAAAAATATGTCATCTTTAGGGGATGATGAAAATATACTAAAGTTACATTTCAGTAAACCTGCTACCAAAAACAAAACATAATGTTGGGCAATTACTATGATGAATCTATTTAAGGACAAGTTTAGAATAAATGGGCTTCCCTGGTGGCTCAGACAGTAAAAAAATCTGCTGTGATGCAGGAGACCTGGGTTTGATCCCTGGGTGGGAAAGATCCCCTGGAGAAAGGAATGGCTACCCACTCCAGTACTCTTGCCTGGATAATTCCATGGACAGAGGAGCCTTGTGGGCTACAGTCCATGGGGTTGCAAAGATTGGACAGGACTGAGTCACTAACACTTTCTCTTTAGAATGAGCACCTCCATTATTTATCCCTGTTGTATCAGACTGAGTGATAGGTACCTGAACCACTGAGGGAAACCTGATTTTGTGAGGCCCTTGTTTCATTGAAGGAAATCCTACTCCATAACCCTCTGTTAGTTAGCCTGGGATTGTGTTTCAATTCTGATTTTGGATGATTAACAACAAAAAAAATATGCATTTGGCCTCAACTGTCCTTCAAGAAGAAGGAATTGTAAGTCAAGTCAAAAAACAAACTGAAATCAATCTTATACCAAAGTCAAAAGGAGATCTCCTAAATGCTAGTTCTTTTGACTTTAATAATAGGAATTTTCTAGGTTTTTTTTTGTTTTTTCCTCTAAATTTCAACCAGCCTCTGGCTTATATTCCTCACTCTACAAGACAATATTACATTTCTGATTTCTGAGTGAGTTAGCAATGTTTACTGTAATGAAATTGCTGAAGCCATTTCATTGGTGTGTTGTACAGTATAATAAGTCAATAAGTCACTCTCTAGATTTAAGGTATCATGGTCAGATATATTTTAAAATCATATGTATGGGTAATCTTAACATAGATTCTTATATTATAATTTCTGCAAATTTGTGAAATTCAATTTAACTTACAGTCATGGTCTCCCAAATAGAAAATGACCAGGAAACCCACTATCTCTTTTTTTGGTTTGTTTTTACCAATTAACATTTGAAGGGATTCATATTCTACAAGACACAGATTAGGAAATGCTGTTTTAGTGCTTATGCCATATAGTTTTTTATGTAACCAGGTTGAAAATAAACTTATTGACAGGTGATCTAACTGTAAATGGGCAAGACAATATATGAGCTTACGAAGTCAAATATTCTGTTTCAATGTTCAGATGGGCCTGCTGAATTAATTTGAAAAGGACTGTGGTTTTCCCATGGTGAGGATTCAGTCCAATGTGCTATAGTATTCTAGATGGTAGTCTGTGTGTTGGCATTTCTAACCTCCTGTTGGCTCTATGTGTAAAGGTGTGGTATCAGCTATGCAGGTAGTCTTTGCCTGCCTCAGGTTGTCTCATGCAGATTGAACAAATTCCCTACACTTTCTCGAAAAAATGTTGATCTTTCAAGTAAGGCATTATTGACCTATGCATGTTTATTTTGTGGCTGACAAGAGTATTTAGCCAAATCATTTATTCTGCATTAATAATCTCGCTCCAGATAACAAAGCATATAAGTAAAATATTAAATAGGCCATATTCATGTGGTTTTAAGTCAAGTAAGAGGTGAACATTTCTACACCACCTAAACACGGAGAGTTACATGGGAAAATATTCCTGTAATCTGTTGCTTCTAGGCTGCTAATTAGTATTTTGTTAAAATGTCTACAACCATCTGGCAATTACAGGATGCTTGAGATAAAGTTGCCATTAAATTTAACCATATGAGGTCCAAAGAGAATTTTTCTATTTTTTGATAATTCAGATGCATTATCATTCAGATGTCCATTTATTTACTTAACCAATAATCATCAATATACTAGTTGCAAATCGCTGATTTTAGCTATGAAAAGAAGAGTGCTCAGTAGAGATTATATGATTTCTGACATCAAGAAAACATGTTCTTAAGAGAAAAAGATATGTATGAGAAATAATTATAAAGTTAAGAATGTCATAAATGTCATAACTGGGGAAATAGAACAAATATTTATTGTCACCTATTTATGGGCATTATGCCATGCACTTTATATTTAAAGGGAAGTATATTGATTTGCTAGGACTGACTGCCATAAAAAATACCACAGACTGGGTAGCTTAAACAATAGAATTTTCTTTTGTCGCAGTTCTGTAGGGTAGGAGTCCAAGATGAAGGGCTGGCAGGTGCAGTTTCATCTGAAGACTCTCTTTGGCTTAGCAGATGGTTGCCTTCTCACTGTGTCCTCACGTAATTGGCCCTGGATTTGTGTATGTCTGTTTCCTAATTAACTCTTCTAGTAAGAGACCAGTCATATTGGAATAGGCCCCCCTAAAGACCTTGCTTTAACTTAATTACCTCTTTAGAGATTTTTTATCTCCAAATATGGTTACGTTCTGAGGTAATGGGGGTTTAGCATTTCAATACATGAATTTAGGGGGGAAACGCAGTTTGGCTAATAACATGTAGTTTTTTTTTTTCCTTAATTCAAATATGAGAACTCTGAAACTCAAAGGGGATAACCAGATTACCATTGGAGACTCATCTGTCTTATGTTTCAAAACTCTTTGTATCAATAATAATAGAGTGCTTTCAGTAAGTTGCTGTGTTTTGTGTTGAGAATTTTGCGTATACTAATTTATTTGGTACTCACAATAGTGCTACGAGGTAGGCAGTGACAGTTGCACCATTTTAGAAATAAAAAAGATGAGATTTAGAAAGATTACACTTCCAACTCATTGTCATATATAACTTTTTATTTTTTTTAACTCTAAACTTATCCCTTCTTTTCTGGAACTTGCTAGTTTCAAATCTTCTGACTCATGAAAAACACAGCAGCATGTGTTATTATATTTGATTTTATGCTTATGACCCAATAGTGGTAACATCAGTATGTTTGGGAATTTGGAAGCAAAAGAATATTATCTTCTTGAGTACACTGGCATCCAAGCAGAGGCCCAGAATTAAACCAAGAGAAACAGAGGAAAAGACCATAAGTATGTAAACAGACTGTCTGAACTTGAAAATCAGTAGACCTACATTTAAAATATGCCATGCTATTTTTTCATTGCAATTAAAAAAAATCTTTATTTACTCATGCGTCTTAATTGCACCATGCAGGATCTTTCATTGAGGCACACAGACCCTCCGATTGTGGCAGGCAGGTGTAGTTGCTCCAAGGCATGTGGGATCTTAGTTCCCTGACCCATGATGGAACCCAAGTCCCCTGCATTGGAGGGCAGATTTTTAACTGCTATACCACCAGGGAAGTCTCTGCAAATGTTTTTGAGGAATCAACATATTATAGTAATTCTACTCTCATTTGATTAACTTTTCATTAATAATGCAAATTCCTTATATCCTTCAACAAATCCAAAATATCTCTCTGGATGCAAATTCAGTGCATTGTGATTTGGAGACAAAAGAAAACAGAAAGAGACGGTCTAATGGACAAAGATGTAAATGATCAGTGTAAATCAAAGGAAAATCTAAGCACCTTATTTTGAACACTGTCAGGTTGAATAAAAACAAGAGAGTCCATCTGACTGAGATGGTAGAATTGTACGACCTCTAGAAGAGGTGGAGAAGGATCCTTTAAAGATGAGAAATGAAAATGTCACCAAAATTTTGAGAAAATATTACTTCCCAGGAGCAGATTAATGAAGCAGAAGCAAAGCTCCAACTGTCAGCAGCTGAATTATTAAAGGAAGAGAAGCAGAATCTGTGGACAGGTGCAGGCTTGTCCAGAAATTGAAAAATCTTAAACCAAATCTCTGAGTGAATCACAAGGAGCTTCATTTAACTTTTATCTGCACACTTTAATGGTTCATTTGTTTTATATTTTAACATTTTTAAGAGTTCACTTTTTCATACATCTATACCCATTCTCTTCCAAAGAGGAATAGTCGCATATCCGTGTCAAGAATCACAGATGGGAAAGCACAAAAAGCAAGCAGACTGGCATCACACCAGTGCACTCACCGTATGTGTTTTCAGTTAGACATCCCACTGCAAGCACGCCTTTGGAGAACTTTCCTCTGGGGTGAGACAGAAGAGCTGCTGCTGCTGCTAAGTCGCTTCAGTCGTGTCCGACTCTGTGCAACCCCATGGAGTGGGTTGCCATTTCCTTCTCCAATGCATGAAAGTGAAAAGTGAAAGTGAAGTCGCTCGGTCGTGTCCGACTCTAGTGACCCAATGGACTGCAGCCCACCAGGCTCCTCCGTCCATGGGATTTTCCAGGCAAGAGTAGTGGAGTGGGGTGCCATTGCCTTCTCCGAGACAGAAGAGCAGTGGACTAAAATCTGCACTTTGGGTCAGTAGAACTAGGTTTAAGTCCTGTCTCTGAGGATATATTTCATGTGTGACCATGAATAAGTCTATTTAAAATCATTAACTCAGATTTTTCATTTAGAAATACTTCTTGATTAGGATATATTGTGAAGATTAAAAGATATAAAATATATAGAACACAGCTGTTTTCCTTTCATTTTCTGTACCATCTCTGCTCTTTGTCCTTACTCTCTTCTGGTTTTGCCTCCCGGAACTTATCTTAAAGGAGCAGCCTGACTTCTTTATGTCATTTCCCTTGGCTGCAGAAGAAACCATTCGAGATCCACAGTTAGTGAGGAATCAAATACAGTTAGGACAGTTTGCAACCCTAAATATAACAATGAACAGAACTGCTCACAGAGGCGTTATTTACTTTTTCTTTAATACTAACAAGTAGGTAGAGCCTACAATATTATTAGGCATCCAAAGGCAGGAATTCAGACAGTGTGCCTATAATGGATAGCAATCAAATGCCTTAGTGCAGGATCTAAAACAAATTTAGGATATAAACACATTGATTTCTGCAGCTGAACAATTTATGAACTTTTCAGTGAACCTTTCCTGTCTAGGAACAACACAGATTTAGATAGAAATGCGCATACATATTTTGTGTATGTAAGTATGTCTATTAAATAATTTAAAAGGTGTTACTACAGTGACTATCTAATCAGCTATCCTGTAATCTCATTTATTATTTATAACAATACATTTATGCATATAATAGAATACAAGTATATATGCATATGTGTGCATAATTTATACTATTTTGCTTATAAATTAAACAAGAGATTCATAATTACTATGGTGGATGCACTTTGGGAATGTAAGGCTTTTTCTTCCAGCTAATGGGAATGATGACAAGGTAATCCTTGACCCTTAGTTGTCAATCCTCCTTGTGGACTGTCTCAGTGGAAGGAAACAACAGTGTCCAGAATTGTTTCTGGACACTTCTTTTCTGTGGCACCCTTCATGTGGCTATAGATTGCCACAAAGGGACAAAAGCCCAGCCCCCAAATTTGCTTATACACCTATCTCTCCATTAGACTGACAGCTTCCTTTCTCAGATGTCAATCTAAAAATGCCCCCACTCCTCTGAAAAACATACATTATTCCATCTTAGAATCTCCATTCCAAGGAAAAAATACCTAAAACAAATGCTCAGAAGGATGAGTTGGTTGACATGGGGAGAGATAGACCATTAACAACAATGAAAAGAAAAACAAAATACGGTGGTTGCTTTTTGGAGGGTGATAAATGAAAGAGGCAGTGATAAAAGAGTGATGGTATCTTCCCTGATGGGAAGGATGGTGTCAACTCTACCTCGAGGACAGTCAATTGTGCTCACCCCAGAGGCCACTTAGGCTAAAATGTTGTCTCGACCTCTCTTTAGCTTATATGTCTGTGGGTAAGAAACTTCAACCTTCTAATACATAATAGAGTACATGCCTGGCAGACAGCATTGTGTCTGGTACATATTAAACACAAAATAAGTATGTAAACAAATAAATTGTAAAAGATTTCAATTGTTAACAGCTAAATTACCCCCAGAGCTGAAGTTCCAGAGGCATTTTTTCAAATAAGCTCTTTTTCCATTTTACTTTATAACAGTTCTGACCATATTTAAAAAGTAAAGAATACATAGACTGATTATGCTTGGTCAGTGGGAGACACAGCAGTGAGGTCAGAGGGTGGGAGGAGATTTAGTCAGGCTACCAGGTCCCCCGGTCCACCTTGTTCTCTTTTCTGTGTTCCAGTAATCACTAGCTTCTCACTTCTTCAGTCCTGATATTTGTCATATCATTTGGCTCTTGGTACATGTAGGGCATATCAGTATCCTTTGGTTTCTTCCTTATCCTCTGACCATATCTTGGTAAATAGTGACTTTACTGGGATTTCTTGCAAATTAACCAGATCGAAAGCCAATGCTCCGTCTCCCTCCTCCTCCTGCTAGAAATCTAAGTAAGTCTACCTAAGGATTAAAATAATGTGTTTTTATTTGGAAAAAAATGTATTTTCATTCATATTCTTTTCAAAATCATTTTTTCCATCATGTGGAACATTAAAGTAAATGATTTGAGCTGCATTCAACATGAAATTTCTATGATTTTACTCATAAGTAATCTTGTATACTCAGTTCTATTGAAATGTCTCAAATGAGAAAATCAGTTTAAAAATGTTGTTTTAAAATTGAAAGATTTCAACCAAAAGGTTCATCTACAGTGACAAATGCTGTTTCTTTAGACTTTTTTTTTTTTTCATATTGATTACATCTAAGAGACAAAAATAGATTTCCTTGCTTTTGGCTAACTTTAAAAAAATAAATGTTAAGAAAAAGAAATTAAAGCCCCAAAAGAAAACAAGCAAAAAGATCTGTATTCTAACATATGTTCACCACCATTAGCTCAATACTGAAAATTACCTACCAATCAAAATTATTTAAAATCATAATATAAAGCATGATATACCCAAGCCTTGGAAAATTATGTAGGCACTAAAAATGTTTTTATGAAAAAAAGTATAGTTTAGTACATCAGTGGAAGATTATGTCTTCATGTTAGGTGAGAAAAAAATTAGGATATTCATTTTAAATGTTAAAATTTTTAGAAGAAAACACATAACAACTATTGATATGCTTTCATCCAAGTCATAGAGCACAGATAGTATTATCTGCTACTGAAAAGTTTTCTGAAGTCCCATATTGTCAATAAGAATAGAATTAGTTGTCAGAAAAAGTACCAATGTTTTTTAAATTTCTGCATTAAAAACTAGTGAAAAATAGATTATTTCTTCATGTTTTTAATATATTCAAGGGAATTCATGTGTATTAATAATATATCTAAACTAGTCTGGCTCTGGGATTTAAAAGAATGCAGTGAACAGTGCCAAAATTACTATATATGCATATATATATATTTTAGTAAAGATCTTATTTTAGTCATAGAACCTTGGTTAACATGAATATAATAGGTATCATCCTAATTCCCTCTAAATTACACTTAATTAATGCATAGATCTTAGTATTATCTTTTAGAACTGAATCACTTTCATAAGAAACTACATCAGTTCAATATAAATTTTCAAAGACATAGATGTACTAATATAACAGTGCATGAGATTTTGGAACAAAATCACCTTAATTCCCTAGGATTTAACTCATATGTAGTCCCTTTTGTCTGTGACATATTTTTATTTCAATATTACCAGAAAATTCATAGGAACTTGGTTTGATGTTAATGATAGTCTAGGAGTACAAAAAAATAAAAAAAAAAAACTCTTAAAATATTTTTTTGGAGGGAGCAGATATTATTCAGTTTGTACAAATCCCCAAATTTTATCACAAGTTATATCAACAAACAATAAATTGCATAAGAACTTCTGTGATGATAACGCAGAAGGATGGTATATCCCAATTTAGAAATTTTGGTGTTTTTAGTATTCCTGGTCTAGTTCTTCCTACTTTCCTTTATTTTAGGAAGGCCTGTTACCCTGTGATGGAGAAGGAAATGCCAACCCACTCCAGTACTCTTGCCTGGAAAATCCCATGAACAGAGGAGCCTGGTAGGCTACAGTCCATGGGGTCTCAGGGAGTCAGACACGACTGCCAGACTTCACTTCCTTCACTCACTTCATACTTTATCACTGGAGAAGGAAATGGCAACCCACTCCAGTATTCTTGCCTGGAGAATCCCATGGACAGAGGAGCCTGGCGGGCCACGGTCCATGGGATCTCAGAGAGTCAGACATGACTGAAGTGACTAAGCACGCACATATGCACAATACCCCCTGAAGCACTAGCTTTCATTACACACTTATGTCATACATGTTCTTTGTCATGAATGCAGAACCACCCTTGAAGTAGAGGTGATAAAGTTTACTTGATATTCTTCTCTTTGGTTAATTTAGGTAATTTCTGTTGTCCATAATTGTAAATAGCAGCATAATAAATAGTGACCCATGCTGATATTTTTATAATGCAAACCTATACCAAGCCAGTTGTAAACATGGAAATTAATTACAAAAAAAATTGATGTTTTCAATTCAGCAGTATCAAGTTATTTGGGCCTAGTTTTCCTTTAGCTTCATTTTTCTTGAATTACTGTACTAAAAGTATTTTCAACATCTTGAAATACCAACCCCTCCTTCAAAATATCTTACAAATTCCTCCAGTTTCCCAATTACTCTTTCTTGGGCTTAAATTGCCCTTAACTTTATTGTCCAACCACTGAAAATTCTTCTCATTGTCTTGAAACAAAAACTCAATATTGCTCCTTGTTTGAAGCTTTTCCTAAATATCCAATTTAGGATTAAACTCTTTTTCTTCCTTTTTCACACAGAATTTTACATGCTGACATATTAGCATTTACTATATCACACTGTTGCTTCATGTCTATGAGTAACAGTTAAAATCAGGCTTAGTTTCTGCAGGCTTGGCTGGGAGTGACCCGGACCTTGGTGTTCCTCACCTCCCAGTAACATTGCCTTGGAAACTCTAGAGTTAAGATAAATGTAGACCATTGCTTTAGCCTCATGTGCTTTCTGGGAACACAACTGCTTTTGTTAAGCTGAATAGTCAGGCAGGTGTGGGACCTGTGTGAACTCAAATGGTATAAAAGATTGGTGGAAAACTGAGGAAACCACCTGTCTATATCAAAGTGATGCTCAGACACCTCAGGCTTATTCATGGAAGCCATATAGTGCTCGTGTTAAGTGAGGAAGCAATAGACACTGTGTGCTTACCCTAGAATCAATAAGGTTTCTCAACAAAATGAAGATACTATATCTATTGTGCCTGTTGCCTGCATGCTTTTGAAAGCTAAGAAGCTGTAGCGATAAATTAAAGCTTAATTTTGTTTCATGAGTCTAATTATTAACTAGAACCCACACCAGAGTTTTGGTGCTGGAATTATATCTATATATCTATATCTATATCTATATATATGTGTGTATAATATGCTTATATTAATTACATACATAATTTGTTTCTATTTCTGTTTTTTTTTTTTAAGTAAACTATGTGCTCTGATGCTTCTTTCAGACAATTCCCTTTTAATATCTAATTTCAGGAAGATTCCTTATATGGTTAGTTTGAAATGTAATTTATTTTTAAAGACTGTTTAAAAAATAAAATATGAACAACAAAAAAGTGTGTTAAGAAGTTATGATCATGTTTTTTCCCTAATATTTTTGTTTTTTAAATACAATTGTAGTATCTTTTATAAACTATGTACAACCTCTACATCTACTTTGACTCAAACTGACACAGTAGAAAACTTAATTATCCAAAATGACACTCTCCAGGTAATTTGTTATGACTTCTCATAAGAACTTTGTTGCTTGCAATATCTGGACCACTCAAGAGTCTTCCAGAATGCCAAGGGTCAATCTTGTCTCTTGCCCTAATGATATGTACACTGAAATATATGGCTAGATTTTGACATAGACTATTATGAAGTTTGAGGACATAATTAGACAACAAAAGACATGTCTTGACTGTGTACTTTGCATTCAAATAGGACTCAGCTGGAAAAAATATATAGTATATAAAGGAGTTTGTTTAAGTTTCTCTGGCTATGTGGTTCACATATTGAAAGATGAACAGGAAGATCATTTGGCCATGGGTATTACACTCCCTCTTATTTGAAGAGTTGGGCAATCCTGGTTGAATATTAAGTGGTTGACTGTGATGTGGGCTGTATTTTATAAACTTGAGGCTGAGGAATACAGGAAATCTTAGGGATTAGATAGGTCAAACATAAGTTATACACTAGAAAACATACCAATAATCACCAATTACGTAGAACATGAAGTTTGGGGACCATACAGACAACACAGTCTTTATGAAGTCAAAATTAAGGCAGGTTAGGAAGAAGTCTGGATAGAGAATGTTTCCTAATTTGTATGGAGAAAGGCATAAATAGGTATATTCTACTGTTGTAAAATGTGTATTAGTCACTCAGTCATGTAAGACTCTTTGTGACCCCATGAACTATAGCCCACAAGGCTCCTCTGTCCATGGAATTCTCCAGGCAAGAATACTGGAGTGGGTTTCCATTCCCTTCTCCAGGGGATATTCCCAACCAAGGGATCGAACCTGGGTCTCCTACATTGCAGGCAGATTCTCTATAGTCTTAGCCACCAGGGAAGATACTGTTGTAAATAACCAACAATATACTAGAAACTGGAAAATGAGTATTAGTCATTAACTCAACCTGTAAGAGTAAAGAGTCCTGATTCTGACAGCAAAATTTTAATTTGTATTATTTTGGTTTGGTGGCTCAGTCAGTAAAGGCTCTGCTTGCAATGTGAAAGACCCAGGTTCTATCAATGGGTTGGGAAGATTCCCTGGAGAAGGGAATGGCATCCCACTCCAGTATTCTTGCCTGTAGAATCCAAATGGACAGAGGAACCTGGCTAACTACAGTTCATAGGGTCACAAAAAGTCAGACACAACTGAGCAACAAGTACACACACACACACACACACACACACATTTTGGTTTTTATGCGTTTTCCTGAAGGGAAGCCATGGTTTGTATCTTTTTTGCAGCGGAGATGGGTCCCAACACCAGTTGCTAGGATTCTCCTGGCTTTAAAAATCCCATGGGATAATGGAAAGATGGATAGTTTATTGTTTTCTGTGAAGGTTAGGGCATATTATTCTGGGGGGGGAAAAAAAAAACAGTCCTGAAAGGAATAGAGTCATAGTCCCAGAGATCATATACAAATTATATAATAAAACCAGATTCATTTCATGTCAATATTTTTTTTAAGTTCTTTATTGAAGATAAGTCAAATTTACAGTGGAATCAGTAGGAGTACACAAAGAAAGCTGTCATGATCCTTGGAACTCCCCTAAATTCAAAGAAGAAAAAAATGAGAAGATGAATTTGAAATAGATCAAAACTTTAGAAGCATTATGCAGTAGCTACTCTTTGATCCTGAAGGCACAGAAATGGTTAATTGGGAAGACAGAAATCTCTATTAACAAAGGTCATTAATGTTGGGGTGTCTGTATTTCTCCAGTTTCTTGCCTTTGAGTCTTATTTATGTTTTGACTCTTTATAGCAGAAGAATGTGAATCATTCTTAGGATAGTGCCAAAGACCCCGGGACATTTTGTTTCTCATTTATTGTAATAACTATATTTTGAGAAAAGTTTAATAATTCTTCCACTTGTCTGTCTGAGGCATCAACCTGTGTGTGTTTGTGTGTGTGTGTGTGTGAGTCACTCAGTCATGTCCTATTCTTTGTGATCCCATAGACTGTAGCCTGCCAGACTCCTCTGCCCGTGGGAGTCTCCAGGCAAGATTACTGGAGTGAGTTGTCATTTCATCCTCCAGAGTATATTCCCAACCCAGGGATCAAACCTGGGTCTCTGCATTGTGGGCAGATTCTTTACCATCTGAGCCACCAGGGAAGCCCACATCGATCTGTGATGATTCTAACTGAATCCAGCATCCTTCTGGTTTATAATATCATAGGACATACATAACCAAATCTAACTTAAGCATGTCTACTCATAATTTTATCTTCAGAGAATTCATACAAAAAGTGCAGCATATTAAAAGAAGTATGTTTATCTTTCTTTTTATTACTGACTACTGTCATTTCCATCAATGAGAACATTAATACCATAGCACATGTACTCGTGTAGCAAATGTTTATCATAAGTCTTCTGATTTGGTGGTCCCCACATTTCCACTCATATGAGAGTACCTTTGAAACTTTGATAAAATGCATATGTATAATCTCTGATATTATAAGTCAGGTTTGTGTGAATTATGGTCGTACATTTTATTTAAAAACCCTGGTGACTCTGATATATGAAGCCCATAGACTGCACTTAGGGAAACATTGTTAAACATTAGACATTATTTAGCCACTGTAAAAATAAGATTGTTATGCATATACCCTGTTCTCAAGGAACATACCAGGGAAGAAAGGAGAAACCTAGGGAAAAAGAGAAGCATAGGAGGAACTATAAGATCAAAGTATGTGACAGGAGATGGGAGAGGTAAAAAAATATTGAATACCTTTTATCTTCCATGCACTCTATGGGGCATTTTATATACATTATAAAATTTAAGGAGAAAATCTCCAATTTGCATATAAGGAAACAGGTTGAATTAACTTAATAAATCAGTCAGGGGACCCATAACAAGTAGCAGAATAAAAATCTTATTCCATGTCAGTCTTTAAAAAAAAAAGTCAATGGTTTTACATTGATAGCGTAACAGATTGAAAAATATGTGCATATGTAATTATAATGCAAAAAAATCAAAAACACTCCATAATATAAGCAGAATATTCTTCACAGATTGGAAAATATCACAGTGACAAGCCTAGGGTAGGCATTTAGTCAGTCACTTCCTATTTTGTTTGGAGAGGATAATTAAGGGCTCATTCAAGGAAATCAGTCATATAGAGTATTTGAATTGCAGTTATTATTTTCATATTGACACATGAAAGTAACAACTGGATCCTTTTTTAAAAAGTTAAAGTCCTAAAAGTCTTAGATATGTTGCCAGCTTTTTTTTTTTTAATGATCAAATGAGGCCCTGAAAGGGTTAGAAACTTGTTAAAATTCACAGTAAACTAGTTTTGCTAGCAGGACTTTTCATGATAAGGTATTTTTTAATATCCCCTCTTTGTGCTACTTTGGGTTACTTCCCAAAACACACCTTAAAATCCTTCCGTGTCAAGTATAATAATGGATGTTGTGTTGTGCTGGCCTTTCAGATTTTCCCTTTTGTACCAACGCTCTTCCTCAGTGGCAGCTGGGACTGTAGGCAGCTAAAAACTCTCAACTGGTCTCTCTGGAGGACTCTGTTGTTGTTGTTTACTCGCTACCTTGTATCCAACTCATTTGCGACCTCATGGGCTGTAGCCTGCGAGGCTTCTCTGTCCATGGGATTTCCCAGGCAAGAATACTGGAATGGGCTGCCATTCCCTTCTCCCGGGGATTTTCCCGACCCAGGAATTGAACATGTGTCTCCTGCATTGGCAGACAGAGTCTTTACCAGCCAGCAGGGAAGCCCTCTTGAGGAATTGGTCTTTAGCCAAAGAGAATGTCCCCAATCAAGACGATGCCCTCTCCCACCTATGCAGTCTACTTCCTTACTTTAAGACAGGACAATTCTGAAGGGCTGGCCAGAATTCCCAGAGCTCCCCAAGTGACTCAAGAATTCCCAGAATTCCCCAAGAATTCTCAGAGCTCCCAAATCACCAGAACTCTCCAAGTGACTGTCTAAGCCTTATTTGCAACTCAATCACAATTCAATTCCTCCCTCTAAGCCATCCTTCTGCTATCATTCCCTTATATGTATTATCCTGAGGACACTCCTAACATGTAAATCTGCATCCATTACTGTAGAAACCTGACTTAAGACATCAGCTTATTCAGTTCAGTTCAGTTCAGCCGCTCAGTCGTGTCCGACTCTTTGCGACCCCATGAATCTCAGCACGCCAGGCCTCCCTGTCCATCACCAACTCCCGGAGTTCACTCAGAGTCACATCCATTGAGTCAGTGATACCATCCAGCCATCTCATCCTCTGTTGTCCCCTTCTCCTCCTGCCCCCAATACCTCCCAGCATCAGAGTCTTTTCCAATGAGTCAACTCTTCACATGAGGTGGCCAAAGTACTGGAGTTTCAGCTTTAGCATCATTCCTTCCAAAGAAATCCCAGGGCTGATCTCCTTCAGAATGGACTGGTTGGATCTCCTTGCAGTCCAAGGGACTCTCAAGAGTCTCCTCCAACACCACAGTTCAAAAGCAACAATTCTTCGGTGCTCAGCCTTCTTCACAGTCCAACTCTCACATCCATACATGACCGCAGGAAAAACCATAGCCTTGACTAGACGAACCTTTGTTGCTCTTCCCTTCAAGTGCTCTAATTTTCTGCATATTTATGACTGACATGCTACCTTTTTGGGTATTATTCTTCTGTGGACAACCCAATGATATTTTCAGCTTGAATTGCACATTAATTAGGACACCAGTGGGAAACTGATGATATCTTTAAGTTATTATAATTTCAGGAGGGATTGTTAAAAAGAAGACTATAGAATATATAGGAAGAAGACTGAAAGAAGACTATAGAATATATAGAAGACACCAGGGATATTCCTGCCTGCACTGTGGGACTGAGTGATACCCCTCTTGACTCCGATGAGATGAGGGAAATGAAAGAATGTAGGAGAGATGCTATTAGAGAGAGAAGGCCTGGGTCTCATAGCTAAAGGAAACAGTTGGCTCAAATGTACCTTTAGGGAAAGTTTTGGAAAATAAATACACCAAGTTTGAGAGTAAGGGGATAAGTAAATCTGGATGAGAAAATGGAGACCATAATGTCCAGGTACAATAGATATCTTGCTTCAGGTCACAAAATAGTGTTGCCACTTATAGAGCCACCCACAAGAATGCTTGTGCCATCATTTGATTTAATAAATAAGTATCTTCCACTTTATTATCGTGTTATATTTGTGTGTTTATATCTGAGGAAGATTTTGAGCTTCCTAAGATGCAGGGTTAAATATTACTCTTTCCAGAATTTCGAACACCTAACACAATTGCTGAGTGTAAAGCAACTTCCTTATTCCTTGCTTACACTTTGCTTAAACTCCTCTTCATTTTTTTTATTCTCCTTTGTTAAAAATTGTTAACCTGCCTCGCTCTAAAAATTATTCATTATATTTTTCCTGGAGATGTATTTGGAGGTGTTAAAGAGAATGGGACATCAGTCCGGAATGTTACGACAGCTGACAGACCTTGGAGATGAGTGGGCTGATGGCTGTCATAGTCATAATACCATAAAAATCAATAAAATGTATTAAGTGGCTGAGTGAGTGAAGGAAGTTAATGACACGACTAGGATGAAGTATGAGTTTCTTCATTTTTAGCTCCACTATTTCTTGCCAACACATGATAAGGCCTCTTTAAAGGAATGATGAATGTATGAATGAACAACTGACATCCTCAAGAGCAGATACACTACAAAATCACATATTAAAATCATGTGAAAAGAAGAAAAACAGATATTCTGTATCTCTTTGGAAATAGGGAGGTTACCAAAATATATCATCAGAGAGAATTCAGCTTTGATGAAAGAAATTGGAAAGAACAAATCACTGGTCTTAATTAACCACTATTGATTCTATGGCATGGGGCTGAAAAAAAATGGAGCATAAGAGAAATGGCAGTCGTGAAGGTCTTCTCCTTTTAAGCTACAAAGAGAAAGGGAAATTCAGGCCTATGAGGGAAGAGGCTCTGCCAGGTTTCAGAGGCCAAAGAAACAGGCCCCAGATGGAGTCCTGTGGACTTCTGCCATCTCCTTGGCTGGGCTGAATTCCTGCCATTTGCCAGCATCTGTCAGTGCAAAAGGCAAAATTTCTCCCTTCCCACCCACCTACTTCTACCTCCACCACCCACCCAGCCTTTTCAAAATACATTTTATTTTATCGCCTCATTATTTATTGGAGACAATCTCTGGAACTCCTCTCCACCAAAAGCAGCCTACTTCCTGCTGTACGGGAACTAACTTTTCTGCCTGGAGCAGGTGTTATTGTTTAAAAATACCAAACAAAACTCCTTTAGCTACTATAAAAAGCAGAGCTCTAGAAGCTTTATATAATTTTCAGAGCAAATGGCATTAAGAAATTTGCTCTTGCACCTGCCTACTCTTCAGATTTGCATAAATGTTCATTGCTGTACAAATGTAGCACGGCATTTGGTTCTATTTAATGCAAAAAACAGAGGCTCTGTCCATCTGTAAAGCATCTTCCAAAAGAGTCACAGACATTCACTTTGCTTCAGCACATGAAAGAATGAGGGAAAGTTTCAAAATTTTCATACTAAAAGAAATTTTTAAAAACACAAAATATTAGAAAATGACAGGCCAAGACTATGCGTGTATTTTTGTCTGTAAGATTTAAGTGTCTGCTTAAATGTATTACATTCTGAACATTAGGCAGTGGTTTGTGAGAGAATTTCCCTAATAACATGAGCATAATAAGCCTACTTTGGAGTCAGTAATGTGACCAAATGGTCCCGAATTCTGGTAGCATTGGTGGTGATATGGTCCAACCAATTGGCAAGGATCTAGATTTTTCAAAATATAAAATCTTTTTTAAGAATAATAAAGGGGAAAATAACCTATAGGGGAATTCAAACTGAATTAAACTACTGCTCTAAATGCATAGTTTTCTTTACATCTTGATTCAAATGTAAATCTGTTTATACATATTTCATTGAGCAAAGTAGCAATTCTCTTAAAACTGCTGTATCCACTAAATGCTGTTGTGTGTACTTTTAATGATTTGATATCCTCTATCTTGTTCCATCTCTGTAGTCTTACTTCATATTCCCATAATTACTTGCCAAAATTACTGCAATAGCTACTGCAATACTCTAATTATTGGTATCACAGCATTTAATTTCAGTGCCAACAGATTTATCTTCCATACTTCAATTTGTAGAGTTATCTTGGATAATAAATAAAAAATGTAATTATCCTGTTAAAACAATATCACTTCCTCCCATTACCCATAATAAGATATCCAAGCTCTATATGTGAGATTTTACTTCAGTTCCAACCTCTTTTTCTGCTGGTCCTTTATCTGTTTTTTTAAAAGTCACTGTTGACATTTGAAAGCTTCCTTTGTAGCTCAGTCAGTAAAGAATCCACCTGCAACTGCAATGCAGGAGACCTAAGTTCAATTCCTGAGTCGGGAAGATTCCCTTGGAGAAAGAAATGACAAGCTACTCCATTACTCTTGCCTGGGAATCTCATGGACAGAGGAACCTGGCAGACGATAGTCCAGGGGGTCACAAGAGTCAGACACAACTGAATGACTGAACCACCACTATTGATGGTTTGGACCAAGTAATCTTTTCTAATTCTAGGTTTAGTTTTTATTAAGGTAACATGTGTTTCAGGTATAGCACCTTCTATTTCTGCTTCTGCATAGCCACAGCACGTCCACCACCACAAGTTTCGTTTCCATCCCTTACCATACATTCGATCCCTTTTATCCATTTTGGCCTTCTTCCACCACCCCTACTCTGCCCCTTCCCCTTTGCTAACCACTACTCTGTTCCCTGTATCAGCACGCTTAGTTTGATTTGTTCATTTACTTTGTTTTTTGTTTGTTTGCTTTTTTGTTTTTTATTCCACATATGTGTGAAATCATATGGTATTTGTCTTATTTCACTTAGCATAATGCTCTCAAGTTCAACAATATTGTTGCAAATTGGGCTGAGTATGTTTTTGGTGTTTGATGTGAACCTTTGCTTTCACATTGTAAGGGGTTTAGCAGCATACTTAGCCTCTGCTCATTAGATTCTCATAGCATCTCCTTACACGTCATGGCAATTAAAAATGGCTCCAGGCACTGCCAAATGTTCCATGGTCACAAAATTTTCCCTCATTAAAAACCACTGATCTTAACACTGGTTTCATGAAACTCATGTATATCCTCACATCCAAATCCGTTTACACACGAATTTTAGCATCCACTTAACATATTCCTACTCATCCATCGTGATCTGACTTAAGTGTCATTGCCCATCTGAAATTTTCTGTGATCCTTCTAAAAATTAATTCTTTGTGCCATCTTAG
Organism: Bos javanicus; assembly: GCF_032452875.1. Classification (NCBI taxonomy): domain Eukaryota; kingdom Metazoa; phylum Chordata; class Mammalia; order Artiodactyla; family Bovidae; genus Bos; species Bos javanicus. The sequence goes on along the minus strand of NC_083885.1, from coordinate 31,517,484 downwards.
ATATAACCCTATTTTATCACATATCACCCTGTATTTAAACACATTTTCTGCCTTCTCCATAAACCTCTGAATTTATCAAATGTAGAACTTATTTTTTATACAGATCTTTGACTATGCTATTGCCTAGTAAAAAGACTGCCACATGAAAGAGAGGAACTCATTTAATATGTTTGAAAGAGTGATTTAGTGATCAAATAAGTTGTTTCAAGATCAAACAAGATGTTGAACAGATGTTTGTCTATGTGCCACACACTTGCATATAGTAGAGACTCAATATATGTTTAAAGAAAGGATGAGTGAAGTAGTCAATGTAATGGTGGGAGCCTATATAAAACCATGACCCTTCAGCAACAAATCTCAAAACCTTCGTGGATATTCATTTCAAATTATGAAAGCTCTCAGAATATTATCCTTTAACAGCAAGCCAAGTTGTTCATGTAAAAAATTATCCTTATTTCATTTCGGATGTGCTAAATTAAACAGACTCCTGTTCCATCTTATCTATGCTGTAACTTTTACTAGATTGGAAGATGAATCTTAAATGATCCTGGAGAGTCTGTGATCCATGCAAAATAACTGCAATCCATTCACCTTTCTCTCTCATTTTTGCCCTTTCCTCATAGGGCCACTCTCTTATCCTCCAATTCTTTGTGTGGTTCACAATGAACTACTGACTGCACATTTAAGGCCTATAAGAGTTTATAATCTGAATTATAACAGGAATGGCTTTTGACATGAATTTGCATTGTGCATATTGTTATAAAAAATAAGAGAAGGGGAATAAGGTAAAGGACTGTTTGTGAACTCTTTTCACTTCTCTGACATCATTTAAGTCAGAAGAAGACAGGTCAAGACTAGATCAGTAGATAATGGATCAGGAAGTGAAGATGAATGAAAGTACACCTCAGGTTGAAATCTGTGTATAAATATGTGTGTGTGTATGTGTGTGTGTGTGTAAATATAGCTACAGACCTATATATATCTGTCTATCTGGAGAGAGATTTATTATAAGAAATAACTCTCATGACATGGAGACTAATCCTACAGTCTTCTATCTTCAAGCAGAAGAAACAGGAAAGCCCAGCTGGTGGTATAATTCAGAACAAGCCCAGAAACCTGAGACTTGGGAAATCAGTGGTTATATCTTGATCTGAATCCTAGAGCCCAGGAACCAAGAGCACTGATGTCTGAGGGCAGGAGAAGATGGATGTCTTAGGTCAAACAGTGGGAGCAGATTTGTCCTAACTCTGCCTTTTTGTTCTACTCAGGCTTTTAGTGGATGGACATTGCCCACATGTACTGGTGAAGGCCATCCTCTTTACCAATCTGCTGAGTCAGTGTTAGTTTCTTCCAGACACTCTCAGACACACCTTGAAAAAATGTTTTACCAGCTCTCTGGGTATCTCTTAACACAGCCAAGATGACACATAAAATTAATGATCATACATGTGTCCAAAAATAGACAATTAAAAAATAACAATGCAATGGAAAAAAGAAATTTAGACTCTCATTTCCACCTCAGTGTGTATGTTTACCAATAAATGGAATAGAAAAAAGTAAAAGTTGCTCATTATGTCTGACTCTTTGTGACCCCATGGACTGTAGTCTGCCAGGCTCCTCTGTCCATGGGATTCTCCAAGCAAGAATACTGAAGTGGGTTGCCATTTCCTCCTCCAGGGACTCTTGCCACTCATAAATAAGAATTGGTTATTGTCTTAAAGATCTTATTAGAAAGCATTAGCACATAATTAGCAAATATGCTGGGGTATAGCTATGGTTTAGAATCTCGCATGTTTTGAAATCACCACCCTTTCAACAATGTCATTCTTTTCCTTGAGTTCTGGTTTCCCAGTTTTGTACAGTATCTGCAATACTGTACATTACTCGCAGTTTAAACCTACTGATGTAATACTGATTTAAGTTTGCATTATATTGACAATCTAATATAGCTTTCATTTTATTTAGAATTCTAAAAGTGGTGTTTCAAGTATTTTAAGATTGTATAATTTTAATGTTATATATTTTACAATAATAAGGTTTTATACATTTGAGATCATTTTATATATATATATATATATATATATATATATAAATTTCCTTCTGGAAAGGAGCTGAATATCTGAAAAAATATTGTTCTCTCCCACAGTCATTTTCCATGACTTTATGGTCTTTTTTTCCATGAGCAATCAGCTTTTTTCCTCTTCGTGCTATCACATAAATATTGTTGTTTGTGAGGGTAAAAATCAATGGCTTGATTCATACATCCATGTATCAAATATGTTACACAAAACCATTTTCTAATATTGAAAAGCAAGAAGAAAAGTTATTTCTCTCAGAAATTGCAATTTATTTTCTTGTGACTTATCAGCAAAGTCTGCCGAGTTTCAGAAAAATCCCATAACTGGATTTGTTTTTCCAAAAGAAGTGTTGGGGAGGTGATGTGTTCAGCTTTTCACATCATAAAAATTAATTACTCTGAGAGGACTCTGGAAGACAGAGTAGAAAATGATGAAATGAAAGCTGATTGGAAAGCTGTGGTCCTAGACTTGAGCAGATCCAGGATACAGTAGTGCAAATGTGGCAAATACATTATGGTATTTCTTATAATATATTGAATTAATTTTTTGTGAACTTTAGAGCACTATCCAATTGCTGCTATATGTTAGGCAGACAATAATGATGTTCAGTTTTTGAAAGAGGGCTTATTTGTGCTCCTTGAAACTGTAGAGTCACACACAATTTGGCATACTTTCTGGAAACAGGATTCATAACTTTGACTCTGCCTCTTACCTATGCTTATCCTTACATCCATATGTGTGAAATGTGTAAATGTGTAAACTTTACAGATGCCCACATACACACATGCACACATGTTATTTCAGTTTTTTAACTACCAGTAATTCTGTGGTGATTTTCTTTCCATAATTCAGTAAAATTCTTTCTAAAATTGCTTTTACTTCATAATGAATCCTCTGTTGTGAGGAGGAAGTGCCAGTTGTGGAATCTGAAATGGATGTAATGTGACCCAATGAATTAAAAAAATCTAATTTCTCTCCTCTCATTGTATAACCACCTTAAAATTTCTAATCCCATTTTTGTTCTGAATATTCATAGTCCTTTGATTATTAGACTATTTTTCTGAAAAAGAAGGAAAAGTAGTAAAGGCTTCATTTGTGGTAAAGATGTTAGAGTGGGTCTACTTGTTCAGAATCACTTGCGGTAATTTAATAATTTACATTTCTTTCATGTGTGTGTTTGAAAAGTATGCTCTGTTATAGGTAATAAGTGCTGAAGTCACTCACATCAAACCTTGCCTTCTGATTCCCTCTCCTGTGAAATGAAATATCTGAATCAAGAATTACCATATCTTAGAGGCTCAGACTGTGTAATTATGCCAATTTTCAAGGCAGCTCAAATGGTTAGATAAAATGTATTTGAAAATCAGTATTTTGCACTGATCACTTGATTCAGTCTCATTAGATAGCATCACCTTACTCCCAGACATCAATTAATGCAATGGCTAGAGGATGAATATTTCTATATTCGTGGCTTTATTTTGCCATCAAATTAGGTGCAGAGAAAAATGAAGGACACAGAACATTAGGCAAGAAAAGAAAAAAAAAATATTTTTTTAATGATTATTGAATGTGATTATATGAAAGAATAGGAATATTTTGAAGGCATAGCTGAAGTCCTGTCATCTCAAAGCAAAAATAATTCCAGTGGAGATTTAAGTCTTTTTTTCTTAAAGCCCTGGGCTTATTTTTGCCAAGGATGAGGCCTAGGGTAGACTGAGCCTTTGATCTCAGAAATCACCAAATAAGCCCTTTTCTTTTACTAGTAAAGAAACCAGGTCACAGTAGTGATGGTGGTGAGTAATTTTTTGGAAAGGCAAAACGAATAAGTGGGACTGAGATTTTTTTTATAAAAGAAGATTCTAAAGGTTAGATGCTTCCCAACACGTTGTCGCCACAATCAAAAGCAAAGTCCTGCCACCAGCAGCCTTTCTCTTTCCCTGAACTAGATAAGGTACAGCCATGCTGGGTTCAGATTCTCCCAGGAAAAGAGTTCTTCTTTGCATCATCTATTTAAGGTTACCTGATCGCTAAAGTAGGCTTCCCTGGTGGCTGAGTGATAAAGAACCTGCCTGCCAAAGCAGGAGACGTGGGTTTGATCCCTGGGTCGAGACGATGCACTGGAGAAGGAAATGGCAACCCACTCCAGTATTTTTTCTGGAGAATTCCATGGACAAAGGAGCCTGGCAGGCTACAGTCCATGGGGTCGCAAAGAGCGAGGCACAACTTGGCGACTAAATAGCAACAAATCTGATAAAGTAAGGATATTTACATACCAAATATAAGAATATATACAGCCTTTACTGCACGCAACATTTTATTTTTCTTCCCAAATTATCTTTATGAAGAAGGCAAAGTATTTCTTTGGAGACTCACATACTTCCCCCATGTGTTGCCACGCTCTTCATTAGGCTTAATGATCCTAAGTACATTATAGCTTATGAAGCAAAAATATAAACGCACCTCCATGCAGGCAAACCAGGCATCTACACTTCAGAGGAACTATTAAGTACATCTGATTATAGTAGTGAAGAATGAGGCTCTAAACCCTGCCAATTATTGACCCTAAAACAGACCCTGGAATGCATTGAACATACCTAAACTCAGTTCACCACCCAGTTCTCTGATTTTTCATGTTCCTTCTGGCCCTGTGTTCATCATACATTCCAATTTCCAGTAATCAGCCTTGACATCTCACTCATTTCTTTTTACTGATTACAACTCATAATCTCTCTAGTTTCTGCTTCAAAGGGTTTGTCCTTAGAAACCTTGCCTGAGATGCTTCCTGAGAAGTAGTAATAGGGTATTCTGTGGAGGTGGGTGATGGGCTAGAGCTCTGTTTTCCTTTTCTGTCTGTCTGAATATCCCCTTGATTACTTGATTGTCTCAGCCTTGGCCAGTGCCTCTTTGTGGTTGGAGGAAGTGGGTGGGGTGGGTGGGAGCAGATTAGAACTGCTGGTTTGAAGACCCAGAGCTGCTAGCTCATCCTGGCCCTCTCCGGTGTCCAGGAACCTAAAGAGATCTGCGGGGGCGGTGGGGGTGGGTAATAAACAGTACGAAAAACCTAGACAGCATATTAAAAAGCAGAGATGGTAGTTTGCCTACAAAGGTCCCTATAGTCAAAGCTATGGTTTTTCCACTAGTCATGTATGGATGTAAGGGTCGGACCATAAAGAAAACTGAGTGCAGAAGAATTGATGCTTTTGAATTGTGGTGTTGGAGAAGACTTTTGAGAGTCCCTTGGACTGCAAAGATATCAAACCAGTCAATCATAAAGGAAATCAGTCTCGAATATTCATTGGAAGGACTGATGCTGAAGCTGAAGCTCCAATACTTTGACCACCTGATGTGAAGAGCCAACTCGTTAGAAAAGACCCAGATGCTGGGAAAGATTCAAGCCAGGAGGAGAAGAGGATGACAGAGGATGAGATGGTTGGATGGCATCACCAACTCAACAGACACGAGTTTGAGCAAGCTCTGGGAGATGGTGAGGGATAGGGAAGCCTGGCGTGCTACAGTCCATGGGGTCGCAAGAAGTCTGATATGACTGAGCAACTGCACAGCAAAACAACAAAAGACAGAAGTGGTGGGGTAGGGGGAAGGTATTGGTGGATTGGTGTGTGTGATGATCTTCTATCTCATAACAAAAGGTCTGTTGATCTAAACTGTATACCTCCTGAGGCTTTGAAAAATTTTAAATACACTGAAACCAGAGCAAGGGTGGGGTGGGGGAGAAGCTTGTCTATTCTGTTAAGAATTACACCACAGAATATTATCTTCTGAACTGAGGGGTATGTGGTGATAACTTAGAAAATAATGAGATTAAGCTCTGTACCCTGATATTTATGCTAATTTCCCAAAGAATACAATCTTCCCCAGTGATTCAGCAAGTTTTTAAAAGCACAAGCACTCTGTCTTCTACCTATGTTTCCTATAGTTTCTTGAGCATATCACTTAAGTGTCAGGTTTTCCAGGATGAGTATAAAGCTGACAATTTGCTTTGCTTATCTGGAAAGCACAAGAGAATATGATGGGAGAAAAAAGTTATATATATTTTTTCTCATTTAATGTGCAATATATTTACCTTACAAATTTACAAAAAAACAGGACCCCCCCCAAAAAAAATCTGATAGTCTTTTAAAATATCAAGAAGGTATTCCTCTAAGTTAGGCACAGGCAGCGGGCAGGCAGGCATAGACAATATATAGTGATCATATTCCATTATCACATTTTTTAATAAGGTGAGAAAATAAAGAAGAAATTCTCTATCAGATTCACCACCTGGAGACAATTTAACATTTTGTGAACTTGGGATTCTGGCAAGTCTCTGGGATCTGAGCCATTCAGGACCCTGTTTCCTCTTCTGGACTAAACACAAGTTGTGAAGGCAATATTGTCCTGAGGCATAATCCTGTGTTTACATAGACTCTGCCTCCTGGCTTGTGCTCTTCAATAAAAGTGCTAACCTAGCATCCACCGTTCACAGAACTCTTGCACACTAATCATTTAAAACAGTCTTTGTTCTCTTGCTGTTACAAAGTCTGTACAACTTGATTCACTTTAGAAGGGAGCACAGAGCCTGGTGTGTATTGAGCACTCACACAACAAGCTGTGCCATGGGACAGGGTGTTCTAGGACATGTTATCTCAGTGAGTCCTCTAAACAGCCCTACTTAGTGAAGACTATTATGTTTAATAGTCTTTTTAAAAGGAAGAAAGTAAATTTAAGTGTTATGTTCAAAGTCATAGAGCTTATAGAAAAGCCAGGATTGGAACACAAGTCTTTTTTACTTCTAATGTCATGCTTTTTTCATAATCTTTTCATGATGTGATACTGCTAAGAGAGTGAAGAAGAAGAATGTCAAGTTTCTTTTAAGGAGAAGGAAATGGCAACCTACTCGCGTATTCTTGCCCAGAAAATTCCATGGACAGAGGAACCTGGTGGGCTACAGTCCACAAAGAGTAGGACACGACTGAATGACCAACTTTTTTTTACACTGGGTATGACATTTTCTCCAAAGTCCAAAAATAGAGATTCACACAACATGACATTCAGGAAAGAGAATGTAAAGAGGCTTATTCTCTTAATAAACATCACCATTCGTAGCCTAAGAGTCCCTCAGAGAGATGCAGGTCTAGCTCCTTTGAGATTGCCTGGAAAGCATTTTGTTGTTATGGTTGCTGTTCAATTGCTCAGTCATGTCCCACTCTTTGTGACTCCATAGACTGCACCGTGCCAGGCTTTCCTGTCCTCCACCATATCCTGGAGCTTGCTCAAACTCATGTCCATTGAGTCAGTGATATCATTCAACCCAGAGTCAGCTCTGCCCATCAGGTGGCCAAAGTAATGGAGTTTCAGCTTCGGCATCGGTCCTTCCAATGAATATTCAGGACTGATTTCCTTTAGGATTGACTGGTTTGATCTCCTTGCTGTCCAAGGGACTCTCAAGAGTCTTCTGCAACACCACAGTTCAAAAGCATATTCCAAATAAATATCCATATTTCTCTACATCTGGAGTGTTTGCTTTAGAATGTCTAGGATGGACACTTATTTCTCTCTCCCCACTACCAACACTGGGTAATTCTTACATGTGTCTGAGATTGGAACTGACCGTTTTACACTGTATTCTTAATCTCAGGTTAAGTCAGAATTCCACTCACAGAGAGAGAATATCAAACATACTTCCAAAGCCCTCAAAACATCTTATGCTGTCTTCTTAGGAAGCCAAATTTTGGACATTTTGAGAGGCTGTCTGTTATGGTCATTAAGAACCTAGGTGGGTTTATCACATATTATTTTTGTATTTGAGCATGTTATTTAAACTCTCTGTGTCTGAGGATAATGAGACATTCTACAATTATGAGAAGATCAAATGAGACAAAATATAGTAAGCACTTGGCGACCTGTTACTGTTGTTATCAATGCTGCTGGGTACCTGTGGTATACCTGTTAGCTACTGCACAGTTGACATAGCAAATGATCCCAGAACTCTGTGGCTTACAACAATAAGCATTTCTTCTCAGGGAGGTTCAAGTCAACTGTGATTTGGCTAAGCCTGTCTGGATCTCAGCTGGATGGATTTACTCCAGGTGTCAAATACAGTTGAGCATGGCTTTAGGCTCTGGATTGGGTTTATATGTGCTCCGTGAGTGCTTGTTCTGGGACCCAGAATCCAGGGCCAGCAAATACTTGGGACATAATTTTTTCATGTCTGGTCACTAATGTACAAAGCCAAGTCAAGCTATACTAGTATGTATATGACCTCTGCTTGCATCACTTTTGCTAACAGCGTATTAGTCAAAGCTAGTCAAATAGCCAAGGCTTCATCATTTAAGAAGGAAGTCAGATTCCATTAATCTGAGACTAGGAGCAGCAAGAGTGAAAATATATGGGAAAATAATTCAAACTGTCAAAACTATAGCAAGAATAATTCTCAATAAGTATAATCTCTTTAACATTTGTTGTTGTAGGACTATAGTTTGCCACATAATGTGCTAAACACTTCATACTGATTTTTCTTAAAGGTATAAGAATGAAAAACCACTACCACTGTAACCAGCATATAATTTAACTCTTCTTCCTCTGGGAAACACATTTATGCTATGACCCTTCTTTTACAGGTGACTCAGAGTAATTCAAATGAGAACAGCTGATTTCTTCAAGGTTCTGTCCTAAAATACCTAGAGACATCAGAAATAAGGAAATATGGAAGAGGTGTGCATACTCTGGGACTTCCAAGGTGACTCAGTTGTAAAGAATCTCCTTCCCAATGCAGGAGCCACAATATACGTGGGTTCATTTCCTGGGTCTGGAAGATCCCTTGGAGGAGGAAATGGCAACCCGCTTCAGTGTTCTTGCCTGGAAAATTCCATGGACAGACGAGTCTGGTGGGCTACAGTCCATGGAGTGACAAAGAGTCAGACACGACTGAGAGACTGAGCCCACACACGCACGCATGTGCACACTCAGAGACCTGGGTATTTGTGGGAGAATGTTATCTGGGACTTGAGAAGAGGGTAACCAGTTGGGTTTATTAATTGCGAAGGCATTTATTGCAAACTGATGCTATCCTAGTTTCATGCCAGGTAGAACTTTAAAATGAGTCTAGAAACATCACAAGATTTAGTAAGGAAATTAGCAAAAGAGAAAGGTAAAAGCTAAAATGATGATGATGATGGTAATAATGATAATAATAATAAATAAAGTCAGATCATTGAAGGGCTTAAATGGAAGATTAAAATGATTACACTTTATTGTATTGGAAGTAGGGAGGGATTGACACTGGCAAGCAAACGTTAGTATATAGGAGATTCATCCTTCTAGGACAATTTTAAATATATATAACAGTCAGTTCAGTTCAGTTCAGTTCAGTCGCTCAGTCATGTCTGACTCTTTATGGCCCCATGAATCGCAGCACGCCAGGCCTCCCTGTCCATCACCAACTCCCGGAGTTCACCCAAACTCATGTGCATCGAATCAGTAATGCCATCCAGTCATCTCATCCTCTGTCGTCCCCTTCTCCTCCTGCCCCCAATCCCTCCCAGCATCAGAGTCTTTTCCAGTGAGTCAACTCTTCACATGAGGTGGCCAAAGTATTGGAGTTTCAGCCTCAGCATCAGTCCTTCCAATGAACACCCAGGACTGGTCTCCTTTAGGATGGACTGGTTGGATCTCCTTGCAGTCCAAGGGACTTGTAACAGTCTTCTCCAGCACCACAGTTCAAAAGCATCAATTCTTTGGCACTCAGCTTTCTTCACTGTCCAACTCTCACATCCATACATGACCACTGGAAAAACCATAGCCTTGACTAGATTGACCTTGACCTTTCTTGGCAAAGTAATATATCTGCTTTTCAATATGCTATCTAGGTTGGTTATAACTTTCCTTCCAAGGAGTAAGCATCTTTTAATTTCATGGCTGCAAGCACCATTTGCAGTGATTTTGGAGCCCCCCAAAATAAAGTCTGACACTGTTTCCACTGTTTCCCCATCTATTTCCCATGAAGTGATGGGATCAGATGCCATGATCTTAGTTTTCTGAATGTTGAGCTTTAAGCCAAGTTTTTCACTCTCCTCTTTCACTTTCATCAAGAGGCTTTTTATTTCCTCTTCACTTTCTTCTGTAAGGGTGGTGTCATCTGCATATCTGAGGTTACTGATATTTCTCCTGGCAATCTTGATTCCATCTTGAGCTTCTTCCAACCCAGCAGCTTACTAATATAATTTTAAAGGAAAAATTGAAAATTCAGAAGGAAGTCAGAGAATCAGAGCTGGACATTTTTTCGTGCCTCCAAATCAGTCCCCTTCCCTTTATTCCACACCTTCTTGTGTTTATAAAGATCTGGATCAGATGCGTGCATGCATGCTAAGGTGCTTCAGTCATGTCTGACACTTTGTGACCCTATGGACTTTAGCCCCCCAGGTTCCTCTGCCCATGGGATTCTCCAGGCAAGAATACTGGAGTGGGTTGCCATGCCTTCTTCCAGGGGATCTTCCCAATCTAGGGATCAGACACGTGTTTTTTTAAGTATCCTGCATTGGCAGGTGGGTTCTTTACCACTAGCACCATCTGGGAAGCCCCTTGGATCAGATGACATCATGCTTATAAAAGTCATTTGTCCACTACATACACTTAAATGGAAATAATGATTATAGAACAAAGCAAAATGTGTTTCTTTAAAGTTAGCAAAAACAAACCCATTTAAACAACTTGCATAAGCAAATTCCTTTCCAACAGTAATCTAAATCATTAAATTTTAAAATGGTAGTTTCATGTATTTTAACAGACTTTTTTCCACTGCATGTTCTTTAGAATTCACTTCTCAATTTAAGTGTCTTAAAACATGTTAAGAGTAAGATATGGCTCATTCTCTCAAGGGTGTGATATTCTGAGAGGACAAAATTAGGTATAGTAATTTCTTTAAGGATAATCACGATAATAATATAACCACACAAAATTGAAAGTAATATGAATCATTAAAGACAGAGACTAAATCCCAGGGGGTGAGGCACATAAAGAGTTTTAGGAAAATATTCCCTTGAGAAAGAAGCTATTGCCTAACTCTTGAAGAAGTGTTTTAACCTGATCTCAAGACATCGTCGGAGAAGGCAATGGCAACCCACTCCAGTACTCTTGCCTGGAAAATCCCATGGACAGATGAGCCTGGTGGGCTGCAGTGCATGGGGTCACGAAGAGTCGGACATGACTGAGCGACTTCACTTTCACTTTTCACTTTCATGCATTGGAGGAGAAAATGGCAACCCACTCCAGTGTTCTTGCCTGGAGAATCCCAGGGACGGGGGAGCCTGGCGGGCTGCAGTCCGTGGGGTCGCACAGAGTCAGACACGACTGAAGTGACTTAGCAGTAGTAGCAAGACATCGTGCTTTGTCCCAGAAATTTAACGAACAGATGCTCATTTTTTTTTTCTTTTTTCTGTTCCATGAATTGTCCAAAGCTCTGGATATGCAAAAGTGCCTGAGCACACTGTTCCCCAAGAGAAAAGACAGATATTTCAAGGTGACTGGAACTCGGTAAGTTCTGAATGTGAGCACCATGAAGAAGCACTATATAATAAGTTAAAGACCCTTTTAAGATGAGCCTTGAAGGATGGACTGTAGTTTATCTGGAGGAGAAGGGTGGCGATATACTTCTGTGAAGAAGAAACACTGAGCAAAGACATGAGGGAACAAAATTACACATAGTTTGAGAAAGCATACATATTACTGCCAAGGACAATACCCACCAGGAGCTCTTCTATTCAGCTTTAAATAAATATGAATATTTACAAGACTGTCAGAGGACATACCTGGTTGCAGCTACTCAGATTTAGGCAACAAAGCACCACACACCAGACGTTCAGCATGCCCTTACCGAAGTGGACCTGTTCACATAGTTAAGTATTTTTGGCCAGCTCCCCTTACCTCCAGCAGGGGAAAGCTCAGGTAATGGAAGAATACATACCTGTATGCATGTGAGATCCAGCCTAGTTTCAAAGTGTCGTTTCCAACGTGAGCCAGTATCTATTAACCACTTCAGTGTCTAGGAAGTTAGCTTTCAGGATCTCTACATGGGAAATACCAGTTAAAAGAGTCTCTTTTGTGTAGAATTTCAAAGCAATGATTCCAAAGCAAAATATTTTCAGCCATACAAAGACAGCACAAGCCAGACACAATTTAATAATCAGAGTTTTTTTTTTTTTTTTTACCATAAGCAATGCTGCTAATAACACACCTGAAAATCTACCTTTATTAAATCTCTAGGGGTTTGGCTGAAGGGAAGGAGACCAGCTATAACTACACATCATCGCCGGATCTTTGCTCCAATTCTTTCCAGTTTGAGGCAAATGTTTGAGGAAGTAACAATGTGGATGGAGAGAAGTAGGAAGGTTTCAGAGACTCATCATAGGCATGCTATACAGATTGTGGTCACAGGGCCCTGGGAATAAGGGAAAGGAAGTGGTCAAGTGTCCCTGTGAAAGTTACCCAAGGCTAAGGAGGAAAATGGTTCTCAGAGAGTTTGATATGTTTCATGTCTCCCACTTCATATCCTACCATAATCCTTTTAACAATTTGCTTTCTGAGCATGTTCATCCATCTTGCACTTGAATATCTCTATTACCTCTAGTTATAGAACTTTAGCATAACTGTATACCCTCTTGGTATCTTGTTACTTTATATCACAGATTTAAACACAGTTTTCATTCTATGGTCATTTCAGTTATTTATACTTTCCCTCTAGATTGTAAGCTTGATGAATGTAGGAGACATACCTGGTTTTGTTCCTTTCCCATGTCTTGGCACAGAGTTAGTACTTACAAAATTATTTTGAGTTCATTAATCAAAGGATAAATGTATAAGCAAAACAAATAAAGACTATCATGGGAGAATTTTTGATAATGGTTAGAAGAAAAATGTAATTTCAGTTGGTGTATGAATTACCAGTAAGATATCTAAATTTTAAAATGTTCAATTAATAGAGTATGATAGCACCAGAGATAAGGATCTGATGGTATGTATATAAAAAGTTGTAAAAGTCTTAAATAATCATGATCATTGAGGTTTTACATATCTAAATATAAGAAATTACAAGTCACATGAGGCTTATCATATTTTGAAGAAAGAGAAATTCCCTAGAAAAGTGTTTGTGGATAATGTCTATGTGCATGCTAAGTCGCTTCAGTAGTGTCCATCTCTTTGTGATCCTGTGGACCGTAGCCCACCAGGCTCCTCTGTCCATGGGGATTCTCCAGACAAGAATACTGGAGTGGTTGCTAGATCCTCCTTCAGGGGATTCTCCTGACCCAGGGATCAAATCCACGTCCCTTATGTCTCCTGCATTAGCAGGTGAGTTCTTTACCACTAGCGCTACTTGGGAAGCCCTTATGAATAATGGGAAATTATCAGTTGACCTTTATGACTTAGTAAAATGTTGACACTATACACTCCATCTCATTTCCAGTTAAAAGACAGGAAGTAAGGGTAGGACCTAACAGTCACTTAGTACTGTTTTCTGGAAAGCACCACTTTCATAAACTCTTTTAATCATCACAAAGGATAGTTGTGATCTCATTGTCAGGGCTTCCAAGGTAGCTCAGTGGTAAAGAAACCACCTGCCAATACAGGAGAGGCAGGAGTCACAGGTTTGATGCCTGGGTCAGGAACATCCTCCTGGATTAGGAAATGTCATCCCATTCCGGTATTCTTGCCTAGAAAATCCCATGGACAGAGGAGCCTGGTAGGCTACAGTCTATGGGTCGGAAAGAGTCAGACACAGCTGAGCATGCACGCACAAATTCATCAGTGTCTTTTTCAGCATAAGTAAGAAAATGGATTCCAGAAACTTAACTAATTTGCTCACTGTAGCCCAGTAAGTAAATAAAAATGACAGGTCCCCAAACAATATTTGCATGTATATTATTCCAATACATTAATTCATCTTTCATATCTCTTGACCTTTTCCAATGCCCTTCACCAGTCAACTCCATTGACCCAGTATTTTCTGTTTAATACTTCCCCAGGATCAGGATGGCTAAGTCCTTTCAGGGTTTATCTTTTTTATAAATGGAAACATCCCCTAGGCTATATAGTCTTTGCTTGGTGTTTTCTAGAAACAAATCCACACCTGTCAAAGATCCTGGCTGCAGCTTCACTCAGATGAATCAGTGTCATTTCTTTGTGGGAAGGTGGAGTAATTTCTGTACCTTTTTTTCATCACCTGCTCTCTGCTCCAATTACTTCTAATTTGGAGGCCTCTCTTCCCATTTATCCCTCTCCGTTCAATCTTTTCTTCCTTGTGCAGGGTGAGGGATCCTGCACTCCTGTCCAAATGCCAAATTACCAGTTAGCAATTAAGGAAGCTCATTTACAAACAGACATAATCATTAAATTATGTGAAAGTCAGAAGAATGGTCTCTTTCCCTGATGCTGGCATCCTAAGCCACATCAAAGAGGCTGGTATTTATTTCAGATCGTTATACCTTGATGACTGATCAATTTGACCATCTTCCTATTCTGTGAGACAAACAAAAGGAATCTTTGTCTGGATTTCATGGCTATTTATCATTCCTCTGGCTTTCAAATTGCAAGTCTGAGATCAAAGGAAAGGGGAGGAATGATATTCTGCTGCCTAAAGCTGAGAGCAAAGCTTGATCACACCTCAGTATTTTCTAATTGTTAAACATCATCTCTGCCTACTTTGTATTGTGAAAACAAACAAACAAGCACTGGAAACAATAAGATAGCTAACTCTCTTAATATATTGCACATCAAATTCTATTTGTTCTCTTTGATTTTAGAATCAAAATAAGCTTTCAAGTAATCAATCTGAATATGGATTCCAATTCATATATATCCCTAGGTTCTGCTGGTAATTTGCTGTGTGATTTGGTCAGGCGGCATTCCTTATCTGGACCTAATTTTTCATACATATAAAGTGAAAGAATGGAAACTTGATCATTTTTGGCATTTTCATTAACAAATTAAAGACTCAGCTTTGATGGCCAAGTTATATACCAAGTTAATTTACTTGTTATCATAATTGTTTTTATTCCACAAGCATATTTCATAAATAAGAAGAATGTGTTATGAATATGAACACAGGAATTTTTCTGTACAGAATATATACCCATAATGTGATTTTTTTTGCTCATATGCCATTTCATTCCTATAAAATGTGAAATCCTGAAACATAACACTTTTATTTGTTTGTTTAATCATAAAATACATAAATAGGTAGCACATGATATGAAAGCCTCAAATAATACCTTAAAATCTCCTACTTCTCTCCGGGGAAACCACCTGTAACAGCTTGTGAGCATTACATCACAATCCATTTTGTATACCTGTGTGTGGATTTGGCCTTTATAGCATTTGTTTTCTGTTAATAAGGGTGTATTTTGCATATTGCTTTGCATGTCTTTTCCTTACTGTTTAGCAATACACTTTGCAGTGCTATCCCTCTGAGCATATAGAGCTATCTCAGTCACTGTCCTTGTGGATACATGGTAATCAGTGTCAGAAATGTATCACAGTTCAATGTGTCCATCTGTTGATATACATTTAGATTTAAAATTTCATTTTGACAATGACAAAAACGCTGGAAAAAAAACCTTTTTTTTTTTTTTTTCCAATTGCAACTGTACTTTATCATCTGTTTATTTGTAAGAGTTCTTGGCATATGAATAGGGACTCAGCATATATCTGATGTTTAGTTCATGGAAAGATATTGTTATATATTACCTAACAATGGCTTTCCCTGGTGGCTCAGTGGTAAAGAATCTGCCTTCAGTTCAGTAGACTCAAGAGATGAGGGTTTGATCTCTGGGTAGGGAAGACCCTGGAGAAAGGCTTGGCAAACCAAACAAGTATTCTTGCTTGGGGAATCCCATGGACAGAGGAACCTGGCAGGCTCCAGTGCCAGGGACTGCAGAGCTGGACCTGCCTAAAGTGACTGAGCATGCACAATGATGGTGTTATGTTTGCTGTGGTGAAAATAAGATTCTCTGCCAGTTTTTGACTTTTACTCTGATTACTAGATGGATCTAGGAAACCAGAATCAATTACAAGCATGAGAAAGGGCAAATAATTGAAAGATTCAAAAGTATTATAATTCTTAACCCAGGGAGCAGAGGATATCCATAAGACAGAAAAGATTAAAAATCTAGAAGAACTAAGGGGGAGAAAAAATGATCAAGATATTTCAATCTGTTTATCCACCTATTCTTTTTTTCCCCACTTGCTCAATTATTTGTTTAAATAGCAAATGTTTCTTAGTGTTAGTTGCACAGTTGTGTCAAACTCTTTGTAATCCCGTGGACTGTAGCCCACCAAGTTCCTCTGTCTATTGAATTCTTCAGGCAAGAATGGTGGAGCAAGTTGCCATTCTTTTCTCCAGGGGATCTTCCTGACCCAGGGATCAAACTGGAGTCTTCTGCCTTGCAGGCAATTCCTTACTGGCTGAGCCAGCATCTGGCAAATACTGGTCACCTTTATTTGTTACCAGGCAGTCTAGTAAAAATTTGAACAAGAATGTTGTTTATGGAGGTTTACTGTGTTTTATTTACTCTACCACATAAATATAATGTATTTTTTACAACAGTATCACAAGGTAGGGTTTTTATTTCAACTATGTACAAATAGAGAATCATAGAATGACTTCTCCCAGGGTATACAGTGTGACATTTACAGTCAGACAAAATAGATTCTGAATCTAAGGTAACTAAGCCAATAAATGATGCTTTCTAAGGCCCACTTCACCTGGAATGGGAAGTCAAGTGGGCCTTGGGGAGCATCACTATGAACAAAGCTAGTGGAGGTGATGGAATTCCAGTTGAGCTATTTCAAATCCTGAAAGATGATGCTGTCAAAGTGCTGCACTCAATATGCCAGCAAATTTGGAAAACTCAGCAGTGGCCACAGGACTGGAAAAGGTCAGTTTTCATTCTAATCCCAAAGAAAGGCAATGCCAAAGAATGCTCAAACTACCACACAATTGCACTCATCTCACATGCTAGTAAAGTAATGCTCAAAATTCTCCAAGCCAGGCTTCAGCAATACGTGAACCATGAACTTCCAGATGTTCAGCTGGTTTTCAAAAAGGCAGAGGAACCAGAGATCAAATTGGCAACATCCGCTAGATCATCGAAAAAGCAAGAGAGTTCCAGAAAAACATCTATTTCTGCTTTATTGACTATGCCAAAGCCTTTGACTGTGTGGATCCCAATAAACTGTGGAAAATTCTGAAAGAGATGGGAATACCAGGCCACCTAACCTGCTTCTTGAGAAACCTATATGCAGGTCAGGAAGCAACAGTTAGAACTGGACATGGGACAACAGACTGGTTCCTAGTAGGAAAAGGAGTACGTCAAGGCTGTATGTTGTCACCCTGCTTATATAACTTATATGCAGAGTACATCATGAGACATGCTGGGCTAGAAGAAGCACAAGCTGGAATCAAGATTGCAGGGAGAAATATCAATAACCTCAGATATGCAGATGACACCACCCTTATGGCAGAAAGTGAAGAGGAATTAAAGAGCCTTTTGATGAAAGTGAAAGTGGAGAGTGAAAAAGTTGGCTTAAAGCTCAACATTCAGAAAACGAAGCTCATGGCATCTGGTCCCATCACTTCATGGGAAATAGATGGGGAAACAGTGGAAACAGTGTCAGATTTTATTTTTGGGGGCTCCAAAATCACTGCAGATGGTGATTGCAGCCATGAAATTAAAAGACGCTTACTCCTTGGAAGGAAAGTTATGACCAACCTAGATAGCATATTGAAAAGCAGAGATATTACTTTGCCAACAAACGTCTGTCTAGTCAAGGCTATGGTTTTTCCAGTGGTCATGTATGGATGTGAGAGTTGGACTGTGAAGAAAGCTGAGCACTGAAGAATTGATGCTTTTGAACTGTGGTGTTAGAGAAGACTCTTGAGAGTCCCTTGGACTACAAGGAGATCCAACCAGTCCATTCTGAAGGAGATCAGTCCTGGGTGTTCTTTGGAAGGAATGATGCTAAAGCTGAAACTCCAGTACTTTGGCTACCTCATGTGAAGAGTTGACTCATTGGAAAAGACTCTGATGCTGGGAGGGATTGGGGGCAGGAGGAGAAGGGGATGACAGAGGATTATATGGCTGGATGGCATCACAGACTCAATGGACATGAGTTTGGGTGAACTCCAGGAGTTGGTGATGGACAGAGAGGCCTGGCGTGCTGCGATTCATGGGGTCGCAAAGAGTCAGACACGACTGAGCTACTGAACTGAACTGAACTGAACTGAGACAGCATATTACAAAGCAGATACATCACTCTGCCAAAAAACATCCATCTAGTCAAGGCTATGGATTTTCCAGTAGTCATGTATAGATGTGAGAGTTGGACTCTAAAGAAAGCTGAGCACCGAAGAATTAATGCTTTTGAACTGTGGTGTTGGAGAAGACTCTTGAGAGTCCCTTGAACTGCAAGGAGATCAAACCAGTGCATCCTAAAGGAAATAAGTCCTGAATAGTCATTCGAAAGATTGATGCTGATACTGAAACTCCAATACTTTGGCCACCTGATGTGAAGAACTGACTCATTTGAAAAGACACTGATGCTGGGAAAAAGTGAAGGCAGGAGGAAAAGAGGACAGAAGAGATGGTTGGATGGTGACATCAACTCAATGGACATGGGTTTGAGTACACTCCAGGAGTTAGCGATAAATAGGGAGGCCTGGCATGCTGCAGTTCATGGGGTCACAATGAGTCATACATGACTGAGCGACTGAACTGAACCAAACTGAAGCCAATATGTGTTAGTCACTCAGTCGTGTCCGACTCATTGTGACCCTGTGAACTGTAGCCTGCCAGGCTTCTCTGTCCATGGAATTCTTCTGGCAAGAATACCGCATTGGGTAGCCATTCTGTTCCCCATAAGATCTTCCTGATCCAGAAATCAAACTGGAGTCTCACACATTGCAGGCTGTTCTTTACTCTCTGAGCCACCAGGAAAGCCCAAACTAAGCCATCTAGGAGATGAAAATAACACTAACAATACTCATATGTTTAAGCTGAGCTTAGTAGAAGACCTGGGACACTAGAAAATAAGTAATTGAGAATACTGTTATTTTTATGATTGTTTCTTAGTCTACTTTCAATGATCAAGATGGACCAAGATGAATGGAAGCAGAAGTTGACTGATTAAGTTTGTCCTGGGGTCTGAAAAAGGAGGATGCTGATATAATTCAGCTTAGCTCCTGACAGTAAGAGAGAGTCCAGAAAGTAAGAACAAGAGTCTTATTTACAAAGAAGTAAGAATGACTGTCCTGTAAAGATTGAGAGCTATATGATTGGAAGGCTTCCCTGATGGCTCGGTGGTAAAAGAATCTGCCTGCAATGCAGAAGCTGCAAGAGACAAAGGTCTGATGCTTGGGTCAGGAAGATCCTGGAGTAGGAAATGGCACCCCACTCCAGTATTCTTGCCTGGAGAATCCCAGGGTCAGAGGAGCCTGGCAGGCTACAGTCCATGGTACTCGCAAGAGTTGAACAAGTCTGAAGCGACTTAGCACACACAGGCACATATGATAGGAAAAGGGTCAAACTGGCTCCATAGGGAAGGGAGGGGCCAGACATTACCTGCCCCACCCCAAGCCCACTCCATAGAGTTTTGCATCATGACCTTTACCTCCTTTGACTCACTCACTTGCCAATGACTTAATCACCTTCCCCTTTTGCCTGTTGATCACCATTTACCAAAGCAAGACAAGTGCTTGGTGGACAAGAGAGTTTCTACCCTGCATTTCTTCAGCTCAGAGAGTTGTGACCTATTTGTTTGTCCTTGGAGTTGCTCAAGACCAGTAAAATTCAGATCTGTTCATCGTATGCCTTGCTTTCTTTTTGCTTTGGTTTCTCCTAATGTTTTTAGACAGATGACAGGAAGAAAAACTTGTTATTTGAGACCAAGCAGCATGGCTTTTCATCTGGCTTGTCTTGGTACTAAGCAGTTGATATGGTGTATTAAATCACCTGAGCCAGTCTTCATCTTTAAACTACAAGGATAATATTTAATTTCCAAGGTTGTTACACCATAACTACAATAAACAAAGTGAGGCACTGGGCAAAAAAAAAAAAAAAAAGAAAACAAAAAAACACACAATTAATGTTCTGCTATTTTTCTCTTTATAGTAGATAACACTGAATAAGCTAAAAAGCCTTACACAAATTTCAGAATTTGCTTTTCACATTGTTTATATAACTCCTAATTTGAAGTTTATATGGTATTTTTCTAGCTGTATTATGATTAAGGTTTCAAAGGATAGTACTACTTGGACTAGACTCTCCTCCTGCTGTTCTTATTAAAAAATCAAAGCTGAAGAGTCACACTTCTAGGAAAGTATTTGCATATAGATGAACTCAGTAGTTACCCTGGACCTTCTGACCCATTTCAACCTCTATGGCAACAGTCCTTAGTTCTTTTAAATAGCTGTGTTACTCAGTGCTAACATGACTCGTATTTTGAAACCTTTAATAATCTTTTTAAAACACTCTATTTCCACTCATAAGAGCAGGGCATAAAATGTAATGTCACAAATTACTTGGGACTTGGATTTAAATATCAAGGAATGGAGCTTTTGTAATCACTGAATGGTATGATCCTACCAATTTTCATACCAAACATCCAACTGTGTCTTTTGAATAAAAGTTAGTGAGCCCAAAGATCATGCTTTAAACAGTTTTCAAGAGTAATCCATAGCTTTTGTTACAGGCCTCATATAAAATCCATTTGATTTTATAACCAGTTTTACTGTGATATAGTTTCTGTATTACTTAAGCTATCTAACTACAAGGAGGATTTTACAAATGAAGAGACATAAGCTAAATGAAGGTAGAGAGAAGTGAGGGGATGATAAGAAAATCATTTAAAACACTGCAGGGTGCTCAGTATGCCTGGAATGGTGTTGAAAGGAAAGAAAAATAGGAGCAACACTGAGTATTGCTTTCTCTCTCTCTCTCTCTCTCTCTATCTGGCTGCATCCCGGTCTTCCTTCATGAGTCATGCGCTTCAGAATCTACACTCCTCCTCCTGGTCTTTTGTAGGTTCTCTTTGCCTATTCCTCTGGCATGGAGAATTTCCCCTTTAAAATAACCTTCTGAATGGGCTATATTGTAGTATTCTATTTACTTCTCTGTCTCCAGCACTATCTTGTGAGCATCTCCAGAATGTCTTGTTCAGACATTCCATTGCATAGCATACAGCAAGGTACTCATCACACCTTTACTGAAATGGAGTTAATGCAGGTCTTTATAGTAAGATGAGATCTTAATGAGATCACCAGAGCTTGGTGCTTAACTTCACTATTACTAAAGTTGAATCTCATCATATGTTTAGTGATCATGTACTGAATATAACACAAATCCTAATGAAAGGGTTAAAAAGGTATAGGGAGATACATCTCTAACCTTAAGGGGATCATATGCAGTCTCTCTAGTTTTATAGCTGGTCAATGTGTGAATTTCTTATGAAGGGCTCCCTTAATTGTACTCCTATGAGAATCCTGGGCCCAGGTATGACTGCTATAAGCATTTACTTTTAAGCTAAGAAGCAATTAGGTTAAGGCTAAAATTTAAGCCATAGTTAAGACAAGGAACTAGATCAAAATGGAGAAGTGGTACCTAGTAAATCAGGTAAAGAGATATTTAAGGAAATTAATTGAGTCAGAAATCTGCTCTAAATGCTATTCAGCAGAGCAGATGGTTGGGGAGATGATGTTAGAGTTTGACTTTCATGGATCTCTCTGGATGTCAACACTGAAAATGGGTTGGCATGCGTTACTATTCTGGTTGCATTGTTAGGAAACGGATGGTCCTGGCTGGCTTAAATGACCCATGCAGGTCAGGGAAGTAGCAGAAGAGCCTGACTTGAAAAAGAAACCCATTGCCCAGCCAATGCAAGTACTATTACAGGGACATGAGATAAGCATTGTGAAACATAGGACAGAAAGAAGCTTAACCTGTCTTGAAGAATTGTGGAAGTTTCACCAAAGAGGCATCAAATGAGGTCATGAAGAATGAAAATCAGCTCAGTTATAATCCTTCATTCATATATAGAATTCTTCACATTAAAAAAATAAAGTATGCAAGATCCATTATCATTTTTCACATACACACACACACACACACACACACACACACACAGACAGCTTTGTTGGAGACTAAAGACAATTATCTATAACCTAAAGATGAGGAAACCAAGGATCAAAGAGTACAGATCTTGTCCAATATTATCCTTTAAGCAACATATTCTATGAAAGAAAAAATTTCCACTTGAAACCCTCTGTTCTTGTACAACATTCTGCCTTTCCAGGGATGTCTGATGCATTTAAATACAAAGAGTAATCTAAATGATAATGTCCTTTAGGAAAATTTAGCTATTTAACCTCTCCAAAGAATGCTAATAATTTGATAAGAAAGTAAATAAAATTTTAAAAATCAAATGGACCGTACTTAAGATTGGCACTTTACATATATTACACCTTTTAATACAAAAATCATGGAAGGTAGGAATTATGGACATTTGTCAACATGGAAGAATTGCACTCTTGCCCTTTAAAAATCCATTTTCTTTCAAAAGCCAGAAAGGTATCTAAACCAGATATTCTGTGTGAGGGTCTCAAATGAGATGCAGCAAGAAAGAAGTGCTGCTCTCCAAGACTACAATTACTGTAATGCAGAAAGAGCTCCTTGGAGCAGGAGGCTTTGATGGATTAATCAGGAGATTCTAGTTGGAAGATAGGAGATGCTCCATCTGAGCTGAAAATATTGGGCTAGGAGTCAACAAATCTGGTTCCTACTCCCAGAAGTTTTTATGTAGGGACCCTAGCCAAAATATTTCCCCCAAACTTTAAATAAAATGAAGTGTTTGATAAGTTCTGACTTAATTAGCTCTCACAACCTCTATTGGTTTCCTGCGGCTGCTATAGCAAATTGCCACAAACTTGGTGGCTTAAAACAATTGGAACTTATTTCCTCCCCATTCTGGAGGCTAGAAGTTCAACATCAGTTTCATTGGGGTTAAGTCAGGGTGTGTCAGATGTTGGCAGGGTCACATGCCATCCAGAGGCTCTAGAGAAAGAATCCATCACTTGCTTCCAATTTCTGGTGGCTGATGGCATTTCTCTGTTTGTGGCCCAATCACTACAGTCTCTGCCTCCATCTGCTCCTTGTCTTCTCCTCTTTTATGTGTATACTCCTTCTCTTCCTCTCTGAAAAGGTCACTTGTGATTGGATCTAGGATCTTTCAGATAATCAAGGATAATCTTCTCATCTTAAAACATTTACAGGTTCCAGGAATTAGGACCACTGTTTAAGAAAGTGAAAGAAAGTATTAGTCTCTCAATCATGGCTGATTCTTTTGTGACCCCATGGACTATAGCCCACCAGGCTCCTCTGTCCATGGAATTCTCCAGGCAAGAATAGTGGAGTGGGTTGCCATTCCCTTCTCCAGGGGATCTTCCCCACCCTCTCCAGCATTGCAGTCAGATTCTTTACCGTCTGAGCCACCAGGGAAGTCCCATTATTCAGTACTGAAGATATTATCACACTGTTCATGGGGTTCTCAAGGCAAGAATACTGAAGTGGTTTGCCATTCCCTTCTCCAGTGAACCACAGTTTGTCAAAACTCTCCAGCATGACCCGTCTGTCTTGGGTGGCCCCACTAAGCATGGTTCATAGTTTCATTGATTTAGACAAGGCTGTGCTCCATGTGATCAGTTTGATTAGTTTTCTGTGATTGTGGTTTTCATTCTTTCCAGCCCTCTGATGGATAAGGATAAGAAAACTCCAATACCTTGGCTACCTGATGCAAAGAACTGATTATTTGGAAAAGACCCTGATGCTGGGAAAGATTGAAGGCAGGAGGAGAAGGGGACGACAGAGGATGAAATGGTTGGATGGCATCACTGAGTTGATGGACACAAGTTTGAGCAAGCTCCAGGAGTTGGTGCTAGACGGGGAAGCCTGGTGGGTTGTAGTCCATGGGATCACGAAGAGTTGGACACGACTGAGCAACTGAACTGACTGACTGAAGATATTATCACTATTATTATTATTATTATTATATTTTAAAATCTAGTGGATAAGAGGACAGGATCTTGAGCCTCATTCTGCAAATTATTGGGCAAAGTACTAAAACTTTTCTTATCTGTAAAATGGAAATAAAAACTGTACCTATTTTATAGATTTATTATGAGGATTTATAAGTTAATACTTAATGAAGTACTTAGAACAGTGCCTATGACAGGATAGGTGACCAGTAAAACTTTTATTATTAACTGTTACTATTTCCCCAGCCATGAAAAGCCTGCATATATTGAAAGATCTTGTCTACCAAAGACAAGCCATGTATTCAGTAATATTTAATTTGATTCCTAATGTTTTATTAATCAAAGACATTTATCACTGCCTGTCAGAGCTGATTCAGCAGGAGATAACCAGAGTATCCGCAGTGAGTTGACACAACACCAGCCAAAAGAACAGACTTTTAACATTTTAACCTGTGTACTCATAGTCTGAGCCAAAATTCCAATACTGATAACACTTGTTGTAATAGTGAAAATATCTGTTTTACCTCTAATTAGTAATTAAAACATTAGCTTTTTCTATATATAAAACCTTTAAAATCTTATTTATTTATTCATTCTTTCATTACATATTTTCCACCACTACCCAGGAAGCCTAGGCCTCTTTGAGAACTCTACCCTTAGGCAAGGTAGTTCCTTTAAGGAGACCTTCAAAGCTTCATCATCACCTTGGAGGCTCTTCATTGGGAGCTTGTGTGGGAGGAGGCCATCAGGTGAAAGTTGTTAGCATACAGCTTTAAGTAGCCCTACCAGGACGCCAACTCAAGCGAGCTCAGCCGTTAATCCCGCTGAAATTTACTGCTGCGTGGACAGAGGTGAGACAGCGGCACCTTTAGCGTCCTAAGAAGTTTTTAAGACAGAAATATTCTTTTTTACACATTATATGCTAGGATGAGCTAATTGCCGAATACATCAACGTCCATCTGCGACTGACCCCACAGCTCTGTGACAGCTTTCGGTTTCCAAAGGCCTTGCCAAAAACCATGTCTCTCCTGTCCTTAGGAGGTGCACATGCCCAACGTCAGGAAAGCAGCATTATGTAAAGGAAGAAAGCAAGGCAAGGGATCCCATTTGGCAGGTGACTGCCTAATTTATCTCCATGCATGTTTGTTGGGGTTAAAGCGAGAAATTCATGTACAATATGCTATATGTGTGCCCCTTCCTCATTCTCCAGGTCTCCTGACACCTACAGGACACCAAAGCCAGGCCCTTCAACAGACGGTGGCGAGGCAGGTAGGACTCAAACCTAATAGAGACAAGAGATAAGATAAATTTGCCACTTTATTCCATGAACTATAGATAATAAGCTTTTAATGCTTATCTAACGCTGCTGCTGCTGCTAAGTCACTTCAGTCGTGTCCGACTCTGTGTGACCCCATAGACAGCAGCCCACCAGGATCCCCCATCCCTGGGATTCTCCAGGCAAGAACACTGGAGTGGGTTGCATTTCTTTCTTTAGTGCATGAAAGTGAAAAGTGAAAGTGAAGTCGCTCAGTCGTGCCTGACTTTTAGCAACCCCATGGACTGCAGCCTACCAGGCTCCTCCATCCATAGGATTTTCCAGGCAAGAGTATTGGGGTGGGGTGCCACTGCCTAGATACTGTGATTTACAGATGATTGCTCACACACTCATATACACACAGTAAAGATGGTGGAACTGAAGCTGTAATGGTAAATATCTAAAATATACCTTATAGGGAGCAAATGGAGACAGAGGAGGTGAACTGGAATAGTATGAACTCAGAGTCCAAGCTTCTGGTTGTCTGCTGTATCACTTTCTAATGCGCTGAATTGCCAGCTTGCTTTCTTACTCTCATTTCCGTTTCCCGTCATTTACTAGGATAGTGACCTTCCACGTTTGTCTGACTGATTCTTGGCAACTTCATCCTCTGCCTCCCCAATAATCTCTTGTTTGACTCCAGGCACCCGTTTCCCACTTCCCCTAAGTACACAGCTGTAGCCTACTAGAAACAGATGAGAGTGTGACCTGTGACCTGTATTGAAGTCTTGCCTGAAGATACCAACCCCTGACAATCCTATTATGGAGAGCACAGTACAAAATAGAATTCATAATTCCACATTCGGATGTGATATTTTATACATCTCTTTGTCTTGTGTGGCATTTTACTGTGTTTTACTGTAATCTTCTGTTCAATGTTTCATTATAGTTCACTGAGTTGTAGAACAGATAAAAAAGTTACTGAAAGGAGTCAGAAAAATGCATGTTTAGTGCATGACACTTGTTTAGCCACATGGCCTTGAGTTTCAATATTTCATTAGTAAAATAGCGAGAATAAAACTCACCTGGTTAAATGGATCAGATAAGAAAACATTTTTAAAGCAGAGCACAGTAACAGGAACATAGTAAGTCCATGGTAGTGCCTAGATATTTGAAAAATAATTGTGTTCTTGTTTACAAAGGTGTTTTTTTTTAAACAAGTCCTTCACGTTTCTCAACATTACAGCCTCCTCCTTTTCATCTTCAAATCTTACTCTGTTACTTGGCCCATAGCAGATGCTCCATGTGTGGTAGTGAAATTGAATTTCTGAGAGTTGTTTAGACTTTAAATGAGTCCCTGGAAATTCTTTCTAGTCTAAAAATTCTTGCCCTAATCTAAGATTAATTCTTTGGAAATTGAAGAGGGAAAAAGATGGGGGATGCAAGTAGGAAAGAGAGAGAGAGAAGAGATTATCTGTGAGATATTTATCTAAATGGCCTGGCAGTGCGAGTGGCAGGCTCCCGATGGTCTCCCGGTGTGGGAGGGAAGATGAATGGTTTCCAGGGCACCCGGTGCTACTCCTTAAAGGAGCCTGCTGTGGGCAGAGCTGGCCCCTTTGACCCTGTTTCAATGTAGGAGGAAGGATGGGTAGAATCATAAAAGGAACACACACTCTCACACTCCCCCTGCAGTTCCCCTGGAAATACTGGATCTGTTGAGGCGGTTGGCATTCGAGGATGCTTGGTGTGGCAAAAAGCACTTGAAACGTGACTTTGCTGCCGCAGCTCTGTGACCTGAGGCACATTATTTGGCTCTTTGTGCTCTTTACTCACTCGTGAAACTAGGAGAATAATGTCTACTTTACGGGGCTATTCTGGTGGTTAAGTAATAAAAGCATATTAAAGCTATTCACGGTTTGTATATCTATTATGCCAGTAGCTAAATCTACTATGTATTATAGATATTTTAGGCTAAATGTGAAGAATAACTTTTTTCAGATGTTTGGTCATCTTTACTGAAAATTAACCCTTAAGTGTTGGTATCAATGTGTTTGTTATATGATCCTGTCCTGTTGACCAGATTTCATGAAACCAGAGGTGGATATAAGATCTTAAATGATGCAGACTTCTCTTTCCTAAAAATATAGTTTGGAGGCAAAGCTTTGTGTGTATGTGTGTCTGTGTGTGGGGAGGAGAGTGAGGGAGGGGGAGAGAGGGAGAGAACGAATTTGGAATATCCATTCATACCTTTTCCTAGGAGTATAATCTTAGTAAATACTTTGACTAGAATCCCAGTCTCAAGCTTTGCTTCTAGAAAAGTCAGTTCTAAATCACTTGGCATGGAAGTTGTTTGCAAGAAATAACAAGCCCTAAGGTCTATGCTGGGGTCTATAAAAGCACACTGCAAACGCCATTTTATATATATATATATATATATATATATATATATATATAAATGGTCTGTAGAGTCTGACAAATTTGGGTAGATGTGCTATATTGACTACTAACTGTTTAATCTTGGGAAAATTACTTAAGCTCTAGTGACTCAGTTTCCTTGTCTGCAATATTTATCTCACAGGGCTATTTGGAGAGGTAACAGGTAGAGGGATCTTCCCAGATGTCCTGCTGTATCATATAAATTTCATAAGTCATAGCGTCTGTTGTGACTATTACTACTACTACTACCAATGTTCCTCTGTGAATAATTCTTGTTCAGGCGTTCTGCTTGAAGCTCTTTGGCTGTATTATTATTATTATTTTACTATTTACAAGAGTGTCCTCCTAACTTACACTTAAACCAGAGTTAGAAAGTACTCTCAAAGTCAGTAGTTTAAATGGAAGCTTTACTATAAACACAATTGGAAGAGACTGGTTGTCATGGTGATGCTTTTGCCAAAGTAATGGAGAGATAAGTTAAATGCCAAGGGAGGCTGTAAAAGTTGCCTGTATTCTTTAACTGCATTGAGTGTGATGGATAGAAGAATTGTATTTATCAGACATTTTTCTCTCTTTAAAATCTTTATTTACAATGAATGCATCTTTACTCCAGTGATGCTGTTATCCACAATATTTTTTATCTATCGCTAGCAAATGTTTCTGTACAAAGGATATGGTATCATACGGTGGTTTTGGAATCAGACTTCCTGGATTTGAACCTGAGTTTGGCAATTTTGTTCCCAAATTTTGTCCACATTGACCAGTCTAGGACTCACTTTTCTCATATGTAAAGTATGAAGAAGGCTATATCTGATCCATATGCTTGTCTAAGTATTGTAGGAGGTCTTTCATGTGAAGTAATTAGAAAGGAGCCTAGCATCTAGTGAACAATGTGTTAGTTTTACCATCAAACTGGCATACCTATTCTTACCGCTGTTATTTTCATTATTCTAGAATAGTAGAGCTTGGCCAGTCCTGAGGGATCATTTAGTTAAATTCTATCATCTTATAAAGATCATTTGCCACTTATCAACAATGAGATTGAGCCTAACTTATACATATGTGTTCATTGGCCTTAGGGGACTCAGCTGCTAAATGTTGCTTTAGATCTACAAGCTTCATTAAGGTTAAAGGGTATACATGTTTTCACCATTGAGTCTAAGCAGGGTGACTTGTGTGGTGTGGCACCAGGCATGAGTATGTATTCAATAAATCTCAATCGAAAGAATGAGTTAAAAAATGGATAGGTTGGTAACTCAGTAATTCTTGAGTAAATGAACTGGGGCTCAGAAGTAAGGCTTCAGGTGCTATGCAATATAATACAGGGTCCTAACCTGACCTAGGGTTTCATTTGAGAACATTTCCCTAAACATAGAGGATTTATTCTCCATCCTGTGGGAGGGTGTGGGTCTGTGTGTGTTGAGGTATAGGGATCAGAGGATCTTATATGATAATCATGTAACCCTTTTATCATGAAGTACAAATGAAACACAAGCATCGATGTTTAGATTTTTGTAGATGTCGCTGATGTGATCCCTTCCTCCAAGCACTATTCTAGAAAATTAGTATTGAGATTTTAGGAATCTTCTATTTACTGCGTGCCCTTGCTCAGCCCCCATCTGACCCATACTATACTTTATAGCCTCAGGTTCCAGGAAGAGAAGCCTTTCGTCAAGAACTCTGATTTGAATGCTGGGTTACTTGCATTACATAAATATGTCCATAGCTTTCCTTTCCTTCTAAATTGAGTTTCTTTTACCTCTAGGCCAAAAATCTGTGCCTTGTCAATGCCTCCATTCTGTCTACATGCCTTGTGATTATCAGTATATTAATTGCTAGAGGACATATAACATTAATCCCAGGCTGAGAAACGATTATTAGATCCCCAATCTATGCATGGATAGATTTTAGATTATCTTCTTGTCTATTGTTTCTAGAAAGTGATAACTAAACTGTTTCATTGGTAAGAGCTATATGCCAGGCACCATGTTAAGTATTGATACTTTCATAGCCATGACTTGAATGTATCATCATAGCTGCAAGACATTTTGCACAGCTGCAAAATGCATTTTACTAATAGAAAATAATTTTATAGGAATTAAGTACTTTGTGTAATATAAACAGGATGTGCTATCACTGGACAGTGTATGAAAACATGCACAATATAGATATGAGAGTTTTTAGCTTTTTGGTACTAGAAGAGCCTTAAGGTATATTCTAATAACAGATCTGAGTTGATGGTATCAAGGAACCAAGTTCATGAAATTGAAAAATGATAAAATCCATTTACAAACCCATTTTTTCCCCACTTCACTTCTAGGGTAGTCTTCATTGTGTCTTGGCATCACAAAGAAGAAAGTGAGAAAAATAGCTACCTAAATAAGGAGTATGTCCTCTGGAGTGGATTGAGGGGGTTCAGATTCCAGCGTTGCCTCATGTTAGCAGTGTAAACCTTGGCAAGTCAATAAGATTAGTATATTAATAGTTACGTAACAGTTTGTTTTTAAAATATGATTAGTCAGGGCTTCCCTAGTGGTTCAATGGTAAAGAACCTGCCTGCAATGCAGGAGACATGGGTTCAGTCCCTGTGTGGGGAAGATCCCCTGGAGCAGGGACTGGCAAGCCACTCCAGTATTGTTGTCTGAAGAATTCCATGAACAGAGGAGTCTGGTGGGCTATACAGTTCATGGGATTGGGAAGAGTCGGACATGACTGAAGCAACTGATCACACACACATGGTTAGACATGCAAGGTGCTTAGCATTGTATCTAAAATATAATTTGTGCTCAAATGACATTTATTGTTATGATAATATACTTTAGTTTTGATTAAGCTGCAAATAATTTGATTAAGTTGCAAATAAAGTGCTAATGTAGAAGGGTTTGATGGCTGCAATAAAAATACTTCTCATTTAAAATGGTGGACAACACCCACCGTTTGCTTTGGAGGACTTTCCTGCTTCCTTAATGGAAGATTAATCCCTGTCAAGGGTTTGGAAGCTGATTAAATGAGCTCATCATTTTACCTAAGAAAGTCATTTCCTCTGCCCAGGCTTCCTGCTGAACTAGCACCTTTGAATGATACTCATGTAATATTTAACTGGTGTGGGCATTGGAGTACATTTAGTTCAAAATGATATTTTCCTTGGAGTGTACATAATCCAGCCTGAAATGTTTATTTTCATATTCTGAGCCAATCGATTTGCAGGTTTCCTCCACTCTCTGAAAGTAGTATTCTTGTGAAACCTTTCATAAGCCAAAATGGTATAAAGCGAAGAACCAGTGACCTTAGGAAACGTCTTGTTAACAGATACACAAAATAAACCAAGATAAAGCACAGATGCTCACAGACACAGTTCAAAGCTACAATGGCTTGATGCTGAGAGTGGTTCCCAGGAAAGAGCTGGTTGGGAGCACTCTGCTCAGGGTGTGCACTGCCTATATAAGAGCTCTCTGCAAAACAAATGCTAATGCTAATTTCAATTTTTGCCTTTTTATTTTTTATTTTTGTAAAAGTGAAAATCCTCTTCAGATTTCTTTTGCTTAGTGAAAACTGGTGTGATGCAAATCTTTCATAAAAATGAAGTAGTATAAAATGAATTTCTAAAAGCAGAGTGATTACCACTTCCTCAGTTAATCACAAGTAGTGACTGACCTCTGTCAATAGGTTTATCCTGTCTGAGTAACTCTACATATTTACTCTACAGTTTTAAATATTATCAACAATATTCAATCCTAAGTACTTCTTTGGAATATTGATTGGTATAGGCAGATAGTTATATGATACATCAATCTTAACTTAAAGGCTCTGTACACTGTAAACTCACTGTAGATTCAAGGGATTAGATCTGATAGAGTGCCTGAAGAACTGTGGATGGGGGCTTGTGACATTGTACAGGAGGCACTAATCAAGACCATCCCAAAGAAAAAGAAATGCAAAAAGGCAAAATGGTTGTCTGAGGAGGCCTTACAAGTAGCTGAGAAAGGAGGAGAAGCTAAAGGCAAAGGAGAAAAGGAAAGATATACCTATTTGAAATCAAGGTTCCAAAGAATAGCAGGGAGAGATAAGAAAGCCTTCCTCAGTGATCAGTGCAAAGAAATAGAGGAAAACAATAGAATGGGAAAGACTAGAGATCTCTTCAAGAAAATTAGAGATACCAAGGGAATATTTCATGCAAAGATGGGCTCAGTAAAGGACAAAAATGGTATGGACCTAACAGAAGCAGAAGATATTAAGAAGAGAAGATCTTCATGACCCAAATAATCACGATGGTGTGATCACTGACCTAGAGCCAGACATCCTGGAATGTGAAGTCAAGTGGACCTTAGGAAGCATCACTATGAACAAAGCTAGTGGAGGTGATGGA
Organism: Bos javanicus; assembly: GCF_032452875.1. NCBI lineage: Eukaryota > Metazoa > Chordata > Mammalia > Artiodactyla > Bovidae > Bos > Bos javanicus. The sequence continues at coordinate 31,485,277 of NC_083885.1, read as the reverse complement.
ATTCCAGTTGAGCTATTTCAAATCCTAAAAGATGATGCTGTGAAAGTGCTACACTCAATATGCCAGCAAATCTGGAAAACTCAGCAGTGGCCGCAAGACTGGAAAAGGTCAGTTTTCATTCCAATCCCAAAGAAAGGCAATGCCAAAGAATGCTCAAACTACGGCACAATTGCACTCATCTCACACGTGAGCAAAGTAATGCTCAAAATTCTCCAAGCCAGGCTTCAATAGTACATGAATCATGAGCTTCCAGATGTTCAAGCTGGATTTAGGAAAGGCAAAGGAACCAGAGATCAAATTGCCAGCATCATTGGATCATTAAAAAAGCATGAGAGTTCCAGAAAAACATTTACTTCTGCTCTATTGACTATTCCAAAGCCTTTGACTGTGTGGATCACAACAAACTGTAGAAAATTCTTAGAGATGGGAATAGCAGACCACCTTACCTTCCCCCTGAGAAGTCTGTATGCAGGTCAGGAAGCAACAGTTAGAACTGGACATGGAACAACAGACTGGTTCCAAATCCAGAAAGGAGTACGTCAAGGCTGTATATTGTCACCCTGCTTATTTAACTTATATGCAGAGTACATCATGAGAAATGCTGGGCTGGAGGAAGCACAAGCTGGAATCAAGATTGCCAGGAGAAATATCAATAACCCCAGATATGAAGATGACACCATCCCTATGGCAGAAAATGAAGAAGAACTAAAGAACCTCTTGATGAAAGTGAAATAGGACAGTTAAAGAGTTGTCTTAAAACTCAACATTCAGAAAACTAAGGTCGTGGCATCTGTTCCCATCACTTTATGGCAAATAGATGGGGCAACAGTGAAAACAGTGACAGACTATTTTGGGGGGCTCCAAAGTCACTGCAGATGCTGACTTCAGCCATGAAATTAAGACGCTTCCTCCTTAGAAGAAAAGTTATGACCAACCTAGACAGCATATTAAAAAGCAGAGACGTTACTTTGCCAACAAAGGTCTGTATAGTCAAAGCTATTGTTTTTCCAATAATCATGTATGAATGTGAGTTGGACTATTAAAAAAGCTGAGCACTGAAGAATTGATGTTTTGAACTGTGGTTTTGGAGAAGACTCCTGAGATTCCCTTGGACTGCAAGGAGATCAAATCAGTCCATCCTAAAGGAGATCAGTCCTGGGTGTTCATTGGAAGGACTGATGTTGAAGCTGAAACTCCAATACTTTGGCCACCTGATGTGAAGAAATGACTCATTTGAAAAGACCATGATCCTGGAAAAGATGGATGCTGGGAGGAGAAGGGGATGACAGAGGATGAGACGGTTGGATGGCATCACTGGCTCAACAGACCTGAGTTTGAGTAGGTTCTGGGAGTTGGTGATGGACAGTGAGGCCTGGTGTGCTGCAATCCATGGGGTTGCAAAGAGTCAGACACGACTAAGCAACTGAACTGTACTGACACTGTAAACTCACATTTGCGCGCACACACATACACACACATTCGTACATACACACAAATACCCTATCACATATATGTGCATAAATGTACCTTTTTGATTAGAGAATGTTTTGTGCTTGAATGTAACCCAGGTATACATTCAATTTGTGAATAATCTTGTTTTTATCTTTAATAACATTTCATAATTAATACAGATCTCAATACTTCTAGAATCCCCTCCCTCATACTGGAACTAACTCTGAAATGCCTATGGAATTCTGGACTTGCTAAAAGTGTCTTCAGTGCACCCTAACTAAGAGTTCAGAGATTTATATTTAGGGAGGTAAAAGCAGAGAAATAATTCAATAATGGCAATGATGTCTGTGCTTGTATAGTATTTTTTTCTCCATATCCCAAAAGTCTTCAAAACAATGCCAAGAAAGACAGGCTGCGTGTTATTACCCTCAGGTTACAGATGAAGAAATTGGGGATTAGATAATTTAAGTAAATTGACTACTTAAAATAGCATATATACCTCCCCTCCCTTTTGTTTTACTACAAATGCAATGCTTCTCAAACTACTCGATTCCCCCACCCAAAATTATAAGAGAAAATAGTATTCTAGAGAAAAATACAGAATTAGATACCAATAACTAAATGCTAAGCAACCTTGTATTTTGGAACACTAAACACTTGATTAAATCCCTAATATCTGACATGCCCCTTATCCATGATGCCAATTTAGATGACAGTACCATATAGCTACGAATAACCTTTGTACTCAAAACTAGAACATGAAACATAAATTCAGTCTATTGTCTCAGTGTTAGACTATGATGGATCACATACTCAGGGACTGATCTTAGTTTTTATCATGAAATTTATCCTCAGCTTCTTGACATATTTTCCATGTTACCACTTTCTCTGTGTAAAGCTACATGTCTCTGCCTTACTTGGGTCCATAGCTGATTTCAACAAAGTGCTTATATAGGGTGAATTTAAAGAAATTGGTGTGGCCAGTTTTCATTCCATCTTGTTATCATGGAGGCAAAGAAATTGGACTGTGTAACTAACATTACTGAGAAGTTTTGAAAGTGCTTATTATTTATTAGGAATGGTAGCCGTGTTGTCCTGTCATGGCTCTGCTCTGCAGACAAACAAGACTCAGAAATGAAATAAAATTCATTTACCTTTGCACCACTCTGTAATTCCTTGTGTTGTCTGCTCTTCCTGTTATTGGTTGAGGAAATGGGACCATACTACTCACTCGTGCAAACATGGTAATACATGCACACACACACAACTCAGCACCAGATGGGTTCTGGTTCCTTGAAAACTGGAAACAATCTAAGCAAGTGAAAATTGAGGCACATTAGAAATTCATGTTCTTTTCAGATTTTATTCTCCCTCTCTTAAAAGTTTTCAGTTCTTGCAAATTTGTATCAAGATTCTTATTTGTGTATCCTAAAGGACTGATACCAGTAAGCTGGGTGACACATTCTAAATTCAAACCACAATCAAGTGTGTTTGAATTTACAAAACCACAACTTCAATGAGGTTACATTGCATTTTAAAAAAGAAAGTTCATGAAAGATGTAATGACATTGTCTCCTGACCTATGCAACTTATTCTCACCTTACTTTTGTTCTTATATGATCAAGTGAAACATTTTTCTTCCATAGTTTAAGAATTTAAGATTTTCAAATCATTGTTTGTTAAGCATCAAAATACTTTATTCTACAACTAAATCCTTCCTCAAAGTTTCCTAAAATAAACAAACAATGTGGTTCCATGGGTCTGAAAATACTATCATCTGTTATTTGAAGGAGAAAGACCACACAAAAGCTTGTTCTTCCTTTCTATTTCACAGCCCCAAACAATATAATTTCTACTAAATAAGTGTTTGCAATTCTGCTTCTCTTCTGAACCTTTTTCTCACTACCTTATTTTATTAAGCCTTCATTATCTCACCTTCAGACAGATCTAATGTTCCTTTAATCTGTTGTTATTATCAGTTTTATTCTTCATCCCCATTCTAGGCCCGTTAATCCACTTTCTATCCCTCTGTGAGAGTAGGATGACTGAGAAAAAAACAAATGACCAGGTCACCCTTTTGTTATACAGGAAAATAAAAAGTCTGAGTCCTAAACAGATAATGCAAATTCTCTTAGTATGGTTAAAGTCCAGCTCTCCCTCCTTATTCCCTACTGCCCTTGAGGCACAGAATAAATTAAGGAATAAATGAGAGTGAGTGGAGAGACAGCAATTGGTAATATGCTAAATTTTTTGTCTGTACAAAATTTACAAACAGGCAAAGAAACTCTATGATTCCCTACTGGCTCAATGATAAAGAATCCACCTTCAATGCAGGAGACACAGGCTCGACTCCTGCATTGGGAAGATTCCCTGGAGGAGGGAGTGACAACCTACTCCAGTATTGTTGTTGGGAAAATCCCATGGACAGAGGAGCCTGGTGGGCTATAGTCCATAAGGTTGCAGAGAGTCGGACACAAATGAAGTGACTGAACATACACACACACAGAGATATTCTATTTACGAAATAATTTTTGACTGGTTTTTAAGTTGTTAAAAATGGGGGAGGGATATCCAATGTTCAGCTCTTTCTATCCCTTTTGAAGAGCCAATAAACTGAATAATATTGGTTTATGGATGACAGATCATGTATTGGAAGAAACAAATTTAGATAATAAGAATTCCTATAATCATTATTCAAACATTAGTATATTTTCATATTCTCTTTTGAGGGGCTTTTCTCAATGAAAACAGCAGTAAATTATCTTGGAAGTATTAACATAGCACCTGAAATATATCTCTGTAAAAGAATGACCTTCAGGTAGAAATCTTGTTGAGGGAATTTTTCTGCATCATTCAAACTCAAGCCTTTGTTAGTTAAAACAAAATGAGAGAAAAATAAATCTTGATGTGGAACATAGATTACAAAGTTGCTGGAGGGATTTAATTTGGGAGTAATTGTTTTACCTAGTCCAAGAACAGGTATTTTAAATTCACAGGGAGCAAAGGAATTGTATATGGCCAGGAGCGACATATGGAGAAGGCAATGACACCCCACTCCAGTACTCTTGCCTGTAAAATCCCATGGATGGAGGAGCCTGGTAGACTGCAGTCCATGGGGTTGCTGAGGGTCGGACACGACTGAGCGACTTCACTTTCACTTTCCACTTTCATGCATTGGAGAAGGAAATTGCAACCCACTCCAGTGTTCTTGCCTGGAGAATCCCAGGGATGGGGGAGCCTGGTGGGCTGCGGCCTATGGGGTTGCACAGAGTCGGACACAACTGGAGCAGCTTAGCAGCAGCAGGAGTGACATAAGGGTACAGTTACGCATCAGTTAGAATCTGTACACACTAAGACACTTTTTCAAGAATCCTGAAGCTATTAACAGACAAGCCAGAAACCCAGGATCAAGATCCCATCACTTTCTAAACTTTAGGGTTCTAATATCAGGTCCAAGAGTTATTGCTAAAAACAAGGTCAATAAAATCATCACTTCAAAATAAATAAGCTTATCCTATTTATCATCTTTGGCTTTTATATTACATAACTGTATAATCTCGGTCTATTAGAGGCTTCCTTGGTCATTCAGATGGTAAAGAATCTTATTAACCTAATATGTTTAATGAAATATTCAATCTGGAAAGACCTCATTGTAAGTAAGGCTTCTACTATGACTGTAACTTTCTAATATTCTAAACTTCATGCATGAACCCTACTAAACTAATGTCATATCCTAATGTATTATGCTCTATGTTTGTTCCTTTGTTCAAGTCTAGAATGCCTTCTCCTTGCCCCATCCTTTTTGTTGACCAAAAGAGCCCCTAATCTTCTTTAAAACCATGAGTCCTTTTACCTCCTTCAGAAAGCCTTGCCTGCATTTTAATTCATTCGTGGTTATATTTATAAAATGTTTGCTAGATGCATTGAGAGTGCTTATACACTTAATATTTTTCTCTCAAAGTCTTAGGGCTAATTCTTTCTCTCATGTTATGGGAGAAGAAATTTCAGTTCTTTGCTTATGAGTAAGTTGTCAAATATTGTAAAATGAAAATAGGATTCAAACCCAACCATAAACCCTAGAGTGACTGTCTAGTTCCTTATTGTACTACAGAGTATTGGGTTTGACCAACTCTGACTCTTCATGCATGATATTAATTTTGCCCCAATTACTTACAAAAATTTCAACTTAATTTCTTTCTTTACAATGGCTAGTCACACATATACACAACAAATACACAAAAATGAATACTTAACTAAAATACCAAAATACTATACTTTATAAATTTTGTTTTCTTTTTAAATCGTTGTGAGTCTGACTTGGGTAATGCACACCATGTGAAGCTAAAATCTACACTGCTATTATATCCACATGCATAGCCATTACTTGAAAAGAAATCTATCAGGAGCAGAGTGGCAAAGTTAAATTGGAAGGAGGATCAAGGTCTAACATCTTATATAAAATGAATGACTTCAGAATAACTATACATTGCATTGATATTTAATATTTCACAGATGCATGTATTCTATTTGTATGTGCTATTACTCGAACAGAAGCATTTGATGAAATTCCTCCCTCAAGGTCTGTAGGGTTTTTTAAATTTTCATGTTACAATGAATTTCTCAGGTCAAGTCAGTGGTAGCAAGGAAAAAAATGGCTATGATAAAATTTTCTTTTCTAATCTTCTGCTAGAGTCAAAGTTGTCTCAATTTATCAGTCACTCTGTCCTCATTAAAATCATTCTGCCTGCAGAGCATTTTATGAGTTTCCACATATGGAAATGGAGGACATAGGGGAGACAATGAGAATAAGTCATTTTTTTGAATGCACTGATGATAAAAGCTGCCATATTGTTAATTAACTTATATAAGTTTAATAAGCAATATGAATAGAGAAATGCATAGGTAAATGTACTAATGGTTGAATATTATTATTCCATTTTTAAACATATATGTGTGTCTATTTGTTTTTTTATATTTTATATTTATTTTTCAAAAGAAATACCTAAAAATGTTAAGGTATATTTATGTCTATAGGTTATGTGTCTATCCCTTTCTTAATAGTTATGTGGGAAGGCAGATGTATGGATATTGATTTTTTTCCTTTTGCTTATTCTGGTTATTTCTAAGGTTTTTAAAATTTTATTTTATTTTTGGCTGCACTGGGTCTTTGTTGCTTCTCGCAGGCTTTCTCTAATTGTGGCGAGCAGGGGCCACTCTACAGTTGCGATGTGCAGGCTTCTCACTGGCTTCTCTTGTTGCAGAGCACAGGCTCTAGGCACCCTGGCTTCTTTCAGTTGTTTGGCTCTAAGGAAAGTAACTCAGAAGCTGTGGCATGTGGAATCTTCACGGAAGGAAAGTGACTCAGTAGCTGTGGCATGTGGAATCTTCATGGACCAGGGATCAAACCTGTGTCCCCTGAGTTGGCAGGAGGAGTTTTATCTACTTCTCCAAGATGTCCTATTCTGGTTATTTTAAATTTGTATCAATTGCATAATTAACTATTAAAAAAATAAAGCACTGTAAGAAATTAAGCATTTAGCTTTTATATAACTTCATCTAATGTCTACTAAATGTTTTAGTTCCCTAGAAGTTCTTAGAAACTATCCATTTTAATCCTGAATATTGTTTTGTGAGGTCAACTTCAGTCTCTTTTCTACTAAACGATTTGCAATTTGGTTCAACTCACGTATCTGCTAAGTAAACTTGATATCTGTATCTTTTACAAATGGAACCCAACCCATAAGCAGCTCGTTTCTTCTAACTTTAGAAAAAGCATTCAAAATATGAATGATTCCCCTCATACCTTCCTACTACCTGAATTGAAGTCCCCATCAACTCTCATGTTAATTGCTGCAATTAACTACTAACAGATCTTGACACTTTTCTGGTCCCCTATAATCTATCACATGCTAGCTTACAGGTTTAGCAATTCTTGATGAGACCAACGTGGCTTCTGCTTCAAGATTGTTGCTTTAACTCTTCACTTCACCTGGCATATTCAACACTGGACTGCTGCATGACTTGATCCTTCATTTTATTCAAGTTTTGTTTGCAGAGGACAATCATGACCAGCTTATCTGAAATATCCCATTCCTTTAAACACTGGGATTTTTCTAGTATGAACTAGTTATCCTTAACTGTTGCATTTTTGTCTTGTCAACTTAACAGTTTTTCATTGGCCTTTAGCTTTTAATCCATCATAATCATTACAAATTTTATCACAAAATATCTCACTACAATTAAAAAAATAATTATTGAGGTGTAGTTGATTTATAATGTTATGTTAATTCCTGCTTTTCAGAAAAGTGATTCAGTTATACATATTTTTTCTAAATTATTCCTCCATTTGTTTATTTTTGGCAGTGCTAGATCTTCGTTGCCGCACGCAGACTTTCTCTAGTTGTGGTGTGCAGGCTTCTCATTGCAGTGGCTTCTCTTGCTGCAGAGCAGGGGCTCTAGGGCATGCTGGCTTCCCTAGCTGTGGTACGTGGGCCGCAGTAGTTGTGGCATGTGGGCTTAGGTGCCCCGTGGCGTGTAGAATCCTCTCAGACCAAGGATCCAACCTGTGTCCCCTGCACTGGCAGATTCCTAACCAATGGACCACCAGAGAAGTCCCTATTCTTTTTCATAGTCTATTTCATAGTCTAAAAAGACTATTCTTTTTCATAGTCTTTTCTATTACGGTTTATTACAGGATACTGAATATAGTTCCCTGTGCTATACAATAGGACTCTCTCTATTTTCTTTTAATAGAGCTTATGTATTCCCACTCTTGTTTGAGAAGTTTTTCCCCACCCTTAGCTTTTATATGTAGCCTCCAAGATTTACTTCTAACGTTGCTATTCCATAATGCATCTGAAAATTACTTTGCGTTATGATGTGAAGTGGAAGCTTAACTTAGCTTCATCCATTCATTTTACAAATCTTCACTTCACTTTATATTTATATTTCTCCATTGTATTTGTGTTGATTTAAGTGCTGATTATTGTCTGTTTTTCCTACTTGAATGTATTATCCTCATGAATAAGGCATTTTGTATCTTGATCATCACCAAAACATTTGAACTGCACACAGTAAGGATCCTGTAAATATTTGTTAAATAAGTTAACAAATACAGACACTAACATCATTTATTGTTTTAATTCCTAAAGTAATATTTAGACTCAGAATACACTTAATCTTTTTCCATGGGAAGTATACTTTATATTTTCACTTCATAAATGATGGAATTGAGGATAAGAACATGAAACTACTTGTACTTGTTAGGTGAGTGGGAAAGCTGGATGTGGAATGCACAGCCTGTGGATCATAATGTCTTCTGTTGTCTGCAGTGAAGAAGTAACTCCCTCTAGGCTTTTATTACTTCAACTAAAGATAAGGAACATGATCCTGATTTCCTAAGCAATGAGTAAACCATTCCAAGGACCTCAGAATCACTGATTCTAATTACTTCTAGAATCAGTTTCAAGTTTTCATCAGGTAGCCAGAGAGTAAAGGTTTCCATCTTCACATGAAAATTGATGATCATGGAAAATACTCTTTAATCTCTTTAATATTGATTAGTTTAGTCTAGTGACCTTGCAGAGATTCCGGAAATTTGAATGCATCTCTCCACTTTCCCTAGTCATTCAGTTTGCCAGTCTGATTTATTTTTATTTCATTCTAGAGAAAATGCTCTTCTTAATGTCCACCTGAATTTTAATGATTTGTTTATTTGTACACAGATTAGTAGGAAAAAAAATATCCTCCAATTACGCTGGTATTTCCAGAAGTCCAAGTCCTAGATGGATTTGTCTTAATTATATTTCAGGTTCTTCTGACACTCACAAACACATAAAAGCAAATTTTATTCTGTTCATCTATATCTTTAATTTGAGTAATCAATTGATATCTCCTCTATCTTTAAATGTACTGATATTTTCTCCTCAAATGTCTTTTTGCTGATAATCCCATCCAGCGAATAATTAAATTACCAATATTATATTTTTATTTTTTAGATATATCATTTGGTTCATATTTTCCATTTCTCTCCTTTTTTGGTACATATTTTACTTTAATCCTTCGGCATAGTAAAATCAGATGTGTGTATGTGCTAAGTTGTGCCCAGTATTTTTTGATCCCATTGTCTGCAAGCTCTCCAGGCTCCTCTGTCTATGGGATTTCCCATGTAAGAATACTGGAGTGGGTTTCCATTTCTTTTCCAGGGGATCATCCTCACCCAGGGATCAAACCCATATCACCTGTATTGACTCATTCCACTGAGCCACCGGGGAAGCTCCGAATAAAGTGTCTTGTCTGTAAATTTTATCATCTCCATCATTTCTGTTTTTAATGATCATTTAAAACACTTTTTGGTTGACATTTTTTACATATCATCATGCTTCACAAATTTTATGTGGATCTTGGATGTTGTGAATGTTATATTCATGAGTATCTGAATTTTGCTGTTTTCCTTTAAAGAATTACTGTCTGAACCACCAGGGAAGGAATTATGAGCTTTATTATGACAGTATTAATTCACTCATCTATCAGCTTTAGTTTGTTGAGATTTGTCTAGGCATTTTTTAAGAGTACCAATTACTTTAGAAACTATTTAGCCCTACTACTCAGTTCAGTTCAGTTCAGTCATAGCAAACACCCTCTTCCAACAACACAAGAGAAGACTCTACACATGGACATCACCAGATGGTCAACACTAAAATCAGATTGATTATATTTTCTGCAGACAAAGATGGAGAAGCTCTATACAGTCAGCAAAAACAAGACCAGGAGCTGACTGTGGCTCAGATCATGAACTCCTTATTGCCAAATTCAGACTTAAATTCAAGAAAGTAGGGAAAACCACTAGACCATTCAGGTATGACCTAAATCAAATCCCTTATGATTATACAGTGGAAGTGAGAAATAGATTTAATGGCCTAGATCTGATAGATAGAGTGCCTGATGAACTATGGAATGAGGTTCGTAACACTGTACAGGAGACAGGGATCAAGACCATCCCCATGGAAAAGAAATGCTAAAGAGTAAAATGGCTGTCTGGGGAGGCCTTACAAATAGCTGTGAAAAGGAGAGAAATGAAAAGCAAAGGAGAAAAGGAAAGATACAAGCATCTGAATGCAGAGTTCCAAAGAATAGCAAGAAAAGATAAGAAAGCCTTCCTCAGCAATCAATGCAAAGAAATAGAGGAAAACAACAGAATGGGAAAGACTAAAGATCTCTTCAAGAAAATTAGAGATACCAAGGGAACATTTCATGCAAAGATGGGCTCAATAAAGGACAGAAATGGTATGGACCTAACAGAAGTAGAAGGTATTAAGAAGAGGTGGCAAGAATACACAGAAGAACTGTACAAAAAAGATCTTCACGACCAAGATAATCACGATGGTGTGATCACTGACCTAGAGCCAGACATCCTGGAATGTGAAGTCAAGTGGGCCTTAGAAAGCATCACTACAAACAAAGCTAGTGGAGGTGATGGAATTCCAGTGGAGCTATTTCAAATCCTGAAAGATGATGCTGTGAAAGTGCTGCACTCAATATGCCAGCAAATTTGGAAAACTCAGCAGTGGCCACAGGACTGGAAAAGTCAGTTTTCATTCCAATCCCAAAGAAAGGCAATGCCAAAGAATGCTCAAACTACCGCACAATTGCACTCATCTCAAACGCTAGTAAAGTAATGCTCAAAATTCTCCATGCCAGGCTTCAGCAATACGTGAACCGTGAACTTCCTGATGTTCAGTCTGGTTTTAGAAGAGGCAGAGGAACCAGAGATCAAATTACCAACATCTGCTGGATCATCGAAAAAGCAAGAGAGTTCCAGAAAAGCATCTACTTCTGCTTTATTGACTATGCCAAAGCCTTTGACTGTGTGGATCCCAATAAACTGTGGGAAATTCTGAAAGAGATGGGAATACCAGACCACCTGATCTGCCTCTTGAGAAATTTGTATGCAGGTCAGGAAGCAACAGTTAGAACTGGACATGGAACAACAGACTACTCAAGTTGTGGGAATTTACAGTTTCTACTGAATGATCAAGTGAGAAATGAAAAATCTATGATGAATCAGAGCTAAAAAGTCTGCCTATATAGTGTGATTTCTGAGAAGTATTCTGTTTACAGCACACTCATCGTTCTTTGCAAGGCCTCCTGGAATTTTGCTCCATATGTACATACCTGGCGTAGTGTTTGGCAAAGATAGAACAGATTCCTGTTCAGGTTTCTGGTACTCTTTCTCTGTGTAGATCTGCCTTCTCCAAAATACTTCTCAGTGACATTCTTTAACCTCACTAACTTCTAATCTCTGTCTCCTCGACTCTGTGAAACCACTATGCTCTTCTTTGGAAATTTCCATCCTAGTATGGAAATTGGAATGAGTTTCTAGGAAGAAAACTAGGGCCATAGCGGAGTCCACCTTCATTTCTCTTCTCTCAGAGGTAACATTTCTGTGCTGCCTGCTTTCCAACATCTGAAGATAACTCTTACATGTATGGTATCTGGTCTTCTACTTGTTAACAGTAGGAAGGTGTAATGCACTGAATTATGCCTGCCCAAAATGCACACATTAAAGCTGTGATCCCCAGTGCCTTAGAATGTGACTGTATTGGAGATAAGACCTTTAAAGATGTGACTGAGATAAAATGAGACCATACAAGTGGACCTTAATTTATTACAATTGGTGGTCTTATACAAAGAGATAATTAGGACACAGATGCACATAGACCAGGGGACAACCATGTGAGGAATCAGTAAGAAGATGGCTGTCTCTAGATCAAGGAGAGAGACCCCAGAAGAAAGCAAACTTGGCTACACTTGGATCTTGGACATGGATACTGCACTTCTGCACTTTGATCTTGGAGTTCTAGTCTCCGGAACTGTGAGAAATACATTTCTGTTATTTAAGCCACAGCGTCTGTGGTATTTTGTTATGGTAGTCCCAGTAAACTCATGCAGGTCAAGTCAGATTTTCATTACTTCATCCTTTCCAACAGAAGAGTGCCTTAATAACATTATAAATTGCCCAGTATCATTTAAATTATATCTTAAAAATCAAGTATTCCACATATCACCTAGATGCCGTTTAGATAGAAGATTTATTTGAGGAAACACAAGTGTTGTAACTGTTAAATTGGATATTGTGCAATCTTTTATTTGAATGATTCATAGTATCTTATTATACAACATAGTCTTGTTTCAGTAAATCAGTGAGAAAAAAGCAAATGGCCTTTTCTTCCTCTAGCACTGAGTACTACAGCAACTGTTGTGCATTTTATAAATGAACACTTTTTCCATGAACGGAAAAGGGGCAGCAATTTCCTGTATGTCCATTGACTCCTAAGGATGATGTAAGTTATGGTTATAGATTATTAACTTTTAAATACACATGACACGGTATTTTTCACAGTGCCCGCCTCTACTAGATGATGGAAATGATCAAGTGAGCTTCTTAAATGGACTAGTAAATGAAAGAACTAAGAGTCTTACCAGTTAACCTTCCTGTTTCTGTGAGATCTTGGTGTTTTTCCACATTAAAGGGGATAGTTTCATCATTTTGGGTAAGGCCTCTGTTCTTTTCCCATATGAGCATGCCCAGTGGGATATTTAGAAATTTTTGTTTGTTTATGCTAAGAATGATCAAAACTTATTTTAACAAATGCTTTTGTAAGCCTGCGCAAATTAACCAATGAATACAAGATTTTCTTAAGAATGAGTATACTACCCAAACCACTTTATAGATTTAATGCAATCCCCATCAAGCTACCAATGGTATTCTTCACAGAGCTAGAACAAATAATTTCACAATTTGTATGGAAATACAAAAAACCTCGAATAGCCAAAGCTATCTTGAGAAAGAAGAAGGGAACTGGAGGAATTAACCTACCTGACTTCAGGCTCTATTACAAAGCCACAGTTATCAAGACAGTATGGTACTGGCACAAAGACAGAAATATTGATCAATGGAACAAAATAGAAAGCCCAGAGATAAATCCACACACATATGGACACCTTATCTTTGACAAAGGAGGCAAGAATATACAATGGATTAAAGACAATCTCTTTAACAAGTGGTGCTGGGAAAACTGGTCAACCACTTATAAAAGAATGAAACTAGAACACTTTCTAACACCATACACAAAAATAAACTCAAAATGGATTAAAGATCTAAACGTAAGACCAGAAACTATAAAACTCCTAGAGGAGAACATAGGCAAAACACTCTCCGACATACATCACAGCAGGATCCTCTATGACCCACCTCCCAGAATATTGGAAATAAAAGCAAAAATAAACAAATGGGACCTAATTAAACTTAAAAGCTCCTGCACAACAAAGGAAACTATTAGCAAGGTGAAAAGGCAGCCTTCAGAATGGGAGAAAATAATAGCAAATGAAGCAACTGACAAACAACTAATCTCAAAAATATACAAGCAACTCCTACAGCTCAACTCCAGAAAAATAAATGACCCAATCAAAAAATGGGCCAAAGAACTAAGTAGACATTTCTCTAAAGAAGACATACAGATGGCTAACAAACACATGAAAAGTTGCTCAACATCACTCATTATCAGAGAAATGCAAATCAAAACCACTATGAGGTACCATTTCACACCAGTCAGAATGGCTGCGATCCAAAAGTGTACAAATAATAAATGCTGGAGAGGGTGTGGAGAAAAGGGAACCCTCTTACACTGTTGGTGGGAATGCAAACTAGTACAGCCACTATGGAGAACAGTGTGGAGATTCCTTAAAAAACTGGAAATAGAACTGCCTTATGATCCAGCAATCCCACTGCTGGACATACACACTGAGGAAACCAGAAGGGAAAGAGACACGTGTACCCCAGTGTTCATTGCAGCATTGTTTATAATAGCCAGGACATGGAAGCAACCTAGATGCCCATCAGCAGATGAATGGATAAGAAAGCAGTGGTACATATACACAATGGTGTATTACTCAGCCATTAAAAAGAATACATTTGAATCAGTTCTAATGAGGTAGATGAAACTGGAACCTATTATGCAGAGTGAAGTAAGCCAGAAAGAAAAACACCAATACAGTATACTAACACATATATATGGAATTTAGAAAGATGGTAACAATAACCCTGTGTATGAGACAGCAAAAGAGACACTGATGTATAGATCAGTCTTATGGACTCTGTGGGAGAGGGAGAGGGTGGGGAGACTTGGGAGAATGGCACTGAAACATGTATAATATCATGTATGAAACGAGTCGCCAGTCCAGGTTCGATGCACAGTACTGGATGCTTGGGGCTGGTGCACTGGGATGACCCAGAGGGAGGGTATGGGGAGGGAGGAGGGAGGACGGTTCAGGATGGGGAGCACGGGTATACCTGTGGCAGATTCATTTTGATGTTTGGCAAAACTAATACAACATTGTAAAGTTTAAAAATAAAATTAAAAAAAAAACTGTGTACTTTGAAATATTTTTTGTTTTGCTTTATAATATATGAGGGAAACCTTGGCAGATGGCTATTGCAGACATGAGCTACACATACATGCCCACTGTTTATCTTAATATTCCTGAATAGATTATTGGTTGGTTTTTTATTTAGTCGCTAAGTTGTGTCTGACTCTTTCGACCCTGTGGACTGTAGCCTGCCAGGCTCCTCTGTCCATGGAATTTTCCAGGCAAGAATACTGAAGTGGGTTGCCATTTCCTTCTCCAGGGGATCTTCCCAACCCAAGGATTGAACTTCAGTTTCCTGCACTGCAGACAGATTCTTTACCAACTGAGCTATTAGGTGAAACCTATTTTATCATAGTTGAATTGTGAATTTGTAAGACATTAAAGAATTTTAGAGAGTTTTCTACTCATAGAGTAACATTAATAGTAAATACCGTATTACCTGGACTGTTAAGACACTTTTAACGAAAGCTTTGCTTTGGAAATACATATGTTGTACTCAAGCTGAATCAGATTTAGCTTTTGTTTAACAGATGGACAAGTTCTTTCTTTTTTTTTTATTTACTTTTTATTTTTTAATTTTATTTTATTTTTAAACTTTATAATATTGTATTGGTTTTGCCAAATATTGAAATGAATCTGCCACAGGTATACATGTGTTCCCCATCCTGAACCCTCCTCCCTCCTCCCTCCCCATACCATCCCTCTGGGTCGTCCCAGTGCACCAGCCCCAAGCATCCAGTATCGTGCATCGAACCTGGACTGGCGACTCATTTCATACATGATAGTATACATGTTTCAATGCCATTTTCCCAAATCATCTCACCCTCTCCCTCTCTGGTAACAATAACCCTGTATACGAGACAGCAAAAGAGACACTGATGTATAGGACAAGTTCTTTCAAAATGTTAATCCTAGCTCAGAATTCTCACTGACTGCTGTCATCTCAAGTCTTCTTTGATTCCTTGAAGAATACATGTGCCCAAACTTAGCATTTATCTGACTCTGCAAGGAGTGAAATGGATTTCAGGAAAATTTAATTAATGATGTTTTTAAAGGAGAAGATAAATTTATCATCATCAATGCACAGATTTTTCTGATGGCAAAATCACTGGCTACAAACATGACATTTTCACAATGTCAGTGAGCATATAGAGAGGCCTAAATAGACTTCCCATGAATGAGGGCACTGGGACAAGTCCTGAATGCCCCCAGATGACATAAGCTACACTCAAATAACCTTGATGCCCCATGAATTACAAAGGGTTGAATAGAGTTAGCAATGCATTCATTAAGACAAACTCATAAAATATTAGAATATGTTGAATCACGATATAAGGGAATGTGTTAAGATTAAATGAGTAGACATAATAATGCCATGTCTCCCTGTCTGGAACACCATAATAGAATGCTTCACAAACATTTAATGAATGAGTCTTCACTTTCTTCAAGTAGTAAATGGAAATTAAATCAACACCAGCTTGTAAGTAGATGGTGGTGGTTGATGGTAGCTTAATTACTCAGTTGTTACCAGTTCTTTATGACCACATGGACTATAGCCCTCCAGGCTCCTCTGTCCATGAGATTTTCCAGGCAGGAATACTGGATAGTTTGTGTCAATACCAAACATTCCAATAACTAACTGAATGATCTTTGACATAATAGTGAACTTCATGTCATGAGCTTATTTTTTTATCTATAATTTTTTTTTGTTTTCATTCAAAATATTAGTTTTTCAAGAAAATATTATATGTTCAGTAAAATGAGCTGAGAGAACTCTAGTTAATGTATTGCCCATTTGGAGAGTCACCAAAATCACTAAAGCCCTCATAAATATCCTGATGGTAAAGACATATATTGCATGTTAGGTAAAATTTTTCAAAACTTATTTAACAAAGAATCCATTTTTATCTACTTCTATAATATCTATTACTGATCCATTAAATGCAGCACAAAGAGGAACAATTTGCCAAGACTCTTTCCAGATTTATTCTGAGATTCAGTATGTTACAAGACTCCATTGGATGGTCAATAAATGAAAGAAATTGTTTCCTTCCCAATCTTCACTGGTGAATATTCCTTAGTAGCTTTGCAAAATTGTTGGTTTTAGACTTTGAGCTCCATTCTTCAGAAAACCCAGGCCAAAAATTAAAAATATTCTCAAAATTGCTCATAGAACCAAGTGTAAAATGCAAAACTATAAAACTCCTAGAAGACAATACAGGAGAAACTCTCCTTTGGTCTAGAGATGAGTTTTTAGACACAACAGCAAAGGTGGTGAAGGAAATAATAAGTTGAATGTCATTACATATTTTTAATTGTTATGAAAGAAATATTGTCAAAGGATTAAAATACATACCATGGACTGGAAGAAAATATTTGCAAAAGACATATTTGATAAAAGACCTGTTATCCTGAATATACACATTACTCTTAAAACTTAATCATAAGAAAATAATTCAGTTTTAAAATGAGCAAAATATCTGAATCTCACCATAGAAGATATACACATGACAAATAGACATATTAAAAGATGCTCAACATTATATGTAGTTAGAGAATTTCAAAGTAAAAGACAAACTAGATACTACTACACACATGTTGCTAAAATTAAAAACATTGACAGCACTAAATGCTGACAAGGACTTGGAACAACATGAATTCTCATTCATTACTGGTAGTAATACAAAATGGCATAGCCACTTGGGAAGCGAGTCAGTAGTTCTTGGAGAACTAAATATCTTACCATAGTATCCAGCAGTCACACCCCTTAAACTTTGATGAATGAATTGAAAACTATATCCACACAAAAGCTGTACATAGATGTTTGTAGCAGTTTTATTCATAATCGCCAAAATTTAAAGGAAACTAAGATGTCCTTCAATAGGTTAATGGATAAAATCAGGCAAGATCAGTTCAGTCGCTCAACTGTGTCCAACTCTTTGTGACCCCATGAATTGCATCACGCCAGGCCTCCCTGTCCATCACCAACAACAGGAGTTCACCCAGACTCATGTCCATAGAGTCGGTGATGCCACACAGCCATCTCATACTCTGTTGCCCCCTTCTCCTCCTGCTTCCAATCCCTCCCAGCATCAGAGTCTTTTCCAATGAGTCAACTCTTCGTGTGAAGTGGCCAAAATATTGGAGTGTCAGCTTTAGCATCAGTCCTTCCAATGAACACCCATGACTGATCTCCTTTAGGATGGACTGGTTGGATCTCCTTGCAGTCCAAGGGACTCTCAAGAGTCTTCTCCAACACCACAGTTCAAAAGCATCAATTCTTTGGCGCTCAGCTTTCTTCACAGTCCAACTTTCACATCCATACATGACTACTGGAAAAACCATAGCCTTGACTAGACGGACGTTTGTTGGTAAAGTGATGTCTCTGCTTTTGAATATGCTATCTAGGTTGGTCATAACTCTCCTTCCAAGGAGTAAGCGTCTTTTAATTTTGTGGCTACAGTCACCATCTGCAGTGATTTTGGAGCCCAAAAACATAAAGTCTGACACTGTTTCCACTGTTTCCCCATCTATTTCCCATGAAGTGATGGGACCAGATGCCATGATCTTCTTTTTCTGAAGGTTGAGCTTTAAGCCAACTTTTTCACTGTCCTTTCACTTTCATCAAGAGGCTTTTGAGTTCCTCTTCACTTTCTGCCATAAGGGTTGTGTCATCTGCAAATCTGAGGTTATTGGTATTTCTCCTGGTAATCTTGATTCCAGCTTGTGCTTCTTCCAGCCTAGCGTGTCTCATGATGTACTCTGAATAAAAGTTAAATAAGCAGGGTGACAATATACAGCCTTGATGTACTCCTTTTCCTATTTGGAACCAATCTGTTGCTCCATGTCCAGTTCTAACTGTTGCTTCCTGACCTGCATATAGGTTTCTCAACAGGTAGGTTAGGTGGTCCGGTAATCTCATCTCTTTCAGAATTTTCCACAAATTATTGTGATCCACACAATCAAGGGCTTTGGCATAGTCAATAAAGCAGAAATAGATGTTTTTCTGGAACTCTCTTCCTTTTTCGATGATCCAGCAGATGTTGGTAATTTGATCTCTGGTTCCTCTGCCTTTTCTAAAACCAGCTTGAACATCTGGAAGTTCATGGTTCATGTATTGCTGAAGCCTGGCTTGGAGAATTTTGAGCATTACTTTACTAGCATGTGAGATGAGTGCAATTGTGTGGTAGTTTGAGCCTTCTTTGGCATTGCCTTTCTTTGGGATTGGAATGAAAACTGACCTTTTCCAGTCCTGTGGCCACTGCTGAGTTTTCCAAATTTGCTGGCATATTGAGTGCAGCACTTTCACAGCATCATCTTTCAGGATTTGAAATAGCTCAACTAGAATTCCATCACCTCCACTAGCTTTGTTCCTAGTGATGCTTTCTAAGGCCCACTTGACTTCACATTCCAGGATGTCTGGCTCTAGGTCAGTGATCACACCATCGTGATTATCTGGGTCATGAAGATCTTTTTTGTACAGTTCTGTGTATTCTTACCACCTCTTCTTAATATCTTCTGCTTCTGTTAGGTACATACCATTTCTGTCCTTTATCGAGCCTATCTTTGCATGAAATGTTCCCTTGGTATCTCTAATTTTCTTGAAGAGATCTCTAGTCTTTCCCATTCTGTTGTTCCTCTATTTCTTTGCATTGATCACTGAGGAAGGCTTTCTTATCTCTTCTTCCTATTCTTTGGAACTCTTCATTCAGATGTTTATATCTTTCCTTTTCTCCTTTGCTTGTCACTTCATTTCTTTTCATAGCTATTTGTAAGGCCTCCCCAGACAGCCATTTTGCTTTTTTGCATTTCTTTTCCATGGCGATGATCTTGATCCCTGTACAATGTCACGAACTTCCATCCATAGTTCGTCAGGCACTCTATCAGACCTAGTCCCTTAAATCTATTTCTCACTTCCACTGTTTAATCATAAGGAATTTGATTTAGGTCATATTTGAATGGTCTAGTGGTTTCTCTACTTTCTAAAATTTAAGTCTGAATTTGGCAAAAAGGAGTTCATGATATGAGCCACAGTCAGCTCCCGGTCTTGTTTTTGCTGACTGTATAGTGCTTCTCCATCTTTGGCTGCAAAGAATATAATCAATCTGATTTTGGTGTTGACCATCTGGTGATGTCCATGTGTAGAGTCTTCTCTTGTGTTGTTGGAAGAGGGTGTTTGCTATGACCACTGCGTTATCTTGGCAAAACTCTGTTAGCCTTTGCCCTGCTTCATCCTGTATTCCAAGGCCAAATTTGCCTGTACCCCAGGTGTTTCTTGACTTCCTACTTTTGCATTCCAGTCCCCTATAATGAAAAGGACATCTTTTTTGGGTGTTAGTTCTAAAAGGTCTTGTAGGTCTTCATAGAACTGTTCAACTTCAGCTTCTTCAGCGTTACTGATTGGGGGATAGACTTGGATTACTGTGATATTGAATGGTTTGCCTTGGAAACAAACAGAGATCATTCTGTCATTTTTGAGATTGCATCCAAGTACTGCGTTTTGGACTCTTTGGTGACCATGATGGCTATCCATTTCTTCTGAGGGATTCCTGTCCACAGTAGTAGATATAGTGGTCATCTGAGTTAAATTCACCCATTCCAATCCATTTTAGTTTGCTGATTCCTAAAATGTCAATGTTCACTCTTGCCATCTCATGTCTGACCACTTCCAGTTTGCCTTGAATCATGGACCTAACATTCCAGGTTCCTATGCAATATTGCTCTTTACAGCATCGGACCTTGCTTCTATCACCAGTCACATCCACAACTGGGTATTGTTTTTGTTTTGGCTCCATCCTTCATTCTTTCTGGAGTTATTTCTCCACTGATCTCCAGTAGCATATTGGGCACCTACCGATCTGGGGAGTTCCTCTTTCAGTATCCTATCATTTTGCCTTTTCATACTGTTCATGGGGTTCTCAAGGCAAGAATATGGAAGTGGTTTGCCATTCCCTTCTCCAATGGACCACACTCTGTCAGACCTCTCCACCATGACCCGCCTGTCTTGGGTGGCCCCACATAACATGGCTTAGTTTCATTGAGTTAGACCAGGCTGTGGTCCATGTGATTAGATTGACTAGTTTTCTGTGATTATGGTTTGTGTGTCTGCCCTCTAATGCCTCTAACAACACCTTCCGTCTTACCTGGGTTTCTCTTAACTCGGACGTGTGGTATCAAAAAATATGGTACATCCAGACAATGTAACATTATTCATTACTAAGAAGAAAAGAAATGAAAATACAAAGAGGAATCTTAGATCGAATTACTCAGTGAAAAAGCTAACCTGAAAAGACTACATACTGTTAAATTCAAAGTACATTACATTCTAGAAAAGGTAAAACTATGGAGACAGTGAAAAGATTAGTAACTCTCATTGTATTGAGGGAGCAAAGGATGAATAGGTGGTCTATAGGGGATATTTAAGGCTGTGCAAACTATTCTGTATGAAGCGGTAATGGTAGACACCTGCTCTTATACATTTGTCAAAACCCAGAGAATGTAAAACACACAGTGAAGTCTAATGTAAACTATAGACTTTTGGTGATAATGATGCGTGAGTGTTGGTTCATCAACGGTAACGTGCATTCCATTCTTACCTAGGGTGTGGACGGTGAGATTACGAGGGGAGAGAGCGTATGAGAACTCTGTAGCTATATGTTTTTCATGGTATGAATATATCACCATTTATTTATCTATTTTATTCTCTTGATAGACTTCAAGGTTGTTTCCTGATCAGGGCTACTTCGAGTACTGCTGCCATAAAAATTCTTGTATATGTCTCTGTGGTACACATGTAGGCATTTCTGTTGTCTTATATATGTATGAGTTATTTTGCTGGATCTTATGATATGCTTGGTTTAACAGCTAATCTCAAACATCTCTAAAGAGCTTTTTCCAGTATGAGTGTTTACTTCTCCTTCTTCTTGAACACTTGGAGTTACCATATGATTTCAACCATGCTAGTGGTTTGTAATGTATTTTGTTGTGGTGTTTATTTTAATTTCTCTGACTAGTGGCATTAAGCAACTTTTCACATATTTGCTGAACATTTGGGTGTACAGTTTTTTGTAAAATTTCTATTCAAGGACTTACCAATTTTTTCTCTTCCCCACCTTCCTTTCTCCCTTCCTTTTTCCCTCCTCCTTTGTCTTTTTTCCCCCACAGTTGGATTGTGTATCTGTTTATTATGCATTTGTGAGAGTTCCAAATGTACTCTACATATGATGAATCCTTTGCCAAATATATGTTTTGTAAAGATGTTTTTGATATAAGTTGAAATTTTTATTTTTAATGTAGTTCACTAAAGGAAACTTTTGTTTTATGGTTACTACATTATGTATGTTAGCAATTTTTTCCTTCCCAAGTCATAAAATAATTATGCTATATGTAGCATTCTAGAATCTTCATTGTTCAACCTTTCATATTTAGATTTATAAACAATCTGGGGCCTATTTTGTTTATGATGTGTGGTAAGAGTATAAATTCATTTTTTTCACTATGAATATACAAGAGCATGTATATTATTTATTTAAAAGATATGCAATTTTTTTGTGCCCTGGCTGATATATTTGTCATAAATTATTCTACTTTACTTGTGTGAGTCTGCTTCTGACCTGTCTATGCTGTTAGATTAAAAATATATATATTTTTTAGTTTTAAGAGCAGTTTTAGGTGTAAGCATGTTATTCCATTTTTTTAATTGATTTTTGGCTGAGCTGAAATCTTCATTGCTGGGCGTGGGCTTTGTCTAGTTGCAGCAAGCAGGGACTACTCTTAATTGCAGTGCATGGACTCTCACTGTGGTGGCTTCTCTTGCTGCGAGGCACAGGCTCTGGGCACGTGGGCTTCAGCAGGTGCAGCTCATGACTCCAGAGCACAGGCTCAGTAGTTGTGCTGAATAGGCTTAGTTGCTCTGTGGCATGTGGGATCCTCCTAGAACAGATACTGAATCCATGTCCCCTGCATTGGCAGGCAGATTCTCACCCACTGGACCATCAGGGAAGCCCCTCCATTTTTTGTTCATCTCACTTTGGACCAATTTGACACCACTCATTCTTTAGTGTTCTTTATATTAATATCTTGTAGTTCAAGACATTCAATTCTGTTGTTTCTTTAGAAAATCTTGATGTTGTTAGCGATTTTATTCAATATAGAATATAAAAAAAAACAAATAAAAATAAAAGGTCAAAATGAAACAAAATTCTTGTTGAGCATTTATTTTTAAAAAAATACATTTATTAGGTCCTCTTTTCTCTCTCATTTACTGTGTAAAGGTCTTGCATATCTCACGTCTATTTACCCTTTATATTTGGTGTTATTTTGGTATCATTTTAAATGTTACCTTTCATTTTTCCATTTTTTTTCCTAAGGGTTTTAGTGCCTGTGTACATGAATGAAATGTTTTGTTGTTCAGTCGCTCAGTTATGTCTGCCTCTTTGCGACTCCATGGACTGCATGCCAAGCTTCCCTGTCCTCCACCATCTCCTGGAGCTTGCTCAAACTCATGTCTATTGAGTTGGTGATGTCATCCAACCATCTCATCCTCTATTGTCCCCTTCTTCTTCTGCCTTCAGTCCTTCTCAGCATACAGGTCTTTTCCAGTGAGTCGGGTCTTTTCCAGTGAGTCGGCTTTTCCAGTGACCATTTTGCATCAGATGGTCAAAGTATTGGAGCTTCAGCCTCAGCATCAGTCCCTCCAGTGAATATTCAAGATTGATTTCCTTTAGGATTGACAGGCTGGATCCCCTTGCAGCCCAAGGGACTCTCAAGAGGAGTCTTGTCCAATACCACAGTTTAAAAGCATCAATTCTTTGGTGCTTAGCCTTCTTTATGGTACAACTCTCACATCCATACATGACTACTGGAAAAACCATAGCTTTGACTAGATGGACCTCTGTTGGCAAAGTAATGCCTCTGCTTTTTAATACGCTGTCTAGGTTTGTCATAGCTTTTCTTCCAAGGAGCAAGCATCTTTTAATTTCATGGCTGCAGTCACCATCTGCAGTGATTTTGGAGCCAAAGAAAATAAACTCTGTCACTGTTTCTGTCATTTCCCCATCTATTTGCCATGAGGTGATGGGATGGGATGTCATGATCTTAGTTTCTTGAGTCTTGAGTTTTTAGCCAGCTTTTTCACTCTCATCTTTCACTGTCATCAAGAGGCACTTTAGTTCCTCTTGGCTTTCTGCCTTAAGGGTGGTGTTATCTGCATATCTGAGGTTGTTGGTATTTCTCCCAGCAATCTTGATTCCAGCTTGTGCTTCATCCAGCCTGGCATTTCACATGATGTAGTCTGCATATAAGTTAAATAAGCAGGGTGACAATATACAGTCTTGGCATACTCCTTTCCTGGTTTTGAATATAGTCCTGCATATACTTTACAGTGCCTAAATTCACACATGGATGTTAACATATGTTCTATGATCTTAGACTTTTTATATAAACAATCATAGAAATTTTAATTTCTCTCTTTCAAATTTTTATATACATGTAATATTTTCCTTTACTTTTCTTGTGTATTATATTGGTTAGATCCTGTCTACTAACTGTGGTGTTGGAGAAGACTCTTGAGAGTCATTTGGACTGCAAGGAGATCCAACCAGTCCTTCCTAAAGGAAATCAGTCCTAAATATTCATTGGAAGGACTGATGCTGAAACTGAAACTCCAATACTTTGGCCACCTGATGTGAAGAACTGACTCATTTGAAAAGACCCTAATGCTGGGAAAGATTGAAGGCAAGAGGAGAAGGGGATGACAGAGGATGAGATTGTTGGATGGCATCACTGACTCAGTAGATACGAGTTTGAGTTGGTGATGGACATGGAGGCCTGGTGTGTTGCAGTACATGGGGTTGCAAAGTGTTGGACATGACTGAGCGACTGAACTGAACTGAACAAGATACCAGAGACTGAGTAGTTTTTAAACAGTATATATTTTTTCTCACAGTTTCAGAGGCTGAAAGTCTGTAATCTGGGGGGCCAGCATGATCAGGTGAAAATTCTCTTTCAGCTTGCAGACTTCTCTTTGTATCTTCAGATGGTGGGACAAGCTAGCTAGCTCTGTGGAATCTCTTTTTACAAGGGCATTTCACCCATTCCTAAGGGCTCCATGCTAATGATCTAATCACCCTCCAAATGCACCCCTTACTATTACCATCACTTTTGAATATGAATTGTGAGGAAACACATTTATACCATAGCAATCTTCTAATGTCATTATCATTAAACAGAAGTAGTAATAGTGAAACATTTTTTCTGATTCCTAATCTTCAGAAAAAGTTTTTAATAATTTACCACAAAGTACAATTTATCTGAAAGTATTTGTGGAATTTCTTTACCAGATTAAATGCTCTAATTTCTAGTTCATAGAATTTATTTCGTAAATCCATGGTGAATATTCTAAAATGCTTTTTTCAACTGTTATAATAATTCAGTTCAGTTCAGTTCAGTCACTCAGTCATGTCCGACTCTTTGCGACCCCATGAATTACAGCATGCCAGCCTCCCTGTCCATCACCAACTCCTGGAGTTTACCCAAACTCATGTCCATCGAGTCAGTGATGCCATCTAGCCATCTCATCTTCTGTTGTCCCCTTCTCCTCCTCCCCCTATCCCTCCCAGCATCAGGGTCTTTTCCAATGAGTCAACTCTTCAATTGAGGTGGCCAAAGTATTGGAGTTTTGGCCTCAGCATCAGTCCTTCCAATGAACACCCAGGACTGATCTTTAGGATGGACTGGTTGGATCTTCTTGCAGTCCAAGGGACTCTCAAGAGTCTTCTCTAACACCACACTCCAAAAGCATCAATTCTTCTGTGCTCAGCTTTCTTCACAGTCCAACTCTCACATCCATACATGACCACTGGAAAAACCATAGCCTTGACTAGAGGGACCTTTGGTGGCAAAGTAATGTCTCTGCTTTTGAATATGCTATCTAGTTTGGTCCTAAGTTTCCTTCCAAGGAGTAAGCATCTTTTAATTTCATGGCTGCAGTCACCATCTGCAGTGATTTTGGAGCCCCCCAAAATAGTCTGACACTGTTTCTACTGTTTCCCTATCTATTTCCCATGAAGTAATGGGACCAGATGCCATGATCTTCGTTTTCTGAATGTTGAGCTTTAAGCCAACTTTTTTGCTCTCCTCTTTCACTTTCATCAAGAGGCTTTTTAGTTATAATAATTATACCTCCTTTATTCCTTAGTGTGGTGAATTGTCTTTATTGAACTTTACATGTGAACAGCAAGCATTTGGAATTAATCTTTGCTTGAATGTGATGTATTATCTTGTTTAAATAATGTAGTGTTCATTTTAAATATTTTATTAAGATATTTTCATTTACATGCATGCAGGTTTGCCTTGCCAGTTTCCATTCTCAAAATGTTTTTGGTCTTAGTATCAAGTTCATATATAATAAACTCATAAAAGAGTTAGGGAGTGTTCCTTCATATCCTATTTTGTATATAATTTTGTGTAAGTGCTGACATTTATTCTATTGGAATAACTCACATAATTCACAAGCAATGCTGGGCCTGAAGTTTTATTTTTAGGAAAAGTTTTACTTAAATATATCAGTTTA
This sequence comes from Bos javanicus, assembly GCF_032452875.1. NCBI lineage: Eukaryota > Metazoa > Chordata > Mammalia > Artiodactyla > Bovidae > Bos > Bos javanicus. The sequence continues at coordinate 31,458,825 of NC_083885.1, read as the reverse complement.
ATAGATATAAACTTGTCAGGTTTTCTACTTCTTCTTTTGTCCATTTGGTGTTTTTGTTTTTGAAAAAAAAAATTGTCCATTTCACCTAAATTTTCTAATGAACTGTTCATAATAATTATAATAATTGTTAATAAAACTTACTATAATTACTGCCTGTACGATTTTTGTTATTTTCTCATTCATAATACCAGTTATTTGTGCTTTTTTTCTATACCACTAATTTCAGTCCAACTTTTGTAGATTTTCACTTTTACACATATGTTCTTCACTTCATTGGGTCTTGCTCTTATTTTCATCATTTCTTTCCATCGAAAATACATTTAGTAGCCATTCAGATTCATATCGTGATTTCTTTTGTGTCCCAAGGTTTTTTAGAATTCTATTGCTAATTAACTAATATTTGAGCGGTTTGAATGTACCATTTTGTTGTAGATATGTAAATGTAACCCATTGGTTTAGGATGTTAAATTATGCATAATTTTAATCCTTTAATAGTCCTTCAGATTCAGCTTATGGTCTATCATCTGGTCAATTTTGATTATATACACACACACACACACACACACACACACACACACACATATATATATATACTTGAAAAGTTTGTTCATTTGCAGTTATTCTTTGCAGGGTTCTAGATATATCAGTTTTGTTAACTTTATTAATCATTCTGCCAAACTATTTTATGTTCTTTAAATTTTTATCTGATTATTCTGTTGAAGCTTCATAGACATCTATTTCCCTAAGACTGTAGATTTTTCTGTTTTTCTTGTTAGCTTAGCAAGGATTTGTTTTAATATGTTTTAAATTATGGTCTTAGACAAACATAATTTAGGATTATTATATATGTCTAAAGGTTGATCTTATTAACTTCTTGAAATGCCCCTCTGTGTATCCTGTAATACTACCTATCTTAAGACGATCTAATGTTAGTTATGCTACCTAGGTTTTCATTAGTGTCTGCATTACATATCTTTTTTCAATTAGGGTCAAACTCTGTATTCTTATATTAAAATGTTGTTTCTGTGAACAATAAATCATTGGATATTTATTTATCCAGCCTACCAGCCATTGTCTTTTTTATGGAGAATTTATTCTACATGTATTTAGTGTAATTATTGGAGAAGGCAATGGCACCCCACTCCAGTACTCTTGCCTGGAAAATCCCATGGACCGGGGAGCCTGGTAGACGGTAGTCCATGGGGTCGCACAGAGTCGGACACGACTGAACGACTTCACTTTCACTTTTCACTTTCATGCATTGGAGAAGGAAATGGCAACCCACTCCAGTGTTCTTGCCTGGAGAATCCCAGGGACGGGGGAGCCTGGTGGGCTGCCGTCTCTGGGGTTGTGCAGAGTTGGACACGACTGAAGTGACTTAGCAGCAGCAGCAGTGTAATTATTATTTTGGTTAAATCATTACTATTTCTTTATTTAACCAACTTATTTATTTTTTGATTCTTGCATTCCTTTGGATTCATCTATTCCTTTTCTATTATTTAATTTCCCATTTAGAATGTCAGTTATATACTTTTTCCCAATTTTTTCCTATTGTGGTGAAAAACACACATAACCTAAAATCTACCAACTTAATCATTTTTTTATTTTCAGTTTTATTAATCTGTAATTGACATACAACACTGTATAAGTTTCAGGTGTACAACGTAATGATTTGAGTTACATATATCATGAAATAATCACAGTAACTTTAGTCAATATTCATCATCTTGTATAGATAAAAAATAAAAGAAAAAACTTTTTTTTCTTTATGATAAGAACTTTTAAGATTTACTCTTTCAACAACTGACATATATAATATCACAGTATTAATTATTTTTATCATGTTGTACATCACATCCCTGGTACTTCTTTATCTTATAATTGTAAGTTTGTGACTACCTTCATTCAGTTCTCCCTGTCCCCCACCTCCACTTTGGTAACCACAAATCTGATCTGTGTGAGTTTGGTTTTTAAGTATAATTGCCCTACGATCCTACGTTAGTTCTTAGTGTCCAGCATAGCAATTCAGTATTTCACCATAATAAGCCTAGTTACCATATGTCATCATTTAAAGATACAGAATTATTATTGACTATATTCCCCATGCTATACATTTCATAGCTGTGACCCATTTATTTTGTAAATGAAAGTTTGTACGTCTTAATCTTCCATACCTTCTTCTGTCCTCCCTCCCACCCTTTCCCTCTTTCAACTCCCTATTTTTTCCATATATATATATATATATATATATATATATATATATATATATATATTGCTCTGTTTCTGTTTTATGTTCATTTGTTTTGATTTTTAATTTCCGTATGTAAATACAGTCATACAGTATTTGTCTTTCTCTTTGAAATAAGTGACTTATTTCACTTAACATAATACCCTCTAGGGCCATCCGTTGTGTTGCAAATAACAATATTTCATTCTTTTTTCATGGCAGAGTAATTGGGTGATCTATGATGGACAGTTATTTTGCTTCCATATCTTGGTTCTTGGCTATTGTAAATAATACTGTAATGAACAGAGGGGTGCATGTATCTTTTTGAGTTAGTGTTTTGATATTCTTTGGAAACATATCCAGGGATGGAATAGCTGGATCATAATGTACTTCTGTTTTTAAACTTTTTGCGGAACTTCCATACTGCTTTCCGTATTGACTACACCAATTTACATTCCCATGAACAGTGCACAGGGATTCTTTTTTCTCCACATCCTCACTGATACTTGCTATTTTTCTTTTATCATTTGATAATAGTCCTAACAGGTGAGGTGACATCTCATTGTGGTTTTAACTTACATTTTCCTGATTATTACTGAAGTGGAACATCTTTTCATGTGCCTGTTGATCATCTTATCTTCTTTGGAAAAATGTCTGTTGAAGTCCTTTGCCCATTTTTGAAACCATATTTTTTCTCTGTTTGTTTATTTGATGTTGAGTTGTGTTATATTCATCCCTTATCAGATGTTTATTTTGCAAATGTGTTCTTCCATTCAGTAGGTGCTCTTCATTTTGTTGATAGTTTCCTTTGCTGTACAAAAGGTTTTAGTTTGATACAGCACCATTTGTTTATTTCTGCTTTTGTTTCCCTTGCCTGAGTCCTCACAAAGAGTCAGACATGACTGAGTGACTTCACTTTCACCTTTTCTTGCACTTTCCCTTGCCTAAGGCGATCTATCAAAAAAACATTGCTCTGACCATCATCAAAGTGCACACTGCATATATTTTCATCTAGGAGTTTCATGACTTTGGATCTCACATTTAAATCTTTAATTCATTTGAACTTATTTTGTATATGGTGCAAGAAAGTAATCCATTTTGATTCTTTTGCATGCAGCTGTCCAGTTTTCTCAACATCACATATTGAAGAAACTGTCTTTTCCTCATTGTATATTCTTGCCTCCTTTACTGTAGATTAATTGACCATATAAATGTGGGTTCATTTCTGGACTCTTTATTCCATTGATCTACCTGTGTTTTTGTGTCAGTACTATTTTAGTTACTGTAGCTTTGTAGTATAGTTTGAAATCAAAGCGACTTGATATCGCTAATGTTTTTCTTTCTCAAAATCTTTTTGGCTATTCAGTGTCTTTTGTGTTTCCATACAAGTTTTAAAATTCTTTATTCTGGTTCTCTGAAAAATGCCATTGATATTTCATTAGGGATTGCATTGAATCTGTAGATTGCCTTAGGCAGCATGGTCGTTTTAACAATGTTAATTCTTCCAATCCATCTGTAAAACGTATCTTTGTTTACCTTATCAAAATATCCGTAAGCATTATCTATGTTGTAGCATTTGCCATGATATCCTTTCTTTTTAAGGTTGAATGATAATATATGCAAATACTACATTTTAATTACCCATTCATCCATTGGTATATCCCAAATTACTTCCATATTTTAGCTATTGTGAATATTGGTGATATGAACATGTATGTACAAATATTTCTTTGGGATCCTGCTTTCATTTCTTCCGGATATTTTGTCACTGTTCAGTTGCTGAGTCATGTCCTACTCTTTAAGACCCATGGACAGCAACACAGCAGGCCCTTCACTGTGACCTGGTGTTTGGGCAAATTCATGTCTATTGAGTCAGTGATGCTATCTAATCATCTCACCCTCTGCCTCTCCCTTCTCCTTTTGCCTTCACACTTTCCCAGCATCAGAGTCTTTTCCAATGAGTAGACTATTTTGGGTATATACTCATGTTATAGGCTGAGTGTTTGTACTTTCTAAAAATCATGTGATCAATTCTTAATGCCTATTGATGATATTATGGGGTGAGCCTTTTGGGGGTGATTAGGTTATGAGGGCTCTGCCCTCATGAATGAAATTAATATCCTTATAAAAGTAGTTCAAGAGAAATCCCATGTCCCTTATGCTGTATCCACATGTGTCTTTTTATTTCCATAAGTTTTATATTGAGAAAGGAACCATATTTTCAGTGGCTTTTTATGGCCTTTTGACAGCTACTTGTAACTAGTTATGACTGCTGCTGCTGCTACTGCTGCTAAGTCGCTTCAGTCGTGTCCGACTCTGTATGACCCATAGACCGAGCACCAGGTTCCCCGGTCCCTGGGATTCTCCAGGCAAGAACACTGGAGTGGGTTGCCATTTCCTTCTAGCAAATAGAAATTACCTCTAGTAGCATTAGGAGCAGTTGACATGGAAAGTGAATCTGTTATTGTAGAGGAGGTTTTTGTTTTGTTTTTTATAATTTACTGTATTATGCCCCTATTCCTTGTTTACTATTTCAACTCAAAGTATTTACATGATTGCATAGTACTTAAGTCACTTTCACCAGTGGAAATGAAAAATGCAGAAGGCTTGCCATTGGTTGGAAAAGTTGGCATTATATGAGGCAGGGCAACATATTTTTGCAACTCTATTTCAGACCATGTCTTAAGGGCATTTTAGACGTGTCATCAACATTAATCTCCAAAGCAACCCTGTGAGAGGAGTGATGCTAATTTCACCCTATAGGTAAGGAAATGGATCAAGAGACATCAGACCTCCCTGCAAATTACCAGATCTGTTTCACTTGAAAGTCTGTGAATTTTCCACAACAAATTGCTAGCAGAAGTCCACTCATGTGACACTGTCTCTGCCCTTCATCTGCTCAGTGTCTTCAGGCCAGAAAGGATTTTTAGGGAAAATGAAACATGACCTCATATCCTATACAAAAAAACAGTGGTACTGCTTTGGCAAAATGTGGTGGACATATGTGTGTGATCCATTTGTAAGATATCTTCATGCTTATCTGCTCATTTAACCTCAGGACACCCCTAGACCATGAACCATTCTGGTTAAATAAAGTTTCTAAACCAGGCCTTAGTATTCAAACAATTTGTTTTTATAGACAATCTTTGGGTAGCAAAAAACACTTTTTTCTAGTGTTCTACCTCTAATCTTACAAAAGGAGCCTCCTATAAATAAGGCCAATATTTCATTTCCACCATAACCTAAATGTTTTTCTAATAAAACAATACATAACCTATCATCAAAGAAGGTGATGGCACCCCACTCCAGTACTCTTGCCTGGCAAATCCCATGGACGGAGGAGTCTGGTAGGCTGCAGTCCATGGGGTCGCTAGGAGTTGGACACGCCTGAGCAACTTCACTTTCACTTTTCACTTTCATGCATTGGAGAAGGAAATGGCAACCCACTCCAGTGTTCCCCTGGGGAATCCCAGGGATGGGGGAGCCTGGTGGGCTTCTGTCTCTGGGGTCGCACAGAGTCGAACACAACTGAAGCGACTTAGCAGCAGCAACAGCAGCAGCAACCTATCATAGAAACTAAAATCTACATATAGTATTACAATCAAAGCAGAAATAGAAACAAATTTTACTTTTATTTACATTTTTAGTTGTTTTATGTACTTTCTTTATGTAAAGTCTATATTTACATAGCTGAAATTCAATTAGATTTTTATCGTCTTTTGTTTCCTTACGTTTGTGTGGTAAGTATTTTTGCATGTTTATAAATTCTTTACAAACCTCAATTTAATGGCTACCTAGTATCCTCTAACACAAATATATGCTGCTTCAGTTATTTATTTCTCAGTTATTATGTATTTAATGATTTCCATTTTTGTGAATCCAAAGTTGAAATAAATGTCTTTTATATAAATATTTCTCCTGATTTCACACTATGCTTATATATTGTATTTATAGATAAAGTTTCTGAGTCAAGGGGAAACATTATGTTTTATTTGTGCATGGAAACTGTGCATTCTATAAAACTGTAGGTATAAATTTTAGTTTGGTATCTAAAAACTAGGCTTTGGCATGTTGGAGAGTGGAGTGGTAAAAAATCAACAGAGAAAATGGGGTTCTCTGAGGAAGGGATAAACGGATAAGTGACATTGGTCTTCTCCATAACCTTGAAATCTGCAAACATAGGCAGTCATCTGCCCTATCTTATGAAAGTGGTGAGGTTGCCCAGGACAGGTCCTGGTACATACTAAGAGTAAAATCTATCTGCTTTGATTTTTTCTTCCCTGTCCCAACAACTTGCATCAGACAACACCATTGTCCTGGCCTTCTGTTCTTAGCTCAGACCTCTCTTTCTCCTTCCAAAAGTGCATGCTGAGCCTCACTTTCTGTTGACAATCAACAACTGCCTTCTCTCCCTTTAGGGGAATTGCTTTGCTTTGCTTTGAAATTGCAGGAAAGCCTTCATTTAATGTTTGCATTTGGTTGAAAAGCCTGAGAAGACTCAGCAAGGACAAGCAAATGAATATAAAATAGGGAGGAGAAAAGGGACGGAATAAGAAATAGGATTCAGTGGCAGCGTTTTTTCTTTTTTTCTTTTCTTTTTTTTAAATTGGAGAAATAGACATGCCACCCACATGTGTAGGTCACAAACTCAGAAATTCAAAGATGATGATTCTGAATATCAAAGTAAAAGTTACTCAGACAGAATATAGATGTTTCTCATTTATATGGGTGATTTCTCTGACTTAAAATGCTGACTATCTTCAGGACAGTTCTGTCTTCAGTTCTCTGTTTATCGGTGCAATTATAGTGAAAAGGAAAACTGGGAGGGACTATTTGTTGTCACACTTTGCCATGACTTTCAGAGAGGATAACACATTTAATCTTTATGAAGTCCAGTAGGAATTTCTGTTCTCACCTTTAGGCAAAGAAATAGAACCATGTTAAGTAAGTTGCCCCAAATTTTCATTACTGTCCCCGGTACTTTTAAAAATACTAGCCATGTAGTAATATCTAGCAAAAACATAACTTGTAGGCATATACTTAGAAAAACATATCAGGGGTGTGAATTACAGCATTGTGTTTCATAACAAAAAGCAGAAAAAAACACAAATATACATTAGTTACTAGTAGGATATGGATTTTAAAGTATGAGATATTCATTGACTAGAACCCTGTGCTGAAATTAAAATGTGTAAACTGAAATTATATGAACCAGCTTCCTCAAATTATACCCAAATTATTTACCAAAAAGCAGGATACTGAATGATTTATGCTGTATGATAATGTTATATGAAGTTTGAGTACATAAAGATAGTTGTAAATATAGATTGCTGCTGCTGCTAAGTCGCTTATAGCTACTTAAATAATACTTGTATAACAAACATTTATAGGGATGGAACGGAAAAAAATATCAGGAAAGTGATTAATTTTGAGTAGGGAAATGGGGATAGAATCAAGGAAAATTTACAAAGAAAATCTCTATTCTGTTTGAATAACCATGAAACCAATGGTAAAATCTTGCAATTTTATTTAGCTAGGCTGTGGCACTCAGACATTTATTGTATTATTATTTTCAAATAATTATTGAGTGCATAAATGATTGGCAATAAAGCAATGAAGGAATGTAAGCAATGCTTCTCAAATATAAAATAAACAATTTGAATCTGAATTATATTTTTTCCATTAAAATGCAGATGTCTTGATTCTAACCTATGTAAAATAAGTTGTATCTGAGGGACTAGGCCTAGTAGCAAGAACTCTAATGTGCACACACACATCACATACACAACATCATTCCTGAGGTGTGTTCTGCATGTTTGTATGTTGCATACTATGTTTTGAGAACCACTGCTCTGAAAGAACATTTATTGAATTCTCTGGAGCCAAATAAAAAAATAAATATTTCCCCAAGGATATCTTGGATTATCTACTCAACCTAATTAATACAACAAAGTGATGTGAAGAGAACAAATAAAAACTAACAACATGGTTTTGATGCTAGCTTTGGCTTTAACTTGCCGTCCTGAGTAAATACTTAAACTTGCTCTCCCCAATTTCCTATGCATAAAGTGATAGCAATGGAATAAACCAATATAGCATTTTCTTTTAATGCTCTTCCAGCAAATCTGAATTATCCAGCTTCTTCTAATATTAAACAGTAATATCAGATCATTCATTTAATTGAATACCTTTGACTCTTGAACAGCACAGGATTCAGGGACACCCACCCTGCACACAGCCTGTAATTAGTAGTTGGACTGGCTGCCCCCAGTTCCTCGTGTCCCGCTTGTGCCTGTGTGGACCCAGTAGTGCATGGTATTGAGTGTTGTAAAAAACTGCACAGAAGTGCATACATGGAGTTTAAGCCTATGTTATTCAAGGGTTAACTGGATTTACTGGGTACCTAACACACACCAAACACTATTTTAAAGCTCAGTCCTTACTTTAGGCCTGTCCTAGGGCCATAGGTGGGATTATGTGGTGCTGATCTTCTCAGCATCAAAGAAAGGCCAGAGTATATAAAAGGCCCATACATTATGTAAGACATAATCAAGATTATTGCAGTAATCTAGAAGACATAAACATGTATCTCTTCTTTATAGACAAGGCAGCTGAGGCTCAGTTATGTTAAATAACTGTTTAGTTATAAAGCCATAATATGGCAAAGCCAATATTTTAATTACATCCTGCAAGTTATAAACCCAGGCCCTTTTTTTTTGTGGTTAATTAGGGATGCCATTGCCTTCTCCAAGGGGTGTAGTGGCCTTAATAATTTCTCCCAATCTGATACTGATGATTCAACTGTCTGGCAATTGTCATCCTCTGGTACTAGGCTGGGGCCTTAGTTAACCACAACTGAAATGCCATGCTCTTTGAAAATATTTCCATTATTTGACATTTTGAGTTTCTCCTCCCCCAAGGGTATCATGTTGGACTCTGATTCAACCTTGGCTAAGATATCCTCTGTCTTTGTGGAATGAACACCTTTCCTCAGAATTCTTTATTAATCACTAGATTTGTACCCTTCAGTTACATTTGGAACAGAAAAACCCTAATTATGACCCCAAGTTGTCCTTTCAAAGTAACAAAATAAAACCCTAATCCTTGGAGCTCTCACTCTAATGTGGGAGGAAAAATAGTATAAAATTCCTAGCACAAGTCAGGGCATCAACATGGTCTAAGGCACAGGGTAGGAGCTCCTTCCTTTTAGTCATCCAGGAAATTGCTCAGTATAGCTAGTTTGATCCTCTGTCCTACAGGGCATGCCAACATTGCCCTTTGTTCTCACCATATAACATTCTTGCAAAGCTGTTGATTTCAACTTGGCCAGGAGAACTCAAGGACTCTTAATGGATCTGAGAAACCAGGGATTTCTGGTATGATTTTGTGGGAAAAAAAAAATTAGTGGAAAAAAGCCACAGCCCTCTCCATTTTCCACTGAGGGTTATTTCCTGATGCCTGGTCAGCATCTGTTCTCTCTTTCCTGTCAGCTGGCTACAGGATCTCAGCCCATCTTGGTAGTTGCTCCCATTCTCGTCTATGTTACCTCCCTAATTATCAACTTAGATGTGGAGTCTCCATTCTTTTCCAGGGGAGAAGACAAGGAAGTGAGAGATTTTTTCCCCCCATACATAAAACATCTAAACATTCCAATACCTCACCTAGATTTACACCAGGCCAAATTCTACCCATTTTTTGCCCTCTTCACAAATAGTAACCATCTGTGAAGACTTCCATGATCACACTTAACCATATCTATTGTACCTTATTGAAATAATTGTGTTATTACACAGTTTGTTTTGATGCCTCCTTTCAGAACTGCAAACATTTTGAAAACTGAGGACATGCCTTATGTACATTCATAACCCCAAAACTAAACATAATACAAAAAAGATTATATATTTATTTTTGTTGAGGATTTCAAAGCAACCATCATCATTTTCTCACTTATAAAATCTGCTTAATGGAAAATTCACATCCATTTATGTTGTGTAGATGATTAATGCTCATAACCTCAAAGAGACAAATTTCAAGCAGTAAAAGGATCATGTATGGGTTAGTCATACATTTTTTAAAATTTAACAAAGATGTTATAAGTGTATTCCCTAACTTCATAGTAAAGCAACAACCTTCAGCTTCTGGCTTCTGCATTTAGTTCTTGGGATGAATGCCATAATCCTCTAGTTTTGTTTGTAGGATACATTTCACCTGTTTTCCCCCACTGATACTATAACTCCTATAATTCTGGCCAAGTCTGTTCTCAGTGCCTTGATAGCTAAGGTAGTGGAGAATAATTGGTGACCACTGACTATAGAGGGACCATTTGCAATTGGAGACATTGTTTGGTGACATTTCACTGGGACTCTACCTCTCAGAATAAGCACATGTTAGGGCAGAAAAAAAAAAAAAAAACTACATGTAATAGTAGTAACTAAATAGATGTCTTAAGACTTTCTCAAAATAGCATATTGAGGACATGAGAACTCCCATAAAATCCTTCCGATGTGCCAAAAATTGTGTAAAATACCACATACATCTTCTCCGTTTCTTGTAGAGCCTTGTGATATGGGCCTTATTAAACTTGCCCTACAAGTAAACTGAGATTCAGACTCAGTTCAAGTGATATTCTAAGACTGGACGACAGAAAGTGCCAGAACTGTGAACACTGTTTGGCTTTCTTGCAGACTGAGGTTCAGTACTTTTTATTTCTCATTTAGGCCTAAACTCCTGGAAAAAACACTCTCCTAACCTTACGGCAGTGGCAGTGTTGGTGGCCACAGTCCAATAACGGTTGCTGGTGAGCAATTATAGGCACCCTGAGACCTAAGAGGAATGAGTGATAGAGTTTATGACGGGAACCACTCTGGTGTTTTCCTGCAAGCTGACTCTGGTGCTTTCTTGGGTGACCTTTGTTGGCTATGCCAAGGGCTTTCCTTTTTAATGCTGCTGCTAAATGCCATTAGTAGCAACAGCTGTGATTTTCTCTGTCACTCTCATTAACCTCAGGAGAGAAGGTTCCAAGGAACCTCTTCTAAGGAAGGTCACTGGCTCTTTCTGTCATCACACTACCGGTCTGTGATTAGAATAGTCAGGTGGGAAGTCAATGGAATGGTAAACTGAAAATGTGGAGAAACAAAGGAGAATTAAATTAGAATTAGGCTTCCAGACCAGGAAATCAAACAATATGAACCAGGAGGGCCAGTGATGGGGGTGGGAGGGGGCAACTAGTGGAGAAGAGGGAATGTTATTTTGTTCCCCTTTTCCATAAGAGAGGCAAGTTAAATTCTACAGCATTGTACCACATATTTTTTGGTATTGATGTTGAAATCTGTGCTCGATGTTTAAAATGACAGAAAAGAGATAGGTGTAGGGGTGAGGAATCTAAGCCAGGTATATGGAAGAATGCTCTTTTATCAACAATGATTTCAGAGATCTCCATTAAAATGGCACACAATATGGATATTAAAGCTATTCCGACGCTTTGGGTCTTATATGCAGTATCTCAGACGTTCTCACAAGCCACAGTGGATCTCACAAGGCATTAGTTCCTCACAGAGCCTGTGAGATTGCCAGTTCACTGAAAGGGAAACATTTATGTTCCTGGAATTGATGCTATGTGAGCTCCCTCTACTGCCCCTCCTTAATTCTAAAACCACAAAGATTTGTTCTGGGGAAAGCTGACAGATTCAAACATGAAGTTCCTATGGGATTTTCCTGATGCAATTAAAGTAAGGAAATATGTGGAAAGAATGGCTTCAATGAAAGGGCACTTTTTCATGGATGATATGTTATTGTGATCGTGGAAGGGGATGATGAAAGTGGGTGATGGAGTTAAGTGTTAAGGTCTTACATGGCTTAAGGACCTTTGTTGTTAAAATTATGATTCATTTTTAAAAAAGGTCACTGTTAAATATATATTTGCCTTTAAAAATCTTGCCAGTTCAAGCTATTCTTGGTATTTTGATCTCTTTAGGGGACTTCTAAAGCTGAGAGGAAGCTTTATATATTTCTAAGATTTCATAAAATCATGAGCAAAATTTCTAAAATGCAGCTCCCTGCCTTAACAACTAAAGGAGAGACTTACATTTCTCATGATCATCTGTTAAAATATTGTTTTTTGTGAGCCCTACTATGTGACAGAGCCCTTAAAGCTAGAATCAAAAAATATTACTGATAAGCTTCTCTTCCCACCTTTCCTGTCTCCCCAGCAAGACTTATTTTTCAGTCTTCTTTATGTTTCCATTGTCCACTGTTATAACCTTAAATAGTATGTAACTAAATTTCTCTCACTGACTGCAGTCTCTTAAAAGTCATTTCAGGAAGAGAGACCAGTGTTCATAGACTTTGAGCCAAGAAAATCTACATCGGGAAGGACTTTGATATGATCAAGAAGTGTTCAATTTCCCTTAAATACCCAAAGAGTGACAATGAGAAATGAGATGCTTCTGAAGAAGTAGACAGAGGATGATTCATACTGCTCCAAAAGTCTGTGTCAATCTTTAATTAAAAAGCATTGTAAGGCCTTGGATAGTATGGTCATTTTAATAATGTTAATTCTTGAAATCCAAGAAACAGAATATATCTTTCTGTTTGTGTTGTCTTCAATTGTTTCATCAGTGTCCTATAGGAAATATAATAGAACACAAAGAATATAGCCAATACTTATAATAAGTATCAGATCAGATCAGTCGCTCAGTCGTGTCCGACTCTTTGCGACCCCATGAAGCGCAGCACCTATAAATGGAGTATAATCTTTAAAATTGTGAACCTAAGAGTCTGACATGACTGAGCAACTTCACTTTCACTTTTCACTTTCATGCATTGGAGAAGGAAATGGCAACCCACTCCAGTGTTCTTGCCTGGAGAATCCCAGGGGCGGGGGAGCCTGATGGGCTGCCGTCTATGGGGTCGCACAGAGTCGGACACGACTGAAGCGACTTAGCAGCAGCAGCAGCATACACCCATAGCTTATATAATATTTTACATCAACTGTACTTAAATTAAAAAAAAAAAATCAACTCAGGATGAGAAGGGTAAATATCTTCCCTCCTGTGATAATCTCTGACTTGTTATTGCTCCCAACAATAAAGATTTAATTTTTTAATGAATAATAATAAAAAGGAATGTAAGGCCAAGGAAAGCTTCTTTTTAAGACTCTTTCGTAGCTGTCAGGAGATGAAGGCAGACAAAAATTGGTGAAGGTTCTAAATAATGTTTCTAGTCTGAAGACACTTTCATTCAGATAACTTAGAGATGATACATAAAACCAAGTAAATATTAGATAATAAAAATTTTAATTAAGCATTTCATGTTGACATAGTTGTATACAGATATGCAGTTATAAGTAATAGTATATATTATTAAGGTTTTGTAAGCAATCTCCATTGGGGAAACTATGTGATGAATATGTGAGGTCTTCCTGTGCTATTACTTTAACTGCATGCCCATCTACAGATGTATCAAATGAAATGCTTAATTAAAAATTCTATGTTCTAACCACGATCAATATATTGTTAGTTACACAGACAACATGGGCTCCTTGGTGGTTTGGTGGTAAAGAATCCACTTGCCAATGCAGGTGGGTTTAATCCTTGGATCAGGAAGGTTTTCTGGAGAAGAAAATGGCAACCTACTCCAGATTTCTTGCCGGGAAATCCCGTGGACAGAGGAGCCTGGCAGGCCAATCAGACACCACTTAGCGACTGCACAATAACAACAAGTACAGACAAGATACTGAACATTTGCCTCACCCCAAGGATCCCTCAAATTGCTCTTCTCAAGCCGCATTCACTTAGCCCTGCCTCATCCCTCATTTAAGCCCTGGCATCTACTATTTTTCTTCTTCTCTATAGTTTTATAATTGCTAGAATGTTATATAAATGCAATAATGCACTATGTAAATTTCAAAGAGTAATTTTTGTCACTGAGCATAATTTTTGGGAGACTCATGTAGATTGCTGCATGTGTCACAATTTTAGTAACTTTTTATTATTATTTACTAGTATTCCATCGTATGGATGTACAGCAGTTAATGTCACCGTTCAGGCATTGAAGGATATCTAGGTTCTTTTCAATTTTGGGTGTGACAAAGATGCTACAATGTCCATGTATGCATTTCAGTGTGAACTGAAGTTTCCCTTTTTTGTATGTCCAAGATTATAATTGTTAAGTCATGTGGTAGCTGCATCTTTAATTATTTAGGAAATTGTTTTCCAGAGTGGCTGTGCCATTTTAAATTTTCACAAGCAAAATATGAACAAATCAATTTCTCTGCACCCTCATCAGCATTTGCTGTGATCACTACTTTTTTTTTTTAATTTAGCTTCCTTTTAAATATTCATTTAGGGATAACTCATGTTATTTTAATCCGCATTTCCCTAATATGTATAAAAATTCAATTGATTTATGCACATTTACCTTGTATCCCACAAACTTATTGAACTTACTACTTGGATAACTTTTTTTAAAGTAGATTTCTTGGGATTATCTATGTATCTGCATATTGCATATCTATGTATCTGCATATTGCAAAGCTTTTATGATCTGCATACCTTTAAATTTCTTTTCTTGCCTATTATAGTGCCTCAAACTTTCAGTACTATGTTGAATAAAATGTAAGAGTGGACATCTTTGCCTTGTTCTTGCTTGTAGTAAGAATGCACTGTTGTAGTAAGTATTATGTAATATTAGAAAATCCCATGGACGGAGGAGCCTGGAAGGCAGCAGTCCATGGGGTTGCTGAGGGTCGGACACGACTGAGCAACTTCACTTTCACTTTTCACTTTCATGCATTGGAGAAGGAAATGGCAACCCACTCCAGTGTTCTTGCCTGGAGAATCCCAGGGACAGAGGAGCCTAGTGGGCTGCCATCTATGGGGTTGCACAGAGTCAGACACGACTGAAGTGACTTAGCAGCAGTTAGCAGTTATATTTTTATACATGCTCCTTTTCAGGTTAAAGTGTGTTCATAATTCTTTGTTGAATCATTTTTATGATGTCACTTTCTAATCTTTGTCAGTTAATTCTAACATATCAATCTCAGCATTGACATGTACTGATTCTGTTTTTGATTCAATTTGTGGATCCATGTGGAGGAGATGTTGGCCTTGTTACCACTTGGTGATGCTGAAAGTCCTGAACTTCTGCTAGGTCTCCTTTGGTAACATCCCTGCTGGGAGGGAATGGAATACCTTGATACTGCTGGGAGACTAGGGTCTGAAAGTCTAGGTTGCTCACATTGTTTCTTTTGACACCATGTTGTGATGTGGGGATGAAAGTTACCATCTGTCAAGGGTGAAATTCTAGACTCTTCATGTCCTTCTTTGACACCACCCTGGTGAGGATGTTGGAACACTTCATTACAGCCTGGCAAGAATGGGAGTCTAGACTGATCACTCAGCCATTGCTGGTATGGATGGCAGTGAATCTACCATTTTTGCTGTATGTTTGACTAGAGTGGATGGATCATTGTCTAAAAGGTTTCTTTCTTGCTAGGCTGACCTTTTGCTGGTCTCTAGAGAAGGCAATGGCATCCCACTCCAGTACTCTTGCCTGGAAAATCCCATGGACAGAGGAGCCTGGTAGGCTGCAGTCCATGGGGTCGCTAAGAGTCGGACACGACTGAGCGACTTCACTTTCACTTTTCACTTTCATGCCTTGGAGAAGGAAATGGCGACCCACTCCAGTGTTCTTGCCTGGAGAATCCCAGGGACACCAGGGCCTGGTGGGCTGCCGTCTATGGGGTCTCACAGAGTCAGACACGACTGAAGCGACTTAGCAGCAGTTGGACTTGGTGAGCAAGTTTATTGGTAAATTTTGGCTGTGCTCATTGGTGCTTCTGTGGGGCTGGCTTCTTCAGCTCCAAGTCTGTGATATCCAAGGCTAAAAGAGAGGGAACCCAAGGAACTCACCAATGTGACATTCCTTGGGCCCTGAGTCCCCTGGCTCACCTGTCTTCTTGTCTCGATGTTTGGTATAAAATATCCTAGGATTTTAATTGTACTTAGGAGGAGAAATAGGAAAAAGTACATCTACTTTATCTTCCCAGAAGTAGAATTCTCAAGAACATACATTTTCATGAGGTACCAATTCATATATGGAAACCATTTGAATACTGACCAATAAGGATGGTCAGTATTAAGATGCAAGAAAGTGAATAAAGGGAAGTGTTTCGAAGAATTCCAAAACAGCAAAATTCTGAGAATCAAATATTAGTTTATTAATGCGTCATATTGATTACAAGCAATGGGTAGATTTCTGTGATAAAGTTTACCATGATTGTATAAACTTAATAATGTGATTCTTGGTTTTGTTTGCTTGCTTGTTTTATCAAATCACTTTAGCCCTGATCCTAAATATTATGCTGATTATTACACATTGATCATTTTGAAAACACCTTTAAAACAAAAGGGATTATAAGACCATGGATTTTACTGAACTGATGTTAAAAAAAAATAAGGATAAGTAGCACAGTCAATAATATTTTTTAAAAAATAAAAGCCATCCCTTTAGGGAGTAGTGCAATGATTGACAACAGTCTATGGATAAATTGCATTGCACAGTTAGAAAAGTTTAACTATAGTTGTGTGTACACATCAAGTGTTTTATCACAATGGAATCATAATATATCACAGAGGAATAAATGTTAATGCTCTGTGTTTTTCTTAGGCATATGGTGCAAATCTAGCTATTTTAAAGGCCAGAATTGCAGAGTCAATATAGTGCTGTGCTGGTTGATTCTAAGGGACATGAGAATTGTCAAGGTAACTCCCAAAGAAGACCTAATAACTGTACTTAATCAAGTGAGATTTGACTTTTGGAAGGGTGTTGGATTCTGTTCACTCTCCACAGTCTCTATCAACAAGTGAAAAAGGAAAAAAAAAAAAAGAAAGGAAACATAAACAATTCAGAATGTAGAGAAAGAGTTTTGGGCCATGAATACATTTATAACAGAATATACTTTTTAAAGTGTCTACAGTTATATTTCAGTACCACATGCTCTTCTAGTACCTAGGGAATGGAAAGTTTATTTCTCTTCTTTAACTGTACCACCTTAATCAACTTATTATAGCAGAACTGACACTGTATGGTATTCACAGCTAGGTCATAAGAGGCACCACACCTAACTTCTCTCTCTCTCTTCCCTTGCTCAGCTCTTGATATCAGTTGATCATGTTGTAAGGAATCCCAGGCTGCATCAGAAACTGTCTCTGTTCCAGTTAACAGACCCAGCTAAATTTTAAGGACACATGAGAAAGTAGTCGAAAGAAACTGTCAGGTCTGTGAGCACATGAATCTGTAGATGATTTCAACCTTCAGCCTGCCAACCACTAGAGCTTATGCCATGTGACAAGCTTGTGGGAACAGAATATCACTGGGAGTCAAAGCAGTCCTATGAGAGGAGGTAAAATTATTTATTCTTGCCGAGACTTTGTATTCAATACCTTCAACCAAAATGAGTATATCTGTCTCTCTCGGTTTTTATGCAAGTTAAATAATATCATTGGTTTAAAATCCTGTTAGAGGGCTGTGATTATGCTGACTCTAAACAAAGCTGATATTGCATCTTATTTATATACTTGAATATAACCATGATGTTTGAAGTAATTTAAACATCCTAATGATTGAAAATGTGAATTTCATTGGGAGTACTTAGATAGTTCATATAAATAAGCTTTGGGGTCAGGCTTCATGGAAGGAAATAGTAAATTTTTTTTACAAGTTTTGATGTTACTAAGAGAGAAAAGGAAATAAGAGACAAAATTCTTGGGTGGAAATGTTGCAGTAAATCAGGGAAAAAAAAAGGCAAGAGAAAATTCTAAATTTTTAGGGAAATAAGAGAAAGAGAATAGAAAGTTGGTTTCATCATGTAAGTCTGGATCTGCAAGACACATGATTTCCCTGCCCTGGGATTAGTGCTTGAAGAAAAAAAAAATGCATTGAAAATCTCATTTTTAACAAAAAGAGGTAAAGGATTGGTTGGCCAATTGTAGGACCACCATGTTGATATCTTACTCCTATGCAATATACATAAACAGTGTGCTGAAACACTTAGACATCTTTTCCATTCTGGTTGTTACAGGTGTTTATTTTGGATTAGTATTGTCTTCCTAATCTCCATTTTCTGGAGCCACCAAAAGAAAATATGTCATTCTTTCTCATGAAAATCTTTGTGATTTTCTGAGAGAGTTACAATCCCTATCCAGTCTTTTCCTTGTTTCCGATAAATAAAAAGGAAAAAAAAAATTTTTGATGATTGTTTTGTAGGACTTGCTTGGAACTCTCCTCACATCATGATATTGTTTCTTTGGACACGCTCTGTTTGCTCCAAGCTAATTGAGTAACATGAAGCGCATGTTACTCAATTATATTTATAAAATATAAACAGTAGGAACTATAATTGTGATTTGCAAAATGTATTCAGTATAGGTTGTATTTGTTATTTATAAAGTTTATATAGTTCAGATTTTGTGCTTTCAAAGTACAAATGGTGAAGACAGTTTTGTGATTCACAAGTGCATAAAAATTCTATTAAGTATAAACAGAAATGAATCTAAGACCACTATGGAAGAGTTGGGAGAATTTATTTTTCTGATAAGTCTAGAATAAAGAAAACTCTCCTTCTTTTACTAATGGCCAATGACAAGAAAGGGCTCCCCTGGTGGCTCAGTTGGTAAAGAATCTGCCTGTAATGCAGGAGACCCAGGTTAAGTGGTTACCTGTGCATGAATCAGTGATGTAATTTTGAACATGGTTTCTTCACAACTCATATGATTATTTTGCCTCAAAAACAAGGAAGAAATTCAGTTGCTAATTGTCAGTTATTATTTGAGAGATGATCATTTGAGAAGCATCATTGCCATATCCTAGGATTTTACAAACCTTGAAAAGCTGATTGACTTAAATGAATCTTGCAGTTGTAATTAAGAAATGAAACTTGCAGCTGTAACTAAGAAATGACTGTAATATAAGAAGATCTCACATTTTTATTGACTCATTTCCCCCATCAACACAGTTTGCTCATAGATGTTTCCTAATACAAATATGAGAAAAGAAAAGACTACAGTCAAAATGCAAAAGACACTTTTAAGGTGTTGCAAAAAAGGTAATTATCCAAGGTCTTTGCCAGACGAGTAGGTGAGCTGAGTTTTGTGAGGCACATCTAATATTAAACCTATTTTCCCCTATGCTGTTATGTTTAAACGTGTCTGTTTTATTACTGTAGGAAGATCAGTAATAAAAATGCATTTGAATTGTTTTTATTTAAATTCTATAATAAGGAAATTATCCTTTCTTTGGCCATTCAAGTACCAGATTTCAGATAAACTAAAAAATACAAAAAAACAAAAAACAAAAAAGAAGTGTAAAAAGCTAAGAGTATTACTAAATACTGCTTACTCAGCCCCAGTATGTTTTAGTCTCAGAGTTGAGGAGCTAATTTTTATGTACTACAACAGAAACAAAAGATAAGAATAGAAATATATGTTTTAGGATACTTCAGATTTATTTTATTGCTACCACTGGAAGGGTACGCCATAATTACGGAAAAGATAATATGTTTTGACTACAAATATCCCTGTATTAGAACTCAGACTTCATTTATTTATTAGCTGAATTGTTTATTATTTGGGGACCTTAATTCTCAGACTTTGTATGAGTCATGATAATGCCAGACACCTAACAAAAACAGATTCCTTTCACAGAAGAAATACAAATAAAATGTTGTTTTCCTAGAACTAGCATTTAAAGATTCTTTGTAAAGTTTTGCTAACACAGTATCAAAGGAGAAGGGTGTTCATTCTCCTTTGTGCATTCTTTTCCATTTTGAATTGATAATGACACCGGTTTCTCGAAAAGGCACAAAGAAAGATTCTAATTGATGGAACAATATGTAGAGAGGAGGTATACTGTGTTTTCAAGGTGATCAAATCTGCCCTTTGGGCGCAGTTAGATTCCGAGCTGTAGTTAGTGTTTGGAACTGAAACCTAACAGAACCTACATGTATTGCTTTCAAGCAAAGTAAAATGTAGCCTGGCATTGTATATCTATAATTTCAAGCCTTTGTATGTGGTGCCAGTCAACTTCATTAACATTTAATGGTAGGCAATTTATTAGCGTTCTTCAGGCTTGTTCATTTTATTTATTCACTTCAAAAACACTCCTTAAACACCTGATATACACAGACATTAGATGAATAACAAAAAGTGACTATTGTGTGGCAACATCTAGAATGGCCAAGTGAGAAGTTCCATGAATCTAATCCCCTATACAATGGCTGACACGGGCGAAAACTATAAAAAGTAAACATTTAAAGTATATGAATTTTGTCCTAGACTTACAGCAAATGAAAATATATATATATTTAAGAACATTTTATAAAATCTTAGGTATTAAGAATCAATGAAGGTTGAGCCATGATTCACTGCCTCCTCGTTTTCTTCCCCAGTCACAATAATAGAAGCTCAGCTTCAGATAATGTGGCCTAAAGGGTATGGTTTCTTCACCCAGCTCCCAGAATTGCTGAGAGGAATAGGTTACCCTCCCAGCTTCAGATCGAAGAGGCTAAACTATAGGCGACTGCAGCCAAGAGTTCATGAGCTCTCTTTCTTTACCTATTCTCTTATGTGGTGAGGGTCTATTCAAGAAATGGCAGACTGAGATTTCTGTAATAAAATGTGAAATATATTACCCATGATGAAAAATATCCTCAGTTCAGTCAGTTCAGTTGCTCAGTCATGTCAGACTCTTTGCAACCCCATGGACATCAGCACTCCAGGCTTCCCTATCCATCACCAACTCCTGGAGGCTGCTCAAACTCATTTCTATCGAGTCAGTGATGCTATCCAACCATCTCATCCTCTGTTATCCCCTTCTCCTCCTGCCTTCAATCTTTCCCAGCATCAGGGTCTTTTCCAGTGAGTCAAATCTTCGCATCAGGTGGCCAATATATTGGAGTTTCAGCCTCAGCATCAGTCCTTTCAATGAATATTCAGGACTGATCTCCTTTAGGATGGACTGGTTGGATCTCCTTGCAGTCCAAGGGACTCTCAAGAGTCTTCTCCAGCACCACAGTTCAAAAGCATCAATTCTTCAGTGCTCAGCCTTCTTTATAGTCCAACTCTCACATCCATATATGACTACTAGAAAAACCATAGCTTTGACTAGACAGACCTTTGTTGGCAAAAAATATCCTAGAGGGGTTCAAAAGTGGATCTTAATTGACTGAAGAAACACTCAGCAAACTTAAAGATAGATTAATAGAAAATATGCAATCCAAACAACCATAAAACAAGGACAGACTAAGAGAAAATCTTGAAATCAGTAAGATATAACCAATTAATTATGTACAGTGGGACTCTGAAAAAAATCAAAATTTGGCCTCCCATTACACAAAACAGAGGCCAAAAAGAATGTTAAGACATATTCAAACTACTCTAAAGAATGGAAAAAAAATCCACCCAGCAAAACTATCTTTTGAAATGAAGATTAAATATATTTCATAGTACAGAAAAACTGAATGTGTTGCTAGAAGACTCAACTTATAAGATATACTAAAGAATAAAGGTAAAGGAAGTTCTTCCAGTTGAAATAAGGGAAAGCAAACAGTAATTTAAATCCACATGAGCAAAGAAACAAAACCACAGCACTGATAAATGTAATTACATAATTGTGAAAAGTAATTTATATGAATATCTTTCTTCTCTTAACTGATTTAAATATTAAGTATATAAAACATTTATAAAATAATCTAGGACCTTTGTAATATATACAAATATAACATTTCATAGTAACAGCAAAACATGATGGGTGGGAGCAGGATGTCCAGTGCAAGATATGATGTTCAATTTTAACTAAAATAAAGAGAACCTTTGAAGATAAATATAAAGACAACTTAGAGGTAAAAAAAAAAATAATTTAAAAACTTTACAAATATGTAAGCAAATAGCTAGTACCTTATATATTAATGGAATACTGTCCAATCAAAATGTTCTAAGCTTTTATTAAAAAACAAGATCCTACTCTACTTTGTCTTGCTTATAATTCCCTTTGCTATGCAAAAAGCTTTTAAGTTTCATTAGGTCCCATTTGTTTATTTTTGTTTTTATTTTCAAGCAGTGTTCTGCCTAAGTTTTCCTCTAAGATTTGTATAGTGTTTGGCCTTAAAGTTAGGTTTTCAACCCAGCTTGAGTTTATTTTTGTATATGGTCTTAGGTAGGGTTCTAATTTCATTGTTTCACATGTAGCTGTCCAATTTTCCCAACTCCACTTATTGAAGAGACAGTTTTCTCTGTTGTTTATTCTTCCCTCCTTTGACATAGATTATGTGACCATAGGAGCATGGGTTTATCTCTGGGCTTTCTATCATGTGCCATTGATCAATATTTCTGTTTTTGTGCCAGTATCAGGCTGTCTTGATAACTCTAGGTTTGTAGTACAGTCTGAAGTCAGGGAGCCAGATTCCTCCAGCTCCATTTTTCTTCCTCAGGATTGTTCTGACTATCTGGGGTATTTTGTGTTTCCATAAAATTTATAAAATTCTTTGCTCTAATTCTCTGAAAAAAAATCCGTTAGTAATTTGATAGAGATTGCGCTGAATCTATAGATGCTTTAGGTAGTATCATCTTTTTTATATTCTTCTATAAAAGATTATAATATAATCTTTTATATTAATTCTTCCAATCCAAGAACATGTATATGTGGAACCTTAAAAAAAATGAATTCATAGAAGCAAAGAGCAGAATGGTGCTTTCCAAGGGCTTGGAAGGGTGAGAAATGAGGAAATTTTGGTCAAAGAGGACAAAATTGCATCTCTCTAAGACAAATGTCTACAGATCTTATCTACAGGCATAATAAATACAGTTAATAATACTGTATTGAATACTGGAAATATGCTAAGAGAGTAGGTTTAAAATGCTCTGACCACAAAAATGTAATGGTGACTGTGATATGATATGTTGATTAGCTTGACTATATCATTTCAGTTGTATATATGCATATAAAATAATCATGCTGTATACATAAATATATATATAAAACTTTTATTAAATCTATGTATTTATATATAAACATATAAGATTGCTAGCATATATGGATATCCTACAGATACACTCTTGCCCCGCCTTGTCAGCTTCCCAAATTCCAGTCATTCCGAAAATTAGATTCTTAGATTCTCATTATAGAACACAGCATTACCTGAATTTTCATACTTATGTGTTTTCCTGTTTTGTCAGCTCATGCATCCTTTATTATTTTATAAAGCCTGTGACATAAACACTGAGAGGATAAGGAAAATATTACTCCTGTCCTCTACTGTCTATGCTTAACATAGTAAACACACACACACACAGGCACACAATCTTTCTAAACTTTACCATGTTTTCTTCTGATCACTAGGGATTTCTTAAGTAGCTATGTATGAATTTTAAAGTAAATATGTAAGATCAGAGTTTAAAAATTGCATTATTAAAATATGCAATAATTTTTGTTTTTCTCACCCATCACAGCCTGAGCTCTGTCACAGTTGGGTAGCCAAGCACACTCCCACTACTTTATATTTTCCATATCCCTGCTTGGATATGAGTATATGGATGTCCAGACAGGGTG
Source organism: Bos javanicus (assembly GCF_032452875.1). Lineage (NCBI taxonomy): Eukaryota > Metazoa > Chordata > Mammalia > Artiodactyla > Bovidae > Bos > Bos javanicus. Next base: position 31,434,995 of record NC_083885.1, on the reverse strand, counting down.
CTGCCCTTTCGTATTCCTCTGTCACTTTCCTAAACCTGCATAATCCAGGAAAGTCTTATTGGAGGAAAATATCAATACAGTGATTTTTGGAACACCTAGAGAATATATATGTTCAATAGTTATGGACTTAACATCATGGAATAAATGATATATTCAAAACATATCTCACCCTTACCCTTCTCAAACAGCAACAAATCAATAACAATAACACTCAAAATTCTATAGTAAGCAGATTGTTTTGCAAACAAAATTTATGAGCTATTGTTATCATTTCAAGATTGTGTATTATCCCCACAACTAGAACACTTGGATAAACTAAAACATGAAAGATGTGTTTGTTTTTTAAGCTGAAATCATAGTGACTTAGGAATTATCCAGACAAAATACTGGAGTGGGTAGCCATTCCCATCTCCAGGGGAATCTTCCCAACCCAGGGATCAAACCCCGGTCTCCCACATTGCAGGCAGATTCTTTACTGTCTGAGCTACCAGGAAAGCCCAAGGAAAGAAATGTTAACAAAGTAAATTCTTATGGTAAACAGGAATATTTATCTAAGCCAGTTTTTAAAAAGTAGATCAGAAGTCATATTTACTCTACAGAATGCCCTGATTTGTGAAATTTAATAGAAAAATTCAGCAACTTATTTTAATATATGTCTTTCTGGGAAACCATGTTGGTGAAGAATCGGTGTCATTTCAAAAAGGTCTTATTAAAAAAAAAACATTCAATGTTAATCTTCAAGTTTTGGTGCTTATAACACCTCAGGGTAATATTTGGATCCACAGTGCTCTGTTTGCTTCTCTCAACATTAGAAAATTTAATAGGCAGAGAAAAATCTAATTCTCCTTCTTGTTCATTAGCATGCCTGAACTTATGGATATTTGATTTTATTCTGGCAATTAAAATATGAATCAGACACATTGTCACCATGAGTTTCTCCATGGGAGACATATCCCTTACTCCCTTCTCTGTGAAGAACCATTTGCCATACCATCTCCTTCAGCTAAAATTCCATTTTGCATTTATCCAGGCATGAAGTGCATCAAGCTACCTGACACATGGCAGTAAAACATTTTGTCTACTGTCAGTTCCAACTTGTTGAACAGCTATTAAATATTTCAGATGGAAGAAGTCATTCCAAATAGAGCGTTAGTTCCTACAGTGGAAAAATTGGCACCCAAATCTACCTTATTTATCTCATATTCCCAAACTTTCCCATATACTCCCTGAGGTCCTTAGTCTAGCAAGCTCTCTCTGAATATTCTTGTCTGAATGTACCTGGAATGGTCGTGTTTATATGAACAACTACCAAGTTTCAATATTGTTTAATAGTTTCCTCTCAGCTTCTTGAAAAGTGGCACCAAAGTGGCATATGGTGAGCCAGGGCTTAAGTCCTCAGAGGAAACAGAAATCACCATCTGCTTTCCTCAACTGAATTATTGCTGTCTTGGTCCCAGAAATAATCAGTAAGGCAGAGAACGACTCATGGATTTATATCTCCATGTTTTTATTCATCCATTCAACAACCTTTAATTGAGTACAATGATATCAAAATTAGAAGGCTACATACAATCTTGCTCGTATATTTAAGAAGCTTAAATTTTTGTAAGGGAAACAGATAAGAGAATCAATGATAAAATATTAAATTAAAATCTCTGAATACGTACAACATTATGTGAAGTGAAGGAATAAGATGAGGGAAAACTCCCATCCTAGTTAGGCTTTTCCCAAAGGAGGCACTGAGTTAAGGTCTTGAGTACAGATACTTCGGTTGGGAGGTGATCAAAAATTACAGGGGAGGGAGGGAGTAAAATGAGATAGAAAAGAAAGGTAATAAAAGGTTCGTTAGTTACCGCCGTGGGTAACTGGAGCTCCAAGACACTGAGGACCTGTTGAGAATTAGTGTGAAGCATGCTCAGAATTATAAAACCAGAGAACTGGAGATTGAGACATTTATTCAGCAATTCCCACTCCCTAAAGGCAGAGGGTTGCCCCCGGGTGTTGATTCCCCGCATTTCAAAATAAGGAGCTGCTTTCTATTTAGCAAACCTCAGGAGTGCTGGAGAAAACTCTTGGAGAAGTAGAGCTGCAGATGCCTGAGTTAGGGACCTATCAGTATTAATGCCTCTCTTTTACAGGAAAGAAAATTATTTTTTCATTGTGTGAAGGCACGTATCCCTACACATACACTCCAAATCACAAATCATGTCTTAACTCACCACTTTAGATTCTGAAAAGTTATGAGTGGCAACCTGCTATAGAACGTTGCCATTGGTCTGTGAGTACTACTAAAAAGAAATCCTTATAATCACATATCTTTTACTGGTTGATAGATTTCACTCTTCTTTTGTTTAGGACCCTGACTAGACTCCTCCCCTCTGTTGTTCCTAAATTGTCCCGTGTCCAAGTAAAGGGAAAACAACATGATCCTTCAGTGATGAGTAAGTCCTTCCCTGTTAAGCCATGGAGTCACTCAGTGCATCTAGCACTAGATTGTAAGACATGTCCAACTAGCTCTGACCTTGGGGTAAATGGGAAAAGATATACATTTTAAGTGCATTCAGATAAGTAGCTATGTTTGCTTTATCCTCCAATTCTGTGCTGACTCCTTTCTTCTTGAGGCAGAATTCCTCAGAGCCTGAAGCTGTGCCTGTCCCCACCCCCCTCAGCTTCTCCATCTCTGCTCTCTTAACAACCTTACCAGAGCAGAGAGGAGCTCCGACTCTCTGCATGCTGGGATTGTCCCTAATCACCCTTTGCTGGGTGACCTTGATACGCAGGCCTTGGTTTACCACCTACCTCATAGTTTGTTAAATGGATGAATGAATGATCAGTGCTTTCCCAGTTCAGTTAACTTCAGTCACTCGGTCGTGTTGCGACCCCATGAATTGCAGCACGCCAGGCCTCCCTGTCCATCACTAACTCCTGGAGTTCACTCAGACTCACATCCATCGAGTCAGTGATACCATCCAGCCATCTCATCCTCTGTCATCCCCTTCTCCTCCTGCCCCCAAACCCTCCCAGCATCAGAGTCTTTTTGAATGAGTCAACTCTTGGCATGAGGTGGCCAAAGTACTGGAGTTTCAGCTTTAGCATCATCCTTCCAAAGAAATCCCAGGGCTGATCTCCTTCAGAATGCACTAGTTGGATCTCCTTGCAGTCCAAGGGACTCTCAAGAGTCTTCTCCAACACCACAGTTCAAAAGCATCAATTCTTCAGCGCTCAGCCTTCTTCACAGTCCAACTCTCACATCCATACATGACCACAGGAAAAACCATAGCCTTGACGAGACGAACCTTTGTTGGCAAAGTAATGTCTCTGCTTTTGAATATGCTATCTAGGTTGGTCATAACTTTCCTTCCAAGGAGTAAGCGTCTTTTAATTTTTTGGCTGCAGTCACTATCTTCAGTGATTTTGGAGCCCAGAAAAATAAAGTCTGACACTGTTTCCACTGTTTCCCCATCTATTGCCCATGAAGTGATGGGACCCGATGCCATGATCTTCGTTTTCTGAGTGTTGAGCTTTAAGTCAACTTTTCTACTCTCTTCTTTCACTTTCATCAAGAGGCTCTTTAGTTCCTCTTTACTTTCTGCCATAAAGGTGGTGTCATCTGCATATCTGAGGTTATTGATATTTCTCCCGGCAATCTTGATTCCAGCTTGTGTTTCTTCCAGTCCAGCGTGTCTCATGATGTACTCTGCATATAAATTAAATAAGCAGGGTGACAATATACAGCCTTGACATACTCCTTTTCCTATTTGGAACCAGAATGTTGTTCCATGTCCAGTTCTAACTGTTGCTTCCTGACCTGCATATAGGTTTCTCAAGAGGCAGGTCGGGTGGTCTGGTATTCCCATCTCTTTCAGAATTTTCCACAGTTCATTGTGATCCACACAGTCAAAGGCTTTGGCATAGTCAGTAAAGGAGAAATAGATGTTTTTCTGGAACTCTCTTCCTTTTTCCTTGATCCAGCAGGTGTTGGCAATTTGATCTCTGGTTCCTCTGTCTTTTCTAAAACCAGCTTGAACATCTGGAAGTTCACAGCTCACGTATTGCTGAAGCCTGGCTTGGAGAAGTTTGAGCATCACTTTACTAGTGTGTGAGATGAGTGCAATTGTGCGGTAGTTTGTAAGGTCCGATGCTGTAAAGAGCAATATTGCATAGGAACCTGGAATGTCAGGTCCATGAATCAAGGCAAATGGAAGTGGTCAAACAGGAGATGGCAAGAGTGAACTTCGACATTCTAGGAATCAGCGAACTAAAATGGACTGGAATGGGTGAATTTAACTCAGATGACCATTATATCTTCTACTGTGGGCAGGAATCCCTCAGAAGAAATGGAGTAGCCATCATGGTCAGCAAAAGAGTCCGAAATGCAGTACTTGGATGCAATTTCAAAAACGACAGAATGATCTCTGTTCGTTTCCAAGGCAAACCATTCAATATCACAGTAATCCAAGTCTATGCCCCAACCAGTAATGCTGAAGAAGCTGAAGTTGAATGGTTCTATGAAGACCTACAAGACCATTTAGAATTAACACCCCAAAAAGATGTCCTTTTCATTATAGCAGACTGGAATGCAAAATTAGGAAGTCAAGAAACACCTGGGGTAACAGGCAAATTTGGCCTTGGAATATGGAATGAAGCAGGGCAAAGGCTAACAGAGTTTTGCTAAGAGAACGCAGTGGTCATAGCAAACACCCTCTTCCAACAACACAAGAGAAGATTCTACACATGAACATCACCAGATGGTCAACACCAAAATCAGATTGATTATATTCTCTGCAGCCAAAGATGGAGAAGCTCTATACAGTCAAGAAAAACAAGACCAGGAGCTGACTGTGGCTCAGATCATGAACTCCTTATTGCCAAATTCAGACTTAAATTGAAGAAAGTAGGGAAAACCACTAGACCATTGAGGTATGACCTAAATCAAATCCCTTATGATTATACAGTGGAAGTGAGAAATAGACTTAAGGGACTAGGTCTGATAGATAGAGTGCCTGATGAACTATGGAATGAGGTTCGTGACATTGTACAGGAGACAGGGATCAAGACCATCCCCATGAAAAAGAAATGCAAAAAAGCAAAATGGCTGTCTGGGGAGGCCTTACAAATAAGCTGTGAAAGGAAGAGAAGTGAAAAGCAAAGGAGAAAAGGAAAGATATAAGCATCTGAATGCAGAGTTCCAAAGAATAGCAAGAAGAGATAAGAAAGCCTTCCTCAGTGATCAATGCAAAGAAATAGAGGAAAACAACAGAATGGGAAAGACTAGAGATCTCTTCAAGAAAATTAGAGATATCAAGGGAACATTTCATGCAAAGATGAGCTCGATAAAGGACAGAAATAGTATGGACCTAACAGAAGCAGTAGATATTAAGAAGAGGTGGCAGGAATACACAGAAGAACTGTACAAAAAAGATCTTCATGACCAAGATAATCACATGACCAAGATCACTCACCTAGAGCCAGACATCCTGGAATGTGAAGTCAAATGGGCCTTAGAAAACATCACTAGGAACAAAGTTAGTGGAGGTGATGGAATTCCAGTTGAACTATTTCAAATCCTGAAAGATGGTGCTGTGAAAGTTCTGCACTCAATATGCCAGCAAGTTTGGAAAACTCAGCAGTGGCCACAGGACTGGAAAAGTCAGTTTTCATTCCAATCCCAAAGAAAGGCAATGCCAAAGAATGCTTTCCCAGACAACCACCTATATATTGTCATTGGAACAACTTAAGAATAAAGTTGTATATTCCTTGCTTGGCCACACTTTTGTGATATAAATAAAGATGAAACAAACAGGTACAGCAAAATTCTGTTTATCTAGATGAAATGAATTTGAAGTTGGCATTATCCCTCAAGACATACTCATGGATAACAAGTAATTGAACAAGACTGAAATATAGCTTTTTTGAAATGAAACAGACATATATTAGGAAAGGCAGAATCTGAAGTGCTTTGTCTGGCTAAGAAGGAATGGGGAACTACTGATTTTTCCCTCATAGCTCAGTCAATAAAGAATCTGCCTGCAGTGCAGGAGACTCAGGTTCGATTCCTGGGTTGGGAAGATCCCCTGGAGAAGGAAATGGCAACCCACTCCAGTATTCTTGCCTGGATTATCCCATGGACAGAGGAGCCTGGCAGGCTACAGTCCATGAGGTTGAAAGAGTCAGACACGACTTAGTGACTTAACTAACTAACTACTGATGTTTATCCACTGGGATGAGATTTCAATCTGGCTGATCTGTAGTTGATAGATTTTGCTGCTTTTGGATGAAATGCATGTAATAGATTTAGCCCAACCCTTTGTTAAATCCTACTGGAGATACTTCTGAGATTAGGAAATGTGACTTTTCTGGTGAATTCAGGATTCTCAATATTTTCCTTTAGCCTAAATGATTCCCACTGGAAGCAGGAGATATCTGTGAAGTGCTTAGACAAATGTGGTTAATATAGCCTATCATTAATTTGTCAAGTCTAATTAATGGTATCAGTTACCAGATGCAGAGAGAGACCATTACACTTCCTGGGAGTATAAAAAAGGCAGTCAAGGAGGCTGCTGAAACCTATACTCTCCTTGGATCACTGGAAGTAATGGGGTAACAATGGTTGCGCTAAATAGAATACTTAACAGAATTGAAGGTGTATATAGTGCTGACCCTCTGTTCAACTGCCATTCTGGCTGAGCTGAGGACAATCTAAGCAATGGATTTTCTAGGCTGTGCCAAACTGAGGTCACAGATGCTGTCTTTGAATTTACCCTATCCTCTTGTAGCTCCATCATGTTGATGATTAGTTAAACTGATGGGGCACTAATACATGTGTATATATATACCTATATAAATGCATATATATTAAAATTGGGGCTTCCCTGGTGGCTCAGATGGTAAAGAATCTGCCTGCAATGTGTGAGACCCAGGTTTGATCCCTGGGTCTGAAACATTTCCTGGAAAAGGGAATGGCTAACCACTCCAGTATTCTTGCCTGAAAGTGAAAGTGAAGTCACTCAATAGTGTCCCACTCTTTGCAACCCCATGGACTGTAGCCTACCAGGCTCCTCCGTCCATGGGATTCTCCAGGCCAGAATATTGGAGTGGGCTGCCATTTCCTTCTCCAGGGGATCTTCCCAACCCAGGGATCGAACCCAGGTCTCCCACATTGCAGGCACACACTTTACCCTCTTAGCCTGGAGGGTATTTAAACATAAATATATATTTAAATGTACAACACACATATATACATGTATATGTATTTGTATATATAATGCTTTACATATCTTAAACATGCAGATTCAAGTTAACTTTGATGCTTCTGTGTCAACCTTTCTTTCAGGGTTCCATGAAGCACTCCTCCTTTGTACACTTCTCCAGTGTCTTTTCCCAAGGTGGTACTAGCTAGACAAAGTGTAGTCCCATCTCCAATCACTAGCTGTAATTTTTACAATTATAGTGCTGGTAACAAAGCAGGAACCCTTTTGACAAAAGCACAGCAATCAGATAAGGAAAGGCTTGTTTTAAAGGCCACTTTTATCTCTTTCTGGTCAGATTTTTACTATGCTTTTAGTCACACTGACTCATCAGTTTAATAAAGTGCAAATCGTACTCAGGTCAGCTTTCTCCCACCTTTTCTTGTCCTTTCACTCCTATAATAATTTATATACTTGGCTATAGTCTCACTAATTGAACAATATTTTTCTGTAAATTTGCCACCTTAAATCTTGTTATTTACACTACTGAATTTTGACATAGGTCCATTCATAAATCCATTAGTGATTGATATATTAACATATATGCAGGAATAACTTTGATATATTTGTGTTTGTGTGCTTCTACTTCACGTATTTCTGCCCTTTCCTCTTGCTTTAAACTACTACTATCTTGATTTAAGACTCTTATTCTTATTCAAATTATTGGAGGTTTCTCTGGACTCTGTTTCCTCTTTCAATCTTTGCATCTTATTATCATTTGACAGACCACGAGTCAACTATTAAAAACATATTAACTCCCTGCTCAGTTGTCAAGATCTTTTACTATTTGGAACAAATTTCACCTTGTTGGCTCCACCTGTCACTGGACCCTATTAGTGTTCAAGAAGAGAGTTCCAGAAAAATATCTACTTCTGCTTTATTGACTATGCCAAAGCCTTTGACTGTGTGTACCACAACAAACTCTGGAAAATTCTTAAAGAGATGGGAATACCAGACCACCTGACCTACCTCTTGAGAAATCTGTATGCAGGTCAGGAAGCAACATTGAGAACTGGATGTGAAACAACAGACTGATTCCAAATAGGGAAAGGATTATGTCAAGGCTGTATACTGTCACCCTGCTTATTTAACTTATATGCAGAGTACATCATGAGACACGCTGGGCTGGAATGAAGCACAAGCTGGAATCAAGATTGCCAAGAGAAACGTCAATAACCTCAGATATGCAGATGACACCAGCCTTATGGCAGAAAGTCAAGAAGAACTAAAGAGCCTCTTGATGAAAGTGAAAGAGGAGAGTGAGAAAGTTGGCTTAAAGCTTAACATTCAGAAAACTAAGATCATGGCATCGGGTCCCATCACTTCATGGCAAATAGATGGGGCAACAGTGGAAACAGTGGCAGACTTTATTTTGGGGGGCTCCAAAATCACTGCAGATGGTGACTGCAGCCATGAAATTAAAAGATGCTTACTCCTTGGAAGAAAAGTTATGACCAACCTAGACAGCATATTAAAAAGCAGAAACATTACTTTGCCAACAAAGGTCCGTCTAGTCAAAGCTATGGTTTGTCCAGTAGTCATGTATGGATGTGAGTGTTGGGCTATAAAGAAAGCTGAGCACCAAAGAATTGATGCTTTTGAACTGTGGTGTTGGACAAGACTCTTGCGAGTCTCTTGAACTGCAAGGAGATCCAACCAGCCCATTCTAAAGGAAATCAGTTCTGAATATTCTTTGGAAGGACTGATGCTGAAGTTGAAACTCCAATACTTTGGCCACCTGATGTGAAGAACTGACTCATTTGAAAAGACCCTGATGCTGGGAAAGATTGAAGGCAGGAGAAGAAGGGGATGACAGAGGATGAGATGGTTGGATAGCATCACTGACTCAGTGGATATGAGTTTGAGCAACCTGGGAGAGCTGGCAATGGACAGGGAGACCTTGCATGCTACAGTCTATAGGGTCGCAAAGAGTCGGACATGACTGAGCAACTGAACTGAACTGATCCACATGGAATTTCTAACCCTTTGTCTGGGATGGATCTAATATTTTTTCAGACTGAAATACCCTCCCCTTTCATCTTCACTGATAGAAATCCTATTCATCTTTCAAGAATGACTGTAAATTTTCTCTTAAGAGCTCTCATATAGTATCCTCCCAAAAAAGTAATTGATCACTCAATTATATATTCCCAAATTAAACTTTGGATGTCTACAACATTGCCTCTTAATTTTGTTTTCTAATTCTCTGATGTCCTGGCTTTATCTCATAACCCTTAAATATTAGCTTATTCTTTATCTTTTAGTATTCATCATTGAACATGTCATAGTGTTTACACACGTAAATCCTTTGTATAATGGCATTTACACAAACCCAGGCTGGTGAAAAAGGAGCATCTATACTATGTCTTTGCATGCCTTCTACTAGCCAAACACACTGAAGGATTTTACACACATTTTCATAGTACATCCTCACGACCGCCATATAAGTAGATAATGTTTATTGTCCAAAAATGAATGCATTTTAGAATAAAAGGTAGCACTGTTAATAATATCATCAGAAAAACAGAGATGAACTGTCTTTCCTGGGTAAACCAAGACATATAGGCATCCCACCTATAATCCTCTGATATGCAGTTTTACTGTTATAGAGGCAAAAAGTCTTTCCTAAGATCTTGAATGTTAACTTAGGATAGTATGAGTCCAGGTGTGTGTGTATACATATATATGTACATGTAATGTACATACATGGGCCTCCCTGGTGGCTCAGCAGTAAAGAATCTGCCTACTAATGCAAGAGACACAGGTTCAGTTCCTGGGTCAGGAAGATCCCCTGGAGAAGGAAATGGCAACCTGCTTCAGTATTCTTGCCTGGAAAATCCTATGAGCAGAGGAGCCTGGCAGACTACAGTACATGCAATCACAAAAGAGTTGGCCATGACTTAGCAACTAAACAACAACAATGATATGTGTGTGTGTACCTGTGTGTGTCTGTATATATATACTTTTTTCATTAACCAGGACTTGTTCAAATGACATTGGGAAAAGAGTTTATGTGATCAGTGATGAATAATAAAAGATAAATGAAAACCCAGTTCTTAAGACTCATGGTATACAGTTAGGACACCAGAAACTTAGAAGACAAAAATTGAGCCACAAGTTATAAGTAAGTATACATACATGGCCATTCTGCTTCCCAATGAAAGACTATTCTGAAATTTCTGTTACCTAAAGAATCTTTATTTGTATTTTTTAAGTTAGGTTTATTTCTAAGATGTCCCATAAAAGCCAGGCCTTTAGTGTAATCTTTAAATTCCATATATATGCGTTAGTATACTGTATTTATGTTTTTCCTTCTGGCTTACTTCACTCTGTATAATAGGCTCCAGTTTCATCCACCTCATTAGAACTGATTCAAATGTATTCTTTTTAATGGCTGAGTAATACTCCTATCCATTCATCTGCTGATGGACATCTAGGTTGCTTCCACGTCTTGGCTATTATAAACAGTGCTGCGATGAACATTTGCCCAGCAGTGGGGTTGCTGGATCATAAGGCAGTTCTATTTCCAGTTTTTTAAGGAATCCACTAATCTAGGCACTGCTCTGAAGGAATTCTGGAGCTGTAACTAAAGTCTGAAGTCAGTTGATCCTATAATGAGACTATGCTGACCTAAGTAGGTGAACCCTTCAAAAGCAGAACATTTCCTCCAGCTGGTCCCAGAGGAAGGCCTTAGAAATAAACACTTCGCTGGCTTGAAAGAAAGCAAATGGTCTTATTGTGAACTTCTTTTAGAGACTATTTGGCAGGGAATTATGGGCAGCCTTGGGCTTCCCCAGTGGCTTAGTGGTAAAGAATCCACCTACGATGCAGAAGACACAGGAGACACAAGTTCAATCCCTGGGTCAGGAAGACCCCCTGGAGGAGGACATTGCAACCCACTCAGTATTCTTGCCTGGAGTATCCCATGGACGGAGGAGTCTGGAGGGCTACAGTCCACAGGGTCACAAAGAGTCGGACATGACTGAAGTGACTGAGCATGCAGACATGCTCAGGCAGTATTAGAAATTGGCCCCTGTTTAACACCTAGCAAGAGAAAAGCTACCTCAGTATCGCAACCACAAGGAACTCAATTCTGCCAGCAACTTGATTGAACTTCTTTTAGGACACTGGGCCTCTCAGATGAGCAATGCTGTGGGCAACATTTAGACTGCAGTCTTCTGAAACTTTGAACAGAGAATTCAAGTACACCATGCCTGGACCCCTGATCTACAGAACACATGAGGTAATAAATATATAGTAGCGTAAGCTGCTAAACTGAAGTGATGTGTTCTATAGCAATAAACCAATACAATGTTTAAATTATCTGAATAAATGAATGGCAGAATGCTTGAATATGGATGAAACCACATGTTTTATTTGAAAGTGAAAGAAAGTGAAGTCGCTCAGTCATGTTCAACTCTGCGTGTGACCTCATAGACTGTAGCCTACCAGGCTTCTCTGTCCATGGGATTCTCCAGGCAAGAATACTGGAGTGGGTTGCCATTTCCTTCTCCAGGGGATCTTCCCAACCCAGGGATTGAACCCAGGTCTCCCACATTGTAGGCAGATGCTTTACCGTCTGAGCCAAAAAGGTAAATGTTAATTTATTAATTAGCACATTATTCACTAAACTGACATCTAGAGCCTAGTCTTCAAAGTAGGGAATTCTGTTACCCAGACATTTAATATATGCCTACAAAAGTGTACAAAGTGGAAGATAGAGTGGAAAGCACTTATTGGCTAATTCAAAGGCAAAGCACTTTATTATAGATTGGTGGCAGAGGTTAAAAGTGATTGTTTCTGAGGGGTTTTGGTCAAATGGCATGTCTGTAAAGTTGGCTTTATTCTGCAATTTCACTTGAACTGATAAGCAGTAAAATTAATGAAAGAAATCTCAGATAGTATCTATATATTGACCTTTCTTATTTTGAACAGCTTAATTCATGTTCCATCTAATTTCTTACACATCAAATGTCACTATGCCCAAAATAATAGGGTAAGAGTCACCTCATTCTACATGGAATATATAAGCCTCCATTATACTCATTAACGTTTCATTTCTAAAATCACTGTCAGCATATTATTTTCCAACTATTCTTTTCTTTTCTGACCCTATTTTATATACATTTTTCTGAACTCCAGGGCCTTCTTTTCTGTCATTTTAATTTTCAATTTCTATTCTAATTTTAATTGTAATCAGCACCATTATTTCAAGGGAGCAAATGTCAAAATTGCATATGAATCTCTGGATAGCTCAAGAAAAAGTAGTTATTTTCTTGAAAATCACCTGAAGCAAGGAAAGGTATGACTCTTATAGATTTCCAAGTACTTTGAAACATGATCCTGAATAATAAATGGAAAACAGAGTCAAATTAAAGATGTACCTATCTGAGTGTGAAAGATATACTCCACTGTACTCAGTTGGTGGGTATTTATTTATTTTACAGATAAAGACTCTAATCCATGAGCATAACTAATATTTTAAATAACACATTCTGTTTTTAATATACATGCAGTACATAAGGAGAAAACATTTAAATTACTGCAACAGATGCTTGTTTATATGTATTTAGTACCATTATAAAAAAAAACAAAAAACAGCCTAGAGAATACATGACTGAAGGTTCTCATCTATATACCCAGTGCTGAGGGAAATGGATTTTATTTCTGGTAATTTAAAGCATCTAATCACTGTCATTAAACAAATAAGGATTCATTACATGAACCAGGGGGAGATGCTGTAAACACAGTGCAACTTGGAAATAAATGTGATCTAGAACCTAAATTTCTATGCACATCTTATTTGAGCACAATTTATGTGGGAGGTTTATGATCTGTGACTATTTTCCAATTTGAGAAAACTGCTGCAAAGGTAAGTCTCAGCCACTTGCATAACTGGAATAGAGAGGGGTCAGCTGCAGAAAGGAAAGAGGCACTGCCTTTAAAACTCCACATGGACACACTTAAAGTTGGAGGTACCAACTGCTTTAAGAGGAGATCATTCACAGATATAATGGCCCAGTAGCTTAAGAGAGAGAGAAGCCACCATGACAGCCATAACAATTATCAGTCGTTAAGTAGAAATGACTTTTCATTGGAAAAGACCCTGATGCTGGGAAAGATTGAAGGCAGGAGGAGAAGGGGATGACAGAGGATGAGATGTTTGGATGGCATCACTGACTCGATGGACATGAGTTTGAGTAAGCTCCAGGAGTTGGTGATGGACAGGGAAGCCTGGTGTGCTGCAGTCCATGGGGTTGCAAAGAGTAAGACGACTGAGCGACTGAACTGAACTGAAGTAGAAACCAGCCAGATGACACCCAATGATTCCTCCAATTGTAAACAGCCCTCTCTTCTTTAGTCTGGTAGAAATAGTGAAGACTTTGTATTTGACAAGTCTGAGGTAACTCTCAGCTCCATCATGGGTGAATTTCCTAGCCATAGGCACAGGTTAAGTCTTGCAGCCTAGTTTTATCTTCCTTGAAAGTGATTTCATGATTCTTCCCTCCAGGTATTTCGTGAGGATTAACATCTATGAAAGTTGAGGTTAAGTTATCGACAGTTTGTCTTTTTTATCCATAATTTTAATAATTAATGAATAACCCATTTTAATTAGTAAAGATACCCTCAGAGGATATATCTAATAAGAATGTGTAGCTTACCTTATAACAGGTATATGGCAAACCTAAGATTATTCAGACCTAAGATTCTGGACAGAAGGTGTCATCAGAGAATGGACCCAAGTGACTCTGTATCTTCTGTGGACACTGCTTAGTTCAGTCTGTTAAATCCAACCCAAATTGTCTGACATATTCAAAATGGTGTCATCTCTGGTGAAAAGTGAGGTTGGGAATTCCATCCTTTCAGAGGAATAATGAATGACTCCCCAAGTCAGAGAAAAGAAAGGGGGAAGGGAGCCCTCTTTTAAGCCTAAACCTTCTCATATGTAAAACAAGATTTGCCACCTTTTGCTGTGCTTATTAGACAATATATGAAGAAAAAATACAAAAATAAATTCACTGAATAATATTTTACGAGCAACTATGTCATGACTATTAGTGTCAAATATTGCAGTCATGGTTGCTTAGTAATAAACATGAAATTTAGAGACAGTAAGTATAGCGTCTATAGACAAGATCCCCGAATTTTGAACTAGACATATCTGTGTTCAAGCTGTGTCACCTTAGACAGCTTACTTTACCTTTCTCAACCTTTATGTCCTCATTGGGTTATGACAGCCTAATATTTTAAAGGTTTTAAAAACTAAGTTTGACAATACAGGTAAAACACTTAGCAAAACCTCACTATACGGCAGTTCTCTTCCTTCTCTGTTTTTCCAGTTTATTACCCTCTAATTTTAGCATTGTCTCTAAGGTCATTCTTCTTTGTGGTGATATTTTGAAACAATCCTATTTGTCTTGGGTGGCCAGAGTTGTCTTCACTAAAAGCCTAGTATTTCCTGTTCCACTGGATGGCTCTCATGTTCCATATTCATCACTTGGAATATATGAATATTCTTATATGATAACTTGGATTGTGCTTCTTATTCCAAATGGAAGTCAGAAATCTGAACACAGCGAGTATGATACTACCCTAGGAGGACTGAATAAATATTCCTCTTCAGATGATAAATGAGTTCCAAACATCCCTTCATTCATTAGTGTATCCATGACTATATCATACAACTAGAGCTTGTGCACTGGGCAGTGTGGAGGACTCTGCAGTACATTACTGAGATCCACCTCTAGGACTAGGGCACCCATTCTCCTAGTATTGATTCTTGATTGCTCCTAGAATTCTTGATCTCTGAGTGCTAGAGTTTGGGTGGAGAAGGCAATGGCACCCTACTCCAGTACTCTTGCCTGGAAAATCCCATGGACGGAGGAGCCTTGTGGGCTGCAGTCCATGGGGTCGCTAAGAGTTGGACACGACTGAGCAACTTCACTTTCACTTTTCACCTTCACACACTGGAGAAGGAAATGGCAACCCATTCCAGTGTTCTTGCCTGGAGAATCCCAGGGACCGGGGAGCCTGGTGGGCTGTTGTCTATGGGATCACACAGAGTTGGACACGACTGAAGCGACTTAGCAGCAGCAGCAGAGGTTGAGTAGTGTTGTTCACTCAGTCATGTCTGACTCTTGCAACGCCATGGACTGTAGCCCACCAGGCCCCTCTGTCCATGGAATTCTCCAGACAAGAATACTGGAGTGGGTTGCCATTCTCTTTGCCAGGGGATCTTTCCAGCCCAGGGATCAAACCTGGGTCTCCTGCATTGCATACAGATTCTTTACCATCTGAGCCACTGGGAATGCCCAAGTTGGTTGAGTACTTCCCCTCTGTCTTGAACAGAAATAAATGCTGTTCACTTTCACTGGGGGCAGCTCATTTTTACTAACTGTAAGGATATCAGAGCCTATTTTCTTTCCTCTACCTGCAACATTTCTGAAAGACCATCCAAACAGTGAAAGTAAGTTGCTTCCCCGTAGAATTTTCTGTGCCTTATTTTTGTTTTCTATTTAAGGTAATATTGGTGTCCACCTCTTGTAATTATTAGGCAAATTATACAAGCTGCTACTTCTAAAATGTTTACCATAGTTCCTAGAACATAAAAATTACTCACAAAATGTTAGCTAAATATCAGTTAATTTTTATTATTGATAAACAGCTGAAGGGGTACTTTATAAAGCTAATCATGTTTATGACTCCTTCAACTGCCATTAAAGTGGTATGGGTTATGGTTATTTCCCATGTTATTTAGTAAGAAAATACAAGGCAGAATTGGAGGAGGGTGTTACTCATCAGAAAGTGTAACACCCTCTCTTCTTCATTGACAAAAAATACTTTGTAACCATTGGTTCTGGGTTCATTTTTTCAATCAGTTTATGATTCCGTGTGTAGTCTGCTGTTCGAGGCTTCAGAATTACCTTGAAAGCGTTCTCAGTAAGGAAGATGGCATTGTTAGATGTAATGATAACAGTGTCTGTGGTACCATCCCTGAGAAAGCTCCAGCACAGTGACTTAGGGTGGTAGATGGGGAAGTGCAGTGGGTTGTCCTTGCTACAATCCAGACAAACTCAGATTGGACTCTGGCCTCTTGAACCTCAGTGAGTGAGATGAGATGTCCTTAAGGACTGTCTCTGAGTCTCTCCAAGTTTCCACTGTTGTATCCCTATACCTTCCCTCCACTTTTTTTTTAAAGAAGTAAAGCCAAAACTTATTTTCTTGCTCTGCTGTACTGGGGTTTTCAAATGTTAGACTAAATCTGTGTAGTTTCTGTAGGACTCCCATGGGTTATATCCATTTCTCTGTGTCTGGTCCTATAGGATAGATACAAAATCTGAGACGTGAGAAACAAAATGTTTTCCAAGAAATTGAAAGCGATACTCAATTTGATGTTTGGCTTTATAAAAGACAAGTTATAGCCACTGTCAATATCAGGCTTTGGGCACTGTAAGAATGTAAATAAAATGAGAAATGCCTGGGAATATGTATCCTGCATATCAGAACAGCTAGCCTTAAGTGTATACGGTTTTCTCCATTTAGAAAACACAACTACTCATCCCTGTTAGTATTCATAGGTAATTATTGATCAATCAGTTCCATTTAACATTAACTGAAATCATTGCCTTTAAAAACAATAATTTTAAAACGTCACATAGATGTCCTATTAATGAAAAATAGAGAATAGAAATAGAAAAAAATCTTTTTTTCCCAGCTTTACTGAAATATAATTGACATAAAACATTGTGTAAATTTAAGGTGTACAATGTGTTGATTTGATACATTTATTTATTGCAAAATGTTTACCACCATAGAAATAGGCCCATTTTCTATATAATTTTTGAAACTGGATAGAACACATGCATAGAAGCGATTAGGTATCTAAGGCCCTTAATTATTGAAATACCCAAAATGTGTTTCAATATTTAATTGATGAATAAATGAATTGTTCCTTAAACATAGGAGGTATCTTAATGAATATGTCTATTCTGTTATTGTTTAGTTTTTTATGATTATCATCATCTCTGGTCCACATTAACAGAATAACCAATGTTTTTAGTATTACATTACGTAAACTTGGAGGAAAAACAATATAGAACTCGGAGGTTCTGAAATCATGATACTTAAGTGCAGCAAGTTTCTATAGACTGTGATCTATTTGAAAAATTGTGTAGTAGTACAGTAGAAAGACGGACACCATTGGCTGTTGAACAAGTAGGAGAATACAGCTTAACCCAGAGATTGTTAGGGAAAAGAAAGTATAAATTACATAATCTAACCTGTCTAATCGGAATCTGGAATGCACTTCCAGGAATAGGAATCTGCTATGCACTTCCTAATGTGCATAGCACTACCAACTTCCCCCCACATGATGTGGACTAGAGTGAGAGAAGAGGTTGAAATAAACAATGTAGTTACATAGTATTTAGATTTATATTTAGAAATCAGTGATTTCTGTACCCATCACCTTTCTTCTTCCAATATTCTCCTGTGAAGGAAGGATCATGTGACCTCTTGGCAGAGGGTGTATTTAAGTGGTATGCTCTGGATCCCAGCTAGTCTGCAGAGCAATGTCCCTCGTGTGCTTCATCTTTCCTGTTATGACTGGCTGGTTTTTAGTTGGTAGCTGATTTAATTCATACTTTGATCTGGATATGGTCATCCTCCATTTGTCTCTTGCTAAGTTATAGAAATGCTCTGATTTCTGTTACACTTGTTCCTGAAGTTTTCCTCTGGGCTTTGCTGGCTCCAAATGCAACATCCATACCAAAGGACACTCCAGAGAGATTGCAGATTTTGCAAACTTAACTTCTCTGAATTTCAGCTAAATCATGTACAAAATGATTTTTTTTCCTTCCAGGGTAGAAGTGAATATTAAATAATAATAAATAGCATTTAAAATCACTTAAAACTATACTGTTATAAAGTTAAAATACATTAAACATGTTTATAATAAAATAATAAAATTACAAGGAAGATGAAGAGGAGTCACTATTATTTATACCTTAATACTTTAAAAAGAAACAAAAGCAGATGAAAATGGGCATTGGAAGACTGAGTTCAGTTTATCTCATTCACACTGTATGCCCTTCATCCAATTTTTCCCTCCTCTGGTGTCAACTTCCTTTAATACGGTCTCCAGTAAATTCTCCCTAAAGTCTTGATATCTATTTTGGCTAAAGAAGATCAAAATAGTGATTTTCTGCCATGCAAACTTTCAATGTCTCCTTGAGTGCTCAACAATACAACAATAGAATAACAAAAATTCCCTCATCAAGAACTTGTATAGAATATAGTTCACAATATTAGACTCATTATCTTAATTAAGTCTTAATGATCTTCCAATTCCTTTTCATGGTTACATGTGACCTAGAAGTTCTGCCAATCATGGTGTACTTGATATTTTATTCAGACTTCTAGTTCCTCACAAAGTATGGCATTCTAAAGACTAGAGGCTAAAATTATCCCCATGAATATTACTGAGAGAAACTAATGTCACAGCCCTGCCATGGACATGTTGGTAAGATTTAGGTTACTCATTTCTTCCTTGTGCCCTGTTCTTTGTATCAGTTTGGACTAGAACCAAGTAATTAAGAAGGTTACATGAGCTTTCAAAAATAGTAATTTTTAATAGCCCCTATTACTGCATTAAGAAAAGAAAACTCAGCTAAATGAATTTTGGCACCCAACATATCCTAATAAACATGTTTGATATACTGTGGACTCCAAATACACTATGGAGGCATATTTTTCTGCTCTGGGAACGAATAGGCTGTGATGTGAAACAATGGATTTAGTATATAATTCTGGTTAATTAGAACTAACAGGTGACTAAATAGGTATCAATTGTTGTATCTCTCATTGACTAGCATTTCCACTAAGACATTATATCTCTGTGCATGAATAAATCTGTTAGTTCCTTGCTAACTGGGCCATGGTCAGTGCTGTGCTAGGCTTGGTGAGGATAAACAGGTTTATACAATAGATTGGATACTGCTAGGAGCATTCAATAAAGCTTACCGGTTAAGACTATGATCTCTGAATCTTAGCTCTGCTCTTGTTCTATGACCTCGTGCCAAGTATTTAACTTTGGAAACCTAGTTTTTTCTGTTTTGGAAATAGAGACAAACATTAATAGAATTAAGTGAAGTATTGTATGTTCTTCTAGGACAGCATACTGAATCAAACATTTGTTGTTCAGTCACTCAGTTGTGTACCACTCTGTGTGATTCCATGGACTGCAACACGCCAGGCTTCCCTGTTCTTCACCATCTCCTGGAGCTTGCTCAAATTCATGTCCATCGAGTCAGTGATTCCATCCAACTATCTCATCCTCTGTTATCCCCTTCTTCTCCTGGAGAAAGACCCTTCAATCTTTCCCAACACAAGGTCTCTTCTAATGAGTCAGCACTTTGCATCAGGTGGCCAAAGTATGGGAGCTTCAGCATCAGTCCTTCCAATGAATATTCAGGATTGATTTATTTTAGGATTGACTGGTTTGATCTCCTTGCAGTCATGCATGAAGTGGCTCAGTTGTGTCTGACTCTTAGCAACCCCATGAACTGTAGCCTACCACACTCCTCTGTCCATGGGATTTTCCAGGCAAGAGTACTGGAGTGGGTTGCCATTTTCTTCTCCAGAGGATCGTCCCTACCCAAGGATTGAGCCCGGGTCTCCCACATTGTAGGCAGTTGCTTTACCGTCTGAGCCACCAGGAAGGTCATGCATAGTCCATAACAATAAATGCTAGTTATTATTATTATAATTATGAAATTTCTGGGTTGAAATAATATATTTGTTTAAAAGTTGAGATGTTCCCACTCACACCATTGATTTTACTTGATTTTCAGAGCAGTTCTCTGAGTGAGACTTTACTATTTCAACGTACACATGACGAATTCACAAAAAATCGAGACCACTATGATCATTTACAGCCTTATGAATTATTAGTGGCAGGTATCATTTCTTTTCTGTTATACAAACCATGTATTTCTCAGCCATAATTGAGAGCATAAGCTTTTTCACCACATGTGTTTTTTGAGATCATCAAAATTAGTCATAATTTTGTCTATCACTATGCTACAGAAGCCTCCTGTGGCCTTACTGCCCAACACCTGTTCTACTCACTCTTTTTCTTAAGCACTTAGCAAAGAGACAGAAAGATATTTATGAAGCATCAGATGAGGGATAGAACAATGAGGTTCTAGAGACTGCATCGGTCACTGTGCACGGAGACACTATGGGGTCGCCCCAGGGTGGCTGAAGCCTGAGCTGATATAAATGATAGACGGAAGTTGTAACAGTGAAATCTGGTCTCCCAGGTTTTAAAATCTCAGGGGAAATGAAGTTATGAAAGAAGGATTAAAAAAGACTATGCAAGTCCTTGAATGCCATTGTAAACAAACTAACAGACTATTTTACTTTCTAGGTCAGTGTTTCTAAAAATGGATTTTCATGCTATCACTTGTAGTTATATATGTAAATACAGTGAAGAAAGTTTCTGTAGTCAAGTATGACTGGAAAACTCTGGGTAAAATAAAATGTCATTATTGAGGATTTATTTCTCTGAATTGTGAATGCGTAAAAAGAGTATATTTTGTTGCATGGAGCATTTCCAAAATATAAGATGCGGGATGATGAATTATGGGGTGGGGCTAGTACTGCTCAGAATATAATTGGGGATCTATGTTCTGGTGAACAGGGCATGATTACAGGATTTTGTATGAAATTCTTACATGTTAGTTAAGTGAAGCGATAGTGGACAGAAATAGAAGATAACATAAGCCACCTTTCAAGTCCTTCTTTGCTTATGCTTTGATTGGGATGCAGATTCCTATTAGACCTCTGGCAAACTCAAAGATTTCAGAGTCAAAACAAAAATTAAACATATGTGAAGGCATCACTGATAAGGTTCTGCAAAGGCTTGATATGCTCTTCTTTGTTGTTCAGTCACTAAGTCGTATCCAACTCTTTGCAACCCCATTGACTGCAGCACACCAGGCTTCCCTGTCATTCACTATTTCCTGAAGTTAGCACAAATTCATGTCCATTGAGTCGGTGGTGCTATCTAACCATCTCATCCTATGGTGCCTTCTTCTCCATTTGCCTTCAATCCTTCCCAGCGTCAGGGTCTTTTCCAATGAGTTGGTTCTTCTCATCAGGTGGCCAAAGAATTGGAGCTTGAGCATCAGTTCTTCCAATGAATATTCAGGGTTGATTTACTTTAGGATGGACTGGTTGGATCTCCTTGCTGTCCAAAGGACTCTCAAGTCTTCTCCAGCACCACAGTTTGAAAGCATGAATTTTTCACCACTCTGCCTTGTTTATGGTCCAATTCTCACACCTGTATATGACTACTGGAAAAACCATAGCTCTGACTATACGGACCTTTGTTGGAAAAGTGACTCTGACAAAACTGTCTAGGTTTGCCATAGCTTTCCTTCCAAGGAGCAAGTGTCTTTTAATTGCATGGCTGCAGTCACACTATCCAGAGTGATCTTCAGATCAGACCAGATCAGTCGCTCAGTCGTGTCCGAATCTTTGCGACCCCATGAATCGCAGCACGCCAGGCCTCCCTATCCATCACCAACTCCCGGAGTTCACTCAGACTCACGTCCATTGAGTCAGTGATGCAATCCAGCCATCTCATCCTCTCTCTTCCCCTTCTCCTCCTGCCCCCAATCCCTCCCAGCATCAGAGTCTTTTCCAATGAGTCAACTCTTCGCATGAGGTGGCCAAAGTACTGGAGTTTCAGCTTTAGCATCATTCCTTCCAGAGAAATCCCAGGGCTGATCTCCTTCAGATTGGTTGGATCTCCTTGCAGTCCAAGGGGCTCTCAAGAGTCTTTTCCAACACCACAGTTCAAAAGCATCAATTCTTCAGTGCTCAGCCTTCTTCACAGTCCAAATCTCACATCCATACCTGACCACAGGAAAAACCATAGCCTTGACTAGACAAAACTTTGTTGGCAAAGTAATGTCTCTGCTTTTGAATATGCTATCTAGGTTGGTCATAACTTTCCTTCCAAGGAGTAAGCGTCTTTTAATTTCATGGCTGTATTCACCATCTGCATTGATTTTGGAGCCCAGAAAAATAAAGTCTGACACTGTTTCCACTGTTTCCCCATCTATTTCCCATGAAGTGGTGGGACCAGATGCCATGATCTTCATTTTCTGAATGTTGAGCTTTAAGCCAACTTTTTCACTCTCCTCTTTCACTTTCATCAAGAGGCTTTTGAGTTCCTCTTCACTTTCTGCCATAAGGGTGGTATCATCTGCATATCTGAGGTTATTAATATTTCTCCCAGCAATCTTAATTCCAGTTTGTGTTTCTTCCAGTCCAGAGTTGCTCATAATGTACTCTGCATATAAGTTAAATAAACAGGGTGACAATATATAGCCTTGACAAACTCCTTTTCCTATTTGGAACCAGTCTGTTGTTCCATGTCCAGTTCTAACTGTTGCTTCCTGACCTGCATACAGATTTCTCAAGAGGCAGATCAGGTGGTCTGGTATTCCCATCTCTTTCAGAATTTCCCACAGTTTATTGGGATCCACACAGTCAAAGGCTTTGGCATAGTCAATCAAGCAGAAATAGATGTTTTTCTGGAACTCTCTTGCTTTTTCCATGATCCAGTGGATGTTGGCAATTTGATCTCTGGTTCCTCTGCCTTTTCGAAAACCAGCTTGAACATTAGGAAGTTCACGGTTCACATATTGCTGAAGCCTGGCTTGGAGAATTTGAGCATTACTTTACTAGCGTGTGAGATGAGTGCAATTGTGTGGTAGTTTGAGCATTCTTTGGCATTGCCTTTCTCTGGGATTGGAATGAAAACTGACCTTTTCCAGTCCTGTGGCCACTACTGAGTTTTCCAAATTTGCTGGCATATTGAGTGCAACACTTTCACAGCATCGTCTTTCACGATTTGGAATAGCTCAACTGGAATTCCATCACCTCCACTAGCTTTGTTCATAGTGATGCTTTCTAAGGCCCACTTGACTTCACATTCCAGGATATCTAGCTCTAGGTCAGTGATCACACCATCGTGATTATCTTGGTCATGAAGATCTTTTTTGTACAGTTCTTCTGTGTATTCTTGCCATCTCTTCTTAATATCTTCTGCTTCTGTTAGGTCCATACCATTTCTGTCCTTTATCGAGCTCATCTTTGCATGAAATGTTCCTTTGGTATCTCTGATTTTCTTGAAGAGATCCCTAGTCCTTCCCATTCTGTTGTTTTCCTCTATTTCTTTGCATAGATCACTGAAGAAGGCTTTCTTATCTCTTCTTGCTATTCTTTGGAACTCTGCATTCAGATGCTTATATCTTTCCTTTTCTCCTTTGCTTTTCACTTCTCTTCTTTTCACAGCTATTTGTAAGGCCTCCCCAGACAGCCATTTTGCTTTTTTGCATTTCTTTTCTATGGGAACGGTCTTGATCCCTGTCTCCTGTACAATGTCACGAACCTCATTCCATAGTTCATCAGGCACTCTATCTATCAGACCTAGTCCCTTAAATCTATGTCTCACTTCCACTGTATAATCATAAGGGATTTGATTTAGGTCATACCTGAATGATCTAGTGGTTTTCCCTACTTTCTTCAATTTCAGTCTGAATTTGGCAACAAGGAGTTCATGGTCTGAGCCACAGTCAGCTCCTGGTCTTGATTTTGTTGATTGTATAGAGCTTCTCCATCTTTTGCTGCAGAGAATATAGCCAATCTGATTTTGGTGTTGACCATCTGGTGATATCCATGTATAGAGTCTTCTCTTGTGTTGTTGGAAGAGGGTGTTTGCTATGACCAGTGCATTTTCTTGGCACAACTCTATTAGTCTTTGCCCTGCTTCATTCCGTATTCCAAGGCCAAATTTGCCTGTGACTCCAGGTGTTTCTTGACTTCCTACTTTTGCATTCCAGTCCCCTATAATGAAAAGGACATCTTTTTTGGGTGTTAGTTCTAAAAGGTCTTGTAGGTCTTCATAGAACCGTTCAACTTCAGCTTCTTCAGCGTTACTGATTGGGACATAGACCTGGATTACTGTGATATTGAATGGTTTGCCTTGGAAACAAACAGAGATCATTCTGTCGTTTTTGAGATTGCATCCAAGTACTGCATTTTGGACTCTTTTGTTGACCATGATGGCTACTCCATTTCTTCTGAGGGATTCCTGCCCACAGTAGAAGATATAATGGTCATCTGAGTTAAATTCACCCATTCCAGTCCATTTCAGTTCGCTGATTCCTAGAATGTTGACATTCACTCTTGCCATGTCCTGTTTGACCACTTCCATTTTGCCTTGACTCATGGACCTGACATTCCAGGTTCCTATGCAATATTGCTCTTTACAGCATCGGACCTTGCTTCTATCACCAGTCACATCCACAGCTGGGTATTCTTTTGCTTTGGCTCCATCTCTTCATTCTTTCTGGAGTTATTTCTCCACTGATCTCCAGTAGCATATTGGGCACCCACCGACCTGGGGAATTTCTCTTTCAGTATCCTATCATTTTGCCTTTTCATACTGTTCATGGGGTTCTCAAGGCAAGAATACTGAAGTGGTTTGCCATCCCTTCTCCAGTGGACCACATTCTGTTAAATCTCTCCACCATGACCCGTCCGTCTTGGGTTGCCCAAGAAAATAAAATTTTTTATTTTCTTGGAGTCCAAGAAAATAAAATCTGTAATTGCTTACACTTTGTCCCATTCATTTGCCATGAAGTGATGGTATTGGATACCATGATCTTAGGTTTTTGAATGATGAGTTTTAAGTCAGCTTTTTCATCTCTCCTTTCACTTCATCCAAAGGTGCTTTTGTTCCTCTTCACTTTCTGTCATTAGAGTGGTATCATCTGCATATCTGAGGTTGTTGATATTTCTCCTGGTAATCTTGATTCCAGTTTGTGATTCATCTAGCCTGGCATTTTGTATGATGTACTCTACATAGAAGTTAGATAAACAGGGTGACAGTATACAGCCTTGTTGTACTCCTTTCCCAATTTGGAACCAGTCAGTTGTTCCATGTAAGATTCTAAACTGTTGCTTCTTGACCCACCCACATACAGGTTTCTCAGGAGACAGGTTAGATGGCCTGGTATTCCCATCTCTTTAGGAATTTTCCACAGTTGGTTGTTATCCACACAGTCAAAGGCTTTTTCATGTCATTGAAGCAGAAATAGATGCTTTTTCCTAGAATTTCCTTGCTTTCTCCATGATCCAACAGATGTTGGCAATTTGATCTCTGATTCCTGTGCCTTTTCTAAACCCAGCTTATACATCTGGAAGGACAAGTGGCTTCTTGCCTTCTTGTTGAAAAGAAAAAAAAAATTGATTTCAGCCATTGAAATGCTTGTTCAGCAACAAAGGTACTACTACTGTGTGTGTATATATTTCTGCTAGTCTGCATTTCACAGAAATTTGTACACATGTGATTGTATATGTATGTGTATATACATGCAAGAGAAAGAATGAACTATCATTTTGGAGTATTTAGAAATCTTATAATTCTTAATTATATATTTTAAAATTATTTAATTATTATTATTTATATATGTATGACAATATGTGTCCTGCACTTTCAGGATTATTTAAGGATATTATACACACACATACAGACACGTGCATAACACAAGAGGTTTCTACTACTCCTTGAAAAAATAAATATACTCCCCAGGAATGAAAATGTTCAGGGCAACATCACAATATATTAGAGGCAGTACATTCTTTTCACTCTATCCTTCTACCTATTGTACATCATCTCAAGGAGACACTTTCTGTTATACATCAAGGGCAGATGTCACAATGGAGCCACTTTTGGAAACCTCCTCCCCCTTCCTTCGTACACTTGTGTAATTTTTGATGGGATAAAAGTAGAGGGGCAAAATTTGTTTCTTTCTCAAATGTAATCTCTTTTCTGTTCTTAAAAAAATTCATGGTGAATTTGAAAATAGTATTAGGGAAGATCATGTGAGAATATCTGTGTTCATATGACTCCAAACAAAAAGAACAAATGTAAGAGGACAGGAGAAAGCAAAGAACTGTGAGACCTCAGGTTCACAGGAAAGAAAAGGCAAAAGCACATCTGGATTTCAAATCTGCTACAATGAGTGCTCAAACATGCAAAATTAGTCTTGCCAGCTTCCTGCTTCAATTCTTGAGGATAAAAGTCCAAACTCCTAATCATAGCACATGAGACCTTTCCTGGACCTTCCATCATTTCCTTGGACAGGCTTATTTTACCATCTTAAACTGTTCTCATGGGAGAGTTGAAAACAAATTCCCAGTACACTCCACTTTTGTCCACTTCCCTCTCAATCTGACCAGTTGTATCTGTCTATATTTTTTTTTAGTCAGCATCAATTGTTTGGAATTGTACTTCCTGTTATGCTGTCTAATGCCCTCCTGTTACTCTGCTTGGCAAATGCCTACTTATGTGCCAAGAGCCAACATCACAGAATGGAGATAATTTCTATGACCAGATCAAGTATCCTTCTATGCACTTTAGTGATTTACTCCACTGTAATGCACTTGAGTCTTATTGTAACCAGAAGTAGGTTGTGAGCACATTTACAGAGTAGACTGATTTATTTTAAAATCTCTTGTTCATTTGTGTCCACAATATAGGCCCTTAGGAAATATTTACAGAACTAATAAATCATTATCTGTTTATAAGGCAGAGAGATTTTGCCAAAGACTATTCCTATAATGTATCCAAAATGTTTTATATTTTCCCATGTATAAATATATTATTTTCCTGAGAAAATTAGGATATCTGATTGAGTTAGAAGAAGCAATTCTGTAGACTTTTATTTAGCCCAGTCATTTAAAATACTCACCAGGGAGACATTTCTGAAGTCTAACTAATACATGAATAGCTTTTACTATAGGCCAGTTCATTTCTTTGTTTCTATTTTCTCAAATTTAACTCAAGTAGATTTTGATAATGCCACTGTTAAATCAGTTTTAAGGCAGGGTATGGACTAAACTAATAAAGACATGAATCAGGAAAGCCATAAAGTTTTGGATGTGAAACAGGAAGCAGGGTGGATATGCCGAAATTCCATATAGATTGCATTCTGTCTTTGTATCATATTTAATAAGTTCATAGATCTTTCTAAATGCTGACAATAATGCTATTTCAGGCTGGTGGAAATGGCAGTCATTAAATAACTGTGTCATTCAAAAATGTGTTCTAACATGTATTTTTTACTATAATTATGAATAAGTCCCAAATCATCAAATTAAGCAGTCAGCAAATCCCTAAGAATTCTAGATGGGATATTAGGTTTACAATTATGGCCCCAACAGTGAACAATATTTTTCAAAGTAAAAACTGCTTGAAGTTGAGAAATGCTTTCTCAGCAGGTAAAAATAGAGTTGGTGATAAAAATAAAATCTGTTTTAAGTGTGTGTGTGTATATATGTATATATATTATGATTAGCACTTATATATAATTTTATAATTGCTAAAAAGGAGACACTTTTCCTTTGTAAACAAATAGCATGTATAAAATTTTAAAATTTAACAGGTACAGTATTAATTATTTATTAATAACAAACTTTATATTCTCTGATTAAAGGGATAATTGAGAAAGCACATCATGTACCAAACTGTATGTTTGATAAACTTAGATATGTGATCTCTTTGAATACCTTTGAAAACCTAAAAATGTGGACCTAATGTTAATTTTTGAGGGATTTGGAATTAACATGGACCTTG
Source organism: Bos javanicus (assembly GCF_032452875.1). Classification (NCBI taxonomy): domain Eukaryota; kingdom Metazoa; phylum Chordata; class Mammalia; order Artiodactyla; family Bovidae; genus Bos; species Bos javanicus. The sequence continues at coordinate 31,407,032 of NC_083885.1, read as the reverse complement.
GGAGAATTAGTAGAAATCCTAAACAGTAGAAATCCAGTTGTCCTGGATTGGTTGTCTTGTCTATGTTATCAGCCTCAACATTGTTTTTATGTATCATGATTTATGTTTCATCTTATAGTCAATCAAATGAATTATAATGAAGGTAAAACTAAATGTTTTTAAAAACATTAATGAAGAGATATTATTCGATTATTTCAAGTTGTAATAGCATTTCTATGGTTTATGAGATTAGACTGGATAATATAAAAGAAATTACTTTTTGAAGTGTAAAGTGCTGTATAAACACTCAATACTTAACACACAGCCAGTACTTGCTGAGTACCTGTTATCTTCCAGACACTATCCTACGCTCGAAGGTTAGAGTAACAAAGTATACCTTGTTATGAAAGTATACTGTTATGTTATGAAACTCCTATTTTAGATTGGAGAATCAGGATATAAGTAGACAGTTAAGTAAATGAGATAATTCTTAGCCTGATAAATGCTATAAAAATATGATGATGTAATAAAAAGCAAGCTGCAAGAACAAGACTAGTGGGAAGCATGGTGTCTCTAGATTGTGGTCACCAAGGATCAACTGTTGGGGAGCCATGACTTAGCCTCTGGGAATAGCATTACATACAGAACACATCCGTGCACATGCATACACAAGTATGCACACACACGTATACAATGCAAATTGCACAGAGTGCTCAAATGGAAGAATAACCTTGAAACTTTCAAGGAACAGAAGGAAGGAGAAGTCAGTTTGACTATATTCTGGTGGAAAAAAAGGAAAATGGAGTGAGACTTTTCTCATTGGAAAGTCAAAGAGAGCTAGAGACAGGTTGAACCTCTTAGAGCGAAAGATTTGGAGAGCAGTCAAGGCAGTGAGTCTCAAACTAGCTGGAGAGAAGGACAAGTTTTTTTTTCTGTTTTGTCTTAATTTCTAACTCAGTGTTAGGCTGATAATCTTGTAAAATCCAACAATAATTAGAATGAGACTAGTATACTGATGGAAAAATACTATAAAACTGCTAAACACTTGCTCTCATTCATCTAATTGTGGACTAGTAATAAAATGTTCATAGATTAGACATGTTTTTGAAATAGTATTTTTTAGCTCTCATTGAGAGGGTTTGGAACAGAACAGTAAGCCAATCTGATATAAAATATAATATAAATATGTATGTGTGTGTATGTGTATGTACAGTATCACCATTGAACCTTATAGCCTAGGTAATAAGAAATATATATCCCTTTGGTTCCTGAACAGGATTTGTTACTTTTTTTCCCCCAGGGATATCAGAAACAGCTCACATTAAAGTTTTATTTTGTCTTGTACTTAAATAACAAAATGAAACAAAACGTAATGGTGAAGTCAGAGAAAACAGTGCTTCTTCAACATTCCAGAGCTAAATTTTAAACTTAATAATGGATCTAAACATAGACTACTATATGTAAATTAGTGTTATTTAGCATCTGCTCACAATGAATCTATAATGATGATATTTGTTTGAAAAACCTCTCCTGTTTTTGTCCATCAAATTGTAGAAGAGATTAATTTATACACATAACAAAGAAAATTTTACTTAAAAAAGAAAAATCCTAAAGTGCAAAGAGGTTAATTCTGCCCAAGTTCTTGCACACAGGACGAGGCAGAACTGAGGACGGGGTGGGTTTGTGTATTGGCGTCTTGTTCCTTGTACGTAATCCAAATCGCTCATGTTGCAAGCTTGATACTAGGTTAAAATAAAGTAAGTTAACTTCTCTCTCCTTATATTTTATTTCATATTTCCTGAATTCACATATTGTTTATGCTGTCAACATGTTGTAAGTACTATATCAAACATATGTCAGTCAGATTTCTTAAAGAATCAAGAGATGTTAAAATCTAAGAGATGTTAAAATCTACTGAACTTAAATCATGAATTTTTGGGGGAAAAAAACACTTAAAAGTATAGATTATACTTGAGATCCTCAGATCTGACAGACCCTATTTTACTTTTCACATCAAATGCTAAAACTGTCTACATCTTAATAAAAGTGGGTTTTACAAATGAAATGCTTTGGAGGCATTAGGAAAGATGCATTGAGTAACAAACAGGTGCCATATTTTGCTTGCATTGGGCTTCCCTCTTGAAAGGATGACATAAATTATGAGAATATGCAGACAAATTATGAAGACACTCTCAATGTGGCTAATAGAATCATCGATGTGAATAGCAAGGGAGACAAATGGCACATGCATACAGTAGTCACATACCAGTGCTCACAACCAAATGTCTAATCAATTAAAACCTCCTTTTGTCAAATAGTACTAAATTATACTTCATAAGAAAGCTAAATGATACAAGCAGATTTTTACAACTATAAAATTATAAATAAATTGTGCATATCAAAAGTGGCCTATGTATCTTTTAAATGCTTTATTTAATATTGGGTCAGATCAGGTCAGATCAGATCAGTCGCTCAGTCGTGTCCGACTCTTTGTGACCCCATGAATTGCAGCATGCCAGGCCTCCCTGTCCACCACCAACTCCCAGAGTTCACTCAGACTCACGTCCATCAAGTCAGTGATGCCATCCAGCCATCTCATCCTCTGTTGTCCCCTTCTCCTCCTGCTCCCAATCCCTCCCAGCATCAGAGTCTTTTCCAATGAGTCAACTCTTTGCATGAGGTGGCCAAAGTACTGGAGTTTCAGCTTTAGCATCATTCCTTCCAATGAAATCCCAGGGCTGATCTCCTTCAGAATAGACTGGTCGGATCTCCTTGCAGTCCAAGGGACTCTCAAGAGTCTTCTCCAACACCACAGTTCAAAAGCATCAATTCTTCGGCTCTCAGCCTTCTTCACAGTCCAACTCTCACATCCATACGTGACCACAGGAAAAACCATAGCCTTGACTAGACGAACCTTTGTTGGCAAAGTATTGTCTCTGCTTTTGAATATGCTATCTAGGTTGGTCATAACTTTCCTTCCAAGGAGTAAGCATCTTTTAATTTCATGGCTGTAGTCACCATTTGCAGTGATTTTGGAGCCCAGAAAAATAAAGTCTGACACTGTTGGGTACACAGGCCTTATACCCAAATGTGTCCCTTATTGGGTACACAGGCCTTATACCCAAATATATCCCATGCTCAGCTGAGACCTATGTCTTGCCTTTCGGTCACAGGCTCTTCTCCATTTATGAAGCCCTCATGTCTGTCAATGACCATTTTTACCTTCTGCCTAAGGAAATGACATGTCTCTAATGTATTTTTTATTTTTGTTGTTGTTATTGCTGCTCTTTCTTTTTGCTTGTTCAGTCATTTTTCATTTTATATAAAAAACACAATGAATATGCATTTTTATTATTGGAAATTTTGTTATGTTCTGGGAATATGCATCCTGTTCTCAGTGAAATCCTAGTTTAGCATCTCACAGATTTCTTGAGTATAGACAACACTAAAAGGCAGATGTTGTGAATCTAAGCATATTCTAAAATAAAATGTTTATCTAATAAAATAAAAATAGATTCCGAAAATACCATCGTATTAGTATCCTAATGATTAAACATGAAGGTTTTGTTTAAATTCCAGCTCAGCCATTTAATAGCATTGAATAAAACTGTAACTTTGGAAACATTATATAAACCTCTGTTTCACTATTTCCAAAGTAAAAATTGATAATAGTGGAGATGAAGAAGGTTAAACTCCTACCCTCACTGAAATGGGAGTACTATACATTGACTGAGAAATACCACTGCTGCTTACTGTGTATATACGCATAAAGTTTTTCAGCTCAACATTTAGCTCACAGTGCCTACTCAATAAATGTTATTGGCACTACTAGTGGCTATAGAAGTAGAAACAATAGTAATATATTACTACTACTACTTCTATTACTTAATACTCTATGATGCAACATAATGAATGCTGAATAAATGAATATATAAATCAATAAATAGTTTAAGCTTTGAACCTTTTTCAGAAAGGAATAATATATATGATAGTGGAGAAGTAAAATTTGTACGTGAATTCTCATTCCAAAGGATTTGGATCATACAACTTAAAGCTACTTAAATGCTCAGCTGGTTCAATTCTCTCATCTGTGGAGAAAAGTTCAAGGGAAACCTAGTATTCTGTCGAAAGTCACATAGCTCTTGGCAGATTAAGACTCCCTTGGATTTAATTATGTGATGGATCAAACATTCACATGCATACCAGGATGTATAATATTTTTCTCATAGTGGTGAAAGTGGTTAATATATAAATTATAAATATATATGTATGTGTATATTAAACATATAGTGAGATTCTATATAAACTCTGCTAAAGGTATAATTGTCATGGAAAGAAAGATGAATATATATATATATATCCATTATAATTTGTAAAGTTTGCTTTAAAAATGGGAATAGTAGTAATAAAACATTATATTACAGCTCTTTGCGACCCCATGGACTGTAGCCTGCCAGGCCTCTCTGTCCATAGAATTTTCCAGGCAAGGATACTGGAGTGGGTTGCCATTTCCTTCTCCAGGGGATCTGCCCAACCCAGGGATCAAACCCGGGTGTCCTGCATTGCAGGCGGATGCTCTACTGCCTGATCTGCTAGGGAAACATTACATTTTGATTAAAAAATCAATGAAATATAGGGAAGTAATCAGTTCCATCATCATGCTTACATTGTCTATTGTCTCAAGCCCACATGCCAATTTCCTCCAAGGGAGCCCAGGAGTATTGATATGACAGCTGCCTGTGGAGATTTTGCAATGTCTTGGTTTTAGTTAATATCTTTCCATCAGAAACTTCATGACCATTAGAATAATTCCTGATCACTGGAATTACATTTTCCTTTCAAATTTTCTTGATTGTTGGCTTTATGTTCTTATGAACAGACACTTTGAAAAAAATATAGAAATATTTTTGCAGGTACTAGCAGAGAAGAAAATTCCTGTCTTCTTTTTCTTCTGATTTACAGTCCTTGTTAAGAAGAATGTATCAGGCCTTAACTTACCTGACCAGATTCCTTGATTCTCTAATTCTTTCATACATTCATTCCATAAATTCTCATTAAATGCTCTCTCTGCATTTAAGGCACTAGGAATACAGTGGTTAATAAAGTTTCATACTATTCCTCATGGAATTTATGGTCTAATGGAGGATACAGGCAAGTGTCCAGTCATTGGTGATGAATGAATGTCATCACAGTGGTAGGTGCACTTAGAGAGCACAGAAAAGACACCCAAGTCAGACTTGGAAGACTACGGAATGCCTCTTAGGGAAAAAAAACATGCCTTTGAAGGTGATAGCTGGAGTAGAAATGAGTAAAGTGAAGGGTATCCCAGGAAGAAGGATCAACATGGGGTAAAGTCAGTTAGCAAAAAGAACATGCGGTATTTCATAGACCTGAAAGGAAGAAAGAATAAGACAGGGGAAGCTGTGAGAGGTATGGCTAGAGAGAGAATTCAATGAAAAAAGGCTTAAGACATAATAAGGACTCAGATTGTGAGACATAGATACACGTGTAAGATGCACATGTACACACACACTCATAGACTCTCTGAGACTACGTGAACATATAGCTCCTGCCAGCTAATTCACAGCCATCTATACAGAAGCTCAATCATGGATTTATTGTGACAGATTTTATAATCATCTCCTCTTCATGCGCTGTCTTCATTTGAGTTTGAAAACAGTTTTGAAGAATCTATCTTCTACAATGCTTTCTGGCTAGAACTTTACATGTATTTCAGATGCATTTTTCACATTTAATCTTGAAACTGGCAAAATAGGGAATCAAGTGAAGACTACAATTATTGCTCATGAACTTTTGATAATATTATCTGCAAAGGTCTGTTCACATTCATATATGAGCACAAGCCTGCCAGAATAGAGAGACATATTTTTCTTCCATTTCAAAATTGTATTTTTCAACATTTATTTCTAAGGTCAGATTAACTATGACAGCATGTTGGAGGGCATGTGTTTGCAGTTCCATGAGTTGGAAGGCCCTTTCTTTCAACAACAATTATTTATGGAGAAATGTTTTCTTAGAATCAGACAGCACACGCAAGATGTGTTTGTTAGAAAGAGATATAAAGACAACTTCACTCCAAATTAATAAACTGTTTGTATTTCTCTGTGCACCACTAATGGACAAAGCTATCTGCCAGTGCAGATGTAGAGGATGGTAAGATGCAAACAGGGAGACAGGTTCATGTTCATGTCACGCTTTAGTTTCCAACAGGCACCACAGCTCTCCCCAGCAAAGCCCTGCCTAGTTGTTAGGAAAGGACTTCTCATCCCCATTCAACGTATAAGGAAACATCATTTAAAATTGTTACATATTTTACCAAAGACCAATTGAAAGTAAATTACATAGCCAGGGTTAGAACACCGATCATCTGACTCCCAGTCCAGATCTCTTTAAAATGATCTTGCCCTCTCTGTGGAACATGGTTCTTCCCATCTACTTAACTCATTCCACAGCTCAAAATTTGATTTTTTTTCCCCCACATAACTGTGTGTCACAAAATTTCCCAAATGTGTGTGCCTAAAATATGCTGATTAAGGAAAAGACATTGGTTTATAGATTCACCTATATAATATTGTAGCAGACTACCCAAACCCAGCAGCAGTAACTTTATCACGCTGTACATCATCTTTCAACTTTACTTCAAATCACATGCTCATTGCCTAAGTAACGTGATGAGGGAACAGTAATATGGGTCATATGCTTCGTTTCCGAGTTACAGAGTATCTCAGTGTAGGAAAGGTCATGACTCACTATGCCTACCACTGCTCAAATACAATTCCTTGATTCTCAACTTGTCATAAATGTGGATAGACTGTGCTAAAAATGAAATTATACACAAATATAAAGCCTATATGAAGATTTAATTCATTCTGTAAAAGTTTGAGATTAATAATAATTATACAATAAATGTATAGAACATGTTGGTCTACTTTATGATAAATGCCATGTTAAGAAAAGATTTTTCACCTCTATGAAAAGCATATTGCTAATTTATCTTTCTTCTTTATTCTTTGTTGTATATATATCTTGTTTATTCTTTATAACTACAGGTTCCCTTATCTATTATTTAATTATTTCCATTTCCTTCCTATAGTGCATAAATTTTACTTTATTATAGCTCTTTTTGAAGAATAATATGTATCTGCAGAGGTAATAAAAATTACAACTATGAAGTTACATTGTTTTACACACAGAAAATAGCAATTTCAACATGTCACCCACTGGTTATGTTATAGTCTAGTATACTCGTTCATTGCCTGTATAATTTAAACTATTAAACCTTTTTATACAGCAGTTTTACAGTCTGTAGCAAGAACTATGATGATACTTTATTCCATTATTTTAATTCACCTAAATGTGTAATTCAATGAAAGCAGAAGCTGTGTACAGTAGTTTGAACAATGCCAATTCTTTGGCATTGCCCTTCTTTGGAATCGGAATGAAAACTTGACTTTTTCCAGTTCTGTAGCCCCTGCTGAGTTTTCCAAATTTTCTGACCTATTGAGTGCAGAACTTTAACAGCATCATCTTTTAAGGTTTAAATAGTTCAGCTGCACTAGCTTTGTTCATAGAAATGCTTCCTAAGGCCCACTTGACTTCATACTCCAGGATGTCTGACTCTAGGTGAGTGACCTGGTGGTTATCTAGGTCATTAAAATAATTTTTGTATAGTTTCTGTGTATTCTTATTACCTCTTACTCTCTTCTGCTTCTGTTAGGTCCTTACCATTTCTGTCCTTTATCATGCCCATCCTTGCATGAAGTGTCCCTTGATATCTCTAATTTTCTTGAAGAGATCTCTAGTTCCCATTCTGTTGTCTTCTATTTCTTTGTATTGTTCATTTAAGAAGGTCTTCTTACCTCTCCTTGCTCTTCTCTGAAACTCTACATTCAGTTATCTTTCCCTTTCTCTCCTGCCTTTTGCTTCTCTTCTTTCCTCAGCTATTTGTAAAGCCTCCTCAGACAACCATTTTGCCTTCTTCCATTTCTTTTTCTTGGGATGGTTGTAGTTCATACATGATCTCTAACTCCATAACACTTTCCTTCCCGTAAGCAAGTAAGTTGCTTGCTCAGTTGTCTCTGACTGTTTGTGACTCCATAGGCTGTAGCCCGCCAAGCTCCTCTAACCATGGAATTTTCCAGGCAAGAATATGGAGTGAGTTGCTATTTCCTTTTCCAGGAGATCTTCCCAAGCCAGGATGGAACCTACATTTCTTGAGTCTCCTGCATTGGCAGGCAAATTCTTTACCATGCACACCACTTGGGAAGCCCCTTCCTTCCGTTAATCTGTTTGTTATTTATTGTCCATGCCATCAGTCAAGAGATCTCACATTCCCATGCAGTGTATCCTATTGTTGTGATGGTTAATTTTACAAGTCAATTTGACTGGATCACAGATGCTCAGGCATTTGGTCAAACAGTATTCTAGCTGTGTCTGTGAAGGTGTTTCTAGGTGAGATTAACATTTGAATCAGTACACTGAGTAGAGTAGATAGCTCTAACATGGGTGGCCCTCATCTAATTGATTGAAGGCCTGAGTAGAACAAGGAGGCTGACACTTTTTCCAGTAAGAGGGAACTCCTACCTGACTTCTGAGCTGGGATATTGGTCTTTCTCTGCCTTTCAATTTGAAATGAAACATTAGAGCTCTTTTTGTGTCTTGATCCTCCTAGCTTTTGGATAGGAATTTACACTCTCCCAGTTCTCAGGCCTTTGGACTTGGATTGGAATTACAGGTTACTGATTGCAGAGTTTGGGACTTAACTTCCATCATCATCTGAGCTAATTCTTGATAAAAAATATCTTCCTATGTAGATAGATCATGTTTGCTCTATTTCTCTGGAGAACTAAGACTAATGCAACTATATATGCAAAGACTTCTACAAAACTGTTAGCTACATGAGTTCAAGGCCAGTGACTTACGTGTTAATAAATCATATGTCAAAGTGTTATAGACATTGTTTTTCTTAGAAGTAATTTGTTGGATCCTTGATCGTTTTTCACTACCATTTGTTCACACAGTCTGTAGTCTTAAAAGTACTTGTGAGTTTGATTAAATAAAATCTACAGCAAGTCCAGTGCAAAGGCACTGTAGTAATTGCTGTCTGTGGGCTTGATATAAAAATGTTAAAACAGAATTTCTCCTTCCAGACATTTCATAATATCTTTTAATTTTTTTAGTTTGATAATTTTAGCTTTATTAATGTGCTCTCACAGCGAATGTAATCACAGGTGGCTTCCTTTTTCACTGACTATTTCAAGAATAAGTTTACCCATTTTTTGTAGCCTAGTTATTTTGTGGTTGTATAATATTCCACTGGGTCAGTATATCATAATTGAATCAACCATTTCTAAATATTTGTCTTATTCTAGCTCCTAACTCTTATGAACAAAAATTTCTCTAAATTTTTTACCTTGATATTTCATTGTAAGGTCATAAATGATGTAAATGCTAAAATTTGTGAGATAATGCAAAAGCATTTCTTAAAATGATTTTGCCATTTTATACCACTTTATATTTCTTCATCCAACAATATTATCAGATTTCCACTTTTTACTGACCTAATGAGTGTGAAATTGATTGTAAGTTGCATTTTTCTAATACCTGCTGCTGCTGCTGCTAAGTCGCGTCAGTCGTGTCCGACTCTGTGCGACCCCATAGACGGCAGCCCACCAGGCTCCCCGTCCCTGGGATTCTCCAGGCAAGAACACTGGAGTGGGTTGCCATTTCCTTCTCCAATGCGTGAAAGTGAAAAGTGCAAGTGAAGTTGCTCAGTCGTGTCTGACTCTTAGTGACCCCATGGACTGCAGCCTACCAGGCTCCTCCGTCCATGGGATTTTCCAGGCAAGAGTGGGGTGCCATCTAGGAAAAAGGAGTCCAAAATAGTGGTGGCCAAAAGACAAAGAAAGGAAAAAGCCCACAAAAATAGAAAAAAGGAATGTCCAAGGACCAGAGTGAGAACCACAGGTGAAACAAACAGTTCTTCTGGGTAGCCCAGTTTACATAAAGCAGGCTCAGGGGGAGGACAAAAAGCATAAAAAGAGGAGCCAAAATTGAGTTATGTGAATTACTAAGGTAATCCTTTTACTTCCTAGAGACAATATGAGTATTCTTCTATATTTTATTCTCAGGGTTTTAGGAGTTTGGATTTATGTTTAATTTCTTATTCCATTGTTGTATGTGTGTGTGGGTTTGTGTGTGTTTGTGACATAGTGGTCTAGTTTAATTTTTAAATATGTATAGCCTGTTCTCTCAACACTTTATTACATGGGATCATCTTTCTCCAGTGATCACTGTGCTACATCTATTGACTTGCTAAGTTTACATATCCCCTAAATAAGTGTCTACAGTATCTGTTGTCTGGCTTTGGTCACTGTATCAATCCTTGTGTCAATACTGTACAATAATCTCTACTTCTATGTTTATGCTTTTTCATATAAAATTTTGAACTACTTGTCAAACTCCTCAAAAACTCCCCTACATTTTGAACTTAACTGCCTTAAACCTATGATCAACTTGGTCACACTTCTTATTGGTATATTTAATCTATCTGTGAATATGTATATATCTTTCTTTAAAGATTTTCTTTATCCTGGTATCAACAGTGCCTAAAACTATGACTGAAACATTGATATTTACATGTAAATATGGCTAAATGGAAATATATAAATGTAAGTTTAATGGAAATATTTGCATGTGGACATTAATATTTGCATGTAAATATGTCTGAATGGAAAATATTAATGGCATTAGGACTGATGTTACCTAAAGAAAGAAATAAGTTAAACCATTAGCTGATTTTAAAATTCTCTTTGCAACATTCCTTCAAAGGTTTGTCTTGTCTCTATTCACACTGCCATTGAGAGGGGGCACTTACTACCTGCTGAGGAGGTTTCTGAAGAATGAATGTTTTGTTGTTGTTGTTCTTTTTTAAATCAGTTTCTCAGCTTGTTCTAAAATTTCCCATTCAGTTTGACTTATTTATAAAATTTCACATATTTCCTTTTAGATTTTCATTTAACTAGCTCAGTTTTTCTTTTTGGCTGCCATTTCCTTAACCTCTTCTTACTGATCACAGATTTGTTCTTTCTTATTCTTTGTAATTTATAGAATCCTCTTACTTGAAACAGAAGCACCATTTACCAAAGGTTTCAGTGTAAGTCCATGTGTCCAGCTTCATCCTTTGTATTTTCTCCCTCACCATTCATTGAGATATTGAGATCATCTTCTAAGCCTGTATATGTCTCATCTTCCAAATTTTATGATATACACAGCCACGCTACAAACCCATCAAAGCCTTCGTTATTCCCCATTTATATGACTCTGTAGGAAACATTTGCTGTCATTTATTAATATTTAAATAAGCCATTCTTTCCTACATTCTTTTATATTTTAATGCTATAACACTATCTACTTTGTCTTTCCTTTTCCCTGGTAATGAAATTACTTTGAATTTCTCTCCATATACTCGTGAAAAACTAAGGCTAGATCTCACCTATGCCATAGGGGACTTTTCCAAGGCTATTGACAATTTTAATTAATCAAATGGGTGAGGATGGAGTCTGCCTTTGAATCCCAGCTTCCCTCACTCTAGAAAAAAAAAAAATTGTAGAATCAGAATTTCATAGCTTTTAGATAAATTTAGGAGATGAAGAACTTGAGATCAGAGGAAGCCAATTCATATCGTGCTATTGCTTCATTTGCTTTAGAAAGTATTTCAACTTATTAAAGGAATGAATGTCTTGAGTAAGGCCAGGAGTAGCTCTCCTGAGACATTCTGTATTTCCCATCCTTGTAACTTTGCTGAATCCAGTATAGATGCTTGATATATTTTCATCAGAAACATTTACTGATAGAAGGTATTTTAGAAACAGGACTACCTGTCAGGTCTGATATTTCTTTTAGAAGAATTATAAATATAAAAAAAATGCAATTGGCAAATAAAAAGGCTCCATGATTTTTATTGCAGATGATTTTTAATAAAAAGGAAAATTACTGCATGAGAGGATCCAGCTCTATTAGCATATATTGAAACACTTTCCAATATTAGCACTGCATTCCATTGTGACCTGCCACTGGTTCTGATCTCAGGCAGCAAGCTGAGACTTCTGCCTTTGCTCAGCTAAGCCTTATGAACACACACTCTCTCTCACTCCTTCTCTCCCTCTCCCTCCCTCTGCCCTTCTTTGTTTCACATCTAAGTCCTGGACCCAATCTGTAATTTGCCCCATGCAGCAGCCATTCTCATTCCCTTCCCAGTAATTATACCAAGGACAGAAAATGCCCCTAAATTAATCCATCACACTGGCACAGATTGTAATGAGTGGGAAATGCCAAAAATGATCCATTATCACTGCAATTGGAAAATCATAATATCATAGTTCAGCTTGAGCATCCAGGAAAGGAAATCTCTGAAGCATACAGTGAAGGCTGGATGTGGAAAGCAATCTCTGGTCCCGGAGCTGCCTCGGTGGGACACTAACTGATTCATATGTCCACACAGCTATGCTCATCCACATGTACAGACATTATCCCAGAGTACCCTTGTGTGCGCATCCTGGGTTTTGAAAAACTAGATTATTCTTCCCCAGTTGAGTTTTAAAAGGTCATTTAACCAAAATGCAATGCCACAGTGCCCTCCAGTGGCATAACATATTTAGAATAATTATTTCTTGGTGGCAGGGTTCTTCAAAAACCATAAAATGTTTTTAAGAGAAGGTAAAAGATATGAACAACAGCAGCAACAAGCTCTTTCTGCACCTGCGTACTCTCATTTTTTAAAACTGCTCTCCTTTCTGCATTGTCTGATCTCACTTTTCTCTGCATCCTTAGCGTTCAATAGTTCTGTATTCCTTTAGTTCACCTTGCGAAGGTGGCAGACCAGCCACTCCAAGGTCTGTATTGTTAGTGTAGCAGTCGGATGAGTCAGGGAAACCAGTTTCTCCACTTCTTCTACCAAATGGGGGAGGTAATACGAGCAAAGTGTCCAAAGAAAGATGACCTAACCCCTCAGATGTGAAGATAATAAAAATCTTTACATCGGCCTCTGGTGAATTTATACTTTGTGTATAACTAAATTTCAGGAATATTCCTATCAGTTCTGAGTTTTACTGTGGGCTGCACATAGTAAAATGCAAATATCCTTAAATCATTACTTTGATTAATCAGTTTAGCAATTACACATTAATAATTTTAAAATTTTTATTTCATCATATTTTATGTATTTTCCCCCTAATAACCAGGTCTCACAAATTCCATTATGAAAAATATGGTGACAAGTTTATGCATGCCTTTGGGAGTAAGAGTTAGGTGTACCATTTTTCTTTATTTGAATTTTAAACCATTGTGCAATTCCAATTAATAAGTGGAAGAATCACTTACATCACTTATCAAGAATCATTTGATAAGTGGAAGAATCACTTATCAAGAAATTATTATCAAAAGGAAAAGTCAGAATGTCATGATTGAATGGTAGCAATGAAATAAAATAAGTTGGGTTGGTAAATCTTTTGTATATATAATATATACTCATGTAAACTGTTTTATGAAACAAAAGAAAAAATAAAAAAACACCACAGAAAATTTACATTGTAGTGACCACAAAAGTGAAATTCATGAGAACTGAATTTGACTAAAGAGAATACAGAATCCAGGTAGAGATGAAGGCTGTTTGCAATATCCCCATATACCAAGTCATGAAGCTCTCAACCTATGAGAATCATAAAAAAAAAAGCATGCAAATATTTAAGTAATATTTAAGCAGATATTACTCTTAGCCCTTATTTTCTCAGCTATTCTTCCAACAAAAAAAGAAAGAGGCATTTTAATTCATGAGGTTAGAAAAGGAGGAAGTTATACAGTGTGGTTACCTTTGAGCTGGGTTATGAAGACTGCCACCTGAAGCAGCATTTCAGAGCAAAAGCTTCAGCCATTAGACAAACCAACCAGAAGTCCAGGCTCTGAAACATTTTGTCCATGAGTTCCTGTATGACCATGAATGCTGTTTTTTTTTTTTTTAAATCAGTCTGAGATTCTTCCTGCATAAAATAAGACTACTTAAGAATACCTATATCATAAGGTCATTGAAATAATTCAAGGACACAATATCTGTAATTATATAAACATAAGAAAAAACCTAGTATATATCTAAGGCAATGTGCCCAGCATAGTAAATAACCAGCCAGTTTAATTTATTTAATTTTTTCTTATTTATCAACCATTTCAGACTACAGAAAATGTGTAAGCAATCCATATACATTGTGAACCTGGTTAAGTAGTTTCCATAATGCTTCAATCACAGCAAAAAGTCTGCAGTTCAGTTTTGTTAGATCCAGGTCAGAGAAAATTTGAGTAGTGAAGAATTACTATTTTAAAATGACCCTGATTTCCACAAATTAATAATCTCATAGTTTACTTGGCTCTCAGTGCTGTCATCTTAAAAATGGGAAAAATAAATTTTAGGTCATTTCAGTTACTAAAATATTCAATATATTAATTTAACATATACTAAAATATTTTAACATATATTAATACTATAATGTAGCAAAAATCTGTCACATTACAAAGAAAGAATTAGCTCAGAGTACAGTATTATGCTAAATAAGCAGATGTAAGATCTTGAAAATCTCATTTTCCTCTCAATGAAGCCTGTAATTATAGTTACAGTAAGGTATGACCAGAAATCTTAAAAGGTACATATTATATGTGACAGATTCTCTTAATTTTATAAATAAACAGACAGTGATTGATGGTTGCGGGGAACTTCCCTGGGTTTTAAAGAGGTGTTTGGTCACAGATTTTGCTTAATCGAATTCTCTAAGCATGACGATGTGGCACCTACACAGTCTTCCTTAATCTCCAGCAGCGGGCAATAGCAGATCTGAGAGAAGTGTGTTCACATTCCACGCCAGGCACTGCAGCAGTGGTTTCCCTCAGATCTCTTTAAATGCATCTCCCACCACTTCTGTCTGTGGCCCTACAGCCCAGCCACATCTCACACTTGATCTCTGTCTGATGCTGACAGGTCATTTATGTCTCCAGTCATTGCTCTTCCTCTGCTGTCACCCACATTGCCATGCTCTCTTCATACCCAGAAACATCCTGTTATTTGTAGCACTCGTCCTAACTCTGATGGTGACTTTTCAGATCTTCTCCTTCAGAACTGATTGCTCCTTCCCTTGCTTTCTTAGGGCATTGGTGCTTTTTGCTAATAGTTATTTTGTTTGGACTTAATACAAATGACTTTGTCCATCCATGCATCTATCCATCATCCCAATCTAGTGCTGGAAAGGCATGATTGACAGTAGGTAGGAGAACAGTCTAAGGGTTATGAATTTGATTTCAGAGAAATGCATCATGTGCTCCTTCTCTTCCACTCACCACTCTGGACAATTTAACAGCTTTCAGGCTCAGTTTACTCATCTGTAAGATGTAGGCCAAAATCAGTGTACTGGCATCACAGGCCTTGAGAAGATTGGTTGAAATGGGCTTAAAACACTTATCCTGGATCTAGTAAACACTCAATACATGCAGTAGCTATTATGACTACTATTATCACTATTCTGTCTTTCTATGCCAACTGCCAATTTTATATCTGTCATCAAGTCCTCACTCCTGAACTTCAAACATGTACAGCCACTGTCCTCTAAACATCCCAGTTTAGTATCTAAGTGACATGTAAAATTAACCTCTCAAAAGCTGAACTGCTGGTGAGCCCCCAAAACAAAACCTTTCTTATTCAGTTGCCCTATATATATATATATATTATATATATAATATATATATTATAAGTATAATATTATACACAAATTCATCTCTCTAATATTTATAACATATGTATATAGATCTCCCCAACACGGTGATTAGGCCTGGGTCTCCTGCTTTGCAGATTCTTTACCATCTGAACCACGAGAGAAGCCCATATAATATTATACACATATGTATTTAATATACATACACACACACATATATATATATATATAGTTAATGCTCAAGTTATTTTGGAGTCCTTTCTCTCTTTCATACCTGATATCCACTCTATTAGAGAATCATACTGGCTCTTCTAACAAACATCTAGAATAGTACCACTATGCTCTACCCTCAGCGTTTCCATGTTGATGTGAACCACTGTAATTCCTTACATGTGCTACTGAATTTGCTTTTCTGGGTGGAATCCATGCTTCAGCCTTTGTCTTCTTAACATGTGCTGTGCTGTTGTGTTCTGTGCTTAATCGCTCATTTGTGTCTGACTAATTGTGACCCCATGGACTGTAACCCACCAGGCTCCTCTGCCCATGGGATTCTCTAGGCAATACTAGAGTGAATTGCCATTTCCTTCTCCAGGGGATCTTCCCAACCCAAGGATTGAACCCAAGTCTCCTGTATTGCAGGCAGATTCTCTACTGTCTGAGCCACCAGGGAAACCCCATACATACTAGGTATTTTAACATAAAAATACATTTGTAAAAGCATCACACAAATCAGTAAATGTACCCATCACCTTCAGAAGTTTCCACTTGGTATTCTCCTCTTTCCTTTCTTCCTTTTCCAACCAATCACTGAATTGATTTACGTCCTCAGATCAGTTTGCGTTTTGTAATATTCTGTGCAAGTTGAATCATTCAGTGGGTGATTTTGTATTCAAGTCTTCATATGAAAACATGCCATTGTTTCACTGAGCCAATAACAGAATAAGTGGAGAGGCTAAATCTTATGGTTGTGTACGTACAGTTTTTTGAGAACAGCTAAAAAGTTTTCTAAGTTGGTTCTGTTGTTTGTCCTGCCCACTGGTAGTGTTTGAAGGCTCCAGTTGCTCAATATCCTATGTAGCATTTGGTATAGCTGCTGCTGCTGCTGCTGCTGCTGCTAAGTCGCTTCAGTCATGTCTGACTCTGTGCGATCCCATAGACCGCAGCCCACCAGGCTCCCCCGTCCCTGGGATTCTCCAGGCAAGAATACTGGAGTGGGTTGCCATTTCCTTCTCCAATGCATGAAAGTGAAAAGTGAAAGTGAAGTCGTTCAGTCATGTCTGACTCTTAGCGACCCCATGGACTGCAGCCCACCAGGCTCCTCCGTCCATGGGATTTTCCAGGCAAGAGTACTGGAGTGGGGTGCCATTGCCTTTTCCATTGGTATAGCTAATCTCTCCAATTTTAGTCATTCTACTCTGTGTGCAGTTGTATTTCATTGTGGCTTAAATATGCATTGCTATAATGATTAAGGAACATAATTTTATGTGTTTATTTGACATTTGTGTATCTTATTTGGAGAAGCCTCTTTTCAAATACTTGCCATTTTATTGTTTTCATGTTGATGAGTTTGAGTTTTACATATTTTTGCTTTCCTCGTGGTTTAGATGGTAAAGAATCTGCCCACAATGCAGGAGACTTAGGTTTGATCCCTGGGTTGGGAAGATCCCCTCGAGAAGAGAAACGCCACCCACTCCAGTATTCTTGCCTGGAGAATTCCATGGACAGAGGAACCTGGAGGGCTACAGTCCATGGGGTTACAAAGAGTTGGACACAACTGAGTGACTAACACTTTTTCACATATTTTGCATCCAGTTCCTTTATCAGATATGGGCTTTCCTTAGTTATTCTCCCAGTCTGTTGTCTTCTTATTTTCCTAATAGTGTTTTGAAGATAAGCTGCCCAAATTCCCAATTTCTTGTTTTAAGAGCCATGCTTTTCATCACATGTAAGACCAAAGTCCTAGAGGTATATCCTATTTTTTTAAAATCATGGTATATTTCTGTAAATTTAGCCTTTCTTCAATTTCTCTTATATTTTTTATATTTTAATAATTGCTTATATCCTATAAACTACCTAAACTCACTTATTTTTCCTACTTACATATTGTAGATTTCATTAGTTTTTTCACATAGACAATCAGGTTGTCAGTGAATACTGACAGTTTTAATTCTGTTTTCTTTTTATTTTTTAATTGGTGGAAAATTGCTTTACAATGTTTTGTTGGTTTCTGCTGAACAACAGTGCAAATGGTAGTTATTCCCTCCCTCTTGAGTCTCCCTCCTGTCTCCCATCCCACTCTCCTATGTCATCATAGAGAGTTTTAATTCTTTCTTTAAATTAATTGTATGTATTTATGCTGTGCTGGGTCTTCGTTGCTGTGAGGCTTTCTCTAGTTACAGGGAGCAGGGGCTACTCTCTACTTGCAGCATGCAGGCTTCTCATTGTGGTGGCATCTCTTGTTGCAGAGCATGGGCTCTAGGGCACACAAGCTTAGTTGTTGCAGTTCCCGGGCTCCAGAGCACAGGTTCAATAGTTGTGGTACAAAAGCTTAGTAGCTCCACAGCATGTGGGATCTTCCCAGACCAGGGATCAAGCCCATGTCTCCTGCACTGGCAGGTGGATTCCTTACCACTGAGCCACCGGGGAAGCTCAGGAGTTTAAATTCTTATTTGTTGCTATTGTTGCTAAGTCACGTCAGTTGTGTCTGACTCTGTGCGACCCCATAGGCGGCAGCCCACCAGGCTCCCCGTCCCTGGGATTCTCCAGGCAAGAACACTGGAGTGGGTTGCCATTTCCTTCTCCAATGCATCAAAGTGAAAAGTGAAAGTGAACTCGCTCAGTCGTGTTCAACTCTTAGCGACCCCATGGACTGAAGCCTACCAGGCTCCTCCATCCATGGGATTTCCTAGGCAAGAGTACTGGAGTGGGTTGCCATTTCCTTCTGCATTGCATGAAAGTGAAAAGTGAAAGTGAAGTTGCTCAGTCGTGTCCAACTCTTTTCGACCCCATGGACTGTAGCCTACCAGGCTCCTCCCTCCATGGGATTTCCTAGGCAAGAGTACTGGAGTGGGTTGCCATTGCCTTCTCCGAAATTCTTATTAATATTAATACTTTCCATTCTCAATCTTTTTTATTTTATTTACTGCACTGAGTAGAAACTCTAGATCAATGTTGAATAGAATGGATAACATTTTTATCTTGTTCCTGATTTTGTTGTTGTTGTTCAGTTGCTCAATAATGTCTGACTCTTTCTGACCCCATGGACTGTATCACACCAGGCTTCCCTGTCCTTCATCATCTCCTGGGGCTTGCTCAAACTCAGGTGTATTGAGTCAGTGACGATCTCCAACCATCTCATCCTCTGTCAGTCTCCTTCTCCTCTTGCCTTCGATCTTTCCCAGCATCAGGGTCTTTTCTAATGGGTCAGCTCTCAGCATCAGGTGACCAAAGTATTGGAGTTTCAACTTCAGCATCAGTTCTTCCAATGAATATTTAGGACTGATTTCCTTTAGGATGGACTGATTTGATCTCCTTGCAGTCCAAGTGACTCTCAAGAGTCTTCTCCAACACCACAGTTCAAAAGCATCAATTCTTCAGCACGCAGCTTTCTTTATAGTCCAACTCTCACATCCATACATGACTACTGGAAAAACCATAGCCTTGACTAGATGGACCTTTGTTGGCAAAGTAATATCTCTGCTTTCTAATATGCTGTCTAGGTTTTTCATTGCTTTTCTTCCAAGGAGCAAGTGTCTTTTCATTTTGTGGCTGCAGTCACCATCTGCAGTGATTTTGGAGCCCAAGAAAATAAAGCCTATCACTGTTTCCATTGTTTCCCCATCTATTTGCCATGAAATAGTGGGACTGGATGCCATGGTCTTCGTTTTTTGAATGTTGAGTTTTAAGCCAGCTTTTTCACTCTCCTCTTACACCTTCATTAAGAGGCTCTCTAGCTCCTCTTCACTTTCTGTCATAAGGGTGGTGTCATCTGCATATCTGAAGTTATTCGTATTTCTCATGGCAATTAGAAAAAGATAATGAAATTGTTATTTTTACAAACTAAGTAATTTAAGTATTCAGTTCAGTCACTCAGTCATGTCTGACTCTTTGAGAGCCCATGAACTGCAGCACGCCAGGCCTCCCTGTCCATTGCCAATTCCTGGAGTCCACCCAAACCAATGTCCATTGAGTCAGTGATGCCATCCAACCATCTTATCCTCTATCGTCCCCTTCTCCTCCTGCCCTCAATCTTTCCCAGCATCAGGGTCTTTTCAAATGAGTCAGCTCTTTGCATCAGATGGCCAAAGTATTGGAGTTTCAGCTTCAATATCAGTCCTTCCAATGAACACCCAGGACTGATTTCCTTTATGATGGACTGGTTGGATCTCCTTGCAGTCTAAGAGACTCTCAAGAGTCTGCTCCAACACCACAGTTCAAAAGCATCAATTCTTTTGCGCTCAGCTTTCTTTATGGTCCAACTCTCACATCCATACATGACTACTGGAAAAACCATAGCCTTGACTAGATGGACCTTTGTTGACAAAGTAATGTCTCTGCTTTTCAATATGCTGTCCAGGTAGGTCATAACTTTCCTTCCAAGGAGTAAGTGTCTTTTAATTTCATGGATGCAATCACCATCTGCAGTGATTTTGGAGCCCAGAAAAATAAAGTCAGCTACTGTTTCCACTGTTTCCCCATCTATTACCCATGAAGTGATGGGACCGGATGCCATGATCTCTGTTTTCTGAATGTTGAGCTTTAAGCCAACTATTTCACTCTCTTCTTTCATTTTTATCAAGAAGCTGTTTAGTTCTTCTTCACTTTCTGCCATAAGGGTGGTGTCATCTGCATATCTGAGGTTATTGATATTTCTCCTGGTGATCTTGATTCCAGCTTGTGTTTCCTCCAGCCCATCATTTCTCATGATGTACTCTGCATATAAGTTAAATAAGCAGGGTGACAATATACAGCCTTGACATTCTCCTTTTCCTATTTGGAACCAGTCTGTTGTTCCATGTCCAGTTCTAACTGTTGCTTCCTGACCTGCATATAGTTCTCTCAAGAGGCAGCTCAGGTGGTCTGGTATTCCCATCTCTTTCAGAATTTTCCACAGTTTATTGTGATCCATACAGTCAAAGGCTTTGGCATAGTCAATAAAGCAGAAATAGATGTTTTTCTGGAACTTTCTTGATTTTTCAATGATCTATCAGATGTTGCCAATCTGATCTCTGGTTCCTCTGCCTTTTCTAAAACCAATTTAAACATCTGGAAGTTCACCATTCACATATTGCTGAAGCCTGGCTTGGAGAATTTTAAGCATTTCTTTACTAGCGTGTGAGATGAGTGCAATTGAGATGAATGCAATTTAAGTATTAACTTTAACTTAACACTAATCCTTATTTAATAATTTTTAAAATACCCTAAAAAGTAAAATAATTTAGTTTTAAGAATAATGTCACTTACAAATTACCTTTATCATAATGTCTTAGAAAGTTCATTTCTGTTCCTAATTTTCTGAGAGGCTTTTTGTTTTTTTCTACAGATTAATGTTGGATTTTGTCAACTTTTTTCTGTATCTATTAAGATGTTCATTTATTGTTATTTTTAATTATTAATGAATTAAAATAATGAATTACATTATTAATTTCCAAAGCACAACTGATCTTTGCATTTCAATTGATCATTATGCATTAGTCTTTTATAGATTATTGGATTCAATGTTCTTGTAATGAATTTGTTTTGTTTTAGTGTCAGTGTAATTTCAAATGAGTTGGGAAAAATCACTTTGTTTAGATATCTCAAAGAGTTTGTGTAAAGTTGATATCTTTCTTCCTTAAATGTTTATACATGTAGTTATCATGTCAATAGTCCTCATTCCTGTTCATAGATTTTTGCCTTCATCTGATGATATTTTCTTTCTATGTGAATGACTTTTTAAAAAATGTTTGTAATATAGGTCTGCCAGTAATGAATACTTATGTTTATCTGAAAAAGTCTTTATATTGCTCACCTTTAGGAACTATATTAATATTTCAACTGGGTAGTTTATTTTTCTTTTATTTCAAGATTAAAATATGTTCTACTGTATCCTTATTTGCATTTTTTTCTAGTGAGAAATTGGCTAATCAATTGTTGTCTTAATCTTTGTCACTCTGTGCCTAATTATATCTGGATGTTTACAATTTTTTAATTTTCATTGGCATCCAGAAGCTTGAAAACTTATGTGTCAATATAACATTTTATAACATTTCTTTCTTGGGTTTTACTGTGCTTCTTGGATTCATTGCATTCTACATTTTATCAAATTTGGAAACTGTAGGCTTTTTTGTTTTCTTGTTTTCCATATCCCTTTTCCATTTTAGTGGAAGGCTTTACAAATATATTGGGTCTCCTGAATTTTTGCCGTAGCTCACTGATTTTTGGGCCACGTTTGTCAATTCACTGAGCCAGTGCAGTAGCAGGGCTCACCTCATCTGTTTTCCATCTTTCAATGATCACTATTTGTCATTGCATTGTGTCTAGTGTTGTAAAGTTTTTTGTTTTATGTATTATGATGATGATTTGATAATATGATTATCTAGATTTTGGGGCAGTGGAAGGTAAACATGATCCCTTTCCTACTGTATTGGTCCCAAATGCTAAGAGTATCCCTAGATAAGAAAGGAGTCAAGCATTTCTCTAATCAAAATTCAGCAATGACTCACTTTCCTCATAGACAAAGTCAAGTTTGTATTAATGGCCTACCAAGCCTGTATAGTCTTCCCCTAAATTACCTCCCTGATTTTATTTCTTCCTATTCCTAACTTTGGTCCAGCTACCTTGATCTTTCTTATGTTACTCTAACGTTTCAGTCACACTGTATTCTTTAGGTCTTCACACTCGGTAATAGCTCTATCTGGATGTTACATCCTTCCTCCTCTCCACCCTGCTTGGCTCATACAACTCCATGAAAGGTTTTCTCATGTGTCACTTCTCTGTGAGGCTTATCTTCACACCATCTTATTTAAAATTGCAAACTCCTTCTCTCTTGTTTTTCTCATTCATATTACCCCAGCTCTACATTTATTTTTTTCCATAATACTTATCACATTGCAACACATTAATTAAAAACAATAAGTATTTAGTTATTTCTCATCTTCACTCTCATGACCACTGTACTCTTGCCAGAAGGTAGGTTCTAGCAGGGCAGGATTCTGTTTTGTTTTTTTTTTTGGGGTCTCTATAATGAACACATTTGTTGCAGCTTCTTAATAAATATTTACTGATTAAATTAATAAAACCTACAATTTAATGCAGCCATCGCTGTTTATTACAAATGCAGAAGACTATCTTAACCATTTCTATCAAAGGCTTAAAATCCAGTGTAGGAAACTGAAAACTCAACCAACAATAAGATTACAGTGTAGGGTATTTGTAAATTCTATTCCACAAGTAGGATGTGTTCTTTTTTTTTCTTTCTTTCTTTCTTTTTTTTTTAGAATCGTAAGAGAAAATGTTTCCCCTCAGGAATGGTGATTTGTATGCAATAAGTGCCTGTAGGACCTTCAGTTCAGTTGCTCAGGCATGTCTGACTCTTGGCAACTCCATGGACTCCAGCATGCCAGGCCTCCCTGTCCATCGCCAACTCCCAGTTTATTCAAACTCATGTCCACTGAGTTGGTCAAGTTATCCAATGATCTCACCCTCTGTCATCCCCTTCTCCTCCTGCCTTCAATCTTTTCCAGCATCAGGGTCTTTTCAAATGAGTCAGCTCTTTGCACCAGGTGGCCAAAGTAATGGAGTTTCAGCTTCAGCATCAGTCCTTCCAATGAATATTCAGGACTGATTTCCTTCAGAATGGACTGGTTGGATCTCCTTGCAGTCCAAGGGACTCTCAAGAGTCTTCTCCAACACCACAGTTCAAAAGCATCAATTCTTCAGCACGCAGCTTTATAGTCCAACTCTCACATCCATACATGACTACTGGAAAAACCATAGCCTTGACTAGATGGACTGCTGTTGGCAAAGTAATGTCTCTGCTTTTTATTTATTTATTTTTTTGTCTCTTTTTTGTGTGTGTGTCTCTGCTTTTTAATATGCTGTCTTGGTTGGTCATAGCTTTTCTTCCAAGGAGCAAGCATCTTTTAATTTCATGGCTGCAGTCACCATCTGCAGTGATTTTGGAGCCCAAGAAAATAAAGTCTGCCACTGTTTCCACTGTTTCTCCATCTATTTCCCATGACGTGATCAGATTGTATGCCATGATCTTTGTTTTCTGAATGTTGAGTTTTAAGCCAACTTTTTCACACTCCTCTTTCACCTTCATCAAGAAGCTCTCTAGTTCTTTGCTTTCTGTCATAAGGATGGTATCATCTGCATATCTGAGGTTAGTGATATTTCTCCTGGCAATCTTAATTCCAGCTTGTGCTTCATCCAGCCCACAGGGGTAGACTTTCTTATGATGTACTCTGCATATAAATTAAATAAGCATGGTGACAATATACAGCCTTGACGTACTCCTTTTCCTATTTGGAATCAGTCTGTTGTTCCATATCCAGTTCTAACTATTCCTTCCTGACCTGCATACAGATTTCTCAAGGGGCAGGTCAGGTGGTCTGGTATTTTCATCTCTTGAAGAATTTTCCACAGTTTATTGTGATCCACACAGTCAAAGGCTTTGGCATAGTCAGTAAAGCAGGAATAGATGTTTTTCTGGAACTCTCTTCCTTTTTCCATGATCCAGCTGATGTTGGCAATTTGATCTCTGTTTCCTCTGCCTTTTCGAAAACCAGCCTGAACATCTAGAAGTTCACGGTTCATGTATTGTTGAAGCCTGGCTTGGAGAATTTTGAGCATTACTTTATTAGCATGTGAGATGAGTGCAATTGTGCGGTAGTTTGAGCAATCTTTGGCATTGCCTTTCTTTGAGACTGGAATGAAAACTGACCTTTTCCAGTCCTGTGGCCACTGCTGAGTTTTCCAAATTTGCTGGCATATTGAATGCAGAACTTTCACAACATCATCTTTGAGAATTTGAAATAGTTCAACTGGAATTCTGTCACCTCCACTAGCTTTGTTCATAGTGATGCTTTCCTGAAAAAAAGGAAAGTTATGCCCATTTGAATGCAGAGTTCCAAAGAATAGCAAGGAGAGATAAGAAAGCCTTTGTCAATTTGTAAGACCTTAATGTATTTATTTTATCCCAATCTCTTATAGTCTTTTTGCATTTTATGATTTCTATTCATTTATGAAGTATCTTAGAGGAAGAGAGAAGTACATAAGCATAAAATCTGATTGTCAGGAGTGAAATTGGTATGAGTAGGGATTTAAGCACTAAGTTCCAGGTATAATTAAGAATAAGTGGTCGAGGGAAGTTTATAGCTATACAGTCATACCTCAAGAAACAACAACAACAAAAAATCAAACAGACAACCTAACTTTACACCTAAAGCAACTGGAAAAAGAAGAAATAGAAAACCCCAAAATTTGTAGAAGGAAAGAAATCATAAAGATCCAAGCAGAAAAAAAATGAAAAAGAAATGAAAGAAATAATAGTAAAGATTAATAAAACAAAAAGCTGGTTCTTTGAGAAGAAACAAAATTGGAAAACCCTTAGCCAGACTCAGCAATAAAAAAAGAGAGAAGAATCAATGAAATTAGAAATGAAAAAAGAGAGGTTACAACAGACAATGCCGAAATACAAAGGATTATAAGAGATTATTATGAACAACTATATAGCAATAAAATAGATAACCTGGAAGAAATGTGCAGATTCTTAGAAAAGTTCAATCTTCCAAGACTGAACCAGGAAGAAATAGAAATTATGAGCAACGCAATTACAAGCACTGCAATTGAAGCTGTGATCAAAAATCTCCCAAAAAACAAAGTCCCAGGACCATATGGCTTCACAGGAGAATTCTATCAAACATTTAGAGAAGAGTGAATGCCTATCCTTCTAAAACTCTTTCAAAAAATTACAGAAGAAGGAACACTTCTAAACTCATTCTATAAGGCCACTGTCACCTTGATACCAAAACAAAGACAACACACAAAAAGTAAACTTCAGGCCAATATCACTCATGAACATAGATGCAAAGATCCTCAACAAAATTTTAGCAAACAAAATTTAGCAACACATCAAAAAGCTCATACACCAGGATCAAGTTGGGTTTATTCCAAGGATGCAAGGATTCTTCAATATATAAAAGTCAATCAATGTGATATACCATATTAACATATTGAAAGATAAAATCCATATGGTCATCTCAATAGATGCAGAAAAAGCCTTTGATAAAATTCAGCACCTATTTATGATGAAAACTCTTCAAAAAATGGGCATAGAAGGAGCCCACCTCAACATAGTAAAGGCCATATATGATAAGCCTCCAGCAAACATTATTCTCAGTGGTGAAAAATGGAAAGCATTCCCCCTAAGATCAGGAACAAGACAATGGCTTCCACTATCGCCACTATTATCCAACATAGTTCTGGAAGTCCTAGCTACAGCAGTCAGAGAAGAAAAAGAAATAAAAGAATCCAGATCAGAAAATAAGAAGTAAAACTCACACTGTTTGCAGATGACATGATACTGTACATAGAAAACCCTAAAGATAGTATCAGAAAATTACTAGAGCTAATCAGTGAATTTAGCAAAATTGCAGGATACAAAATCAATACACAGAAATCCCTTGCATTTCTATATACTAACAATGAAAAATCAGAAAGAGCAATTAAGGAATCAATCCCATTCACCATTGCAACAAAAAGAATTAAATATATAGTAATACACTTACCTAAGGGGACAAAAGAACTCTACAGAGAAAATTATAAGACACTAATGAAAAGAATCAAAGATGACATAAACATATATTCCAGGTTTCTGGGTAGGAAGAATCAATATTGTGAAAATGACTATACTACCAAAAGCAATCTACTGATTCAGTGCTATCCCTATCAAAATACCAGTGGCATTTTTCACAGAACTAGAACAAAAATTTTCACAATTCATATGGAAAAACAAAAGACCCTGAAAAGCCAAAGCAGTCTTGAGAAAGAAGAATAGAGCTGGAGGAATCAAGCTTCCTAACTTCAGGTTATACTACAAAGCTACAGTCATTGAGACAGTATGGTCCTGGCACAAAAACAGAAATATAAACCAACGGAGCAAAATAGAAAGCCCAGAAATAAACCCATGCACCTATAGGTACCTTATTTTTCACAAAGAAGGCAAGAATATACAATGGGGCAAAGACATCCTCTTCAATAAATGGTGCTAGGAAAACCAGGCAGCTCCATGTAAAAGAATGACATTAGAACACTTCCTAACACCATACACAAAGATAAACTCAAAATGGATTAAAGACTTAAATGTAAGACCAGAAACTATAAAACTCTCAGAGGAAAACAGGCAGAACACTTGATGACATTAATCAAAGCAAGATCCTCCATGAGTAATGGCAGTAAAAGCAAAAGTAAACAAGCGGGACCTGATTAAACTTAAAAGCTTTTGCACAGCAAAGGAAACTATAAGCAAGGTGAAAAGACAACCCTCAGAATAGGTAAAATAATAGGAAATGGAACAACTGACAAAGGATTAATTTCCAAAATATACAAGCAGCTCAATGCAACTCAATACCAGAAGAACAAACAACCCAGTCAAAAAGTGGCAAAAAGACCTAAACAGACATTTCTCCAAAGAAGACATACAGATGGCTAATAAACACATGAAAAGATACTCAACATCGTTCATTATTAGAGAAATGCAAATCAAAACTACAATGAGATATCACCTCACACTGTTCAGAATGGCCCTCATCAAAAAGTCTACAAACAATCAATGCTGGAAAGGGTGTGGAGAGAAGAGAACACTATTGTACTGTTGGTGGGAATGTAAATTGATACAGTCACTAGGGAAAATGGAAAATGGTATGGAGATTCCTTAAAAAACTAAGAATAAAACCACCATGTGACCCAGCAATCCCACACCTAGGCATATACCCTGAGGAAACAAAAATTGAAAGAGACATATGTATCTCATTTTTCATTTCAGCACTATTTACAATAGCTAGAACATGGAAGCAACCTATATGTCCATCAACGGATTAATGGATAAAGAAGTTGTGGTACATGTACACAATGGAATATTACTCGGCCATAAAGGGAACACATTTGAGTCAGTTCTAATGAGGTGGATGGACCTAAAACCTATTATACAGAGTGACGTAAGAAAGAGAAAGATAAATTAAATACTGTATTCTAGCACATATGTATAGAATCTAGAAAAATGGTACTGAAGATTTATTTACAGGGCAGCAGTGGAGAAACAGACATAGAGAATAGACTTATGGACATGGGGAGAGGGGAGGAGAGGAGAAGGTGAGATGTATGGAAAGAGTAACATGGAAACTTACATTACCGTATGTAAAAGAGATAGCCAACAGGAATTTGCTGTATGGCTCAGGAAACTCAGGGGCTCCGTATCAACCTAGAGGGGTGGGATGGGGAGGGAGATGGGAGGGAGATTCAAAAGGAAGGGGATATATGTATACCTATGGCTGATTCATGTTGAGGTTTGACAGAAAACAAAAAAATTTTGCAAAGCGATTATCCTTCATTAAAAAAAAAAAAAAAAGAATAAGAGGTCACTGTTGCAATGAATTGGGGCCTCCTGCCCAATGGCCAGCACCAATTTAACAGCCATATTAGAAGCAGACCCTCCATCCTCAGTCAGGCCTTCAGATGATCACAGCCCCAACTGGCATTGTAATTTCAATTCATGAGAGACTAGTTAGATCAGCCTAGTTAAGTAGCTTGCCAAATCCTGGTAATATAGAAATCTATATTTGCTTTAGGACACTATGTTTTGAGGTAATTTGCTGCACAGCTATGAATAACTAATATATATATTAAAAAAAAGAAGAATATTTGGACTACTAACTTCATTGTATTATATGAGCCTATAGTGTGGGAGGATTACTCCTGCTATTGTTGCTCACTAGTTTCTACCCAAAGCCTGAATTGTTGAAGGACTAGAGTGAAGATAAATCAACTGAGAGAGAAGTAAAATAAATGGTGTATTAAAACCATATACAGTAAGAAGTAGGGCTGGATATTGGATGGTACTTTTGATACCACAGGCAACAAGTGTACCAGGTACAAAGGTTTTTCACAATGTTGTTGGTAGGTCAAAATATTTACAGCCATGTTCTTAATAATACACATCATTGATTGTGCAAACATTCACAGAGCTTGTACCATGTGTTGGGCTCTCTAAAAAGCACTGAACAACACACTGATGTGAAAGGCACACTGTTCATAACTAACAAACTACCAAATCTGTACTCACCGTGTTTTGAATAGCTGAGGAGACATAATATCTGCTTTCACATGGCATGGGTTAACTTCAGAGATTACCTTCACCTCTTGCTTCTCCTTGGCTGAACCTGTATTTTAAAAAGACAAAGAGAACATAGTTCCATGTTCATTGCTTTCACCAGGTTCTATTCCATATGCTTAGAAGGGAGCATCTCATTTTCAGAACACATGCAGATTGAAGACTCAGTCACATTGATCTGGTCTTGTGATTTTTGCTTTCCCCTACAATATGTTTTCTTTGATTGCCTTCTGTACTCAAGTATGACAGAGGGGGCAAGTCTTCATAACTTACTCAAATAACTTTTCCAAAGTGTCATAGCATTTCATGATTGTCAGAAAAATGAGGGAAATGCAAGATGAGGAAGGCAAGTCAAAACCAAAACTCAAACGTATAGTTTAAAAAAAGATAAAGTGTAAGAAAAGAAAGAACTGGCCAGATATTGTTCTGTTGTTCTGGGAATATAAAAGAATAGGTATGTTTTATAGAGACCTTAACATGGACTTTCAGGCATAATTCTCAGTGACTGTCACTTATGAAATCCTTTAGTCCTCACAAGACTTTTATGAACTGAGATTTATTCTTATCCCTATTGCCCAGATGAGAAAGGTAAGGAATCTGGAGGTTAAATAATATTCTTGAGATTATATATATATATATATATATATATATATATATATATATATAAAATCTCACCCACTCCAGTGTTCTTGCCTGGAGAATCCCAGGGACGGGGGAGCCTGGTGGGCTGCCATCTATGGGGTTGCACAGAGTCAGACACGACTGAAGTGACTTAGCATAGCATAGCATAGCATAACATATATAATCTCAGGAATATTATATATATATATTTATGGCTTCCCTGGTGGCTCAGCTGGTAAAGAATCTGCCTGCAATGCAGGAGACCTGGGTTCGATCCCTGGGTTGGGACAACCCCCTTGAGAAGGGAACGACTACCCACTCCATTATTCTCACCTGGAGAATTCCATGGACTGTATAGTCCATGGGGTTGCAAAGAGTCAGACATGACTGAGTGACCTTCACTTTCATACACACACACACACTCACAATGCAGGACCTCCACAGTCTGATTGCAGAGCTGTCCTGCTTAACTTTATGTTTAAAGAAATCTGACATGCTAACTGTGTAGTTGTAAGAGTTTGCAGTGCATGGAAAGGAGATAGATAAATCAGTATTTTGCTTCCAAAGATTATAAATAGCATGAATGATGACATTTGTAAACATAAGTGTGTGTTTAAACTATCATTCACCTGTGTCTATACCTCGTTTTTGTGTCCTCTTTCAAATGAAATATTTACTTTGGAGTGGGCTTTTAAATGTCATCTGTTTTATAATCTCTGCATTAGCCTTAAAACTCATGCTACTTGTGACTGAGCAGGGGATTCTGTGTTGGAAAGTTGAACAAGAGTAGAATATTGAATTAATGAGCTGTAAATTGGCATTACTATTAGAAATAATTTGGTGTTTTGGTACTTTTGGTCATTTCCTACATGGTTAATCTATTTTTTAAAAAACACAACAGGCTCATTCTAGCATGGGAAATGAGATCAAGATAGCAAATAGGTACATATCTACTATGTTTCTGAAAATATTTTGGGGAGAAGTTTCCATTTACTTCATTGTTATTATTTTTAAAAGCACCTGCAAATGAAACTCTTATTCTGCAGCATTAGTATCAAGGATGGATAAAGAAGATAAAAGTTCTAGATTCACTTTTTCCCCCCAAAAAATAATTTGCAGGACTGAGTAGGTTACTTCCTTCTCAGTTAACTTATTTTTAAGTAGGCCAGCATAGTATAGATTGGGGAGACATAACAGAATTCTAGCAACCCATGCAATAACCATCTAGTGGTAGAGAGAATAATTAACTTAGTTGTTGCTAGAGACAGGTGATAGAAGAAATATAAACCACCTTACCTTCCTGATTTAGGCTTCCCTGGTGGCTCAAATGAATCCTCCTGCAGTGTAGGAGATCTGGGTTCTATCCCTGGGTTGGGAAGATTCCTGGGAGAAGGGAATAGCTACCCACTCCAGAATTCTTGCCTGGAGAATCCCCATGGACCAAGGAGCCTGGAAAGCTACAGTCCATGGGGTCACAAAAAATCAGACACAACTGAGCGGCTAACACTTTCATTTTTTTTCAACTTCTTATGGCAATATCTGAATAAATTTTAATGATGACATTTATTACATAGGATCCTTTCTAGTTTCTGGCATTAGACTGTCAGTGCTTGTATTTCAAATTTAAGTGCCTTATTTTTATTAATTTTTTTCCTTTTATTAGAATTTGGGAGACACTACTTTGGAGGTGAATCAGTTGCATTGTTGAACCAGAAACCCATTATTTTGTCTCAATAATGAGTATTAATATTTTCAATATTATCTGATCTTTTTTATATTCTTGTGATATATGTATACACACACATACACACACTCACTCACTCACAGAAATTAGTGATATGTTTCATATGGTAAAGAGTCTGTCTGAAATGCTGGAGACCCAGGTTCGATCCCTGGGTCAGGAAGATCCCCTGGAGAAGGAAATGGCAACCCACTCTAGTACTCTCGCCTGGAAAATCCCGTGGACAGAGGAGCCTGGTAGGCTACAGTCCATGGGGTCACAAAGAGTTGGACACGACTGAGTGACTTGACTTTACTTTTTACTTTATGAACAAAATCATGATCTGCTTTTTCTGCTTTGTCATTAACATTCACATCCCTTTTTTGACCAACATCCTGAAAGTTTATCACATGGGCCACAAATTTTAGAGAGACAAAATGCTTTCTAATATTTCAGTTCTGATGACCCTTTTCATGTGATAAAGGATTGTATATTTCAAAGCCGTTGACAGGTGCCTTATATCTGATTAGCTTTAAAACAATTCTGCAGTAAGGGCAGCACTCGTGATAGTGTGTTCACTTTACAGTGGGGGGAAGCGGACTAAGAAATAACTAAAACATTCACTAGGTTGCTGAAATAGTCCAGGGTTCCTGAATCCAATCTTGGTCTTCCTCCAGTGTGCTATCGAGCTATTGTGGAATGGTTTCAAACTTGGGGAAAATAAGAAATTTAGTGTTAATCAACTTCTATTTTCAGATAATCCTGCTATGGAAGGCATATTAAGAGATGACAAAAAATAAAACCAATATTCTGCAAAATTCCAATTTAATATGAAATAGCTCTTACAGCCTAACAGAGATAAGAGCTCTTTTAGTGATTCCACATTATGGAAGGAAAAAATGTAGAATAAGATTTGTGCTTCTTATGAGTCATCAGCAGCCATAAGTTAATCACATTAATATGTTTTGGTTATAAACGAAGGCTATTTGTTTACTGGTCTGTGACAGCATTCCGCCCTAACTCTGTCTCTACTCACAACCAAGGAAGTTTGAAAAAGTATGAAAATATAAAGTCAAACAGTTTGAAGCTCTATTTTATGGGGAAAATATACACATTGTTTTTTGCACAGAATTTAGAAGCTTGCTTGAAATGTTCCTTATAAATGCATATCTACTTTAGAAAGTATGTTTAACATTCAGATAGTATACAATGAGGAGTTTAATTTGTACCCTAAATGATGGAAATATCATTTTCTACTATTAGCTGTCAACTGTATCAAATCAGTTAAAAGCGCCAGTTGTCTTTTTCCTTTGTCATTTTATGCCAAAATTCCACATAAGATTTTTCCCTTAATGCTTTTCTGAATGTGCCCTACCTCCACTTAACACTAATCTAACCGTCTCAAAAGACTTCTCAAATTCCATATAAAAAGAAATGTTTGCAAGGGCATAACACCGTAAGTATATCAGACTTTAGAAAAGTCTAATTTTGTGGTGCTAAAAAATGCAATCAACATAGAGAATTGGGTAAAATTATTAAAAATCAAAAGTGTGAAAAATGTAGAGTATCCTACTTAAAGAAGCAGAGATGTTGATTTATATGAAGATAAGAATGCAAAATAAGAAACATCTAACACAATTATACACAGATCAGTTCAAGGAACCACAGGCAGAGAACAATTAACTCTTGGATTTCAATTACAGTCTTTTTACATCTTGTTAAATGTTTAAGTGTCTGAAATTAATAAATGTGCCTGGTAGCAATTTCTATTTCATAGATATGCTTCCTTGACTATACCCCAAATATATTTTCATTTGGATTAAAATTTTAATATAATTCAGGAGTTGAATTGTTAGGTAATTTTATCAGTAGTTACAATATCCATTTTAATTGGAAAGGAAAAGGGAATGACCAAAATAAGATTTAAAAAAATTAAGGTACAACTTTAGTTAATGATTTGGTGCATTGAACAAAATCATTTGGTCGTGTGTGTGTGTGTGTGTGTGTGTGTGTTCATCGAGGCACACTGAATATGTATTATATGGGGAGCCCTGGTTCAAGTCCTAGGAAGAAAGAAATCCATCAAGCACAATCTCCTATGACTATAGCATCATCAGATAGCTCAAAAGCTATGTCACCCAATCAGAACACAGAGGATGGTCTCTTTATAAAGCCTATGATGTTTATTATGTGTGTTCAGTCATATCTGACTCTTTGCAACCCCATGATCCATAGCCCGCCAGGCTCCTCTGTCCATGGAATTTTCCAGGCAAGAATCCTGGAGTGGGTTGCCATTTCCTCCTCCAGGGGATCTTCCCAACCCAGGGATTGCATGCACATCTCTTGCATCTCCTGCATTGGCAGATGGGTTCTTTACCACTGTGTCACCTGGGAAGCCCGTGATGTTTGTTAAATGTCTGCTAAAGGAGATTCTTTTTGCAAAAATAAGAAGTCAGGAAAGGAGACAAATATGGAAGGACATTTATGGTAAAGAAACTATCATTCCTAAAAGTATGATTGTATGATACAGTTTTTGATGCATTCAATGGCAGTGATTAAGATGGCATTCCTAGGGTGTGGGAATATATAACAAGCTCACTGTTGACAGTTAATTAATGTCAAGACCTATACAGAGTATAAACTAAGGACCATGCAAATACTTTCAAATACACTAAAAAGGAGATAAGAATGTCACAAAGGCATTTTATGCAACAGAGGATTATCTTCACATTTGTAGTGGGTAGAACAGATTAAAGGGATGGAAACTGGGACCACACACATTGGTCAGTAGGTGAGTCAACAAGGATCCTTCCTCTGTTGCAATTGTCAGAAAAATTCAATTCGTACTAGATTAAGGAATAAAAGAAATTTATTAATAAAAATAAAATGTCAAAGAGCAACTGGATTCAGAGATAAGCAATACCATTAAGAATTGATTTCTTTCCTGCTAAGTTGGTTAAGGTATCAGCTTTTAATACATGACAAACTACCCCAAAACTTAGTGGTTAAAAGAATAAACATTTGCACAACTCATGATTATGTAGGTCAGTAATTGGTCTGGCTAGCTGAGGGGTTATCTCAGCTAAAGTCATCTTTTGGTCATAGTTACATTGTGAATCTGCTGGGTAGTTGCTGGCTGTCTGCTGAAGTTAAAGGAATGATGGGGCCATATGCTCAGCATCCAGCAAGCTAATCCTGGTCTTGATCATATGACTCTGGCAAGGTAGCAAGAGCAAGAAGACTAGAAGTCATTTTGAGGCCTAGGATGAGGGTTGAAACTTGGTCCAGTGATACTCATACCACATTCTATTAATCAAACAAGGTCACAAGACTAGCCTACATTGAAGGGGTTGGGGTCATTGAAACCTGTTGATTGTGGGAGTGGTAAAGTAAAATTACAAAGAGGAATAGATACAGGGAGGAGCATAATTTTGGCCATTTCTGCAAATGAAGTGAAACAATAGTTTCACCTGGCACCTTCTGTGGCTTGGTCTGATAATGGTAAGTTGGATGTTTAAGTTCTGACTACAGACCTTTTCATCTCTGAGTACTGTTTTATTTTTGCTAAATATCTTAATCTGGTTGGGCTGATAATAGCATGGATTGTGTCTCTTAATGAGAAATTTATCTCTCACAGTCTGGAGACTAGAAGTTTGAGATCAGCATGTCAGGGTGGTCAGGTTCTGGTGAGAGCCCTCTTCCTGGTTTGTAAATGGAAGTCCTCTTGCTGAGTCCTCATGTGGTTGCAAGAATGAGAGGGAGCACACTCTCTCCTGTCTGTCTTTTGTTGATATTTTAATTTTTCTATATTTTGTTTTCCTTTAATTATATTTTAACTTGGAGGATAACTGCTTTACAATATTGTGTTAGTTTCTGCCATACATCAATATGAATCAGTCATAATTATACATATGTCCCCTTCCTCTTGAATCTCTCTCCCATTTTCCACCCATCCCACCTCTCTAGGTAGTCACAGAGCACCAGGTTTGAGCTCCCTGCATCATACAGCAAATTCCCACTGGCTATCAATTTTGCATATGTTAATGTATATGTTTCAATGTTATTCTTTCAATTCATTCTTCCCTCTCCTTCCTCCACTGTATATACAAGCCTATTCTCTATCTATGTCTGCGTCTCCATTGCTGCCCTGCAAATAGGTCATCAGTACCATCTTTCTAGATTCTATACATATGTGTTAATGTACAATATTTGTTTTTGTCTTTCTGACTTATTTCACTCCTTATAATAGGCTCTAGGTTCATCTACCTCATTAGAATTCAACTGTGGTCTTTTTTATGATTGAATAATATTCCATTGTATATCTGTTCCACAACATCATTGCTGCTGCTAAGTCACTTCAGTCATGTCCGACTTTGTGCGACCCCATGGACTGCAGCCTAGCAGGCTCCTCCATCCATGGGATTTTCTAGGCAAGAATACTGGAGTGGGTTGCCATTGCTTCTACCCATTTCCCTTGTTCCTTACAGAACTGGTCTAATTGTAGAACAGTATTATACTTAAGAGACCCTCGAACTGGCCATCATTCGCCATCCTCCAATGGATACCATGGCCATGCAGCATCACATAGGAAGACCAGGTGTGTCTCCTGTAAGCCCTGGGGATCAAATCTATCCCAGTTTTTCAGGATACAGTTCAAAGGAGTGAGGCTGGAATTGTTGGCTCCCATCTTGTCCTGAAGAATCCTGGACGAGCCCCCAAGATAAAAGGTTGTTGTTGAATCATGCAAAGACACTGGGATTCTTGGCCCCCGGAGGAGAAGAATTCAATCCAGGGCCAGAGACAAGGCTTGATCGCTCAGAGCTTTTGTGTAATAAAGTTTTATTAAAGTATAAAGGAGACAGAGAAAGCTTCTGACATAGGCATTAGAAGGGGGCATTATCCATGTCTTATAAGGATACCACACTTGTGACTTAATTACCTTCCAAAGGCCCTACTTCTAAATATTATCATATTGAGGATTAGGACTTCAACATAGGGGGAAACAAAAATATTTAGCCAATAGCACTGGACTACTTCAGAACATATGTCTCTGCCTGAATCAGACTTTGATTCTCCAAATGTGGGTTATGTGGTTCTCTTAAGTGGAGTGGGATGGCAAGGGGGGGAAAACTATCTCAGATTCCATGGACTGAGGGTAGATGAGTTGTTAGACTGGTAGTGAAAAACAGGTCTTTTTCCAAATATAGCAATATGAAAATCAGGTAAAGTGAAAGTGATTCGCACAGTCATGTCCCGCTCTTTGCGACCCCATGGACTGTAGCCTACCAGGATCCTCCATCCATGGGATTTTCCAGGCAAGAGTACAGGAGTGGGGTGCCATTTCCTTCTCCAGGGGATCTTCCCCACCCAGGGATCGAACCCCAGTCTCCAGCATGGTAGTGAAGTGAAGTTGCTCAGTCATGTCTGACTCTTTGCGACCCTATGGACACCAGGCTCCTCCATCCGTGGGATTTTCTAGGCAAGAGTACTGAAGTGGGTTGCCAAGTAGTTTTTAAATATGCATTAAGTGATCTAATGGGGAAATTCTGCATTTTTATGCCAGGTAATTTCTATTTCTATGTTCAATTAGTAAGAATAGAGCACTCACTATAATCTAACACCTGCAATTAGGAGATTTGTTCTAAGATTCTTGAATTGACATTTTGCTAATTCTGATCATATTTGTGTTGACCTCTAATGTTTGCCTTGCTTTATACTGATAAATAACAAATCTTTGAGCCTTCATCAGTTAACAACACACAGGAACACATTGTTAGGGATAAGCCTATAGTTCTTCATAAAGAGCCTGTGCTTCTTACCTGAAACACAGCATATACTTCATAATTTCCTTTCTCTGGCTTTCTTGCCAACCCATGAATACTACACATCTCAGGTGATCTGACTTTTTAAGTCCATTTGTTGGTGAACCTCTCTATCAACAAATTTTAATTTTGTGCTAATATATACTTGATCTGAGGGACATCTCTCCCTCCTTACCACCTGCACTTTATTCTTAGCTATTTCTTTCTTAGTGATGACATTTTAAAGGTATAGAACCTATCAGAATTTTGCAGTATACCAGTACTTTTATATTCACATTTAGAATTTTTCAGGTCTCTTATACCTGAGCTGGAAATAAATTTCAGTCACTATTGCTCTAGTCTTCAAATCAGACTAAATATTTAGTACTTAAAACAATGAACTCTGCCAAGTGAATATTCAATAAAATGTCTGAGGAATTGGCTTGAACAAAGGATTATAGAACTATAAAAAATGGTTGTGCTCCATGAACTTAATAATTCTCTACTGCTGAGGAGAGTGTATTCTGATCAGTCTTTAGCCATAGATAATGTTAAAATCCATTTCATTATAAGCTAAGGTCTGTAATTAATGTGATATGGATTCAATATTTGCTGTCCATGTATTAAGATTTATAGGGAAAATTTTAAGATGAATATGTCTTAGCTCTATGATATATTTCTATCTAAAGTGATGTGTATGTATTTTGACTTTGTTTTTACTCCACTAGAGTACTTCATTTGATTTTACCCAAATATAACTAAGCTTTCATATACTGTGTTTTGATAACTGTTTTAAAAATGGAATTCTTGCAAATTTTCTCTATGGCTTTCTAATTGAAAATCTATTTTTATTTTGTAAAGAAAAATTTTTTGATATCTATTCTTCATCAATGATCCATTAATTTCATGAAACACATGCTGTATTTTCTGTGTTTCGATTATTTTGTATATATGTAATTGTTGTTGCTCAGTTGCTAAGTCCCGTCCTCCACTATCTCCTGGAGTTTAATCAAATTCATGTCCATTGAGTCGATGATGCCATCCAGCCATCTCATTCTCTGCCACCCTCTTCTCCTTTTTGCCTTCAATCTTTCCCAGCATCAGGGTCTTTTCCAATGAGTCATCTCTTCACATCAGTAATACACAAGCTAATCTTCTCAAGTATTTGATTTTTTATTGTGTCATTATCTATGTTATATGATGGGAAGAGAATCAAAAGCAAGTTAGTCATGGTCTTGGTTCTTAGCTTTATATGAAGACTAGTGTGACAAGGGCTCTGTCCTTGAATGAATGCGCCATATTATGAAATTATAAAGCTAAGTGTAAAAGTTCTGATATCACAAAGAAACAGTTTATTGTGAACCTGAAAAGGTCAAACAGGAGAGTGAAAAAAAAATCCAAAAAAGCTATCTTGAAAATATGTGTAGACCTTGTCAAATAAGACAAGGCAGAGAAGAGCACCACAATAAAATGGAGGCATATTTGTTATTCTCTGTATGTGTGAGGGAGTGGATATACTTTTATACTTTTAAGATTTAGTGAGATGGAACTAGTTTTATTCCTAAGTTTGTCAGCATTCCAATGCTATTGAGCCTCACAAAATAAGCAGTGAAGACTTTACCCTAAAGTTAATGAGACTTTGGAAGAAATATTTCTTTTTCATACCAGAAACTGAGTAGATATTTTAAAGTTTACTCCCTTGATAAAGTAAATACTAGAGAACTAACAACCCCTTCTCCTTTCACTTACACTTCTTTTGATAAAATGTTCTATGTAAGGGGTTTCTATCAAGTAGAAGAAAAGTGATAATAAGTTTCCAAATAGTTGGTATAAAGTGGAAGTGAAAGTGTTAGTGGCTGAGTCATGTCCAACTCTTTGCAACCCCATGGACTGTAGCCCACCAGAATTCCTCTGTCCATGGAATTCTCCAGGCAAGTTACTGGAGTAGGTTGCCATTTCCTTATCCAGGGGATCTTCCTGACCCAGGGATTGAACCCAGGTCTCCTGCACTGTGGGCAGATTCTTTACTGTCTGAGCCACCAGGGAAGCCCATTTGGTATAAAGAAGTAGCCATTACAAATGGAGAAAATGTTACTGGCAACAAATAACCTGATAACTATGAGTCATTTTAGATAGTTCAATATAAAAAAACAAGAATAAATACGTACAGCAGACTAAGAAAACAGAATGACAAGTAATGAATTAGTGATGGATGTAACTAGAAAAGATCAAAATGAATCACTATGGTTAGTAAATGATAAAATGTGTAATACCTATTGATATTGAATCAATGCTCCTTGAATCATTAGTCTGTGAATTCCCAGATTTCTCCACCACTGAAATAAATGCTTTTACTGCCTTGGAGCATCAAGTTCAAACCAATGGTCCATTAATAATGTCTGAATTTTAAATTGTATAAACAGATTTGTCTACAGTGAATCTATTGTCTTGAAAGAAGGCAATGCAGATAAATACCAGAGTTTTCAGTATTATGAAAATTTGCCTCATTAATCAAGAGAGAAGAGCAGTAGACTAAAGAAGAAGAGGATACAACACAAGGGATTTATAACCAAATAGCAGGAGGAAAATCCTTCTAGTTCTCTATCTTGAAAAATAGAACAAAAGGGAGGAAATCAGAGTCTTGCTTATACCATCCATCCCTGTGGTCAATTCTGTGCATATATAATTTGGCTGTGCTCAGTTAGACAGTTTTTCTTATGATTTTGGCTGGATTGATTCATGTATTTGCCTTCAGCCAATGGTCAAAAGTCTCATTCAAGTATCTACAATTGACTCCAACTGGCTGGCTGCTGGCCAGGGAAGGAGAGAACTAGGTCATACATCACTCATGCTATAGCAGAATAGAGTGTTTTCATGCAGAGTTCCCATGAGCATCAAGGCTGGAAGTTATACGGTCTCTTGACCACCAAGAGTACCATTTTCTATTCCTATTGACCAAAGTAAGTAACATAGCTATCCCAGATTCAAGTTTAAAGAACACAGACTCCACCTCATACTGGAAAGAGGTCAAGAATACTGTGGCCATAGCTTTTACTGCCTTTTGCTATTTCGTCTCAAAAGGTAACCTTGGAGGAGTCAGGAAGGACCTAGAAGAAAACAGTCAGTCTGGAGCCTCCTCCCTGCCCTTCGTGCTAGGAAAACATCAAACCTTGTCTAGTCCCTGATTAAATCAACACAAATAGGCATACCAAAGCCAGTCAGAAGAAAATACGTGCTCACAGTAATAAAGATGAAAAAACAATATTTACTTCAGTATCTACTGTCATATACCATATTCCTAAGTAAAAAAAAAAAAATTAGATTACAGGCATATAAAGTTATGAGAAACCTAACATAGTGCATCTAAAGCTAATATCATATTAAATAATGAAACATTGAATGTTTTTCTATCAAGTTTAGTAAATAGCAGATAAGTTCTCTCACTTCTGTTTAACATCACACTGGAAATCCTAGTCAGTATAATAAGGAAAGAAAAAGGAAAAACAGATTGGAAATGAAGAATAGAAACTGTCTCAATTTACAAATATCGTGTTGGACTATGCAGAATATCTGCCTTTCCAAGTCTACATAAAATGTTCCTAGAACTAAAGAAACAAAAACCAGTTTCTGGGACTGAGGTAGGAGCATCCAAGGTTTAATGCGCACTGAAAAATTTATCTAGTTGTGTTACACAATAGATGGCATATTTAAAGAGGTAAAGAAGATGGGCACTAACCTAAATAACTTGGAAGTAGTGTTTCCTCAAAATATGTAAGATTAATGCAAAAAGAACTGCACATCAACATTCTAATATACTTATTCATGTGTTTATCACAGAGTACTATTCAGAAATTCTGAAATGGCTTTATAAAAAAGCCATTGTTTTTATACTACGTTTAAGAAGAAAAGTGAATATAATGTAGCTACTGAGTGCTATATTTCTCACTGTCAGAAAAATACATCATATAAGTCAGGAGAATGTTAGAGTGAATAATATCCTTATAAATTAGTCATGTATATATAGCAATATAAACTCATATTTATTTAATAGATATACAAAGAAATGAAAAACTAGTATTTGTGTGTGTGTATATATACACACACCAACACACACACACATTTTTCCTAAATCTATTTTCTTAGAGGTCCTAGAAGAAGTGACACCTCAGAAGCCTCAAGCATACCCAATGTCTAGATCATGGCTTCTAAATACCATTCTTTAATAAGAGAAACAAATACTCCACATTGATCATAGAATTAGGACAAGAAAAAATACAAAGCAAGCCTAAGCCTGCATCTTCTTGTATTGT
Source organism: Bos javanicus (assembly GCF_032452875.1). Classification (NCBI taxonomy): domain Eukaryota; kingdom Metazoa; phylum Chordata; class Mammalia; order Artiodactyla; family Bovidae; genus Bos; species Bos javanicus. The sequence goes on along the minus strand of NC_083885.1, from coordinate 31,365,459 downwards.
CAGTAAATAAAATGCTTTAAAAATGAGCTGGATTTAAAAAAGGCAGAGGAACCAGAGACCATTGCTAACATCTGCTGGATCATCAAAAAAGCAAGAGAGTTCCAGAAAGACATCTACTTTTGCTTTATTGACTACACCAAAGCCTTTAACTGTGTGGGTCACAACAAACTATGGAAAATTGTTAAAGAGATGGGACTACTAGCCCACCTGACCTGCCTCCTGAGAAATCTGTATGAAGGTCAAGAAGTAACAGTTAGAACTGGGCATGAAATGACAGACTGGTTCCAAATTGGGCAAGAAGTATGTCAAGGCTGTATATTGTCATCCTGCTTTTTTAACTTATATGCAGATTACATCGTGCTAACTGCCAGGCTGGATGAAACACAAGCTGGAATCAATATTGCCAGGAGAAATATCAATAACCTCAGATACGCAGATGACAGCACCCTTATGGCAGAAAGTGAAGAAGAACTAAAGAGCCTCTTGATGAAAGTGAAAGAGGAGAGTGAAAAAATTGGTTTAAAAACTCAACATTCAGAAAACTAGGATCATGGCATCTGGTCCCATTGCTATGCTATGCTATGCTAAGTCACTTCAGTCGTGTCCGACTCTGTGTGACCCCATAGACGGCAGCCACCAGGCTCCCCCGTCCCTGGGATTCTCCAGGCAAGAACACTGGAGTGGGTTGCCATTTCCTTCTCCAACGCATGAAAGTGAAAAGTGAAAATTGAAAGCAAAGTTGCTCAGTCGTGTCTGACTCTTAGCGACCCCATGGACTGCAGCCTACCAGGCTCCTTCATCCATGAGATTTTCCAGGCAAAAGTACTGGAGTAGTGTGCTGGTCCCATTACTTCATGGCAAATAGATGGGGAAACAATGGAAACAGTGAGACACTTTATTTTGGGGCACTCCAAAATCACTGCAGATGGTGACTGAAACCATGAAATTAAAAGACGCTTACTCCTTGGAAGAAAAGTTATGACCAAACTAGACAGCATATTAAAAAGCAGAGACATTAATTTACCAACAAAGATCTGTCTAGTCAAAGCTATGGTTTTTCCAGTAGTCATGCGTGGATGGGAGAGTTGGACTATAAAGAAAGCTGAGCACCAAAGAACTGATGCTTTTGAACTGTGGTGTTGGTGAAGACTTTTGAGAGTCCCTTGGACAGCAAGGTGATCCAGCCAGTCAATCCTAAAGGAAATCAGTCCTGAATATTCATTGAAAGGATTGATGCTGAAGCTGAAACTCCAGTATTCTGGCCACCTGATGTGAAGAACCAACTTATTTGAAAAGACCCTGATGCTTTCCCAGAAAGATTGAAGGTGAGAGGAGAAGTGGACAACAGAGGATGAGATGGTTGGATGGCATCACTGACTTGATGGACATGAGTTTAAGTAGGATGTTCTGGGAGTTGGTGATGGACAGGGAAGCCTGGTGTGCTGAAGTCCATGGGGTTGCAGAGTCAGACATGACTGAGTGACTGAACTGATGTTAGTAAGATACAGGAGCTAACCTGAAAGAGTCCCCAGTAAGCAGATCTAGGGGGTAAAACAGAGAAATACAATAAAAATCTATGGTACTGAATTAAGAACAGAGAATAAATAATTACCTATAAATCAGTAGTGATGTAAATAATAGCTAAGTGATTAAATCAATGATTGAGAGGGAATAAAAAAAAATCAAAATAACAAAATTCTTAATATCCTATAATTTTAAATTTCTCTGTACTTTTCCTGTCATCTCATACAGAAAATAGATTGGGAGCTATACAACAAGATGAGAACAAATATCCTTTGATTTTTTTTACATCTGAGTTGTGATATGTAAAATTTCTCCATACAGTCATTGAGTGACTAGGACTTTAAACAGATACAGAGGATAGTTGTTGCTCTAATACAAAAGATATTCCAAAGACATTTGACACTAAGCTTACCTTTGGGAGAGTGTGCTTTTTTCTTTTTTTTCGTTCTTTCTTTCTTCCTTTCTTATTGTGCTGTAGGTAGAGATGATTTTATTGGTAGCACTTAAATTCAACAAGATAATAGACACCACGATACCTCTCAGAAAGCTATTGGGGATAGCTTTCTTGAGTAAAGAAAAAAAGCATGCATTTGTGTGTGTGTATGTGTGTTCTCTAGGAACTAAGTTCTGGAAAGAGGGAGAACTATTAAAAACCAGTAACTGTGTGATTTTTATTTCCCCAATGTTTTCTCTAACTATATCTGCAGGTTGATTTGAAATGTACCAAATAATCTGTGTCAGGCACTATAGTGCCTGTAATTCCATGAAGGATACTGAAATTTTATATTGTATTTAAAAATATACTTTTGAGAATACAGCATTTGAAGATGCTGAAAAACATTACATAAAAATATATATTAGTTAGTGTTTATACTGTTCTTTTCTACCAAAACTCACAAAATACATTACAGTGTTAAATGATGCCCATCTAAATTTAATAATTGGGCTAGCATAAAATTACTGGTTTTAAATCATTCATGTAACATAATTAAGAGAGTTCATTGGAAATAACAAAAGGGAAGGAGTATTTGGGTGCGATTTCTTTCAAAAAAAAATAAGTGGACTTTTCATTTAAGAAAGCATGATAATATAATATTCTTATTTAATCAAAAGATCATATATGAAACCATCCATTTCTAATGTTATTATATCTATACTTTAGTTGGTCTAAAGTCATTAGAGTACTGAGTACCTCAGGCAACCTGTAAAAAGTGGTGTGTGTGACAGATACATTGTGTTATTTGGAAATAATTCATCCATGCAAAATAGCAGGTGGCAGAAAAACTTTCAGAATTCAAATTAGAGGATAAACTGCCTTTCCATGAAGAATTTGAATATAAACCAGAAATCAGGTGTATACCAGCTTGTGTATACCAAAGTTTAAAATTTGATGATTTGATGTATACCACATTAATAAATTGAAAGATAAAACAATATGATTATCTCAATAGATGCAGAGAAAGCCTTTGACAAAATTCAACATCCATTTATGATAAAAACTCTCCAGAAAGCAGGCATAGAAGGAACATACCTCAACAAAATAAAAGCCATATACGATAAACACACAGCAAACATCATCCTCAATGGTGAAAAATTGAAAGCATTTCCCCTAAAGTCAGGAACAAGACAAGGGTGCCCACTCTCACCACTACTATTCAACATAGTTTTGGAAGTTTTAGCCACAACAATCAGAGAAGAAAATGAAATAAAAGGAATCAAGATTGGAAAAGAAGAAGTAAAACTCTCACTGTTTGTAGATGACATGATCCTCTAGACAGAAAACCCTAAAGACACTACCAGAAAATTACTAGAGCTAATCAATAAATATAGTAAAGTTGCAGGATGTAAAATTAGCACACAGAAATCCTTTGCATTCTTATACACTAACAATGAGAAAACAGAAGGAGAAATTAAGGAAACAATTCCATTCACCATTGCAACAAAAAGAATAAAATAGGAATAAATCTACCTAAAGAAACAAAAGACCTATATATAGAAAACTATAAAACACTGATGAAAGAAATCAAAGAAGACATAAATAGATGGAGAAATATACCATGTTCATGGATCAGAAAAATCAATATAGTGAAAATGAGTATAATACACAAAGCAATCTATAGATTCAAAGCAATCCCTATCAAACTACCAATGGTATTATTCACAGAACTAGAACAAATAATTTCATAATTTGTATGGAAATACAAAAAAACAACAAAAAAAGAAGACATGCAGATGGATAACAGACACATGAAAAGATGACCAACATCACTCATTATCAGAGAAATTTAAATCAAAACCACAACGAGGTACGATCACATGTTGGTCCCAATGGCTGCTATCAAAAAGTCTACAAACAATAAATGCTAGAGAGGATGCGGAGAAAAGGGAACCCCATTACACTATTGGTGGGAATGCAAACTAGTACAGCCACTGTGGAGAACAGTGTGGAGATTCCTTAAAAACCTGGAAATAGAACTGCCATACGACCCAGCAATCCCACTACTGGGCATACACAACAAGGAAACCAGAATTGAAAGAGACACGTGTACCCTAATGTTCATCGCAGCACTGTTTACAATAGCTAGGACACGGAAGCAACCTAGATGTCCATTGGCAGACGAATGGATAATAAAGCTGTGGTACATACACACAATGGACTATTACTCAGCTATTAAAAAGAATACATTTGAATCCATTCTAATGAGGTGGATGAAACCTGAGCTTAATATACAGAGTGAAGTAAGTCAGAAAGAAAAACACCAATACAGTATATTAATGCATATATATGAAATTCAGAAAGATGATAATAATGACCCTATATGTGAGACAGCAAAAGAGAGACAAATATAAAGGACAGACTTTTGGACTCTGTGGAAGAACGTGAGGGAGGGATGATTTGAGAGAATAGCATTGAAACATGTATATTACCATATATGAAATAGATCACTAGTTCAAGTTCGATGCATGAAACAGGGCACTCAAAGCCCGGGCACTGGGACAACCCTGAAGGATGGGATGAGGAGGGAGGTGGGAGGGAGATTCAGGATGGGGGACACATGTACACCCATGGCTGATTCATTTCAATGTATGGCAAAAACCACTACAAAATTGTAAAGTGATTAGCCTCCAATTAAAATAAATACATTAAAAAAAAAAGTTGATGGTTTGTTTGCTTTTCCTTCTATAATCGTTTACCATTCTAACCAAATATCTTCAAGCCCAGTTGGAATATATCATGGCTTAGCCCAAAGAGCTAAAATATAAATCTAATTCTAATGCCATAAACTTGCTATTGCCTGAATGTTTCCATCCCCTCAGAATTCATATGTTGAAACCTAATCCCCAGTGAGATGATATTTGGAGGTGGAGAATTGGGGAGGTAATTTGTTCATGAGAACGAAACCCTCATGAAAGAATCAGTGCCTTGATAAAAGAGTTCACTCGTCTTTTCTTCAGTGTGAAGACACAGCAAGTGGGCCCTCACCAGATAGTGAATCTATCAGCACCTGGGTTTGGACTTCGCAGCCTCCAGTACTGTGAGAAATACATTTCAGTTGTTTAAGCCACCCTAATCTATAGTATTCTGTTACGGCAGCCCAACCAAACAAAGGCAGTAGCTATTTGGACTAGAGAACTTCTCTGAGGTTATGATTCCCCTTTGGTAAAATGGAGAGGGAAACAAAAATGTCACAATATATTAAAGTAATAATTAGAAAAAATGTATGATGAAAAAGCACACCATAAAATGCAAACCATTCCTTCATAATAAAGGATAAAGGGATGCTATCTTAGTCTAAACTATACCTTACAAAAGAATACAAATCTAACTTAGTGCTGAATACTATAAACTCCCAAAATAGAATAACAATGTAAATAACTACTCATAACCAACAAGCTAAATTAATTCTACAAATCTTTAATACTTTAATTGCTTTCACTTTTTTACTTGACAAGCATTATTATGATAATCTCAGTATTTCAAAATAAATACAATAATCCTCTGTCTTTCAAAAACAATGATTTAGTAGGTTGAGAATTATAAACAGTTTTCTTTTATCCGTAACATTATTTTGAATCCACATATGCAAAATAATACTTCTACAATTTTCCATGACCTCTCCTTGATGAAAATTTATAGATATTTAACAGTTGTTTAATTTACAAAATATGCATTTCCTGTGTTTTGTTGTTGTTCAGTTATTGTTATCACTACTAAGTTGTAGCGATAGTTGAGCAAACTATCTCTCAGAGTTGCTCAAATCCATGTTTATTGAGCTAGTGATGCTATCTAACCATCTCATCCTCTGCTGCCCACTTCTCCTTTTGCCTTCAATCTTTCCCAGCTTCAGGGTCTTTTCCAATGAGTCAGCTCTTAGCATCAGGTAGCCAAAGTATTGGACTTTCAGCATTGGCATCAGTCCTTCTAGTGAATATTCAGCCCTGATTTCCTTTAGGATTGACTAGTTTGATCTCCTTGCAGTTCAAAAGACTCTCCAAGAGTTTCTCCAACATCACAGTTTTAAAACATCAATTCTTTGTCACTTAGACTTTATGATTCAACTTTCACATTCATACATGACTACTGGAAAACCATAGCTTTGACTATATGAACATTTGTCAGCATTTTTAACATTTCCTATGTTGAAATATTTTAAAAATCATGCTTATATCCAAGGTAGATTTCCTCACATCTAAATTATTTAAAAGTACTAGTAGTAATTATGTTACTAGTAGTTGACATAGAATAGTAGGGATAATTTTGGAAATACTTCTATATGGAATGGAGATTTTTTTAAAAAAGGAGGAAGGAAGGAAAGGAGGGAAGGGAGGGTCAGAGGGAGGGAGTGTGTCTTTATCAAAAATAGGTTGATTATATTTATGGGACTTCATATTCTGTTCTGTTAATCTATGTTAGTGTCTTCACTAATACCACACTCTCTTGATTACCGAGTCTAAAATAAGTCTCACAGTTGTGGAATATGAGTCCTCCAACTTGGGTTTTCTAGTTCAGTATTTTGTTGAGTAATAGTAGATTTTTGCCCTTTCATACACATTTTAGAATCATTTAGTCAATGCATACAAAACAGCTTGCTGGCATTTTAATTGGGATTTCATTAAATCTGTATATGAACTTGTGAATAACTGGCATTTTAAGAGTATGGACTCTTCCATTGCATGAACATAGAATATCTCTCCATTTTTTATATTTCCATTGTGTGAATTTTGGTAGACTCTGTTGATAAATTGACCAGCTTCATCTAAACTATAAAATTTTTAAATACAGTTCATAGAATTTTCATTCTTTTAACATCTAAAGCATAAGTAGTGATGACCTCCTTGTTCATTTCTAACATTAGTAAATTGTGTCTTCTGTATTTTTTGTTGTTGTTAGCTTGGGTGACGATTAGCCAATTTTACTGAGTTTTTCAAAGATTAATCAGGCCTTGGTTTCACTGACTTATTTTTCTCTACAATTTTCTTATTTTCAATTTCATTGATTTCTGCTCTAATTTCAATCTGTCTTCAGCTTGATTTAAGCTTTATTAGCTCTTTCTTTAGATTCATAAGGTTTGTTGCTTATTCATTTGAGATATTTATTTTCTTCTAATATAATAATTCAGTGCTCTAAATTTCCCTCTCAACACCACTTTCACTGCATCTTACATTTGAAAAGGTGTGTTTTCCTTTTTTATTAAATTTAGAATAACTTTTAATTTCTCTTGAGAATTTTTCTTTGGCCTAAGAGTTATTTAAAAGAGTGTTAAATCTCCAGATATTTGAGGAATATCTAGCTACCTTTCTTTATAGATTTTGTTTTTTGTTTAATTTCATTGTGATCTTTGAACATACGTTGTTTGACTTCTATTATCTTGAACTTGTACAGGTTGTTTTATGGCATAGAATGCAGCTTTTATCTTGGTGATTGATCCATGTAATATTGAGAAGAATGTGTATTTTGCTGTTATTGGATGGAATATTCTCTAAACATTAACTAGATAAATTTGATTGACAGTGCTGTTCAGGTTTCTACATTCTTACAGATTTTCTGTCTGATTTATCTATAAATTATTGACAGACAGCTGTTAATTCTCCAACTATTATAGTGAATTTTTCTATTTCTCTTTTAAATTCTACTCATTTTTGCTTTATGTATTTTGACACTCTGTTGTTGGGTGCATATACACGTGGACTCATTATGTCTTCTTAGAAAACTGACCTCTTTATTGTCATGGCAATGCTTCTTTTTGTGTTTAATAATCTTCTTTGTTCATTTTTTTTTTCTGACCTAAGTATAGCTACTCTAATTATCTTTTGATTCAGGCACACCTGATATGTCTTTCTCCACATGCCTTTATCTTATCTGAATATTTACATTAAGTGGATTTTTACTTGGATTTTATTTTTGTTCTCATTTTTGTAATCCAATAGGACAATCTGTCCTTTAATTTGTGTTTTTAGGACTATTTGTGATTAAAGTCATTGTTGATATAGTTATGTTGATATCTATGTTCTTGTTTCTTTCTAAATGTGTCCATGAGTTTATTTTCCCCCTTTTTTTTTTCTGCTTTCTCTCTTTTAATTGAGCATTCTATATGCTTCCATTTTAACTTATGTTTGCTGTATTAACTCTACTTGTTTTATTTATCTACTTTTTAAGGAACTGCTGATAGCTTACAAAGAGAGTTTTATCAAATCTTTGAACATATTTTGTACCTTTAAATATTACTCTACTGCCTCACATTTAGTAGAGGATCCTTGTAACAGAGCATCTCCTATTCTTCCCTCCTGCCCCTTGTGAAATACAGTTTCTGAAACTGTATCTGAGTACAGTTCTGATAATTGCTTTGTCTCTTCATACACTGATATTTGTGTTGTTTTTATTCCTGCCACTCAGCAAGCCATGCACTGTACATGTTCAATTGTTTGGTGCAGTTTTAGGTGCTGGAGCCTTTAGATTCCTGTAGTTTCTGCTATTAATCTTGTTGCTTATTTGCTTACTTTGTTTTTTGGCAGGGGGTGGGGAGTCTCCTCCTTTGTCTTTGGAATTCCCTAAGTACTCCTTCTTAGTGATAGTCTGTGGCCTGCAGCTGTTTCATCTGTAAACCACACTTATCACTTTGGAACCCCATTGGTGTGGTGGTGTCATGGGGGAAGAATGAGAGCATTCTACAACCTTATGATTTTCAGTATTTTAGACCACCTGTGTTTTGGGGCTGTGATTTTCACAAGTGTTTCCTGAGAAATATGGCCTTTTTTTTTTACCCCCATCCTCTACTCTGTTCCTCTGCTACTATATTCCAAGTCTGCCGCCTTGAAACCCTCACTGCAGTTCTGTGTGTGCGTTTTCTCTCTTGGGTAAGACAGGAAGACTGGAAGGTGTGACCAGGATAGGAAGAATTTTCTGCACTCAGGAGGGCTAATGCTGTGGAAAAGACTGTATTTGGAAGAGTGGACCTTTGTCAAGGAGAAGACTTAATATATTTCACAGTGATTACTCTTATTCTTTCTTTGCTAGATCCAGGAGGGAACTATGCTAGAATCTCCATGGTGAGAATTTGATGACATTCCTGGGAGTAAAGCCTAGGAAAGAGTCAGTTCAATTCAGTCGCTCAGTTATGTCCAACTCTTTGTGACCCCATGGACTGCAGCACACCAAGCCTCCCTGTCCATCACCAACTCCCGAAGTCTACTCAAACTCATGCCCATTAAGTCGGTGATACCATCCAATCATCTCATCCTCTGTTGTCCCCTTCTCCTCCTGCCTTCAATCTTTCTCAGCATCAGGGTCTTTTCAAAGGAGTCAGCTTTTTGCATGAGGTGGCCAAAGTATTGGAGTTTCAGCTTCAACATCAATCCTTCCAATGAATATTCAGGACTGATTTCCTTTAGGATTGACTGGCTGGATCTCCTTGCAGTCCAAAGGACTTTCAAGAGTCTTCTCCAACACCACAGTTCTAAAGCATCAATTCTTCTGCACTCAGCTTTCTTTACAGTCCAACTCTCACATCCATACATGACTACTGGAAAAACCATAACCTTGACTAGACAGACCTTTGTTGGCAAAGTAATGTGTAGAGACCCTTTAAATACTGAAGTCTCCAGGAGTCTCTCTTTGACTCACATTTAGTCCCAGAAATTCATCAAAATAATTATATGTCTTTCTGTTGTTGTCTAGTGTGTCTAACTCTTTGTGGTCCCATATACTGTAGCCTACCAGGCTCCTCTGTCTGTGTGTGAATCTATTAATTTTGACCTGATAGGCAAGGCTCTGTAGAGGTGCCTGTTTCTCCAGATTACATGAAGATGATTTTCCCTGAAACTTTAGGTTTCTGATGTGTCTGAGAAAAGTTGTTGATTTTTCAGTTTGTCCAGCTTTTTCTTACTGTAAAAATGGGAGATTCTTTACATGTTTGTGCTGCAACTTTAAATCCATTATTTTTTTTAAAGCATACAATGTTACCTATAGTTATAACTCAAAAGTTATACATACATCACTGCTATGGAATTGGAGGTGGGACATTTGAGAGGTGATTAGGATTAGATGAGGTCTTGAGGGTGGAGCCCTCATGAATGATGTTAGTGCCCTTTTAAGAGTCTCAAGAAAGCTTGATTTCAACCTCTTTTTTCTACCATGTGAGAATACAACTAGAAATCAGCAGTCCGCAGCCTGTAAGAGGGCAGTCACCAAATTCCAACTATGACGGCACACTGATCTTCGATTTCTAGCCTCCAGAATTGTGATAAATAAAATTCCATTGTTTGTAAACTACCAAGTCACTGGTACTTTGTTATAGCAGTCCAAACTGACTAAGACAATGGTCCATTGCTTTCTCTCATGAGTGTCCATTTACTGGAAAATAAATATGCCTTTATAGATTTCAATGAACCACAGAGATTATGGAATCAAATTATTTTTGCTGTAGGAACGTGAGCTCTCAAACATTTCCCAAGTACTTTCAGACTTAGAAACAAGATTTAACTTTTTCAAGTTGTCTACTTTGAATGGATATATAATTATGCCCTTTTTTGAAAGAATGCATATATGTAGTCTGAGGACTTGGATATCTTTTCCTACTTAAAACAAACAAACAAACAAAAAAACCTCTGTGATATTATTTTTTCACACATGGACTCCTGAACATAGAAAAAAAAAATATTCTCATAATTAAATGCTGACAATGAATTAAGTTATTTCTAATGGGTCTTGCAAGGACAGTATTTCATGTTTCTCTAGTTCTTCTGTATTTTTCTTCATATCAGAGCCTGAGTTAGGTCTTGCTTTTAGGAATGTACAGATTTAGTTTATTTCAGGATGTCAGTAGACACTGGGCAGGGTTACTCACCAATCTTCTTCCCAGGTTGAGAGGAAGGTGATATATCCCATTGTCCACTGAAAATAGTTTGGAGCCATATATTTATATATAATATATATTGATGTATATATCAATATTGATATATATATATGTATATATATAGATATGTTATATATTTTGGCCAGAAAATAGTTTCTGGCCAAAGAAAACAACAGTAGAAAGAGTGTGCATAACTTCCATGCATGTCACATTTTTAATAGGGTGTTTTGGTACTCTATAAATGCTGCTGCTGCTGCTAAGTCACTTCAGTTGTATCCAACTCTGTGCGACCCCATAGACGGCAGCCTACCAGGCTCCCCTGTCCCTGGGATTCTCCAGGCAAGAACACTAGAGTGGGTTGCCATTTCTTTCTCCAATGCATGAAAGTGAAAAGTGAAAGTAAAGTCACTCAGTCCTGTCTGACTCTTAGCGACCCCATGGACTGCAGCCTACTAGGCTCCTCCACCCATGGGATTTTCCAGGCAAGAGTACTGGAGTGGGGTGCCACTGCCTTCTCCTCTATAAATGGTAACAATTATATTACTACAGCAGAATAAAAGATATGTGAATATATAAATATATGTGTGTGTATATATGTATGTGTGTGCATGCATATTAATAATTTCTTTCAATTCATTAGTACTGTAAAACATGTGTGTTTCCTCAAAGTGTAGGTTTAGGGACATCTTTGTTAAATTCACCTTAAGAGATGATTTTGAAAGATGACTACTTCGGAAGTTGGTGGATCAGAATCTATAATTCTAATTTTATGTGAATGGAATTCCAAACTGCATTTAAACAATCCACCTACTTGCTAAATTTGGAGAAGGAGTACTTTAATTTTGCAGGCTCTTTCAGAAGAACTGTATTACTTAATCTACATGTAAACTGACTTGATTTACCAGGAGTTTTTAAAATGCTTTATTTATTTGTACTTATTTATGTCCTTCCTGATTCTAATACACACAGGGGAAAAGGGAGGATATCAAAGTTTATTTAACAAAATTAATTTTTTCAAGAAAAATTAACTAAATAGGTCCAATAAAAAAGTATGATGAAGTCAATTAAAAGGTTAATACTTAAAATGTATGGCAGATGGCAAGCCCTTTCAGGCCCCCCTCAGGTTTTAACAGGACTGACTGTGAGCTTTAGCTCTGACCAGCTGCAGATTTCCGGATGCCATGTTATGACACTTCAAGGCCTTTGATTTAACATTAGGATACAGTCCTTTGTAAATCCATTCAGTTTCAAAACTTGAAATTTCTATGTGAGTTTCTAGAGACTTACCCCTTACCTTAGGGGCCCCATGCCTTTAAAGAGAACAGATTATGGTTCCCCTTTCAAACCAGGAATCAGTCTGTGCAGTGGTCCCCTGGAGGAGTGTGGCTTAAAAAAAAAAAAAAAAAAACCCTCATGCTTCTGGTGCCTGCTTTGCTAATAAATAGCAGATTACATTCTCTGGGGCCATGCTAAATTTATAAAGAACACGTTATACCAGACAAACTTGATTGCTTTTTTGATAAGCTCACTAAATTAGTGGATAGAGGAATAGAGTGGATGGAAAATATCTTGATTGTAATAAAACAAGTTGATAGCAATTTACAAACACACATACAAAAAAGATCTTGCTGAAAATTTAATTCAAATTACCTTAGCTGCAAGGACTGTCGCATAGATTGAAAATTGAATGAAGAATGACCGTAAAGAAAGGGTAATGAAAAATGCTAACAAAGAAATCTATCATGGGCATTTAAAATCTTAATGAATATTATATAAAAGAGGATAGAGCCCAGACTTTAATTTCTCACATCGTCTACTCGATTGAGAAGCTTTGTGGATAAAGACCCAAGGAGCTGTTGTACTTTACTACTTGAAAGCATGTCATATCTAGAAAACCAGTAATTGGCTCATGCAACTTTACTTGACTTTAGATATTAATTTTCTTACTCCAGAACTTTAGCCAAAGTGCAAGTCTAAGAAAATCCTGACAAGTTCAAGGGACAGTTTATTAATTCCTTTTACACTGCTGCATGGTAGGGGCAGGTGAAGTGAGTGAAGTGTCTGGAATTGAAATTGTTGTCTTGGTACAGTATCTTGAACCCTCATTTAAGACAGGCCACCAACACCACACAATTAATCACATAACTCACTGGTTGACACCTCGTCCACAGGATTCCGGTGCTGCTGCTCTTGTTTATAGCTGAGGTCTCTAGTTCTTGTGTCAAGCGGCACCTGTGCATTACGTAAGAACAGAGCTCTGAGTCCTGATTCACCTCTTAGAAGCTGAAGACACTTGAAAATGTTCCATAACCATTCTTAACTTCTGTCATCTGAACTGCAACTTAATGATGTAACACATAGTTATCTACCTCATTGAGTCTATGACATAGGAGTACAAAACATAAGCTGTGGAAAATGTTGAAGGATATTAGAAGTTAACATGTAGATGGTTGGAGGTATTAAAGGGTTTGTGGTATGTATAGTTATGTATATAGTTCAAAGATAGTATTCTTTATCATCAAATTAGTGATGATAGTGATCATGGTTCGGATGATATTACTGAAACTGAAATCAGCCTACCTGGCTAGGATCCTGATATTCTTTTTTCTTTCAACAGAAAGTTGGAATTTGCTTCCCTTTCCTCTATTAACTTCATATGGTCATGGTACCAAAATCTGTCTGATTTTGTGTGTCACAGGTGTTCAACCTGTGTTCAACCTGTGTTCAACCTACTTAATTAGACATTTGTGAATTCTACACATTAGTCATTTTCCTTAGGGTTATACACATCTGCATTCCCACTGCCATTGACAATTCTGGCTTTTCACCCTTAATCACTGAACTCTACTGGTGAGGATTAATCAATCCTTGCCAGTATGAAACAATAGTCATAGATACAAAAAGTCAGCTACAGGAATGCCAATAAGCAATAATATACTAATTGACCGCCTTTCTAATGCTCAGTGTATGGAGGTAATGCATACAACTATTATTTGGAATATACTGAATAAAATTTCAAGATATTCAAAGTACTCATACTCTTCTATTCTTTGACAGGTACTCTAGCTTATATGAGTATCCATTTCACCTGTAAAATGGCAATAATATTCCCTACATTTCCCACCACATAGGATTGTTATGAGAGTCAAATTCTTATATGAAAGTTCTTTGAAATCCCTAAAGTGCTGTAGAAGATTGAGGAGGTTGTTAAGTGATCCACTTATTGAGTGAGGAAGAAGAAACTCCAGCTCTCAGTCTCTTTATGAGACCTAAGGAGGGATACTTTGGGCTATGGTAAAATTTTTATTTGCATCATAATTAGTTTCATTTTCGAGTGCTAATGAGCAAACAAGAAATAGGATAATTGTGAGATATATATAGGGGCTACATTTATGTTAGATACCATCAAATTTGGAACATTAACTCATTATTTCAAGTTCTTACCTTTCATAATATTTGTAATGTTAGAGAATTTTCATCCTGTAAAAAAATAATAAAATCAATATTGAGAACAGCTTTTTAACAGTTGGGGTCAAATGTTGTCATGGTTGATTCCAATTAAATAAATGTTCAAAGCCTGGAAAGAGCACAGGATTTGGGCCAGATAAATTGATGTTCTTTCCTTCTATGTAAGTTATTAGCAATGGAGGCCTTCAAGTCACTTCTTTTAGGTTTGGAATAACTTATATACTAATTGAGATGATTAATATTTTAAATATAATAGGCTATGTGATGCTATATTAGTAATTTTACTCAGTGCTACACTTTAAGTAGGAATCTAACTAAAGATACCCTAATATGTGTAAAGACAAGCTTTCTACAGGAGCTGTTGGAACAATAACATATATGACCTATTCCTACCAATATGAGGAATCATAGAATGATTGTGCATGCTTATATTTTTCTAGGGGTGGGGAATGAGAGAGTTAATTTTAATTTATTTTTTTAAAAGCAATGCCTTGTTTTAATAGTTTTTTTTAAAGAGGTATAATTGCAGATTAAGAAAATCTACTGGCTGAGTAGTAGATATATTTCCATCTGAGACAATTCAGTTTTGCAGGAAAATGCTGAGTTTAAAGTCAGAAGGATCGGCTATATAATAATCATGGTCTTTGAGAAACACTGCTCTCTTTAAGTTTCAATTCCTAAATTTGATAAGTAGGAATTATAATCTTACCTCATAATAATGTGAGAACTGATAAAATAATGCATATAAAATTTAAAAAGAATATGAGGACCAAATTAGTTCCTATTGCATGTTACTCCTTCTCCCTCTCTGCCATAGACTGGGCTACCCCTTAGAAAGAAGAACCTGAGTCAAAGAAAGCTATGCCAGGAAAGGAGATTGAGTGACTGAAAAGTGTGAGTCAGGAAGAAGAGCCAAAAAAAGAGGCATGATGGGGGTTGTTTGGTGCTGTTGGTGACTGGAATCTCATCCCTTTGAAACCTTTTGAAGAGCAATAAAAAGAAATAGTTTATGAGATTCAAAACTTTCCTCCTGATAGATGAGAATTATATTTATTCAAAAATTGACATCTTTTTTGTCCAGGGATGTCATACTCGTTATTCAATGTCCTGTGTTTCCACTTGGTGAAAACTTCAGTGCCAAGCGAGAACCTAGAAAACATGTGTTCAAAATTTCAGTACCAAACAAAGATGCTCTGGACTGAAGAGCCCTGGTTGTAGTTACAGTGCTTTACCTTGAGCAAAGCCAATCGCCTTCGCAATCTCAAAAGTAATGTGATCCAAGATGATGTCAAGTAGGAATGTGATTGGGCACCATGGAAATAAGCAATCTTAAATTGAATATGTCCTTGAATACATAAACACTTGGCACCACTCACCCTCTTCTTCTACTGTTCTTTATCACTTTATTTAAGGGTACATTATTGAGGTATAGGGGCTGCTCAGGTGTTCTTAGTGGTAAAGAATCTGCCTGACAAGAGATGCAGGTTCAGAAAGATATCCTGGAGTACGAAACGGCACCCCATTCCAGTATTCTTGCCTGGAAAATTCATGGGCAGATAAACCTGGTGGGCTACAGTCCACTGGGCCGCAAAGACTTGGATACGACTGAGTGACAAAGCACACACACAGTGAGGTGTAATGTACATATACTAAAATTCACCTTTCCGGTATTTTGACAAATACCTGGAGTATTGTTCTTGCCACTATGTCCCTCAATGAAGTGCTTTTATTGTTAGATCAATGTGATGACATCCAGGATAAATTCCTTGTCATTTTATGTCTTTTCTTTGATTATAAACTAATAGCCTTAAAGACAAAGAGGGTAGAAAAACATTTTGTTTCTGGAAATAAGAAGCAAGATGTTTAGTGAATTGTCAAATATTCTTCTTTAAATGTTTGATGGAAGTAGAGTTGATTTATGATACTAGTTTCAGGCATACAACATAGTGATTCAAAGTTTTATAGATTATATTAAAGTTATTATAAAGTGTTGCCTATATTCTCTGTGCCATACAATATATGATTGTAGCTTATTTACATACATAGTAGTTTACACCTCTTAATCTCCTACCCCTATCTTGTCCCTCCCCTATTCCTTCCCCCTGCTGGTAACCACTGTTCTTTTCTCTATATACGTAGCTCTGTTTCTGTTTTGTTATCATCTTTTATTTATTATTTAGATTAAATATATGCCATAACATACAGTATGTGCCTCTCTCTGCTGATTTATTTTTCTAAGCATAATACCTCCCAGGTCCTGCCATGTTATTGCACATGACAAAATTTCATTCTCTTGTATGGCTGAGTAATAGTCCATTGTGTGTGTGTGTATGTGTATGTGTGTGTGTATATATGTTCATAGACCCCACATCATCCACTGAGGGGCATTTGGGTTGCTTCCATGTCTGGGTTATTGTAAATACTGCTGCTATTGACTGTGTGGATCACAATAAACTGTGGAAAATTCTGAAAGAGATGGGAATACCAGACCACCTGATCTGCCTCTTGAGAAATTTGTATGCAGGTCAGGAAGCAACAGTTAGAACTGGACATGGAACAACAGGCTGGTTCCAAATAGGAAAAGGAGTTCATCAAGGCTGTATATTGTCACCCTGTTTATTTAACTTATATGCAGAGTACATCATGAGAAACGCTGGACTGGAAGAAGCACAAGCTGGAATCAAGATTGCCAGGAGAAATATCAATAACCTCAGATATGCAGATGACACCACCCTTATGGCAGAAAGTGAAGAGGAACTCAAAAGCCTCTTGAGGAAAGTGAAAGTGGAGAGTGAAAAAGTTGGCTTAAAGTTCAACATTCAGAAAATGAAGATCATGGCATCCGGTCCCACCACTTCATGGGAAATAGATGGGGAAACAGTGGAAACAGTGTCAGACTTTATTTTTCTGGCCTCCAAAATCACTGGAGATGGTGACTGCAGCCATGAAATTAAAAGACGCTTACTCCTTGGAAGGAAAGTTATGACCAACCTAGATAGCATATTCAAAAGCAGAGACATTACTTTGCCAACAAAGGTTCGTCTAGTCAAAGCTATGGTTTTTCCTGTGGTCATGTATGGATGTGAGAGTTGGACTGTGAAGAAGGCTGAGCACCGAAGAATTGATGCTTTTGAACTGTGGTGTTGGAGAAGACTCTTGAGAGTCCCTTGGACTGCAAGGAGATCCAACCAGTCCATTCTGAAGGAGATCAGCCCTGGGATTTCTTTGGAAGGAATGATGCTAAAGCTGAAACTCCAGTACTTTGGCCACCTCATGCGAAGAGTTGACTCATTGGAAAAGACTCTGATGCTGGGAGGGATTGGGGGCAGGAGGAGAAGGGGACGACAGAGGATGAGATGGCTGGATGGCATCACTGACTCGATGGACGTGAGTCTGAGTGAACTCCGGGAGTTGGTGATGGACAGGGAGGCCTGGCATGCTGCAATTCATGGGGTCGCAAAGAGTCAGACACAACTGAGCGACTGATCTGATCTGATAGTATAGCTTGAGTAAAATAGGATCTCTGTTGCCAGCCAGAAAGGTCTTATGGCCAGTCAAAAATGTCTTTTCTTTTTAAAAGAATCTGAATGAAATTTATCAAAAGTGAGTCAAGGCAGAAATATAATCTTAGAACTCTTACAATGACCATGATAACAAAATATTGTGAAATATCCATGTTGTCTTTATATTGCTATTGGAAGAAATAGAACTGGCAATAATAAAGAAATCAAAGTTTCTCAAAGAAGCCGACATAAACTGAAAGAGGCTGAAACACAAGTCAGTGAATTGACTGTCATTGGAGTATTCAAATATGTGTATGATAAGAATTTAAATTTCACAGAGGAATTGGAGTCATTGACTTCCAATTTCCCTTCTAAATGCTTGGATAGCATGACTTGACTATACTGAGCCCTCTTTTCAAAAAGAATAAACACAAAAGTTATAAAAGAATATAATCTTATAAGTATTCTCCAGATGGTACACATAAAACATTTACTTTTCCTAAGTTAACACATTCATGAGTCATCCCATGAGAAAAAACTGGTATTTTTCATGTATCTTGCCAAGTTGTATGACAGTTTTCTCAGAAATGTCATTCTACCTGTTCTAGTTATTACCACTGACAGGCTGTATTTGGAGACAATATGTGAAGACATTGTTTCTCTAACTGGATATGAATAAATAATGAGGCTTTTAAGTAATGTCAATATAAAGGCTATAACAAGTCTTAGTAACTTTTTATTTGATTGCCCTAAACTTCCATTTTTAACATCTATCACACTGCTTTCTCATAACAGATATTTAAGATGTCTTGATGAATTAACAAAGGAATAAATTAATGTACATGTAATCCTTGGTAAATGCACATTTATTTACTTATTTCTTGAGCAATTATTGGGATTCCTCCTTGTTCTATGCCCTAAGATGGAGGGACATGAAATGATTTTTAAAAATACATAATAAAGAAAAATATAAGATTTTCCCTAAAAGAAATACTAGTCAAGCAGGCATTCAGAGAAAAGTGAAAGTAAGATGACATTAATAAGAATAGTTAGAATACAAAGTGGAAATAGTAAGTACCATTAGAGAAATTTTTGTAAAAAGTGATTCATTTTGATATTTGGCAAAACTAATACAATTATGTAAAGTTTAAAAATAAAATAAAATTTTAAAAAATGCAAAAAAAAAAAAAACCTGAGAAGTCAAGAAATAGATAATCCATCCCTGCAATAAATTGTGCTATATGGTGACTATTCCAATTATAGTGTTAATTAGTTTATAATGATTGTTTTTCCATTTTTTTTCTTTTCATCTTAAATATTTATTTAGAAATGGGGTCAAAATTCTAGTTTTTCCCTTTACTTTCTCAGCAATAATATATGATTTCTTAGAAAACAGCTATTTGGTACTAGACTAGCATTTTAAAAATTATGTTAAAAGTGTGTTAACTGTGCAACTCGCATATGTACAATTTCTGCCAGACATCAGGGGGATCAAATTCTATCTGCTGAACTAAATTACACACAGAGACAAGAAGGTCTGGGTGTTGTTTTTTTGTTTTTGTTTTTTTTCTCTTGTCACTACACACAAGTCCTAAAATAGCCTCTCTTTCAGGTCAAAATAGTCACAACAGAGGCTTTTCAGTTGCTTTTCAGGCACGTATTACAGTTACAGAAGATTTTCACATAATCAAAGTTGGCTATTTCTAGAGAGATCAAAAGAGATGGTGAAGTGGAGAGCAGGTGCACCAGCCTTCTTAGAGGATCTGAAAATGCAATTAATCAGAAAATGAGCCCTTATAGAACCAGGCTTTCTGAACAGATGAGCACAACAAAAGCCACTGAGAAATGAGGTGGCCAAGGGCCACTCCTGAATGGAGTGTGCACACCGGCATCTGCCCTGTTCTTTAACTTTAGGAAGAGAGAGAGGATTCAATAGAGACAGCAGAGTCAAAACAATTATGCAAATACAGGAAACTCCAGGAGATGAAAGATAAGACTGCTTTCACAAAGGCTCTTGTAACAGTAGAGATTTTCTCTTTCTTTCTCAATAGCACCAACCTAGGGCTGAAAAAGATGGATAGCAACAGGAGCAACTCAAGCAAAATTAAAAAGCATCATGGCTTAGTCACTTGACATTAATATGGCAAATTCAAAAGCTACTTCAGTAGGGGATAAAGTTACAGTCACACAGTTTTCTTAGCTTTGTCAATTATTTGTCAGTGCGAGTGAGAACTAGGTACTTAAACTCTCTGACTTTCTAATCACTTGTAAAATGCCAATAATAATAATAGTTGTAGTAGTGGTAGCAGTAGTGATAGTGGTAAAATATATACATTTTAAAAATATACTTTCTTTATAGAGCTATTATGAGGATTAGCGATGAGTAGATTAACCACCTGGCTCATGCAATGGATTTATTATGTAATAGCTGCCATCAAAAATCCATGGTAATAATTTATTCACCAAATATGTGTTAAGCAACTCGGTATTCACAGGATTTACAAGGGTGTCATAACCTCTGTTCTCAAGGAATTTATATCTTGCAGGAAAGCTCCGATAAGTTAATGGGTAACGCAGGTAAATGGAACAGGTAGCCCAGTCCAATGGCAACTTGAGACATCTGTTACAAGTAGTGCTTGGACTGCTGGTGGGAATGAAAGGTGAAGAGGGTGGAAAAGACGTTAAGTAGCACAAAGTTTTTAAAACATCATGTGCTAACTCCTGGACATGAGTATGGCTAAACCATACCACTGTAGCACAAGCTACGAAGCCTGTTTTCTAGACCTTGATAAATGTTTGTTAGTTGCATGTCTTTGGGAGAGTAATTCTTGGGCATAGTCTTACTATCATTGAAAGGGGTATATTAATCCTAAATTAAAGAGTTATCAAGATATTAAAAGCAACATTTTATATAGTGTCCCTAGTAAAATGTTAGTTATATTATTATTGATATCTTACCACTATTAGCACTGTTACTATTAGCATATCATTATCATCATCATCTAGGGAACTATATAATATTTTGGCTGACAAGGAGAGTGCTTAATACAAAATCTCCATGCTGACTTGACACTCCACATTTGTTCACTATGGAAATGGCATTCATCAACATTACTTGCAGAAAAGGTCAGATTGAGTCCTGATTCTAAGACCTTTGCAAAACTCAATACTATATATATATATATGTATGTATGCTCTGCTATGCTAAGTCACTTCAGTCGTGTCCGACTCTGTGTGACCCCATAGACGGCAGCCTACCAGGCTCTCCTGTCCCTGGGATTCTCCAGGCAAGAACACTGGAGTGGGTTGCCATTTTCTTCTCCAATGCAAGAAAGTGAAAAGTGAAAGTGAAGTTGCTCAGTCGTGTCCGACTCTTAGCGACCCCATGGACTGCAGCCTACCAGGCTCCTCCGTCCATGGGATTTTCCAGGCAAGAGTACTGGAGTGGGGTGCCATTGCCTTCTCCGATATGTATGTTTGTATGTGTGTGTGTATATATATCTATATATGCGTGTGTATAACACATGTGTGTATATGTGTGCATGTATATGTGTGTGTGTGGATATATAATTCCCCACTCCTCAAGTGCTGGGAACATGTGAGAAGTCTGATGACATTACTCAGGACTCCTGGCACCTCTCACATACACCACAGTGATGTTTGCACTTACAAGAATCAATCACATAACTATCTACTATCAAGACCAAGCAATGATCCCAGGCCTCAAGTTAAATGAGGGATTTTCTACTCGGGCTCCAAAGATCTACAAATAACACTTTCACACATTGAACAACATAGCAAGTAGCTAAAAGTCTACTTATTTAAATCAGAGAGAGAAACAAAATTAAAAATGAACTTGATAATTTTGAGACAGAGCTGAAAGGGCATAAGCATTTCAATTCTGGGGACTGTTTTTAAAAAATAGTCATGATTCTTGAACCATTGTTTAGCTCTCAAAGAATTTTGGTACTTTAAGAGCCTTTATATATGTTATCTCTTTGAGAGGAATTTCTATCCATCCATAAACATCAGTTCAGTAGCTAAGTCATGTCTTACTGATTGTGACCCCATGGATTGCAGCATCCCAGGCTTCCTGGTCCATCACCAACTCCCAGAGCTTGCTCAAACTCATGCCCATCAAGTGGGTGATGTCCAATCAACTCATCCTCTGACATCCCCGTCTGCTCCTGCCTTCAATCTTTCCCAGCATCAGGTTTTTTTTTTTCTTCCCAATAAGTCAGTTCTTCAAATCAGGTGGGCAGAGTACTGGAGTTTCAGCTTCAGCATTAGTCCTTCCAATGAATATTCATGACTGATTACCCTTAGAGTTGACTGGTTTGATCTCCTTGCAGTCCAAGGGACTCTCAGTTTTCTCCAACACCACAGTTCAAAAGCATCAATTCTTTGGTGTTCAGCTTTCTTTATAGTCCAACTCTCTCATCTATACATGACTACTGGAAAAACCATAGCCTTGACTAGATGGACCTTTGTTGGCAAAGTAATGTTTCTTCTTTTTAATATGCTGTCTAGGTTGGTCATAGCTTTTCTTCTAAGGAGCAAGGATCTTTTAATTTCATGGCTGCACTCATCATCTACAGTGATTGTGGAGCCCAAGAAAATAAAGTCTGTGACAGTTTCCACAGTTTCCCCATCTATTTGACATGAAGTGATGGGACTGGATGCCATGAACTTTGTTTTTTGAATGTTGAGTTTTAAACCAGCTTTTTCACTTTCCTCCTTCACTTTTATCAAGAGGCTCTTTAGTCCTTCTTCGCTTTCTGCCATAAGGGTGGTTTCATCTGTGTATCTGAGGTTATTGATATTTCTCCCAGCAGTCTTGATTCCAGCTTGTGCTTCATCCAGTCCAGCATTTAGAATGATATACTCTGCATAGAAGTTAAATAAGCAGGGTGACAGCATACAACCTTGATGTAATCCTTTCCCAATTTGGAACCAGTCTGTTGTTCCATATCCAGTTCTAACTGTTGCTTCCTGACCTGCATACAGATTTCTCAGGAGGCAGGTAAGGTGGTCTGGTATTCCCATCTCTTTCAGAATTTTCCACAGTTTCTGGTGATTCACACAGTCAAAGGCTTTGGTGTACTCAACAAAGTAGAAGTAGATGTTTTTCTGGAACTCTTTTGCTCTTTTGATAATCCAACAGATGTTGGCAATTTGATCTCTCATTCCTCTGACTTTTCTAAATCCAGCTTGAACATTTGGAAGTTCACAGTTCACGTATTGCTGAAGCCTGGCTTGGAGAATTTTGGCATTACTTTGTTAGTGTATGAGATGAGTGCAATTTTGGAGTAGTCTGAACATTTTTTGGCATTGCCTTTCTTTGGGATTAGAATGAAAACTGACCTTTTCCAGTCCTATTGCCACTGCTGAGTTTTGCAAATTTGCTGGCATATTGAGTGCACCACTTTCACAGCATCATCTTTTATGATTTGAAATAGCTTGGCAATTCCATCACCTCCACTAGCTTTGTTCATAGTGATGTTTCCTAAGGCCTGCTTGACTTTGCATTCCAGGATGTCTGGCTGTAGATGAGTGATCACACCATCGTGGTTATTTGGGTCATGAAGATCTTTTTTGTACAGTTCTTCTGTGTATTCTTGCCAACTCTTCTTAATATCTTCTGCTTCTATTAGGTCTATATATTTCTGTCCTTTATTGTAACCATCTTTGCATGAAATGGCACCCTACTCCAGTACTCTTGCCTGGAAAATCCCATGGATGGAGGAGCCTGGTATGCTGCAGTCCATGGGGTCGCTAAGAGTCAGATACGACTGAGCGACTTCACTTTCACTTTTCACTTTCATGCACTGGAGAAGGAAATGGCAACTCACTCCAGTGTTCTTGCCTGGAGAATCTCAGGGATGGGGGAGCCTGGTGGGCTGCCGTCTATAGGGTCGCACAGAGTCGGACATGACTGAAGTGACTTAGCAGCAGCAGCAGCTTGCATGAAATATTCCCTTGATATCTCTTAATTTTTTGAAGCGATCTCTAGTCTTTCCCATTCTATTTTCCTCTCTTTCTTTCCATTGTTTACTGAGGAAGTCTTTCTTTTCTCTCCTTGCTATTCATTGGAGCTCTGCACCCATATATGCTTACCTTGCCTTTTCTCATAGCCTTTACCTTCTCTTCTTTTCTGAGCTATTTGTAATTCCTTCTCCGAAAACCATTTTCTTTTCTGTATTTCTTTTTTGGGGATGGTCTTGGTCACTGCCTCCTGTACAATGTCACGAACCCCCATCCATAGTTCTTTAGGCACTCTTGTCTATGAAATCTAATCCTTTGAATCTATTTGTCACTTCCACTGTATAACCATAAGGGATTTGATTTGGGTCATACCTTAATGGTCTAATAGTTTTCTCTACTTTCTTCAATTTAACTATGAATTTCACAATAAGGAGTTCATGATTTGAGCCACAGTCCACTCCCGGTCTTGTTTTTGCTGACTATATAGAACTTCTCCATCTTTGGCTGCAGAGAATATAATCAATCTGATTTCAGTATTGACCATCTGGTGATGTCCACCTGTAGACTCTTCTCTTGTGTTGTTGGAAGAGGGTGTTTGCCATGACCAGTGTGTTCTCTTGGCAAAACTCTGTTAGCCTTTCCCAACTTCATTTTTGTACTCCAAGGCCAAATTTGCCTGTTAATCCAGGTATCTCTTGACTTCCTTCTTTTGCATTCCAGCCACCTATGATGAAAAGGACATCTTTTTTAGGTGTTAGTTCTAGAAGGTTTGTAGGTCATGATAGAACCATTCAATTTCATTTTTTCAGCATTACTGGTTGGGGCATAGATTTGGATTACTGTGATAATGAATGGTTTGCCTTGGAAATGAACAGAGATCAATCTATCATTTTTGAAATTGCATCCAAGTAATGCATTTCAGACACTTGTTGACTATGAGGGCTACTCCATTTCCTCCAAGGGATTCTTACCCACAGTTCAGTTCAGTTCAGTTCGGTCGCTCAGTCTTGTCCGACTCTTTGCGACCCCATGAATCACAGCATGCCAGGCCTCCCTGTCCATCACCAACTCCCAGAGTTCACTCAGACTCACGTCCATCGAGTCAGTGATGCCATCCAACCATCTCATCCTCTGTCGTCCCCTTCTCCTCCTGCCCCCAAGCCCTCCCAGCATCAGAGTCTTTTCCAAGGAGTCAACTCTTCACATGAGGTGGCCAAAGTACTGGAGTTTCAGCTTTAGCATCATTCCTTCCAAAGAAATCCCAGGGCTGATCTCCTTCAGAATGGACTGGTTGGATCTCCTTGCAGTCCAAGGGACTCTCAAGAGTCTTCTCCAACACCACAGTTCAAAAGCATCAATTCTTTGGCGCTAAGCCTTCTTCACAGTCCAACTCTCACATCCATACATGACCACAGGAAAAACCATAGCCTTGACTAGATGAACCTTTGTTGGCAAAGTAATGTCTCTGCTTTTGAATATGCTATCTAGGTTGGTCGTAACTTTCCTTCCAAGGAGTAAGCGTCTTTTAATTTCATGGCTGCAGTCACCATCTCCAGTGATTTTGGAGCCCAAAAAAAGTCTGACACTGTTTCCCCATCTACTTCCCATGAAGTGATGGGACTGGATATAATGTTCATCTGAATTAAATTCACTGATTCCAGTCCAATTTAGGTCACTGATTCATAACATGTTGATGTTCACTCTTGCCATTTCCTGTTTGAGCACTTCCAGTTTCCCTTGATTCATGGATCTAACATTTTAGGTTCCTATGCAGTATTGCTCTTTACTGCATCATACTTTGCTTCTATCACCAGTCACATCCACAACTGGGTGTCATTTTTGCTTTAGCTCTGTCTCTTCATTCTTTCTGGAATTATTTCTCCCCTAATCTCCAGTAGCATATTGTGCACCTACTGACCTGGGGAGTTCATCATTCAGTGTCCTATCTTTTTCCCTTTTCATATTGTTTGTGGGGTTCTCAAGGCAAGAATACTGAAGTGGTTTACAATTCCCTTCTCCAGTGGACCACATTTTCTCAGAACTCTCCACCATGACCCATCCATTTTAGGTGGCCCTACATGGCATGTCTCATAATTTTCATCGAGCCATGCCATGTAGGCTAACTCAGTGAAACTATGAGCTATGCTGTGTACATAAACACAACCAATTGAAAATTACCTCCAGTCCCTGGCAACTTATTCCTCCTTGCTTGGTTTTCAGTAAGATAAATATTTGGAACTTGACTAATCTACTTTCAATGTTATATTTACAAGCTTATATTCTACAGTGACTTGCCTGTTATTCAGTCATTTGCTAACTGAATAATCCTTGACCTGGCACATACTATGTCTGTGTCTTAATTTTTTCTAAGTTTTTCATATTGAGCTGTCATCAGTTTATAATATTTTGGTAGCTCTAGGTACACAGCAAAATGACTTATATATATATATATATACACGTGTGTGTGTGTGTGTGTATTGCTTTTTAGATTTTTTCCATTATAGGTTATTATGTTGAATATAGTTCTCTGTGCTATACAATAAATCCATGTTGTTTATCTTTTTATATTTAATCATGTATATTTGTTCATCCCATACTTTCAATTTATCCTTTACCCCACTCCCCCTTTGGTAACCATCAATTTGTTTTCTGTTTCTATGAATCTGTTTCTGGTTTATAAATAAGTTTATTTGTATTATTTTTCAGAATCCACATATAAGTGAAATCACATAGTATTGGTCTTTCTCTGTCTACTTAATTCACTTCATATGCTCATCTCTAGGTCCATCCATTTCTTTATCAAATGGGGAGAATAATGATTCTTGACTTTAAAAAGAACTCAAACATTAAGTGAGTTAGTCCATGTCAAAGATTTATACCATTCCTTAGCACATGGTGAGCTAAATATAGTTATTCTATTTCTCTGGATAGGTTATTCAAAATTATTTTCCCCTATCCTAAAAAGATCAGTAAAATATCTGCCTGCAGAATTATTGGGAAGAATGCAAATTATCTACAGTTAATGTCATTTACATTTGTGAGTACATATAGTCAATGAATGTTAGTTTGCTTTATGAGCCATGTCAATATTCCTGGCTAAAGTGATAGTTAATCTTAAACTCACAGTTGATAAAGTTCCAGATTTGGATGTTAAATACTACTTAAAGAAAACCACACTATTCTCAAAACTTAATGGGATAGTATTAATACAAGGTGAGGAGATACCCCATGCCCAAGGGCAAAAGAGAAGCCCCAGCAAGATGGTAGGAGGGGCAAATTTGAATTTAGAATCAAAGCTGATTCCCACCAGAAACACTCAGAGGGCTCAAACAAACCTTGTGCGCACCAGGACGCAAGGACCCCACAGAAACTGAGACAGAACTGTGTTTGAGCATCTTCTGTGGCGGTACAGGTCAGCAGTGGACTGCCACAGGGACAGGGGCTCTGGGTCCAACAAACCTGGGTATGGCATAAGCCCTCTTGGAGGAGGTCACCATTAACCCCACCAAAAAGCTGCCAGAACTTACACAGGACTGGGAAATAAACTCTTGGAGGGCATGAACAGAATCTTGTGTGCACCAGGACCCAGGAAATACAAGCAGTGATCTCACAAGAGACAGACCCAGACTTGCCTGGGAGTGTTCAGGAGTCTCCAGTGGAGGCGTGGGTTGGTGGTGATCTGCTGCAGAGTTGGGGGCAAGAGTGAGTGTAGCACTATACACATGAGATCTTTTGAAAGAGGTCACCATTATCTTCATTACCGCTACCATAGTTTGGCCCCAGGTAAGGGTCAGGAAGCAACAGTTAGAACTGGACATGGAACAACAGACTGGTTCCAAATAGGAAAAGGAGAACATCAAGGCTGTATATTGTCACCCTGTTTATTTAACTTATATGCAGAGTACATCATGAGAAATGCTGGACTGGAAGAAACACAAGCTGGAATCAAGATTGCTGGGAGAAATATCAATAACCTCAGATATGCAGATGACACCACCCTTATGGCAGAAAGTGAAGAGGAACTAAGAAGCCTCTTTCTTTTTTTGTTGTTTTTTTTTTTTCAATTTGGTGAAATATAAATTTATGTTGTTCATAATCTTTTTTTTATTTTATTTTTAAACTTTACAATATTGTATTAGTTTTGCCAAATATTGAAATGAATCCACCACAGGTATACCTGTGTTCCCCATCCTGAACCCTCCTGCCTCCCCATGCCCTCCCTCTGGGTCGTCCCAGTGCACCAGCCCCAAGCATCCAGTATCGTGCATCGAACCTGGACTGGCGACTCATTTCATGAAAGTGAAAGTGGAGAGTGAAGAAGTTGGCTTAAAGCTCAACATTCAGAAAACTCAGATCATGGCATCTGGTCCCATCACTTCATGGGAAATAGATGGGGAAACAGTGGAAACAGTGTCAGACTTTATTTTTCTGGGCTCCAAAATCACTGCAGATGGTGACTGCAGCCATGAAATTAAAAGACGCTTACTCCTTGGAAGAAAAGTTATCACCAACCTAGATAGCATATTCAAAAGTGGAGACATTACTTTGCCAACAAAGGTTCGTCTAGTCAAGGCTATGGTTTTTCCTGTGGTCACATATGGATGTGAGAGTTGGACTGTGAAGAAGGCTGAGCACCGAAGAATTGATGCTTTTGAACTGTGGTGTTGGAGAAGACTCTTGAGAGTCCCTTGGACTGCAAGGAGATCCAACCAGTCCATTCTGAAGGAGATCAGCCCTGGGATTTCTTTGGAAGGAATGATGCTAAAGCTGAAACTCCAGTACTTTGGCCACCTCATGTGAAGAGTTGACTCACTGGAAAAGACTCTGATGCTGGGAGGGATTGGGGGCAGGAGGAGAAGGGGATGACAGAGGATGAGATGGCTGGATGGCATCACTGACTCGATGGACGTGAGTCTGAGTGAACTCTGGGAGTTGGTGATGGACAGGGAGGCCTGGCATGCTGTGATTCATGGGGTCGCAAAGAGTCGGACAGGACTGAGCGACTGATCTGATCTGATCTGAACTAGAAGGGAGGGAACACAACTCCACCCATCAACAGAAATGTGAATGAAAGATTTACTGAACATGGCTCCGCCCATCAGAACAAGACCCAGTTTCCTGCTTAGTCAATCTCTCCCATCAGGAAGCTTTCATAAGGCTCTTCTCCTTCTCCACTAGAGGGCAGAAAGACTGAAAACAACAATAACAGGAAACTAACCAATCTGATGGGGAAACAGTGGAAACAGTTTCAGACTTTATTTTGGGGGGCTCCAAAATCACTGCAGATGGTGTTTGAAGCCATGAAATTAAAAGACACTTACTCCTTGGAAGGAAAGTTATGACCAACCTAGATAGTATATTAAAAAGCAGAGATATTACTTTGCCAACAAAGGTCCATCTAGTCAAGGCTATGGTTTTTCCTGTGGTCATGTATGGATGTGAGAGTTGGACTATGAAGAAAGCTGAGCGCCGAAGAATTGATGCTTTCGAACTGTGGTGTTGGAGAAGACTCTTGAGAGTCCCTTGGACTGTAAGGAGATCCAACCAGTCCATCCTAAAGATCAGTCCTGGGTGTTCATTGGAAGGACTGATGCTGAGGCTGAAATTCCAATACTTTGGCCACTTCATGTGAAGAGTTGACTCATTGGAAAACACCCTGATGCTGGAAGGAGGCAGGAGGAGAAGGGTACAACAGAGGATGAGATGGCTGGATGTCATCACAGACTCTATGCACATGGGTTTGGGTGCACTCCGGGAGTTGGTGATGGACAGGGAGGCCTAGTGTTCTGTGATTCATGGGGTCTCAAAGAGTCGGATACGACTGAGCAACTGAACTGAACCAACCTGATCACCTGGACCACAGCCTTGTCTAACTCAATAAATTATGACCCATGCCATGTAGGGCCACCCAAGATGGATGGGTCATGGTGGAGAGGTCTGACAAAATGTGGTCCACTGGAGAAGGGAATGGTAAACCACTTCAGTATTCTTGCCTTGAGAACCCCATGAGCAGTATGAAAAGGGAAAAAGATAGGACACTGAAAGATGAACTCCCCAGGTCAGAAGGTGCCCAATATGTTACTGGAGATCAGGGGAGAAATAACTCCAGAAAGAATGAAGAGACAGAGCTAGAGCAAAAACGACACCCAGCTGTGGATGTGACTGCTGATAGAAGCAAAGTCTGATGCTATAAAGAGCAATATTGCATAGGAACTTAGAATGTTAGGTCCATGAATAAAGGCAAATTGGGAGTGGTCAAACAGAAAATGGCAAGAGTGAATGTCGACATTCTAGGAATCAGCGAACTCAAATGGACCGGAATGGGTGAATTTAACTCAGATGACCGTTATATCTACTACTGTGAGCAAGAATCCCTTAGAAGAAATGGAGTAGCCATCATAGTCAACAAAACAGTCTGAAATGCAGTACTTGGATGCAATCTCAAAAATGACAGAATGATCTCTGTTCGTTTTCATGTCAAAACATTCAATATCACAGTAATCCAAGTCTATGCCCCAACCAGTAATGCTGAAGAAGCTGAAGTTGAATGGTTCTATGAAGACCTACAAGACCTTCTAGAACTAACACTCCAAAAAGATGTCCTTTTCATTATAGAGGACTGGAATGCAAAAGTAGGAAGTCAAGAAACACCTGGAGTAACAGGCAAATTTGGCCTGGGAGTAAGGAATTAAGCAGGGCAAAGGCTGATAGAGATTTGCCAAAAGAATGCACTGGTCATAGCAAACACCCCTCTTCCAAAAACAGAAGAGAAGACTCTACACTCGACATCACCAGATGGTTAACACCAAAATCAGATTGATTATATTCTTTGCAGTCAGTGATGGAGAAGATCTATACAGTTGGCAAAAACAAGACAGGGAGCTGACTCTGGCTCAGATCATGAACTCCTTATTGCCAAATTTAGAATTAAATTGAAAAAAAGTAGGGAAAACCACTAGACCATTAAGTATGACCTAATCAAATCCCTTATGATTATACAGTGAAAGTGAGAAATAGATTTAAGGGATTAGATCTGATAGACAGAGGGCATGAAGAACAATGGATGGAGGTTCGTGACATTGTACAGGAGACAGGGATCAAGACCATCCCCAAGAAAAAGAAATGCAAAAAAGCAAAATGGCATCTGAGGAGGCCTTCCAAATAGCTGTGGAAAGAAGAGATGTGAAAAGCAGAGGAGAAAAGGAAAGATATACCCATTTGAATTCAGAGTTCCAAAGAATAGCAACGATAGATAAGAAAGCCTTCCTCAGTGATCAGTGCAAAGAAACAAAGGAAAACAAAAGAATGGGGAAGACTAGAGATCTCTTCAAAAAATTAGAGATAACAAGGGAACATTTCATGCAAAGATGGGCTCAATAAAGGGCAGAAATGGTATGGACCTAACAGAAGCAGAAGATATTAAGAAGTGGTGGCAAGAATACACAGAACTGTACCAAAAAAGATCTTCATGACATAGATAATAGTGATGGTATGATAACTCACCTAGAGCCAGATATCCTGGAATGCGAAGGCAAGTGGACCTTAGCAAGCATCACTATGAACAAAGCTAGTGGAGGTGATGGAATCCCAGTTGAGCTATTTGAAATCCTAAAAGATGATGCTGTGAAAGTGCTGCAGTCAATATGCCAGCAAATTTGCAAAACTCACCAGTGGCTACTGGACTGGAAAATGTCAGTTTTCATTCCAATCCCCAAGAAAGGCAATGCCAAAGAATGCTCAAACTACAGCACAATTGCTCTCATCTCACATTTTAGTAAAGTAATGCTCAAAATTCTCCATTCAGGCTTCATCAGAACATGAAATCTGAACTTCCAGATGTTCAAGTTGGTTTTATAAAAGAGGAACCAGAGATCAAATTGCAAACATCTGTTGGATTATCAAAAAAAACAAGAGTTCCAGAAAAACACTTATTTCTGCTTTATTGACTATGCCAAAGTTTGACTATGTGAATCACCACAAACTGTGGAAAATTCTTCAAGAGATGGGAATACCAGACCACCTGACCTGCCTCTTGAGAAATCTGTATGCAGGTCAGGAAGCAATAGTTAGAACTGGACACGGAACAATGGACTTTTTCCAAATTGGGAAAGGAGTACATCAAGGCTGTATATTGTCACCCTGCTTATTTAAGTTCTATGCAGAGTACATCATGAGAAACACTGGGCTGGATGAAGCACAAGCTGGAATCAAGACTGCAGGGAGAAATATCAATAACCTCAGATATGCAGATGAAACCACCCTTATGGCAGAAGGCGAGGAAGGGCTAAAGAGCCTCCTGATGAAATTGAAAGAGGAGAGTGAAAAAGTGGCTTAAAGCTCAACATTCAGAAAACTAAGTTTATGACATCTGTTTCCATCACTTCATGACAAATAGAAGGGAAAACAATGGAAACAGTGACAGACTTTATTCTTTGGGGATGCAAAATCACTGGAGATGGTGACTGCAGCCATGAAATTAGAAGACACTTCCTCCTTAGAAGAAAAGTTTTGACCAACCTCGACAGCATGTTGAAGGGCAGAGACATTATTTTGCCAACAAAGGTCCATCTAGTCAGGGCAATGGTTTTTCCAGTGGTCATGTATGGATGTGAAAGTTGGATATAAAGAAAGCTGAGCACCGAAGAACTGATGCTTTTGAACGGTGGTGTTGAAGAGGACTCTTAAGAGTCCCTTGGACTGCAAGGATATCCAACCAGTCCATCCTAAAGGAGATCAGTCCTGAATATTCATTGGAAGGACTGATGCTGAAGCTGAAACTCCAATACTTTGGCCACCTGATGAGACGAGCTGACTCATTTGAAAAGACCCTGATGCTGGGAAAGACTGAGAGCAGGAGAAGAAGGGGACGACAGAGGATGAGATGGTTGGAAGGCATCACTGACTCAATGGACATGAATTTGAGTAAACTCCAGGTGTTGGTGATGAACAGGGAGGCCTAGCCAATGGGTCACAAAGAGTCAGAAGGACTGAGTGACTGAACAGAACTGATAAATAAAACAATCTCCTTCTTTATCCATATAGATTTAATTATCAGACTCAATTTTTCAAGTTTTGTTAGTAATTTTATAAATTCACACCCTTGCCATGCTCTCATGGTAAAGAGTATACCAACCACCCTGAGAATCTGGGCTCGGCCTTGTGAATTGTTTATCAAATGAGATGTTAGCAAAAATAGGAAGTTTATGTACAGATTTTGACTTGCTCTCTTTAGCCTTTAATATATTTCTTTTAAAAATATCATGAGTAGCTACTTCTCCTCTTACCTGATCCTGACAGATACATGGAGCATAGCTACACCTATGAACATGTAAAAAATTGTTAGCTACTGAGTATGCCTTTATTGTGCAGCATTTTCTGACAATGATTAACACTTCCACATCTCTAACAATGTGTATTGCTTCAACTTCCCAGTGAGTTGTGTATACATTTTTACTAAGATTGCTACTGCTACTGCTAAGTCGCTTCAGTTGTGTCCGACTCTGTGCGACCCCATAGACGGCAGCCCACCAGGCTCCCCTGTCCCTGGGATTCTCCAGGCAAGAACACTGGAGTGGTTTGCCATTTCCTTCTCCAATGCGTGAAAGTGAAAAGTGAAAGTGAAGTTGCTCAGTCATGTCTGATTCCTGGCGACCCCATGGACTGCAGCCTAAGAGGCTCCTCCATCCATGGGATTTTCCAGGCAAGAGTACTGGAGTGGGGTGCCACTGCCTTCTCTGTTACTAAGATTACATTCCTTCATATTATATATTAAAGATTGCACTCTTTCTGAATCAATTTCCACATGTAATTTTGCCCTCAAGATCATTATAAAGAGAAGCTAACTCATAATTCTGTCAGGGTAGCGAAGAAACTAAACAGCAGAGTGAAATGTTCAAAATATTGTAAACGAAAATAACAACCCATTGTCACTAGAGGCAAAATATTGCAATTGAGGTACACTGAAAGCTGGGGAGAGATTTTCTTTAGACATCAGGTCATTGGCAATCAGATGTATATATCGGGAAATTTAGAAGGGAATGTGCATACTCACAGCAAGACATATGCTTAGAGAAGAC
Source organism: Bos javanicus (assembly GCF_032452875.1). Classification (NCBI taxonomy): domain Eukaryota; kingdom Metazoa; phylum Chordata; class Mammalia; order Artiodactyla; family Bovidae; genus Bos; species Bos javanicus. The sequence goes on along the minus strand of NC_083885.1, from coordinate 31,331,550 downwards.
CTGAGAAGCTAATGAGCTTTTACCTCTGGTTGGTCTTAGTGCTCAGAATAAGCAGCAAGGGAAGGCTAAGACAGTTTAAAATTGTCTTTGAAGTACTGAAGTAGTGTCCAGTTTCACAGTCAATCTACAAAGACCAGGAAAGATGGATGGGTGGATGTATCTATGTAGGAATCTATCTATCTGACTATTCTCTTTGGCTCTCACTTTCTTTGTTTTTTTGACCCCTGGTATACAGAAAATTCTCTGTCAAAACACTAGCAAAACACAAACTAGAGGAAGAGAAGCTTTAAAGACCACATATAATAAAGGGCTCCCTGGTGGCTCAGATGTTAAAGAATCTGCCTACAGTGAGGGAGAACTGTGTTCAATCACTGGATTGGGAAGATCCCCTGGAGAAGGGAACGGCTACCCACTCCAATATTCTTGCTTAGAGAATTCCATGGGCTGCATAGTCCACACGGTCACAAAGAGTCAGACACGACTGAGTGACTTTCTCTTTTCTTTCACTGAAATTAAAAAATATTTTTAAAAAAATCATACACACACACACACAAAATAAAACAGTAAGCCACAAAAAGACAAACCCTGAGGAAGGAGAAGTATATGTTTTGCACAGTTAACACATTATAATATTTTAAAGTTTGTTTTCAACAACTAGTTATAAAGTATGCAAAGACAGCAAAGTATGGCCCAATCACAGAATAAAGAAATAGAAATGGTCCCTGAGGAAGTAATGGAATTAGACTTATTAAACAAATACTTTGAATCTAGTATCTGAAAAATGCTGAAAGAGCTAATGGAAATCATAGACAAAGAGCTAAATTAAACAAGGAGAATGAAAGCCCAATAAATAGAGACTGTCAGTAAAGACATGAAAATTATAAAAAGAAATAAATTCTGGAGATATAAAAGTACAATAATGAAATGAAAATTCACTATTCACTTGAAGGTTTAAATAGCATATTTTAGCAGGCAAAGAAAGAATTTGTGAGCATAAAGATAGGCTACTTGAAAAGATCAAATCTGAGGAGTAGAATGAAAGAATGATGAAAAATTAATAGAATCTGAGACCAACAGTAAAAGATCAAGTGTACTAATGTACACATAATAGGAGTCCCAGGAGAGGATACTGAAAGAGACAGGATGAATATTTGCAAAAATAATGGCTAGAGATGTCCTAAATTTTATAAAAGACACAAAATCTATATACCTAAGGAACTCAATGAAATTGAAATACTTTGATATAAATCTAACAATATAGATATAAGATCTGTATGAGAAAAAAACTATCACATTTGTGAAAAAAGTTGAAGAATTAAGTAAATGGAGAGATATTCCATGTTCACACATGAAAGACTCAGTATGGTTTGATGCAATCCCAATCAAAATCTCAACAACTCATATTGTGGATATCAATGAACTGATTTTAAAGTTTAAATGGAGAGACAGAAGACCCAGAATAGCCAACACAATACAGAAACAAAAGAACAAAATCAGATGGCTGATGCTACCAGACTTCAAGTTATAAAGCCACAGGAATCAAGCTTTGTGGAAGTGATGAGAGAACAGACAAGTAGATCAATGGAACATAATAATACAAAGGCCAGAAACAGACTCATATACAAATAAACTGACTTTTGACAAAGACACAAAAAGTAATCTAAAGATTCTTAAATAATTTATAAAAATGCTAACACTAAAAAACTCAGCAAAGTGAAGGATACAAGATCAGCACATAGAAATCATTTATATTTCTGTATACTAGCAATGAACAATCTAAAAAGGATATTAAGAAATTAATTTCACTTATAGTTGCATCTAAGAGAATAACATACCTAGGAATAAATGTAACCAAGGAGATGAAGGATTTATACACTGAAAAATAAAAACATTACTGAAAGAAATTATGGGAGACCTAAGTGAACTGAACTGAAGTGAATGGAAAGACATATTGTTAAGATAGCATTACTAGCCCTCTACACATTCAGAACAATTCCTATTACAAATTGAATGGCTATTTTATAGCAGAAATGAAAAAACCTATTATCAAATTCATATGGAATTTCAAGGGGGCCCAAATAATCAAAATAATACTGACGAAGTAGAACACGTTGGAAGATGCACAGTTCTTGATTTCAAAATGTATTACTACAAAGCAAGAGTAATCAAAACAAAAATAGTCACGTGGATAAATGCAAAAGAACTAGGAGGCCAGAAATAAACCCCGAGCTCTGTGGCCTACTGATTTTCTACAAGGTACCAGAACATTCAATGGAAAAGGAATACTCTCTTCAACAGGCAATTCTAGGACAGCTGGATTTTCACATGCAAGAGAGTGAATTTGGAGCTCTACTTTTCATCATATATTAAAATGAATTCAAAGTGGATGAATGACCTAATTGTAAGAGCTAAAGTTTAAAACTCCTAGCAGAAAATATAAGGGTAAACTCTGTGACCTTTGTCACAGTCTTAGGTGTGACACCAAAAGCACGAGCAAAAGCAAGAACAAAAACATAGATAGATAGAGCTTCATCAAATTCAAAAAAAATGCACTAAAAGACATTATCAAGAGGGAGGAGGGAGGAGGGTTCAGGATGGGGAACGCGGGTATACCTGTGGCGGATTCATTTCGATATTTGGCAAAACTAATACAATATTGTAAAGTTTAAAAATAAAATAAAATTAAAATAAATAAATAAAAGACATTATCAAGAAAATGAAAAGGCAACTTTGAGAATGGGAAAAATAAGGTGCAAATGTTTGATTTACTTTTCTAATATCTAGAATTCTTCAGATCGTTGGGCTTCCCTCATAGCTCAGTTGGTAGATCTCCACCTGTAATGCAGGAGATCTGGATTTGATCCCTGGGTCAGTAATTATCCCCGGGAAAAGGAAATAGCAACCCACCCGAGTATTCTTGCCTTGGAAATCCCATGGAAAGAGGAGTTTTTCATGCTGCAGTCCATAGGGTCACAGAAAGTTGGACATGACTTAGAGACTAAACCACAACCACAATATCTAGAATATATAAAGAATTCCTACATTTCAACAATAAAACCACAAACAACTCAATTATAATTTTACCAATGTACTTGAAGAGCCATTTCTCAAAAGAAGGTCTATTAAAGGGCAGAAAGCACAGGAAAAGATGTTTAACCATTAGAGGTGTACAAATCAAAAGCCTAATGAGCTGTCAATGTATACCCACTAAAATGGCTCTCATTTAAAGAAATTGAAAATAAATGTTGTCAAGGATGTAGAAGAATTGGAGCACCCATACATTGCTGGTTGGAATAAAAATGTTGCAGCCACTGTAAAAAAAAAAAAAAAAAGTTTGAATTTTTTTGAAAAAATATAAAATTACTGTATAACCCAGGAATTCCACTGGGTATATACCAGATGAGTAAAAACAGGTACTCAAACATATCCTTGTTCACAGATGTTCATAGGGGCACTATTTAGAATAGGCAAAAGGTGAGGATGACTCAAATGTTCATTAACAGATAAACATATAAACAAAATACGGCACATACATGGAAGGGAAATAACTGAGTCTGAGAAGGAACACATTCTTTCTCTATGCCACAAGTTGACTGAATCTTAACACATAGTGCTAAGTGAAAGGAGCCAGACCCCAAAGGTCATATGTAGTGTGATTGCACTTACTTGAAATATCCAGAATATAGGCAAATCTGTATAGAGGCAGAAGGCATACTGGAGATTGCCAGTTATTGGAGCATCAGGGGCATGGGGTTGATAGGTATGGGGTTTACCTTTGGGGTGAAAAATATATTTTGAAACATTTAATAATGATAGTGTTTCACAACATTGTATTAAATTCTGGTGGGATGTATTTTATCTGATATGAATTTCATCTCCGTTAAAAAAAAATCCAAATAGTTGGGGGGGCGCATTTTGTAACATTATACATACTAGATTTTTGTAGATTTAAACTGAGTTACTCTCTCAGTCTCAATTTCTCTCCACAACCCATTCTATCTGGGAAAATACATTTTCTGCTTTCACTGATAACTTCTGCTCATTTAAGTCTATTTCTAATTTTATGAGTTTATTCCATGTCAGTAATCATATGTTGTTGTCAATAATTTACCCAGTAAAATTACAGTATTTGTTTAATGATCACAAACCTGATACTTCTATGTGTCCATGCCTATAAATTAGAAATTCTGGGTCCATATATTTTTTCACCTATACCATAAAGCAGATAATTTTGGTCAAATTGTTTCATTATTTGGGTCTAGTTTATTTCAAATTCTAAATTCATTTTATTATTACTTAAAAAAATGCCCTAAGGCTATTATTTAACATCTAATTGCTTTATGTGGGTTTTGATTATTAAAACACTATAAAGTCAATAAAACTTCAACTGCTACCCTTAAGGTAGAGATGTTATAATAGTTTTCTTTCATTCACTCATTCAACAAATACTCTGAGCACTTATTCTGTACTGTCCCTGGGGATGTAAATATTATCACCAATGATATAATCATTAATGATTAATCCACTGAGTCTATGTGAAACACACAGATAAGTATGATGATGATGGTGATGATGAAAGTATTTATTACTATATTTTAGAAACGCTCTGGAAAAAAGACCAAGAGATAAATATAATTATGCCTATGTTGATATCATTTTTCATTTGAAGAGGCCTAATTAAAACTGATGTAAAACATTTGTAAATCAGTTATTTGATACACAAATGTACAGATGACATCTATATGTTTGGTGATAATAAGTAAGATTTTCTGAAGATATAAATCTATTGATGCATTTAAATTACTCATCAGCACACTATCTTCCATGTAATAGTGAAAGTGTTAGTCGCTCAGTTGTGTCTGACCCTTTGAGACCCCATGGACTGTAGCCCTCCAGGCACCTCTGTCCATGGAATTCTCCAGGCAAGAATAATAGAGTGAGTAGCCACTCCTTTCTTCAGGGGATCTTCCTGACCCAGGGATCAAACCCATGTCTCCTGCATTACAGGCAGATTCTTTACCATTTGAGCCACCAGGAAAGCCCAATAGAGTGTCCCCCCCACACACACTTCTAAAGCAGTCAGCTGAAGGGGTGATTGCCCTCAGCTTATGAAACATTAGTTATTACTTACTGTAAATTGCATAATAGATATCTAGGATATGAAACCAGCACTATAATTCCAAGAAGAGCTGTCCCCCCAATTTTAGTATCGCAGACAACATTAGAAGTAGAATGTTATAATGTAGAGAAAGAAATCCTTAGATGTGATGAGACCACAATTAGATCATTGAATGGAAGTAATGAGCTGTATAATATTTAGTGAGGTGTTATTATGGTGATAGATGGAATATAGTCTTATTGTGTGACCATTTTAAAATGTATAAAAATGTCAAAAAGCTAGGCCATACAACTGAAACTAATATAATATGGTATGTTAATTATAACTCAACAAAAAGTAGATATGAGACCCAGTTTAGATACCTAAAAATAAAAGCAAGGCAAAAAGCCATGTATTTTGAGATAGGATTTGTGTTGGGCCACGTGAAAGTGGATCACAGGACAGAAATGGTATGGACCTAACAGAAGGAGAAGATATTAACAAGAGATGGCAAGACTAAACAGAAAAAATATACAAAAAAGATCTTCATGACCAAGATAACCACGATGGTGTGATCACTCACCTAGAGCCAGACATCCTGGAATGCGAAGGCAAGTGGGCCTTAGAAAGCATCACTACGAATAAAGCTAGTGGAGGTAATGGAATTCCAGTTGAGCTATTTCAAATCCTAAAAGATGATGCTGTGAAAGTGTCGCATTCAATATGCCAGCAAATTTGCAAAACTCAGCAGTGGTCATAGGACTGGAAAAGGTCAATTTTCATTCCAATCCAGAAGAAAAGCAATGACAAAAAATGTTCAAACCATGGTACAATCGCACTCATCTCACATGCTAGTAAGCTAATGCCCTAAATTCTGCTATGCAGGCTTCAGCAGTATGTGATCTATGAACTTCCAGATGTACAAGCTGAATTTAGAAAAGGCAGAGGAACCAGAGATCAAATTGCCAACATCTGCTGGATCATAGAAAAGGCAAGAGAATTCCAGAAAAACATCTATTTCTGCTTTATTGATTATGCCAAAGACTTTGCCTGTGTAGGTCACAACAAATTGTGGAAAATTCTTCAAGAGATGGGAATAACAGACCACCTGACCTGCCTCTTGAGAAATCTGTATGCAGGTCAGGAAGCAACAGTTAGAACTGGACATGGAAGAATGGACTTTTTCCAAATTGGGAAAGGAGTACATCAAGGCTGTGTATTGTCACCCTGCTTACTTAACTTCAAAGCAGAGTATATCATGTGAAATGCGGGCTGATGTAGCACAAATTGGAATCAACATTGCTGGGAGAAATATCAATAACATCAGATACACAAATGATACCAGCCTTATGGCAGAAAGTGAAGAACTAAAGAGCCTCTTGATGAAAATGATAGAGGAGACTGAAAAAGCTGACTTAAAAACTCAACCTTCAGAAAACTAAGATCATGGCATCTGGTCCCATCACTTCATGGCAAATAGATGGAGGAACAATAGAAACCATGACAGACTTTATTTTCTTGGGCTCCAAAGTCACAGCAGATGGTGACTGCACCCATGAAATTAAAAGATGCTTGCTCCTTGGAAGAAAAACTATGACCAACCTACACAGCATATTAAAAAGCAGAGACATTACTTTGCCAACAAAGGTCCATCTAGTCAAGGCTATGGTTTTTCCAGTAGTCATGTATGATTGTGAGAGTTGGGCTATAAAAAAGCTGAGTGCTGAAGAATTGATGCTTTTGAACTGTGGCATTGGAGAAGACTCTTGAGAGTCCCCTGGACCACAAGGAGATCAAACCAGTCAATCCTAAAGGAAATCAGTCCTGAATATTCATTGGAAGGACTGATGCTGAAGCTGAAACTCCAATACTTTGGCCACCTATGTGAAGAACTGACTCATTGGAAAACACCCTGATGCTGGGAAAGATTGAAGACTGGGGGAGAAGGGGACGTCAGAGGATGAGATGGTTGGATGGCATCACTGACTTGATAGACATGAGTTTGAGCAAGCTCCAGGCATTGTTGATGGACTGAGGAGCCTGGGGTGCTGCAGTCCATGGAGTTGCAAACAGTTGAACATAACTGAGCAACTGTAGTGAACTGATCTGAAGTTAAAGTGACTGGCATTCTAAAAATGCACTAGACATGTACCTATCTCCAAACAACTCATGGCCATTTGGTTGTGTCAGTTACCTATTGGAACATTAAAACTACCCCAGCTCAGTGACATAAAATAAAATCCACTTATCATTTCCCATGATTTACTTGGTTGATAGGGTGATTATTCTGGTTTGAATTGACTTTTCTGGGCCTAGATCCTCAGACATCCTGTTTCTCAGCAAAAACATCTGGCATGACTTGGGTAGCAAGGCCATTTCTTCATGTGGTTTCTCATTCTGCAGAAATTCAGTCTGGGCTTGTTCACACGATGGCATGAGGATGCAGACAGCAGAGGACAAGTTCCAAGGTGCAAACATTTTCGAGGTTTTTGCTTGCCTCTCATTTTCAAATATTCCATTGTCCAGTAAGAGCCACATAGCAAAACACAGATTCAAGGGCTAAATAAATACATTCCAATTCCAGATGAAAGGAGCAAGACTATCGCAAAGTCATAAATATAGTGACGGAAATAATTATTTGGCCCTTTTTAACACAATGTTTCACATTGCACTAATGGATAAATCCCCTTTTCATTTTAGATCTTGAGGTTAAAATATCTCCTCACTCCAAAAGGAAGTCACAATCCAACACAAAATTGGGAGCCCTGAATAGAGGATTTAGAGTGCAACAATTATTAACAAATCCAATGTGAATTTGCAGGATTCCTTTACTGATAGCATCTTTTGATTCTCTAATGATCTGGATTTCTGTCAACTTTTTCAATTGGCAGAAGGGGAAACCTGATCCTATTATGTAGCCAGTAATATCATAGTAGTTTATTTATAGGAATCTTAATTATTCATTACAGCCTTCCTTAAGATAGGACACTATTCCCCAGAAAGTGTTTAGAAAATGATCATTTAAGCTCTTGTCGTAGAACAGGTTTGTGGATTACTGGGTTAAACTTTTATAAAATCTATTACTGCAGGAATTTTAAAAATACTTCAATATGCTGATGAGTATTGCATTTTTAAATAAGGGAATATAATGTATATTGTCTTCTAAACTTAATTCCATTTTTTATAAAAAGAAAATAAGGGCTCAATGACTACACTTAAAAAGAGCTTCTTCTGATCCAGGCATTTATACATCCAAAATTTCATTCAGTGTTTACAACTGATACAGGTGTTGTTATATATTCGAAAACTTATGAAACAGAAGGAAAGAAAAGTGAGCTAACTTGCCAGATTCCACATATCTTGGAAGTGACAGGCTTGTGCACCAAACCCATTTTGACTCAGGACACAACCTAACTGTAACAAACTACCAATTTCAGGTGAAGCTTCTTCCAACCTCTACCCCTAGAAGGCAAGGGGATCTTTGATAGCCTCTCCCAGGGCCATGATTCTGTTCTGATCCCAAATGGGGCACTCAAGCTCTGCACAGACATATGATGCTTTCCTGCCAGCCTCACTCAAAGCATAGCATTAAGCACACATTCTACCCCCCAGATCAATTCCCATACTGCTCTCCAAGAACACTCTGCACAGCTAGGCAGTGAGGCTTCATATTAATCATGTTTTCTAATTATTTATTTATTAGAACAAGGGAGTTGAACACCTGGCAACATTTACATTTGCAAATTAGGGAAGTGGCCTCACTCCAGCAGAAATCTGATTTTATTATTTGCCTTGTAAAATCAAGTTGGCTCAGCGGTGGAGAAAGTTATATTAATATAAACAAGGATGAAATGCTGGAAATAAACTCTTTTCCTGCCTTCACGTTTGATATATGTTGCATAAATTTGTACACTTGAACCCTTATTCACGAAGCAATTGTTAGGGTGAAATAAATAGGATATATCAATATTTCTCTTTTTTTTTAACTAAATTTTATTAGAGAATAGTTGCTTTACAATGATGTACTAGTTTCTACTGTACAACAAAGTGAAACAGCTATACATAAACCTGTATCCTCTCTTTTTTGGATTTCCTCAGAGCATTGTGTAGGGCTCCCTGAGCTATACAGTAGGTTCTCCTTAGTTATCTATTTTATACAAAGTAGTGGATATATGTCACTTCCAATCTACCGATTTACCCTACCCTTCCTTGCTGTACATTTGTTTATTCTCTAAATCCATGTCTGTTTCTGTTTTGCAGATATGATCATCTACAAATGATGATATCATTTGATATCATTTGTATAAATCTTCCATATAAATTTGTTAATATACAGTATTTTTCTCTTTCTGACTAATGTCACTCTATGACAGTCTCTAGGTCCATCCATGTCTCTGAAAAACAGCCCAATTTTTCTCCTTTTAATGGCTGAGTAATATTCCACTGTGTATATATATATACCACATCTTCTTTATCCATTCCTCTGTTGATGGATATTTAGGTTGCTTTTTCTAGCTATTGTAAATAGTGCTGCAATGGAAATTGAGGTGCATGTGTCTTTTTCAGTTATGGTTTTCCCTGGGTATATGCTCAGTCCTAGGATTGCTTGGTCCATTAATTAAAAAATCTGGGTTCAGTACTTGCTATATGCATTCCACTGCAGTCTGCACTAGTGTCATAATTTAAGGACATAAGTTGAAACATACATGTTGTCAAATTCTAAACTGCACTAAATACATAGAGTCTCCATGTCTTTATTAGATATGGAGATTATAATTATATTTTAGGTGCTTATGAGGCTTACAATGGATATAAGTACAGCACTTAACTCATAGGTGAGTCATACCCAATATTAGTTGGCTACTCATGGTCCCCATCCCACTTAAGCATGGTGATCATAAAGATAAAAAGACGCAGCCCACAGTTACATAGGCCATAGCTCAGTCATTAAGGAAGACCAATTAGTTTAAAAAATATATATGATCAGTACCACAAAAAATATCAAATATATGCAAGTGATAGGTAATTTTGGATATAACATAAAGATCACAAGTCCTCTAAATACATAGGACATTTGACCCTTGAACAAGTGGGTTAGAGATGCAGACCCTCTGTACAGTAGAAAATCTGCATGTAGCTTTGCAGTTGACCCTCTGAATCCTTGGTTCGATATCCTCAGATTCAACCAACTGAGGATCGTGTGGTACTGTAGTGTTTACAATTGAAAAAAAAAATCCACAAACATTGGCCCAATGCATTCAAATCTGTATTGTTCAAGGGTCAACTGTTATCTAAGAAAGAGACAAGGGAGCTAGGATTGAAGATGTTTACGTGATGAATGGATCCAAAATGAGCCTTGGGTGACTGAAAGTTATCCTGTAGCCAAGTTATTCCACTGACAGCCAAGAGTCATGCTTCATGGAATTTAATTTAGCCATTGTGCACCTTATGGGAGGGAAATTGAGAATGGAGATGAGAGAGAGCCAATTGGAATACTATATAATTGTAATTTCTTAGATGATGCCAAATCCTCCAACTTTCTGGATTCACTCTCTAAACCACAAGTTCCCCAAAAGAATATTTCTCTCCTTTGCAAGAAAATTTCAAACCTCCTAGACACAGCAGTCCAATTGCATCAGATGTTAAAATTAGAACATCTCTGTCTGCTGAAGCACTTCAGGCTAGAGATAATGATGACCCAAACAAGGGCAGTGAATACAAAATTAAGCAAACACATGGAAGACTCCCTCTCCTATTGTGTAAAGTTCTCAGATAGGGCCCTGTGTGCAAATTAAGAATTGTATATCTGAATTCTTTAAAAACAAACATGTGGTAAACTACCTTCCAAAGGAATGTGTAACACTGAAGAACATTTCTGAAATGACTGGTAAATATGCTGAACATGGAGCAAGTTGAAATAAAAGAGCAGAGTGAGAACTCAGCAGTGTCCCACTGGCCATACAACTTCACACTTCATTTCTATGAGGGATATTATTAAACTATGAACACCATATGTATCACAAAAGATTTGAGGTTATCAGCATATTACTAGGCACATAATACATTTTCAATGAGATTATATGTTCATGATATAATATGCAATGTATAATGGCATGAAAGATTTCTGTTGGCCAGCAAAAATTTCAATGAAGAAAAAATTTCTTCAGTAGAAAGAAAGAATTAATGGAAAAGTAATTTGAGATAAATACTCTATGTGTATTAATCCATGCCAGAGCCCAGAAAAATAAAAAGAGAGAAATAAAGTTTACTTAGAGGAAATGAAAAGCACATTTGTTTCTATATATCACCAAGATTTGAATAAAGATCCACCTAGAAAAAGAGAAAGCAGGCAGCGGAATTGCTCACCTGGTGGGGATCCAATTGCCCTACATGGGAAGTGCTAGCTACCTGTGTGGAAAACAGATGTTACCGCTTCTACTTTATGTGGTAGCAAGAAGCTGGTGAGGTAAAAATTCTGTGTTACCTACAGTGCTGTGAATTTTACTGTTTAGTAACTTTTCACATCTCTGAATAGCAGGAGGAGATACAAGCGTTTATTCACTTTTTTCTTTCTTTGCTGTACCTACATATTATATTGCATTTGCTTGTCTTGGGGATTAGCTAACCTTTGCTCGACAGAGATGCTTCTTTTTCTTGTGGGGTGTTGATGCTGTAATAGGTGGCATTCGGTTTTTCCTTGATCCAAGTGAGCTGGTGCCACAGTGACAGCTGAGTCACCACTCTGGACTTCGAGCTAGGAGACCAAGTGACCTGGGATTAGTTGAAGAGCCAGTGTCTCCAAGGGCAATAAGCATTCTGAAGGACTGACTTCCAACAGAACATCACTAGTAAAATAGGAGAATTATATTTTAGGAGAATATCTGCATGATATTCAGACCTCTTCACTGTATTCTCTTACTTCTCTGAGTTTGCAGTGAACTCAGGTTATGCTGTTCTGCTGGATGTGAGTGAGGAAGTTCTGGCCTTTAGCAATCCCATGACAGCTGCTAAACTTGAGAAAGATATATGTACATATGGCAACATCTGTAACAATCCAGTGCAGAATAGCATCAACAGTAGTATCAGAATGTCTGAGATACATGTGGGTGTACATGTGCGTATGTCTATATCCAAAAATACTGGGTGATACCTAAAAAATTCAGTGATACTTAAATTATGGGTTTTAATTTCTCCTCCTTTATATTATATAACTGATTCCTTCTACACTGAATGTGAATTATGCATACAATCAGAAACAATGTGAACAAAAGCATTATACACAATAAAACTCTTAACATTAAATATCTAAATTGATCAATAATTCTGTTTGGAGAATAGTTTAATATTTGAAAACTAGGGAAAACCAATGGTGTACTCTGGAGAAATATACTATTTGAACTAAATCAAAAAGAAAGAAATTATAAGGGGAAAAATCCATCATGAAGCCTTTATACTCCTCTACAAAGAACTTTAACATAGAAAATAGTAGTAAAATAAATTTTTCAGTGAAAGAAAATATATTTATGTAAATGGAGTTTTGAGTCTGCCAGTTAAACTGCCACTCATGCTCTCATGTGATGCTTTCAGTAATGTTGTAGTGTGCTTATTATTGTCCCATTTTGCATATTAAGTGGTCTTTGTAAATACATTCAGCTGTAAAGTGTGAACTAGAGCTGACACTCAGGTTTCCTGACTAGAAGTCTACTCCTAGTGACCTAAAAAAAAAAAGAGTGAGAGAGAGAATCAAAATATAAATCACATTTGGGAACTCTGTATTTGTGATGTGAACAAGGGAACATCCTTAACAGATATACAGATCCCTAAAAAAAGATAGAAAATTCACTATACAAAGTTTTGATCTTTTTTGTTGGAGGAAAATTGCTTTACAAAGTGTGGTGGTCTCTGCCGTACATAAACATCAATCAATCATACTTATATACATAACCCCTCCCAGGGGGCCTCCCTCCCCCACCCCATTCAGTTCAGTTCAGTCGTTCAGTCGTGTCTGACTCTTTGCGACCCCATGAACTGCAGCATGCCAGGCCTCCCTGTCCATCACCAACTCCCAGAGTTTAACCAAACTCATGTCCACTGAGTCAGTGATACCATCCAACCATCTCATCCTCTGTCATCCCCTTCTCCTCCTGCCCTCAATCTTTCCCAGCATCAGGGTCTTTTCAAATGAATCAGTTCTTCGCATCAGGCGGCCAAAGTATTGGAGTTTCAGCTTTAACATCAGTCCTTCCAATGAACATCCAGGACTAATCTCCTTTAGGATGGACTGGTTGGATCTCCTTGCAGTCCAAGGGACTCTCAAGAGTCTTCTCCAACACCACAGTTCAAAAGCATCAATTCTTCTGTGCTCAGCTTTCTTTATAGCCCAACTCTCACATCCATACATGACCATTGGAAAAACCATAGCCTTGACTAGACAGACCTTTGTTGACAAAGTAATGTCTCTGCTTTTCAATATGCTGTCAAGGTTGGTCATAACTTTCCTTCTAAGGAGTAAGCATCTTTTAATTTCGTGGCTGCAGTCACCATCTGCAGTGATTTTGAGCCCCCAAAAATAAAGTCAGCCACTGTTTTCACTGTTTCCCCATCTATTTGCCATGCAGTGACGGGGCCAGACCATTACACCCCTCTGGGTCATCACGGAGTGCCAGGCCGGGCTCCCTGTGGTGGCGCAGCAGCTTCCCACTGGTCACCTATTTTACACACGATAGTGTATATATGTCAGTGCTGCTCTCTCAATGTGTCCCACCCTCTCCTCCTCCTCTGTGTTCACGAATCAGTTCTCTACATCTACATCTCCATTTCTTCTCTGTAAGACATGTTCACCAGCACTTTTTTTAAAATTTCCAATTATATGCATTAATATACAATATTTGTTTTTCTCTTTCTGACTTACTTTATTCGACATAACAGGCTCAAGGTTCACCTACCTCAATAAAAATGACTCAAATGTGTGCCTTTTCATGGCAGAGTAATATTCCATTTTATGTATATACCACAACTTCTTGATACATTCATCTGTTGATGGACATCTAGGTTGCTTCCATGTCCTGGCTATATATTTATCTTTCTGTCAAAATTAACATATTGTCCAAATCACATGGAATTGGAGCAGGCACCAACAGTAAAATGGGATATAAAGAAACACAGGCTTCTTCTCATGCTGAGCATTAGCCATTATACAAGACACTGTATTAGGCTTTACATTCACTAGACCAGTTAACTCTTAGAATTATCTTATGTATGTAGATCATCTATATGTATAAATTCCATTTATATAATGGAATATTACTTGGTCATAAAAAAGAATGAACTCTTGCCATTTGCAATAGCATGGATGGACCTGAAGGGTACTAGGCTAAACAAGCGGGACAGAGAAAGCCAAATACCCTATGATTCCACTCACATGCAGAGTCTACAAAAACAAAACCAATGAACAAATAAAACAAAAACAGATTTAGACACCGAGAACAAATTAGTAGTTCTCAGGGGAGGTAGGGGGGAGGAGGAGGCAAAATAGGTGCAAGGGATTAAGAGGTACAAACACCCAACTATAAGTCACAGGATGTAGTGCACAGCACACTGAACACAGGCCGTATTTCATAACAACTTTGCACAGTGTGTAATGTATAGAAAGGCTGAAGCACTGTTCACCTGAAACTAATAAAATTGTATCCCTGAAACTAATATAATGCTGTAAGTCAACTATATTTCAATTTTTTAAAAAATTTAAAAATCTTCTGAGAGCAACGCCCCCATTACCCATTTAAAGATGAGCTAAATGGGGTTTGGAGAAAGTTGAATAACTTTACCAGAGATTTCTTAGGTCATAAGAATAGCTTTGGAATTTGAAGGTGGGTTTCTGTGGTTCCAAAGCCGTCATGTGTGTGTATGTGTGTGTGTTTATTTCTCTGTTTTGGTTTATCTATATAGTATAGACAAACAGCTTAAAATTTTTCATAGCTTCACTTTTAGAACAGACATCAAGGAAAAGTTGTTGAATTTAGAAATAATTTTGTAGCACGAAATCCCAGGAAACATAGGTGATTAAGTGATATCATCTCTAAGTCTGGTGTTGTTAATCTGGATTCAATGTGACACTGTTTACACACATACACACAACTATGTGCTCACAACTAGTTACACAAACCATCATTCTACCTTTGATTAAGCCAAGATAATCTCTCGTTAATTACTGAGTCACAGCTTTGGCAACTTCACCATACCATTTTAAAATAAGGACACCTAATTCAAGCTGACACGCATCTCAGAGGCTTAATACAGTATGCTTATTTCTCACATTCAAATCATCATATTGTATACTTTTATTATATACAAGCTTACTGGTCAATTATTGGGGTCAAGAGTCAGACAATGACTAAGAGGCTGAACAACAACATACCTCTGTAGGATTGGAAAATGCAATAATTATATATTTTTGCATAATTTTTCTTGCCATTATTTCAGCAAAATCATTTCAATCTGAATTGTTTTTTATGAGGGTATTCATTTTACTAATCTTTAAGTTGTAGCAATATACTTGTAGCAATCATACTCTTGTATGATCCTTTTTTATAATAAAAACAAGATTTTTAAAATTTAAATTGCAAGGGAAGTGGAGAAATGTAGCTTCACATGGATTTTTGGGGAGCATTAACTTTCTCTGCCACAGTTGTGAAGTCACCTTCCAACTTAGTTTTGGAGCAGCCTCAGTTCTCATCAAACAAAACAAACAAAAAATACTGTAATTGCAACCCTCTCAGTAGGCAATTTGCAAAGGAAATAAGACAAATCACCAGTGAGAATATGGAAGGCATTCATTATTAATACCTAACAAAATAATGCAAAGGGAAACATTTAAAATATTTCGTTAATGTTTTAAATCCTCCATGCTTATTAGGTTGTGGGAATATAGGTCTCAGGTGTTTCTGGTGAAAATGCAAATTGATTTTTAGAAAAAAATCTGGATATATGAAATAAAATTTAAGTGTATAAACCTTGGGATTAGCAAATTCTATTTCAGACATTTCTCTTAAAGTAGTTATCAGACAAGTGCACCAAGGTATGTGTGTGTGTGTAAATACATTCACTGTGACAATGTAAACACACACACACACACACAAAATAACTCTGTGGTGACACACACACACACATAAAGTAACTTGGTTGTTTATTAATTCGTATTCACTGTGGTGACCCATAAGTTTTAGGCTTTTAAAACAATAAGAACTTTATAGATGGATGAGTAGATAGATTGACAGATAGGCAGGCAGACAGCAGCTATATCTGGGATACTTTATTAATAACCAGTGTGATTAAAAAATCAAGTTAGTATCAGTTAAGAAAAGGGTGGATCAGGTATTATTTCTTGCTAATCGATCATACACCACAGTCATATTTAATCCTGATAGCAACTCTTTGACTTGGATGTTAAAGTCTATACTTTAAAGCAGCAGCAGAGAGTTCAACTCACAGAAGACTGAAAGTGGTACATTTAGGATTTCAACTCAGGTCCAAATCTGGTTCCAAATCTGATGCTCTTCCTACTGCACCAAGCTGCTTCCACAGCAGTTGGAACTCGTCTGCATCTGTTCTATACTTGTTTGCAGTTTTCCATTTTAAAGCAGCAGCCACCCCCCTGCCCCACCAGGCTCAGCAACACTTTGGTTCCCTTTCCCATGGCTGAGGCAGATCCACTCACCTCCCTGGCATGCACGCACTGCTCTGCAGTGTACCAGAGCATCTGGCAATCCACCCAGCGAGAGGGACTGGGAAGCACAGAAAATTCCTCAGAGAGCTGGCAACATCTGTTTGATAGGCGATGAAAAATAAACTCGTAATAAACCCATTTCAGGAGCCAAAAAAAAAAGGCTCCTCAAAGTGCTGATTATTCATTTTGTGCAAGTGTAGTAATGCTGGTCTACTTGACAAGTAGAAAAACAGCTTGTCTGGAAGCAAATGATCACAGCCAGAGGGTGAGGCTGCTCATACCAGGAGCGAGCGCAGGCAAGGGCAGATGAGGAAGCATTTAGAAAGATTGCCTAGAAAGCCTGCACCACCTGTGGCTGGCTCCTGGCACAGAGGAGTGACCCAGGTGGTGGAGTGAGGAGCAGACGTGTCAGGAATGAGTTTCAACCCAGCAGCAGTGACTTCCTCACTGCTGCCAAGCTGCTCCCTGTTCATTCAGCCATCAAAGCATTCTTTCCTTTACCCATCCATTCACTGTTTCATTTATTCAAATATTTATTACTTACTCTGATGAAAACATCTTTTTATTATGGGATGAATGGATATCATAGTTGTTATATTATAATCTATGGTGGTTTTCCTATAGAAAAGTAAAATTATAAAAGAATGGCAGATGAACACTTAGTTTAAATCTGATAAGACATAAATGAATATAACAAAATGGACTGAAGAAGGAAAGAACATATTTGAAAGATAAAATCATCCTTGGTAATAACTACACTCGATATAAGCTAGTCCATGGCTATAAGTGTAATTGTGGATGTAGATGAAAGGAAAGAGAATTCAATGAATCTAAGAGAGTGATTTAGTGTTTTTCTCAGGCAAAGTCATTATTACACCATGTGGAGACAAAACAGAAACTAGGCTAAAAACGATCCATGGGTTAGCCTACCATAGAAGCCAGATAAAGCTCTGTTATTATTCTCTTCATATCCTCTCTACTCATGTAAATTTTATTCTTTAACTTCTCACATGTATGCTCTCTGCTCCAAAAGGTCCAGGTCAGAAATATGAAAAAGTGATGGTGGAACAAGGGGAGGGAGAGAGAGAGAAAGAATATATTAGAGAACAGAATCTCCTGGACATCAATAGTCAGTGACATCAAAGATCAGGATATTTCCAAGAAAATGGCTGAATCTATGAGATTGAAGTGTGACAGCATGGATCACTTAGCCCTCGATGCTTTCCACATCTAACTTTGAAGATCTGGCATTATTATTTATTAAGGATGCAGAGACATCCTACCTCTCTGGCACTAATATAAAGACAGATACAAATCTGTGCCCATCCCCTTCTCCCAGCGTCAGGAAGGTACCATGTGGTAGTGGAAGAGGAAGAGCCCTTGGAGCGAGATAGCCTTGGGTTGGCCTCTGCACTTCATCATTTGCTAGTTCTCTGTCCCTGTACAAGTTACATGTACAGCATCTTCATCTATAAAATAGGTATCGTAATGTTTGGTTGATGTGATTGTGGTAAGGATTAAATGAGATAATATATAGTAATTATTCAATAAGAAGTAGCTGTCATTCCTACCATCATGACTGTGATTATTTTCTCTGAGTCTGCTTCCTCATTAGTTAAATTTGAATAATGATATGTAAGGTTGGAGTAAACAATAAATAATGTGCATTTTATGCATTCTAGATGATAATAGTATTCAATCTAGCTTCAAAGAGAGATACATGGAGGCACACTGCTTACCTAGATATATACTTTATAAAATAGTATATATTCAAAGAGCAATGGGCATTTAATTAAGTTCTTACAGCAGGAAAAATTCTCACATGAAGCTCCTGAGCTCAATTCCATGTTCAAAATAAAAGAGGATCAATGTCCTTCAGGGTGAAGTGAAGCTTCATACATAGGAAAACAAATAGCAATTCAAATTTTCAAACACAAGATTAGGTGTTCAATAACTTAATGCTCATCTTAGGGCTGGTTACAAAAAAAAAAAAAAAAAACATGAAAATTAAGCCATGCCCTGCCACAAAATGCTTACATTATAGATCTGAAAAGGTGCTATACTTCTCACAAATAATGTTCTTTTAATATGACTGTGTTTAGAGTTCCTCACTCTACACTGGGAGAGAATTTATGCCCCCTTTAATGCCTGCCAGTCCCACATCCTGGAGTGTCTTACTCTCTCATTTCCATCTACTCAACTTTTTCACATTCTTCACAATTCAACTTCTTCCAGAAACTTCCCCATACCCCTGTTATCCAACAACTAGTCTATGTTATTCTAATTTGATTTTCATAGCATTCTATACTTTCAGGTAACACTGTATTTCATTTAGTTAGGTTTTACTAGTAAATCTACTTTCCTCATCACACTGTGAGATCCTTGACAGAGAAAAACTCATTTTACTGAGATTTTATTTCTTTGCATGTATTACTATCTATATATTTTTATTTGCTTCCAATCTTAAGAAAAGGGTGTTTATATGATGGAAGGGTGTTTGTGTTCTATAACATAACCTTAGAATCTAGAATTTTTTGTCACAGAGTAGGCACTCAGTACATATTTGTGGAATAAATTAAAGAATGAGGGGATCATATTTACAGAAATTAGCATAGTACCTGGGCTTCCCTGGTGGCTCAGAGGTTAAAGCGTCTGCCTGCAATGCAGGAAACCCGGGTTCGATCCCTGGATCAGGAAGATCCCCTGGAGAAGGAAATGGCAACCCGCTCCAGTATTCTTGCCTGGAGAATCCCATGGACGAAGGAGCCTGGTAGGCTACAGTCCACACGACTGAGCAACTTCATTTATTTATGGTTATGTTATTCAGAAAATTGTGCTGAATTTAACTGTGATGCAATAATATTAGTTATTGCTTGAAACTATACAGTTTGCAATGATACTCAATATTACTTATCATTCAGAAGTATTGTACTTGGGCAAAGCTTAGAGATAATGAACACGGTAAAGGAAGTTCACAAGAAAGAATGATCTCTCCTAAAGGCACAATGGCATGGAAGAGCCTGGCATGGGTAGGAACCTACAGCAAATGATGTAAGATGAAGATAGACTTACTAGAAAACCCTGGAGAATTGAGAGACAGTGAGAAAGGGCTTCTGTGCCATGTTAACAAGTCTGCATTTAGGACTACAGAACCCTATAGAGCCACAGAAAATTTTAATCTGTCAATTAAGGGGATTATTTATGCTCTGAGCAGGGAGCTAGCTATCTGTGATCTGGGCTCCCTCTCTCTGATAAGAAAAGCCAGCCTCTCTGAACTCTGTGCCTGGAACATAGCCCAATATGTCTAGGGCAGAGCTGCGAGGGCACCTAGGGCATCGCGTACATGTGTGTGTGTGTGTGTGTGTGTGTGTGTGTGTGTGTGTGTGTAGTGTCCAGCTCTTTGTGACCCCGGCCATCAGGCTCCTCTGTCCATGGGATTTCTCAGGCAATAAAACTGGAGTGGGTTGCCATTTCCTATTCCCAGGGATCTTCCCAAACCAGGGATCAAACCCATGTCTCTTGGGTCTCCTGCAGTGGCAGGCGGATTCCTTACCACTGCGCCACCTGGGAAGCCCGCACTTAGGGCATACTGGATGGAGGATTAAAGGAAGCAGGTCTTCCAAGTGACCTTGGGAGGAGTCACATGTGTTGCTACTTTCTGGGTACTTGGGACCACCTAAATGCCATCTGATGGTGCTCTTTATTTCAGCAAGAAGAACTTTTTTATATATTCATGCAGGTCCTGTGCCTCAGAAACAAAAAGCAACAGAGTTCCCCTCAGCAACTCTAATAAAGACAGATGAAAGATCTTTAAAACTTTTAGTCGTATGAAGGTCTTAACAAGTAGGGTAGAATGAATATGATTTTCTAGGCAAATGAGTCTGAAATACTTTGCTGTCACTCAGCCATAACTGACTAAAAGAGATTACTAGAAGAGCTTCCAATTCATTTCCAGGAACTTATCGGACAAGCTCTAATTTGTGCATTATTGTGAAGGTGCAGGAAGAGGAGTGAGGGATTAGTTATCTAATGATGTACATAGCTAAATATATATGTGAGTATGTGTATTTACATAAGTGCATTTATATTATACATCGATATAGCTATGTCAATACATATGTATTTATATTTATGCTGACATATTAAACAACATATATACTTCATTATATAAATTATAGATTAGAATATTCTGGTGACATGACTAAGGGTATAAATATATTAAAATAGCAATATTCCAAATTTATAGTTCTGTCAGATCAGCATTCAGTTCCCCATCAAAACAATTCTGATTCCCATGACAAATACTATATAAAGTATACAAATAATATACCTAAGGATTATGAGGAAAACACAAAAGCAGGCTGTGTGCTATGAGGGGAGGGAAGCTGAAATAGTGACTGGCATGAGTCCACCCACCCTTGGACACACTGCAACAAAATAGTTGAAAATCAAAAGTAAGGAAAAAATCTTGGAAAGCATCCACATAAAAATAACATGTTATATATAAGGGAACCATTATTTGAATATGGTAGATTTCTCATCAAAAACCATGAAGGCCAAAAGAGCAAAGAACAGCAGAACTATATTTTTCTATTAAACTTTTTTTTTCAAATTTCAATTATATTTTTCATTTCAGAGCTGCAGACTTATAAGATCATGCCTTTTACATGAGTTTTATTTTTTTTTAATTGTAGGAAAATTTCTTTACAATGTGTTGATTTCATTTTGAGATAATTTCATCACCTGTAGTTGCAAAATAGAATGCTCAAGATCCCCTGAATGCTTCTCTCAGCATTCCCTCATGGTAACATTGCAAAGGGATAGCAGCATATCATCTCTAGCATATTAACTTTGATGTAGTCTAGAGGCAGAATGTTTCCGTCTCCATAAGAATTCTTCATGTCCTTTTTCAGCCACACCCACTTCCCTCCCTGCCTCACATCCTGACTAAACTCTGACAACCATTAATTGTTCATAGTTCCGTCATTTCAAGAATGCTTACAAATGAAATCAGAGAGGTGACCTTTGAGATTGGGTTTTTTTACTCTGTATAATTCTGAGATCATCCGGACTGTTTCATACATCAGTAGTATACTCCTTTTTATTGCTGACTGGTAGTGTATGGTAGCAGAAAGCAATGGCAACCCACTCCGGTACTCTTGCCTGGAAAATCCCATGGACGGAGGAGCCTGGTAGGCTGCAGTCCATGGGGTCGCTGAGGGTCGGACACGACTGAGCAACTTCACTTTCACTTTTCACTTTCATGCATTGGCGAAGGCAAAGGCAAACCACTCCAGTGTTGTTGCCTGGAGAATCCCAGGGATGGGGGAGCCTGGTGGGCTGCCGTCTATGGGGTTGCACAGAGTTGGACACGACTGAAGTGACTTAGCAGCAGCAGCAGCAGTGTATGGTATGGATGTACCAGGTTTTATATAATCATTCACACAGTGAAGAACATAAAATTATTTCCAGTTTAGGGTGGTTACAAATAAAGCTGCTATAAACATTTATATACAGGCTTTCTTGTGACCAGTTTTCATTTCTCTGGGATAAATGCCTACTAGTGTAGTTGCTAGATCATATGGTATTTGCATGTTTTCTTTTCAAAAGAAACTGGCAAATAAGTGTCCAGAGTTGCTATGCCATTTTACATCCCCACTAGCAAGACATGTGGGATCCAATTTCTCTGTCCCTTCACCGGTATTCATTGTGGGTTGTCTTTTTCTTTTTTGCTGTTCTGATGAGGATAGAGTAATGACTAATTGTGATTTTGATTTTTCCTGTGATCATGTATGAATGTGAGAGTTGGACTGTGAAGAAGGCTGAGCGCCGAAAGAATTGATGCTTTTGAACTGTGGTATTGGAGAAGACTCTAGAGAGTCCCTTGGACTGCAAGGAGATCCAACCAGTCCATTCTGAAGGCGATCAGCCCTGGGATTTCTTTGGAAGGAATGATGCTAAAGCTGAAACTCCAGTACTTTGGCCACCTCATGAGAAGAGTTGACTCATTGGAAAAGACTCTGATGCTGGGAGGGATTGGGGGCAGGAGGAGAAGGGGACGACAGAGGATGAGATGGCTGGATGGCATCACTGACTCGATGGACGTGAGTCTGAGTGAACTCCGGGAGTTGGTGATGGACAGGGAGGCCTGGCGTGCTGCGATTCATGGGGTCGCAAAGAGTTGGACACGACTGAGTGACTGATCTGATCTGAATGGATGATCCTGCTGAATATCTTTTGATTATTCACTGTTTGTTTATTCTCTTCAGTGAAATGCATTTTCATATTTTTGGCCTATTTTCTAATTGGACTATTTTGCTATTAAGTTTGGATGTTTCTTTACATAGTCTACATATTAATTTTGGCTATGTGATTTGTGGGCTACCCGTGTGGCTCAGCTGGTAAAGAATCTGCCTGCAATGTGGGAGACCTGGGTTCAATCCCTGGGTTGGGAAGATCTCCTAGAGAAGGCAATAGCTACCCACTCTAGTATTCTGGACTGGAGAATTGCATGGACTGTGTAGTCCATGGGGTCGCAGAGAGTCAGATAGGACTGAGCGACTTTCACTTCACTTCCCTTCATGTAATTTCTAAATACATTCTCCAAACCTGTAGGTTGTTTTGAAAAGAAAAATGAATAGGTTTCTCCTGCTCCCTTTTTTTTTAATATTAAAAAAAGCCCTGAGACTTAGGGAAGTGAGATATCTTTTCAGTGATGTCCTCTTATACAAAAAAACAAGTGGCTGAGATGTGATTTTAATTTCATTCATTGCTTATTGCACCTCACAACCTTTTCTTACACAGAAGTCTTTTGACAAGTGATAGATGGGGAAAGTCTACTTTCCATCACAATTCTAACAACACCTATAAAAATCACGCCCCACTCACAATCTGAGTAAAGTCATACCAAGAATACTGGAAGCCCAAACCTGTGTACTTGGTTGAAGTATGTTCTTCGTTTCTACTGTTTTTTGTTTTGTTTTTTTTTTAATTTAATTTAATTTTTAAACTTTACAATATTGTATTAGTTTTGCCAAATATCGAAATGAATCCACCACAGGTATACCTGTGTTCCCCATCCTGAACCCTCCTCCCTCCTCCCTCCCCATACCCTCCCTCTGGATCATCCCAGTGCACCAGCCCCACTGGTTTTTGAATATCTAAATTGAGATATGATAAATACATCCTACAAACCATTAATTGTTAATAAGATATAAATTGTTCTGACAAAAAAAGCTGTTTTCCTAAATATTTTATATCAAAATCAAGATGCAGAATAGTATACACTATGACTAATATAAGTAAATACATGTGTACATACTGTGCCATGACTCACTTTTTTGCAGAAGAAATTTTCAGGAAACTTTTAAAAATGTTTGCCTTGGGTGAAAGGGAGAATTTCATTTCTGTTCCTTTCTATGTTATTTTTTTTTTCAAACTTCATTCATGAATGAAAATTATTTTTAAAATATTAAGAACATAAATAAAGATAAAATATTGCATATGTAATGAGCAATAAAGAGAATTTTCATTTCTTAGCTTCAGAATTTTTTAGTATAATTTTCCATAAAATTCGTGTTTATGTTGGTGAACTTTTCCATGACTGTTCGGACAGAGGGTAGTGACGAGATCCATAGGAACTGGTATGTGTGAGGAAAACTAAACATTCAATTTATAAATGAAGAAACAGACTCTGAGTCATCAATAAATTGTCCTAATTCATACATCTATTAATTTCAGAGCTAGAAACTATACCTTGATCTGAATGATTCCAAAGCCCCAGGTCTTTCACATGCACCCACTTTCCATGAACCTTTAACCTGATGAGGTGATCTGGTTCTCTTCAGGTAACTTCACCAGTGGCTCAATTCCCCAGGTGTCTACAACTATCCAGCTGATATAATGTACAAAATTCTTACCAGTTCTTTTAAAAATGTGCCCAAATTCAGTCTTTCATTTTAGCACCGCCCTTTTCTTAACTAAAATGGTATCTTGTAAATGTATAATTTCACAAATTTATTCCTCTCCAAAGTCATCTTGTTCTGATATAGTTTCAATGTATTTCTTCTTTCTGGAGTAATGCAGACAGAAGATCAGTATATTCTCTGGACATTAGATGGAAAATGCAAACTTCTGCATAGAGTTTTACCTGCAAGAGCTACCCTATTGCTAATAGGCAATGGCTCTAACCTCTCTTCATTTTCAAACATTTCTGAGTAGAAGATAAAACCCTGATCCTCTCTGCCTCACTGTGGTTTCCATACTTATCAGTTTTATCTTAGATTATGTGGGAGAGCCTTATTAACACTGCTTTTGTTCAAAATTTATAATTGTGAAATTGATATCTATCATTTTTTTCATTATATAAAAGAGTCAGTTCAGAAGGATTCTGTGGCTTTTCTGAAACAGGTAGTAGGACTTGAAATCTCTCTCAATTCTAATGATTGCACATTGAATTTCCCTCCAAATATATCATTCAAACTTAATTAATTTAAAATTAAAAGTTGAAAACAAAGTAATGCAATTGCTGGACTACATATAACATGTGGAATTATTTCTGTAGACTTCATGGTATGTAATTTATCTTTGCCTCAACTAGCAGATTGTTTTATCATAAAACTTTTTTTATGTAGAAAGTCAGAGGTTCAGATTCAGCAGAACTCTGCAACCTACCTCTGTTTATAAGTTTAACCTATAATAACCTTTGAAGCTAAATTCATTCTTTAAAGGAAAGTAAATCTTAAATTATATAGCTTTTCCTTTACATTCAAGTTCTTTGATGTATCTGCATCCCAAGTAATCAGAAATAGATTCAGTTTATTATCTTCGACTTCAGTTTATTTTCTCTCTGCCTTTACCAGATGGAAATGTGACCAGATAAAGATGTTAATCACATGTGATGCTAGTGTGAGAATGACAGGTAATTACTGCTTTAACTGAAGTGCTCACACACTAATGGATTATTGAAAATCACTGATATCATTATCATAGACCACCAGGGGGAAAAAAAATGATTCAGAAATCCTGTATTAGACTGGCTGGGATGAGATACGCAATTACCTCCAAGGATGAAATATATATCATTGTCACTCCAGCCCCTTAGAGTGTGAACACTAAGGGAACAACACAAACCAAGGGAAAGTAAGAAATAACACTGGCGTTTGAAATGTACGTACAGTTTCTATGTGCTAAGGGAACTGAACTGGAAGATTTCCTGATAAAATATTATCACCTGTGCTTCCATTTATATGTGAAACATGGCCCTCCACATGCATGTTGAAACAATTATTTTGTATACAGCTCACCCTGTGAACTTCGGTTCACAAAACTGAATTCATAGATACCTGGAATTAGAAGGAAAATTTAAAATATGTTCTTTCAATTATGTCATATGATGAATGACCCTACTCTGTAGCCCCATCCTTAAAGCAATCTGAATGTAGAGAAGTGTGTGGCAGTTTCAAGAACTCAATCCCAAATTCATTGTTTTTTACATGTTTGGCAGAGTTCCTTCATCAACATCCCCGTGTCTATTTAGCATTGCTGTAGACTTTTCAGTGTTAGATTTCCTTAAGATCTCCCTTCCCTTATTAGGTCTTCCTTAAGGAAGGGGATTACAAATGGGAAAGCATCTAATTAGATTGTACAGTACTTACTAGGACACACTGGCTAATGGATCAGTATACAAAGCTGTTTCCTTATATCTGCCTCTTCTGGCAATGAACTATTCTATGATCCACTTATTTAGATATTGTTCTGGTCTGTGCTTAGTCACTCAATCATGTCCGACTCTTTGCCACCCTACGGACTGGAGCCGGCCTGGCTCCTCTTTCCATGGGGACTCTCCAGACAAGAATACTAGAATGGGTTGCCATGCCCTCCTCCAGGGCATCTTCCCAACCTAGGGATCAAACCCAGTTCTCCCTCATTGCTGGCATTTTCTTTACCATCTGAACTACCGGGGCAGCCCATTTAGATATTCTCAGAGGAAATTTGGTACCAGTTTTATTTTCTAGGCTTTGTGTTAAAGATTTGTTAATTATGTTAACTTAATGGCACATTTAGTCTAAGAGAAATTACCTAAAATGATACTGAATTGGAATTTGTTTTAAACTCCCAGTATAAAAATGAAGGGCTTCCCTGGTGACTCAGATGGTAAAGAATCCGCTTGCAATGCAGGAGACCAAGGTTAAATTCCTGGGTCAGAGGATCACCTCGAGAAGGGAATGGCTAAATAAAAATGAAAACAGGATGATGTTTCACAAATAAATGACCCCCCAGACTTAGACCCCTAAACTTAGCAGTATTAAACAGCAATTTATTTATGCTCACAAATTCTGTGAGTCAGGAATTTGGCAAGAGCACAATGAAGGTCAACTTTTCTCTGCTTCCAATTGTCCACAAATGACTAGGAGTGACTCAACCCCTAGAGGGCTGGAACAGTAGGGATGTTGGGTCCATTTCTGTGTAGCTTCTTTACTCATATGTCTGGTGCCTGAACTGTGAAGGCGGGATAATGGACTCAGGAGGCTTAGCACCTATCTGTTGCTCCTGGCAGGGTGGACTCAAAGTAGTTGTCTACTTTGTCTACAAGCTGCCTACTTGGCAGCTTGTTGCATTTCAAAGAGCAAGTGTCATAGTAGACAACATGAAAACTGTATGACTTCTTTATGGTCTAGGTTTGGAATTCATATAGCTATATTTTATGAGCTGAGGCAGTGATCAGTTCAGTTCAGTCTCTCAGTCGTGTCCGACTCATTGCGACCCCATGAACTGCAGCATGCCAGGCCTCCCTGTCCATCAGCAACTGCCGGAGTACACCCAAACCCATGTCCATTGAGTCAGTGATGCCATCCAACCATCTCATCCTCTGTCGTCCCCTTCTCCTGCCCTCAATCCCTCCCAGCATCAGGGTCTTTCAAAATGAGTCAGCTCTTTGCATCAGGTGGCCAAAGTTTTGGAGTTTCAGCTTCAACATCAATCCTTCCAATGAACATCCAGGACCAATCTCCTTTAGGATGGACTGGTTGGATCTCCTTGCAGTCCAAGGGACTCTCAAGAGTCTTCTCCAACACCACAGTTCAAAAGCATCAATTCTTCTGTGCTCAGCTTTCTTTATAGTCCAACTGTCGCATCAATATATGACTACTGGAAAAACTATAACCTTGACTAGACAGACCTTTGTTGGCAAAGTAATGTCTCTGCCTTCTAATATGCTGTCTAGGTTGGTAATAACTTTCCTTCCAAGGAGTAAGCGTCTTTTAATTTCATAGCTACAATCACCATCTGCAGTGATTTGGAGCCCAGAAAAATAAAGTCAGCCACTGTATCCACTGTTTCCCCAGGCCCTCCCAGATTGAAGGGAATGGGGCACACACTCCACCCTTCCATTGAAGAATGTCTTAAGAATTTGTTTAGGTGTTTTGAAACACAGATGTATAGATCTTATTCACAAAAGAAGAAATTCTAAAGGGAGTATGCATATGTATCTGTGCATGTGTGTGTATATATACCCATCTATTTAGACATTCAAATACTAGCAACACAAAAAAGTGACAAATTATACTTGTTCCTGTATGATTATATTGTCAACTATAGGAGGATAAATACCAGACAGTTAAAATATGGTTACTGAACTGGTATCAGGGATGGAAAAAACTTCTAAAATCACTATAATCAAAAATGAATAGTATATCTTATTTATTAGTTGTTTCAAAGTGGGATAATGATTGTTTAAATATGGCCATTCACATGAACTGAGCGCTTGTGAAAGTGCTCATTAGTGAGACTCGTCAATAAAGCAAGTTTTCCAGATAACAAGCATCGTGAAACAGTTCTACATTTTATCTTGATAATTCCATTCTAATGTGTAAAATACAGAAATTATTTTCAGTACATAAAATACATTCTTTGTACATTATTTCTATTTTTTAAAAAGAGTAACATTTCAGATTCAGAAGAATGTTTAATAATACCAGTTATTAGTAGATAACATATCGTTAAACCTGATAATTAAGATTTTTTAATTTGAGCAAATTTCCATGCTATAATGTTAATTAGATAAGATATAAATGCTTGTGTGTATATCACACACACATTAACATATGCATGGGTGGATCCTGAATAGATATGTGGAAATAGATAGATATATCTCTCTGTGTGTGCTCTGTCATGTCCGATTCTTTGAGGCCTTGTGGACTGTAGCTCACCAGGTTCCTCTGTCCGCAGAATTTTCTTGGCAAGAATACTGGAGTGGATTGCCATTTTCTACTCCAGGGGATTCGACCTCTATCCTGACCCAGGGACTGAACCCGCATCTGAGTCTCCTGAATTGGCAGGCAGACTCTTTAAAACTGTGCCACCTGGGAAGCCCCAGAGAGACAGCGTTAGTTACATATGTTTACGGAGGATGATGCTGATGGCTACTATTGATAAGAATAATTATATGTCACCTCCAGAGTGGCAGTGCCAAAACACACCATGTTCCTGATAGTAAGGTTGAAATAAGATTTATCCAAGAGGATTTTTTTAATCAAAAATTCTGTGAATTCTAGTTTGTGTGGTGAGGTCAGTAGGATATTATATCCATGATAATAATTCTGGTTGTAATATGGGGTGGTATATTCCAAAGATGACCAAACTATTTTAACAACAACAAATCTTTAAGTTCATTAAATTTCAGAAGAGCATCTCATGAATATATGTCTTCTACATTCAGCAGATTTTGTGGAGAGTTATTATTATTAGACTATGAGTTACTAGAGCAAAAAAAAAAATCCCTAGATTGATAAATAATCAATTTTTGCACCAATGGGCAATCTATAGGCCATTATGGATCTTTCCTTGGAGTGCCCACCATCACACACTAATCTGGTGTGCCATCTAATCATGAAGACAAATATACTGTAAAACTTTCCTTAAATCCAGAGCAGGCTTTAAGCTTCTATCAATACTAGAATGTTATTTCCACTACAATATTAGTCTTTTTCAATATCACTCAATGATAGGTTTATTTACTTTTCTTTTTATAGGTCTCTATTTATAAATATGTGATTAGTAAGAAAACTGGGACGACCCAGAGGGAGAGTATGGGGAGGGAGGAGGGAGGAGGGTTCAGGTTGGGGAACACAGGTATACCTGTGGCGGATTCATTTCGATATTTGGCAAAACTAATACAATATTGTAAAGTTTAAAAAATAAAATTAAGAAAATAATGGGAAAAAAAGATGACAGTGTCCTCTTGGTAACGACTGAGATAATATAAGAAAATTGTCAGAATCCATTTATATCTAAAGAATCCCCTATATCTCAATCTATTGTCCATGGGGTTTCCCCCAGTCATTTAAATTGTTATTTGCCTCCTGGAACCAAGAATATTTTAAAACACTGGTGGAACAGACACGCATTTTGAAGAATCCTTAATATTTCTCCTGGAAAATAAAAATAGAAAGGAGATATTTGGCAAAATGTATGGGTTTGCAAACAGTAAGGAAGTAGTCACCACTTGGTATCCATGGTAACTTGGATCCAGGACCCTCCAAGTACCAAATGGATGCTCAACTCTGCTATATAAAATGGCGTGGTATTTTAATGTAACCTATGCACATCTTCACCTATACTTTAAGACATCTCTTAAATCTGTCCATGGGATTTTCCAGGCAAGAGTACTGGAGTGGGTTGCCATTTCCTTCTCCAGGGGATCATCCCAACCCAGGGATCGAACCTGGGTCTCCCACAATGTAGGCAGCCACTTTTACAGTCTGAGCTGCCAGGGAAGTCAAGTCATCTCTAGTTTACTTGTAATACCCAATATAATGTAAAGTTGTACATACAGTCTAAATGCTATATAAATAACTGCTGGTGTAAGCAAACTTTAGTTTTTAGAACTCTCTGAATTTCCCCCTAACCACCAAAATGATTTTCATTCCCCAACTGGTTAAATCTATGAATGAGGAACCTGTGGATTCAGAGGGATGACTGTATAGTATAGCTCCAATCGCGAAGCGTCAGACACGACTGAGCGACTTCCCTTTCACTTTTCACTTTCATGCATTGGAGAAGGAAATGGCAACCCACTCCAGTGTTCTTGCCTGGAGAATCCCAGGGACAGGGGAGCCTGGTGGGCTGTCGTCTATGGGGTCACACAGAGTTGAACAAGACTGAAATGACTTAGCAGCAGCAAGACAGAATAAATAGAGAAAAGACTCTAAGTCCTGAAATCTAGGCCTAACAAGCAGATACTTCAGGTCAGTTCAGTTCAGTTGCTCAGTCGTGTCCAACGCTTTGCAACTCCATGGACTGTAGCACACCAGGCCTCCCTGTCCATCACCAGCTCCTGGGGTTTATTCAAACTCATGTCCATCAAGTCGGTGATGCCATCCAACCATTTCAGCTTCTGTTGTCCCCTTTCCACCTGCCTTCAATCTTTCCCAGCATTAAGGTCTTTTCCAATGAGTCAGTTCTTTGCATCAGGTGGTCAAAGTATTGGAGTTTCAGCTTCAGCATCAGTCCTACCAATGAATATTCAGGACTGATTTCCTTTAGGATGGACTGGTTGGATTTCCTTGCAGTCCAAGGGACTCTCAAGAGTCTTTTCCAACACCACAGTTCAAAAGCATCAATTCATCGGTGCTCAGCTTTCTTTATAGTCCAATTCTCCTATCCATACATGACCACTGGAAAAAACATAGCCTTGACTAGATGGACCATTGTTGGCAAAGTAATGTCTCTGTTTTTTAATATGCTGTCTAGGTTGGTCATAACTTTTCTTTCAAGGAGTGTCTTTTAACTTCATGGCTGCAATCACCATCTGCAGTGATTCTGGAGCCCCCTAAAGTCTGACACTGTTTCCACTGTTTCCTTATCTATTTGCCATGAAGTGATGGGAAAGCATGTCATAATCTTAGTTTTCTGAATGTTGAGCTTTAAGCTAACTTTTTCACTCTCCTCTTTCACTTTCATCAAGAGATTCTTTAGTTCTTCACTTTCTGCCTAAGGGTGGTGTCATCTGCATATCTGAGGTTATTGATATTTCTCTTGGCAATCTTGATTCCAGCTTGTGCTTCATCCAGCCCAACATTTCTCATGATATACTCTGCATATAAGTTAAATAAGCAGGGTGACAATATACAGCGTTGATGTACTCCTTTCCCAATTTGGAACCAGTTCATTGTTCCAAGTCTGGTCTAACTACTGCTTCCTGACCTGCATACAGATTTCTCAAGAGGCAGATCAGGTGGTCTGGTATTCCCAGCTCTTGAAGAATTTTTCAGTTTGTTGTGGTCCACACAGTCAAAGGCTTTGGCATAGTCAATAAAGCAGAAATAAATGTTTTTCTGTAACTCTCTTGCTTTTTTGATGATCCAGTGGATGTTGGCAATTTGATCTCTGGTTCCTCTGCCTTTTCTAAGTCCAGTTTGAACATCTGGAAGTTTACAATTCATGTACTATTGAAGCCTGGCTTGGAGAATTTTAAGCATTACTTTACTAGTGTGTGAGATGAGTGCAATTTTGTGGTAGTTTGAGCATTCTTTGTTATTGCCATTCTTTGGGACTGGAATGAAAACTGACCTTTTCCAGTCCTGTGGCCACTGCTGAGTTTTCCAAATGTGCTGGCATATTGAATGCAGCACTTTCACAGCATCATCTTCCAGTATTTGGAATAGCTCAACTAGAATTCCATCATCTCCACTAGCTTTGTTCGTAGTGATGCTTCCTAAGGCCCACTTGACTTCACATTCCAGGATGTCTGGCTCTAGGCTGGCTATCACACCATCATTATTATCTGGGTCATGAAGATGCTTACAGCCAGTTGAATGCTAGGTCTGTTGAATATCTGATGCAAAAGGTGACTATGGGTAAAGCAAAGAGTAACCAGGGAGGAATATATGTGTTGGTACATTGCAGCCTATCTTGCTAATTTTTTCTTTTTTAGGTAGCAGCGCAGAGCCAGTCAGACATTTTATTGAAATATTTTAACATAATTTGCATGTGTTATTCTCACATCTGAGCAATGTTTTGCCTGGTTTGCGGATCACCATGGGAGAGCAAGCCCAAGGGTTCGACAGGAGCTAAATGTACTTTTAATTCCATCAGTTCATGTTATCCTACTTTAGAATCTCAATGCCTTCTCAACACTTAAATTAAAAAACCAAACTCTACTACTAGCCTCAAGACTCTAGCCCTCCCTTGCTCTTCAATCTTGCCTTTCAGCACATATTTCATCACCTCATCACCCCAATCTTTCTTCCTCAAATGTACCATGACACTTTGCAACCATTGTATGACATAGGTTTTTCTCTGTTTGGGAAACTTATCTGCATATTTCCTAAGCATTCTTTACATTTCAGTTACAGTCTCCATTCCTGGAGAAAGCCTTTCTTGTACATTACAGGTCAAACTCCACCTCTGATATGTTCTGAAAGGAATACCCACACATACTTTATGAGTTATCACAATTGCAATTTTATCTTGTCATACGTACGGTCTGAGGCAGGTATGAATTTTTGCTTACATAGTTTTTTGGGGATGATGGAAGTGAGGGAGGCAAGATATAAAAGGAAGAAAATAAAAAGCAAAAATGTAGACTCAGCTAGAGATAAGCTTTAATTTCTTCTAAAGATTCTGAGACAAAGTTCACCACAGAGTTAGTCCTAACTTGTACTAAGGAAGCAGCTTTTTAAAACATTCTTTATTATTAGTGGTTGACCAGTCATGCCTGAGAGAGGCTGTACTAGACTCTGGAGCTAACTGGCTCCAGTATGGCCACAATGAATTCTGAGAGGAGGACACCTTGTTCTCAAAAGCCTCAGGAGAGAGGATGGATGACTGCACCAGCTGGTAAAGGTGAGCACCAACATTACACACCATATTTGCATACAGCTATTTCTTTTGGTCATGAATACCTTTCTAAATCTAAAGTTATGACCAACTTATACAGCATATTGAAAAGCAGAGACATGTCAACAAAAGTCCATCTAGTCAAGGCTATGGTTTTTCCAGTATTCATGTATGGATGTGAGAGTTAGACTATAAAGAAAGCTGAGCACCGAAGAACTGATGCTCTTGAACTGTGGTGCTGGAGAAGACTCTTGAGAGTCCCTTGGACTGCAAGGAGATCCAACCAGTCCATTCTAAAGGAAATCAGTCCTGAATATTCATTGGAAGGACTGAATTTGGAGCTGAAACTCCAATATTTTGGCCACCTGATGTGAAGAGCTGACTCATTTGAAAAGACCCTGATGCTGGGAAAGATTGAAGGCAGGTGGATAAGGGGACGACAGAAGATGAGATGGTTGGATGGCGTCACCAGCTCAATGGACATGGGTTTGGGTAAACTCTGGGAGTTGGTGATGGACAGGGAGGCCTGGCGTACTATGGTTCATGGGGTTGCAAAGAGTCAGACACAACTGAGCGACTGAAATGAACGGAACTGATGCCTTTTGGTCATGAATACCTTTCTAAATCTACAGTATACAAACTCCATGAAAGTCAAGATGGTATCTGTTTTATCTGCTACTGTACTCTGGGCATATAAAAATATAATAGATACTCAAGAATAAGGTATTTAAAGAAGGGGTATATCAGTTTTTCCCTTGATGTGGGAAGCCTAAAAAACTATGAAATTGTAGGAAATAAAGTATGAAATTGTATAAAACCCTTAGCATATTGAAAATGGCTGCTTCAGAGAAAATCATTTCCTAGAAACCCAGCAACACATAAATAGTGAGCTCCTCACCTGGATAAGTATGTTTAACCATAGAACCTCATAGTTGAAAGGTACATTTGCAGTATTGAGTCCAGTTCCTATTGGAACTTTTATATTTTTCTACTATGTCTGTTGTAAACAAAAATGTTCCTGTCTTAACCCATGTGGATGAAGTAGTCATTGGAAGTAATGGGATAGCCATTACTTTACTGAGGTCTGTTGAACAAATACAATATTTAGTTCTAAGTCCCAAAACAAGTAAAATCCAATCTCTCAAAATTTTGAAACTATTTATTATAGCACATTTGTAATTCAGATAGCAAATAGCGAATTTATCTTGAATTTTTAGCTTAGGGCAAAATTCTATGAATTTTATCTAATATGACTAACTTAGTTAAGCAGTGCTATCATCACACTGTACATGTCAGAAATAGAAAATGGAAAACTTTAAGATAATTTAGCCCAACAGTTAGAAATACTTGGGTAAATGTATTTGTTCCCAGAAAGAGATGTAGAATCATGTCATTTGGGATAGACGTATAGAGCATATGTCCGA
This sequence comes from Bos javanicus, assembly GCF_032452875.1. NCBI lineage: Eukaryota > Metazoa > Chordata > Mammalia > Artiodactyla > Bovidae > Bos > Bos javanicus. Next base: position 31,296,464 of record NC_083885.1, on the reverse strand, counting down.
CTCTTCTCCTGTACAATGGGGGACATTACTTACTAACATTTCATGGCATTTCCTGATCTGCTCGCATATAACAGGGTCTCCATTGGAAAAGCATGCCACTCAGCTACTGTCACTGGGCCCACATACTGTCTGTCTTTGCTGAAGGGGAAAGGCACTGAAGTTTACCTTGCCCTGTTGGTACCTGAGAGGAATGTTACCCTTTCTTCCTGGGCTCCAGGTTCTTCAAAACCAGGTGACAAAGCTAGTCTGGGTGTTTTCTCAGGCACTTTTCAGAAAAGCAAAAGAAAGCATCCCTACCAGCACCACTATCACCAATATAATAATAGAATAATACAAATGAAATAGATTTTTAAAAGAAGCAGACAAAACCAAGAACATCAAAGTTCCACATTCTACTAATTCTTGTCAAGTAATTCAGAAAAAGGTCACAGGTACTTCACTGCTGTGGTCTACGCAGGCTCATTTATTTGTTTCTTTCAAAAAGTCTGTTCTGAAGTTTTTTGTTTTTTGTTTTTCACTCACTGACAACCTTTGATTTTCAATTCATTAAATGAGTGCTTATCTGTAAATCACAAAATAAAGTAATTCCTCGCAGGCTGTGAAGAAACAAACACACTGAAGACAAATAAACATAATGATTGGATGCCCAAGGCCAGACTTTTTATTGGGAATACTGCCCAGAAAATAAAACTACATAAGTTGATAATGGTTCATCTTCTTCCTGTATTTCTAAATCAATAAGTAAATTATATGAAATTATTTAGAGCAACAAAGGCCAAATTAATGTTCACTCATAGTTTTCAATGTGATAGAAGAGAATCCCCATAATGTTTTATTGGACTGCCTCAGGGCATCTCCGTAACTTTATTCAAGTGGAATCTGTGTCCAGTTTGAATCCTTAGGAATGTGGTCCCCCATCATACTAAAAGTTTTCAAATTTTCAGACCTGAGCCCTACAGTGTGTTTCAGTTTTGTCAGTATTATCAAAATATTTCCCTAATCACATAGCAGAATAGCTAAGTTTTCAAGGGATCTTTGGTAAAATAACTGGGCAGTGAACAGTATTATCTTTATATGTTATGAACATCTGGAGTGTCTCAGTAGCCACTGTCTCCAACAAGCTTCAGTTCAGTTCAGTGGCTCAGTCATGTCCGACTTTTTGTGACCCCATGGACTGCAGCACACCAGGACACCCTGTCCTTCACCAGCTCACAGAACTTGCTCAAACTTATGTCCATCGAGTCTGTGATGACATCCAAACATCTCATCCTCTGTCATCTCCTTCTCCTCCTGCCTTCAATCTTTCCCAGCATCAGGGTCTTTGCTAATGAGTCAGTTTTTTTGCATCAGGTGGCCAAAGTATTGGAGTTTCAGCTTCAGCATCAGTCCTTCCAATGAATATTCAGAACTAATTTCCTTTAGAATTGACTGGTTTGATCTCCTGCAGTCCAAAGGACTCTCAAGAGTCTTTTCCAACACCACAGTTCAAAAGCATTAGTTCTTCGGCACCCAGCTTTCTTTATAGTCCAACTCTCACATCCATACATGACTACTGGAAAAACCACAGCTTTGACTAGATAGACCATTGTCAGTAAAGTAATCTCTGCTTAATATGCTGCCTAGGTTGGTCATAGCTTTTCTTCCAAGGAGCACGCGTCTTTTAATTTCATGGCTGCAGTCACCATGTGCAGTGATTTTGGAGCCCAAGAAAATAAAGTCTCTCACTCTTTCCACTGTTTTCCCATCTGTTTGCCATGAAGAGATGAGACAGCATGCCATGATCTTCATTTTTGTAATGCTGAGTTTTAAGCTGGCTTTTTCTCTCTCCTCTTTTACTTTTATCAAGAGGCTCTTTAGTTCTTCTTCACTTTCTGCCATAGGGTAGTGTCATCTGTGTATCTGAGGTTATTGATATGTCTCCCATCAACCTTGATTCCAGCTTGTGCTTCATCCAGCCCGGCATTTCACATGATGTACTCTGCATATAAGTTAAATAAGCAGGGTGACAATATACAGACTTGAAGTACTCCTTTTCCAATTTGGAACCAGTCCATTGTTCCATGTCCAGTTCTAACTGTTGCTTCTTAACTTGCATATAGACTTCTGAAGGAAGCAGGTCAGGTGGTCTGGTATTCCCATCTCTTTCAGAATTTTCCACAGTTTGTTGTGATCCACACAGTCAGAGCATTTGGTGTAGTCAATAAAGCAGAAATAGATGTCTTTCTGGAACTCTCTTGCTTTTCCTATCCAACAGATGTTGGCAATTTGATCTGTGGTTCCTCTACCTTTTCTAAATCTATCTTGAACATCTGGAAGTTCTCAGTTCACATACTGTTGAAGCCTGGCTTGGAGAATTTTGAGCATTACTTTGCTAGTGTGTGAGAGGAGTGCAATTGTGCAGCAGTTTGAATATTCTTTGGCGTTGCCTTTCTTTGGGATTGGAATGAAAACTGACCAAAAAAACTTAAACTCTCGTTCCTAGTGGGTATTTTAAAAGTTGACTGTCTTTTCCATTATTTAGATACAAAATTTTCCATTTATCTTTAGGCAGGGAATATTCTTCCCTCTACCTTTTATCAATGAAGAAAACAGTGAAGAAAGTTCTGAGAGTCATGATGCTATTAAACATTAGCACTAGAATATAAAATCTCATCCTCCAAAACAAGCACAATGAAGTTCTTCTGCCTAAGATATAAGCATTTTCTTGAAAACATTTTAAAATATGAATAATTACTGTAGGGTTCTTGGATAAATGAAAATGGCATTTGTTTGTGCTGCTGAACTTTCATTAAAAAGTAGAATTGATTCTTGTTAACAAAATGGCTAAAAGAGGTCAATAGAATATGGCAAGCTCATCATCCACTACTGTGTTCTCTCCCCTTTTATTTACATTTTAAATGGTGAAAGGGAACTATTATTTTTTATTAGAAGGTGTCTGTGAGATTTCTACTACCACTGCCATTTAAAATTCCAATTGTCTCTTTATTGATCATAAGGTTAACTATCTCGTCTTATACTCCAAATGAGTTGGAAAGATAGAAAAATATATTTGAGGATAGACAAGACCCCTTGTTTCCTTCTTTGCTTTTCATTCAGATGCAGACATTTCAATTTATTTCATTTTGGTGACTCATTTTACCTACAACTCTTATTATATCCTCTATAAAAGGGAAATGATAATACCTTCTGTGAAAATTTGCCATTCGGATTAATTGAAAAGTACACACAGAGAGCCTAGAATGTTACATGAAACATAGTTTAAATCCAACAAATGTCATCTCCCATCTCTCCCTTAGAAAATATATTAATCTCAGAAGAACACCAAATGCTAGTTGATTTTTAAAAATTTTTAATTAGTTAATTAATTTTTGGCTGTGCTGGGTTTTCGTTGCTGCACAGGCGTCTCTCTGGTTGTGGCAAGTGGGGGATACTCTAGTTGAGCACGGGCTTCTCATTGTGGTGGCCTCTCATTGTAGAACACAGGCTCCAGGGTGCTCAGGCTTCAGTAGTTACAGCTCCCGGACTCTAGAGCACAGGCTCAACGGTTGTGGTACATGGGCTTAGTTGCTCTGTGGCATGTGGGCTCCTCCCAGATCAGTCATCAGACCTGTGTCTCCTGCATGGGTAGGCGGATTCTTTACCACTGAGCCACCAGGGAAGCCCCTGCTAACTGATTTTTTTAAATGATTTCTAAAAAAATACAAAATTCTCTATATTTCAAGTCTCACCGTGTATCAACTTCATGATACATTTAAAAATTATCAATCCATTCATTCATTTCTTTGCTTACATTCACTTACTTGCTTAATAAAATCTTATAAAGTACTGCTTACTATTTGTGACCCAGGGATAAAATTGAGTTAGTTAGTGTATTAATTTTCTAGAGTTAGAACCACAAACTAAGTGTCTAAAACAACAGAAATTTGTTGTCTTACAGTTCTGGTGGTGAGAAATGTGAAATCAAATTGTTGGCAGAGTTAGTTTCTTTTGAAAGCTGTGAGGAAAGATTCTGTTCCAGACATCTCTCTTTGGCTTGCAGATCTCTGTCTTTATGTTCATATGACATTCTCCTTGTCTATAAGTCTCCCTCCTGTTTTTCCCCCATCACGAAGGGAAACCAGTCATATTGGATTAAGGCTCACCCTAATGATCTTATTTTAACTTAACTGCCTCCGTAAAGACTGTGTCTGTAAGGAAGGTCATATTACGAGTTACTGGGCATTAGGATGTCAATAAAAGTTTCTTGGAGGGCAGAATTCACCCATAACAGAATTAAGAACTTATACTCTATTGAGAGATCCAAAAATATAGGTTAATAAACACTTGAACATTATCCAGCATGGACTCTGTTCAAAGGAGTTACATATGGACAGAAAGAAGAGGTTGGATATATAACAATTTATTGTTTTCTATCGTTAAAAAAAAGAGACTGGATTTCTTTTTACAAGACAGATAAAGTAAAATTTGTTCTATTCTGCTCAAATCCTCCAGGCACTGGCTGTCTGATCACACTCATGGGTCCTGAGCTGTTTATTCCTGTTATTTTGTAATGGAAGAACAAAACCAACTCTGGAAACTTTTTACCTCAAAAATGCACGTGGCATTTTATTTAAAGCGCCAGAATTGCCAGTATTTTCTAAGAATTATTTGTCCATTTGGACTAACCTTATTTTAAAAGGATAAAATGCCTATTTTTATAAGCACTAAAATCAAGCAAAATGAACAGCAATCTGCAGGAGACTGTAAATCATATATTTGGTTGAACATATCAATCTGTATGATAATTTAATAAAACCAATTGTGTAGACTAGTGTTTATTAATTTTTAGAGAAATACATTGCTGCTAAGTCACTTCAGTCGTGTCCGACTCTGTGTGACCCCATAGACGGCAGCCCACCAGGCTCTCCCATCCCTGGGATTCTCCAGGCAAGAACACTGGAGTGGGTTGCCATTTCCTTCTCCAAGGCATGAAAGTGAAAAGTGAAAGTGAAATCGAAAGTGAAAAGTGAAAGTGAAGTCGCTCAGTCCTGTTCGACTCTTCGCGATCCCATGGACTGCAGCCTACCAGGCTCCTACATCCATGGGATTTTCCAGGCAAGAGTACTGGAGTGGGGTGCCATTGCCTTCTCCGAGAGAAATACACTAGATACTTGATATTTTAATTGCATGAACAACGTTCATTATTTCCTCTATTCTGATGGAGGTTCACAGTAATGCAAATGTATAATAATGCCATTTAACTTACAATACAAATGTGAACTTTTCAACTCTAGAAATATATTTTTAAAACTCGGCAACATAAGCCAGAACATGACCCTGCAGAATTTGGAAGGAATTTTGTTTTTTGTTTCCTTTGTTTGTTTGTTTAATCACACTCGTAAATATGTGGTGTTCCTTTCATGAGGCATAAAACAGGGTCTTACTCCCACCACTCTTCTATTTCAAGATGTTCATCATGAATTAAGTATAACTGAAAGATGTTCTTCTCATCACTCCACCAATGTCACAATGCGTGAAGGTATGCTGAAATCCTAAAAGTCACTATGCATTCAATATCCTCTTTTGTAGATTCCTTCTTTTGGTTTCTTTTCCTGACATTTTTCAAGAAACAGATCATATTTTGGACACACTAAAATTTAGTTCCAGGCATCTAAGTGCCTCTTCCTAACCTCCTTTTCCCCTAGCTGGTATTCATTTTTATCTCCAAAGTAAAGGACATTTCTTCATTCCCACTAACATTCTGAATAATAGTCCTTGAGATCTGTTATAAAAGTCTTTAAAAAAAAAGCGCATATATAATTGATTTCAACCAGTCATACTCATACCCAATTTATAAGTTTTATTACTGTTTCCTTGAATTAGGGGAACGCTGTCATTTAAAAGCATGCTATCAGTACTTAACATAGAAATAGCCAAGAGCTGAAAATATACAACCTCAAAAGCCTAGCAATTCCACTAATAATCACTCAATGAAAATTCATGAACATGATTACCAAAACACATATACCAGGTACATGGATATATTCAGTTAGTAAGCAAGCACATTTAAGCTGCATATTTAGGGTTATTGAATCTTTCCATGTGTAACTATTAAGGTGAGGTTGAGAAAACTTTATAGGGAAACAGGAAAGTCTACCTCTTAAGGAACATCTATGTATTTAATCAGTTGATTCATCATCTATCTGTAATGTGCACATGTATGTATTAGGGATGGGGATCATAGTATTTCTTTCATCACTGCTCTTCATTTTTTTAAAGACTAATGTTTGCAAAGGATTCTGCACTTTCTGCATCTTCCATTCTTAGTAGCAGCCAAACCAGGATTTTATGCCCTGCAGAGTGTTTTAGCCTAAAGTAGGTCAATATCACCACTGAGAAAAACTAGGTAGGATTAGAAGTTCTGGTTCAAATTGAAAAGATGATCTCCAAAACTCTGAAACACGTTTATCACTAAAGCCCACATAAGAATACATACTGTTTGTAGAAGAGAGACTTTGGGATGTTAGAGGGATGTAAATAATATTTTATATTCATTTTCATGGATTCAGGAAATAATACGAATGCCTAATTTTACACACACACTGTATAGTCTATAAATTCGGTGGAGAAACAAAGATGGGTATGGTTTGTAGTTTCTGCTCTTGCATAGCTCTTTCTCTTAACAGGAGAGACAGATAGGTAAAGAGATAATTACCATATCACAGAGAATCTTAATCTGAAGTTTACTGACCCTTAAGTGGTAAAGGAGACTGTAGCTGACATCTGTGTTCCTATCAAAACAGCATATTAGCTTTCTAAGGGGTCATGCTATACTGCAAGTACATCATCTATTTAGGGAATAAATACTTTGCCTTCTGTTCTTACCCTCTTAGCTGTCACACACACACACACACACACACACACACACAGTACACACACAACAGTGAAATGGATTTGGAAAAAAGTTGGTTCAAATAGGAAAGCATTGCTGTATATAAATCACAGTAGTCCCAAAGAGTAACTCAGATAATTAGAATGTTTTATCTGTAACTGCCCTACTTCTAAAATGCTTGTCCAGGCTACTACAATTCAAACATCTCAGCTATCTAAATACTGCTGATATTTCATTAATTTGGTGAACTTAAAGTCTATTTATTGGCAATCTTCTTATCAGTGCCCTCGGTGAATATTGCTAATGATCAAGAAACTGTTAGTCTGCCTTAATATATGTATGAAATCTTTAACTCCATACTGTAGCCAGGCTCAACCAATTGATCTGTGTTGGTTCATAATATGCTACCTGTTGGTCACTGCTTTTCAATTCTAAGTTTAGAAAAAGAAAATCACACATTTAGGAATTGAGTATGGACTTCAGAATAAATGATAAATGGATTGTCATGTAAGCATATTCTTTCAATAGTAAACATAAAAATAAAAGAGAGTCCATGAATTTGGGGACATTTTTACCTTAGAGGAATGCATTCTGTGAGCACTACCTGTTCTTTATCATTTCCCAAACCTCCACTCTGTGTCAGGCACTGTGTCAGTTCCTGGAGAAATGAGGATGAATACAGTTATGCCCATGGCCTTGAAGACCTTGCAATCTCATAACTGAGACAAATAAAGCCAATAGTTGCGAGACAGTGATATGGGTACTTGGGTGTTGGTAGGTACAAGGCACTATGGGGTCCTTACCACTGTCAACAGGTGAAGATTTTATTGGAATCATTAAGGGATACTTTATAGAAGTGACCTTAAACTCTCTTGAAAGACATTTCAGAGTTAGATAAGAGCCAAAAAAAAAAAAAAAGGAAAGGAGTCCAGGTTAGCCCTGGAGGCAAAAGGGGAATAAGGCCAGTCATACATTCAGGTCTTTCTGAATGCAGAATACTTGTTTGAACCCACAGATTTATATTCAGCAAAAAACTTGAGATAAGTCACTTAAAGCTCTGAGTCCATGTCAAAAATCGTATTCCAACTTCTTTCCCCTGGACAAGTTGTCTTGTCTCCAGTTGCTGAAAAATTAGATTCTGCAGCTTTCTTTCTCCTGTATTGACAAATGGTTAAATGGAAAGGGAGGTCAAAAAAGGAAATCAATGTGATTTTACACAGTCCTCATTACTAGGTCAACCATGTCTTCTGTGTGCATACTCAAGCTGGTTTCCTTGCTCTCAGTCAGGCTTTTAAAAGGTTGCTTGCTGGCTGAACTGTCAGCTCAGGGAGAGAAAAAAATTAGTTTTCAAAATCTGTCTCCAATAAAGAAAAGTAACGGAAAACCTCACACACCACATCTATGATTCTATTTTTAATTATCATCATTAAAGCAAAACCAAGGAGGAACCACTAATTGTCTGGTCCTTTCCATTTAAAATAAAGAACCATGAAGAGTTGCAGCTGGAAGGGTCTTTAGGGATCATCCATGTCAAATATCCTTTCCCCCTTTATTTTATAAAAATGGAAATTGGTGCACAGAAAAGTCAAGTGGCTTGCCCAAGGTGACAAATTAAGCTAATGGCTGAACCTGAGCTGGGTCCCAGTAGAATGTGTTCAGCAGCCTAGGAATTCGAATCTGCAGAGCCAGGGAGAACAGTTATTTTGAGTTACAATTTATTTCTTTAAAAACAAAGCTTAATATTTAACATAAAAATTTTATGTGATATCACCTTGTAGCTATTTATCTGTGGCTTTCTCTCTGTGTGTTGGGTGAGGAGGACATTGGTTCTCAAAACTGGCTGCACATTAAGATCACTTAAAAAAAATCAGTATCCAGTCTCCCCTCCATAGCGATTCTAATTTAATTGGCCTGGGATGGTATCCTAACATCTGTATAGTTAAAGTTCCCTATATGACTCTAATGTAAAGTCAGTATAGAAAACAATTGCTTGGACCCAGCATCATAATGAGGATTCAGTTGTTCACAAACCTGCCCATATTGACATACCACGTTACTGCTAATTATTTACTATTTTCTTCTTATTGACTAATATTTAACTTATGTACATTTATTTTAATTTTATGTCACTCTGACAAATGATAAATACCTACTTTAAAATGAAATAAACATGATATAACCAAATTATGAATATTAAATATTAGATAGATAACATTGCTTATCTGAAACTTTGAGCCTAAAACCTTTCTTTGCTGAACATAGAGATGCCATATATAAGGAAAATGGTTAAGATGGTCACATGACACCAAGACATTCTTCCTGATATGAATGGGTAGATTGACAGAAAAGTGTAAAGGGCATATTTTTCAAAACATGTCTGTTCTCTTACAGTGTTGTCTCACAATACGAGTGGTAAATGTCCCGTACTTTGATAATCTGTGATTTAACATATAGGAGGATGCATGGAATTTTGTCTTTATTTCACGCATCTGCAAACATATCAAGGCACTCACCTTTTGTCTCAGTTTTTCCTGTTTCTTTTAGTGAGCTATGAACCACACTGCACTGCCTAAAGTTGATAATTTCCAACTACATTTAACTCCCTAGGTATTTTGATGCTTCTTTCATGAGAAACCTATAACAAAATGGGGTATGGCAGGTCCACTCCTCTTATTTCCCTCTTCCTTCCAAAATTGCAGAGACAGCCCACTAGATTAGTCATGTACAGGCAAACTGTTTATCACTGGGTTTGAGAAATTTCAGGGAATAATCAAACACAGGAAACAAGAAGTCAAGTGCAAGTTGACTGTATTCTGCTGTCTCAGATGAAGACATTTGAATAAATAGGCCCCCCAGGATGGAAGAGACCTAGAGATATGTCCCTACCAGAAAAGGGACACCGATGACTCAGCCACCACAGCCTGAAGAGGACAGTAGAGGAGGTAGAGGTGATAAGGGAAGGGCAGCGGCAGACACCACACAGAGCATGGGTTACATACATACTCATCACAGTTATATTCCCCCATTTTTTTTTTTTTTTTGGAGAAACTTTTATACTTGGAGACCCCTAGCCAGCCTTCTAACCCACTCCAATGTTCTTGCCTGGAGAATCCCAGGGATGCGGGAGCCTGGTGGGCTGCCGTCTATGGAGTCGCACGGTCGGACACGACTGAAGTCTTAGCAGCAGCTGCAGCAGCCAGCCTTCTCAAGGCAAATGATCAGACTCGCCTCCTTGTGTCTGCAGTCAGTTTACAAGGTTAACCATTTTCATACTGTCTCTGGGTTGTTCTTTACTTTTTTGTCTGTTTATCTTTATTTTTCCCCTCTCTCACCTTCCCCTTCTCTGTTTTTGCTTTTTTTTACTTGTCCAGACTCCAAGACCATCTCCCTCATATACAAATAATTAACATTTGAAGTAATCCTTTGAAAAGATATATGTATACCCTTACCCCCAAAGCCCCCACTTTCCCCACACCCACTCTCCACGAAGTCATCAGTCTCCCTAAATCCTTCCCCCTTTACTCCCTTAGGAGCTGATCTGCATTGTAAGCGGTGCTCAGATTGCTGCAGGATGGATGTGCGGGTCTGAGGTCTCAGATCCCGGGAAGCGAGGTGGACAAGTCAGGGCTGCCTCTTACTCACAACGGCAGGTGTGGTACCCCACAGCTCTATCTCCCTTACAACCTCACCACCAGGCTGAACTGCAGGCGTGCCAGTTCCTCTCACTATTTGGTTTAAGTACACGCCTCACTAGGATACACACTGAACTCATCTCAAGGAAGGAGTCATTCTTAGAGTTAGCAAGGTGCTTGCATCTTCCTTGGATCAGTGGTTCTCAACCTTAGTTACAAGTTCTAATCATCTTAGAACAACAGTACTAATAACTTAGCCCTACTAGAGATATATATGCATACTCAGGATAGAGATTAGCTTAATATTTTAAGCCATCATGTGATTTAAATGCCTAACAAGTTTTATCCCATTATGCTTTGGAATTAGGTGTCTCTATTATTACGTATTAAGAATCATTTAACATATAGTATTTATTTGGTTTCCTTAATTTTTTATTTTGGTTGTGGGCAATGCATGGAGCTATATTGGCTTTTAATGTTCTTCAGTATTTTGGCTACCTGATGCAAAGAGCCAACTCATTGGAAAAGACCATGATGCCAGGAAAGATTGAAGGCAAAAGGAGAAGTGGTGGCAAAGGAGGAGATGGTTAGATGGCATCACTGACTCAATGGATATGAATCTACACAAACTCTGGGAGACAGTGAAGGGTAAGGGAAGCCTGGTGTTTTGTGGTCCATGGGGTCACAGAGTCAGAGATGCTTAGCAACTGAACGATAGCAACAATGTTCTCCAGGTTCCCAAGGAAGAGCTCAAGGCATTATATACATGCATGTATACATACATATAGACATAAACACGCATACACATACATTCTAAAATCCAGCAGGGTCCCCTGTTGCTTTTAAAGGCCAGTGATCTTATGTGGTCTGCTTCTTCAAACTCAACTTACAATCTTTCTTCTTTCCTTCTTAGGCTCCAGACACCCCTAATACCATTTCATTTTGTGGAAAAAGCAAAGCTCCAAACAGTTTTAAAGACTTTGCTCATGTTGTTCCAAAGGCCTGAACAGTCACACCATTTTAGCCTCCTCAAACATACAGACACACATACACACCCTTTGAATGCTCAGAGTCATTCTTCAAATCTCATTTTAACTATTACTTTCTCAAAAAGTCCACCAATATCACGTTTCTCTACCACGAAACTACAATGTAAAGTTGATACAATAACAACCTCTCGCAGTATTGCATCTCAGTGTCACAGGCTTCCAGCACACAACAGGTTTATCCATGTATATTAGAAGAAAGATAAAGGAGGAGGAAGGATGGGTGGGAGAAAGGATGGACAGATGGAAGGAAGGAAAGGAGGAAGGAGGGGCAGTGGGAGAATGAAGGCAGGCAAGCAAGCGTATTCTTGGAATAAGGCACCTCTCCTCTAGACAGGAAATCCAACATGTCTTCTTAAAACACAAATATAACCAAAATAGCAGTTTATTCTTACAAAGTCATCTATCTTGAGAACAGAATGTCTTTGTTAGGCAATAGGTATATTCTGTATAAACCTCTACACTCTCAGACATTTCAATAATGCAGAGTTTCATTTATATCCATTATGAACTTAAAATAATTTTGAATTATTTTTAATTGACTTGATCCTTAATTTATGGTGGTTACTTGACAATGGCCATCATTTCTCTTTCCATTCATAAATCCATTCTACAAAAAACAACTTACACTTTCTCATGTGCTGCTTATATAGAACAGATATTTTGATAACTGTAGCTAACAGCAGTACAATCTGTTAGCACATTTGAAGAGATAAGGACAGAGAGCAGAAGTATTTGGCTTCCTTTTAGGTGAAATGTGGTGGTTGTATGTTTGCAACACAGGCAAAGACAAGCTATTTATTGAAAATCTGGTATCTTATGGCTCAAATGAAGATGAGAATTTTAATATTGGCCAAATAGTCATCACTGTAATGAATGGTACTGTAAATGAATGGAAAGTATTTATTGGTTTGCAGCAGAGCAATGTCTACATTGTATAAAAATTTTAACTAAAATCAGAGTATTCTCACTAGTAAAATGGAAACACAAAACACAAATAAGGATACCACTTTCAAATATTTTTATCTGAGCAGGGGAAGTGAGGGGGCTTGCCCTGTAAGGACATGACTCTGCTAAGGGGTACACAGCTATTAAACTCAGCCCTGCAATGATGAGAAAATATTTTCACTTCCAGAGATAGACGAGTAAGTGTGTGACATACAGAAAAGCAGCTCTATCTTTTGTTTCTTATAAAGAAATTGTACCACTAATGCTCTTTCCACTTGCTGTCTGCCTCTGAAATCCCCTTATCCTCTTCTGATAGACAGACACAAATTGAATTACCAAACAAGCTTTAAAAAAAAAAAAAAAAAAAAAACACCTAGGGGCAACCAGTAACCTCTATTATCAAACACTGTCTCGCCACTGCCATCTTGTGGGCAGGATGCTACCATGCACTTCTTTTGGCCAAATCAGGGAAACCATGTTGGTATCTTCCCAGGATTAAGAGTTAGAAACTGCAAACCAATAGACACTCAAAAGGAACAGAGGGGAAACCTCTTCCACTGAGTTTCTGCTGAATGATACCAGCTGAACTATTATCATGTTTAGATGCATATATATATATATATATTTCCCCCCACCCCCAAACAACTGCTGTTATAGTTAAAGGTCAGCAGAAAAGGCTTCCATTGTTTCTTTTAGTTTGTATATGTTTATATGTAAGTGTACGTGTGTGTGTGTATAAAGTATATGAATGTGTGTGTGTGTGTGTGTGTATATATATATATACATATATTTGTTTATACATAAAGGACTTCCCTGGTGCCTCAGATAGTAAAGCGTCTGCCTGCAATATGGGAGACCCAGGTTCGATCCCTGGATTGGGAAGATCACCTGGAGAAGGAAATGGCAACCCACTCCAGTATTCCTGCCTGGAGAATCCCAGGAACGGAGGAGCCTGGTAGGCTACAGTCCATGGGGTCGCAAAGAGTCGGACACGACTGAGCGACTTCACTTCACTTCATATATTTGTTTATTTGGCTGTGCCAGTCTTAGTTGCTGCTGCTGCTAAGTCGCTTCAGTCGTGTCCGACTCTGTGCGACCCCATAGACGGCAGCCCACCAGGCTCCTCTGTCCATGGGATTCTCCAGACAAGAACACTGGAGTGAGTTGACATTTCCTTCTACAATGCAGGAAAGTGAAAAGTGAAAGTGAAGTTGCTCAGTCGTGTCCGACTCTTAGCGACCCCGTGGACTGCAGCCTACCAGGCTCTTCTGTCCATGGGATTCTCCAGACAAGAGTACTGGAGTTGGGTGCCATTGCCTTCTCCGAGTCTCAGTTGAGGCATGCGAAATCTTTAGTTGCAGCATGAGAACTCTTTGTTGCAGCCTGTGGGATGTAGTTCTCTGATGAGGGACTGAATCCAGGATCTGCATTGGGAGTTATAGCGTCTTAACCACTGGATCACCAGGCAAGTCCTTATATTTATATAACATATGTAAGTTATATATATGCTCATAAGTGTGTATGTGTGTGTGTGTGTGTATATATATATATATATATATATGACTTTTAGTAAATAAGTATTTACTGCAGATTATAAAATAAAACATGAAGCAGTGTCCCCAGGTATATTAAATTTACTATAAACACTTTAATAAGATAATAGGAAGCAATATCATATTATTTTTAAAATTCTGGGAGGCTATACACCCAAACATTCCTTGTAGTTTGATAAGATTATGGGTGACTAATGTTTGTCTTATAACTGCCTATCCTCCTCTCATCTCATCACCTGTCACTGAGCAGGAAAAGCAGTTCCATTGAGACTGGTCATTTACAATGCAGGACCAGGTCTGAACTGCGACTGCAGTGTGTAAAAGTGATAATGAAGTCAGAGACGGCCTGGAAAAAGAGAAGAGACAGGATATGAAATGACTGAAGGCATTTGACTTTGTCCACAATGTGAAAATGAAAAAAATTCCAGATCAAAATGTAGTGGAAAAGAGCTGGGTTGGGTGTCCGAATAACTTGTTTATAATTAAAAGTCTGCTTGAGTATGGGTTAATATTGGGAAAACAGTTTACTTTTCTGGGAGAGTTTCACCATCTGTAAACTGAAGAGGTTAGAACAGTTAACTCAAACTTTTCTGAGCTTTTACGTTGTTTGATGATAAAACTGATGTTGGGATGGGAGTTTCACCATCTGTAAAAGAAGAGGTTAGAACAGTTATCTCAAACTTTTCTGAGCTTTTACACTGTTTGATGGTAAAACTGATGTTGGGATGGGATGTTGGGAGCATAGTTGGCCCAAGTGATATTGTCCTTTGTCTTGGTTGGGTTTTCAGTTACGCGATTATTCTGCAGTTGCAGGAGGTTAACTATTGGGATTAAATGGAGGGCTACTGTGGGCAGACATCTGAGGAAAGGGCTGTGGATGGAGGGAGTCACGAGGGCTGTGGTACCTACAGGTGCTGGGATAACTAGGACCTGGAAGGCAGATGTGAAGCAAGTTTGAGAAGCAGCTCATTTTGTCTTCCAAGGCCCCATCTCTCCATTTAGATGTACAAACTCTATTCCTTATCAAAACTTGATCTCAAAAAGGTATGTTGAGCTAATAACAATAAAGAACAAGTCACCAATGCTACCTTAAAGGGAGGCTTCTTAAGTCAAATTAAAGCTAAAAGTTTCAAGTCAGGGGAAAAAAATAACATCCTGTTGATTCTCCAACAAATCAGGAAAACATTTTTTGAGGTAGGAAAATTCTACTCCACCTGCTCAGACTGGTAGTTATGAGAGGAAATGTCTGTATATCCTCTGTTTATTTTAGTTGGAACCCTTGTCTGTATTTCCACCCAGGGATTTAGAAAATAGGACACAATACATCGATGGTGTCACACGCAATTAGTACCCTGGTGAATTGCTAATGAGGCGACTCCAGCTCCAAAGAGGCATTTTAAATAAGCCCAAGAATATCTCATATCTTCACAAATTGCTCTTATAAATTAATAAGTACATACACATAGCATACAAAAATGAAAATTAATTCTGGAAACAAGGACCATGGGCACACTGAGTTAGGTGCTAAGAATGAGGCAAGGGGGAAGTCCTATGGCCATAGGGGTCACAGAGCTGATCAGCGCGGGAT
This sequence comes from Bos javanicus, assembly GCF_032452875.1. Taxonomy (NCBI): domain Eukaryota; kingdom Metazoa; phylum Chordata; class Mammalia; order Artiodactyla; family Bovidae; genus Bos; species Bos javanicus. The sequence goes on along the minus strand of NC_083885.1, from coordinate 31,280,826 downwards.
CAGATACAGAACATCTCTCTGTGATAGGAAGGTAAGGAGAAAATAAGGTCTGTTTCAGAGAGTCAGGCTCAGAGTCAGGACAGGAAGGATCAGAAGCAGGTGTGATCAGATCTCACAGATGTGTCAGGCTGGTTTTTGAAGGAGCATAGGATTTTCTTTCATAAAAGAAATGGAGCAAAGGCAGGCAGGTAGAAAAGAAAACTGAGGAAAAAGAGAACCACTTCTTGAGGACATAAAATGCTAGAACATACTTCCTAAGAGGTGGAGCTAGAGAGAAAGTTTTGGCCTGAAAATAATTTTGAAGGAAAATTTTACAACTTAATGAGAGGCCCATAGGCTTTTGTAATCAGTTATAAATTGAGGTCCCAACTTGAACCAGTTCCAACATAAGGAAAGGGAAATCACACAAAACAAGCTACCTCTTAAAGTTTTAATGCTGAGAATCCCTTTGGATCGGACCTCATTTCAGACCTGTACCAAATTAAACTGAAACTTTAGAACTTGTGCAGTCCAATGGATATATGTGAGGCAAATAATGTGAGCCATATATGTAATTTTCATTTCTATAGTAGCCACATTAAAAAGCAAAAAATGATGAAATTAAAACCAAATTTAAGCTATGAAATGTATCTAAAATAAACTTTTCTATACAATTATTAGTAGAATATTTTACATTATTTTCTTAAACTAAGTTATTGGGATCCATTGTATGTTTTACACTAACTGCATGTCTTAACTTGAGCTCGTGATACTGCAAATACTCAATAGTTACAAGTGGCTAATATTGGACAATACTTGCTCCTGCTAGTAGAGAAAAGGTGATCAAAAATCAGTTAATTATGATGTTGGCTACATACAAAGTTCCCTTTTAGAAGTTTTTATAAACTTTCTCTCTTTTCGAGTCTGAAAATTTTGCCATAAATGAGTGTTGAATTTTTTCAAATGCTTTTATCTACATTTGTGGACTGGAAAGTTCTTCATTGTTTGCTCTCTCAAATGTTAGATAAAATTCAGCAGTGAGTTATCAAAAATACGAGTAATAAAATGTTTGGTTAAGATTAGTATGCTTTATCTAAAATATTTGACTTGGATTGCATATTACTCTAATCTGGGACTAGAGTTTGCTTTGTGAGGTTTATCATTAGAAATTTAAGGTTGTTAGTCCTCCTATTACTCTTTTCATCTTGCATTAGTCTTGTTAAATCGTGTTTTTATGAACGTGTCCCTTTTTGGTTTCTGGCAGCGACCGCCATGGCCTGTTCATTGCTACAGGCACCAGATGCTCCCCCTTTACTTCTCATCATCACTTCCCTTCTTGGGAGATCACCTATCCATCAATATCTTCAGATTCAACCACCTCGGACTGAGCCCATCAAAGGCTCTGTTGGCAATGTCATTGGGACTATTTGCAGCCTAATTAATCTATCTTTGTGGTACCTCAAAACAGCACACACACCGCCTTAATCGCTACAACCTCACACCCACTGGGGACCACAAACAGAGAATAAGCAGACTGGATGCACCCTGCAAGTCCTGTATTTGCATCATTTACTGCAAGATTAATGAGAGCAGCTGAAAAGCCAGAAGTGTAGAATAAAAACCATAGGTTTGGGTTTTAGAAAGCCTCCCATGCCACTTAAATAGAGTAATAACTTTACCCATAATAGCACAGTCTCTTGGGTAACATTAAGGCTTTTATTTTTGCATTACATTGTTTAGACACATTGCTTACTGTCAATGAAAGCTTGAAACCTGAAAATAATATTGATTAAAAGGAACCTCAAAATGGAAACAAATGTTTCTTTAAATGTTTAAAATGCAATTTTATATGGAGTAATCAAGTTTAAAGTGCATATATGAGTGTGTGTATATATATATATATATATATATGTATATATGTGTGTATATATATGTGTGTGTCAGATACAGTAATTCTGAAAGAATGAATATTTTGATCTTAAACATCTCTGAAAATAACCATAGTAATAAATGACATGGCAAAGAAGAAAATTATTAACTACCCAATAAAATCAACCAGAAAATACAAATCACAATAAGAAAGTAAAGTGAAAGTGAAAGTCGCTCAGTCATGTCCGACTCTTTGTGACCCCATGGACTATACAGTCCATGAAATTCTTCAGGCCATAATACTGGAGTGGGTAGCCTATCCCTTCTCCAGTAGATCATCCCAACCCTGGAATCAAACCTGGGTCTCCTGCATTGCAGGCAGATTCTTTACCAACTGAGCTATCAGGGAAGCCCTACAACAATAAAACCCTCACTGAAAAGCAACAAAATTCTTTGGACTTGACATTAACTCCAGGCTCCTTGAATATGAAGCACTGTCACACCAGTATTTCAGTCTTGTGAAGTAAGCTGTGATGTGTTTCAGTTATTCCAATTATCAAGAAATGGATATCTGCATTACTTAAAGATGTACCAATTTCTTCCTTAAAATAAAATAATCCCTTATTGTAGCATTATTCAATTTTACTTGTGAAAATTCCATTTACTGTTTAAAATGGTATACATGTGGAATAAAGTTGAATCCACATGCAGATTGTGGTTTTCTGATGGAATCTGATGAACACAAAATCTGATGTTTGAAATCATGACATGAATCTAACTTAGGCTTCAACTCCTGATAGGAAGTTGGTTAGAGGAGAGGAATCTTGGCCTGTCTCAACACCAATATCATCATAAGGATCATATGGAGAATGGATGCCAGTGTTAATTGAAACCATCAGGTCTTTCAAAGATGGCCATTTATTTTATTTAAAATTTTTAATAGAGTATAGTTGCTTTACAATGTTTCTATTGTTTAGCAAGGTGAATCACATATCCCCTCTTTTCTGGATTTCCCTCCCATTTAGGGCACCACTGAGCATCAAGTAGGGTACCCTGTGCTATGTAATAAGTTTTAATTAGTTATCTATTTTATACATAATAGTGTATATATGTCAATTCCAATCTCCCAATTCATCCCAAGCCCCTATTCCTCCTTGGTATTCATACATTTGTTCCTTACATCTGCATCTAAACTTCAGCTTTGCAAATAAGATCACATCTGTATCTTTTCTCTAAATTCCACATATATATGTTACTATATTTTTCTTATTCTGACTTACTTGACTTAGTATGACAGTCTCCAGGTCCATCCATGTCTTTACGAATGATTCCATTTCATTCCTTTTTATGGATGAGTAATATTCCCTTGTATATATCTGAAGCATACCTTCTTTATCTATTTTCCTGTTGGGAGACATTTGTTTCCATGTCCTGGCGACTGTAAACAGTGCTGCAATGAACACTGAAGTGCAAGTATCTTTTTGAATTATAGTTTTCTCTGAGTATATGACCAGTAATGGGTTTGCTGGCTTATATGGTAGTTTTATTTTTAGTTTTTTAAGGAACCTCTATATTGTTCTCCACAGTGGCTGTACCAATTTACATTTCCACCAACAGTACATAAGGGTGAAAATGTAAATTTTCCACTTTTCCTCACATCCTCTCCAGCATTTATTCTATATTGAATTTTAGTGATGGCCATTCTGATAGGTGTGAAATGACACCTCACTGTAGTTTTGATTTGCATTTCTCTAATAATTAGTGATGTTGAACATATTTTCATGTGTGTTGGCCATCTGAATGTCTTCATGAAGAAGTGTCTACTTAGGTTTTCTGCACATTTTTTTTGATTTTTATTGAGCTGTTTGTATATTTTAGAGATTAATCCTTTGTCAGTTGCTTTATTTGCAAATATTTTCTCCCATTCTGATGGTTATCTTTTCGTCTTTTTTGTAGTTTCCTTTGCTGTGAAAAGGTTTTAAGTTTAATTAGGTCCCATTTGTTTATTTTTGTTTTTATTCTCATTTCTTTAGGAGTTGGGTCAAAAAAGATCTTGCTGTGGTTTATGTCAAAGAGTGTTCTGCTTATATGTTTTTTTAATTTAATTTTATTTTTAAACTTTACAATATTGTATTAGTTTTGCCAAACATGGCAATGAATCTGCCACAGGTATACATGTGCTCCCCATCCTGAACCTCCTCCCTCCTCCCTCCCCATACCATCCCTCTGGGTCATCCCAGTGCACCAGCCCCAAGCATTTTTTTTTATAGTGTTTGCCCTTTCATTCATGTCTTCAATCCATTTTGAGTTTATTTTTGTCTTTGTTGTTAGGGAGTATTCTAATTTCATTCTTTTACATGTAGCTGTCTAATTTTCCCTGCACCACTTATTGAAGAGCCTATCTTTTCTCCATTGTATATTCTTGTCTTTGTCATAGATTAGGTGTCCATAGGTTGTGGGTTTATTACCGGGCTTTCTATCCTGTTTCATTGATCTATATTTCTGTTTTCATGCCAGTAGATGGCCATTTATTTTTAAAACTACTTGATGCTTCCAATGTTCACAGAAATAGGTCAGCTACCAACTATATCAAAAACATAAGATTACATAGGTGAAATGATCCTAATCAGAAAATAAGCTAAGACGGTTCCAGGGTAACTTCCAAGATATTTATTATTTTTTTTCATTGTATTATCATGATTATATGATATATAAAGTACTTAAGTAAATTTTCAGTTTTCCAATTTTGTGACCAAGAGAGCAAATAATTGGATGCAAAAGACCATACCATGGAAACCTTAGTTTGAGGAAGTTCCAAGATTTGTGGAGAATAAAGCAGATTAGAAGTATCAAGGAAATAACCAGCTAATATAAAAGCATTTATACCATTTGAAATGTGTTTACACACATACACATAAAACAACAGATAAAACCAACTATGTCTTTATGAAGTTTATGTGCTCTGGAGAGAGAACACAAAAACAAATGATTATCATTTTAGGTGCTTTAAGCCGAAAAGGGTAAAGTCCTCTAAATTTTAGTGATCTAAAAAAGAGAGGTGCCATGCAAAAGGTAGAGCATGCTTCAGTGGATGGGGTTATGCTAATAATGTACTTTGAAAAATTCATGATGTATTTTAGGGTAGGCAAGGAATTTGACGGGATAGGGATGAAGGGCCTGAAGGAAGGTTTAAGACAAGGCAAGTAATGATGTAATAGGTCTTATGTGGTATTCTGTAAGGTTAGTATTCCTACTGTGGTCACAAGTAACCACTAAGTAACCTCAAGCAGTGGAGTATCATACCAGCTTCATGTGTGGTAACATAATTTTGCCTACACTGTAGGGGGGCTTCCCTGATAGCTCAGTTGGTAAAGAATCTGCCTGCAATGCAGGAGACCCCAGTTCAATTCCTGGGTTGGGAAGATCCCCTGGAGAAGGGAAAGGCTACCCACTCCAGTATTCTTGAGCTACCCTGGTGGCTCAGCTGGGAAAGAATCCGCCTGTAATGTGGGAGACCTGGGCTCGATCCCTGGGTTGGGAAGATCCCCTGGAGAAGGGAAAGGCTAGCCTATCCTGTATTCAGTATAGTCCATGGGGTGGCAAAGAGTCTGAGCACTCTCACTTTCATTTTACCATGTGGGGAAGGGATTTGAGGGTAATTAGATGGGAGATACAAGGCCATTCCGTGCCTATTTCATGCATTTTGGACAAGAAATGATGTTCCTAAAACTGATCTCATACAGTAGAATAGAGGGTTGTAAGTATAGATGAATAAAATGACTCCAATAACCTAAACAATTGGATATAGGGTGAGAGAGAGATTTTTAAAGATAACACTTCTACCCTTTTGCTAAAAGAGATTTACTGGATGTTCCATGTGACTACAGGTGCATATTAGATTTGGTGATACACTATCATAATATCATCTGCTAAACAAACACATTCTCTTTGAATTATACCAAAAATTCTACAATAATCTTGTGCAAAACTGTATTCTCATATTGGCTAGAAAGGTAATTTCCTCTCTTGGAACTACAGAATTCAAGGCATTTTTTATTGAAATTACTGACCTTTGCCATAAAATGTTTCAGGAAATAATCAGCACTCTTAACGACAGAGGTTTTTCTTTATTTTTTAAGGTAGCATCTTCTAAGCACTGGCACAAAAATTATATGTCCCATATAATGTGGGTGTTCTGACAGTGCAGTCAAGTTAGATTAATTGTAATAAACAAAAACTGTCACTAAAGCTCTCAGCTTATGCCATCTAATATTGTGTGAATACATTTTATTTCCTAACATTATGAAACAGCCAAGAGTATAATAAATTACTTACCTAAGTCCTTTGAGGATTTTTGCATAATTTACCAAAACAAATTGATTTTAGCGGAAAAGCTGCTAATTTACATGGGTAGGAAGTGTTTTCCTTGGTGTGATGAATTTAATTTCAATTTCCCTGTTTGCATGAATTCACTCCAGTAATTCATCACTGTTAGATTAAACTACAACTATGTTTCACTTGAGTAAGTCTCTAACATTCAATATATATGAATGAAAATAAATTGCCTTTATAGCATGGCTATATATTTGTGTATGTGTGTATGTGTATATATGTATATATATACATGTGTGTGTGTGTTATATATATATATAATACATTATTGATAGCTTTTAAATAGAGTAAGTAATTTTTAAATGGATATACAATGATTTTTAAATATGAACAAAGTAGTTCAGTACCCTTATTAAGTTGTATTTCAAGGTTTGTTCTTATAGGAGATATACATTTATAGGGTACTGGATATGTACCAATTTACGACCTGGATGTTTTATATTTGTCATGTTATTATACTTTCTAACGTCTTCATGAAGTAGGATTTATTGGCCTCTTCTGGAAATAAAGGACTCTGAAATCAGGAAAGGAAAAGCTCCTCACCTCTCTTTGTATTATAACTGGAGCCTCATTGAGTCAAGGCATCTGCCTCCAGTTACGTGTCCTTTCTTTTCTCACATAAAGTATCTGTCACTTAAGGTCCATAGATTGCCACTACACATATGCCTGCATATTGATGAATACACACATATATATATGTATGTGTATGTATATATATACATACATACCTTTAAAAAAAAACAATTACTCAGATTTCATAGAACATTCTTAGGGAATTAGCAGACTTGAACATATTCTTGTGACATACCACATAAGACTGATGCCTTCAAATTTTACTGTAATAAAACTAGATAACTCTTATCTACTGCTAAAAACAAACCAAAAAACCTAAAAGTTAATAGCTTGTGTGTGCATGCTCAGTTCTGTCCAACTCTTTGCAACCTCATGGACTGTAGCCCACCAGGCTCTTCTGCCCTTGGAATTTTGGGTTGCCATGACCTCCTCCAGGGGATCTTCCTGACTCAGGGATAAACCTGTATTTTTATGTCTCCTACACTGGCAAGCAGATTCTTTACCACTAGCGCCAGCTGGGAATCCAAAAAGTTAGTAGCTTAAAACAATGTATTTATTATCTCAGACAGTGTTTTAGGGTCAGAACCTTAGAGTGGCTTAACTGAGTGGGTTCTGGTCTAGAGTCTCTCACAAGGTTACAGTAAGCTGCTGGATTGGCCCAACTGTAGTCACCTCAGGGTTTAACTGAGGCTTAAGACTTAACTGCCAAGCCCATCCATGTGGTTGCCATGCCTCATTTCCTCACTGGCTTCTGGCCATCGACTCTGTTCCCTGCCAAGGGAGGCTCTCCATAGGAAGCCTAAGTGTCCTTAGGACATGGCAACTCGCTTTGCCCACAGTGAGGGCTCTGAGGGAGCTGGCTAGGAAGAGAACGTCCTCGATAGAAACTGCAGTCTTTTATAACCTAATCTGAAGTGACATACAATCACTGCTGTTGATCACACAGACCAGCACTGGTAAAATGTGGGAGGAATCCTTACAAGGTCTGAGCACCGGGAGGCAGGCATTAGTGAGAGGAGTCGGGGAGGCTGGCTACCCCAAGTATCAGTGTGTACATTTCCACTGCAAAATAAAAATGTCATAGCTAATATCAAATAGTCCATTCAAAGACAGTCTGTCTCTAAAACTGCCAAGGACTTCTTCAGTGGCTTAGAAATAATGTTGCTCTCTCCGCATGTAAGATCTGGACAATTAACTTAATGCCACAGTGAAAATGTGTGATGAGACATAATGTTAACTGAGGGACAAGCTCTTTTGACCTGAAAATATCTAAGTGTTCCAGAAGCTATGTGCGAAAACACTTCATAAAATGTGCTCCATTTTTTGATCCTTTTGAGAAGCAGAGAACATTTTACATAACTCTGGCAGTAAGAAAAGTTAGCTATCACATCAGATCCAACAGCATCTCAGTGAAAAAAAGGCTTTGAATTTCAGCTAACGTAAAACTTGATTACAGTGGTTTAAACACCCAAAAGGAGGGAGGTCGCTGTTGGCCTGAGTTCAGGTTTTGCTTATCTCTAATTCTCTTGAGCTTTTCCCCAATGCTTACATTTTCATAATGTCCACCCATCTGTTCCAGCTGCAGGTATCATTTCCAGTTTCATGACTGGCATTAGGTAGGCAGTATAGTGCCAGCTACAACTTTTGATTTTATTAGGAAAGTAAAAGCTTTCCAAAAACAGCAGATTTCCAATTTACCTTCTTTGTCAAAATTAACAAGAACATGGTGAGTAATAATAATAGGCTATACACATACAGCACTTACTATATGCTACAGGCCATTCTAAGTATATTTTACATAATAACTCATTCAAATATCTACCTCACTGTAACCAGATGAGTAGATGCTCTGGTTATCTCTTATTCCACAGAAGAAAGAGGAAAGTCATGTTTTGCTCAGTGTCACACAGCTTAGTGAGTGGGTGAGATGGGATTTAAACTCAAAGATTTGCTTCCAGAATGCATCCTGTTAATTATAATCCTAGAGAAATATGTCACCCTTCTCTGACTGTAGAGAGGGAGGGGTTGTGCATAATAAGCTTTTTCCAGCCATTTAAGTGGAGGTAGCATTAGAGGGAGAAACGCATTAGAGAATGGGAGTTAGGTCTGCCAAACAATCTTGTCTGCTGTGATATGTTACCATCATGTGTCTGTTAACCCTGTTTAAGGTTAGATTTTTTTTTCATATATATGATGGTGGAAAAATGGATGCTTTACTCATTTTAGGTCACACAACATTAGTCATTTTTAGGTCAACTAGGAGCTGCAAACTCTTTTTTGCTAATTGTAATAACAGATATAATTTTTCTAAGGTACTATTCTGAAGAGATAGTATAAATGAGAGATGATTATATTTCCTTAATTATTTGGCAGATTAAAATACAAGTACTTACAGTTGCATCAGCTTTTACATTTTAAGTTCAGTAAGAACTGATTTTTAGGTCCTTTCACTGTCTCATGGTACAGAATGCCTCTTCTTTCTAATGTGCAGCATTTGGTGTCCACTGGGAAGTAACTGGACTAGGGAACCTTAAGGACATTTTTCCCTCCAGAGGGCTCTAGTCACATGTCCCAGTAGTGGGCCACCCACTTTCTTGCTGAGCTCTCATCATAAACATTAGAATGGACATCCCCCTGCTTTCCAAACAAGCATAGTGTCACTCCTGCCCATGAAGGACAAATTTTGAGGCATCTTCAGTATCTTCCAAATATTAATTGAATGACATTTGCTCTTATTATTAATTACTGGAGCAAGAGACAAATTACGGGAAGAGGTATTAACAATAGAAACCAAGTTACTGGAACCTGCAGATATATACTTGCTCAATGACCCATATTGTCCACATTAATAGTCGTGCCTTAACACTGAACGGAAGGCCTTACTTTCTCAGAGCTGACATCATTAGGACTGAGTTGTGATTAAATACTCAATGGGAGGTGCCCAGAACTCAAAAACAGTGACAGGCAACAGCCTCACCAGTTATTCTACTCATTCATATGTATTACAGCATGCAGACAAATTCAGAGTGGCCTTTAACTAAATAAAGAATATTTAGTGAACTCCAATTTTATGCAGAATACTACACTGCAAGAAGATTTAAAACATATTTCCAATTCTACCTGGGACTGGGGACAACGAACCATGGAAAGACAAATAACAATAGGTTCAGAATGGCAAGGAAATCACAATTTTGCAGTGGGTGTAAAGAGGTTGAAGATGGCATCACAAAACCAATTAATGGCAACAGATAAGTGTAAAGGGCTAAAAATAGCACAAATAGGATGGACAAGTGATCATCAAGGGGAAGCTTTCAGAGAAGACAGGGTATTTTTTTTTTTAAAACTTTACAATATTGTATTGGTTTTGCCAAATATCGAAATGAATCCGCCACAGGTATACATGTGTTCCCCATCCTGAACCCTCCTCCCTCCTCCCTCCCCATACCATCCCTCTGGGTTGTCCCAGTGCACCAGCCCGAGCATCCAGTATTGTGCATCGAACCTGGACTGGCAACTCGTATTTAAATTACATGGAAAAGTACAATGTCCAGAGGAAGAGAAAGGAAAAGACATTATTAATTAAAGACTATTGCACATGCTTAGGATAAAAGCAGAGAAAAACACTACACATGAAAAGTTAGTGATATGGCTTAAGTGGACTGTAGGGTGTTTGAGAGCAAGCAGAAGACAGGCATTAGAGTCTGCAACATGAATCTGCCATGATGGTTTAGGCATGGCTTTAACAAGGTTTTTTGTTTTGTTTTTGTTTTTGTGTGTGTGTTTGTTTTTTTTTTTTTTTTAGTCTTCAAAGTCTGTCAGTATCTCACAGGTCATCTTAAAGTCTAGAAGGATATAATGCATTCATTTCTGCAAGTTTCAATCAAGCATGCTTAGATTGATGCTCAAGGAGAGATAGAAAGGCAGCTTGATCTATTCCTCAAAGTTCCCTTCTGGCTTCTATGATCACAAACATGGAATATGCTGATCATTGGAATCCATCATATTCATTTTCTCTAAGAAGAGTACTGCATGATAAAAACAATTGCAAAATTGCTAGTATTTTTATGCAGATCCCTAAGCATGAAAATGTTAGGAATTACTTTCTAGGTTAAAAAGAAAAACCTATAATAACTTAATCTGCACAGGACTTCTGCATAGACATATAATGAGATGGGTATTGGCAGAGTGCTGTGCTTATTTAGCTGTGGCCTTATAAAAAAAACCAATCATTTGCATATTCCTCTCAGTTAAGTATTATACTGACATACTTAATTAAAACCATAAAGGGCACTGACAATATTTCATTCTTTTAATGAAAGAGGAAACATATTATACAGTTCAGACTGTCTCTGTAGTTAATTTGTCCTGACTTTTTACTGCTCAAACTGTGCTCCTTCTATGAATGTTGTCAATTAGGATGAAAAGAAGGAAAATTAAAGTCGCTCTTGAAAATGCACTTGTGTTTGTTTGTGGAATCTGTGTACATTCAGAAAGTTGTGATTTGCATATTTCATGTATAATTAAGCCCAGGAAGAGTGAACACTGGAGAGAGTAGGCAGTTTCACACTCTACAAGCATCTTCCTTGTCATTATTGGGAATTCAGGTTTGAAGACATGGTTCCTTCTTCAAAACATTACCTACCTTTTTTCTGAGAAAAATGCCGTAAGGAATATAAAAAATTTCCATTGTGTATATCTAAATACATTTATGGATATATATTATGTGACAGTGATGGGGTAACGTGTGTTGAGATAAACTAAGTGTAACCAAATGTACACTGGACATGGAAACTTGAGCATGAATCACACTTCCATTATATTTATGAAAGGCTTCTACAAGTCACAGCTATATCATCAATAAAATGTAAGTAATGGCACACAGTCCACTGACTGAAACAACAAATGGAGAATGTCAATCACCTAAGGTACACGTAAGCACGTGGTAAACTGGTCCACACCAAACAATATAATATAAATGGTATACACCACCAGTGTAATAGTATTTTTCTGATATTGCAATCTTTTTAAATCAAGGAAGGGACAAAATAAATACTGCTGCCCGAAAGAGGCTCACAAGTCTAGTGAGAAAGAAGAGACAGTATAATTCAAGTAGAATGAAATATGTACTATATTTGTGTATATTAGAGGAATAAAGCAAGTATGTAACTATGGTTAACCTGCCTATAGCTCATTTTGCTTCAGTGAATGGACCTCTTTGGAATAAGACCACTGGGGTAGATCAAGACCAGAGGAAGTAAAATTTAATTCCCAAGGAAGAACTCAGGACATTTTCATTTGAACCCAAGATCGAAGAAATGGGATTTTAATATTTTCAGAAAAGTAAATTTGTAGCTCAATCTTCCAGCTACATTAGCATCAAGTTTCTACATGGCTGCTTCTGGTTTTGTGTTGGCTCCTTTTTGAACTGCTGTGAATAGTTTACTGTGGAACACCTGTAGTGAGCTCCACTAGGAAAGAAAAAGGTATATATATATAAATATCTTCCTCCCACCCTCAACCTTTGTCTCTTTATAATCTCACTGACATGCACACGTATACTTACACCATTTTTGTAAGGTATTGTGTGTGTTTGTGCGCTCAGCTGCTAAGTCATGTCCAATTCTTTGTGACTCCACGGACTATAGCCCACCAGGTTCCCCTGTGCATAGGATTTCCCAGGTAAGAATACTGGAGCAGGTTGCCATTTCCTCCTCCAGGGGGCCTTCCCAACCCAGGGATCAAACCTGTGTCTCCTGTGTCTCCTGCATTGGCAGGTGGATTCTTTAGTACTGCACCACCTAGGAAGTATACATTCTCTATTTTATTGACTTTTTGAAATTCAATATTGACTTTCTGAGATTTAAATCTGAAAGACAATTATTGACTTACTGGTATGTTTAAAGCAATTTCTTAAGGCAACAGATTCTAAGTACCATATCTTTCAGCTAATCAATACCTGCAGGGGATTTACTTTAATAACTTAGCATGCATTCTCTTTTCTCCTTACTGGGCATATCTGGGTGCAGTTGACAGGCTTTCTTAAACTGAATTGAACTTTGGGCTGCTGACCAATGTGTTTCCTTCCAAATAAGATTATATGATGGTATCCATCATGTCTGGCTCATCATTGTGTGTAATGACAGCATGGCATGTTGTCATATCCTTCAAATGATCAGTCCTGATTGGGTCTAGAGATGGCCTCTGACTAAGACAGTAGACAAGAAAAGGCTGCCCTACTCTGTAATCTGAGAGCTGAAGCTGACATATGATATCCCAGGCAAGAAGGCAAGCAACAGCACACACAAACAAATCCATTAGGTGATCATCTAATACATGGGATCAGGAACATGATCAACTGCTGAAATTCATAAGACCTGAAGTCAACACTCGAGACAAAGCTAATAGACAAGTATGATGAATACACTCAATTATCTATAATTTTAAACTGCATGTAGAATTGCAATTTGAGGTTAGCTGGACCATGTCTGTTTTTTGCAGCACCTTGTCTGCTCTGGGGAACTGCCATGCCATAACTAAAACAGCTGGAATTTTCAAGCAACATTTAAATGGTTTTCAGCAACACTGAGGCCAAGTTGCTCCAGATGTGGGTAAGGGGACAACCTCTCCAAAGTCTCTAGCATTTGTTCTTCTTACCTAGACTAATTTTGCCTCTATTCCAGGTGAAGGTACTGTCAGTTCCAGGGAAAGAGTCTAACAGATGGTATTAGTAGTTGGAGTGTGAGATGGATTGGGCTCCCAGGATCTTCAGGATAGTGTCTTCAACAGCAGCAGCACTATAGTCACTGAACAATTACGAAGACACAGGTATTGTGGAAAGTACTTTAAAGAAATAGCTCACATAATACTCCAAAAAAACTCATGAAGGAGTGAGTGTCTACTGCTAGTCTCATTTCATATGTGAGAAAACTTAGGATTTCAGACGTCTTCCTATAGTCAAACAGTTAAGATTTTATTGAAAGAGAATACAGAACAGATTCTATATTCTACAATGCTATATAGTTAATATTTGGTTATTTGATCATTTTTAGGGCTTTGATCTGAAAATGTAAAAAGAATTTCGATACAACACAACTGACTTTGTGAGCTACTTCAGATTCTATATAACCTAGCCCGAGTTCATAAGATGCCACCTGCTTCCTTTGCTATTGCTGACACCTGAGGTTTGCATACCACACACAAAGGTGTTCTGGAGTGCTATGAGACTACACAGGGGGTTCAAAAGGATATTTTACAATTTTAACCAATAGTTGGCATCTGTTAGACATTTACCCCAAACTATAAATCCTAGGTTTACAGATTTCATGATTTAAACATTATTTTTTTTTTCCTCTGTACTGTCCTGTAGGATGAGGAAAGCCCCCAGGGAGAGTGGGAATGCCAAAGGAGTGGGCCCTGGAGGAGAGAAAGGAAAGATTTCCCAGTGGAGGGGAGGTATATATCTTTTGGTGACATCTTATTGCTGCAAAAGCACCATGAGAATCAATGTGAATAATAAATGAGAATGATGATATGCAGTTCAATTCCAAGGCTTGAAAACTGTACAGCACACATCATATTAGTAATTGTAATTAGTTAAGGATGAAACTCTACTGTTATATCTTCTTTTGATTTCCATGTATTTTTAAAAAATGACCACTAATCTATCAGGACATACTTACTACACTATTTGATCTAACCGTGTAATAATATGAATTGTTAGATATTTCTTCTGCACACAGGCACCATGGAAAGATTTCTGAGACAAGACCATGGAAACTGAGAAATGTTGGCAACCTGTGAATGGTCCTTGTTTTGGGCTTCCCAAATCTGAAACTTTGAGCCCCCTATGTTAAGTCTTATCCATGTAGAACTGCCTTTATTACTTTCAGTGAAAACTGTTAGTTGCTCAGTCATGTCCAACTCTTAGCAACCCCATGGTTTGTACCCCAGCAGGCTCTTCTGTGCATGGAATTCTCCAGGCAAAAATACTGGAGTGGCCAGCCATTCCTTCTTCAAGGGATCTTCTGACACAGGGATTGAACCTGGGTCTCCTGCATTGCAGGCAGATTCTTTATTGTCTGAGCTACCAGGCAGTCAGTCATAAGTGGCCACCAAAGCTCATATGCCACAATTTAGTGCAGTGGAGTCCATTCCCTGTTGGGTAAACCTTGGCCAGTGTTAAGTGGCAGTTTGGGATAGGGCTACACACAAATTTCTGCTCCTTTCTCTCTTCATGGACCCTACAAGATATGTTTTTTCATGTAGCCCTTCAAAAGTTATGCAAGCCACATTGAACTGCTGTGTATCCTTCAAACTCACTGTGAGGAGGTGGCCAGAACACAAGGTAGGACACTACAGAGATTCTCATCTCGTATTGACTCAGTTTTCTCTCTCATCACCCTTCCTGTCCTGGTTTTGAACCTTTCCAATACAGTGTTCAGATTAGATCAGATCAGATCAGTCACTCAGTCGTGTCTGACTCTTTGCGACCCCATGAATCGCAGCACGCCAGGCCTCCCTGTCCATCACCAACTCCCGGAGTTCACCCAGACTCACATCCACCGAGTCAGTGATGCCATCCAGCCATCTCATCCTCTGTCGTCCCCTTCTCCTCTTGCCCCCAATCTCTCCCAGCATCAGAGTCTTTTCCAATGAGTCAACTCTTCACATGAGGTGGCCAAAGTACTGGAGTTTCAGCTTTAGCATCATTCCTTCCAAAGAAATCCCAGGGCTGATCTCCTTCAGAATGGACTAGTTGGATCTCCTTGCAGTCCAAGGGACTCTCAAGAGTCTTCTCCAACACCACAGTTCAAAAGCATCAATTCTTCAGCCCTCAGCCTTCTTAGCACTCTAATATTTCCCCCAGTCTTGCTGTCTCAATGACCCAACCTAACACAGTATCATTGTTGACTGCAACCAACAAAAGAACCATGTGAATTAATTGATAGTCATGAGACTATGTAGCTTCTCAAAATATTAAGACCAGAAAACAAGTTTGGCTGTTTCCCCAAAATTTTGTTTGGGAAAATTCCCAAATGCAATCTTTTATCAGTCCTTGGAATCTTTCCTAAAACATCCACACTCACATAGATACATCAACACATTTAAATAACATCCAGCTGACCACATTCTAAAGTATCTCCATTTTAGTTTATTGAGAACTTTAACAATACAGTCACTCTATGGTTGTCTTAAAATTAGTGCATTAAAAACAGTCAAATTGATCAAGTTTCAACTTACTTTATTCTTCTGACTTTAAAGAACATTTTACTTTTGCTAGTAATGTCAGATTAAATCCAGAAAGAAAGCATACAGCATCTGTTCAGCTATCTTTTCACACTGGTAACCAATGTAGGCACTAGAAGTATGTTATCATATTGATACTCAGGACTGTCTTATAAAAAGTGTGTTAGTCGCTCAGTTATGTCCAACTCATTGTGACCCTATGGACTGTAGCCCACCAGGATTCTCTGGGCAAGAACTGGAGTGGGTCGCCATTCCCTTCTCCAGGGGATCTTCCTGACCCAGGGATCGAACTTGAGTCTCCTGCACTGCAGATAGATTCTTTACTGTCTGAGCCAATTTTATGAAGTAGGTAATATTTTATGCAGGGCAGCACTGGGGTCAGAGCTTATATGTGCATGAGGCTTCAAAGTAGGAAATGAACAATTTGGTTTCATACCCTGGTTTTATCTGACTGTTTCAAGACAGGGTTCTATAATGAGCACTTTTGGAGTTATTGAAAGGTTGGAAACTTTGAATTATTAATAATCAGCTTATACAACGCTTTCTGATAATGAGCCCCACATGATAAATTAGCTCATTCATTATGTGGGAATTCAGTCTGCCACCCAGGACAGAAAAGATACAGATGCACTCTCCTTATTCACTGCCCCTACAGAGTTCCTCCACACAGAGCATTCCCGCAGACTTCTGAGGCAGTGAACACAGAGAGCATTAAAAGGCCACAATCTGATCTTGCTTTAACCCCCTGTTGTGCTAATCTGAACTCCCTTGAAGCTCCTGTGAATTCAATATGAGCTCAAAGTTGAGTTCAGCTTCTCTAAGGGAAAGACCGTGCTTAGAAACTGGAGCCCAGTCAATGGTTCTTTCTGTATGTCTACCCAGTGGAGTTCATCTACTTAAAAGTTTGAAGTCGATATTTTTGAGCTTGAATTCTTCAATCATCAATCAATGTTTGTTTTTTGTTTTTTTTTTCCCCAGTATAAACACCCTTCTAAACTGATGTGCTACTGCAGCAGCATTTATACTCAGTTCTTTCAGAAACCAGTTTGGTTAATGATCTTGATTTAAAAATCATCCCTGCTAACGACCACTGATGTTTTACTCTTCACGTTTCAGATTTCATGAGAGCTTCAACATTTGATCATGCTGTTGGTAATAAAAGTTCTCATTACAGAGAGAGACTGGATTCTCAGATTTCTGTATGCTGATCTACTCTGGTTTGTCACCAAAGTCATTAAGACTGTGCTTAAAGTTAATTCTCCTGATTGTCAAATTTGACAAAAATGGAATTTTTGTTTTGTTTCAATTACAAACATTCTTGTTTGTAATTGAAAAATAGTTGGTTTACAATATTGTGTTAGTTTTCAGGTGTACAGAGAAGTGATTGTTATCTATCCTTTTTTAGTTTTTTTCCATTATACGGTAACACAGGATATTGAATATAGTTCCCCCTGCTATAAAATAGGTTTCTGTTGCTCATCTATTTTATATATAGTAGTATGTATCTGTTGATTCTAAACTCATAATTTATCTCTCCCCCAACTCTGCTACCCCCTTTGGTAAAGACAAGTTTGTTTCCTATGTCTGTGAGTCTATTTATATTTTATAAATAAGTTCATTTGTCTCATTTTTTTTATTTCACATATAAGTGATAATATATATTTGTCTTTGTCTGACTGACTTCACTTAGAATGATAATCTCTAGGTCTAACAATGTGCTACAAATGGCATTATTTCATTCTTTATTATGGCTGAGTAACAGCCCATTATATACATATATATGTACATATATATATATAATATTCACACACACACACTACATCCTCTTTATCCATTCACCTCTGACACATTTTCTTTTGCACCATCTGGTAAATCCCATTGACCATCTTCAATAATGGGTATATGCTGTCACTATTCCTCTCTCATGCCCTCTAATTATGAATATTGCTTTTTTCTGCTTTTGGATCCAGGATAGGATGACATTAAGACAAAATAGATTAATTTATTCTATGCTCAGCACATTAATATATGGTAGCTAAAAGTGTCTTGCATAAAGTACCTTCTACATACACGCAGATGTCATAATTATCATGCCTAGTATTGTTCCTTTTATTTACTTATTTTTTTTTCTCCAAAGGCAAACATTTTGCAGGGCCCAACCAGCAAGAGAATAAGATAGCTACAGCAAAACTGGCTAAGAGAAAAAAGTCTACCTTTAAAATAAAATGAAACAAAATAACAACCTCCTCACCCTATCACTACCCTGAAGAATTATAGACAAAAATGACCCACAAGAGTTAAAAGAAAAGTGATGTTACTGAAATTACCACCATATGAGTTGCACTCTTTTGAATGCACATTAGCTCAGAAGTGGTCAGCTTGATTGTTCAGCCATTATGGAAACAACGTGTGTTGGACTGAATGTCTGTGTCCCCCTGAAATCCACATGTTGAAGCTCTAAGCCCCAGTGTGATGCTTTCTGGGAGTGTGTGTGATTATATAGAGATGAGGTCATGAAGCTGGTGGTGGCGGGAGGGGGACTAATATCCACATGGGAAGACAAAGATACCAGAGTTCGCTCTCTGCCAAGTGAGGACCCAGTAAGAAGACAGCTAAACAGCTGTCTGCAAGCCAGGGAGAGGTCCTTCATCAGAATCTGACCAGTTGGGACTTCCCTGGTAGTCCAGTGGTTAAGAATCCACCTGCCAGTGTAGGGGACACAGGTTTGATCCCTGGTCCAGGAAGATCCCACATGTCCGTGGGGCAAGTAAGCCTCTGCACACAAGGTACTGAGCCTGTACCCTAGGGCCTAGGAGCCACATGCCTGAAGCCCACATGCCTACACCCATGTTGTGCAACAAGAGAAGCCCCCACAAAGAGAACCCTGTGCTCCACAAGGAAGAGAAGGCCCTGCTGGCAGCAAGGAGAGAAAACCCATGTGTAGCAATGGACATTCAGAGGTTCCAGACCTAAGAGAGAGAGATTTCTGTTGTTTAAGCCACCTAGTCAATGGCATTTTCTTAGGGCAGCCAGAGCTGACGAGAACATAAGGGACTGAGGGTAAGAAAACACAGTGTGGGCTCATGGAAACCAAATATGCTAACCATTGTGCTGCTTTTCCAATGATTCCTGGCTCTAGCGACCTCAGGAGCAGATGCATATTTCTCCTAAACCAGACATTAAGAATACGGGTTCTAGATTGGACTCCCAGAGTTGAATCCTGCCTCTTCCACTGTCCAGATCTGCAAATGAAGTAAGTTACTTAATGTTTCTGATCTTCAATTTCCTCCATGTTAACTTTATTGTATTTGTGAAACACATTTTATTTATATCTGCTTTTCTCTATATTTTTGTCTTCCTTTCTCTTGTTCTATCTTCCTTTGAGTCTAGCATACAGACTAGTTCAGGAAAAAAATACTTCTGGTTAATTTTGTTAGGTTTTATATAGAATATTTCCACTGGGCAGATTTTGAGTACAGATCACCCCATAGGCTATCAACCTATATGCCCAATCTATAAATCATTTTGTTATAAAACATGGTCCACCAAGTTGAATTCATGATGCTAGGGCCACATGGCAAAAAGCATTATGTTCTACACATGAGATATTGCCTCTGTACATTTTTTTAATGAATTACACTGGAAGTTAGAACGTCACAGCTGCCTCCCTGGTACAATCATCAATCTTGCTGGATGATTACAATCATTGCAGATTTTCAACATTCTGATTACAGTAGTGAGGAGAAGTTACAGTCTTCTCCTAGTATTGGGCTTCCCTGGTTCCTCAGCAGTAAATAATCCCCCTGCCAATTCAG
Source organism: Bos javanicus (assembly GCF_032452875.1). Lineage (NCBI taxonomy): Eukaryota > Metazoa > Chordata > Mammalia > Artiodactyla > Bovidae > Bos > Bos javanicus. The sequence goes on along the minus strand of NC_083885.1, from coordinate 31,260,952 downwards.
GAGACACAGGTTTGATCCCTAGATCAGGGAGATCCCCTGCAGGAGGGCATGGTAACCCACTCCAGTATTCTTGTCTGGAGAATCCTATGGACAGAGGAACCTGACAGGCTACAGTCCATTGGGTTGCAAAAGAGTCAGTCATGATTCAGCCACTAAAGATCAAAACAAACTCCCAGTATTATTTGCCAAACTTAATTTAAAGAAATTTGTGTTAAGAATTAAGAACTTCGGGACAGAATCTAGATTCATTTTGAAAAGGAAGGCATGGAGAAAAATGATGGTTTAGGAGAAGGAAATGGTAACAAAGATAAAGGTTACGTACTCTTGAAAAAACTTAAAATATGATAGGGCTAAGCACAAAGCAAGGAGACAAATATCCAAACAGCCATGTCAATCCATCAATCAGTGACTCTCCTGGGACCAGATCAGTAACAGGCAAAATACTGATTTGTGAGAGAGACAAAGACTGTGTGTGTGTGTGTGTGTGTGTGTGTGTGCACATGAGCGCACACACATGTGAAACAGAAAGGAGTAAAAAAGTCAGTGTTCCTCTGGTGCTACCTATAGAAACTCAAGAGAGTTCAATCACTTTAGGTCTTATATTTGCTTCCTAGCTTGGAAATCATTTTTAAGAAGATAGGAAGAGATAGCATCTAAGAGCTATATTAAAAATGAGCATCTTTATAACTTAAATAAGACATGGGATTTAAGTTACAACCTAGTGACCACAGTTATTAACACTATATTGTATATTTGAAAGGTGCTAAGAGAGTAAATCTTAAAAGATCTTACCACAAGAATAGAATTGTTACTATGTGTAATGACAGAAGTTAACTAGACTTATTATGACAATCATTTTACAATATATACATATATAGCCAAACATTATACTATACACCTGAAACTAACATAAGATTCAGTTCAGTCGCTCAGTCGTGTCCGACTCTTCGCGACCCCATGAATTGCAGCACACCAGGCCTCCCTGTCCATCACCAACTCCCAGAGTTCACTCAAACTCATGTCCATCGAGTTGGTGATGCCATCCAGCCATCTCATCCTCTGTCATCCCCTTCTCCTCCTGCCCCCAATCCCTCCCAGCATCAGAGTCCTTTCCAATGAGTCAACTCTTCTCATGAGATGGCCAAAGTACTGGAGTTTCAGCTTCAGCATCAGTCCTTCCAATGAATACCCAGGACTGATCTCCTTTAGGATGGACTGGTTGGATCTCCTTGCAGTCCAAGGGACTCTCAAGAGTCTTCCCTAACACCACAGTTCAAAAGCATCAATTCTTCAGCACTCAGCTTTCTTCACAGTCCAACTCTCACATCCATACATGACCACTGGAAAAACCATAGCCTTGACTAGGTGGACCTTTGTTGGCAAAGTAATATCTCTGCTTTTTAATATGCTACCTAGGTTGGTCACATTTTCCTTCCAAGGAGTAAGCGTCTTTTAATTTCATGGCTGCAGTCATGATCTGCAACGATTTTGGAGCCCAGGAAAATAAAGTCTGCTACTGTTTCCACTGTTTCCCCATCTATTTCCCATGAAGTGATGGGACCAGATGCCATGATCTTAGTTTTCTGAATGTTGAGCTTTAAGCCAACTTTTTCACTCTCCTCTTTCACCTTCATTAAGAGGCTTTTTAATTACGCTTCACTTTCTGCCATATGGGTGGTGTCATCTGCATATCTGAGGTTATTGATATTTCTCCTGGCAATCTTGATTCCAGCTGGTGCTTCTTCCAGCCCAGCGTTTCTCATGATGTACTCTGCATATAAGTTAAATAAGCAGGGTGACAATATATAGCCTTGACGTACTCCTTTTCCTATTTGGAACCAGTCTGTTATTCCATGTCCAGTTCTAACTGTTGCTTTCTGACCTGCATACAGGTTTCTCAAGAGGCAAGTCAGGTGGTCTGGTATGCCCATCTCTTTCAGAATTTTCAACAGTTTATAGTGATCCACACAGTCAAAGGCTTTGGCATAGTCAATAAAACAGAAATTGATGCTTTTCTGGAACTCTCTTGCTTTTTCTATGATCCAGTGGATGTCGGCAATTTGATCTCTGGTTCCTCTGCCTTTTCTAAAACCAGCTTGAACATCAGGAAGTTCACGGTTCACATACTGCTGAAGCCTGGCTTGGAGAATTTTGAGCATTACTTTACTAGCATGTGAGATGAGTGCAATTGTGTGGTAGTTCGAGCCTTCTCTGGCATTGCCTTTCTTTGGAATTGAAACGAAAACTGACCTTTTCCAGTCCTGTGGCCACTGCTGAGTTTTCCAAATTTGCTGGCATATTGAGTGCAGCACTTTCACAGCATCATCTATCAAGATTTGAAATAGCTCCACTGGAATTCCATCACCTCCATTAGCTTTGTTTGTAGTGATGCTAACATAAGATTAGATGTCACTTATAACTCAGATAAACAAACACAGGCATGGACTAAAATCTAATGCCTACATTATAAAAATAATTTTGCTTAAATGCTAAAAAGCAAAAATGAATATAAACATATTTCATGCTAACTCCAACCATTTGTCTTACTTGAGCCAGACATTTATTTTCTATCTCCATTCATCAAATATTTTGTAGTTACAAACATTGGATAAAGATGAGTAAGGCATTATTTCATAACTCATGTTGCCCAAAGAGATCTTATAAGGAATGCAGACTTGGGATGAATTAGAGTAATTTGAGGAATATACAGGATGCTATGGGATCATGGCACAAAAGATACCCTACATGTTGATGACATGATTGCACAGATTATTTCCTAAGACAATTTATTTTCCCTGTAGTTGCCTGGTTCTGGTTGGATCACATTAGTTTGGATGATCAAAATGAACAGGTTAGTAATCATTTCAGGCATAAATAAATAACTAAAATAGACTTTAGTACTTTAGCAGTTTTAATACATAGATATTGAAGACAGGAAGTATATATTTCCTCCACTTCAACATATCTATATTAAATAGATAACTAGTTGGGGTTAACAATGGCCATCTTAGTGAAGTGCACAGGTTTTCTTTTAGGGTGTGAAAATTAGAGCAACACACCCCAGTCCAGTAGTCTTGCCTGGAAAATCCCATGGACGGAGGAATCTGGTAGGCTGCAGTCCATGGGGTCGTGAAGAGTCAGACACGACTAAGCAACTTCACTTTCAATTTTCATTTTCATGCATTGGAGAAGGAAATGGCAACCCACTCCAGTGTTCTTGCCTGGAGAATCCCAGGGACGGGGGAGCCTGGTGGGCTGCTGTCTATGGGGTCACACAGAGTTGGACATGACTGAAGTGACTTAGCAGCAGCAGCAGCAGCAGCAGAGGAATCCAGAGAGGAGAGAGAGAGAGAGAGAGAAGCAGGGTAGAGAAAAAGATGTTTGTACCATACCAAGTCTAAATTGAGAAGAATTCATGATTGTTTCATTTTCCTTGTACACTAAGTTGAGCCTCAGATACTTTCAATCACAAGAATCCTAGCTGGTACAACATCAGCACATTATCATAAACTACTTCCCAGACTTCATATGTATTCACTGGTTATCCACTAGTATCATTTTCCATTCCAGGATCAAATCCAGAATACCATACTGTATTTATTTATTGAACTTTTAAAAAACACTAAAAATATGTCAAAACATTCAGAAATAAGATATCATAGTCAAATTATTATTATTATTCTTGACCCTACCCTTATTCAAACTCTCAGATTCCTTTTAATCACAGCAAAATGATATTTCAGTGCCAAATTATTTGATGTTCTTTGTCAAAGTTATAAACAAATACATACAATTTCAAATAAAATTAGCTACTTCAATAGCTAATTATTTATTAATAAAAATTTGTTCCTTGTTAGGAATACCTCTTTGGAAAAAAAAAAAAAATTCTTTGGGCTTTGCTGGTGACTCAAGTGATAAAGAATCTGCCTGCCCATGTAAGGAGACGCAGGTTCCATCCCTGGTTGGGGAAGATCCCACATGCTTTGGAGCAGCTAAGCCCTTGCACCCAACCATTGAGTCTCTGCTCTAGAGCTCAGGAGCCAGAAGTACTGAATCCAGAGCACCCTAGAGCCTGTGCTCAGCGACAAGAGAAGCCACCACAAGAAGCCCGCACACAGCAGTTAGAGAGTAACACCTGCTCTCTGCAACTAGAAAAAAGCCCATGCAGCAACAAAGATCCAGCATAGCCAAAAATAATTAATTTTTAAAAAATACTGCCTTGAAGAGTTAACATCACTATACCAGGAGAGAAATAATGTGAGAAACCACTCTCCAAACTTTATTCTACTTCTGATAGAACTCTGTAACTCAGTTCTTAACATAGGATTGGATTTAAATTTGCAGCCATTAAGGCATGTCTCCATTTTATATTAGGATTTTAATTTAATATTTGTCACTAAGGAAACTGATTTGCATTTTAATGAGAAAACTCACTATGCAAACTTTTGAAACATTTCACCTAGAGGTTGACAGCAAAGTCAAAAGAAGTAACTTCATAACTAAAAACACTCAGTTATATTAAAAAAAATGGGAATTATTTTATTCTTCAAATTAGATATTCTATTGGGAATTGAACCTATGTTTTCAATTTTCTAAATGTGGTAGAGGAGTTACTTTTCTATTGAGATAAAGATGTATATACTTCATTCATATTTAAAACATATATAGATCTCTATCAGAACTGTAAACTATTAATCTTTGTTCTACATAATTATTTATGTCTTGGTTTTCTCAACCATGTCTTTTTATTAAGGATCCAAGAGAATTCCTGATGTGTAAGTACACATTTATATAGAACAGTATTTTTCTCTGTACAGTGACATACATTTCAGCAAAAACAACATTATAAAAGTAGTTACAAGTGAGCTGAATATAAAGCTGTGGACCAGTTTTCTAAAAGAGATCTATACCACTTAAAATACTGGGTTTAAAATTTTTGACCATTAGCAGAAACATAGCCATCAGTTTAAACCTAGAAACTAAAAATTATGTATCTAAAGCAACATGTCTTTCAAAGAACCTTGGGTACTGGATAACTTATTTCTCTTTCCTGAGCATCAATTGCCCTTAATGTCTATATCTCAACTCAATCATTAAGATTATCCAGAATAATAGGTATAAAGCACATTAAGCATGGTTCCTGAAAAGCAATTAAAAGGAGTCATGTTCCCATTTTTTTGCCGTAGTATTACCCATTACATCAACTTCACCTAATGTATCCAGTTCAGAGGGTGTATCAGACTTTTAAGCTCAATATAGGTATGATAATCTATGTTCTTTCTACTTGTTTATTAGATATGCACTTCTCCAATAATATTTTATTGTAGCATTGCGTCTTTAATATAGGTTCTAATTTAGGGCCATGCTTCACCAGGAGTTGCTCCTGTCTTTAGCCTTTATTTATATTGAAATTGATTCAGCATTAACTTCATTTTTCACGTAACTGACACTTTGAAAAATACACACCCCTTATCTTGTAGATTATTCCTCAGTTTGTGGTTTAGTGCTCCCAGGGATTACAGTCAAGTTGTGTATCCCTTGCTAGATACTGGCACAGTTAAACAGAATCATTTTTTTTCTTGTGTATCAAACACATCCAGTCACATCTGACTATCCTTCATGGTGATGTTTATGATCTTCTAGTTAAGGTCTTAACCCAGTTTCTCAACTCTGTACTGTTTCTCTTTCCACATAAGATGCAGTATGCAGAGACTTTTTGAGATGATACAAAAAGAATCTGAGAATCAATAGATATATGTTTAACAATTACTTTGCTTTACACCTGAAACTACCACAACATTGTTAATCACCTCTACTCCAAAATAAAAATACAATTTAAAAAAAGGATCATATACTATAATCAACTGGGATTCAATCTAGGATTTCAGGGATTTTTTAATATCCACAAATCAATCAATGTGAAACACTATATTAACAAATTAAAGAATAAATACCATATGATCATTTCAACAGATGCAGAAAAAGCTTTTTACAAAATCCAACACCCATTTATGATAAAAATTTTCCAGAAAGTGGATATAGAGGGAATATAACATAGCAAGCCCATGTATGACAAACCCACAGCTAACATCATACTCAGTGGTGAAAAGCTGAAAGCGTTTCCTTGACCAGGATCAAGACAATGGTGTTTAGTCTCATCACTTCAAGTCAACATAGGTTTGAAAGTCCTATCCATGGTGATCAGAGAAGAATAAGAAATAAAAGGAATCTAAATTGGAAAAGAAGTAAAACTATCACTATTTGCAGATGATATGGTTCTATACATATAGAAAATCCTAATGATGCTATCAGAAAATTACTAGAGCTCAATGAATTCAGTAAAGTTGCAGGATAAAAAATTAATAAACATACATCTGGTGCATTTCTATATACTAACAATGAAAAATCAGAAAAAGAAATTAAGGCAATAATTCCATTTACCATCACATCAAGAAGAATAAAATACCAGTCCCTAGACATGGCTGCCTAAATAGAGGTTCTTGAACACTAGAAGAGAATTTAGAAACTCTCTCAAAAGCTTTCTAGCAGAACAGAGCTAGGATCTAAATATATGCAGTGTGCAACTACTCCTCTTTTATCTTACTGTGTGAGTGAAAGAAAGATTTTGTTTTTTTTTCCAGTGAGTCCCTACTGCAAAACAGAGGACAGAAAATAGTTTTATCTGTATCACTCGATTTAGTAACATCCAGATGTCAACACTGACCTCATAGTCTTCAACGGTGTTATTTAGGTAAAAGTCCTCTTTCCAGTGTGTATTGTTTTTCTGGGCTTTGGTTTTAAAGGTTAAACATTCTATATTTAAGTGTGAGTTTAGGAAATTGTAGTCCAGATACCCTCAGATTGTTATTGTTAAAAGCACTGCCTTGTGTAACAGTGTTCCCACTCAATACAATGGTAATGATTGAAAGCAATCTTCAAAACATAAAATAGAAAGACAGAAAGCCTATACACTGTCAAACTGCAAGTGGCAGGCATGGAAAGGAGGTACCCAGTTTTTCTTTAATTCAGAGACATCTGTCCCAGTGGAGGCCAGGTGGGTTTTAGAGGATCCCATGGGAAGCAAGATGCCGGTTAGAGCCTACTGAAACAGAGACTTCCCCTTTTGTGAACTTCATGATTTTTTGTTTACAGTTGTAACAAGACAACCATTATGTTTTAAAATATAAATGAAGACTGAAATTGTAAATACTTCATAAATATAATCATTTGTACTTGAATAGTAGGGGTTTACAGAGAAGGCAATGGCACCCCACTCCAGTACTCTTGCCTGGAAAATCCCATGGATGGAGGACCCTGGTGGGCTGCAGTCCATGGGGTCGCTAAGAGTCGGACACAACTGAGTGACTTCACTTTCACTTTTCACTTTCATGCATTGGAGAAGGAAATGGCAGCCCACTCCATTGTTCTTGCCTGGAGAATCCCAGGAACGGGGGAGCCTGGTGGGCTGCCATCTATGGGGTCACACAGAGTCAGACACGACTGAAGTGACTCAGCAGCAGCAGCAGTAGGGGTTTAAAAGGCACTGACATCCCGCCAAACAAACAGTATAATAACTTGACCATTTTCTGAAGAAAAAAATGAATAAAATACCTTGAAATAAACCTACCTAAGAAGACAAAAGATCTATACTCCTATAAAATTGATTTCTTTCATTACTGTCTTATAAAGATCACACAATCAAATGGAATGATATATCATGTTCTTGAATTAGAAGAATCAGTACTTTCAATGACTATACTAACCAAGATAATCTATAGATGCAGTGTTATCCCTATCAAATTACCAATGGCATTTTTTACTGATCTGGAATAAGAAATCTTAAAATTTGCATGGATACACAAAAGACCCCAAATAGCCAAAGCAATCTTGAGAAAGCACCATGGAGCTGGAGGAATCAGGTTCCCTGACTTCAGAATAAACTATATAGTTACAGTAATCAAAACAGTATGGTACTGGCACAAAGACAGACTTATAGACCAATAGAATAGGACAGAAAGCCCAGAAATAAACACATACATCTATGGTCAATTAATCTACAACAGAAGCAAATCTTTACAATGGAAAAAGACAGTCCTTTCAATAAGCGGTGACTGGAAAACAGGACAGCTACATGTAAAATAATGAAGTTAGAACATTCTCTAACACCATACACAAAATAAACTCGAATTAAAGACCTAAATGTACGATCAGATACTATAAAACTCTTAGAGGAAAACATAAATCATAAATAAATAAACATAAATAAAATTGATTTATTTACTGACATAAATCAAAGCAGTAAACGGGAATAAATCCAAAAATAAACAAACAGGAGATAATTAAACTTAAATGTATTTGCATAGCAAAGGAAACCATAAACAAAATGAAAAGACAACCACAGAATTGGAGAAAATATCTTCAAAGTGACCCACAAGGGATTAATCTCCAAAATATACAAACTGTTCATGCTGCTCAATATCAAAAAACAACCCAATCAAACCAATGGGCAGAATAGAGAAATACAAATTAAAACTACAATGAGGTATCACCTCATACCAATTAGAAAGGCCATCATTAAAAAGTCTACAACCAATAAATGCTGGAGAAGGTGTAGAGAGATAGGAACCCACCTGCACTGTTGGTGGGATGTAAACTGGAACAGCCATTATGGAGAACAGTATGGTGATCCCTTAGAAAACTAAAAATAGAGCTGCAGTATGATTTGGCAATCTGACTCCGGAGCATATATCTGAAGAAAAACATGATTCTAAAAAATGCATGCACCCCAGTGTTCATTGCAGCACTACTTACAATACCAAGACATGGAAGCAACCTAAATGTCCACTGAGAGGAATGGATAAAGAAGATGTGTCACATATATGCAGTGGAATATTACTCAGACATAAAAACTGACTGAAATAATGTCATTTGTAGCAACATGGGTGGATGTAGAATTTATCATACTAAGTGAAGTAAATCAGACAGAAAAAGACAAATATCATATGATATCATTTATATGTGGAACAAAAAGTAATTAAAATGAACTTACTTTTTCACAAACAGAAACCAGACTCATAGACTTAGAAAACAAACTTATGGTTACCAAAGGGGAAAGTTTGGGGAGCGGGATAAATTAGGAGGTTGGGATTAATATATACAGACTATTATATATAAAATAATCAACAGGGACCTACTGTGTAGTACAGAGAACTCTACTCTGTATTCTGTAATAGCCTTATGGGAAAAGAATGAAAAAAGCAGATATATGTATAAATAAATCACTTTGATGTACACCTGAATTTAACACAACATTCTAAATAAAATATACTCCAATATAAAAAAATCAAAAATTCATAAATATATATTTTGTTCAAACTTTTAAAATAAATAAAATTTATTCTTGTATATAGTGTGAGTAGATCAAATATAATCACATTCCTAAATGTTACCCAGTTTCTCCACTATCATCTATTCTTAAAAGGCCAACTTTGCATTAGTGCTCTGAGATATTTAACTTATACTCAATTTCATATGTACTTATGTTACCAAACTCAGGTTCACCTGTCTCTGCTCAGAAGTGAATACTTGAGAGACAAGTGTTTGTGGGAAAGGAAACTTTCCTTTCTTCAGGAGGCCAGTAACCTGGGGAGAAAGAGGACTCATGTCTAAGAACCAGCTCTGAAGATTCTGGTGGACCATGAGAGTTTTTAAAGGGGGAAAGGGGAGAAGGGACAGGGAAAAGACTCCTCCTGCAGTGGGAGACCCCAGTTCGATTCCTGAGTCAAGTTTCCCTATAGAAGAGATAGACTACCCACTCCAGGATTCTTGGGTTCCTCTGGTGGCTCAGACTGTAAAGAATCTGCCTGCAACGGAGGACACCTGGGTTCTATGCCTCTGTTGGGAATATCCCCTGGAGGAGAGCATGGCAACCTACTTTTGCCTGGAGAATCCCTACGGATAGAGGAGCCTGGCAGGTTACGGTCATTGGGGTTGCAAAGAGTCGGACACAACTGGGCAAAAAACACAAGCACAGCACAATTATTTGGGGAGGAGGGCAGAATCTTTATCATCTTTCACTGTGTGCAGACTTTCTTCTGCCTGGTTGGTGGTGGGGTAACAGGATGGTGCTTCAGGGCTCTTGTGCTCAGCCTGAAGTTACTGTCCTCCACCTGGGTGGGAGCCTGAGTGAGTGCCTACAGAGGAACTCAAAGATACTGCTACGTATATTCTTTCAGGAGGAGGAACCAGGACTCTGCCTCATAGTTCACTCTTTGTCATTCCTTTCTTCCAGCATTCCCTCTCTTCCCTGATTAGCAACAGTCTGAATCTGCCCTTTAGAACTCAGGGGAGGTCAAGAGGCTGAATGAAGCCTATCTCCTATAAACAAGAAATGGGGGACACAAAAAGGATTTGTCTCCAAGAGCACCCCACAGGGTCCTGCTCTGTTTCAATATCCCTGCCTCCCTTTTTTGATACTTCTCACTATTGAAGAGAACAGGTATTAGACAAGAGGGAGAATAATATTTTGGACAGACAGGTTAATCATAAACTTGGCAGCAAAACCTGGTTTTAAGGGTAGTTCGTTTCAATCCCCACTACTGTTCAACCTTCCTCAAATTTTTCCAGGTTACAGGGCAACAACTGCTCTAGCTAATTCCTGCTGACATTGGGTGTAGCCCTGCCTCTGGGGAATGGACGCTGAGTTGGAAATATTCCTGAATTTCAACATCTTGTATGGTTAACATCTCAATCCTGTAGTCCATCGTTTTGATGCCACAGGCCCAGTCAGAAGTAAAACTAGTGACAACCCAAACATTAGCAGACAAAATAGATCTCATTTCCTAAGGAATTCAGGAGAATAAGCCTGAAACCAAGTCTGGACCTTGAACTTTAGTGGATACCTGTAGTCAGTTGTCTAATTTTACCTAAGTAAGTTTTAATTTCTGACGTGGTACTAATGGGAGCTATTGGCCTCCACACGTCTCCTTTTTCTAACATCTTAACTAAAATAATTCTATTGTCTAGAAATTTTAATAGCTACAAAAGGAGATCTTGAGACCATTAAGATTGCAGCTGCCAGGAGATACTACCTTAAGAATGGCTGGTGATGTCCCCAAGTATGACATAGTTTAGAAAATTCAAGTTTTTAGCTATACAGGAATGTGTCTGAAATTATGTTCACGTTGACCATCTAGTTTTACACTGAATGGCTGAACTGTAGCTACTCCATTTTGACTTTCAAATGCATTCCCTTCCTCAATGGCCAAAGCAGATAAACTATGCATGTTTGCAAAAAAGGCCATTCCTGATAGTAAAGTTTAGGTTAAACCATGTATAAGCCAGAATGACTTCCCCATATCTGAATATGTATGGATTTTTCCATCATTTCCCCTTTTGATTGCAAATCCTACAATATAACAAAACATCTGTCCCCAGTGGTTGTCACCTGCCCTGGGTCCACCATATCCCTCAGTGCTAGGCTTCCTTTTCCTTATACCAAATTGTTACACAAGGATTGTACATGTACTTTTAACATTACACAAGTCAATCCTAAAGGAAATCAACACTGAATATTCATTGGAAGGACTGAAGTTGAAGCTCCAATACTTTGGCCACCTGATGCAAAGAGTCGACTCATTGGAAAAGACCCTGATGCTAGGAAAGATTAAGGGCAAGAGGAGAAGGGGACAGCAGAGGATGAGACAGTTGGATGGCATCGCTGACTCGATGGACATGAGTTTGAGCAAACTCTGGGAGATAGTGAAGGACAGGGAAGCCTGGCATGCTTCAAGTTCATGAAGTTGCAAAGAGTCAGACATAACTTAGTGAATGAACAACAACAAAGCAAGCAGTGACATGTCATGAGTAGTTAACACTCTGATAACCTCACTAGATAATTTTCTTTTCCTCTTGAACTTCAGGACAAAAGTATGGCTAACACGATAACTTGTATAAATGCACACCTACTATAAGACAGAACAGAGGTATGATCACCCATATGTTCTTTTTCATGGTCAAACTGCAAACCAGTGCAAGGTAAATTGGTCTCTTAGGGTTGCAGTTCCCTAGCCCTCGAAAGGAAAATCCCAACCAGTGTTCTTCTACCAGCAGTCAAAGCCAAAACAATAGGGACATACACCCTGGTGTCATCAGAGCTCAGACACCAGAGACATTTCAACCAGCCAATGCAAATGCTAATTCGTGCACACATGCATACAACAAACAAGGAACCTCCCATTAACAAAAGAGCAGATGAGGTGTTCCCCTAAAATTCCAACTCTACTCCCAGACAGAAATCTCCAAAGAGATTGCCCAGCTCTTGGAAGAGAACAGGCCCATTCTGGCCCACAAACCAGCCCAAAGTGGTTCACTCCCTGAAAGGGAAGTGAGCCCAAACTAGTTAGGATTCCCAGCCTGCACAAGCCAGAGTAATTGAGTGCTCATTTGCTCAGTCATGTCTGACTCTTTGCAATCCAATGGGCTATAGCCTACCAGGCTCCTCTGTCCATGGGATTCTCCAGGCAAGAATAGTGGAGTGGGCTGCCATTTCTTACTCCACAAGATCTTTCTACCCAGGGATGGAAACTACAGCTCACATCTAATGGCTCACCCTAAAACAATACATGCAAAACCACAATTAACAAATAAGGTATGGTCATAGAGACAGAAAATCAGAGGTCGTATAGCCCCCAAATTCCAGTACGACTCCCTGAAGGAGGCCACTAGAGTGTCCCAGCTCCTGAAAGAGAATGGACCAGAGTGGCTCTCAATGAACTCAGTGTGAGTCAATGCACAAAAGAGAAGTGAGCCCAGATGGAGCAGATAGAATTTTCTCATGTAGTTTAACATACCCAATACTCCTAGTTAATTTGATCTCTCTCTGAGATTCAGCAACCTCTAGTTGGAGGTCTAAAGAACTTTATTTAGAATTTTATATTTGGGAAGTTTGTCAAAATATCAAAGAGATTTCAAAACATTTGATTAAATAGCATCACAGGTCACTGTGAAGCAGTACTTATTCACTTAACCAGAGTGACAGAAGATTTCAAAAACAAATACAGATCACTTAAAAGCACTGGAAGTTACACAATCTGTCATCAGAGGCAGAATTTCAAGAAAATTTTGTTCTCCTAACAGAGATTCAAACTCCACAGTTTTACACCAGCATATTCTTAATAACAAAATCTGTTTACTTAATTAGACTTAATCCAACCTTAGCCAATTCTGAGCATGAAAAAAACTTTTCTTAGTGTTCCTTTTCCACAAACCTTCTACAACTTTCAGTATCCATATTAATTTTATCCCTTATTGTCTTCATTTGGAAACAACTCTAGGACAAAATTAACCTTCTTTTCCTTTAAAAAATGTAATTCCAATGCTCACACCTTGTTTTATTGAAATCACACATTTTACTCATCTGCATTACTGAAATGTTTCCCTTATTGTTGTAGCTTTAATTACACATAATAAAAAATTTAACCCTTAAACTTAATCTCTAACAAAAACTGAGGAACAAGTAATTATGAACTGTCTGTCATACCAGCATTTCCTGACTGGAAAACTTCTGCTTTAATCTTCCTCCCCTAAGAAGGCAAAAAAAGGTAAGTTTAAATCTGTCTAGCAACTAATGTTCCAATATTTTATCCCATTTGAAATAACTCAGATAGTCAATGAATTCTTGTCATTTAACTTAGAGTAACCAAAATCTGGAAAAACTATCCTTGAAGCAGATATTTTCAAAACACAGTAATTCCTAACAAATTCACCTAAAAGGCCACCCCTTATCTAATTTACAGTTATGCAGGTCAGGAAGCAACAGTTAGAACTTGACATGGAACAACAGACTAGTTCCAAATAGGAAAAGGAGTACATTGTCTGTATATTGTCACCATGCTTTATTTAACTTATATTCAGAGTACATTATGAGAAACACTGGGCTGGATGAAGCACAAGCTGAAATCAAGTTTGCCAGGGAAATATTAATAATCTCAGATATGCAGATGACACCACCCTTATGGCAGAAAGTGAAAAAGAACTAAAGAGCTTCTTGAAGAAAGTGAAAGAGGAGAGTGAAAAGTTGGCCTAAAGCTCAACATTCAGAAAACTAAGATCATGGCATCCGGTCCCATCACTTCATGGCAAATAGATGGAGAAACATTAGGAACAGTGTCAGACTTTATTTTGGGGGGCTCCAAAATCACTGCAGATGGTGACTGCAGCCATGAAATTAAAAGATGCTTACTCCTTGGAAGAAAAGTTATGATCAACCTAGATAGCATATTGAAAAGCAGAAACAATACTTTGCCAACAAAGGTCCGTCTAGTCAAGGCTATGGTTTTTCCAGTAGTCATATACGGATGTGAGAGCTGGACTATAAAGAAAGCTGAGCACCAAAGAACTGATGCTTTTGAACTGTGGTGTTGAAGACTCTTGAGAGTCCCTTGGACTGCAAGGAGATCCAATCAGTCCATCCTAAAGGAAATCAGTCCTGACTATTCATTGGAAGGACCGATGTTGAAGCTGAAACTCCAGTACTTTGGCCACCTGATGCAAAGAGCTGACTCATTGGAAAAGACCCTGATGCTGGGAAAGATTGAATGCGGGAGGAGAAGGGGACGACAGAGGATGAAATGGTTGGATGGCATCACTGACTCAATGGGCATGAGTTTGAGTAAACTCCGGGAGTTGGTGATGGACAGGGAGGCCTGGTGTGCTGCAGTCCATGGGGTTGCAAAGAGCTGGAGAGGACTGAGTGGCTTAACTGAAGTGAAAGTTTGGTAACAGGAGGGAAAGGGGCAGGGCACAATTTTTGAAAGAATGACATAGCCCAAGGACAGAACATAACGGAATAGAATCAAATGGGTCCAACATGGCATATGTCAACTTTGATTAGACCTTGATCCTCAATCAGAAAGCTAAATGACATACCCAGAGGTGCCATGACAGTTCCAAGGCACTGTCAAAAGACCAAGGAGTGGGTGGTGGCCCAATTCCCGGAAATCTGCACCATATCCCCCAAATAGTTGAAATAATCCTCCCACTCACTAGCAAATGAAATTACCCAGCCTATAAAAATTAACCAAGCCACATTTTGCTGTTGTACTCTCCCTCTGTGATGGCCACACTCTGTCTGTGGAGTGTGCTTCTCTCTGAATCTGAATAAATCCATTTCTTACCTATCACTTTCTCTCTCACTCAATTCTTTCTGTGCTGAGACACAAGGAACATGATCCTAAGTCAAGATATTAGGTGAGTGATTCCAATTAAAAGATTGTGGGTTCAAGTCCCAAACTGGGTTTTGACTGGGTTCCAGTCCCAGCTGTGTAGGTTAGAGTCCCGGACTGAATTTTGCCTGGGTTCCAGTCCGGGTTTTGTCACGTGAGTGTATGTTCCTCAGTTCTTTGTCTCGTCACAACAAAGATTTGGAGCGACGGACATTAAGGCCCTCGGCACGTCACAGCTCTTGGGTCTTGGACAAACCGTGCTACAGCTCTTAGGCAAATCAGTGTTACAGCTCTATTTTATTTAGAAGATAGCAGGAGAATCCAAGACTTGAAGAGAAGAGAGTGGAGGAGTGCATGGGGAGGGAGGGAGAGAGAGTGAGAAAGAGGGAGACAGAGAGAGGGAGAGAGAGCGCGCGCGCACGCACGCGGGAGAGAGAGTCCGAGAGAAAGCACTTTGGCTCCTCCTTTTATATGTTTTTCCCTCCACCTGGGCCTGCCCTATGCAATTTGGGCTTAGCCAGGAGTGCTGTTTGTTCTACCTGAAGTCTTCACTCTGGTCCTCGGACCTTCCTTGTCTTTTAGCCACCGCCATTTTGGACTCCTTTTCCCTATTCTACCTACCTAACATTCCCCCCTCAAGAGATGGGAGGCCCAATTCTTTGGGAATAGGGGCGTCAAGGTCTTTCTGGCTACTTCCTGCTGAACTGGGGCGCGAGGGGTATTGGGCCTCCCCCTCTTGCTAGTCTCAATCCTCAGAGTCCTTATAGTGGTGTCCAAGGGTGTGTGATATTTTCCGTGGTCAGCTGTAGTTTCGTATCTTTGTTGAACTGGCACTGCATGTTGTAGCTGGTTGACCTGGGCAGAGACAAAACAGGTTAGACAATTGACAGTACATGGAATAATCATAGGCATCGTCAATATAGCATAACAAGGACTAGTAGGGACATTGGTCAATTTTAAATTCACGTGGCCAGGATGGCTCAAGTCCCTCCTTGTTCAGGGATCAGAAGATCTATCTCCTGTCTATTTTGGAGTACAGTCTCTGTCAAGCTGTGTTGGCTCCTTAGAGCTATCCTGAGAAATCTTATCCCCAGAAACCAGATTTTGGGGGTGTTCATTAGAATGATACTCATTAGTAGTTCTGAATAGGTATTTGGGATCTCCCAGGGGCTCACAGGTGTATTGAGTGTCCTCTTCTGTTTTCTTCCATGGCTTGACTCGTGAGTAGTGAATCCAGGAGTCATGTCCTGGTACCTTGACTGCTGTGGGGGTAGAAAGTATTACAGGGTAGGGGCCCTTCCATGTGGGCTGGAGTTGAGCCTTTGGGGACCCATCTTTCCAGACTTTAATTAGGACTTCAGTTCCTGGAACATATAGTGGTGACTCTTTAGAGTCTTTTGGGTCCTGGTTCATACCCCACAAGTGTATATCCTGTTGGAATTGCCCAATGGCTATGGTATAAGACTGGAGGGTCTGAACCTCTGGATCTAGGAAGAGGTCACTGACATAAACAAAAGTCTCCCATATAGCATCTCATAAGGACTAAGACCAACCTGTTCCTTAGGGGCAATGTGGGTGCGGAGGACAGCTATTGGTAAAGCCTCCTTCCATCTGAGGGAGGTCTTCTGGAATCCGAGACTAGGCTGCGTGAGCTTTCTGCTGAGTTCATTTTTCGCTGTCCCGGTTTCCAGCATGATGGGCCTTCCCCTGCGCTGGGTTTCTTCACCTTCCCTTCTAGCACGGGAGCTTTGCTGAGTTGGGCTCCTGCTGTGCTTGGCCTCTTCCACGCAGAGGTTGTTTCAGCCAGGTTAAATCCGAGTCATGGCACCATAGACGTCACGCGAGTGTATATTCCTCGGTTCTTTGTCTCATCACAACAAAGATTTGGAGAGACGGACATTAAAGCCCTCGGCACATCACAGCTCTTGGGTCTTGGACAAACCGTGCTACAGCTCTTAGGCAAATCAGTGTTACAGCTCTATTTTATTTAGAAGATAGCAGGAGAATCCAAGACTTGAAGAGAAGAGAGTGGAGGAGTGCGTGGGGAGGGAGAAAGAGAGAGAGGGAGAAAGAGAGAGAGAGAGAGAGAGCGCGCGCGCGCGCGTGCGCATGCACGCGGGAGAGAGAGTCCAAGAGAAAGCGCTATGGCTCCTCCTTTTATATGTTTTTTCCTCCACCTGGGCCTGCTCTATGCAAATTGGGCTTAGCCAGAAGTGCTGTTTGTTCTGCCTGAAGTTTTCACTCTGGTCCTCGGACCTTCCTTTGACCTTCCTTGTCTTTTAGCCACCGCCATTTTGGACTCCTTTTCCCTATTCTACCTACCTAACAATTTTGACCTGGTTCGAGTCCTGGCCATGTGGGTTCTATTCCCAACCTGAGGTAAACAGTTTCAGTTTCATATACTAAGTTACTTTCCTTGAAGAAAAATTTGCAAAAGATATAATAAGGTCTTATCTCACTTCTAGTAAACCTAGGTGTAATAAAAGTATTATACTTAATAGTGATGATTCTAAAGACATGTCTGTATTAATCAAACCAACAATCTTAAAATAGCTTTAATACCCAATATTCAGTACTGAGTATTACCCAGATCATGTGAACCTGAAATTAGTCCTAGGTCGTTTCTTTTATATTTACAAGTATTTAATTTCTAAGTGCTTACTTTCAAGTCAATTAAATAGAGCTCATTCACAAGTTAATTTTTACATAAAGACAGAACCAGAAATCTCACAGTTTTTCTGCTTGAGCTTAAAAAGGCCTCTGCCCGGCCTCCCCTTTCAGTTTCAAAGGCTACAAAATAACAGATAAGTTCCTGATCACCAAGGCAGAATATTTACATTTTAAGACTTGGGCGGGTGGGAGGAATGCAACTTTCTCCTAAAAGGACTTGTTTGCTCACAGTCAGAATTATCAAGATGGGTTTTATCAAGCCAGCTTCTTCTAACTGCATATGCAAAAGGAACCAGTTTTGGAATTTCAAAATTCTTTCATCTCAACCAATTTTTTCTTTTTTTCCCCTGCAGCCTAAAGAATACTGTGGCCACACAGTGTTTAAAAAAAAAAAAAAAGTGTTTTTTTTTTTTTGCCATATAATCATAGCTAAAATCCTTCCAAACACCCAGAATACACCCCAAAGAGCTGTGAGCTGGAACTGAATCAGAGCTTCCCATTTTACAAAAAGGCAGCAAGAATATCCATCATACAACATGGAATGCACACTCACAAACCAAAAGACAGATCCATCACAAATCTGCCAAGGGGATGACCAAAACAGGGTCCTAAACAAAGGCTTTCTCATGGCAGACACACATCAGAACCAATTGGCAAAATGCCAAAATAGCATAAAGGGAAGATAGCCCACATGCTCACTGGTGGACTTACCAGTGGTTCTGGAGCTCATCAGTTCATTTCAGATGCACAGTTCCATTTCCACCAACCAAAAGCAAAAATTCACAGCCAGTGCCAAGCAGGGGAGAAACGGAGAGAATCCCTGAAACTAACAGTTTCAACAGGTGCTGAGACATCCCTGAAAATACCCCTCTCAGGGCCAGCTAGCCATGAGAAGCTGGATTGTCTCCAAAACTGTCCTGGAACACTGTGTGGCCAATTGACTACTCTGGGGAACCCAGAGGAGCAAGACACTACAAGAGGGCATTCCCATGCTGGGGGCCAGAACCTGTTACCAGTCTCAGGTTTGGCTGATGGCTGCTCCAAAGCCCATACTTGAGAAACAAGTGTTTGTGGGAAATGAGTTTCCTTTATTCAAGAGGCCAGCAACCTGGGGAGAAGGCAGACTCACAGCCAAGAGCCATATCTGAAGATCCTGCTGGACCATAAAAGCGTTTAAAGAGAGAAGCAGGAAGTTATTTGGAGAGAAGGGTCAGAGGATTTGTTATCTTTCACTGTATGCAGACTTTGTAGACAGGCTGGTGCTGAGGTAACTGAGTGGTGTTCCAGGACTCTTGTTCTCAGCCTTTAGTAACTGTCCTCCACCTGGGTGGGGGCCTGAGTTCCAGCAGAGGAACTCAAAGATACTGCTATGGATATTCTTTGAGGAGGAACCAGGACCCTGCTCCATAGCCTCACAATTGTTTCTTGACTGCTTCTCCTTTGTTTCTGCATTTCCCGCCTTTCACATTAGCAACAGTTTGAATCTGCCCTTTGGAATTCAGGGCAGGTCAAGAAGTCCGAATGGAGCCTATTTCCTACAAACAAGAAATGGGAGACACAGAAAGAATCTGTATTGAGGAGGGACCCACTGGGTCTTGCTCAGTTTCACTTAGGAATTCTTATGGAATCTATTCTGTTTCACTGTTTCCTCTACTTCTGTGACAGTGTTACATTGCTTTCTGGA
This sequence comes from Bos javanicus, assembly GCF_032452875.1. NCBI lineage: Eukaryota > Metazoa > Chordata > Mammalia > Artiodactyla > Bovidae > Bos > Bos javanicus. The sequence goes on along the minus strand of NC_083885.1, from coordinate 31,241,374 downwards.
GGTTTTTTTTTTTTTTTTTAAAGAAGAAGCTGTGAGCTATGTTTGGGCTTCCCAGATAGCTCAATGGTAAAGAATCTGCCTGCAATGCTGGAGACGCAGGTTCAATCCCTGGGTCACAAAGATCCCCTGGAGAAGGAAACGGCAACCCACTCCAGTATTTTTGCCTGGGAAATCTCATGGTAGAGGAGCCTCGCAGGCTACAGTCCATGGAGTCCCGAAGAGTCCAGCCCTACTGAACACACATGGGAATGTTTGATATATGATTAGATGCCTCCCCCTTTACTATTCTTTCTACACATAGTTTTCCTAGCAACTTTTACATGTTTATTCTTCTTCTATAAGTTATATTTATCATCCCTTAGAAAATAAATGTTTGTACTTATAGTAGAATCATAATAAATTAATAAATGAAATTAGTGAGACTTGAAATTGTGATGTGTTGATATATTCTACCAAAGAGCTAGTGGTATATTCTTCCATTAGATCAAGATTGAAAATGTTTTACACACACACACACACGAGATGGGGTATGTGAACAAAGCTCTTCCTCCCTCTCTCTCATCCACTTCATATAGATATTTCCATTACAGGCACCTGCTGTTGTAATGGGCAGCACGTTGGACTAAGTCTCACAAGGGTCTTAAAAGCATGTGGTATTGATAAAGTATCTACAACAAGCCCCAGATGTTTCTACCTTCTAGTCACAAGTCTCACTTTCTGCAAACTGGACAAACGATTTCTAAAATTAGGATGTCATACCATATAATACAAGAGAGAATTTCCAGCCCCAGTGGCTGTTTCTAAGGTTCTGTGTGAGAAATATTCAACGCCACAATTCTGGGTTATATTTCATTTCATTCTTTATTTACTTAATTTTCTAAGACTGTGGACTAAGAGGCATTCAGTATTAGAAAGAACTGTTCCAAATGTTAAGCTAGTGCCTATTTTGCTACTGAAAATAGTGGTTTTTAAATATGTGTTTTCCTTTAATTTACTAAGAAAATGGATGGCATCTTTCTCAAATTCATAAAGACAGCCTGCAGGGAAATAGCTAATTATCCTAAATATATTTTAAAACTCCCAAAAGGAGATACAGGAAGAACTATTTCAAATGGGTCTGTTAGAACAGCTTGAAGCCCTTTGATAAACTCTTGGATCATGACAATGATGGGATTTATCAGGACCCTTTCTGTATGTGCAGCACAAAGAAAGGGGAGTATTATCCTATGCAGAAACCTGTAGCTGCAAGGGGGAAACAGACCATTTAAATGCAAATCTTCTAATCCAAGAGATTCACTCTCTAAATAGAAGTGGGTCTTCAGGGTGACTCATGAAGTTAACAACATACAGCCATTCCTGTGGGATTACTTATTTTAGGAAACCTAATAACCTGCTTTATTATGTGAGGATACAACGTTCTGCCACGTAACCCCCTAGACTTTCCCTAGTAACTGTTGCTCATAATGTGTGGGCTCCCTGGTTGTTTAAAGTTTCAGCAGTTCCTTAAGTTATGAATCAGGTGCCAAAAAAGCTGCAGCTTTCGCTGAAGTATTAAATCGTCTATAGTAATTACACAGTATATATTCTCCAGTCACAATTATTGGAAAAGTGCTGAAGAAAAATATGTTAAAAAGACAGAATGGTATATATATATTTGAGGGGCAACAATATTTCATAAGAACAGTTCCACTGCAAGATACATATCTCTGAGCTGTCTCTCCACAAATCACACTGAATATTCATTTAAATTTCTTTCTCCTATGTTCTATAGCATAGTAAACTATTTGTTAGCTATATTTATGATGCTGAAAAACACAATGACAGACTTACACCCATCAGATCGGGCATCTCAGTTTCAACCTTATTTCCAGAATTTTGGTTTATAAAAAGTAACCATCCTCCATATCCAATATTCTCTTGTAAGTAAACAGTGATTCAAGCAGATTCCTGGTGATTGTGGAGAAATGGGTAGAATTGCAAGCTTTAAATAAAATCCACTGATTAATAAAAGCTTTTTTTCCTGGTCACATAATCAGGATTAGAAGGGCTAAGACTAATTCATTTCCTTTGCTAAAACAAAGAGCAGGCTTCAAATCCCTAAAATGCAGGAATGCAGGCAAGAGTTCACAAAGGAATTGCATTCAAACTTGACTTTGAAGGAAAACAGGCCTGCTTCTGAAAAGATGGTGGGAAGTTTTAGGGATGTAGGGGAGAAAAGCATCTGAGTTTAGAATTGTGGCACATAGAGATCAGGAGAGGTTTAAAAATCAGATACAATTAAAGGACTTACAGGGTAGAGGAAACGCAGTCAGAGAGAGATCAGAAATATGTGCTAGACATAGAACTCTGCTCAACGCTACGTGGCAGTCTGGTTGGCTGGATGGGAGGCGAGTCTGGGGAGAATGGATACTTGTGTATGTATGGCTGAGTCCTTTTGCTGTTCACCTGAAACTATCACAACGTTGTAATCTGCTGTGCTACTACTGCTGCTAAGTCGCTTCAGTTGTGCTCGACTCTGTGCGACCTCATAGACGGCAGCCCACCAGGCTCCCCGTCCCTGGGATTCTCCAGTCAAGAACACTGGAGTGGGCTGCCATTTCCTTCTCCAATGCATGAAAGTGAAAAGTGAAGTCACTCAGTCGTGTCCAACTCTTCACGACCCCATGGATTGCAGCCACCCCAATGCAAAATAAAACTTTTTTTTTTTTTTAATAAATATAACAACAGCAACTAAGGGCTAGATTCAACCATGTAAGAAACTGTATTTGCTCCCTTAAGGAGTCTAAAAAGTTTAAAACAGTCTTCTTGAAAGAACTCTGTTTTGTTTTGTCTTTACTCAATGTGTTTATAAAGCAGAGGATAACATGATGTGTGTTATAGGGAGATAACTAACTTTGCCCTGGGAGTACCGAGTAAATTGGAGAGGGGAAAAGGAAAATATTTAGGATGCCAATACAGTCACCAGATCATACGCTATGACATCTCATTATAGCTGTTGAGATGGAGAAAAATGACCTTAAAAATAAATACAGACAGTGAGATCGACAGACTTCCTGAGTAATTTAATGTACAAAGGGAGAACACAGAACATTCTATTTTTGAAGACTGGGTAGATAGAGTATTGTTTACTAAATTAAATGCTGTATCAATATGATTTGATATTGAGGACTGTGTGAGCAGTCTGCAAAGATGTGGGGTGAGGCTTGGGGTGTAAAGGTCAGAGTTCACCTGAATAGGGAGAGCCAACAGGTAAGAGGCTATCAGAGTCTCTAGGTCAGCACAAATGTCAGGCCCCTGTCCAAACCGGATTATCATGAGTTTGCAAAGTAGAAGACCTCAGATCTAGCCATTATATATACTAGAATTACCTAGAAGTTTAAAAAAATATACCAATTTCCTTGATCCCATTTCCAGTGATCCTAACTCTGCCTTTGTATGGTTCATAGCGTTTGACATTGTCCTTACAAGTTCTTCATAGATTCTAACATGCAAGGAGGATGAGACTCACTGCTATAAATGGTAACTAAGGAGAATGGAAATAATTTATTTATTCCCTTATGTGACCTTCACCTGGATCATAGTTTGTCACATACCTGTCTCCTTCACGCCACATGGTAATAAGAGCCAGAGCTGTTCTATTCACAGTTTCACTTCTCAGGATTCATTCCTGTGACTTTGCACAGTCATGTAAACTGTTCACTTTCTCACTCACCAATACCTATCCACTGAACAAGGCTATTTGAGGGGTGCTAGGAATAGAACGGAGAAGGAAATGGCAACCCACTCCAGTGTTCTTGCCTGGAGAATCCCATGGACAGAGAAGCATGGTAGGCTGCAGTCCATGGGGTCACACAGAGTCCGACACGACTGAAGTGACTTAGCAGCAGCAGCAGCAGCAGCAGCAGCAGCAGGAGTAGAATGGAAAGAAAAATACTACCCCATCCCTCACTTCATGGTGTTTATACAGTCGATGTAGAAAGAAGCAAGAAATGAAAGGAGAAATAAGAGAATGAACTTGAAGTGCATATCTTTTCTGCCAAGGTTACAGTCACTTTTATGCCATCCCTAATTAATGATAAATGGAATTTCAAGCATCTAAATAAATAAAGAAGCATTTGGGTGACAAAACACATGTGTCTGTTATTACAAAATCTGTCCATGAGCACTCCATCTTTTTTCTTTTTTATAAGGCTGACCGAACAAATCCTAATATTCTAAATAAGAGGATAATGCTAAGATGCATATGTTTATTTTTAACAGGCAAAAATAACTTGTACTAAGGACACTGATGATTCATGTTGCTCATTGTCCCCTAGAAGAAGCAGATTATTATGAAATAGAGCAGAACTCCTTCCTTTCAGAAGAACTAAATAATAATACTTAAATTATCATAATCTTCTTAAGGTATAGACCTCCACAGCTCATCTTAGAAAGGGTAAATGTGTCAAAATCTTAAGAATTATATCACTTAGAGGACAGAGAAAGATTCAGTAGGGTCTAAAATTTATCTCTAATTTTTCTGTTCAGTGGAAGCTTATTTGGTTGGAATAAACTGTATGGCATATAGTAAAATGAGGACGATGAGCATTTTTAGACCTCAGTAGAAAGACAATAAAAAAAACACCACACAAATATTTGGCACATTTTTCAGAGCAAGAGATATAAACATCTTTGTTGAGCACAGATCCTTAGAGATAGCTCAATTTCATTTACGTATTAAAGAAAAAAATACAGAAAAGTGAAATTCAAGAAAATCATACTTAGAATCATAGAATCAGAGAACTTCAGAGCTAGAAAGGCCTTCAAGAATTTATTGCCATGTAGTCAAATTTTCTATTTTTTGATAGTTTTATTGAGTTTCAATTTATATCATAAGATCCACCCATTTTAATTGTTCAATAATTTTAGTAAATTTAAAGATTTGTGCAATCATCAAAACAATTCAGCTTTAGAAGCTTTCATTCATCCTGGATATTCCTTATACATATCTGCAAACAATCTTTGTTCCTATTCCCAACCCTAGGTAACAACTCTACTTTCTGTCTCTACAAATATCCCTATTATGGACGCTTCAGACAAGCAGAATCATATAACATGTTATCTCTTGTGCCTGGCTTCTTTTACTTGGCATAGTAACTTGGAGGTTCATCCACGCTGTAGCATATGTGAGTAGTTTGTTTCCTTTTCACTGCTGAATAATATTCAATTGCACCAACCCTTTGCATTTAAAGATGAAGAAATTGAGATAAAGTGAGGCAGGATCACTATTTCAAGTTCCTACAACACGTGTGGCCTCTCTGAATGTGAAATCAGACTCTAACATGATAATAAATGCCCTGACCTCATCCTAGCTGGTTCTGTTTACTAGGGAGACAATTATCAGTGTATAATCTGTGAGTGATTGTGTGTGTGTGTGTGACTTTTCATATTAAGTTCAGAGCAACTGCCACTTAGCTAAATGATACAGTTTGACCCTAGCTATTTCCCAGACATTTATGAAAGGAAGTCCCCCTAAAACCAAGTTCCTCAGAGTGTTTGCAGTTAACCTCTCTATTTATATATCTTTCCTCTCCAACTAGCTGTAAGCACAGTCAAGGAGGAAGACATTTTCTCCTACTCTTCCAGGTTCTTCTGGCTGGTCTAAGAATTAAACTGAGAGGATACAGGTCAACAGCAGAAAATCAGACAAAGGTTTAATAACATGTATACATGGGAGAGACCCTGGAGAACAAGGTAACTTGCCAAAATGGCCTCACCTTCAACAAAAAGACAAAAGAGAAATCTGGGGCAGTGGTCTGGATCTTCAAAGAGGAGGAAGGCAATTCTCATGGAGATGGAGATGAAAAAGCAAATGTTTGGTAAACAAATGTTTGTTGGGCCCTGCAGAGACAGTGGGACACAGAGATGGATTTTAACAGACAGATTCTGCTGGGTTCATCCCTGTTGGCACACCTAACTATACTATAGCTGTCTATGGTGATGGCTCCCTGCCTGAAACAGATCCTTTAATTACATTCTTTAGGCTGTTAGAGGGAAGGTCAAAGTTTCATCCTGAGTCTTGTGGGCCTGACAGTTTCGAGCTCGAAATGATCCACGTGAAAAGGAAACATTTTGGGGTGGCAGACTTTGCTCCCCTGCAGCACTCTGACATGAGGGAGCCCTCCAAGGCCTAGGGCCATAACTGCCACACAGAACTCTGGCTACAAACCTATTTCACATTCCAATGTGGTGCTTTGCAAATAGAGAATCCCATCCAATGTAACTATTCTGAGATCCCATAGGTAGGTAACAAGTACCAGAGAAAAGTAAATAATTCAGATTTTGTTTACTTCTATACTTGGAACATTCCATGACAAAAGATAAGCTCCAAGTTTTATATTTTCTTGGATATTCAGGAAAATTAGTCATAGTATTCTGCAATCTCCAAGGAATCTAAGGAAGGCTATCACTCTTTCTAATTAATCCCATTTGATTTTGATTTTATTAAGAACAACATGGTGATGCATGCTTGACCTCTCACCTGATTTTAATTAGGTCTCATGAAACACAATTTGGAGAATTTGGCTGTTCACCTCATTATAAAAGAAACAAGTTATTCTAAACCAAGTTTCTAATGAATATCCTGTTTTCCAACCAATAGGCATGGTCTGCTCCTAGATATTAAATATTTGCAAAATAGACATAAGCCATCAATTTCCAAGGTCATGTTAATATAAATATCCTTAATCTCAGATTTTTGACAATAATTTTCATTTATACACTGATTTATATGTTGATCAAATAATGCATTCAGGCCATTAAAACAGGTAAGCTCAAGAGGAGGTAATGTTGTGGGTAGTAAAACACAAGATCTGTCAAACTTATGGGTTTCAAATTAGCTCACTTTCTCTTACCATATTTGTAGCCATGGGCATATTCCATTGCAACTGAACTCTCACTTGCAAGAGTAATCATTGTTGGGGATTCCCTCATAGCTCAGTTGGTAAAGAATCTGCCTGCAATGCAGGAAACCCTGGTTCAGTTCCTGGGTCAGGAAGATCCGATGGAGATGGGATAGGCTACCCACTCCAGTCTTCTTGGGCTTCCCCTGTGGCTCAGCTGGTGAAGAATCCTCCTGCAATGTGGGAGACCTGGGTTGGGAAGATCCCCTGGAGAAGGGAAAGGCTACCCACTCCAGTATTCTGGCCTGGAGAATTCCATGGACTAAGTCCATCGGGTTGCAGAGTCCAACACAACTGAGTCACTTTCACTTTCACTATACTTTCACTTCAGTTGCTCAGTGGTGTCTGACTCTGTGACCTCACTGGACTATACTCACCAGGCTCCTCTGTCCATGGAATTTTCCAGGGAAGAATAGTGGAGTGGGTTGCCACTTCCTTCTTGGGGGATCTTCCAGACCCAGAGATTGAACCCTGTCTCCTGCATTGGCCGGCAGGTTCTTTCCCAGAGCCACTTGGGAAACCCACAGATTAAAAACCATATTACAAATTAAACATGTATGATAGTTACTGACACAGTAAATTATCATGTATCACTATAGCTGTTATTGAATTGAGGTTGTTCTTTGGATTTATTTTCTATTACTACTTTTAGAAATTTTCACAAGGCCTGAAATTCCTGAGATATTATATTCTAAATAATCTATCCTTGGTCCATCAACATAAAGTATTCCAAAATTTCAATCACAGATTGCTACTGCTTTCTGAAGAAGCATACAATCCTATTTCATCCATGTGACCAGACTTTCAGATTAGACAATATGAGAGGGAAATGGCAACCCACTCCCCAGTATTCTTGCCTGGAGAATCCCATGGACGGAGGAGCTTGGTGGGCTACAGTCCACAGGTTGAAAAGAGTTGGACACGACTGCGCGACTTCACTTTCACTTTAAGTAAGGTATTCAATCTTACAATGAAATTTGAGCCTTCAAAACTATATTGTGCCCCATGGTATTTCTAATTGATATAAAGGAAATTGGATAGTTTCATACTATTCCCTAAATGCAATTATATTTTAAATAATATCATCATGTGTCTTACCATAAATTTTAATTCATGAAAAAGTGAAAAATCCAAATGGGAATGCAATACAGATTAGAAAGTTCTGGGGAGAACAGGAGAGACAATGTATATACTTACAGGTATAGGTAGAAGTGGTAGAAGAAATATTTTTATTCAATCTAATGCAACACCACCAAAATTGCAATTTCATTGAGGAATACATAAACGCTCAAGATAAAAGTTATGATTGTGCTTCAAAATGTATAAAATTCTAAAAAAAAAATAAGAACTAGGGCAACCTTGGGATCCCAGTGGTCCAGTGGCTAAAACTCTGAGTTTCCAATGCAGGGGCCCTGGGTTCAATCCCTGATCTGGGAACGAGATCCCCTGAGCCACACCTAAAGGTCGCACATGCCACGATGAAAATCAAAGATTCCGAATGCCACAACTAAGAGTCAGCACAACCAAGGAAATAAATAAATATTCAAAACAAAGGCAACCTATGGAATGGAATGGAATATTTGCAAACTATATATCTAATAAGGGATTAATACCCAGAATATGTTAAAAAAAAAAAAAAACAACCTACAAGTCAACAACCAAAATAACCTAATTCAAAAATGAACAAAGGATATTAACAGACATTTCTCCAAAGAAGATACACAAATGGACAACAAGCATATAAAAAGATGTTCACCACCACTAAACAATGGGGAAATGCAAATCAAAACCACAGTGATATATCATCTCACACCCGTATGTTGATCACTATTAAAAACAAATGAACATTCAGAGAATAACAAATGTTTGCAGGATGCAAGAGAAAAGGAAATCCCTGTACACTGTTGGTGAAAATATTAAAAGGTGCATCTGCTATGGAAAACAGTATGTGGTTCCTTAAAAATTAAAAAGAGAATTATCATACATGCTAGTAATTCCACTTTTGGGCATATATCCAAAATAATTCAAAACAGGATCTTAAAGATATAAATATATGCACATCCATACTCAATGTAGTATTATTCAAAATAGCTGAAAGATGAAAGCAATCTAAATATCCACCAACAAATAAATGAATAAAATTCATCATATTTACATACTACGGCATATTATTCAGCCTTTAAAAGAAAATCCTGTTACAGAATACAATATTCATTAACTTTGAGGATATTATGCTAAGTGAAATAAGTCAGTCACAAAATGACAAATACTGCATGACTCTAATTATAGAAGAAATCTAAAACAACCAAGCTCTTGGAAACAGAAAGTAGAATGGTGACTGCCAAGGGCTGAGAGGGAGAAGTGGGGAACTGATGTTCAGTGGATGTGGACTTTCAGCTTTGCACAATGAAAAAAGTTTTAGAGACTTATTGCCAACATCGTGCATATACTTAACAATACCATACACTTTAAAATGGTTAAGACAATGAATTATGTTTTTCTTTTTTAACTGCAAAAAAATATATATACATTTTGGCCAAGAGGTATCCAACTCTATGGAAAAAGTATACTATTACATGTTTCACAGATTGGAAATGTGATTTATTAATTGGCCAAATCATTCTGAAATATAAATCCTGCCACACAAATATTCCTGAAGGGTCTGTAGTATTTAAGAACATTAAGTTTTATAGCCCATATCTTATCTCTTCTACAACAATATAGATAATAGATAGCAAAGGAAATACATATGTGTACTCTCCGGTTTACTTATAAGGAAATTTTAAAAAAATTATCTATTTCTGTTACTCACTTTATGTGGAATTCCAGAAGACTCAAATAATTTGTATTTTTCCCTAAACACCAAGTTAAGGATTTGAGAAAAAATATCATCTGTGAAGCAGCCCTTGGTACACCTTCAAAGAGTTCTGGGACTCTAGTTTGTGTCTATGTGTAAACAAATGCAATGTAAATGTGCTCTCTCCTCTGTGGATTATTTAGAGGTCCTGAGGGAAACCTGAGAGGTGTCACATTCCAAAACATTATTAGGAAGCTATGGAATTTGCTGTTTCAACCCAAGTCTGATTATACCTTGACTACTCTCTAGTTCTTGTCTTTTTCTGAATTCCCCATGTCCCCTTTTTGGTATGCTCATTAATCTACCTGGAATACAGCTTTCAGGTTTAGTCATACAGTGATTGACTTGGGGAGTATAGTGCAGGATCCACAATGGAGATTTACATTTCAACTCAATGCAGAAAGAATTTCATAATAAGCACTTTTCAGCCATGAATGAAAAGTTACTGCAAAGGATACTGTAAAAATCTTCTTTCAGCAGTCCAAGTAAGATGCAAAGAAATCTCTTAGGAAAGGTGAAATGTTTGGAGAAATGTTTCTCTCATCTTGCAAACCATATTTTACAACTGGGTAGTTTTCCTCTGGTGAGAACAAGTTTCTCTCACAGGAGGTTGATGACCTCTTAAAAAAAAAAAAAATCAGAGAGGAAAAAGCCAGAGATAAAACAATACAGAAAAAGATACACAGAAAACAGTACAATTTTGGTTTTTTCTCCTACACACACACACACACACACACACATATGTGAGAACACACATATAAATTATCATTGATATTTCAAACACTATATACCTAAGTGCATTTTAAATGTCAAACTCTTAATCATTCATCTTTTTATTCACTCTTTTACTTTCTCATGCTTTAATCTATCACAAAGATCAATATTTTGTGAATTATTGTGCAGTTGCCCCAAATTTTAACTTGTTAAAAAGATGTTTCTTGTACTTGTTTACTACATATTAAACTATACTTTATTTAGATACCTAGTAACCAGTTAATGACTTTAGAATACATCTTCAATATTAAATGCTGGCAAATTTTATGCACAATAAGAAACTCACAGCCACAGCTGTGAAAAATGTAGTCATACACACCCAGTCATTATAAACTGGTGTCCTGTCATTCAACACGGCTACCCAGAGGTTGTTTCATCTTTAGTAAAGTGATAGAATGATTTATTAATCCTTTGGGAAAAAAATAATACAAATTCTGTACCATCCACATCTCCAAGAACACAAAATCCTCTAATTTCCTACAGTGGATTTGCATACAGCGACACCATCTTTTGGCTAAAAAAGATGTATATACACACCTTACCAGAGGAGGGATCTCAGTAAGTGTTACTTTTATTTTCCCGCATACAAACAGGTTGGACTCTTCAGCAGGCTCTTTTCTTCCTCTTGTCAAGCTTTCTCTGAGCATCTGTCATTATTTCAACATCTGGAGGGGCAGATAAGCTGCTCCAATTGGAACACTGCAGTCAGCAACTTTCTCCAGGAAAAGAAATTTGTCACTTCGGCAAAGCATCCGTCTTCTGCCAGCTTTTGACTTCCTGTCCTCGGGCCAAACTCAAAAATCAGGCCTCCCAGTTTGTAGGGCTGCTATGCTATGGATTAATTCAGCTATGGAGAAAAGGATGACAAAGGGTGGAAAGATCATGATTAACTCAAATTAATTTCTAAAACAGCAGGAAACCCATCTCAATATGATATAAAGATTTAATCTTAACCTGATATCTCTCTAGACATTATACATGACTTCCTTCTTAAAGAAATATTGAATGTTCCTCTGCATTTTCCCCTGACAATAGCTTGTACTGTCATTGAGCTGCTTTGCTCAGAGGGAAAGGTCATCTTTTTAGATTAACCAGAAAGTTAACAGTTGCTAATTTAAGGTGTGATATGAAAAAATTTCCCAAATCACCAATTCCTTATTGTAGGCATTCAATTAATGTGACAGTAGAGCTACCCACACAAATTGTATTTTAAAGGCAAATCTGTTCAGATTCTTTCTCTGATTAAAACCATTCACTGACTCTTTTTCCCCAGAGAGTATCTGGTTGCTTTTATGAACATGTCAAGCTGTGCTGTCTTCTGGCCCTTGTTTGATTCTCCACGCTTCTGTCCTATCCTTGCTGTGGTGAATTTCTCTGTCATGTCCCCTTGCCAATGTGCATCTTTTTTTCTAATTCTAGGAGGGCTTTCAGACAAAAGAATGCTTCTCAAAATCAATGTGCATTCAAATCATTGAGGAATCTTGATAAAATGAAGGTTTTGATTCAATATATCTAGAGCAGGGTCTTAGACTGCATATTTATAACAAGTTTCCAGGTGATGTTAATATTGTTGAGACCTGTAGGACACTCTGAGTACCATGGTCTTAGAGCACTTATTTTCAACTCAGGAATGATTTTGCTCCCCAGGGCCATTTGGAACCCTTTGGAGATTGTTTCTTTGTCATGCCTTGGGTAGAGGGAGGGAGGTACTGGCATCTAGTAGTTAAAGACCAAGAATATTACTAAACATTGTATAATCCCCAGGACTGTCTATCATGACAAAGGTTTACTCAGGCCAAAACGTCAGTATGAAGCTGAAAAAATCTTGATCTAGAGGGCATCTAGTCTTCAGGAACCAGCTCAGTTATCACCTGTTCTCTGAATAAGTGCCTTGTTGTTCAGTTGCTAAGTCATGTCTGACTCTTTGCAGCCCCATGGACTGTAGTAAGCCTGGCTTCCCTGTCCTTCACTATCTCCCAAAGTTTGCTCAGACTCAAGTCCATTGAGTTGGTGATGCCATCCAACCATTTCATCCTATGTCACCCCTTATCATCCTGCCCTCAATCTTTCCCAGCATCAGGGCCTTGTCTAATGAGTCAGCTCTTATCATCAGGTGGCCAAGTGCCTAATCATACCTAACTGATTTTGGCTTCCCCATCCATCCAACCCCATCACTTTCTCACAGACCTAATAAAGGATACATATGGTTTAGCTGCTATATTATCAATTACTTCTTTACATGCCTAATTTCACTTCAATTTGAGCATCTTGAATGCAATTATCATATCTCTGTCACAGTTCATTCAGTTGCTTAGTTGTGTCGGACTCTGTGACCCCATGGGCTGCAGCATGCCAGGCTTTCCTGTCCATCACCAACTCCCGGAGCTTACTTAAACTCATGTCCATTGAGTTGGTGATGCCATCCATCTCATCCTGTCATCCCCTTCTCCCGTCTTCATTCTCTCCCAGCATCAAGGTCTTTTCCAACGAGTCAGTTCTTCACATCAGGTGGCCAAAGTATTGCAGTTTCAGCTTCAGAATCAGCCTTCCAGTGAATATTCAGGACTTATTTCCTTTAGGATGGACTGGATAGATCTCCTTGCAGTCCAAGGGACTCTCAAGAGTCTTCTCCAACACCATAGTTCAAACACATCAATTCTTTGGTGCTCAGCTTTCTTTATAGTCCAACTCTCACATCCATACATGACCACTGGAAAAACCATAGCTTTGACTACATTACTTTGTTGGCAAAGTAATGTCTCTGCTTTTTAATATGCTTGTCTAGGTTGGTCATAACTTTTCTTCCAAGGAGAAAGTGTCTTTTAATTTCATGGCTGCAGCCACCATCTGCAGGGGATTTTGGTGCCTAAAAAAATAAAGTCTGTCACTATTTCCATTGTTTCCCCATCTATTTGCCATGAAGTGATGGGACCAGATGACATGATGTTAGTTGTCTGAATGTTGAGTTTTAAGCCAAGTTTTTCACAGTACACAGTACCTATTTTGTTGTTGCTGATTTTAGGGCACTCTTCCATGTGACTAATATGAGATGTTGAAAGAAAATGAGATCATTAAAGTTTGCAAAATTCAATTTAGCCATCATAAACAAAAGGTAAAACAAGAAGGTGCCATGTAGTTGAATCTATCAAGAATTTACTGTTCTGATAAGAATTGAGGAAAACTTATTCCACTTTTCATAAAAATGTGATAGGTTCACGTTACTCTGAGATAAATAACTGATAGTCTTTAAAATATACTTGTTCTTTGATCATCTGTAAGAGATGACTTTTCATCAGTTGATCCGGGGTTGAATGAGTCCACCAACAGAGAAGGAACTTATCTGTGGGTATATGATAGAATTTAGGAGGTCCGTGAATTCTGAAGGGGAAAAAACACACCTAATTTAGTATTTCTTATGTTTAATGAAGGAAACAAACCGCAGCATCTTTAATACACTGTCATTCATTGCCACCACAAATGTCTTATTTTATTAGTGAGTTTCAAACACCTTGAAATATTGTTTATAATAATGCTACTTAAAAATCATAGCATTTAAGAAATTACTTAATATATTAATGAGGAAGCTCTTACATTTCTACACCATGACTAAAACACTTTGATAGTTTTATTTCAACATGGTTAACTTTCTTTGTAATTCTGTTTCTTTATCTAAAAATATTATTTTAATAGTTATTCCATCCTCTGCATGCAACACCAAGAAAAGACTGAAAATCCTAATCCCATCCTCAAGACTCCTCTTCAAACCCTGTCTGTTTGACTAATTCATATGTAGGAGAATATTTCATGACTATAGTTTCATTGTAGAACCTTATTAAAGTTCTCTTTCAATGGGTATTCAGAAAACTGTATAAGGGACACTGTGCAAAAGACAAATGACTATATAACATAATGTATTAGTTGTCTGTTGCTGCATAAGAGATTCCCCAAAATATACAAGCTTGCTGCTGCTAAGTCGCTTCAGTCGTGTCTGACTCTGTGTGACCCAATAGATGGCAGCCCACCAGGCTCCCCCGTTCCTGGGATTCTCCAGGCAAGAACACTGGAGTCGGTTGCCATTTCCTTCTCCAATGCATGAAAGTGAAAAGTGAAAGTGAAGTCTCTCAGCTGTGTCCAACTCTTAGCGACCCCATGGACTGCAGCCTACCTACCAGGCTCCTCCATCCATGGGATTTTCCAGGCGAGAGTACTGGAGTGGCGTGCCATTGCCTTCTCTGTATACAAGCTTAAGACAACACAAATATATTATCTTACAGTTCTGTAAGACTGAAATCTGAAACAAATTTCATCAGGCTAAAATTGAGGTGTCAGCAAATTATATTCCCATCCAAAGCCTCCGGGGAGAATCTATTTCTTCTTTGATGGGTTGTTAGCATAATTCAGCTCCTTGGATTTGCAGGAATGAGGTCCCTGTTTTACTTGCTCTTTATAAGATGAGGGCTATTCATTCCTTTCCTTGGCTAATGGCCCCACCCTATATCTTCAAAACCACCAAGAGCCAGTCTAGTATTTCTTATGTTATATCTCTCTTCTTCCATTATTTTTCAGTTTTGAGAACTCACGTGATTCAGATAAAGCTCCCTATTTCAAGACCTGTAACCTTACCCTCATCTGAAAAGCTTCTTTTGCCATATAAATAATATATTTACAGATACTGGGGATTAGGATGTGGCCTCTCTATTCCAGGTGCCTACAAGTATCTCTAGAGACACTCTGTCTTTCAGTTTCATTAATTATTCATAATTATTATTCATAACTATTCATAAATAATTAATAATAATTTCATCTTTATTAAGTGAGGGTGCCTGAATCTTGGTAAAAAGAGGATAAAGATCATTGCTAATATGCTTCTTTCAAGTTTTTTTCTAAATCCTCTTTTCCTAAATTCTATTAATCCACAGATATGTATGGTTTTATAGCTCTCAATATTGTTTGCATATTGTGCTTGTTGTCTTTTAAGAATATTTGCTGTCTATGTACAGTGTTCGCACATGACGTTTTCAGAAGTAAAATTTTGGAAATTACCTGATGAAAGGTAGTTTTATATTTCAACTTTGGACTGTGTTTATAGGGAGAATCCTATAAAAGTAAAGAGATTAAAGAACATGTAGTTCAGTGATGAATTATCCTTCTCAAAAATTATCTATGTGTATGGGATGACAATTACCCAAAAAATTTAAAGACACATACCTATTGAATACATAGGACATATAAACTCATGATATTAGTAAAACCCTAATTTTTACATTTTTGAATACTAGCCTAACCTGACAAAGTAGCTATTCAGAAAATTAACAAAGTCTTCAGCATATTTGAGTCAGAGTGTACACTGGCCACAACTTAAGAGGGCACAACAACAGAAAACCTGCCACAGGAGAGAGATTCAATTTGTAGAAGAGCTCCTTCTTGGGGGACCACAGGTAAAAGTAGAAAATGAGATAAAATACTAGTTACAAAACAGGAATGCCAAAAGCAGTTCATGACATCCTGTAGAAAATAACCCTTTAGCCACTGCGCAAATCAATCTCTTTCTCTTTACTGCTTTTTAAACCAGCCAAGAGGACAGGTAAAGGATCTTTGGAACTGAGAGCAAGTTTCACTAATGAGTCTCCTGATGCTGTCCCAGTGATGGGCACAGCAGAATTCCATCAATAAAACATTAAGATAAAGCACCCACAGCCCTTTAGGTAGCAGCCAGATCTCATTCCAGGGACTTGCATTTTGTGTCAATTAAGGAGCAAATTTCAATGAAACTGACTTTGCTCAGGCTCGTAGGACACCTCTGGCAAACATTAGCACAACAGTCACCATCATATTTTTTGTGCCTCTCAGGTCCATGCGCAATGACTATCTCTCTTATTTTTCGTTGGCATACTGTTATTCTAATGGACTGACAAAGACTTCCATTTAAGTCCCAATTGAGCTTGTTGGACACTGAAATGGAGTAACAGGGACAAGTCTTTTCCAAACCTGTATTTTTTCCATTTATTAGTAAACCTCTCAACTCTTTTTTTCTTTGCTTCCGTCAGGAGAGTTTCAAGACAACCCCGTAAGGTGAGATAAGAATGTTCTTATTTATTACACTAATGCCTCTATAAATAAATTTGAATTTCAGATGCCTTCTGGGGCATCTCTTTCTCCTGTTTGGTTCTTGCATTCCAGAAAAAGCAATAGTGAAAGAATTGCTATCAACACTAACTCAGTCTGTTTCTTTATATGTTACAGCATAATATAAATATTAGGATTGAATTTACACTGAAAATCAGTGTATTTTTATGTTTCTTATTACACCTAAAGTAAAGGGTTTTTGTTGAACAGATCTCTTCTTCTGATTAAATTGTAGTTAGAATCATAAAATTACATGGTTTTGTATTTGGGGAGCTCGTTCACTTAATTTGCATAAACCACCATTTTGATCTCTCTGATGAATAAAAAAAATTACATTTTTTTTTCATGTAACATGCCTCATCAAAAAAAGCTTTGGATATTCAGGTAAGCATAATTTGTCTTTGATTTACCTGCCTTTTCTAAGATATCTGAGTATGCCCTGATTAAATAAATGTGAAAGTGACAGACCAAGCAAACACTTTAATCTCACACAGAGAACAGGTGTGCAGAAGTAAGACAGAACCCCCACTCCCACTCACCCTGCAATGTACTGAATTCCAATGCTGCCCATGAAGAGATTCAAGCTCAGCCTCTTCCCCAGAGACACAGCACTGCCACCAGCAACCTCTCACTGCAGCAGGTCTTTTTCCTTTGACACTTCTAAGGCTCTGGCACCATCAGCGAAAACTCTCCACACATGCTCCTTTTCCCTCTCCCATGATTGCTCCAGTTACAAAACAATTTGAAACTTGGGAAATTCAGACCAAGAAACAGTGTCTTTGATACCACATCCCATTCTACCTACAGCAGAAACACATTTTACTTAAGGACTGAAGATGCCCAGTTGTTTAGTGATCTGAAGAGTGACCTGGGGACAGAATTAAATTCAGGAATTCTGTTTAGAATGTCTTCTAATACACTGCTATGCATTTTTAGGATTCAAAAGAACATGATATTAGAAGAGTGTGTTGTTAGTGAATTATAGACAGGAATAGGTCGAAAATGGACAATAATGAAAGAAGGTGATCCATTTCAGACCAAAAATTGTTCTGCACAAATCAGAAGACTTTGCCTCTGTAAGACGTAATAAGGGGAATCATCCTATTCAATATTTTCTTCAGAGAGAGGGCACAAAACTGGGTTCATAGGAGTGCCTTTCCCAAGTCAAGCTCTCAAAGAATGTTTTTATTGATTACCTCTCAGGGCCTTGCATGTAACATATCACTCAGTACTTCAGGAACCAGAGATACGACTGCCTACTCTGAGCGTTGTTGGGCATTCAGCTCTGAGCAAAGCAGAAATATTTCTTGTGTTCACAGTCTTTTCAGTCAAATGAAAGGACAAAAAAAAAAATCAAAGATATGAGTACATAGCTAATTATACATTTTAACTGTACTAAGCCGTTTTTTGAAATGAATTACAAGTTGAAATGAGATAAGAAGAGAGTTGTTGGAATAGGTCAAAGAAAGTCCATTTTGAGGAATGAGAATTTAAAATCTAAAAGTTAAACAGAATTAGACCAAATCCCCTTCCCCAAAAAAGGGGAAGGATCGAAAAATTGTCTAAGCAGATAGAGCAGCCAAAGTAAAGTCCTGCAAATGGTAAGGAGAACAGGATATCTGAATATTTATACGGAGGCCAAGAGGTCTTCAGAGTTTCAAGAGATGTGGGAAATATTACAATAGATTGGTGACTTATGAAAAACCTGTCTATGGAAGACTGTACTTCAAAAGTCGGTCCTCTAATCCCAATTCCACTGCTATGGTTTGTTAACTTCTAAAATCATTTCCCATTTGTATGCATTATCACACAGAAAACACTTGGAACGCAGAGGCACTTTACATTTCCACAATCTCTACACATAAATTTGGTGCTTTTCTTGAAAACTTCCAGTTTGATTGTGTAATCAAAACCACTGGCAGATATTGCCAGTTAAGTAGAATTAGGCAAATTAAGCTACATTCCATCAAAACAGGATGCTCTCAGCCAGCATACAATGCCTTATCATCAAACAGTTTGCAGTGAGCATGTATTTTGCAAGTTTCACTAGCTCAATCTGTATTTGCCCTCAAACCTTCCTTAGGGCTCTGTCTACTTTGTCAAATGAGGAGTTGAGCCATCACCATGGGAAGCGTATTGACAGAGACAGTTCAGGTCAAATGAGTCCCCTTTTCCCAGATTCGGCTCTATAACAGCCCTGTGTCTCCTCTTCAATTTGCTTGCATAAACAGAGCCTGAGGGCAACCGTGAGACTAGTAGATACTCCAAATGTGTCTCAAATAGTTTTACAGATATAAGGTCTTGTCTACAAAGCATATTTGACCCATAACATTTCAGTATTGAAATGAGAAGGTGGAGAGATTCTGCTGTAACTTTTTTTGTTGTTATAGTTAAAGAAACTGAGGCTCAAAAATTTTCATTCATTAGTGCTATTGTATGATGCCACAAGGACACTCCCTGGTAGGAACAGAAGTGACATACATGTATCTTGACTCCAGTTCAGACTTTCCCCTGGGCATCCATATATTATGACTGGAATTCAGTCATCCAACAACTATTAGCAAACTCTCAGTATTTATCAACCCATATAGGATTCTTGGAAGACAAATAACCAGAGCTAACCACAGCTTACTCTGTGGTAGGAGTTGTGCTCAGAGCTTTACATGTATTACTAATTCTTCTCACTGCCATACTATGCTTAGGAGGGAGACGTGATTATTAACCCCAGTGTATATGAGAGGAGACTGAAAAATTTAAGTCTGAGTAGCTTCTCCCCCAAATCACACAGCTATTAGGTGGTTAACAGAATTTCACCCCCAGCTTGACGTCTTAAGCATTATGCGATTCTGCCCATGCCTCATGCAAGTATGATTTGGCTATTCTTCTGTGAGGCGGGAGGGTAGAAAAAACTTTGACTTATTTGATAAACATTCATGAATTTCTACCATGTGTCTGGAATTGTGTTTCTTGCTAAAGATACAAAGGGAACACAATACACATATTTCTTACAAAGCTTACAGCTCAGAAGGTGAATGGGATATTAAACAAAAAATGACACCAAAGTAGTTAAGTACTAAGAGTACATTTTATAGTACCTTAAATGTACTAAAGATTAATAGGAAGTACTGTAAAACAAGGTAAGAGTGGCTGTCAAGATGAGGCTTAAAGGAACAAAGAGAATTTACACCAAGAAAAGAGAAGACAAGAAAAGAAGGAGAAGGTATACAGGTGCTGGGTTGGAAAAGAGCTTGCATATGAAGCACAGAGATGCCAGTGTGACCATGATGTACCAAACACTGGGATAAATGTACAAAATAGAGCTAAAGAGAAAAGTGAAGTGTGCCAAGAGCATGCAGATCCTTTTAGGGCTGGTGAAAGATTCTGGTCTTTTCCTATAACGTGTTACATGGCTATCGGGAGTTTTAGTAAGAGGGTATCTTCGTGAGATTTATTCTTTAAGAAAAACTTGATTGCCATGAAGTAAAGGGATTACAGAAGGGCAAGAGTGTAACTTTTCAAGCACTGACATTTCATTCTTCACTAGCACGTTAGCAAGCTCGAATACAAACAGAGAAGGAGAAGAACATATGGCAAAGGCTCTAGAAATCATGCCATTTAATTACTGTGAAAAGAATTGGGGATGCTTACTTCCTTTGAGAAGGAGAATTAAGAGAAAGTGGGTCTTTTATGGGAGGAAGGAGACGGAAACATTGAGCTGTATACCTAAGGAGACGTATTTCAGCTCAGTAGAGTCATTTTAATACTCAGAGTCAATAAAATGATGGGCAGCTCTGTGACACTGTCAGTTCTCTGGCCCTAAAGACATTCAAGGAGACATGATGTATTTCTGCTTCTCGGGATGTTGTACAACTGGTTCCATAACTGGCATGAACTTTTGGACAAGGCGCCCTCCTCCAAAATTGGTTCAGATGCTAAGATTTTTAATTTACAAATCTGAATGTTCAACAGCATCCTACTGCTAGAGACAAAATAACATAATTTCTCTGTATGTGGAATTCAGATGGAATTTTTACCTTATTTACAAAGTGAGGGCCATTTTGCTGAAAGACACTCTGATAGATTTTCCTACACAAAAGTCTTGACTTCCTGGATTCAGCTTGGTCCCTGCCTAGAACTGGCAACAAGCCACAGAATTAGCATAAAGATAGAGCTTCAATTTGAGATATATTTTATTCCTTTTCTGGTTATATCCTACCAGTGAAAATGCAAATACTGTAATTAATAATGCTTTCTATTACTACCTTTATAAAACATTACATATTTGAATCCAAAGTAAAATTTTCTTTGGTTCAGTTCATTACCTGTAACTTATTTCATTCTTTCTCTACTTTTCCTTCTTTCTTCCATACTCACTATACTTCTTCCATGACAATTCTGGAGTCATCTTTCTTATGTATACATTTCTTTGTGCCACTCCTATGTTCAAGACACACATACATAGAAATTTTCTTCCCAGTGCTTACAATGTAAAATCTATATAAATTTATATAGATTTTATCCTGATATAAAATTGTATATTTTATATATACAATTTTATCTAATTTTGTAATTTTATCTAATGTGTCTGATAATTCTCACATACATCCCTTCTGTTTTTATTCAGTACAATGTATTCACGCTATTGTGAACTACTTTTCATTTATTTTTCAAGCAAAAAAAGCAGTAGAAATTATTATAGTAAGTATTAGTACTTTAGTATTAAAAGAATCCCAGGGACGGGGGAGCCTGGTGGGCTGCCGTCTATGGGGTCACACAGAGTCGGACGTGACTGAAGCGACTTAGCAGCAGCAACAGCAGCAGTTGTAGTAAAAGCCATGGCTGCCATGGCTCATATGAACCAGATATTTTAATATGACTTTTCATGTATTTTTTTCATTTATTCAACATATACTTATTAAAGACCACTCTCTGGCAGCTGATCCAGGAAGTTGAGATAATGCAGTAAACAAAACAGGTGATGTCCCTGTTATATGGAGTTTATATTCCAATGAGTCATGATATCACATTTTATAGAGATAGGTATTATTCAGTATTGTCTCTTCCCTTTTCAATTTCTTTCCTAGCCTAAGCCTCTATACATATATAATATCCCTTGGAAAAAGTATAAATAAACTTTTTCCATATGCCCCCTAAATCAAACTAATTGCTTAAATAAGGGACACACATTAATATGCCTGTTAAGAACAATTAATGCTGCCAGAATAGAAATATGGGCTTTTAAACGTGTTTTGATTGAATAACCTACATTGTCAAGGAAGTCTGCAGACTGGACTGTAGCTTTGAAGCCTCACCTCCACCACCTGTGTTCATCTGAATGTCATGCCATCATGTGTGTCTCCTTCAAGTGGAGATCATTTCATTCTTAATATAGTCAGGTAGCACAGAGTGCTTGTCACCCTGGGAAATGTAAAAAGTACAGAACCGGGAACTTTCTGGGTTGAGGAACAAAGTCCAAGGGAAACCCCCAGTGAGACTGTCAAAGGCAGCAGGTGAGGAGGTGTGAGAAGATGTCACATGTTATCCAAAAGGAGGACGAGTGATTGGCAAGGTCAGGCTATTTGCAGAGATAGCATTTGAGCCCAGTTCGATTGAGACTTAAAAGCTTAGATAAGTCAAAGGGCTGTGAAAGGCGGGTAAAAATGAGTCAAGCTTTTCCTTATGGGAAACTTGGTAAGAAAAAGAACTACCTGTACTAGAGAAATTATATAAATAGATAGGATATTGTAAAAGGAATCCAGTGTATAGCATTTAGAAAGTATTTTTAAAAGACACCTAATTGTACAATATTTACAAAAGGATTAATTATGGGTATGTACAGGGAGAGGCACAGCTTTGAAATATCCAAAGGGAGTATAACCAGCTAATATTAACAACTTCTTTTTTAAAAGCCTCATAAGGCAGTACTTTTTAAACATGATCATTAAATCAGAATCACCTGGTAAATTTTTGTTAGTTTTTTTAAAGAAAATTTTCCTGCCCATTTCTCTTGTATAAAGATCTGTGAAGGTGGGTATAGTTGTTGTTGAGCAAATTTTTTTAGTAGGAGTTATGCCTTTTCTCACTGGTACAGAGTATCTTTGGTTCTTTGTGGTCTGTCCTATGCCTACATTATTCCTCAGCTGCATGCCCTATCTCAGGGTATTTTTCCACTGTGGACTCCATACTAAAGTCACAGACACACATGCTGGTAGCAAACTCCAGATTATCCATTCTTGATGAAGTTCCATTTTTGAATTTCTGCCTGCAATATATTTTTTTATCTGTCTTTTTTATTGAAGGATAATTGCTCTACAGAATTTTGCTGTTTTCTGTCAAACCTCAAAATGAATCAGCCATAGGTGTGTATATATATATATATATACACACACACATATATATATATATATCCCCTCCCTTTTGAAACTCCCTCCCATCTCCCTCCCCATCCCACCCCTCTAGGTTGATACAGAGCCCCTGTTTGAGTTTCCTGAGCCATACAGCAATTTCCTGTTGGCTATCTGTTTATGTATGGTAATGTAAGTTTCCATGTTACTCTTTCCATACATCACACCCTCTCCTCCCCTCTCCCCATGTCCATATGTCTATTCTCTATGTCTGTTTCTCCATTCTTACCCTGTAAATAAATTCTTCAGTACCATTTTTCTAGATTTCGTATATATGCGTTAGAATATGATACTTATCTTTCACTTTCTGACTTACTTCACTATATAATAGGTTCTAGGTTCATCCACCTCATTAGAACTGACTGAAGTGTGTTCCTTTTTACGGCTGAGTAATATTCCATTGTGTATATATACCACAATTTCTTTATCCATTCATCTGTCGATGGCCATCTAGGTTGCTTCCATGTTTTAGCTATTGTAAATAGTGCAGCAGTGAACAATGGGATATATGTGTCTCTTTCAATTTTGGTTTCCTCAGGGTATATGCTTAGGAGTGAGATTGCTGGGTCATATGGTGGAGAAGGAAATGGCAACCCATTTCAGTACTCTTGCCTGGAAAATTCTATGGATGGAGGAGCCTGGTAGGCTACAGTCCATGGGGTAGCAAAGAGTCGGACATGGCTGAGTGACTTCACTTTCACTTTTCACTTTCATGCATTGGAGAAGGAAATGGCAACCCACTCCAGTGTTCTTGCCTGGAAAATCCCATGGATGGAGGGACCTGGTGGGCTGCAGTCTATGGGGTTGCAAAGAGTTGGACACGACTAAGCAACTAACACACACACACACACACACAATGGTTTTTTCCTAGTTTTTTAAAGGAATCTCCATACTGTCTTCATTGTGGCTGTATCAATTTACATTCTCAACAACAGTGCAAGAGTGTTTTCTTTTCTCCACACCCTCTCCAGGATTTATAGTTTGTAGACTTCTTGATGAGGGCCATTCTGAACAGTGTGAGGTGATATCTCTTTGTAGTTTTGATTTGCATTTCTCTAAAAATGAGCGATGT
The DNA here is from genome assembly GCF_032452875.1 of Bos javanicus. Classification (NCBI taxonomy): domain Eukaryota; kingdom Metazoa; phylum Chordata; class Mammalia; order Artiodactyla; family Bovidae; genus Bos; species Bos javanicus. Next base: position 31,217,200 of record NC_083885.1, on the reverse strand, counting down.
TGAGCATCTTTTCATGTGTTTGTTAGCCATCTGTATGTCTTCTTTGGAGAAATGTCTGTTCAGGCTTTTTTCCCACTTTTTGATTGGGTTGTTTGTTTTTCTGGTATTGAGTTGCATGAGCTGCTTGTATACTTTGGAAATTAATCCTTTGTCAGTTGTTTCATTTGCTATTATTTTCTCCCATTCTGAGGCTTGTCTTTTCAACTTGCTTTTAGTTTCCTTTGCTGTGCAAAAGCTTTTCAGTTTAATCAGGTCCCACTTGTTTACTTTCATTTTTATTTCCATTACTCATGGAGGATCTTGCTTTGATTTATGTCATCGAGTGTTCTGCCTATGTTTTCCTCTAAGAGTTTGATAGTTTCTGGTCTTACATATAGGTCTTTAATGCATTTTGAATTTATCTTTGTGTATGGTGTTAGGAAGTGTTCTAATTTCATTCTTTTACATGTAGCTGTCCAGTTTTCCCAGTACTATTTACTGAAGAGGCTGTCTTTGCCCCATTGTCTTGCCTTTGTCAAAAATGAGGTACCCATAGGTGCATGGGGTTATTTCTGGGCTTTCTATCCTGTTCTGTTGGTCTATATTTCTGTTTTTGTGCCACTACCATACTGTATTGATGACTGTAGCTTTATAGTATAATCTGAAGTCAGGAAGGTTGATTCCTCCAGCTCCATTCTTCTTTCTCAAGACTGCTTTGGCTATTTGGGGTCTTTTGTGTTTCCATATGAATGGTGAAATTTTTTGTTCTAGATCTGTGAAAAAATGCCATTGGTAATTTGATAGGGATCACATTGAATCTGTAGATTGAATTTGGTAGAACTGCCATTTTCACAATATGGATTCTTCCTACCCAGGAACATAGAATATCTCTCCATCTGTTTATGTTATCTTTGATTTCTTTCATAGTATCTTATAATTTTCTATGTAGAGTTCTTTTGTCTCCTTAGGTAAGTTTATTCCTAGATATTTAATTCTTTTTGTTGCAAGGGAGAATGGGTTTGTTTCATAAATTTCTCTTTCTGATTTTTCATTGTTAGTATATAGAAATGCAAATGACTTTTGTGTATTGATTTTGTGTCCCTCAAAATCACTTATTAGCTCTTGTAATTTTCTGATACTATCTTCAGGGTTTTCTATGTACAGTATCATGTCATCTCTAAACAATGAGAGCTTTACTTCTTTTCTGATCTGGATTCATTTATTTCTTTTTCTTCTCTGATTGCTGTAGCTAGGACTTCCAGAACTATATTGAATAATAGTGGTGAAAGTGGACACCCTTGTCTTATTCCTTATCTTAGGGGGAATACTTTCAATTTTTCACCATTGAGAATAATGTTTGCTGTAGGCTCTTATATATGGCCTTTACTATGTTGAGGTAGGTTCCTTCTAGGCTCATTTTTTTGAAGAGTTTTAATCATAAATGGGTGCTGAATTTTGTCAAAGGCTTTCTCTGCATCTATTGCAATTATCATATGGTTTTATCTCTCAATTTGTTAATATGGTGTATCACATTGATTGATTTGCATATATTAAAGAATCCTTGCATCTCTGGAATAAACCCAAGATCATGGTGTATGAGCTTTTTGATGTGTTGCTGAATTCTGTTTGCTAAAACAGATTGAACTTTCTAAGAATCTGTCCATTTCTTCAAAGTTATCCATTTTATTGCCATATAGTTGTTCATAATAGTCTTTTATAATCCTTTGTATTTCTGCATTGTCTGTTGTAATCTCTCCTTTTTCATTTCAATTTTGTTGATTTTTCTCTCTTTTTTTTCTTGATGAGTCTGGCTAAAAGCTTGTCAATTATGTTTACCTTCTCAACCCAGATTTTTGTTTTATTAATCTTTACTATTGCTTCTTTCCCTTCTTTTAAATTTATTTCTTCTTGGATCTTGATGATTTCTTTCCTGGTACTAATTTTTGTTTTTTGTTGTTGTTGTTCTTTTTCCAGTTGTTTTAGGTAAAAAGTTAAGTTGCCTATTTGATGTTTTTCTTGTTTCTTGAGGTAGGATTGTATTGCTATAAACTTCCCTCTTAGAACTGCTTTTGATGCATCCCATAGATTTTGATTTGCCATGTTTTCATTGTCATTTGTTTCTAGAAATTTTTTGATTTCCCATTTGATTTCTTCATTAACCTGTTGTGTATTTAGAAATGTGTTGGTTAATCTCCATGTGTTTGTCTTTCTTACAGTTTTTTTCTTGTAATTGATATCTAGTCTCAGCGTTGTGGTCAGAGAAAATACTTGATGCAATTTCAATTTTCCTAAATTTACTGAGGTTTGATTTGTGACCCAAGATGTGCTCTATCCTGGAGAATGTTCCATGTGCACCTGAGAAGAAGGTGTATTCTTCTGCATTTCGATGGAATGTCCTGAAGATGTCAATGAGATCCATCTCAGCTAATATATTAAGACTTGCATGTCCTTATTAATTCTGTTTTGATGATCTGTCCATTGGTGTGAGTCGGGTGTTAAAGTTTCCTACTATTATTATGTTACTGCTGATTTCTCCTTTTATGTCTGTTAGTGTTTGTCTTATGTATAGAGGTGCTTCTATGTTGGGTGCATAGAATTTTACCTTTGTTATGCCTTGATTGATTGATCCCTATATCCCTGGATCATTATGTAGTGTCCTTCCTTATCTCTTGTAATCTTTTTTATTTTAAGGTCTATTTTGTCTGATATGAGGATTGCTACTCCAGGTTTCCTTTGCATCCCATTTTCATGGAATATATTTCTCCATCCTCTCACTTTCAGTCTATATATGTCTTGAGGTCTGAACTGGGTTTCCTGTAGACAGCATATATATGGGTCTTGTTTTTGTATCCCTTCAGCCAGTCTGTGTCTTTTGGTTGGAGCATTTAATCCATTTACATTTAAAATAATTATTGATATATATGTTTCTATTGCCATTTTCTTAATTATTTGGGGTTGATTTTGTATATCTGTTTCCTTCTCTTATATTTCTTGACTATATACGTCCATTTAACATTTGTTGTAAAGCTGGTTTGGTGGTACTGAATTCTCTTAAGTTTTGCTTGTCTGAAAAGCTTTTAATTTCTTCACCAGTTTTGAATGAGATCCTTGCCAGGTACAGTAATCTTGGTTGTAGATTTTTCCCTTTCAGTACTTTAAATATATCCTGCCATTCCCTTCTGGCCTGCAGAGTATCTGCTGAAAGAGCAGTTGTTAAGTGTATGGGGTTTCCCTTGTATGTTACTTGTTGCTTCTCCTTTGTTGATTTTAATATTCTTTGTGTTTAGTCTTTGTTAGTTTGATTAGTATGTGTTTTGACATGTTTCTCCTTGGTTTATCCTGTATGGCACTCTTTGTGCCTCTTGGACTTGATTGAGTGTTTCCTTTTCCATGTTGGAGAAATTTTAAATTAATCTCTTCAAAAATTTTTTCATACCCTTTATTTTTCTCTTCTTCTTCTGGGACCCCTATAATTTGAATGTTGGTGTGTTTAATATGGTCCCAGGTGTCTCTGAGACTGTCCTCAGTTCTTTTCATTCTTTTTACTTTATTCTGCTCTTCAGAAGTTATTTCCACCATTTTATATTCCACCTCACTGATTCATTCTTTTGCTTCAGATATTCTGCTATTGATTCCTTCTAGAGTATTTTTAATTTCAGTAATTGTGTAGTTTGCTCTATGCTTATTCTTTAATTTTTCTAGATCTTTGTTAACTGATTTTTCCATTTTCTCCATTTTTTCCCCAAGGTTTTTAATCATCTTTACTATCATTATCCTGACTTCTTTTTCAGGTAGTTTGCCTGTTTTGTCTTCATTTATTTGGAAGTCTAGAATTTCTAGTTTGTTCCTTCATTTGTGTAGTTTTTCTTTGCCTTTTCATTATTATTATTTTTAACTTATTGTGTCTGAGGTCTCCTTTTCCCAGATTTCAAGCAAAGTTGAATTATTTCCTTGAAGAAGTTTGAATTTTTTCTTCCTTTTGGTTTCTGCCTTACTCAGGTTGTTCCAGTGGTTTGTGTAAGCTTTTTATAGGGTGAGATTTGTGCTGAGTTTTTGTTTGTTTTTCCTCTGATGGGCAAGGCTGAGTGAGGTGGTAATCCTGTTTGCTGATGTTTTAGTTTGTATTTTTGTTTTGCTTCAAGTTTAGATGAGAGGTCCTGTACAGGGTGCTACTGGTGGTTGGGTGATCCTGGGTCTTGTATTCAAGCGGTTTCCTTTGTGTGAGTTCTAACTATTTGATACTCCATAGGGTTAGTTCTCTGGTAGTTTAGGGTCTTGGAGTCAGTGCTCCCACTCCAAAGGCTCAGGGCTTGATGTTTGGTCAGGAATGAAGATTCCACAAGTGTTTTTTTATGACATTAAGTGAGATTAAAACAAATAACCAAAAATGAGAAACCAAAGATGAACCCCAGACAAATGGCAGTTACAAACTCAGGCAAATAATAATTAAAACAATGGAATACACACACACACACACACACACACACACATATATATATATGCACCTATGAGCAAAGTGAAAACAGTCCAACAACAACAACAAAAAAAACAGTAGATTGACCTGGTGAACAAAGTAAATCAAAAATTATATTTAACAATTAAGAACAAAACTAACTAAAGCACACACTGGAAACAAAACCAAAGCAAGGTGCCAAGTGGGGAATAAAGCAATGAAAACAAAACTAACAAATATGTTGAGAGGAAAGGAAAGAAAGAAAATAGATATGTAAAGTTAAATGAAGAATATTTATATACATCAAAGATTAACTACAAGGGGAAAAGAACAGTAGGAAAGGCAAACAAAGGAATTCATGTAGAAAAAATATAATAGGTTTAAAAAGTTTAAAATTAAAATTATTAAAAAGAGAAAATGAAAAAATGAAAGAAGAAAGAAAAAAGGAAAACACCACAGAACTGGAAAAGCCCAGTGTAGAGGCATAGATTTATAACAAAAATAAAAGTATGACTGAATATACACAAACACACCTATAAGCAAAATCAAAACAGTCCAACAAAAATAAAGTACAATAAATTGACCCGGTGATTGAAGGAAATCAAAAATTGTATCTACCAGAACAAAACTAACTAAAGCACAAACTGTAAAACAACACTAAAGCAAGGTGCCAATTGGAGAATAAAGCAGTGAAAATAAAACTAACACATATGTTGAGAGGAAAGGAGAGAAAGAAAAGAAAGAAAGAATAGACATGCCAAGTTAAATAGCAGTAGATAAAGAAGATTTATATATGTTAAAGATTAACTGCAAGGGGAAAAGAACAGTAGAAAAAGAAAACAATGGAACACTGTAGAAATAATAATAATAGGTTTAAAAAATTAAAATTAAAAAGAAAGAAAGGGGAAACTCACAGAACTGCAAAAGCCCAGTGTAGAGACAAAGGTTTATAACAACAATAAAAAACGTGACTGAGGGGGAAAAAAAAGCTTAATTGGGTTTCTTAGTGCCAATAAAATCAACAACTACAACAGAGGGGGAAAAAAGAAAATGAAAAATAATTCAAAAGAATCTACAGAACAGGTCAAAAAATAAGAATAATAAATGTTTTTCATTAGTCACTGCTGTCAGCATCCTTTCCCTCACTGGAAGTCACAGTCTATCTTATCTCCCTAGGATGCCCTCCAACACTGTGCTGATCTCTGGACCTGCTGTGGGGGCAGCTCAGATTCTAATCTTTTCCTATTTCTGTGTCTTCTTGCCTCCAATGTGTACAGCTGTCAGAACTAGCGCGTTTTCTTTTGTCAAATCTCTCAATGGTCTTTTATATATTCCATAGACACAGAGTTTGCTTAGTTCATCATGTGGATTTAATCTGCAGCTCGTACAGCTGGTGGGAAGGTTTTGGGTCTTCTTCCTTAGCCACACTGCTCCTGGGTTTCAATTGTGGTTTTATTTCCACTTCTGCATGTGGATCGTCCATGGGGGTGTCCTCTGAGGCTGCCCTGGAGGACTTGGGTTTGCCCCTGTGAGGGCCAGTGGTGGTGGTGGTGCAGCTGCTTGGGTCGCAGGGGTTCTGGCAGCACCAGGCACTCAGTGGGGTTGGCAGCTAGGGAAGCAGGAAATATGGTGCTCTAGAAGGGTATGGCCGGAGTAGGCAATGGCACCCCACTCCAGTACTCTTGCCTGGAAAATCCCATGGATGGAGGAGCCTGGTAGGCTGCAGTCCATGGGGTCGCTAAGAGTCAGACACGACTGAGCGACTTCACTTTCACTCTTCACTTTCATATATTGGAGAAGGAAATGTCAACCCACTCCAGTGTTCTTGCCTTGAGAATCCCAGGGATGGGGGAGCCTGGTGGGCTGCCATCTACGGGGTCGCATAGAGTCAGACATGACTGAAGCGACTTAGCAGCAGCAGCAGCAGCAGAAGGGTATGGCAACCAGTATTGACCAAAACGCTCCAGTATTCTTGCCTGGAGAACCCCTTCTCTGACAGAGAAGCTTGGCAGGCTACAGTCTACAGGGTCACAGAGTCAGCCATGACTAAAGTGACTCTGCGTGCATAGACACGAGACTTTTTTTGCCTGTGGCAGCTCTGCCCCAAAGAGTGTTGAGGCACAGCTGCTTGGTTTGTGGGGACCCTGGTGGCACCAACTGTTCAGGGACATGGACTGCCACTGCAGCAGGAGTTATGGCCTTAACAGAGTCTTTATTTGAGCCTCTTGAAGCTGGCGACCAGAAGGCCTCTTTGGCCAGTCTTTCTCGGTGTCTCCACCTGTTCAGGCACTTAGAGGGCTCCCTTATCTGGGGTCCTTCTCTGTTGTTTGGCATGATGGCCACATAGAGGGGACCCCCCTGACAGCAGTCCTACTCTGTAGATCAGCGCATCAGGCACTTAAAGGGGTGCCCTGGGTGGGGTCCTACTCTGTAGTTCAGTGCATCAGGCTTTTGATGGGCCTCTCTACTATTCAGCTGCTGATGCTGGTGTGTAGGGAGAGGGAGAGGCTATGCTGATGGGTCCACCCCTTACACATGACTCAGCAGTACCGCCTTGTTTCCATGGCTTCTTGGCTTTCCTCCACTGGCATTTCCCACAACAATCTCCTCTCTCACATCCCCTCAATCCATCTCTCTGCAGTCAAAAGCAGCCCTTGCCCTGGGATCACTCTACAATCCCTAAACTCCAGCTCCCAGCTGCTGACTTTCCAGGGGACCAGCATTCCTGTCTGGGGTATGTATGGCTGCTGCAAGGACTGTCTGATTCTCATTCCCATTAGGCTGCCACAGATCAGCTATGTAACTCTTAGCCTTAAATGTTTCTTCTCTGACTCAGACAGTTGCCCCGATGTGGGGATCGGACTCATGCTTCAGTTCCCCCACCTGCCAAGGGCAGGTCCAGTCCTACTAACACTCCTGTTTCTCCCCCTAGTTCCTTCATGCTACTGACTTTTGCATGGTTCTATATATTCGTTTCCACTGGTCAGGTACTCCTGTCTGCTCTCAGCTGGTGTTCTGCGTGCATTTCTGTGTCTGAAGGTGTATTCCTGATGTATCTGTGGAGAGAGATATACTCCACGTCTACCTACTCCTCTGCCATCTTCATATGTCCTGCCTGCAATATCTTCCAAACCTCTCTTTTCTTTTCAAAAATCGACTGAGGGACTTCATCCAATGGCTAAGACTCCACACTTGTTCGGAGTGTGGAATGCCCAGGTTCAATCCCTGATCAGGGAACTAGATCCCACATGCCACAATAATGCCCTGGCACAGCCAAATAAATACTTTAAAAAATTCAACTAAGAGTCACCTTCTCTGAGAAGTCTCTAATGGGTACCAGGTGCCATTTTGGGCAGGCTTTCCACCTGCCACCATGGCTCCTAATGGAAGCCAGTCCATAGAAAGGTGTCAGTAGTGCTTCTCAGTCTAAGCTGTACTAGTCCACTGGCAAGTGTGTCTTTCATCTATTTGGTAAATTATTAAAAATGTCGGCTTGCTTCCAGGCAATATGCAAGCCACTACTACTACATGTAGTGTCTAGTGAGGGAGAGGAAAAGAAAACAGTTGCAATAAAGTGGAAAAATTGCTATGACAGGCATGACACAGAATGCCACAGGACAATGCCCCAGCACTCCAAACCTGTTAGACTTCTCCCTTCCACACTCAAGACTTAAGTGACTGCTCCCCTCCAGAAGCTATTACTTGGTTGTTTATCTAAGTGCCTCTACATATGGACTTAACTGAACTTTGGCACTAAATTCTACAGCCATTTCTATAGCAGTCTCTTTTCCAACTGTAGACATTTTCACATCCATTTATTTTATACTTACCATGTCTATATGCTTTGTTAAGAATGGAAAATAAGGGGCTTTTCTGGTGGCTCAGTGGTAAGGGATCTGCCTGCCAATGCAGGAGACCTGGGTTCAGTCTCTGATCCAGGAAGATCCTACATGCTACGGAGCAACTAAGCCCATGTGCCACAACCATAGAGCTTGTGCTCCAGAACCCGTGAACCACACTTCTGAAACCTGCGTGTCCTAGAGCCTGTGCCCTGCAACAAAAGAAGCCACCATAACGAGAAGCCTGCGCTCTGCATCTAGAGAGTAGCCCCTACTTTCCACAACTAGAGAAAAGACTGGGCAGCAGCAAAGACTCAGCACAGCCAGGATTAAATGAAATTTTAAAAAAAGAGTCACCTGTTTAAAGAGGAAGAAGGAGAAAGTGTGGAAAATAAATAACCACATTGCTTCTAGCCTCAGGTTAATTGCATGTGTTAAGCTCATCATGACAATATTCGCTGAAACACACCCATCATTTATGTCAGCTCTTACTGTGGATTATATCACCCAGTCTTCACATCATCCTTATACAATCATCACTATTTTACAGATGAGGAAACTAAAGTTGCAAAAAATAGTCCCATTGGTCCAAAGTCACACATAAGTAGCCCCTTGATTACAAAGCTGTGTAGCCCAACTCCAGAGTGCACACTTGCATCCATTAAGCTATGTTTCCTGCAGTTTTATTTCACTGTGACATTCGACTGTGTCTTAGATTGAAGTTTTATTCTAAGCCCATTATTTCTGGAGAGGCAACATATCAGAGGTTCTAGGATCAAAATGCCTGGCTTTGAATCCTGCTATGAATATCATCTAGGTAGCTTTGCATATTTCACTCAAACTCTTTGAGCTTTTGCTTAGTCACTGGCACCATGGGAATAATAACCACATGTAACATAAGTTGCTGGAGAAGGCGATGGCACCCCACTCCAGTGCTCTTGCCTGGAAAATCCCATGGACGGAGGAGCCTGGTAGGCTGCAGTCCATGGGGTCGTGAAGAGTTGGACACGACTGAGTGACTTCACTTTCACTTCTCACTTTCATGCATTGGAGAAGGAAATGGTAACCCACTCCAGTGTTCTTGTCTGGAGAATCCCAGGGACGGGGGAGCCTGGTGGGCTGCCGTCTATGGAGTCGCATAGAGTTGGACACGACTGAAGCGACTTAGCAGCAGCAGCAACATAAGTTACTAACAGGGCTTAGCAAATAGTAAGCACTCTCCTCTGGTTATCACTACTACTGCTATGATTATTACTATACAATTATTACTTCTACTAACAGAGCACTGCAGCCATCATGACTGATTTGTGAGCCTTCAGTAACCCAATTAGGAACAGTTTCCAAATTGTTAAAATGTGCATTTAAATCCTCCGTGTTTTCTTTATAAGGTTCCTATGAGGATGAAAATAAAAGATGAATATAATATTACTTCAAGTTCTCAGAATCTACACTAACAAAGTACCTGTATCATTCCATTTTTCATTTTTATTGATGTACATCTCTTTTATTTTGTGAGATTGTGAAAAATACCTCCTGAGACAGTATTATCATGCCAAAATTGGAAGGAAAAATCCTAAACTAATTCCATTCATGTATCCATGACATCAGGTTACCATAGGAAGGGCACATAAAATAAAATAAAGGAAGAAAAGCAGTATCTCCCAAGAATTAGGATCTGGAACATACTTAAATTGCTATTATTATTTAATCCTGCTCCCTGCCTGGTTATGCAAAAATGCCCTCGATCCTAAATATGCACTGGGCCTAGTTAGCAAGGGGATACAATTTTCACTGATTGATGAAATGATTTCTTCTATATCAGGAACTTCTACCTGTGTTCACTTCCTTTTTTTAACCCTATCTTTTTTATAAGCCCTTTTATAACTCCTGATGTGTTGCCACCCTTTCCATTGGATAAACTTCCAGCTCTGTGAGATGAAGCAAGCATTGTAAATACATCTTAACAAATGGCAAACCTATTTGAGTTTGGGTGCCTGATTCCAGAGTCCAGGTACTTTGCACTAATATATGGTACACATCTTGTATGCCCTCCAGGAATTACTAAAAACGAGTTTATTAATCAATCCAAGAAAAGTGTTAAAAAATGGCCTAGGCAATGGCTAATGAATGGTTCAAAACAGGCATGTGGAGGATACTTGAAAATAGATATTAATATATATAAGTAGGTAGGTAGACAGATCAGTTGATCAATAGATCTTAAAATCCTTCTAGGTTCTAGGACACAAAATCCAAATACGATGTTAACTTGGATGCCGATTCTACAGCAGCAAAATGTCTAAAGCCTTATCACTCTGTACGTTAGTTTCTTAGTCGTGTTTATTTTGTTTCCTTTCAATCATTAGCAGGATAACACATGTTCATTACAGAAAATGTGGGTAGGTAAGCATTGTCATATTCTCCAACACTATTTTACAAATTGCTTGTATCTATTCTACTCCATTATATTTGTGTGCTATATTCTATTCTTGTTAAATTAAGATACTCCCACACCTTGTCTCCTTTTCTCCAGTTTACTTTGGCAATTTTATGACAAACTTTTTATAGACAAGATTCTAATAACTTTATAGCTTTCTACTCTGAGAATTGATAATTATTTAATTCACCATAACTCTTTCATTGTTTCCAATTTATAAACTGTTTTATAACTTAAGTGGTCATTAAAATCTCTGTTATTCAAAGATTTTCCTGTATCCATATTATTTGGGGCTTCCTTTGTGGTTCAGATGGTAAAGAATCTGCCTGCAATGCAGGAAACCCTGGGTTTGATCCCTGGGTTCAGAAGATAGCATGCAGAAGGGAATGGCAACCCGCTCCAGCATTCTTTCCTGGGAAATGCCATAGACAGGGGAGCATGGCAGGCTATAGTCTATGGGGTCGCAGAGAGGCGGACAATACTGAGAGATGAACACTTTTACTTCATATTATTATAAAAGAATAGATTCCTGAGAATTAAAAATGAGAAGCATTTGAACATTTTTAATGTCTTCATATGTATTATCAAATTGTTTTTTTACAAACACAATAATCATTGGATACAAGGTATATTTCAGAGAGAGGGATAAGGTGGAGAAGGTGAGGACAAAATAAAAGAGGATAAATTCTGAGAAATCTGACAGTGTATTTAGGACCAAAGTATGGGAAGTCAGGGAGAAATATTAGAAAATGTCTATCGACGTTAGTTTCAAATTCACAGCCAAATGGAATCTAAAGAATATAAAATATACTATGTTGTCAAATTTGAGTCATATATTGTGAAAGAAAGTGAGTGAAGGCATTATCACCATTGTGTTCTTTCCAAATCCATCAGAGGGGAGACACTGGGAAGTTCAAGTTTTACATCATATGTTCATATTGGTTTTGATTGATAGGATTCATCTTTCAGTATAAAGATGGCTTGCTTGATTTACTGACCTGCATTTGAGCCAGGGCTTATTTAACTGATGAAATGGCAGCTCTCTCACAAAACATAAGAAAATAACAATATCATGACTAGTTTTGTTAACCCAGGATGATCAAAGATTCTAACAAGTGAAACTTGACACCAGCAAGATACTGATTTATTTGCAGTTCCAAATTATACCAATAAAGATAAAAATTATATTTGTTTCAAAATTTAAGAAATGACTAATAAACAACAGTGCTAATTCTACAAGAGTTTTCTAATATTTCTCTGAAACTGAAGTATCTTCCATCCACTGCAATTCCAGAACTTCCCTGAGACTTCCCCCTCCCCCAGGCTTGTATTAATATTTCTGGAACTTGATGTTTTAAGAATAACTATAGTTAAGAGTCACCGATGACATTATTTGATTAACAAATGTGACCCTATAGAAAATCATCTCAATCGTTTCAGGATGGAAACTGAGGTACATGGTAAACAGAGGTAAATAGGAGCATTCATGAATGTGTTACACATATAATCACTGAGATCAAAATTACAGAATATAAAATTACGGGTATTCTCTGCTTTGGATGAACTCACATTTTAATGATAATTACAGGTAAGACTTATCAACCCTGTGGCTTTTAAGACTATTAGAATTGAGCACCTCATCTTATTCTTTTTTCATATATACTATGCATCTCTCATGGTAGAATCTAAAAAATGGTAGGTTTCTAAAAAGCCCAAGAGAAGGGACATCTAACACAGCCTGAGCAGTTGAGAAAGCTTTTCCAGAGGGCAGGTAATGGCTGAGCTGAATTATCCTGGCGACAATCACAAATCACAATCCAGGAAGTACAATGTGCAAAGTCATACAGGTGTCGAGGGTTTATAGGAGGTAAGGAATTCAGCACTTTTGAAAAGTTTGAGGTGAGAAGCATAAGGTCAAATGACGAATGAGTGCTACCAATTTGGAGTCTCTTTTGAAGTCAGTGCTGTGCTATGGAAAGATTTTATATAAGTGACAATCATAATTACAATAATATGGTTACAGGCATGCATGCACATGCTTATTCATGTCCAACTGTTTGTGACCCCACGGAGTGCAGCCCACCAGGCTCCTCTGTCCATGGAACTCTCCAGGCAAGAATACTGGAATGGGTTGCCATTTCCTCATTTCCTCCTCCTGGGGTGGGTCTTTCCACTCCAGGGATTGGACCCCCGTCTCCTCCATCGGCAAGTGGATTCTTTTACTACTTGAGCCATGTATTGACATGTAAAAAGATCTCCACAGTGGAGCTGTGGACATTAAATTTGGAAAGTTTGGCGATTTGAGAATGTCGTCAGAGTAATTCACTGCTGCTGCTGCTGCTAAGTCGCTTCAGTTGTGTCTGACTCTTCGCGACCCCATGGACTGCAGCCTACCAGGCTCCTCCATCCATGGGATTTTCCAGGCAACAGTACTGGAGTGTGGTGCCATTGCCTTATCCTATCCTAACTAGCCTTATACTAGGCTAGTTTAATGGTTCAAATGAGATATAATGGGATGTTTTCCCATGGGAACAAAAGTGCAAAGAGGAGATACATGAAAGATATTTATTATCACAGACATTTTACAAGTTTCTTTCAAAAAGCTTAGTTCTTTAAATCCCACAGATTTATATTTGGGCATCTTTCAAAGCAGGGGCTGCCAAAATGAGAAAGAGTGAAAGCTAAATTGCCTTCAACTTAGAAGGATTTTTTTCCCCAGCTCTAATTTGCCTGTGTTTGGTGTGGAATTAGGTATTGAAATCCACTCAAGTTTCTAATTTTCAGCTTCCTTGCACCCACACAGCCCCATAGCTGTGAGTTTGCTAATATAATGGATTTCCAGTTAAATCTAACAAGGGGCTCACTACACAAATATTCTCAGATGTTATGTTTCTATATAAATAAAACCTAGATCAAAATGTGGATACAAGTAAGCTTAAAAGCCTATATTTTAATAGAATGATTCTTAAAATTATTCTAATATGTTGTTCAGTCTCCCAGTTGTGTCTGACTCTGCAACCTCATAGACTCCAGCACTTCAGGCTTCCCTGTCCCTCACCAACTCCCTGAGCTTGTTCAAACTCACGTCCATTGAGTCAGTGATGCCATCCAACCATCTCATCCTCCGTTGTTCCCTTCTCCTCTTGCCTTCTATCTTTTCCACCATCAGGGTCTTTTCTAATGAGTCAGCTCTTCGCATCAGGTGGCCAAAGTATTGGAGCTTCAGGACCAGTCCTTCCAATGAATATTCAGGATTGATTTCCTTTAGGATTGACTGGCTTGATTTCCTTGCAGTCCAAGGGACTCTCAAGAGTTTTCTCCAACACCACAGTTCAAAAGCATCAGTTCTTCGGTGACCAGCCTTCTTTATGGTCCAACTCTCACATCCCTACATGACTACTGGAAAAACCATAGCTTTGACTATACAGACGTTTGTCAGCAAAGTAATGTCTTTGATTTTTAATATGCTGTCTAGGTTTGTCATAGCTTTTCTTCCAAACAGCAAGCAAACTTAAAGGTCTATATTTTAGACCTATATTTTAATAGAATGATTCTTAAAATAATTCTAATATGTAGCCATGGCCAAGTTGTTACAAAGTTAATTCATTTGACATATAGAGAATGGATTGGGTCTTCCCTGGTGGTCCAGTGGTTGAGAACCCACCTCGCAATGCCAGGGACATGGGTTTGATCCCTAGTCGGGGAACTAGGACCCCACATGCAGCGAGGCAACTCTGCATGCATCACAACTACTGAGCCCCTGTGCTGCAACAAAAGACCCAAAGCAGCAAATAAAAAAGAGAGAGACAGAGAAGGGAATGGTAAATTAATAACTCGGCACTACCAGACTATAGTAGTAGTGTGGTCCTTAGGTGTTATCTAGTCTAAACAATAAACAGAGGCAGTTAAACAAATGTGGAAACAATTTTTAAAAGACACTTCTGATTTATGATCCTGGAATCAGCTCCCCTGTGAGTCAAAGTTAGAGCATTTCTCTCTGAAAGCCTGATTTAAACACCAGATAAACATTCAAATCTAATTCATCATTCTGGGCCATACCACATGTTGATAGTATGAGAATATCTGGGGCTCGATGTCTGCAACCCTGGATTATAATTAAAAGTGTACTAGGTAATTCTCCCGTACACCAGAGTTTGACAGCCTGCAATGCAAAAGACGCGGGTTCAATCCTTGGGTCAGGAAAATACCCTGGAGAAAGGAATGGTAAATTGCCTGGTCAATGCCACAGAAAGAGAAGCCTGGCAGGCTATCGTCCATGGAGTCACAAAGAGTCAGACACAACTGAGCAATTTTCACTTTCACTCTAAGACCATAGGGAACCCTCGTCTCTCTAAATTTATTTGAATTTATGATTTCATTGTAAAAGTTCTTGGTGGTTTTATACAGAACACATATTTTTTACATTGAATGAGTGCTTTGAAAGTTTCCCACTCCTACTACTCAAAAACTGCTTAAAAGGATAAGACAGAAGATTTATCCATGTGGTTAGATGTGGATATGTGGCTAGGTGTATAGAGGGGCAGCCAGTAATGTATTCGTGTTTGTGTTTCTCTAGTGCCTAGCACAAAGCCTGAGGCATGGCAGGTATCCAGTAAATGTGTGAAATGAATTAACTGATCTGACAGTCAGTGACTTTCCTCTCAATAGGGAAGTTGTGGAGGGGAGTTTCAGCTTCTGAAGTGAAGCCTCGAGTGTTCCCAATAATGAACACTGCAGTCATCTCTTGATGGGAATGGGAAGAAATTTGTTTACAGGCATTCCGTAAGGCATTATATATACATATCTTGGGGGTGGGGGGCGGGGAATGAAGCAATGGTTTGGCCACTGCTCTATTTAAATAGCTGGCCTCCATTATTTTATGTGCAGGATTGCTGTGTACCTCTAGATGGTGCTGCTGGTTCACAACTAAGTTGTCACAATATCCAAACCCAAGGCAGAAAGTGTTCTGACCTCCGAGGAGCCATCTCTACATCTGTGACTCTGCCTCTCGCTGATTTGCAGGAAGTTGCATTTGAAAATGCTTCCACTCGGCCAATGCTGATCACCTCTCCTTCCTACTCTCCCCTCATTATCTTTGTTTTCAAATTAATGACTCTGTTTTAAGATATTCTTAATAGAATTTCTAATTATGTTCATGCTCTTTTTGTTGATGGCATGCAGAATGAAAGAGTAGAGATAACTGATCCATGTTAGGAAAAAGCTGTTTCTACCTGCAAATATTCCATGTTGAACTTGATACTATGGAACTCCATACGTATACACTCTATACATAACTTTGTATAAGCTATATGATCCTTGTGAGTTCAACTGTAATCTGTTTTTTAAAAGAAACATTGTAACACTGGAAATACAGCATTACTGAAATAGAAACACTCAGGACTGAAAAGGATGTAGCATATGCAGGCTGCTCTGTTCTCTCATTCTCTGGATAGGCACCAGTGTTTTTTCATGGTACTTTTCCCAGGTTAGCTACATCTGGGATCAGAACTCATTGCCAACACAGAAATGAAGATGGATAACTGTCCGAATATACCGTAAACTATTCACTAACCCTAACTTCGTATAATACAATTTTTTTATGGTAGTTGTTTGAAATCCGAAGAACGTAAGAATCTTGCCTGTATTTTCATGAAACAAAGAGCAGAACTTAAAAAATAGAACTTAGATATACTGACCCCCTTTTTAAGAGCTTATAAGTCATGCTGTCTATAGTCTTATCTTTAAAATTCCAAGCCAGAGTCTCAAACTGTTAATGCATGATCTAGGAAACAGGTAGCAATTCATTCATTGATCAATAAGAACTTATTCAGCAGTTGCTGTGAGCTCAAAACTACATCAAATAAACTGTGCTAAAGAGATAAAGGGAATGACTCTTGCTTCCGTAAGTTATTACTACTGCAGAAAAGAATGACAATAAAAAGTTTTCCCATGGACAGTAACTGTCTGTCACCTGTTGCTATGAGAGAAATGTGCACCGGGTATAGTATGAGACCGTGGGATATGAGAGGAATATGTACCAGAAGCTTAATGATGCTGCCTTGATGGGGAACAAAAGCAAGACTTAGATTCAGTGCAATGAAACGAACAGATTGTATGGATTGTTTTTGTTTTTCAAGAATGAGGATGAAGCTACTGGACACACAGGAGGTAGATGAGTGCATAGATTTAGGTCTTAAAAATGTAAAAATAATAACTGCAGCACGCATGCACCTGGCGTACCCCTGTGATGTGTATTTCATTTAATTCTAACAAAACTCCTGCTGTGACTACCAGTATGACAACTGCTTCCCATTTTAGAGATCTGCACATCAAGACTCAGCAATGCAAAGAGGTTTACTCAAGATCACATAACCAGCTGCAGAGGTAGTTTTTTCAAAGCTCATGCCTTCAGCCTCTGCATTAGACTGTCTGATTGCCTTTCAATTAGAATCAAGGAGGCAAGTGATGAAACACCTGTGCTAGTCCATGACAAATTTCATGTTTCAGGACTTGGGATGTGTCCTGGAATCAGAGGGCAGGGAATACTTCAGCTTGAAAGAAGTGAAGGATGCCAAAGAGCTCAGAGGGACATTGAACTTTCCAGTACAGCAAGGCTAACATCACTTATAGCTCCAGTAAATTTGGTGGCTGAAGAAAAGCAGGAGATACCTCATCACTGATGCAAACTCATGGAATTAGAAATTCGAACTCAGGTTTCAGGAGAAAAAACATCAATAGGAAGGGCAGAAGCCTGAGCATATGAGGAGCTGGGTACAAAACTTCAAAGATTCCAGAACCAACACTAAAAAGCAGCTAATTCTAGAAAATTTACTCCACGTTTTAGGGGCAGAGTTGGTTCAATCTGCAGGTGCCAATAGGCAGAGATCAATGCCTTCATTTTAGATCTTTCTATAGTTCTAAAATATTCAAAAGCTATGTAATCTTAGCACAAGGTCCTGAAGGAAAGGGGAAAAGAACATGGGTAAAGAGATCTACCTACAAGGATTATATGTAGAGGTAGTGTGGATTCTCCATATGGTATACTGAAGCCAAGCTGCTGCTGCTAAGTTGCTTTGGTCGTGTCCAACTCTGTGCGACCCCATAGAGGGCAGCCCATCAGGCTCCCCCGTCCCTGGGATTCTCCAGGCAAGAACACTGGAGTGGGTTGCCATGTCCTTCTCCAAGGCATGAAAGTGAAAAGTGAAAGTGAAGTCGCTCAGTCATGTCTGACTTTTCATGATCCCATGAACTGCAGCCTACCAGGCTCCTCCATCCATGGGATTTTCCAGGCAAGAGTACTGGAGTGGGGTGCCATTGCCTTCTGAAGCCAAGCTAACGTCTCTGTTAACTCTCTTTAAGCTTCTCATCTCTTTCCACATATGCAGCAATTACAACTAAGCCTGGAACAAAGAAAGTGCCCACCAGGTAAGTGTTGAATGTGTGACATAGTCAGTTTGCAATCCTTCATCTATTCAATAAATATGTAGTCAGCATCTTCTATAGCGAATACATTATTGTAGTCACTGGGGCTTAAAGAGTACTGCTCAGGAGGCTTAAATATACATGGACATTTTCACAGAAATAAAAAAGGTACTGTCAGTAAACAGAAAGCAAAAAATCAAAGAAAGGATTTTGAGTATGGGGGAAGGGGAAAATGTGACTTCCTGAATCTAGAAAAAGTCTGAAGTTCAACAAGAGATTAGAGTCTCAAGGAAAAGACTGAATGTATACCTGTCAAGCCACATGAAAGAATGAGTTGGAGGAGAAATCGTTCATGGTGGGTGGTGGGAGGACACATGGTTTTCTCTTACTCAGATTATTTACCTGGGATAACTAGGGGCAGACTCATTCCTGAGCAATACTGTTGCCAGAGTCTCTTACTCTAAAAGACCATCATAGTCCAATGATGCAATCCAGAGTCTCATATTTTTGTAAAGAAGTTGTCTTGATTCTCTTGCTCCCTTTTCTGTTCTCTGGGTTAAAGAATAAAAGCTAGAGTGTATTTACATATGAATTAACACTGTAAGTGCCTTTACATACTAAAGCATATAAACAGGCAATAAACACCCCAGCCAGAGCCTCCTGAAACCACAGGGACATCACAGTCATTGGTCCCTTGAGATCCCGCCACACCATCAATGTCATGCCCCGTGGGTCTCAGTAACATCACTAATTATTCATCCACATACCTGCCTGTCCCATCACCACTCTATGCTGGGCACAGTTGCTCATTGTTCTCCACTGATTAGAATGGGTGATTTATAAATGGATGAGTAGGAGAAAAACAGACCAAGGCCATTACTCGCCAGTGGATTTTTCTAGTTGCTTGACTCTTGGGTAATCAATCCTCTATGGAGTCTCTCTTGTCCGCTTACCATTGTGATTTCTTTAAAGTGACTTTCTACACTGATAATTGGAACAAACTCTCTGTATGTCCAATTCTAAAAGACAGCTGAAATATCACATTTTCCTTGATAGTATATGTGTCTAAACTTACTCTTAAACTGTTCTTCATGTGAAAACTATAATGTTTGATTCTAAGACTCTAAATTGACAGATTGAAAGGGCTGTTTGTAAAGTGTGGGTATTATCAGATCAAGTATGTCACCTCTAAAACACTCAAACTAGCTCATGTCCATTAATTGCTGATGGGCAAAAATTCAGACGGTGCAAATGTTGTTAAATTCTATGGTACAGGGACTTCCCTAGCAACCCAGTGGCTCACTCAGTGCTCTCAATGCAGGGGTCCTGGGTTCAATTCCTGGTCAGGGAACTAGATCCCGCATGCCACAACTAAGACTTAGGACAAGCAAATAAATAAACACAAGTTAAAAAAAAATTCTATGGTATATCTGTTGATTAGTTTTCTGAGTTAAAACTGTCTTTAAACAGTGCCTTATATAAGCACCTCCTCTTAATAAGCCAAGAAGACAGATCAGGAAAGGAGAAGGTATATGGTATAAGAGAGGAAAAAAAAAAAAAAGTGTGTTAATTTCCATTGTCAGTTTGACCCAAATAATTCTCAGATGGTCCAGGGACTGGGCCCTTTTTTGTGGCCCACTGGGTTCTCACGTAGCACATGACGTAGGACCATGAACAAGGCAAGTGTTCATATGTAATAACTGTAACAATCACAGCATGCATATTACCCCAAAGTAAAGCCTAAAGAGAAGTGGGAATTTTAGAGGAAGGAAAAATTGCATTGATGAATATAGGTTCTTAACGTCTATTTATTTCATTTGGTACAAGCCTATCAGTCTAACCTCTTATAACCCTGGAGATTTAGCAGATGAGCTCTTCCAAGACATCTATGGACAAATATATCCATTTCAATTTAATAATGGAAAAGAGAAACCATAGTTTATTATTTTACAAATAATTTAAAAGTCCCATCACAGAAACCACTGTAAGTTCAGCAAAACATGAGGCTATTTTGTAAGAGTCATTATTATTTTTTTTTTAAATCTTCCTTCTTACAAAAAAAGTAGTGTTCATTTTCTGTATTTTTAAAATTTGGAATTTTTCTTTTGTAGTTAGCAGCATGTATCTGCAGATAGATATGTAACATATACCTATATATTAACTTCTGCATGTAGTTGATAATTTTAACATCTTTTGAAAACTGTTTACATATAAATATGCTTTGCCCTTTCTTCCTCAGTACTGTCTAGAAAAATTACATTGGAGTAAGAGATGTACCTTCCCATAGATACTCATTCTTGAGAATCATGACAGTTCTGTAGGCTTGCGGAAACCACAAGTTAATGAGTGAGATGTCAGATCCAATGAACTTGTTCAGAAACCTAATCACCTCTGCTGCCTGAAATAGGGACAGTCGTGGAAAAAACTAATTATCTGTAAAAAGAATATAAAAGTTGATCTAAAGGACAAAATGGATAAAGGGACTAGACAGATTTCTACAGGTTTTTTTTTTTTTTTTCCTTTAAAAGAAAATCTTTTGGCCATACCACATAGCGTGTGGAATCCTGGTTCCCGAGCAGGGATTGAATCCACATGGCCTTTATCAGCTGTGGACCACCAGGGAAGGCCCTCGTCTAGGTTCTTGTTATAAATGAAACTCTAAGTTCAGTTAAAAAGCAACAGAAGTGTGAATTTCCAGAAACTGACCTGTTACAAACTTTGTTTGTTATAAGAAAGTTTGTTTTCTTTTGTTTTTCTTTTTTTTTTTTAGGAGAAAAGGGTAAAATGCCAGGAGGAGTGGTTCTGGGGGAAAGTAATTAACCATTCTCTTAAAATTTAAAAGATGAAAAAACTCCACTCGTTAACCCATTTTTCATCTTGCTTTCCTCTATGCTAATCACTAACGTTCATAATGATTACAGGCCTACCAGAAGAGCCGAGGATCACAAGAAGATTAAATTTTACTCATTAGATTGTAGCTAACAAGGCAGGAGAATGTCCTGACACATGTAACAATGATTTCCAATAACCTGCTCTGTGACCTTGGAAAATTCACTTAACTGCTCTGAATCTCACTTTTAATATTTGTCAAATTAAGTGACTGAAGGGGATAATCTGAAGTTCTTCAGATAACTAAAAGTCAATGATTTATAAGAGGTAGCCAAAAAAAAAAAAAAAACCCACACTTCAGTTCAAAAATGTCCTTCCAGCCAGAAAATTAAATTACTAAAGCACTTCTCAGAGCCATCAGTGGCTCCCAAAAGCCTATACAGATGACTCTGAAGCATAGCCAGATTTGGGTATCACTGGTAATACCCATAATCTCATTAGGAAAGCATTGCCCAGGAGTCGGACAAGGCAGAGGAAGGTCAAACTTCTCAAAGATTTTCTTCAGCTCATGCCGTTTACTAGCCAGCGCACTCCAATCGCAGGGCTCTGGGTTTATAGAAAGTTTTGACTTTGAAGATATGGAAGATATACCAAAAACTAAGTACTTAATCAGGGGAAGCAGGGAGGAGTATAAGGGGGAGATAATTGCATCAGGAACAAGAACCTGTATTTTTAAAGATTCAAACAGTATAGAATATGGACTAAAGTCTAAGTACCTTGAAATCTTTTGGACCCCTAGCCCTGGCCCATTTGACTAATCATGTTATAAGTAACTATAAGTAACTACTTATGCTGTAAGTAACTATGCTGTAGGTTACTATGCTATTAAAACTAATGTTGTGAAACATTAAAGACAAAACAAACAACACTTCTAGGGGTTTCCCTTGGAGTCCTGTGGTTAAAACTCCACCTTCCAGTGCAGGGAGCATAGGTTCAATCCCTGGCGGGGGAATTAAGATCCCGCATGTCATGCAGAATGGCCAAAATAAAAACTAAGATTAAAAACAAAAACTTCTATTCATGAATATATATAGAAACAGTAAGACATACACACACACAAAATCCCAGTACATCAACAAGATCACATGCTCAGCTCATCAGATGACCTGCTTTTCTTTGAGATGTACAATACAGTGTGTACAGATCTACCTCTTTACTTGAAATGCTAGCAACAAAATTCCATGGTATGAATGTACTTGAATGAACTGTTCCTCTAAAAATTCCTTGAATTAAATAGTTTTAATGTTTGACTATTTTTCAACCCATGTCCCTATTTAATATTCATAGTTTACAAATAGTTTCTCACACTTTTTGGAACTAAATAGGGCATGGCTTTTGAATAAAGAATAAGATCCCCTCCCTGGAAATATTATATATTATAGAAGGAAAGCCCATTCTTTGTAGTAGGCTTTAAGAAGGTGGCAAAACCAATACAATATTGTAAAGTAAAAAAATAAATTCATTAATTAAAAAAAAAGAAGTTTGCCTACACTTCAGTCTTGTTTTTTTTTTTCATTATTGGCTGTGAAACATTAGAAAATTAATTCCTGCTGATGTCCATTCCCTCATCTGCAAAATGGTTAGATAGTTTTGCAGGCATTAAGAAAACAAAACCAATGTGTAAATCTGCTCTTCCCAAATAGCAAAAATATAATGAAGTTAAATACTGAAAAAAATTAAATATTTTTTTAAAAATATAAATAAAAGCCACCAAATTCTGCTCTTTTCCATCTTTTCAGTGAGTGTTACAGCAGCTACCAAACCATCACTTTTGCTGGTTAGTCAGTCGTAGAACCTGTAACGCTCCTCACTGTCTGGTCATTGTTGTTCAATCTCTCAGTCATGTCTGACTCTTTGTGACCCCATGGACTGCAGCTTCCCTGTCTTTCACCATCTCCCTGAGTTTGCTCAAACTCATGTCCGCTGAGTCAATGATGCCATCCAACCATTTCATCCTCTGTCACCCCCTTCTCTTCTTGCGCTCAATCTGTCCCAACATCAAGGTCTTTTCTAACGAGTCAGTTCTTTGGCCACTCTCCAGGTGGCCAAAATATTGGAGCTTCAGCATCAATCCTTCCAATGAATATTCAGGGTTTCTATCTGGTGGTCAAAAGCAAAAGAAACATTCCTATCTTGCTCTAGAATCAGGGCATCTCAGAAGTTTTCCAGGGTTCATCAACAGCATTAAATTGGTATAACTGCTATATCCTGCCGGTCATAGAATCCCAAAGAAATATGCTGAAATTCCTTCAGAAATATGCTGAAAAGTGTTTACTTCTCCAATTTTAAAATGGTGGTAGAATTTCCAGAAGAGATTTGGTAGAAGCATTTCAAAGACTCAAAAAGAAATTATATCTTACGCATAGAACATGTACTTCCTTTGTGGCTCAGCTGGTAAAGAATCCACCAGCAATGTGGGAGACCTGGGTTCAATCCGTGAGTTGGGAAGATTCCCTGGAGAAGGGAAAGGCTACCCACTTCAGTATTCTGGCCTGGAGAATTTATAGTCCATGGGGTCACAAAGAGTCGGACATGACTGGGCGACTTTCACAGAACTTGCCCAAATCAATTTTCATCAGAAGAATCAGTGTGGTGTTATGATTTAAGAACAAAATACCTGATATAATTCATTAATGCCCCAGAAAGCAACAAAACAAAATAAAAATAAGTAAACAAAGCCATGCTTATGGAAAATGCTTTCATTACATTGACTGTGTTTGTTTTTTTATCTTAACTGTACTTATTTTGATGGGAGGTAGTTTTGGTAGAGAAACACAGCTTGAAGTATATGCTAGCAACCTAAATTATTTCTCCATAAAGGTGTTAAAATGTTACTGATATGAATAAATTTTAAATTTAGACCTTCAGAGATAATTCTGACTGCTAACTTGGACCTTTTCACTAATCTTATATGCATGGTATAGAAATTCTATTATTTTCTGCTTCTCATAGCAACTTGGAAATCGTACAACCTACTTTAGCATTCTTTAGTCTTTAACAAGTAAGACTGGGAATTGTGAAATAATCAGTAATGGTTATCTGCCTTTTCCTATTTAAGAACAATAATGGTGCTCACTCATCCCGAACAAGGCCGTTAATTAATCATTGTAGCTATGCAGGTTGAAGTCCCAATGTTATCGCCATTGAAGCATAGCAGTAATATAAACTCCTGCTTAAGTGCTTTTGTTCTGTGAAATAAATCTTTGCATTACAACCATTCCTAATCATTTATTAAAAGTATAACACTTTGCCATTATCATACTTGATTGTGATGTTTTTAAGCCATTTGTTTATCTTCTAGCTTGCACAAATTTAATTTTCTAGAATTTTAAAGTGAGAATGGATTTGGTTGGCAGGGGCGGGGTGTGGGGATGAGGGCAAGAAAGCTCTCTAGAAGAATATGCTCCTAAACAAAAATAAAAGTAGAAGTAAAAACAAAAAGAACTAGGATAGAAAACTAACCTAAATGCTCAAACTGATTGGTTATGCAATGGATATTTGGCATAAAATACAAATGTTGTGACTACTGGATACAGTTATCAAACACAACCAAAAGAAATAATAATACTGAGGCAACATTAGCTCAAATAGAACTTTCTATTGACTTGAAAGGAATGTTTGTCTCTAATTTGGAAGCTGAGATAATAGCCTAATTTGCTTAAATGTTAGTGTCTGTGAATAATTTAAGTGAAATTACTGCTTTATAGCCTAATGGGACCCACCTCCCCTAGGAAAGACAACTTTTTAAAAGAGTCTTTATCTAAAAAGATACAAAGTTTCTTGTTTATTCATGCAACAAAAATTGAAAAGTCTTATATGAACTATTAAGAAGCACCACATAAATGCTAAGACCTAGGAGGAAGCTGGGTGACCCTCCCACCCCAAAAGTAGCACTGGAACAGCACACAATTTCCCCACACTCTGCTTTAAGCACATGCTGATTACATGCTTGAATGGGGTCTAATACAGGTTATGAGAAAATATAATGTCACTAATTGTTCACAAACAGACCAGAACTTATACAGCCAAATGCACGTTGAGTTTTGGAAACAGGTACCCAGGGAGGCTGCAGACTTATTCCAATATAGAACCTGATCTCAAACTCCGGAGTGTCCATTTAATGTCACCTCAGGAGCCCAACCAATCAGATCTTTCTATTCTCACCCATGAGATTAGAAACTTTTTCCAAAGCTGAGATAGTCTGGGGTGGATTCACCACCACATTCTGAAACTGAATTGCAGTTTTAATGAAATGTGAGCTCAATCATCAGTGCTATCATTTACTGCCTGAATACTGTGAGCTATTACCATGAGTGACTGAATGAGTATTTGAATAATTTGTGTGTTCAGTCAGTATGTCATGTCCGACTCATTGTGACCCCATGGACTGCAGCCCACCTGTCTCCTCTGTCCATGGGATTCTGTCCCAAGCAATGATGATCCCATATTTTGATGCAATGCTGATGAACATACATGAGAAACTGGCTAATACATGACAGTACTTTTGTCACCGAGAAAACTTGTTCCTCCCTTGCCACATTTAAATATGCATTGAGTGACTGCCACGTGTCATGCACTGCACTGGGTCAAGAGGATACATAAATAGACATTTCAAGTCCTCTCAAACCTCACAGACCAACAGAGAAGACAAACAATAACCAAATAAGAGGATACTATTTGATTAGAGTTACAACAGAGGGAAGTAAAGAATGTATGAGACCAACAGGAGAAGGCAGTTCAAGGAGGGCTTCTCGGAGAAGAATTTGTAGATCTGGAAAGACACCCAGAAGTCATCATACCACCTCCAGTAGACTGAATGTTTGCGTCCCCACACAATTAAAGTGTCAACATCCTACTCCCCCAATCCCTTCAATATAGGGCCTTTGGGAGGTAAGTGGATCAAGAGTGTGGAGCCCTCATGGATGGGATTAATGACCTTTATAAAAGGAACCCCAGACATTTCTCTAGCATTCTTTCTGCCGTATGAATATACAATGAGAAGTCAACAGCCCACAAGCCAGAAGAGGGATCTCACCAGAACCCAATCACGCTAGCACTCAGATCTTAGGCTCCAGCATCAAGGACTGTGGGATATACTTCTCTACTGTTTATAAGCCACCCAGACTATTGTACTTTATTACAGCAGCTCAAACCAGCACCACTGCCCTCTTTGTCACAAGAGGTCTCTTATGGACTCTGAGGGAGAGGGAGAGGGTGGGAAGATTTGGGAGAATAGCATTGAAACATGTAAAATATCATGTATGAAACGAGATGCCAGTCCAGGTTTGATGCATGATACTGGATGCTTGGGGCTAGTGCACTGGGACGACCCAGAGGGATGGTATGGGGAGGGAGGAGGGAGGTGGGTTCAGGATGGGGAGCACATGTATACCTGTGGTGGATTCATTTTGATATTTGGCAAAACTAATACAATTATGTAAAGTTTAAAAATAAAATAAAATTTAAAAAAAAGAATTTAAAGAGAAAAAAAAAACAAAAAAGAAAAATTAATCCAAGTTTGGATGGCCTCTTACAGATTTTAACTGAGTTTTTTCCTAAACACAGATTATGGGTCCAGCGCTCTGTCACTGGTCTACGTGAAGACAATCTAGAAAGATCCAGCTTATGCTTTTTGTCCTGAAGTAACTTTGACAATCCCCTACTTTCACTCTGGATAGGGTACAGCCCTTATAGTTTGGTCTCTTAGAGAATTGGATGTGTGGTCTCTGTGACACATGTCAAAGATTCATTCACAGAAGTATAGAATTACAAATACTGGCTCCAAAGGTGGAGTTGGGACAGACAAATGTCTCTCAGATTTACCAATTGTTGACAAGTTATTTAACCTCTAAACCTCAGTTACCTCATCTGTGTAAAGGGCAGGCAGGCCACAATCTGATATTTACCTCCCAGGTATGTTTTAAGGATTGAATGTGTTAGTGTTGGTACAGTCTTTGGTACAGTCTTTAGTACAGTGCCTGGTGTGCATACCGACTAGATATATGTTAGCTACTACTATATTGTTAACTATTTTTCACCTATTTATCCCTACAATTATATTTACCAAAGGAAGCAAAGCATGATTTAAAGACACACTCTGGAATCAGACTATGTAAGTCTGAATCCAATTTCTGCCAAGTCCTCATTCAAAAGTCGTGAAGCCTTGGGCAAACTGTAAATCCTTTTTGTACTTTAGTTTTCTCATCAATGAAATGGATATATTGATCATAGAATCTACCTCCTAGGGTGGTTGATAGAATCACATGTTATACAGAGAATATTTGAACAGTTCCTGATGTACAGGAAGTGCTGTCACAATTATTGTTATCATTGTCTTTCTCTTTAGGTCTCTGGTGTGCTACTCTTTGAGTCTATTACAAAAGTCTCTGCCCCTAAAAAGCCTACATTTTCTTACCCAAAATTGCTAATGACATTTTTTGCAAAGTTTCCCATTTGGTATGAACATCCAATAAATTTTATCTAATTTTAAAATTAAAATTTTGTATTTCATTACACTGGATCTTTGCTAAATATTTCTGACACTCAGCTTTGTGGTGAAAACTTGATTTTTTTTTTTAACATCCATCCCTTTCATATTTCACTCCAGTGCTCTTAGGAATTATTCACAATTAAGATGACTGTTGAATAATAAAGTGCCAAGAAGCACCCACTCGATTCATTAATGGTATTTGACTTCCAGCAAATGCTCAGAAGTACTGAGAGGAACAGAAGCTGTTTTTGAGTCTCTCAGTTTTCATTTCATTAATCAAAGCCCCACGTAATGATTCAAGTACTCTAAAACACACACACCACAGCACAAACATTCTACTACCATAAAAGTTAACCAAGGAATCCATGAATGAAAACACAACAACAGTAATTTTTAAAGTAAAATTCCAAAGACACAATGTCCTGAACCTCAAAAATATAGATGGATACCAACATAGCCTCCCTGTTTGCAAAGTAATTGTATTACATCATGTTGAGTACAGAAATACAATAAAATTTCATAGTTTTTATTTTCCAGTGCAGACCTCTTCTAAATAATTTTAGTGCCATCTTCTCTAGTAAATTCCTTCACAACCTAGGCATAAGGCACACTAGCTTGCCTATTAGGCTTCCCTGGTAGCTCCGACTGTAAAGAATTTGCCTGCAATGCAGGAGACCCGGGCTTAATCCCTGCATCAGGAAGACCCCCTGGAGAAGGTAATGGCAACCCCCTCCAGTATTCTCCAGTATTCTTGCCTGGAGAATTCCATGGACAGACTATGGGGTCACAGAGAGTCAGACACGATTGAGCAACTAACACTGACTTTGAAAACACAACAGTATTTGTCCTAAAAATGGAAGTGCTTTCAATTCTGTTTCTTTCTCTCTTGTACACACACGTGCACACACATTCACTCACACACACACTGAGGTGGGCAATAACATTACTGCAGTATTGCTTTTGAAAGAAAGACACCCCCATTAAGTTGCTTTTGAAAGAAAGGCACACGGTGAGTTGGGTATGCTGAACAGGTCTGTATCAAAGGCAGGCTTCCCCCTGCTGCCATTAACTACATGAAAGCTTTGGGGACTTATTCCTCTGCTCATTTTAGTGGTCTGTATAATGAGATTAGAAGACAGAAACCCTGGCAACTCTTGGATCTATTTGTAGCTGCTAGACACAGAGAGACACTCTGCAGTGGAATGATGGTTCTGTTTGAAAACACCAAACATCCAGGTGCCTGAAGTGGCCAATAATCATCCTGTCTTGTCTGGGTATCATCCATTGCCTTGCCTTATGCAGTGGACTTTTCACTTTTTTTTCTTTTCAGCCTTATGACCATGAAAAAGCTTTCTCAGTGTGCTCTTTTGGCTCAGTAGGAAATATAGTCTTGAGAGCAGAAAAAGAGAAACACACTTATACCTGGTAAGAAATAATGCCAGAAACTAATTACACACACAGACAAATCTGTGTACATACGATGTAAACAACTTCCACCAGCCAGGGAATCTGGCCAGCTCATTCAAGAATGTCTCCTGAATGCTGACTTGATTTTGTACTTTCATGCTTGCCTATGCCGACTTCCTTTGCCTTTCCTTTGGCTTCCCAAGCAAACACGATCTGACTTCAAACCTGATCCAGGATTGGCTTCACTCCTGGTGCTTTCCATAAACAGTTTCCTGTTACCCCCAGCTGCATCTATTTCCCACTGGAATGGATAACTAATACAGTATTAGAACTGATGTCCATACCTGGATAATCCTCTTTTTGAATGAGACTGGATCATGAAGAAGGATGAAAGAAAACAGTTTGTAAGGAGCCTGTTCATACTTCAGTGTTTTGGGGTTGGGAGGAACATGTAATCAAGAAAGAAACGGTTTTTAAAAAGACAGCAAAGGGTTCTAATTGGGGGGAGGCATTTACTTTCTCAGATCGAGTGCCAAGAGAAGATTGAATTCCCTGAAATACTAGGTAGGGTTTTGGAAGTGCTGATCTATTATGGGTTGTTCTTGGGTTTTGGAAACCTTGATCTTTAAACATACTTTTAAAATGCATATTTTTCATATGTTCAAATTGGCATCACTGATTGAATTCCCCTACATTACTTGCTGCTTCTCATTCAACATCTTTCCTGAATAAGAATGGAATAGTTACATAAATTCCTGACTCTGGGTCAAATCAGAGTCTTAAGTTTGCCAGCTCAACTGGCTTCCATAAAACTCAGGCCAAGAAAATAAACTTCTAGAGATCTTGCATACAAATGACTTGCTGAGACAGTCAAGAGCTGTGTATCATTATTTCTCTTGACTTCCTGATACATTGTCACTTTTAGGGTGTCTACATCTCCCCACAATTAATCAAGTCTAGATTTATGCCTGCTTTGTATTCATGCATATCAAGGTCCCTGTTTACACCTAAAAGTGTCCCCAATTTGACAGTACATTATATGGTCACTTTAATCATCTTCACATATTCAGTTCAGTTGCTCAGTCATGTCCGACTCTTCGCGACCCCATGAATTGCAGCACACCAGGCCTCCCTGTCCATCAGCAACTCTCGGAGTTCACTCAGATTCACGTCCATCGAGTCAGTGATGCCATCCAGCCATCTCATCCTCTGTTGTCCCTTTCTCCTCCTGCCCCCAGTCCCTCCCAGCATCAGAGTCTTTTCCAATGAGTCAACTCTTTGCATGAGGTGGCCAAAGTACTGGAGTTTCAGCTTTGGCATCATTCCTTCCAAAGTAATCCCAGGGCTGATCTCCTTCAGAATGGACTGGTTGAATCTCCTTGCAGTCCAAGGGACTCTCAAGAGTCTTCTCTAACACCACAGTTCAAAAGCATCAATTCTTCAGCACTCCGCCTTCTTCACAGTCCAACTCTCACATCCATACATGACTACTGGAAAAACCATAGCCTTGACTAGATGAACCTTTGTTGGCAAAGTAATGTCTCTGCTTTTGAATATGCTATCTAGGTTGGTCATAATTTTCCTTCCAAAGAGTAAGCATCTTTTAATTTCATGGCTGTAGTCACCATCTGCAGTGATTTTGGAGGCCAAAAAAATAAAGTCTGACACTGTTTCCACTGTTTCCCCATCTATTTCCCATGAAGTGATGGGACCGGATGCTTAGATCCCCTAAAACTATACCTTTCACAGAGTAGACCACAGATTACATAGCCTGAGGAAGTTGATTAGAAAGCAATTTGCTATGTTTCAGTCTCAGAGATGCTGATTTGATTAGGTCTATCTGGTGCCCATGAATTTGTACACATTTAACTACTATTTACTGTGGCTGTGTGCTCACTCATTCAGTTTTGCTCGACTCTTTATAACCCCATGGACTGTAGCCAGCCAGGTTCCTTTATCTATAGAATTTTCCAAGCAAGAATACCAGAATGCATTGCCATTTCCTATTCCAAGGAATCTTTCTAACCCAAGAATCAAACACACGTCTCCTGCACAGGCAGATAGATTATTCACCACTGTACCACTTGGGAAGCCTAATATTTATTGTACATATCACCAGATGCTCTTTTCAGTGATAAAAATCAGTAGTAAACAAGACAAATTCTTCTGTACTTTCAATGATCTGATCTAAAAATGGATTTTTAAGAAATCCACATAGGAAGCATCACTACGAACAAATCTAGTGGAGGTGATGGAATTCCAGCTGAGCTATTTCAAATCCTAATAGGTGATGCTGGGAAAGTGCTGCACTCAATAAACTAGCAAATCTGGAAAACTCAGCAGTGACCACAGGACTGGAAAAAGTGTTTTCATTCTAATCCCAAAGAAAGGCAATGCAAAAGAATGTTTAAACTACTGCACACTGCATTCATCTCAGAGGGAAGCAAAGTCATGCTGAAAATTCTCCAATCCAGGCTTCAACAACCATGAACTTCCAGATGTTCAAGCTGGATTTAGAAAATGCAGAGGAACCAGAGGTCAAATTCCTAACATCCGTTGGATCATAGAAAAAGCAAGAGAGTTCCAGAAAAAACCTCTACTTCTGCTTCACTGACTACACTAAAGCCTTTGACTGTGTAGATCACAAAAAACTGTGGGAAATTCTTACAGGAATATTGACCACTTTACCTGCCTCCTAAGAAATCTGTATGCAGGTCAAGAAGTAGCAGTTAGAACTGGACATGGAACAAAGGACTGGTTTCAAATTGGGAAAGGACTACAGTAAGGCTGCATATTGTCACCCTGTTTATTTAACTTATATGCAGAGTAACTGATGTGAAATGCTGGGCTGGACGAAGCACAAACTGGAATCAAGATTTCTGGGAGAAATATCAATAACCTCAGATACGCAGATGACACCACCCTTAAGCAGAAAGTGAAGAGGCACTAAAGAGCCTCTTGATGAAAGTGAAAGAGGAGAGTGAAAAAAGCTGGCTTAAAACTCAACGTTCAAAAAACTAAGATTATGGCATCTGGTCCTATCACTTTATGGCGAATAGATGATTGAAACTTTGGAAACAGTGACAAACTTTATTTCCTTGGCTCCAAAATCAATACAGATGGTGACTGTAGCCATGAAACTAAAAGACACTTGCTCCTTGGTAGAAAAGCTATGACCAACCTAGACAGTATATTAAAAAGCAGTGATATTACTTTGCAACAATGGTCCATCTAGTCAAAGCTATGGTTTCTCCAGTAGTCATTATGGATGATAGAGTTGGACCACAAAGAAAGCTGAGTGCTGAAGAACTGATGATTTTAAACTGTGGTGTTGGAGAAGACTCTTGAGAGTCCCTTGGACTGCAAGGAGATCCAACCAGTCAATCCTAAAGGAAATCAGTCCTGAATATTCATTGGAAAGACTGATGCTTAGGCTGAAGCTCCAATACTCTGACCACCTGATGCAAAGAACTAACTCATTAGAAAAGACCCTGATACTGAGAAAAATTGAAGGTAGAGGAGAAAGGGACAAAAGAGGATGAGACAGTTGGACAGCATCACCAACTCGATGGACATGAGTTTGAGCAAGCTCCAGGAATTGGTGATGGACAGGGAAGCCTGGCCTGTTGCAGTCCATGGAGTCATAAAGAGTTGGACACAACTCAGGGACTAAACTGAACTGAAAGAAAAAACAAAAAAATCATAGTATGTGACAGTTGAAAATGCTATTAGAGGTCAATATCCCAGTTCTCTCATGTTTTATGAAAGAAAATAGAGTTCAAATATGATAACAACAATAACATGAACTCTTACTTATAGAGTGAGTCCATTGTTCCAAGCACTTTCCTGAGTTTTTTATATTTAGTATTGCCTATGTTTTCACACACACAAAATGGAGAAGATATTACCACTATCCTCATTTTGTAGACAGGGAAACTGAACTCAGATATATCAAGAAATCTGTTCAAGGTCATAGAATAATGAAAGATTGAAGCTACATTTTTACCTAAGCATCCTGATTTCAAAGCTGGTGATTTTCGCCAGTATCTGCAAGTCCGCTTTTCTCCTCTGGCCTCATCACTCAGTCAACTATGTTAGGATAAGAACCCAGCGCTCTTGATTTCAAGACTATATTCTTTCTGGTCTATCATGTTTCCTCAAGTGAAACATCAAAGTTATTGCCATGTCTTATGCCACAGAACTTCTCACTTTTCAAGGCAAAGAATAAAGTCTAACACCTCTGGCAACAACAGTTAACCAATTTATTTAAATCCATCTCTTAAATTCATTGATATCCCAAGGTAACTGCTTTGAGAAATATACAGTGAGTGTTATGGTGGATTCGAAAAGCATTAACCTGTTTTATGGGTATAGTTCTATACATAAATTTAAAAAGCAAAAGGAAGATATATAGCCAGCAAATGTTGGTGAGGCTTTTAAATGCTATGTGTCTCCCTCAGGACAAGGGAAATCTGTCCAAAATCCATACAGAAGTAGCAGCTGAACAACTTCTGTTGGAGTAGAGGTGATTTCTAGTTTTGGCTTGATTGTATCTTTAGATTTGTTACCTTCATGCTGGCAGCATTTCTGCATTAAGAGACAATTCATCTTGCCAAACATATATGCAGGATTTAAATGAGATGACTGTGAAGTAACTGAAAGTTAGATGCATGAGATGATGGAAAGGCCAATGATTTTTAGAGAGCACTTGCTGTGTATGTCAGACACTACATTTGTGGTTGTCTTGTTTTCTTTACTTTTAAATATAGCAAATAACCACCCATTAATTCTAAATACGAATTAGCAATTTTTGATAGTTTTCAAATATAAGAAAACTGAAGGTCACTGTTATAAAACACAAAATCATAAATGATGTTTCAGGATTTGAACTCAGGGTTTCAGTAATTCTGTTCCATGAACTCAATTCTCTATTAACTCTTCATCTTCTAGCTGAAGACTGAGGTGGCTCAGTGGTAAAGAATCCACCTGCCAATGCAGCAGATGCAGGTTTTGTCTCTGAGTCAGGAAGATCCACTAGAGAAGGAAATGGCAACCCACTGCATTACTCTTGACTGCAGAATCCCATGGACAGAGGCGCCTGGTGGGCCACAGTCTATGGGATGGCAAAAGAGTCGTAACAGCTTAGTGACTAAACTACTGCGGACTGATGCACGGTTTATCTGCTTAATGTTTTTTAATTGCCACATAGAGAGTAATATAATGTCACCAGCATACAAACTGAGAAACAGTATCTCTGAAAATACAGCTGTGATATCTAAGGATATGGGATCACTTTAGAATTCTGACATAATGTTTTAACATTAGTGCCTATATCCTTCAGAATTTCCTTTTGTTATCTTTTTTATTGTCCAAATGATACTGACCTAGGTATGTTAAAACATATTGGTTGCTTTTCCTGTGTTCAAGAAAAGCCTATTTTTTTCTCAATTTGAATCTAAATTTTATATCTTAAAGTCTGTGTAACTGCATGTAAGTTATTTAATTCTGAGCTTAGTTTTCTCATTTGTAAACTGGAAAATAATCATACTTCATACAGAGTTATGGAAATCAAGTGAAATATTTTATATAACATGCTCAGCAGTACCAGGCAAATAATGTGTCCAAAAAAGTGAACTCAAATTTTTCAAAATATCTAATATATCTGTGCTTATTAAAAATCATATATGTATACATAAAGAAATAATTCTATTTCTAGATATTGCTAGGTATAGTACATTTAAATTATTCATTAAGTGTGGCTAAGATTCCACACTCCCTGAATCCAGGGGGCAAGGGTTCGATCCCTGATCAGGGAACTAGATCCTGAATGCCACAACTAAAGATCCTGTGTGCTGCAACCAAGACCCAGTGCAGTCAATAAATAATTTTTTAAAGTCTTTAAAATAAATTATTAAGAACAATACTAAACTAACTAGTCTGTTGACTTCAGGATGATTTGAATTGTACATCTGAAAAAGTCTTACTACTACTGCTACTACTAAGTTGCTTCAGTCATGTCTGACTCTGTGCGACCCCACAGACAGCAGCCCACCAGGCTCCCCCGTCCCTGGGATTCTCCAGGCAAGAACACTGGAGTGGGTTGCCATTTCCTTCTCCAATGCATGAAAGTGAAAAGTGAAAGTGAAGTCGCTCAGTCGTGTCCGACTCTTCGCGACCTGATGAACTGCAGCCTACCAGGCTCCTCTGTCCATGGGATTTTCCAGGCAAGAGTACTGGAGTGGGATGCCATTTAGATACACTTATTTCTTATTTTTTTCTAGTAGTGCCAATAAGTGGAAGTCTTTCAGTGGCATTATTGGCTGGAAGGTCCTAAGGAATGTATCCAAGTATTAAAGGATACCATCTTTTTAATTAAGAGACATGGGAGATATGAAGGCACATGGCCTATAAAACAAGAAATTTTTAATGAGTAGCACTGGAGCACCCAGTGGGATCACAAACCAACCATCTGTCAGAGAAAGAAAAATAGATGAAAGAAAGGAGCTGACCACCAGTTCAATGATATTTTCTCCAACAATCTGTCACGAATTAAGTGTGCAAAACCTAACCAAAATGTGTATGTATCTTTATTTACAAAAGCAAGTGTTCCAAGGCACCACTTCAATGTAACTGAACATTACTGAAATAAAGAAAATGTATGATAGTTTTATATTGTATAATTTGTCTCAACCTGTGTCAGATTCTGGGCTTCTCTTCTACCATCTCCATCATGCAGATGTTAAATCTTAATATTATGGAGGAAATAAGTGAGGAAGCTTAACCTGAGCATTACTTCATGTATTAACTCACTGATTAATTGAATAATTTATTCTGTCTTCATACCAAAGACTTGGGACAAACAGATAAATAGTCCTAGTTCACTAGAAACCGGCAGTCTATGATGTCTAACATACTTGAAATAATAAAGTACATCAGGCTACACCTGTCTTGCACATGTATCATCTCATCCCAGTTTTTCTTATACACAAAGAAAAAGGTTATAAAAGAAGAAACCTGAGCACATTTTAACCAAGGGACCATGTTTTCAATGTCTCCAATTCTGTACTGATATTATATTACATGGCACAGAGAATGGTTTTTAAATTCATACAAACTTGGGGTCTAGTTGTTCTCCATCATTCTCTTCTCTCTACATCACAGTTTCTCAACATCACCACTACTGAAATTCTGGACCAAATGATTGTTTATCCTGGAGGTAGTTCTGTGCATCACAAGTTATTTAACAGTTTCTATGACCTCAGCCTATGAGAAGCTGTTAGCACAACTCTCCACACCCGCAAGTCATGACAGCCAAAAATATCTACTATTCCTAGGGGAACAAAATCACTCCTAGTTGAGCATCATTGGCCTATAATTACTGAGAAACTATAATTTGCATCCACAACCAAGAAGATGTTGATAGAAGCAGTTGCATTCCCATTAGGACTATTTATTAGGACTGTACATAATTATTCTTTTCAATACTAGTATCATTCAGAAGTAGTTGAGGCCACAGACTGCCTTATTTACATTTGTGTCTTAAGTTCCAAGACACTCTAGCTTCTATAAATGAAGAATACACCAATAATCTTGAGGGATTAGAATGGAGTAAGGAAACATCAGTTCAAGTTGTGACTCTCCTGCTCTGATAAAATTTTTGACCACCGTATAGGCCAGCTCAGGCTGCCAAAACAAAAATACCACCCACTATGTGGCTTAAAAACAGGTATTTCTTTTATCTGGATGCTAAAAGCTTAAAATCAGGTGTTAGTAGGTTTAGTTTTTCTGAGCCTTCCTCCTTGGCTTTAAGATGGCCACCTTCTCACTCTGTCCTTACATGGCTCTTCAGCTGTGTGTCCACACCATGGTGTTCACTCTTCTTAGAAGAGCCCAGCAAGACTGGACTAGGGGCCCCCCAATCCTCACTTAAACCGCCTCATTTAACCATAATTGCCTCTTTAAAGGTCCTATTAATATTTCCAAATGCAGTCATCATATTCTTAGGAACTGAGGGCTAGGGCTTCAGCAGATAAATTTGGAGAGGACATAATTCAGTCCATAACAACTTTGTTTACTCAAAAATTCAGTCCTCAGGACTTCCTTGGTGGTCCAATGGATAAGTGTTTCCAATGAGGAGGCCAGGGTTCTAACCCTCATCAGAGAACTAAGATGCCACAGACCACAACTAAGTGTGCCTGTCTTAACCACTGAGCCCTTGTGCTCCAAGGCCCGCACACCACAGCTAGAGGAGCCTGAGCGCTGCAGCTAAGACCCAGCACAGCCGAAAAACAAAAACAACACCGAAAAACGTCAAGATTCTGTCCTCCAACTGTAAAGTCAGTGTTGTGGTTTGGACACTTTTCACATATTATCTTTACTATTTGTTGATATTCTTCAATCAAATTGCTATTTCAATTATAAATTTATTTAAAAGGAAACTTTTTATCATAATCAATTAAAAACTGGAAAATCACCATATTCACTTACCTTAAATACAAGATTACAAAATTTTGCAAATAACAAATATACACCTTTATCCTGCTCTATTTCCAGGCTTTGAGATTAAGGTCCAGTCTTGGCTATAATGGCAAGTGTTGAAGGTGTGTTAAAGACCCATTAGCAATATTCTGATTCATTCTGCTTGATGTATCCAGAGGGAATGAAAGAAGGCTGAGATGGGAATAACTTTCTCACTGTAAGATTCAAGGTTAATTATTGCCTTGCCAGCATCCTATCTAAAACCATCTTGTGTTCCACTAAAATTCACCCTGATTTATACCCTTGTTTCACATCCTCCACTCTGGCAAACCCTGTACTGCTTGATTTTGAATTCTATTTCAAAGATCCTACCAATCTTTTAGGATATGTAAGTGTCAAATATTAAAAGAAATGGAAAGTAAAGTTAATAGTGAAAGTTGTGGGGTTAACTGTAAGTCAGATGGATTGAGCACAGCCACTGAATTATGTCTTTATAATTGACACGAGAGTGCTTTACAGTTCAGCTCTAATGCAATTGTCTTAAAAAGTTCAAAGACAAGAGACTACTCTTCCCTTTTTGGTACACATATCAAAGAGTTTTGTAATAATTCATGTGATGGACTGAGATTGTTCTATGATTGATAAACTCAAGGGATATAATGTATCATTTTTGAAGTAGTTGTTATGGTGATTGGTTTAATAATGATACAAAGTGTCAAAGATTAAAAATATCAGGGGAAATGTCTATATAATATGCAAATGACTGTTAAGTGCAAGCATTTTTAACTTTGATAAAGAGAGAAAGCACATGCGCCATAAAGACTTGAACATCATCCTGTCTGGAACCCTTCTATCTCACAGATACTTGCAACACCTTCAAGTTCATTGCTGGAGTGAGTGTATCAATCTCACAGAGCATCCTACTCTCGCAGAGTTCAGATATGTATATACCACATCACAAAGCTGAAAATCATGTGAAAAAGTAGTGAGTGGAAAGAATGTTTTTATTTAGCGAGAGCTATTCTTAATTAAAAAAAAAAAAACAGATTGCCTAAATTGTTTAATCCTATATCATCCCTTTCTCTGTAGAACAAAGTTGAAGTGGCTAATTATAATGTCTAGTATCAAAGAGCTTATAATTGGATATATCTAAAGAAATATACTGCCACCTGCATGAGATGGCCACATGTATGGAAGAGTATTCTTTATTCATGAAACTCTATAAGCCCACAGGCCTAACAGATGACACATAAACCCTACCTCACCTCCTAATACCTCATCTACAGCTCTGGCTTCTTCTGATACACTTGTTTTATTGAAATACAGTTGATTGACAGTGTTGGGTTACAGCAAAGTGATTCAGATATATACATATGTATCTATCTATCTATATATGTGTGTGTGTGTGTGTATATATATATGTGTGTGTGTGTGTGTGTGTATCTTCAGGTTCTTAAGCATTATATTATAAAAGTATTATAAAAGCATTATTTCATGAAATATGTACATTAACCCTGACAGTCTGGGGGTGGGGGGAAGAATATATCAGGAGCTTGGAAAGAACACACACACCCTACTATACATAAGGTAGATAACCAACAAAGATCTACTGTATAGCACAGGGAACTCAATATTCTGTGATAACCTGTATGAGAAAAGAATCTAACGAAGAATGAATATGTATGTATAACTGAATCACTTTGCTGTGCATCTGAAATACGACATGGTAAATCAACCATACTCTAATAAATATTTTTTAAAAAACAATTAAAAAAATCTGAATCTTCTTATTTTTTAAAGAGTGAATAACTTGAGTTTAAGAACATGATTCTCACAAAACAATCTATACCAAGCATTGACGTATGTCACACTTGCTTGCTCAGGATTCATGACCTAAGAGCATTCACTTGCTTTGCAGAGATACCATCTGCAAAAGGCACCCCTCCTCCTTATAACTAACATCCCATCTTAAGAACAGCCGTGCCTTCTGTCCCTCCAAACCTTCTAAATAGTGTCTTCAATAATCATAGTCCCTTCATTACAGAAAAGGCTAGAATGCTCAAAGTAAACCACACTACCCTCTGGGAAATGGGAATCTGCAAACTCCTTGTTTCCTTTTCCAGTGGGAGATATACATTTCAATCCACTCTTCCTGAGTCAGCCTTCAATTAAGCACATGAAGACAGAATCAGCTCTCAGCCCTCCATTAGTTCACTGAATTTCTGGTCCATAGAGAGTATGTCGGAACTCCACTCCTCACTCAGAAAATCTACTAACTACACAGATGCCCCTGTAACCAAGACTCCACAGCACTTTCAGTTGTTTGCCATTCTTGTATTCTACCTTGTACAAGAACCCTACCCATTCTTGTACCTGTAATAATCACCCTCAAATGCCTATTTCATGTCTTGCTTCTGTCAGTCATGTCTGACTCTGTGAGACCCCTTAGATGGCAGCCCACCAGGCTCGCCCATCCCTGGGATTCTCCAGGCAAGAACACTGGAGTGGGTTGCCATTTCCTTCTCCAATGTGTGAAAGTGAAGTCATTCAGTCGTGTCTGACTCTCAGCAACCCCATGGACTGCAGTCTTCCAGGCTCCTGTGCCCATGGGATTTTCCAGGCAAGAGTACTGGAGTGGGGTGCCATTGCCTTCTCTGATTTCATGTCCAAGGGCTCTGGAATCAAAGGTTGGTATTTTCCCAGGTCCTTAAGGAGGAGCATTAGGAGGACCACGCACCCAGGAGTGAAACTTCAGCATGGATGTTTCAGATTCTGAGCCTCAAACTAGGCACAAACCACCCAGCTAGAATCATAACAGAGAAGACCATGGGACTAGTCCAGAGATGGCCCAATGCCATAATATACATTCCTTATGAAAACAGTGTGCCTGTATTGTGTTGCATAACAATGAACCTAACTGAAGTCAATGGATACCAAATAACTGCAATGTAAAACAATCTGTCTCTTTGCACAGGATCCAGCCACCTGGATTTTGTAGGAAACACATGTTAACTTGTTTCATCTCTCAGGGAAAAAGGAAATTTCAGATGCTTAGGTTTTGAATTCTAGTCATTTGAAAACAGACTACGACAATTCCTAAGATCTCTTTAATTATTAGCTGCTTTGTGACAATAAATGTGTAAAATTCATTTTTTACAAGTTAGGAAAATCCAAGAATAGCAAAGAGACTAGAAAGCCTTCCTAAGTGATCAATGCAAAGAAATAGAGGGAAACAATAGAATGGGAAAGACTAGAGATTTCTTCAAGAAAATTAGGCATATCAAGGGAACATTTCATGCAAGGATGGGCTTAATAAAGGAAAGAAACAGCAGGGACCTAAAAAAAAGCAGAAGATATTAATAAGAGGTGGCAAGAAAACATAGAAGAACTATACAAAAGAGATCTTAATGACCCTTATAAGCATGATGGTGTGATCACTCACCTAGAGCCATACATCCTGGAGTGCAAAGTCAAGTGGCCTGTAGGAAGCATCACTACAAACAAAGCTAGTGAGGTGATGGAATTACAGTTGAGCTATTTCATATCCTAAAAGATGATGCCGTGAAAGTGCTGTACTCAAAAAGGTAGCAAATTTGGAAAACTTAGCAGGGACCACAGGACTGGAAAAGTTCAGTTTTCATTCCAATCCCAAAGAAAGGCAATGCCAAAGAATGTTCAAACTACCACACAATCGCACTTATCTCACACACTAGCAAAGTAATGCTCAAAATTCTCCAGGCTAGGCTTCAATAATATGTAAAAGCAAGAACTTCTAGAAGTTCAAGTTGAATTTAGAAAAGGTAAAGGAACCAGAGACCAAACTGCCAGCATCCATTGAATCATAGAACAAGTAAGAGAATTTCAGAAAAAATCATCTACTTCTGCTTCATTGACTAGCTGAAGCCTTTGAAAGTGTGGATCACAACAAACAGTGAAAAATTCTTAAAGAGATGGGCATACCAGACCACCTTACCTGCCCCCTGAGAAATCTGTATGCAGGTCAAGAAGCGACAGTTAGAACTGGACATGAAACAGCAGACGGGTTTAAAATTGGGAAAGGAGTACAGCAAGGCTGTATATTGTCACCTTGCTTATTTAACTTATATGCAAAGTACCTCATGCAAAATGCTGGGCTGGATAAAGCACAAGTTGGAATCAAGACTGCTGGAAAAAATATCAATAACCTCAATTTTGCAGATGACACCACCCTTATGGCAGAGAGCAAAGAGGCACTAAAGAGCTCCTTGATGAAAGTGAAAGAGGAGAGTGAAAAAGCTGGCTTCAAACTCAGCATTCAAAAAATGAAGATCATGTCATCTGGTCCCATCACTTCATGGCAAATAGATGGGGAAACAATGGAAACAGTGACAGACTTTATTTTCTTGCACTTCACTGCAGATGGTGACTGCAGCCATG
Source organism: Bos javanicus (assembly GCF_032452875.1). Classification (NCBI taxonomy): domain Eukaryota; kingdom Metazoa; phylum Chordata; class Mammalia; order Artiodactyla; family Bovidae; genus Bos; species Bos javanicus. The sequence continues at coordinate 31,175,393 of NC_083885.1, read as the reverse complement.
AAATTTAAAAAAAGCTTACTCCTCAGAAGAAAAGCTATGACAAACCAGGACAGCATATTAAAAAGCAGAGACATTACTTTACCAACAAAGGTTCATCTAGTCAAAGAGATGGTTTTTCCAGTGGTTATGTATGGATGTGAGAGTTGGACCATAAAGAAAGCTGAGTGCCAAAGAATTGATGCTTTTGAACTGTGGTGTTGGAGAAAACTCGTGAGAGTCCCTTGGACTGCAAGGAGATCTAACCAGTCAATCCTAAAGAAAATTAGTTCTGAATATTCATTGGAAGGACTGATGGTGAAGCTGAAACTCCAATGTTTTGGCCACCTGATGCCAAGAACTGACTCATTGGAAAAGACCCTGATGCAGGGAAAGATTGAAGGCAAGAGGAGTAGGGGACAACGGAGGATGAGATGGCTGGATGGCATCACCAACTCAATGGACGTGAGTTAGAGCAAGCTCCCGGAGTTGGTGAATGACATAGAAACCTGGCGTGCTGCAGTCCATGGGGTCACAAAGAATCAGACATGACTGAGTGACTGAACTGAACCCATGAAACTGAGGTACACCCAAGAATATCTCCTCCCAGACCAGAAAGTGATACAAGCTCCCCTGCTGCTGTTTCAGCAATCGTTAATAGAACTAATCATTCTAAACTTTGGTTTACTGAAATAGTAACTTAATCAGAATGGGAAAGTTGAGAGGAAACCCTTATCTATTTATTTAATTCAGAATAAGATACACCAGATAGGACTGCCTCAACTAAAGAAAAATGGGCTATAGCAGACTTACACCTCTAGCCAACTGGGTAGCTTTAGACTATTTGCTACACTTTGTGATCTTTTATTTTCTCCCTATAAAATAAGAATTAGGAATAGATTATTTCTCAGCCATACTGAGTGATGAAATTCTATTTCACCTAATGGAGGAGAAAAGAGACGTTACAATAATCATACTTGAATCAGGATAAGATGAAAGATGGCTAATATATAATTTAACTTACATTATCCTAACACTGTAAATTATGTGAAAAGGATGTAAAATACAAAGATGAAAAGTGAAAGTGTGAGTCACTCAGTCTTGTCCAACTCTTTCCGACCCCAGAGACTGTATAGCCCACCATTCCTCTGTCCATGGTATTCTTCAGGCAAGAATACTGGAGTGGGTAGCCATTCCCTTCTCAAGGGATTAAGCACAGGAAGCGGTCAAACATCAATATTTGTAGTTGTATGATAATCTTTTCACAAGATGCAACTTAAACAACATGAAACTGATTAAGAAAACAAAATTCCAACAGTTTAGGGAACATGCATAAAGATACTCAGTTGGTAAAGAATCTGCCTGCATAGGAGACTCAGGTTTGATTCCTCGGTTGAGAAGATCCCCTGGAGAAGGAAATGGCAACCCACTCCAGTCCATGGGGATCGCAAAGATTTGGACACCACTTAGCAACTAAGCCACCATAACCGTATAGATAGAGCATGTTTCCTATATATTCACAAGAGCTGATTAGAAACCATAGCAAACATTTCATCTAAAAAGTAAAATGTGGATTAAAAATAACAAGAAATATGTAGAGCACACATAAAGTACATATTACATTTGTTTAGAGGCCTTAACATTTTTAATAATTGAGATATATACTATATTCCTTGCTAGATTCAGGGGTAATTAATACCAATAAAATTTTGATTCTTCACAAATTGATAAATGGATTTAATATAATTCCAATTATAATCACAGTGGGGTTAATGGGATTTAGAAACAACTTTAATAAATAGTCTACGTTGCATGTACAAAAAGAAACAAAATAGAATACTTGTTTTTTCTAAAACTGTGACATTGCTAACATGCCAGATATTAAAATACATAATACTATTAATAATATTTTATATTATTCATCAGTCTCTGTAAGGCTGGTCCTCTTCAAAGAGCTCTGTGTATACTAATTTTTTTCTTTAGCACAGATCCTGAAAGGTATTTTCAGTTTGTAAATGAAGAAACTAAGGCAAAAAGAGAAATAAGTAATGTGCCATAATATATATACAACAGGTGGCTTACGGATGACTAGAACCCAGATTATCTGACATCAGAATTTATGCCACTGATGACTATGGTATACGCTGAGAGCTAGAAACAGACTGAGGTTGTGAGGTAGACCAATAAATAGATATGATGAAAAAAGGACGGGAGTTAGAGAGAACACAATACACAGAAGTCACATATACATCAATGAGTGACATCACTAAAATGGAACTTCAGATCTCCCGATTTCCAGAGAACCAGAAAACTCATCGTAATTATCTACATCCTGGCGTTTATTTTCAGTGTCATACCATATGAAGTATCACTGATTTCATCTAAGAATTAGCCAAATCACTTTCATTTTTTGTTTTGTTTTCCTCAAGGAGGTTATATCTAGGACTTTAAATTTTGTAAAAGATGAACAAGACTGTAGCTTTCTGATTTCTGTATATTGTGATTTTTAAGAACAGATTATTAGCTAATTTAATACTGTTTTTATCATATCTAAGTGTGCATGCGCACATGTATACTACAAAGAGATAAATTTGTTTGAAATGACTGGTAAAATTAAAATGAAAATTCATACCTATTTGGTATGCAAATAAGTGTTCAAATGGGAATATTTCATATCCATAAAAATTATAGCTTCTATTTAATGAAATTTTGCTGTATCAGGTGATTTGCTAAGAAGGTTACATGTATCATCACACGCAAACATCTCACTAAACTCCCATGATATAAGCAGTGTCATTAGCCCTATATTATGCACAAGCAGACAGGTTACCTGACCCATTTACAGTCACTTTGATACAGGATTGAAAACAAGGGTTCAGAAACAGAATTTGAACTTAGTTTTCTATAATTTTAAAATCCACGTTTTTTAAATTCAGTATTATATTAGTTTCAGGTATAGAACATAGGGGGTTGATATTTTTTTTATAAATTGTATAAAGTCCCTATAAATTTATTAGAAAATACTGGCTATATTCCCTGTGCTGAACACTACATGCTTCTAACAATTATTTTACATCAGTAGTTTGAACCTCTTAATCTCTGTTACCCACCCCCTCCTGTGAGTCCTGTCCCATCTGGTACCCACTAACTTGTTCTCCATTTCCATCAGTCTGTTTCTGTTTTGTTACATTTGTTCATTTATCTTTTAGATCCCATATATGAGTAAAAACATTATCTGACATTTCACTAAGCAGTTTATCTTCAGCACCGTATTTACAGAGTCCCTGACACTAGAGAATATACAAATGCGAGAGAAGAGAATGCGCACATATGTATGGAGGTGGTGGGGAGTGCTCCTGGAAACGTGCTGGTGGTGTAAAAGGTAGGAGGGACTGGACACTGGGTATGGAAGGGAGAAGCTCGTACTGGAAGTCCATTTTCCAGCATAGGTGATCAGTAACTGGAGTTTTCTATGTACTGTGTCTCAAACATTTGCTCTTCCCTTTAAGAGTTTTATTACCTCATGTGAGACTGAAGAAACAAAATAAGGCCAGAACAGTAAAATCGACTCTCTTAAGTATGTTGTTTAGGAGGTGGACACTCATCTAAGGAAAAACATCTGACAGAAACTGTGCTCATGTGTAAATAAAAACCACACATAAGATTATTGTCTGCCTCCTGAAAAGAAAATCATAGAACAAAGTAGATCCTACGCATGTACTAACCAAAAAGGAAAAAAATCCCCCCTCCAAAAAAAATTAAAAAGCAGACAAAATTACCCAAGACAAAAGTGCATTTAAAGAATAGTGCTTTCAGTTAAGAAAAACATTTTTTTTTTAGTTTAAAAAGAGGAAATAAAGAAAAAACAAAGACTTTCAATTTTAATGGTATATAGTGATGTGTCCTGAAACAGGAGAGGAATTTAGTTTCCCAACAGTGATCTGTGTCTTCATTCATTGACCAAACATGTTTTGAGGATGACATTTAGGCTTCCCAGGTGATGCTAGTGGCAAGAGATGTGGGTTTGAAGAGATGCAGGTTTGATCCCTGGGCTGAGAAGATCCCCTGGAATGGGAAGTGGCAACACATTCCAGTATTTTTGCCTGGGAAATTCCATGGACAGAGGAGCCTGGAAGGTTGCAGACCATGGGGTCACAGAATCGGACATGACTGAGCACACACAGCGAGGTGTCCTGAAATACAAGAGGAGTTTAGAGTTTCCCAACAGTGATATATAACTTTATTTATTGAAAAAACATTTATTGAGTGACTACTGTGAGCAAAGAACTGTCCCAGGTGCTTGGATCCATCAGCGAAAAATAAAGACAGAAATCATCTTCCGTTTTGGCTTAAATTCTACTAGCAATGTGGGTGAAGACTGAAAATAGATATTAAAAAATACACATAATAAACAAATGAATAAATTGTGTGCTTACTTAAAAGTAAGTCATGCTACTGGGGAAAAAAGGAAAGATGAACAGAAATAGAGAAATGTACAGACGAGGGGTGGGGCAGGAACACGTAGGGAAAGTAATTGATGTGGGTGGAGAAATTAGGGGAAAAAAGACAATTAGGTGGACAGGTAACCTGATAATTGGGGTCATCTGTTTCCTACAGATTTCTAAAATCGGAAATACTATGATAACACTAATATGATAATACTAACACATTAGAATAGTTTACCTTATTTGTGTGTGCTATTGGGTTTTGAGGATGTGATTTTGGTATTTTCTCAAGAATGTTATTTTGGCCATCCCAAATGGCTTGTGGGATCCCAGTTTCTGGACCAGGGACTGAATCCAAGCCCCAGCAGTGAAAACACCAAGTCCTAACCACTGGGCCACCAGGGAATCCCCCAGAAAAAAATCTTCATAATCCACACTTGAGCAATGCAAAAATTACATTTGCATTTGCTTTGTTGTTGATGTTTTCTTTGTTGTTACTGCTTCTTCTGTTGACTGTGGAAATCATGGCAAGGGTATGGATTCTACCTTTAGATCAACAAGATGGAAATAAAGGAGAGCCTCAAGATATAAAGCCAGTCCTTAAGAGTTCAATCAAGTTAGGAAATGAGAGACCTTCGTAATGAGAACACAAGACTTCTGGGAACACACAGTCTTGGGGAGGATATCAGAGGTACAGGATCTGCAAGCACTTTTTGTTGATATTTTGTAGGGAAATCTGACCTCCATTAGTGTCTCTGGGACTAACGTGCAGAGAGAAAGTGACTGCCAAAGCATAACCCACCTACTTACTGGCTGAGCCCAAACAAAACTTTAATGTTACCTTCACCCAAGGCTGACTTGCTTCCCACTTCTCATTGGCTCTTATTGACCTCTCCCTGGTCACTGTGCATACACCATCCCAATTCGGTCTCTGCCTTCCAAGGACACATAGTTATGTGGCATAATATAAGATTCTTGACAAAATGATTCTGAACAGGCAGGAGAAAATAATATACTAAACACTAGAACAGAAAGCAAAAAGGATAAATGGGCATCTTGACCAAAATATGTTTACCATTTTGCAATCTGAGTGTAATCTTCAGTGAGTAATTTATATTCAATCTAATAAAAGTATGTCAGAAAGTTTATGATCAAATGTAACACAAATCATGAATGAGGGCTGCAGTGAGTACGGAAGAATTATGCCTGTCATCCACATAATACAGGCGAAGGCAATACGATACTTTTAGACCTGAGAAAGTTTCAAACTGCGACTAAAAAGTTCTTGCTAAAGTACATGCATTTTCCCAGCGGCTGCATATGTTTGCCTGACAAAACCCATGGCTGGGCAATAGGTCCCAAGGTGTTAACATTAACTTCCCACTCACACAGTAAGTTCTTCAATTCATGCGGCTGAGCTGACAGCCCTGTAGAATGCTTTTCCATAAACAAATTCCATTCAATAGCCTGTTTTCCCCTTTAGTTGCTGAAGAGAATTGTAATGGCTAGCTAAGATTCTTTGAACAAACGAGAGAAAAATCTTCAAGTAAATAGGACCTTCAGACAACAGAAAATTATTCTTTATTATGTTCTGCTTCCTGAGAGCAAACCACAAATGTCCCTTTTTTCCCCAACTAATTGTTGAAAAGTTTGTGTAAATGTCCTTTCATTCCACAATAAGGAGAGCAGAAAGAACATGCTCTTGTCTAATCTCGTTTAATAGGTCTGCCTAGTATTTAAGCACAGAAGTTCTGGATTTCAGCAGACCTAAGTTCATATCTCACAAGAATCTATGTGAAATTGGGCACATTAAAGGAAGCGCAGCCAAGAAGAGCTATCCCATGTCCAAGGTCAGGGGCAGCAGCCAGGAGGAGATACTCCATGTTCAAGGTAAGGAGCAGCGGCTGTGCTTTGCTGGAGCAGCCGTGAAGAGATACTCCACATCTAAGGTAAGAGAAACCCAAGTAAGACAGTTGGCACTGAGAGAGGGCATCAGAGGGCAGACACCGCAACCAAAATCACAGGCAGCTAGCCAATCTGATCACATGGACCACAGCCTCGTCTAACTTAACGAAACTAAGGCATGCTGTGTGGGGCCACCCAAGACGGACGGGTCATGGTGGAGAGTTCTGACAGAATGTGGTCCACTGGAGAAGGGAATGGCAAACCACTTCAGTATTCTTGCCTTGAGAACCCCATGAACAGTATGGAAAGGCAAAAAGATAGGACACTGAAAGATGAACTCCCCAGGTAGGTAGATGCCCAATATGCTACTGGAGATCAGTGGAGAAATAACTCCAGAAAGAATGAAGCGATGGAGCCAAAGCAAAAACAACACCCAGTTGTGGATGGGACTGGTGATAAAGCAAGGTTCGATCCTGTGAAGAGCAATATTCAATATTGCATAGGAACCTGGAATGTTAGATCCATGAATCAAGGCAAATTGGAAGTGGTCAAACAGGAGAGGACAAGTGCGAACATTGACATTCTAGTAATCAGCAAACTAAGACAGACTGGAATGGGTGAATTTAACTCAGAACCATTATATCTGCTACTGTGGGTAGGAATCCCTTAGAAGAAATGGAGTAGCCATCATAGTCAACAAAAGAGTCTGAAATGCAGTACTTGGATGCAATCTCAAAAATGACAGAATGATCTCTGTTCATTTCCAAGGCGAACCATAAAATATCACAGTAATCCAAATCTATGCCCCAACCAGTAACGCTGAAGAAGCTGAAGCTGAACAGTTCTATGAAGACCTACAAGACCTTCTAGAACTAACACCTACCTAAAAAAGATGTCCTTTTCATTATAAGGGACTGGAATGCAAAAGTAGGACGTCAAGAGGCACCTGGAGTAACAGGCAAATTTGGCCTTGGAGTACGGAATGAAGCAGGGCATGGCATTAGCCTTTGAGTTCTGCCAAGACAATGAACTGGTCATAGCAAACACCTTCTTCCAACAACACAAGGGAAGACTCTACACATGGACATCACCAGATACTTAACACCGAAATCAGATTGATTATATTCTTTGCAGCCAAAGATGGAGAAGCTCTGTACAGTCAACAAAAACAAGACCAGGAGCTGACTGTGGCTCAGATCATGAACTCCTTATTGCCAAATTTAGACTGAAATGGAAGAAAGTGGAGAAAACCACTAAACCATTCAGGTATGACCTAAATCAAATACCTTATGACTATACATAGAAGTGAGAAATAGATTTAAGGGACTAGATCTGATAGACAGAGTGCCTGATGAACTATGGATGGAGGTTCGGGACATTGTACAGGAGATAGGAATCAAGACCATCCCAAAGAAAAAGAAATGCAAAAAAGCAAAATGGATGTCTGAGGAGACCTTACAAATAGCTGTGAAAAGAAAGGAAGTGAAAAGAAAAAGGAGAAAAGGAAAGATATACCCATTTGAATGTAGAGTTTCAAAGAATAACAAGGAGAGATAAGAAAGCCTTCCAAAGTGATCAATGCAAAGAAATAGAGGAAAACAACAGAATGGGAAAAACTAGAGATCTCTTCATGAAAATTAGAAATACCAAGGAAACATTTCATGCAAAGATGGGCTCAATAAAGGACAGAAATGCTAGGGACCTAACAGAAGTAGAAGATATTAAGAAGAAGTGGCAAGAAAACACAGAAAAACTGTACAAAAAAGATCATGACCCAGATAATCACGATGGTGTGATCACTCACCTAGACCCAGACTTCCTGAAATGTGAAGTCAAATGGGCCTTAGGAAGCATTACTACAAACAAAACTAGTGGATGTGATGGAATTCCAGTTGAGCTATTTCACATCCTGAAAGATGATGCTGTGAAAGTGGAACACTCAATATGTCAGCAAATTTGGAAAACTCAGTAGTGGCCACAGGACTGGAAAAAGTCAGTTTTCATTCTGATCCCAAAGAAAGTCAGTGTCAAAGAATGTTCAAACTACCACACAACTACAATCATCTCACACACTAATAAATAATGCTTAAAATTCTCCAAGCTAAGCTTCAGCAATATGTGAACCATGAACTTCCAGATGTTCAAGCTGGTTTTAGAAAAGGCAGAGGAACCAGAGATCAAAGTGCCAACATCTGCTGGATCATGGAAAAAGCAAGAGAGTTCCAGAAAAACATCTATTTCTGCTTTATTGCCTATGCCAAAGCCTTTGACTGTGTGGATCACAATAAACTGTGGAAAATTCTGAAAGAGATGGGAATGCCAGACCACCTGACCTGCCTCTTGAGAAACTTGTATGCAGGTCAGGAAGCAACAGTTAGACCTGGACATGGAACAACAGACTAGTTCCAAATAGGAAAAGGAGTACATCAAGGCTGTATATTGTCACCCTGCTTATTTAACTTATATGCAGAGTACATCATAAGAAACGCTGGGCTGGATGAAGCACAGGAATCAAGATTGCTGGAGAATCATCAATAACCTCAGATATGCAGATGACATCACCCTTATGGCAGAAAATGAAGAACTAAAGAGTCTCTTGATGAAGGTGAAAGAGGAGAGTTAAAAAGTTGGCTTAAAGCTCAACATTCACAAAACTAAGATCATGGCATCTGGTCCCATCACTTCATGGCAAATAGATGGGGAAACAGTGGAAACAGTGGCTGACTTTATTTTTCATGCCTCCAAAATCACTGCAGATGGTGACTGCAGCCATGAAATTAAAAGATGCTTACTCCTTGGAAGGAAAGATATGACCAACCTAGACAGCATATTGAAAAGCAGAGACATTGTCATCGAAGGTCCATCTAGTCAAGGCTATGGTTTTTCAGGTAGTCATGTATGGATGTGAGAGTTGGACTATAAAAAAAGCTGAGTGCCGAAGTATTGATACTTTTGAACTGTGGTGTTGGAGAAGACTCTTGAGAGTCCCTTGGACTACAAGGAGATCCAACCAGTCCATCCTAAAGGAAATCAGTCCTGAATATTCTTTGGAAGGACTGATGCTGAAGCTGAAACTCCAACACTTTGGCCACCTGATGCGAACAGCTGACTCATTTGAAAAGACCCTGATGCAGGGAAAGATGAGGGCAGGAGGAGAAGAGGACGACAGAGGATGAGATGGTTGGATGGCATCACTGACTCGATGGACGTGAGTCTCAGTGAACTCTGGGAGTTGCTGATGGACAGGGAGGCCTGGTGTGCTGCATATCATGGGGTCGCAAAAAATTGGATATGACTGAGCGACTGAACTGAACGAAAATTACCAGAGCAAAGTTTAATCATCTATAAAGCAGGGGTAATATTTGCATCTAACACATAGGTGCTTGTTTACTTTGATCAGTATTTTTAATGTAAATACTGATCATAGATCTGGCCTTTGAAAACTTTAAAAAACACTATTATAAATGTATCATCCTCTAGAATTAGTGGGTACCCTTTTAAAGCAATCAGAAGTTATAATGGCACCACAGATAACATAAATTGATAACTATAACATTCATGTCAGTGTTCATGAACATGAAGAATTTAATGTGTTTACTAAGTAGTAACTAAGCAGAATACTAAGGATAGTATATATTATTATGATTATTTATTACTAAGCATTGGTGAGTCTACTGCACACTAGACATCTAGATATTTTAAACAGACTCTTACAGTAAACCATCAAATGTCTTATTAATCTGTAACACAGGGAAGAAAATGGAGATACAGATGTATAATGCCTTTTCTAAAGTCACAATTGAAGAAAAATGTGTAACAAACTCTAATCTTAAGGAACTTAGTGAATGAATATAACATTATTCTTTGAACTCATTATGTTTATGTCACATCATTCATGAATTTAGGAGTGGGGTATGCACTATCTAGGGAATATAATTTGGAGAGGTTATAATAAGTATTATTGAGAAGCTTATACAGATTGTTTATGCTGCTGCTGCTGCTAAGTCGCTTCAATCGTGTTCGACCCTGTGCGACACCATAGACGGCAGCCCACCAGGCTCCCCGTCCCTGGGAATCTCCAGGCAACAACACTGGAGTGGGTTGCCATTTCCTTCTCCAGTGCATGAAAGTGAAAAGTGAAAGGGAAGTCACTCAGTCGTGTCCAACTCTTAGCGACCCCATGGACTGCAGCCTACCAGGCTCCTCCGCCCATGGGATTTTCCAGGCAAGAATACTGGAGTGGGGTGCCATTGCCTTCTCTGACAGATTGTTGATAAGTTTATACAATTGAGATGATGGAAAGGGTTGAATAGCAAAACAAGTAAAAAAACATTTTAGTGAAAAAAGAGATATAATGTGTTGATGAACACGACTGCTTAATATATCATGTATGCTTAGTCACTCAGTCATGTCTGACTCTTTGCCACCCCATAGACTATAGCCTGCCAGGCCCCTCTGTCCTTGGAGGTTCTCCAGGCAAGAATACAGGAGTGGGTTGCCATGCCCTCCTCCAGGGGATCTTCCCAACCCAGGGATCAAACCCAGGTCTCCCATATTGCAGCTGGATTCTTTACTGTCTGAGCCACCAGGGGATTCCTGATACATTATAAAGGTGCCAATTCACTCTCAAATAAATTTATACATATTTGCAAGTCTAATGAAATTTCAGCTGCATTAAAAAAAATTATGTACAGAAAAATTACGGAAGCTCAAGACAATCATGAAAATTTTGAGCAAACATAGAAAATGTGCTCTACCTGATTGAAAACACTCTCTAAAGGTATTATTAAAAATAATTAATTAGGCCAAAATAGACAAAAAATAAAATGGAACACAGAACGCAGAATTTTCTATGTGTGAGAACTTAGTTGATAATAGATCATTTCAGTTCAGTCACTCAGTCGTGTCCGACTCTTCAGCAACCCCAGGGACTGCAGCACGCCAGGCTTCCCTGTCCAACACCAACTCCTGGAGCTTGCTCAAACTCATGTCCACAAGTCAGTGATGCCATCCAACAATCTCATCCTCTGTTGTCCCCTTCTCTTTCCTGCCTTCAATCTCTCCCAGCAACAGGGTCTTTTCAAATGAGTCAGCTCTTCGCATCAGGTGGCCAAAGTATTTGAGTTTCAGCTTCAGCATCAGTCTTCCAATGAATATTCAGGCTGATTTCCTTTAGGATTTACTGATTTGATCTTGCATTCCAAAGGACTCTCAAGAGTCTTCAACACCACAGTTCAAAAGCATCATCCAGCCCAGCATTTCACATGATGTACTCTGCATATATGTTAAATAAGCAGGGTGGCAATATACAGCCTTGATGTCATCCTTTCTCAATTTGGAACCAGTCTGTTGTTCCATACAGGAGATCAAAACTTATTTAGGAAAGAACTTAGTTTATGGATACACTGAGAAAGTTGACATTATATGGACAATAATAATGTAAATATCTCACAATGTACAAAAATAAACCTTGAAGGGTTTATGTATTTAAATACCAAATTTAGAATTATAAGGGAAAGAGAGGAAATACCATTAGTCAATGTGAGAGAGGATTATGTTAGCTCTGGGGAAAAAAAAAGAAAACAAACTATATAGGGAAAACTTGCTGGGTTAAACAGTATCAAATTTAAAAATTTTCACTCAAAAAATGAAAATAGATATGTCAAGTTTGGAAAAGTTATTGGCAAAATTTAAAACTTAGGGTAAATAATAACTTGAATTTTTATAAAGTTTGGATGCAAAACAAGAAAATGACAGGAAATCAAGAAAAATACGTACAATCAATGAACAGGAAAGTCACATAAGGGATGCAAATGTATGACAAGTGTATGACAAAAATACAGTGAACAAATTAAAATTTTACAAACAAAGGGAGATCACTTTGCATTGTCATTTCCATAGAGTAGAAAGCTGATGAATGGTTGAGAAAGTGAGGGAATAGGAAGCACCTCTGGCTGCTGCTTAGATTGTAAACCAACAGAGCCATTTCAAAAAGCAATGGTCATTAATAAGCATATTCCCCAAAGTAAAGAAACCACACCACTAGATGTGTCATCTGTGCAAGATATTGTCACAAATGATCATAAGGTTTCCTTAGGGAGGATATTCCAAGGGACCTGTTTCTACAAATGATGCAGGGTAGGATTTCAACCTGGCTATTTCTCAGTACCAGGAGACAGTCCTCTCAGTCTCTCTGTAAACAACTGGAGGTAGTTGTGCTGCCTTCTCTTTCTTTCATCACCCACATTCTTATCTTAGGCAGATTGTGATAGAAGTTGTAGGCAAATGAAGTTTCTGTCACTAGTAGAATCTATATGTAACTGTGATGTATACATTTGACTACTAAACAGTCATATTTTGAAGCTTCATGTTATATTTACACATATTGGACTTGAATACAAAATTAATCCATTTTATTTGCATATACTCACATACATAGATTGAAAAATCCAGTTTTAAATGGAAAATATCTTGTAAGAAATAGTGCATGATTTATAGAAAAGCACACAACATATGTGCACAAATACGTATGTGTACATATACATATAGTCACATGCACACACATGTAAATATCATGTATATATAAACCCCCACTATTTTACTAGTTTCACACATATCTAAATAGGCCATAGAGAATGTAATAATTATATATGCATATATATAATGGTAATATATTTTATATATAATAATGTAATAATGCATATATAATCCATCTCAGTTGGCAGAGAAGGTCTAGAATCAATGATATGCCAACAGCAATAAGCATATCTCATGCTTAGAAAAATTATTCATGATGTTTATGAAAGACAATGCCAAAGACTATATTCAAGGGAGGGGCTACTGTAATGAAATTTTTTGGTAGACATGAGTGTAATTCTGGACACAATAAGGAAAAATAGGGATTTATAGTCAAGGGCAGGGGTTGCATGATTGGAGTAAGGAGGGGCCTGGTGGATGGAAAGCTACTAAGTGAAAGTGTCTAGCTGCTCAGTTGTGTCTGGCTCTTTGCAATCCCATGGACTGTAGCCTGCAGGTTCCTCTGTCCATGGAATTCTCCAGGCAAAAACATTGGAGTGCGTAGCCATTCCCTTCTGCAGGAGATCTTCCTCCCTGGTCTTCCCCACTCAGCGATCGAACCTGGGTCTCCTGCATTCCAGGCAGATTTCTTTACCATCTAAGCCACCAGGGAGGGGCTAGAGTGATTCTTTGCTCTAAAAGGATTTTATCTGAGAGCAGGCCGGGGTGAGTAGGTGGTCAGACAAAGAGTAGGGGATTTTTGCTTAACTGAGTCTGCAGGATTCTTCCTAAACTGAAGTAACTGAGCCCCAGACTGGGCCCCTAGTTTGGTGTCTATTCAGAAAGAAGATTCAGTCTCACCATCTGAATAATGAAGGAATTGGTCTAGCTAATAGCTAACCTTGCTAGATGTGGTCTCTCTTTTTCTTTTTTTGTATTGGGTATCTACTTAATCAAGATGAAGTTAATATGAAATTAATCCCCTTAGAGAAACAAGATGTTGAAGAGGGACTCAACATGATATTTATTTTTCAGTGAAGGACACATTGACGGAGTTGTGGAATCTGACTGGGATTCAGAACTGGAAAAGTGTATATACATATATACTTCTAATCTCTACCTCTTAAGTTACTACAATACCACATGCTTTATTCATTTCAGAGGTCAATTTCTTTTTCTCTGTCCCAAGTACACACAGAATCCACACAGCGTTGACTCTGAATCTCATAGAACATTGAAAAGAATTGGTAAAAGAATGCTCTTTTTCTTCACAAATTCACTTATTCCAGTCACACAATTTGTCACCTTATTTTCCAAGTATGCCTGAGAGGCAACAGAAGGTGAAAACACCACAGGAAAAAATGAAATATGCCCTCAGAAGGAAGAAGGAATGTATAATGTATAACCACAGGAGAACTTAGATATTGAAAATATAAAGATTGAGAGTAGTTTGGATTTGAATGTGTAACATTTTTGTGACTTTTTTTCCTTCTAAAAAACAAATGTGTCATTTGCTGTACCCCCAAAAATGTATTGTATATTGCTTTCTATAATTCCAGTATGCAATCCTAATACCTTAGCACTGCAGGCCTAGATAATCAAACTCTATCTTTTGAAACTGAAGTCTCCACATAAAATAGAGAAAGAAAACCATATAATTGTTATGTGTATAATCCTTAAATATAAATCAGCTGGTATTCAAATGTACACCTCAAAATTGTATGCTATGTAACTCTGTATACCATCTGCATCAATGCACAGATTTCCCATTTGTAAAATGGGAAAATTCAGAGTCTTTAATTGTGTTGAGGGGAGAAGAGAGAAAGATTCAATGATCTCACTGTGAATGGTTTACTTTACTTAGCTCATGTATCTTGGTTTTGTGGTGCTAACCCAAAGACTGTTGGGATTAAGAACACGTCCTCTTGGTTTTCTGCTGTGCAAGACATGTTTTGGGACCCTGATTTATTTGATTCCAAATTTCTCTCTAGTGAGCTGTTTCTAAGTATATACTTGAGACGGTGACATGTTTTATAAAGGGTTAGTAAAAACCTTTTGTACATTCTGCAATTATTGTTTACTAATCTGTTATTTTTATGTCCATCCCCAGCTCTCCTGTGTCTTATTCCAATACTGGTTCTAAATACACGATAGAAGTGAGTTTCACATAACTTGCTGGAAATACCAACATCTTCATCTAAAAATTATTGTGAGAATTAATTGTAGGATAATATAAAAATGCACGCAGAACAGCCCAGATTCACACTAGCACAACAAAAAATTTATGGCTTAATGAACACTTAAGATTTACCAAATTATATCCAGATCCTAACACATGGTACTCTCATGCACACATGCATATTCATACATACGATTTTTGTCACCATTTAAAATTCAGCATTCAAAACCTCCTTCTCTGTTCCATTCCATTTTAATCAAGTCTATTTATTTGGAAGGGAAGAAGTCCATACAAATTCACTCAAATAGTTGGTGTCTGACTGAAGGGTCAAGAGTATAAAATCATGTACTGCAGCATTGTTCTTTCAAACACACACACAACCACAGAGTTCTCTCTTTACCAGTCAGGTGTCTGCTCAATTCTCCTCTCTAGATTTGACTTTGTTTTGTTTACCCTGTACCTTACCTTATGTGTATTTGAATTCCCCTGGATCTGAGGCTAGCCTAGCATCTATCAGTCTTATTATCAGCCTAGCTTTTCACAACTACGTGTTTCCATGGGCATGTATGTATGTATGTGAGTATGTATAGGCGGATGCATGTAGCATTATTTAAAGGATTCTTTGGAAACTAAACATTTTTAAAATAAAAATTATATAGTAAGATTGGGGAGATAACAAAGCGTAAACATTTTAAACATCTTTCTTCAGGTATAATTTCCATGCAAATTCCAGAGTTAAAGAGTACAATTTAAATGTATAGATGGATGGATTTTGACAAGTGTGTGTAGTCCTGAAATAAGCACCACAGTCAAGACTTAGAACACTTTCATTATAATAGAAAGTTCCATATTACTCATTTGCACTAAATTTTCACAACCACCCCATGCTCCAGGCAACCCCTGCTCTGTAATTTATGGTAATTCTGATCTTTGCTGCTAAGTTGCTTCAGTCGTGTCCGACTCTGTGAGACCCCAAAGACGGCAGCCCACCAGGCTCCGCCATCCCTGGGATTCTCCAGGCAAGAACACTGGAGTGGGTTGCCATTTCCTTCTCCAATGCATGAAAGTGAAAAGTGAAAGTGAAGTCGCTCAGTCGTGTCCGACTCTTAGTGACCCCATGGACTGCAGCCTACCAGGCTCCTCCGTCCATGGGACTTTTCAGGCAAGAGTACTGGAGTGGGGTGCCATCACTTTCCCTGAATTCTGATCTTTAGGTCTGGCTATACTACTAAATTATATACTCATAGCTCAGTGTGGTTTTAATTTGTAATTCCCTAATTACTATTGATTTTGAACATCATTTTTATCTCCTTATTTTGCTTTTCTAATACATTCCTTGGCTAAATATGCTTTCAAGTTTTCTATCCATTATTTCAGCCACTTACTCATGTCCAACACTATGCAACTCCATGGGCTGCAGCACACCAAGCCTCTCTGTCCATCACCAACTCCCGGAGTTTACTCAAACTCATGTCCATTGAGTTGGTTATGCCATCCGACCGTCGCATCCTCTGTCATCCCCTTCTTCTCCTGCCCCCAATCCCTCCCAGCATCAGGGTCTTTTCAAATGAGTCAGTTCTTCGAACAGGGTGGCCAAGGTATTGGAGTTTCAGCTTCAACATCAACCCTTCCAATGAATATTCAGGACTGATTTCCTTTAGGATTGACTAGTTGTATCTCTTTGCAGTCCAAGTCACTCTCAAGAGTCTTCTCTAACACCACATTGAAAAAGCATCAAATTTTCGGCACTCAGCTTTCTTTACAGTCCAACTCTCACATCCATACAGGACTACTGGAAAAACCATAGCCTTGACTAGACGGACCTTTGTTGGCAAAGTAATGTCTCTGCTTTTTAGTATGCTGCTATGTTGGTCATAACTTTTCTTCCAAGGAGCAAGCATCTTTTAATTTCATGGCTGCAGTCACCATCTGCAGCGATTTTGGAGCCCCCCAAAATAAAGTCTGTCACTGTGTCCCCATCTATTTCCCATGAAGTGATGGGACCAGATGCCATGATCTTCGTTTTCTGAATGTTGAGCTTTAAGCCAACTTTTAAACTCTTCTCTTTCACTTTCATCAAGAGGCTCTTTAGTTCTTTACTTCCTACGATAAGGGTGGTGTCATCTGCATATCTGAAATTATTAATATTTCTCCTGGCAGTCTTGATTCCAGCTTGTGCTTCATCCAGTACTCTGCATATAAGTTAAATAAGCAGGGTGACAATATACAGCCTTGATGTACTCCTTTCCCGATTTGGAATCAGTCTGCTGTTCCATGTCCAGCTCTAACTGTTGCTTCTTGAACTGCATACAGATTTCTCTGGAGGCAGGTCAGGTGGTCTGGTATCCCCATCTCTTTCAGAATTTTCCACAGTTTATTGTGATCCACACAGTCAAAGGCTTTGGCATAGGCAATAAAGCAGAAGTAGATATTTTTCTGGAACTCCTTTGCTTTTTCAATGATCCAGCGGATGTTGGCAATTTGATCTCTGGTTCCTCTGCCTTTTCTAAATCCAGCTTGAACATCTGGAAGTTCACGGTTCACATACCGTTGAAGCCTGGCTTGGAGAATTTTGAGCATTACTTTGCCAGCCTGTGAGATGAATGCAATTCTGTGGTAGTTTTAGCATTGTTTGGCACTGCCTTTCTTTGGGACTGGAATGAAAACTGACCTTTATCAGTCTTTATTATGTTTTTTTTCCTTATAGCAATCAACATTTTAAATCATACATATTTGACTGTAGTAATAGAACTATTTGAACAAAACAAACAAACATAAAAAAACGACGCGTTGGCAATATTACTTTCCTTGATTTTCAAACACTTTGCATTAAATATTTAGTTAAACTTTCTCGGACGAGGGGTATCTCCTCACTGCCACCCTTCCTGACCTTCAACTTGGGATAGCTCCTCTAGGCCCTCCTGCGCCCGCGCAGCCACGGCTCCTTGGACCTGGGGTTGGTCCTCCCGGCCACCGCCCCTGGCCTCAGGCGTGGGGTAGCTCCTCCCGCCCGGCGCCCCTGGCCTCGGGATTAGGGGCATGGGGTAGCTCCTTCGGGCCACAGCCCCTGACCTCGGACACGGGGTACCTCCTCTTGTCGCCGCCCCTGACCTCGGAAGCTAGGTGTCTCCTCTCGGCCGTCCACCAACATCGGAGGCGGGGTAGCTCCTCTCAGCCGTTCCTGCGCCATCACAGTCTGGTACTCTCGGCCTGCCCCTGACCTCGGACGTAGGGTAACTCCTCTTGGCCGCCGCCCTTCCGGCGGGGGTGGGGGGTCCTCTCGGCTTCTGCCCCTGACCTCGGACCTGGGGTGGCTCCTCACGCAGCCGCCTGCGCTTTAGCGCGCCGGTCAGAGCCGCCTGCGCTTAGCAGAGTGATGGTGTGATCACTGACCTAGAGCCAGACATCCTGGGATGTGAAGTCAAGTGGGTCTTGGGAAGCATCACTATGAACAAAGCTAGGGGAGGTGATGGAATTCCAGTTGAGCCATTCCAAATCCTGAAAGATGATGCTGTGGAAGTCCTGCACTCAATATGCCAGCACATTTGGAAAACTCAGCAGTGGCCACAGGACTGGAAAAGGTCAGTTTTCATTCCAATCCTAAAGAAAGGCAATGCCAAAGAATGTTCAAACTACCACACAACTGCACTCATCTCACACGCTAGTAAAGTAATGCTCAAAATTCTCAAAGCTAGGCTTCAGCAATATGTGAACCATGAACTTCCTGATGTTCAAGCTGGTTTTAGAAAAGGCAGAGGCACCGGAGATCAAATTGCCAACATCCTCTGGACCATGGAAAAAGCAGGAGAGTTCCAGAAAAACATCTATTTCTGCTTTATTGACTATGTCAAAGCCTTTGACTGTGTGGATCACAATAAACTGTGGAAAAATCTGAAAGAGATGGGAATACCAGACCACCTGATCTGTCTCTTGAGAAATTTGTATGCAGGTCAGGAAGCAACAGTTAGACCTGGACATGGAACAACAGACTGGTTCCGAATAAGAAAAGGAGTACGTCAAGGCTGCATATTGGCACCTGTTTATTTAACTTCTATGCAGAGTACATCATGAGAAACGCTGGACTGGAAGAAACACAAGCTGGAATCAAGATTGCCAGGAGAAATATCAATAACCTCAGATATGCAGATGACACCACCCTTATGGCAGAAAGTGAAGAGGAACTCAAAAGCCTCTTGATGAAAGTGAAAGTAGAGAGTGAAAAAGTTGGCTTAAAGCTCAACATTCAGAAAACGAAGATCATGGCATCTGGTCCCATCACTTCATGGGAAATAGATGGGGAAACAGTGTCAGACTTTATTTTTCTGGGCTCCAAAATCACTGCAGATGGTGACTGCAGCCATGAAATTAAAAGACGCTTACTCCTTGGAAGGAAAGTTATGACCAACCTAGATAGCATATTCAAAAGCAGAGACATTACTTTGCCAACAAAGGTCCGTCTAGTCAAGGCTATGGTTTTTCCAGTGGTCATGTATGGATGTGAGAGTTGGACTGTGAAGAAGGCTGAGTGCCAAAGAATTGATGCTTTTGAACTGTGGTGTTAGAGAAGACTCTGGAGAGTCCCTTGGACTGCAAGGAGATTCAACCAGTCCATTCTGAAGGAGATCAGCCCTGGGATTTCTTTGGAAGGAATGATGCTAAAGCTGAAACTCCAGTACTTTGGCCACCTCATGCGAAGAGTAGACTCATTGGAAAAGACTCTGATGCTGGGAGGGATTGGGGGCAGGAGGAGAAGGGGACGGCAGAGGATGAGATGGCTGGATGGCATCACTGACTTGATGGACGTGAGTCTGAGTGAACTCTGGGAGTTGGTGATGGACAGGGAGGCCTGGCGTGCTGTGATGCATGGGGTCACAAAGAGTCAGACACGACTGAGCGACTGATCTGATCTGATCTGATCTAGACTTTCTTGGAGACCTGGCTTCAATCCCTGGGTCAGGAAGATCTCCTGGAGAAGGAAATGGCAACTTACTCCAGTATTCTTGCCTGGAAAATCCCAGGGACAGAGGATCCTGGCAGGCTACAGTCCATGGGGTCGCAAAGAGTCAGACATGACTGAGCGACTTCATTTTCACTTTCACTTTGGAGTTTAAGTTTCATGATTCATTGAACACTGTTCCAGATGTTCATGGGGTACCATGGTGTGGGGTTTGGGAATAGCAGGTTATATATTTTTGTTGTTTTAAAGTGATAATTTTGTTGTAGTTAGTTATGCAGTAATAGAATACAAATTCAGTAGAAATAAAAGCAAAAGTAAACAGTTGGGATCAAACTTATAACTCTGTGCAATAAAACCAAAAACAATGCAAAATGACAACCTACAGACTAGGATAAAGTATCAAAATGATGCAACCATGAAGTGCTTAATTTCCAAAATACACAAATAGCTCATATAACTCAATAGCAAGAAACAAGCAACCTAATAAAAAATGGACAGAAATTCTAAACAGACACATTTCCAAAGAAGACACAGATGGCTGATAGGCACAAGAAAAGATGCTCAACATTGCTAATTATTAGAGTAATGTATTCAGAGCTATAATGAGATATTACTTCATAGTGTTTAGAATGGTCATTATCAAAAAGTCTACAAATAATAAATGCTGGAGAGGGTGTTGAGAAAAGGAAATTTCCTTACACTGTTGGTGGGAATGTAAATTAGTGCAGTCACTATGTAGAACAGTATGGAAGTTGCTTTAAAAAAATACTAAAAATAGACTTATTATATGATCCAGAAAATATATAACTGGAAAATACAACAGCTCTAATTTATACATGCACTCCAACATTCCTTGCAGCACTATTGACAATTGCCAAGATAAGGAAGCAACCTAAGAGACCATCAACAGCTGAATGGATAAAGAAGATGCAAAATACATACATTGGAGTATTACTCAGCCATAGAAAAAGAATGAAATAATGCCATTTGCAGCAATATGGATGAACCTAAAGAGTATCATACTAAATGAAGTCAGTCAGAGAAAGACAAATATGTGATATCATATATTTGTGAAATATAAAAAATAGTACAAATGAACTTATTTACAAAACAGAAACAGGCTCACAGACATAGAAACAAACTTACGGTTACAAAAGAGGAAGGAGAAAGAGGAATACATTGGGAGTATGGGATGAACAGATGCATGCAACCATATAGAAAATAGATAAACAACAGGGATTTATTGTATGGAACAGAGAAATATATTCAATATCTTATAATAAACTATAATGGAGAAGAACCACTTGATGTACACATAAAACTAACACAATATTATAAACCAACTATACATTAATTAAAAAAAAAATATAGGACTTCCCTGGTGATCCAGTGGTTAAGAATCTGCTTGCTAATGCAGGAGTCATGGGTTCAATCCCAGGTCTGGGAAGATCCCACATCCCTCAGGGCAACTAAGCCTAGGTAGAACCACAAGTACTGAGCCTACACTCTAAAGCCTGTAACCCACAACTACTGAGATCACATGCCACAGCTACTGAAGCCTGCTTGCCCCAGACCCAGTGCTCTCCAACAGGAGAAGCCACAGCAACAAGAAGCCCACACCCTGCAACTTGAAAGTAGACTCTACTTGCTACAGCTAAAGAAAGCCCATACCCTATAACAAAGACCCAGCATAACCAAAAACAAATCAGACTTTGTTAAAGAATATGTTTAATATATAATAAATATATATATAATAAATTATTATTTAAATAAACAGATCAGATCAGATAAGTCGCTCAGTCATGTCCAACTCTTTGCGACCCCATGAATCACAGCACACCAGGCCTCCCTGTCCATCATCAACTCCCGGAGTTCACTCAAACTCACGTCCATTGAGTCAGTGATGCCATCCAGCCATCTCATCCTCTGTCATCCCCTTCTCCTCCTGCCCCCAAACCCTCCCAGCATCAGAGTCTTTTCCAATGAGTCTACTCTTCACATGAGGTGGCCAAAGTACTGGAGTTTCAGCTTTAGCAACATTCCTTCCAAAGAAATCCCAGGGCTGACCTCCTTCAGAATGGACTGGTTGGATCTCCTTGCAGTCCAAGGGACTCTCAAGAGTCTTCTCCAATACCACAGTTCAAAAGCATCAATTCTTCGGCGCTCAGCCTTCTTCACAGTCCAACTCTCACATCCATACATGACCACAGGAAAAACCATAGCCCTGACTAGACGAACCTTTGTTGGCAAAGTAATGTCTCTGCTTTTGAATATGCTATCTAGGTTGGTCATGACTTTCCTTCCAAGGAGTAAGCGTCTTTTAATTTCATGGCTGTAGTCACCATCTGCAGTGATTTTGGAGCCCCCTAAAATAAAGTCTGACACTGTTTCCACTGTTTCCCCATCTATTTCCCATGAAGTGATGGGACCGGATGCCATGATCTTCATTTTCTGAATGTTGAGCTTTAAGCCAACTTTTTCACTCTCCACTTTCACCTTCATCAAGAGGCTTTTGAGTTCCTCTTCACTTTCTGCCATAAGGGTGGTGTCATCTGCATATCTGAGGTTATTGATATTTCTCCTGGCAATCTTGATTCCAGCTTGTGTTTCTTCCAGCCCAGCATTTCTCATGATGTACTCTGCATATAAGTTAAATAAACAGGTGCCAATATGCAGCCTTGACGTACTCCTTTTCCTATTTGGAACCAGTCTGTTGTTCCATGTCCAGTTCTAACTATTGCTTCCTGACCTGCATACAGATTTCTCAAGAGACAGATCAGGTGGTCTGGTATTCCCATCTCTTTCAGATGAGCTAAATAAATTTGCAATGTTATTTGTAAGTAAAATTGTATCGGTATACAGTCATACATTCGTATCTATTGTCTATGGCTGATTTTGCACTACTGTCAGAGTGGAGTAGCTGCAACAGGACGGTAAGGCTTGAAAAAGGCTTGAAAAAGCCTTACCGTCCTGTTGCAGCTACTCCACTCTGACAGTAGTGCAAAATCAGCCATAGACAATAGATACGAATGTATGACTGTATACCGATACAATTTTACTTACAAATAACATTGCAAATTTATTTAGCTCATGGGCCACAGTTTTCAGACTCCTAATCTAGCAAATCTAGGGGACTGTAAATAATAAGTAGTTTTTGCTTTAACCCAACAAAAACAGGATAAACCATTGGATGGCTTTACCATGGAGATAAATTGCTGAATTTACATTTCAAAAATCACGCTACCCGAGACTGTAATAGTGTATAAGAGAATGGAGCACATCAGAGTGCAAACCATAGAATAATTTGTTGGTAACTGCAGTTGAGAGATATTGTTAACAGGATGATTGTTAGAAGGGTGACAGAGATGGAAAGAGGTCAGTCTGTATGGGGGTGTGTGCACAGACATGCATAAACCTTCCATCAGGATAGAAGCTGAACATTTTTTTTGACATTTTCCTTTGTGTGAATAAACAGATTCTGCAACATCTGTAACATAATTCTAAAGAAAGAGGCAGAGCTTTATCTATGAGAATGGCATTGGAGTGATTAAATGATGATTTCCTGTACACAGTGGATTTATATGAGTTATAGGGAAGAGAATAGCTCTACTGACCGGGTGATTTAATGTTCTCTTCCTAACAACTTGCAAAACATTATGAGATGGTGAGAATGATATCACCAGAGGCATTTTGAAACTGCTTGAAATTGATCACTACTAGACAATAGCTTTCTTTTTGCCTTGCCTATTCTCAGATAGTCGGCTGTTTGAAATAGCTATTTTTGAAAGCCTTTTTATTGGAATGGTTTCTTTTGCACTGAATGGTTGCTTAGCTAACAAAGCACCCAACCTAGAGAAAGACACATAGTAGGCATTAAGTAAATGTTAGTGGACTCAATCTCACTTGGCTGGAACAAAGTCATTTTTATATTAAGTCTGTGTTTAAAATATTAGAGCAAAGTCCAGGATTATGGTTAATACCAGATTATGTAGAGCCAACTTTTAATTTTCGTAATAAGGAAATTCAATTTTTTTTTAACTTTTTATGTTGTATTGGGTATAGCCAATTAACAATGTTGTGATAGTTTCAGGTCAACAGGTGAAATTTATTTATTTCTCCCGGCATCGCCTTCGTTTCCACATGTGCTGCTGGTCCACAGTTCATGCCTGAACACATTACCTGAGCCATTTCTCAGGATTGTGTTTTCAGCAAGCAACTGAGGGGTGAGGTTACATTTCCCTCAGGGACAAAGGTTTACTATAAAACCTGCTTGCTATAAAATCGTTGGTTTCTTAAGCTCAGTGTTCCCCTTCTGTGTTACAACCCTCTGTGTATGCAGACATCTGTCTAGATGTCCTGCTTGGGATTTTCAGGGCAAGCAGAATTGATACAAACATTTGGATACTCATGTGACTTACTGTATCTTTGATGTGATGTGATGAAGTTCTTTGTCTCTGACCAAACAGTTTCATGTCTTCTGCCAGCATCTATGAAAAAAGCATCAGGCTCAACTTAGTACTAAATTTTAAGTAGGGAATAATCAAATCCTAGCCATGAGAAAATGAATATTTTGCATAAATATTCCATATTGAATACTTCTAATTATACACAAAGAGACTATTTGTAATTTATAATTATAAACATACACACACATACAGACACACACACATATGCATATGTGTCTGTTGAGCTTTATACCTTTAAAATTAATCATTGTGAAATTAAATAATTTTATTCTGTTGCTATTTTCCCAAATATTTATGAAATAACATCAATGTTAATGACATAAATGATGATAGTACCTTTATTGCTTACAAGCACTTTTTCAAAGGTTGCTTTTGATCCTCAAACTTTCAGGTATGTGTGGTGAATATTATTAGTACAAATATACATGAAAACCTATTATTCAAAAGGTTTCTATAACTTTCTCAAATAATTGTAATGTTTAAAACCTACACTTATAATTTGAAATTGTCCATTCTAGATTGTTCAAAATATCATTCAAAATATAGTACACTAAAAAATAATTACTGCAAGATGATTTATTCATTTATTCAAAACATTTCTCCAGACTTATTGTATGACTTATACAATATATACTGTACATATGTGTGACTATAACAGAGAAATAAAAAAAAACTATTGAACACAATACAGAGTATACTGAGGCTTCTCGGGTGGCCCTACTTGTAAAAGAACACGCCTGCCAGTGTAGGAGATATGAGAGACTTGGGTTCGATCCCTGGGTAGAAAAGAGGAGGGTATGGCAACCCACTCCAATATGCTTGCTTGGAGAATCCCATGGACAGAGGAGCCTGGTGGGCTACAGTCCATAGAGTTGCAAAAAGCTGGACATGACTGAAGCGACTTAGCACACATGCTCACACACACACCGTATACTCAGGTGTGCTGAGGAAAATCGGTTGAGATGCCTGGTTCCCTCTTATAGTATCATCATATTAATTTTTGGTTATTAGACTCAAACATGTCTGTGTAAATGATTTTGGGAAACTAAAGTACACTGTCAATGTCTTAGTTGGGGATAGAAAAGAGAATAGGGTAGGATCAGGATCAGAGCTGACTGAGAATCATGAGCTCATACAGAGAGCCAGGCATTAGAATCTCAGACTGAAGCAAACTTCGTTTTGCTTCCTTGCAAGAGAAAATTGTGCTTATTTAAAGTGCATATCAATCTATATATATATATATATATATTCATATGTAAATTGCAAAGCCCTGAATACTATGATTAAATTTGAGTAAACTCTGAATGATCTTTGTCATGGAAGGCTTTGACTTCCTTCTTAACAAACAGATAGGAATCCTCAATTGTTAAACTAAGAAGTGATTGAAGGAATAAGTTGATGTCTTGGTCAGAGGTGAGTATTTGCCCATGTTTTAGTTCTTGGTGCTGAGTACAGCGCCCTCAGGGACAGCATGTACACGCACACACGGGGTATAAAAAGAGAAAGGAAATCAAGAGAAGTAAGATTGAAGAGGTCAAGGGGACTCGTCTTGAAGATAATAGATGAGGGACTTCCCTGGTGGTCCAGGGGCTGACTATGAGCTCCTAGTGCAGGGGGCCTGGGTTAGACATCTGGTCAGGGAACTAGATCCCACATGCTGCAACTAAGACCCAGCACAGCCAAATGAATAAATTAATACTTTTAAAAAGATAATTGACGAAGCAAGCATGAGCTTTAGACAATCTTTGGAAGAATTCATCTCAGACTATCAAAAGAAAACACAGAAAATAATTACAAAAATATGACTATAAGGCTTTAATTACAAGGTGAAAGGGAGAAGTAGAAATCAGGTAAGTGGGCTGGGCTAGGGAAGGCAAATAACACTGAAAATAAGAGGGGTTAAAGAAGAATTAAGGAAAAGGAAAGGAGAGAAGAGAAAGGCAGAGAAGGAGGCTGGGAAGAGGAGAGGGAAAGAAAGAGAAAGGAAGGATGAGAAAGAGAGGAAAAAGGAAGGAAGAAGAGGGTCAAATTTATTCATTCTAGTTTCACTTTCTTCCCATATGATTAGTAACTCAACTAGATATTCTGTTTGAACCTTTCAGCAGGCAAGGAGGGGAGAAGAAGGCGTTTTTTTTATGCACTTGACCTAACCACGCCTGCCGTTTAACTGGCAGCCTCTGCATATTCCCCTGACAGCACCTGGAGAGGGTGCCTGTTGAACACCAGAAGGGCAGTGGGAAAATATGACATGTGACACCAGGGCAAGATCTGATCCTCAACAAATGAAATCTGTCAGCCATCTCCTCAAAGGCTGCCACCTTTCATATCCCTGCTTGGCTGAGCTAGCTTTTTAGAGAGACTTATTGTATTATTCAGCTGGCTTGATTTTCCTTTTTGTGACAACCCTCCCCTGGAGGCCATCCATCTCTTTACAATCTTGGAGAATGACTCTAACTGAGTGGTATTTCAGTGTAATTTATAGCTCTCTATTGTAAACACAAATATGGGTTATATCTTAGCACTGGAAAGAATGCTAATGGCCAGTCTTGGGTCACTATTATTTTGGATGAAATTAGTACCAGAACACTTAAGGAATTTAGATGGGTACACTGAATGGAGATGAAAGGAAGAACAAAAAAACAAGCAAACACACACCCAGAAGGAAAAACCGGAAGATTAAGTTCCAATTTTCTTTGGGCATTAATTAGTTTTGTATTCATAAACTTCACAGGGAGCTAGAAGGAATGTATAAAGTAAGCTATAATTCAAACTTATTAGCAAAGTTGTAGAAAACAGCGGCCAGAATTGTGATACTTTTAAAAATACAATAAACCCTAAAATATCCCTGATTCCTTTGAACGACCCAAAACTACTAAATATTTCAATTATTGCACTTCCCTAGTGAACCAGTGGTTAAGAATCTGCATGCAGCGGATGCTGGATCCATCCCTGGAATGGGAAGATTCCACGTGCCTCAGGGAACTAAGCCCGTGGGTGCTACAACTGCTGACCCCACGGCAGCAACAATAGAAGCCACAGCAATGAGAAGCCCACACAGGGCAACGAGAGAAAGCCCACTGGCATCAGTGGAAGACCCACCCAGTGCAGCCCAAAAAATAAATAAATGAACTAAAATAACATTAAAAAAATTCCAATTCGCCCCAAATTCAGCTATAATTTGAACAGCCAAACAAGAACAGCCAAAACAATCGTGAAAAACAAATTCAAGGGCTTCTCGTACCTGATTTTAAGACCTTTCCTAACAGCATGGTAATTCAGAAAGCATGGGCGGCAGAGGTAGACCCCTGCTCCACTCCAGCATGCTTATCCTTCTGTGGTTTCTCTTCGCTCCTGGAGTAGCTTGGCTCCCGACACTGGGACCCGTATCTCTGCCGCTAGCCTTGGGTCCACTTGCCCTACCCCTCCCCACAGTGCTTAGTACGCAGATGGGGCACCCTGCCCATCTCTGCAAAATAAGCATGGTACCTGTTTAGGAATACACCATCAGGATCACTTGATTTGCAACAAAGTCACCAACTTAGTACGAAGTGGAAAGCAAAGTCTTACCAATAAATGATACCAAACTGCTGTTGAGTAGAAAACTAAGTGCAACATTTCTGGCTCATAAAATATGATTAACTCAACATACTATCAATTTAACCAACTGTTAATACCAGGAGTATCCGTAATGCCTCCCCCATCATTGCCAGCATTTGGTATTGTCTGCCTCAGTCCTCTGGCCTTTTGGGTAGTGGGCAGGTGTATCACGCTGTGATTTCCATAAACTTTTCCTAATGAGGCTGATCACCTTTCCCGGGCTCATTAGCCCTTTGAATCTCCACTTGTGTGAAGTGCTGTCAAGTATTATACCCATTTTTCTATTGGGTCGTTCATCATTTCCTTAGGGATTCATCAGAATTATTTTATGTATTCTGAATGTGAAATATTTAATGTGACCATTGTCCCTCATTCTATCGAAATGTTTGGTCATTCTGACAATGGAAATACAGAAAAGAGGCCAGGGTTAGCATGAGAAACACGACAATGACTGATAATAGTCTGCAGAGCAATGGCGGGGGCGGGGGGGGGGGAATAGATTGAGAAAAACAAACGGCTATCTGGTTGTCTCGTTTTGCAGAAATACCTGCCTACAGTTTTGTTGTCAGAGCTGCTTCAGGTCTTTGCTCACAGCCCTCCAAACCCCACCTTTAGCTAGAGTTAACACAAATCTTTAAAGGGTAAAGAGGTAAGAAAGGAAGCAACAAACAACAAAAACCAGCTGGCATCAAGATGGCAATGGAGCTGACCTCCAACAGACCCGGAGTCTCATTGTAAGTTCTTTCTACCGTATTAGCATATTGGATGTCACCTACCAGCTGCTGCTACTAGATACTAAGGACCAAAACACAGAAAGTGGGTGGCACCCTATTCCCTGGAAAAAGCCCTGTCCCTTCCCCAAAGACCAGTACGTAAGCCTACCCATTATTGCTCGGTCACTCAGTTGTGTCCAGCTCTTTGAGACCCCCATGGACTGAAGCCAACCAGACTCCTTTGTCCATGGAACTTTCCAGGCAAGAATACTGGAGTGGGCTGTCATAGCCTCAGGCCTTCTCCCTTTGTTCTTACATTTTAAAATTAAATCCCTCTTGCCACATGGGCAAGATGTTGATCTGTAAAAATAGTTCCTGCTTCTCCATTCCTTAGCTACTGAATAAAGCTTGTGCTGTGTGGATCTTAGTTTAGGTTTTGTTATTTGGCAGCTCAAACCTGAAGGGAAAAAGAACCCCTCCTACACTGCCCCTGACGGAGGCCAGAAAGACTTGGTCAGGCTATGGCCCCACAGCAGAGTCCCTATGACTTTAATCCAGCAATAATTGGACATTTGCAAAGTCTGAACAAAAGTAACTGTTACAGGGCTTCCTGGTGGTCCAGTGGTTAATCCACTGGAATCCACCTGCCATTGCAGGCGACACAGGTTTAATCCCTGGTCTGGGAAGACTCCGCCTGCCGAGGGAAAACTAAGCCCAGACACAACTACTGAAGCCCATGTGCCCTAGAGCCCGTGCGGCACAACGAGAAGTCACCGCAATGAGAGGGCCAAGCACAGCAAGAGAGACCCAGTGAGCCAAAAAGAAATTTAGAAGCGAACTACTGTTACAGCTGCCCACCAATCCATCAGGACTGAATGGCTTTCTCACCTTGTTCGTAGTTTTTACCTTTGTAGTCTACAGCCCATTTGCCCCAACGGTGGGACTCACTCTGTAATACCTGGTCGGACAGGGTTTCCTTGGCTTGCAAACCCATTAAAGCCCTGGAGTTACTTTGCCTAACAGTAAAGTTGCCTCTCAGGCTTTTCTTTCCATTGATAACCCTCTTAACAGAGCTTTTGAATACACTGAAGCTCTCAATTTTCATATAATGTGATACAGGCAACTGTTTTCTTTAACATTTAACACTTTAACTGTCCTGTTTAGAAAAATCCTCTTCCTCTTCCAAAATCCTTGTCCTCTTCCAAAGAAGTAATGATGATCTCTTATGTATCCTCTGAGAGCTTCATTATTCTTTCTCATATGTAATTCTACAGTTAATATCTGGAATTCAATATTTGTTTATAAAAAGCAAGGAACTTACATGGGAGACTCACCCTTGTCCTCCTACCTTGAGAGGAGTAGGTCTCTGCACTCAGTCACCAGAATCTTAAAAGCTTACATGGCCGCTTTAACAGGGTTCAGTCCGATATTCAGTGCAGATGGTCTCAATAACACATCACTGTCTCAATAACACATCACGCTTTACTGTTAAACTGGCCACAGCTGTGGAAACCATGGGCTGAACTAATACATTTCAAAGGCAGGGTGTATGGAGCCTCTGCCTGAGCCCAAAGAGCAGGTTTACCCGAGGTCATGTCCTGCCAACCACTCCTCCAACTGTGGCAAGCACTATGATGCATTAATACTTTTTTCTTTCTCCTTTGATTGTCCAACTGACCCAGCACAATTGATTGAAAACACTTTCCTCCTTTGCACTTCAGTATTATCTTTAGAGAATGCTAAAAGAGGCCAGAGGATTTCCCCGGTGGCTCAGAGGTGAAGAATCTGCCTGCCAATGCAGGAGATGTGAGTTTGATCCCTGGGTCAGGAAGATCCCTTGGAGGAGGAAATTGCAACCCACTCCAATATTCTTGCCTGGGGATCCCATGGACAGGGGAGCCTGGTAGGCTACAGTCCATGCAGTTGCAAAGAGTGGACATGACTGAGTGAGTATGAACTCATGCAAAAGAGGCCAGAAGGATACTGACTTCACATAAAGTGTGTATAGATATATGACTTTATCTAGATAAGGCAATGGCACCCCACTCCAGTACTCTTGCCTGGAAAATCCCATGGATGGAGGAGCCTGGTAGGCTTCAGTCCATGGGGTCGCTAAGAGTCGGACACGACTGAGCGACTTTACTTTCACTTTTCACTTTCATGCATTGGAGAAGGAAATGGCAATCCACTCCAGTGTTCTTGCCTGGAGAATCCCAGGGACGGGGGAGCCTGGTGGGCTGCCGTCTCTGGGGTCGCACAGAGTCAGACACGACTGAAGCGACTTAGCAGCAGCAGCAGCAGATAAAGTAAAACCCCATTGGATCACGAACCAAACATTAGTGCAACTTACTACATGTAAGTTATACTTCAATACAAAGATAATTTTTGTGTATATTTATATTCATGTGATATTGGAAAAGATGCTTTTAAGTTAATGATTTACATATCTTTCAGCTTTTTCAGGTTAGATCAGGTTAAACAAGGTGCTTCTAAATGGATTAAAAACAGGTTAAGTTAATAACAATTTGTTACAGCTGTAAAAATTTTTGATGCACTTTCTAGACATTGAGAAAAGTAATGACTCCATTGATTAGAAAATAAATTTGCTTGCAAATCAGATGGTTTTCAATGCTTTTTTTCCCAAAAAAATTATAGGTATACATGATGGAGGTATCTACTGAGACATCATTGAACATTTTTTTGGTAATAGAGGAGTATAAAATTTTTTAGTTAAAACTTGAAAGGGACTTGCCAAATTGAGTGATTTTACATGGCAAAACTTTCATTCCCTTCTTCTCATCTGTGTACATGAGTACTCAGGAATTATCTCTGTTTTAAAAAAAAAGGAAAATAAAAAATAGATTTAACTGGTGTTGGTCTCTGTCCCTTTCTACTAAGAAGAAATATTCTTCCATGAATATATGACTTACTTGATAAAAAATTCCTTTCATATAAAGAATCCAATTTAGCAAAAATATATTTATATAATTGAGAAATATTTATACCAATATTTTTCTATTAATTTCAATATAATATTAATTCATGCATGCTCAGTCATATCTGACTCTTTATGACCCTATGGACTTAAATCCCGGCAGGCTCCTCTGTCCATGGGATTCTCCAGGTAAAAATACTGGAGTGGATTGCCATGCCCTCCTTCAGGGGTCTTCCTCACCCAAGGATTGAACCCACATCTCTGGCATCTCCTGTATTGGCAGGCAAGTTCTTTAGCACTAGCACCACCTGGGAAGCCCAATATTAATCCAACTGAGTTCAAATAGAGCCTTTTAGTTGTGCGAGTATGCTAAGTCACTTCAGCCACGTCAACTCTTTGTGACCATATGGACCATAGCCCGCCAGGCTACTATGTCCATGGGATTCTTCAGGCAAGAATCCTGGAGTGGGTTGCCATGCCCTCCTCCAGGGGATCTTCCCAATCCAGGGATCAAACCTGTGTGTCTGGCACCTGCATTGTCAGATGGATTCTTTACCACTAGTGCCACCTGGGAAGCCCCTTTTAGCTGTAGGATGATATAATGTAAAAATATTCCATAATTTATAAATATTTGTAAATGCATTTTATTATAAAGCTGTATCCTATGGTGAAAATAAAATACTTTCCAGGATAAACAATTATATTAGGATAAAGTTTTTTTTAAAAACAGCGAAAAGAAATGCTTTTAAGTGGAAAAAGATAAAATTTCTGTTAAAGAAAAGCTTTCTTGTGAATTTATAAAATGATAGATGGTGGTATGATATCACGATTTGTAATAAGAAATATATACTTGGTCTTCATCCCTGTTTCTGGCACAAATCTCCTAAGCACTTGGAATTTAATAAAAGTGGCTCGTGTTATACTCATGAGGTGACTTTTGGACCTCACCTAAGGATGGGTGCTGGTTGCCAGGGGAACTAGCTCTGTGATTAGAAGTTGAAATTTTCAGTTCACTCCCTGACCTCCAAGGAGGGGAAAAGCCGTTGGAAGCTGAATCAGTTGCCAATGCTGATCATTTAATCAATCATGCATGTGTAATAATGTTTCTACAAACATCCCAAAAGATGGGGTTCGGAGAGCTTCCAGTAGCCATTCAGGGAGAGTGGTATATTCAGAGAGAACAACGAATCTCCTCATCCTTTCACCATACCTGGTCCTCTGCACTTCTTCCATCTGGCTGTTCCTGAGCTACATCGTTTTATAATAAACCAATAACCTAGGAAGTAAAAAGTTTGTCTGAGTTCTGTAAGTCGCTCAAGCATATTAATCAAACCTGCAGAAGACGTCATGGGAACCTGTTATTTTTAGCAGGTGAATCAGAAACATAGGTGACTATCTGGGTTTTTGACTGGCAACTGAAGTAAGCTGGGGGAGAGAGTAAGGCGAAGAAGGACAACCTTGTGGGGCTGAGCCTTTTAACTACCGAATCTGGCACCATCTCTGGAAAGTGTCACAGTTGTGCTGACTTGCAGGACACCCAACTGGTGTCTGAGAACTATTTCTTGGTCCTGTGGACACTCCCCTTTTCACACATTGGAACTGAGTCCAGTTCAGTTCAGTCACTTAGCTGCATCGACTCTGCGACCCCATGGCCTGTGGTACACCAGGCTTCCCTGTCCAAACTCCTGGTGTTTGCTCAGTCATGTTCATTAAGTCGGTGATGCCATCCAACCACCTCATCTTCTATTGTCCCCTTCTCCTCCTGCCTTCAATCTTTTCCAGCATCAGTGTCTTTTCTAATGAGTCAGTTCTTCGCATCAGGTGGCCAAAGTATTGGAGTTTCAGCTTCAGCATCAGTCCTTCCAATGAACACCCAGGACTGATTTCCTTTAGGATGGACTGCTTGGATCTCCTTGCAGTCCAGGGGACTCTCAAGAGTCTTTTCCAACACCATAGTTCAAAAGCATCAATTCTTCGCTGCTCAGCTTTCCTGGAATTGAGTCCAGGAACCCCCCAAAAAGTGGTTATCAACTTGCCATAAGGTTTTCATATTGTTGAATATATTTTAAAGATTAATCTACATTTTTAAAAAAATTCAGCATTAAAATATGCCAGAAATGATAACATTTGCAACTGCCTACACTTTTTTTTTAACTATTTTTAAGAACACTCATTTGGCTGTGCATGGTCTTAGCTGTGATGTTATAGCCACGCATTCCGGGAAACAAACTCACTCAGAAGGACAATGCAGATAGTGGAATGCAGTTTATTACACTAGTGGGCCCAAGGCAGAGTTTCCTCTTAGCCAAGGACCCCGACCGACTTTTGTGAAAACCTTATATACCTTAAGTGTACTGCTCAAGCCCATATCCCCAGATTCCTTAAACCTAGCCTGTAAAGTGTTAAAGGGAGATACAATCAGGTTACAGCCATGACTCATAATCAGAAGGGTCAGGTGGTTATACATTGTAGCCTACACCAATGGGTCCATAAAGATTACAAAGGTGATTGACTACATAGGGGATTATTACATTCTTCTTGGCGACGGGAAATCTTGGTATTGAGTCTGGTGTTTATCAGTCTGGGAGGCCAGTTCGGCCATAGGTATGTTATCCCCATGGCTACCAGGCACATGGTCCAAGTGCAAGATGGCGTTTCCTTCTTTTTCAAGATGGAGTCAGCTTGGCCTGTTCCTTTTCTACCTCGGGGGCACTCAGGATCAGCTGTGGCATGTGAAACTCTTAACTGTGGTATGTGGAATCCAGTTTCCAGATCAGTGGGTCCCCTGCACTGGGAGAATAGATTCTTAGCCACTGGACCGCCAAGGATGTCCCACAACTGCTTACACTGAAGGTTAAATGTTTTGCATCAATTTAAACATTTGTGAGAGGTTGAGGTTTGCAAAATTCATTTGGAAATATACAAACAACAGCAAAAAATTTTGAAAAACACTGTCCAAGAACATAAGAGCAGGCATGTAAAAATTGTCAGTACATGGACCTTGGACAGTAGGGAAGCCCTGCTCTCAGACTCTGTTTTTCCAGGGTTACTCTGCCACTTCCAAGATGAAATTCACGCAGAAATATAACAGGTATGATGTCTGCTCACTGGCTTCTGAAGCTTCATTTCCTGAGTGATGTTTTCCACTATCATGTAGATTGATCCATCAAAATAGGACATTTAGTACTTCCCTGAAAGGACACAGCACTCTCCCCAGAGGGCTTGCTATTTCTGTCTCCACTTCTAATGGACAGGCAAACAACTCCTACTCCTCAGAACTCAGGTCAGCGTTGTCCTCTCCTCTGGAAATATCCCTGGGTGATCATGGAAAGATTCACACTTTTGTCAGGATTAGAACCTCTTATTGAGTTAAGTTTGCACCACTGTTAAAGTCCATTATGGAGAAGGCACTGGCACCCCACTCCAGTACTCTTTCGTGGAAAATCCACGGACAGAGGAGCCTGGTAGGCTGCAGTCCATGGGGTTGCTAAGAGTCGGGGCATGACTGAGTGACTTCACTTTCACTTTTCACTTTCATGCATTGGAGAAGGAAATGGCAACCCACTCCAGTGTTCTTGTCTATGGGATTGCACAGAGTCAGACACGACTGAAGCGACTTAGCAGCAGCAGAAGCAAAGTCCATTAATTCCCTCAGAGCAGAGATTATTTTTTTCTTCTTGCTTTTAAACCTTGAGCTTTTTATTTTTATTTATTTATTTTTTTTAATTTTATTTTATTTTTAAACTTTACATAATTGTATTAGTTTTGCCAAATATCAAAATGAATCCACCACAGGTATACATGTGCCTATTATATAGGGCATAAATGACTGTAGAATGAATGAATTTAAGAATAAACAAACATTGAATCGACTTTTTTCGTCGATAGAAGCAAGTGGATTCATTTGAAACAAGTGAGTAAGATACATCTGGATGATCTGAAATTCTAAATTTTACAGTATCTGAAAGGTAAATCTGTTTTACTTTTTAAATATTAAAGGTAAGAAATACTACATAAATGGAATATCTGAGAGGCATATTGTTAATTACAGAATAAAATCATGAGAATTCTATAGTTAGGGCTTCCCTGGTGGCTCAGCAGTAAAGAACCCATTTGCCAGAGCAGGAGATACAGGTTCAGTCCCTGGGTGGGGAAGATCCCCTGGAAGAGGGCACAGCAACCCACTCCAGTATTCTTGCCTAAGGAGTCCCATGGACAAGAGGAGCCTGGTGGGCAATAGTCCATAGGATTGCAAAAGAATAGGACATGATATAGCAACTAGATGACAACAATTTTGTAGTTATTCCTCCTTTATTCTCAAAATAAATATATCTTCCTAAAGTGAGCATTCTTCTAAGTATTGTGAGATGGCTTCTACAAACCTATTGACTCTATTAACATTTTTCATTACAGTGTCTGTTCTGATCATCAAAAATTACAAGATTGTGCTGTCTTAAATATCCTGTTTAGTTGAAAAATCTATAATGGAGTGATTCAGTTTGCTCATGATTGAGCAAAATATTGAGACGATAAGCAGTGAACCACAAGAAAAAAAATTAAAAAATATTGGGCAATGGTCCTTTATTTCTAGATTTGAGGACTGACTGGCTGATAGGATGGCTGATTGATGGCAAAAGGGATGGGTGCCTAACTGGCTCAATCACTGCCTGTCTCAAAGGTTTAAGGACTGGTTGACTAGCTGCCTGGAAGACTGACTAATTTACTTGCTAGCTGACTGGCTGACTACCTTCATGGATGGCCAGCTGATTAGCTAACTATCTGATTAAAGAGATGACCAATTTCACAGCAGTCTGACGCTCTGTCTCAGGGGCTGCATGCTGCTGGTCTGACTGACAGTTTTCCTGACTAAATGCATAGCCAATGCACAGAATGCACATTTTCTGGAGGTGTTTTCAGCTTCATACTCACATTCCTCCAGAATGCAAGGTTATGCAGAAATCCTGACCATGAGTGTGATGTCTGGGATTACATAAAATTCACAGTTGCATTTCAGAAGACTTATTGCACCTGAGCAACTGCAACTCCTAATGCTTTGTATTCCACAACCAGAAATAATTAGGGAAAAATTGGGGGTCTGTCTACAGATAGTTAGATGTGTTAAGACAAAAATAAAAATAATCCTGACTGTGTTTGCTACAATCTAGAGGAGGCCAGCCTTATTTGAGGAGGGTGCAAATGATTATTAGTTAGCCATTGCCTAGGAATCAGTAGCTTCTTTTTCTTATCCCATGTCAATAAGATGGGTAATAAATTTTCCTATGATGACAGAGATCATAAAATCAGACCCCACTGTATCTCTCAGGTAGTAAATCTTATTTAAAAGATGATTAAAGACAATCATGTTTCCTTTAGGGAACGTCTTTCCATCCTGTTTTCTGGGAAGAGTGTGTATCACTGTGAAGTCTTTCAGTCGTGTCTGAGTCTTGGTGACCTCATTGACTGTAGCCTACAAGGTTTCTCTGTCCATTGGATTTTCCAGGCAAGGGTACTGGAGTGGATTGCCATTTTCTTCTCCAGGGGACCTTCCCAACCCAGGGATTGAGCCCAGGTCTCCCTCATTGCAGGCAGATGCTTTATCATTTGAGCCACTAGGAAAGCTGTGTCTTGCCTACCTGCTACTGATGATCCGGATCCAAACTCATCTTTCCTAAGAGTTAGAACATTTAACAAGATAGATTGTACTATGTTCTTAAGGAGGACTTTCCTATCTCTCAGGATCAGTTGGCAAGAAGTTTCTGAGGGAGCTCTTCCCTCTCATGGGTGCTTGTCTAATAGAAAATAAAGTCAATAAAAAGAAGTAAGGGAAGATCCCCTGGAGAAGGACATGACAACCCACTCCAGTATTCTTGATTGGAAAATTCCATGGACAGAGGAACCTGGCAAGCTACAGTCCACAGGATTGCAAGAGTCAGACATGACTTAGCAATTAAACCACCACCAAAAAGAAGTAAAAGCTAAGAGAAAGAGAGAGAGAAGGGGGAAAAAATGGAGAGGAGCAAAGAGGAGAGGAGAGGGGATTCCCAAAAGCTGCATTTGTGCATACTCAAAAAGAATAATAAAGCAGGAAAGAAAGGAGAGCCAAGATTGAGGGAAGTCCTTCTGAGAAGCCACATTTAAGTTAAGGGAGAGTAAGCATGTTTCAGCTGGCTTCATCCCATTTGTCAAAAGCTAAATTCAAATGACACTAACTCCTTTGAACTTATTGCACACTCAGTTGCTCAGTTGTGTCCAACTTTTCCTGTAGCCCACCAGGCTCCTCTGCCTGTGGAACTTCCCAGGCAAGAATACTGGAGTGGGTTGCCATTTCCTCCTCCAGGATCTTCATAACCCAGGGATTGAACCCATGTCTCTTGTGTCTCCTGCATCTTCTGCAGTGGCAGGCAGATTCTTTATCCTAGCACCACCTTGGAAGCCTGAGTTGTGTTTATTTGGTGTTACATCCTCAGCATCAATAATGCCCTTCTGGGACAAAAAGAATAAAGGTAGATTACCCATACAAAAATGTGCAAGAGTATGTTACTCATACAAAAGACATAACAAATTAATACTTAGAATGGTCTTTCCCTGGAAATACACAAAATTCATCCAAAAGGAATTCACTCACAGTTTGTAGAATGTGTCCTAAGTTCTAGGCAAGATATTTTAAAACACGCTTTAATTGAATATTCCCAGTACCCTCATAAAAATATATTAGAATTCCCATATTTAGGTTAAAAAAAAGCAAAAACAAGTGTGTGCTAGGATAAATAAATTTCAAAGAATCTATAGTTATTAATTGGGGTAGAATTTTAAGACTAGGTTTGCCTAATGCTGAATCTTATTCTTTAACAGACATTCTTCACCATTGCTTCTGAATAACAAAAACACTTGCTGTTAAGAAAAGTAAATTCAAGGGAAAGGAGTTGACACATATAAAAAACACCGTTGACATTTTCAATTAGATATATTTATGAGGAGGCTTGAATAAGGACTAGTGAATAAGGTCTTTCCCCTTTGTCTTATAAGATCATTTCCCAAAGTTTCCTTCAAATAGCTTGAGTCATTTCTGTCTGAGTGGTTCTTGGCAGAAGAAATGAAAGAGCTTCACAATGACACAGTTCAAGAGTTACTGCATAAATCAGCAAGGACGAAGGATCCCATTAACTGGTCATGGATCCCCAGCCGCAAGAAGCTTTTGCTAAAGGTAAATCCACAAACACATCAACATAGGGAGAACCTTCTAAAAGTCACGAGCAGATTCCAATATCAGATGATGAGATGTGTGCAATGACACAGGACAGATTGGAGTCCTCTGTGGCAGAAACCTATTTCTTCAGATACCGCTTCTCTTTTCCCTGATACAAAGGTGATAAGAGAATGCCACAAAGCAGATAGGAGTGAAGAGTCCAAGTAACATGAGGGAGAATATGCAGATACGCAAGGGGCGAGAAACACCTCAGCTCAGATCTGTAGGCCAATGAAATGAAGCAGAATACTACATTATTAACGTAAGCATCGGGATTCATGAATAGTGCTCCAAAATGTTATGTCAGGCATAGACCATCAATCTAATAATTTTCATAATGCAAATTGAACTGAGTTTGACATATCTC
Organism: Bos javanicus; assembly: GCF_032452875.1. Taxonomy (NCBI): domain Eukaryota; kingdom Metazoa; phylum Chordata; class Mammalia; order Artiodactyla; family Bovidae; genus Bos; species Bos javanicus. The sequence continues at coordinate 31,136,091 of NC_083885.1, read as the reverse complement.
ATTTTTTGGATGAATTCAATTATGTCTGGCATAAGAGGTATTGACCCCAAAATAAAAGTATTAGCTAAACTTTGATCAGGACACGTGGTGCTCTAGGTATTTTGATAAATGCTATATATGAGCTATCTTAATAGACAATCAGAAGTCTGTAAAATAGGTACATTTGCCATCAACAGATGAAGTATGACTGGCTGCTAAGTAATATGTATATACTCAGGTCAGGGCTCAATGAGTCTCATTCCAGTAAATATTTTTTAAATGGTAACTAACATCCACTAATGGCCTTCTATCTAATGTATCTTCTACTTAGAATGCCTAAGATTTAGTACTTTATTAATTCTCTTATTTTTTTCTTTGGATTTTTATCCTCTGTTTATAGGGTAACAAAGTTAAGGTCATGAGGAATGATTAAAAATAGGCCGTAAGTAGCAAAAACTATTAAAAAAATATTTCAAAGCCGACACCCTTTTCACCCTGCCACAGCAAATAAAAATGATTGGTACCTGCTGGATATTTGGGGAAAAGAGTTTATGCTATTTTCTTCTGTTCCAGATCTGTATTTTCAAATAAGAAAAAAAAAGTTACTTTTTCATTTTGTCTCTTATTGGTATCAATACATACAGTGCCTGGCATATTGCAGACACTCACCATTAATTAAATGAGTGAATAATCATGTAATAGACTTTGGAGGGGGCACGTAATTCAGTGATACAGAAGTTTTAATTTACTATGGAGACTCATGAACCTAATTCATGAAGAGTGAGTAGCGAAACCCATGTTCTTTTTCCTCATTTCTGCTTCTGTGTTGCTGTTTCAGGTGAAAGTCCTAGCATCTATAGCCAACATCTGTGAAAGCTCAAATTCATTGTCACCCAGTTCAAATGAGGGCTCTATGTCATACATAACATTTGGTGTTTCTTTTATTATGTGTATTTGTTGTTGTTCAGTCACGTTCAACTCTTTGCAACTCCATGAACTGCAGCACATCAGGCTTCCCTGTCCTTTACCATCTACCTGAGTTTGCTCAAATTCTGTCCATTGAGTCAATGATGCCATCCAACCATCTCATCCTCTTTTGCCCCCTTCTCCTCTTGCCCTCAGTCTTTCCCCGCATGAGGGTCTTTTCCAGAGTCAGCTCTTCATATCAGGTGTCCAAAGAATTGGAGCTTCAGTTTTAGCATCAGTCCTTACAATGAATATTCAGTGTTATTTCCTTTAGGATTGGTTGGTTTCATCTCCTTGCAGTCCAAGGGACTCTCAAGAGTCTTCTCCAACATATTATATGTATTGCTGTATGATGATTAAAGTGTTGCTAAATTTTTTTGAAATGCTCAATTAGTTTTAAAGCTATTATAACCTGAGTTCAATTTATGATTTAGTTTGACAGTAGTTTGTGATTTTTCTAGAAACCTATTATCTGGAGAACTGTCATTAATATTTGTTTGCATATTTTGAAATAAATGTTATGCTATTTTCCATTGTCTTTTAGTCAAGCTTTCAAATGTAAAATATACATATCAAGTTTGCTTTTTATTTTCAAGAAAACTTAAAATCTGGGCTCCCAAGTTTGATTTTCTATTGTAGGAAATACTATTAGGGCTAGAAAGGGCTCAGCATAGGCAGAATGTAGTGGCTAGGAGGATCTATTTTGGGATGTCTTTGCCTAGGTTCAAGTTTGCCATTGTATATTGTGACTTTGGACAAGTTATCTATCTCAGCTTCCTTTGTAAAACAGATTTGATTATATCACCTCTAACCCAAAGACTAAATTTGCTACTACATGCAAAGAACTTTTAATAGTGCCTTGTTCAAAGTAAATGTTCAATAATCATTAGCAGTTTTAAAACCCCTGTTAGAAATAACCAACACTCTCAAGGTTTCTTTAACCACAACTAACCCATTGTGTCGGAGAAGGCAATGGCACCCCACTCCAGTACTCTTGCCTGGAAAATCCCATGGACAGAGGAGCCTGGTAGGCTGCAGTCCATGGGGTCGCTAAGAGTCAGACACGACTGAGCGACTTCATTTTCACTTTTCACTTTCATGCATTGGAGAAGGAAATGGCAACCCACTCCAGTGTTCTTGCCTGGAGAATCCCAGGGACGGTGGAGCCTGATGGGCTGCCATCTATGGGGTCGCACAGAGTCGGACACGACTGAAGCGACTTAGCAGCAGCAGCAGCAGCAGCAGCAACCCATTGTGTATGTTTTCCACACTTGCTTAGACACGATAAGTATTTAAATCCATAAGCCTTGCACTTGGCTGGGATATTTTGTTTTATTTCATTTTATTGGATTTGAGCTGCACAAGGCTGGATTAATCATATCCTTAGTGTACAGTATACTATTATCATCACATCATTATTAAGGCACATCTTCTCATTTGCCTTTTCCCTTCAAATCCAACCACTCTTCCCATCCATCCCTCTAACAAAAAACTACTCTGTAAATTAAAAAAATATTGTTTTGGAATATTTTAAAACTTATAGAAAAGTTGAATACTAGAGAGTTTATATCTTTCACTCGGTTTCTCCTATTGTGAAAAATCTTAAATAACCATATGAGAACTATCAAAATTAAACAAATACCATTGGAATAATACTGTTAAGTAACTATAAACTTTGTTCAGGTTTTATCAGTGTTTCCATTAATGTTCTCTGTTCTTACATTCAATCCAGGAGTCTTTAGTTCATTTTATTGGAGAATAATTTTTTAGAAAGTTAAATCTCCAGTGTCCCAATTTAGATCTTTAACAAAAATTCTAGTTGTCTATTGACAATAATTTTATATAGTTTTTTTAGCTTGCTTTTTGATAATCAGGTATGGTTGTTTTCTTTCTTTTTTTCATATAATTTTTTTTTAACTTTATACAGGGAATTTTACCCAGAAAAATCTGTCTTTTCTAGCCAACAGACCTATGCATAAGTGGTGGATGATGGGCAGGAGAGGCACAGAGGTGGTAGTCAGAGAGTTCAAGTTCCAATCCTAGCTTTCCCTCTACCCCGCTTTAGGCTCTTAGCAAATTATATACTATTTTTAATCCTGATTTTACTAGTGTGCTATAGAAAATATAATTTGTACTTCAAAGACCTCTCATAAGCAATCTAGGAGGTGGCCCATGGGAAGAACAGAAAGCACTAGTTACTTAACTTCTACTAGTTCCAGCGTTTTCCTTCCCTCTTACAACGGCTTCATCTCCTCTTGATTTTTTTAATAAGTAATTACAGTTATTCCTCCTAGCCACATACCAGAGAACTAATATGGTGTGAAAAGCTTTCACAGGGCTAGGTGGGTGGAGTGGGATTTGGAAATAATTACTTGATACTCCAAAATAACTTATTAATAAGTTTGAAAGTCATTAACTTAAAAGTATTTAACCTGCATAGTTGTGTCAATAGATCCAACATTGAGTTTTTATTGTTGTTTGTTTACTTGTTTTCCTTAAGTAGTTTCATAATTCCTCAATGCATATCAAGTATATCAGAGTTTTTGGAGTAGCACACATTGAATTTCACATTCCAATACCTCCCTTCATGTATGTTCAATCTGAACTTCTCGGGATTGTCCCCTTTATTGTTTATTTAGAGAAACATCCTAAAGAGAGAGAATAAAGTAGTTCATCACCTGCTTGGTGAGACTTTTCCTTCCTCTTGCCTCCACTTAGAAGGTAGACTATTCTGGAAACAGGAAGGGAAAAGAAAACAGGAAGACATAAATAGTAAGGACATTCCAAAGTGTTTGACACAGATATATATGTCAACTCTGGGAAGCACTGAGAAACCACATCTACTGAAACATCACAGGCATAAAGATGGAGACCATCCTTTGGCTGGCTGCTGAGATCAGAGTCAATCAGAATTTGTTTTAGAAGTTTCCACCACTTGCTAAAGCATACACAGTGCCCTTGTCAACAGAAGTGGCAGGTTGATATTTTCAAACAAAGTCATTACAATGTAAATATTTTTACATGATTTTAAAACACATGCTATAAATTATAGAAAGTGGGATTTATTTAATGACACAATTAATACAAATATGGGAAAGTACTTAAAAAGCAATTGAAAGCAATAACCTACTAGTACACATTACTTGGATGAACTTCAAGGATATTATGTTAAGTAAAAATAAACATTCTCAAGTGAATGTGTGTGTGTGTCTCTCTGTGTGTGCATGCATGTGTGTATCTATCTATCTATGTATCTCAATACCTACCTATTTAACTACCTATCTATCTATCAAGATTAAGCTTATATCAAGATTAAGCTTACCTAATGTTGTCAAAGTTACAGAGCTGGTGTGATAATTAATTTTATGTGTCAACTTGACAGGGCTGAGGTGTCCAGATTAAATATTGTCTCTGAGTGTTTCTGTGAGAATATTCCCAGATGGAAATAACAGTTGAATCAGTGGAATCAGTAAAATAGATTGCCCTATCCAATTGGCTCAAAATCACCCAGTCTGGTGAGGACCTGAAGAGAACAAATAGGAAAAGTAAGGAGGTTGTTGCTCCTTTTGTTTCCTGCCTGTATGCTAGAGAAGGGACATTGATCTTCTCCTGGCCTTGGATGGGGGTTCACACTATGCATATCTGGTTCTCAGGCCTTTGCACTCAGACTGAAATTATATCACTAGCTTCTCTGGGTCTTCAGCTTGCAAAAGGCAAATCAAGGGACTTAGCTATCATGATCACTTGAGCCAATACCTCATTCCTAATATCTATCTATCTCCTATTGCATCTGTTTCTCTGGAGAATCCCAATAAGAATGTGAACCAGTGTGAGAGTGTCAAGGATAAGTCAAAGGGAAGAAGAGAATGATTATAAAGTGGTAACAAAGGTTCTTCAAGATAAAAGAATAGTTCTGTATTTTGACTATAGTGATGTTTATAAAAATCTATAAATGTGATTAAACATCATGGAACTATACAGAAAAGGATGCAAAAATTGGTTTATTCATAAGCTGGTGTCCTGTATGCAGGACAAGAAGCAGCATTTAGAACATTACATGGAAAAACAGACAGGTTCAGAATTGGGAAAGGAGTATATCAAAGCTGTATATTTTCACCCTGCTTATTTAACTTATATGCAGAGTTCAGTTCAGTTCAGTTCAGTCGCTCAGTTGTGTCTGACTCTGAGACCCCAAGGACTGCAGCACGCCAGGCTTCCCTGTCCACCACCAACTCCCGGAGTTTACTCAAACTCATGTCCATTGATTCAGTGATGCCATCCAACCATCTCATTCTCTGTCGTCCCCTTCTCCTCCTGCCTTCAATCTTTCCCAGCATCAGGGTCTTTTCAAATGAGTCAGTTCTTCCCATCAGGTGACCAAAGTATTGGAGTTTCAGCTTGTTGAAAGGACTGATGTTGATCAGTCCTTCCAATGAATATTCAGGACTGATTTCCTTTAGGATAGACTGGTTGGATCTCCTTGCAGTCCATGGGACTCTCAAGAGTCTTCTCCAACATCACGGTTCAAAAGCATCAATTCTTCAGCACTCAGCTTTCTTTATATTCCAACTCTCATATCCATACCTGACTACTTGAAAAACCAAGCCTTGACTAGATGGACCTTTGTTGGCAAAGTAATGTCTCTGCTTTTTAATATGCTATCTAGGTTGGTCATAACTTTCCTTCCAAGAAGTAAGTGTCTTTTAATTTCATGGCTGCAGTCACCATCTGCAGTGATTTTGGAAGCCAAAAAAATAAAGTCTGTCACTATTTCCACTGTTTCCCCATCTATTTGCCATGAAATGATGGGACTGTGATGTGATGCCATGAAGATATCTCTAGTCTTTCCCATTCTATTGCTTTCCTCTATTTCTTTGCACTGATCAATGAGGAAGACTTTCTGATCTCTTCTTGCTATTCTTTGGAAATAGCAAAGGAGAAAAAAAAGATATATGCAGAATACATCATGTAAAATGCTGGGCTTGGTGAATCACAAGCTGAAATCAAGATCACCAGGAGAAAAGCAACAACCTCAGATATGCAGAGTAAACCACTCAAATGGCAGAAAGCAAAGAGGAACTAAAGAACCTCTTGATGATGGTGAAAGAGGAGAATGAAAAGTTTGGCTTAAAACTCAACATTCAAAAAACAAAGGTCATGGCATCCAGGTCCCATCACTTCAAGGAAAAGATGGGGAAATAATCGAAACAGTGACAGACTTTATTTTCTTGGGCTCCAAAATCACTTGGACGGTGACTGCAGTCATGTAATTAAAAGGCATTTGCTTGCTCCTTGGAAGGAAAGCTATGACAAACCTAGACAGTGTATTAAAAAGCAGAGATGTCACCTTGGCCAACGATGGCCAACAGATGGCCAAAGCTGACTTTGGCCAAAAAAGGTCAACTTAGTCTAAGCTATGACTTTTCCAGTAGTCATGTACAGATGTGAGAGTTGGACCATAAAGAAGACTGAGCACCAAAGAATTGATTTTTTCAAACTGTGTTGTGGGAGAAGATTCTTGGGAGTCCCTTCACCAGCACGGAGGTCAAGCCAGTCAATCCTAAAGGAAATCAGTCCTGAATATTCACTGGAAGTACTGATACTGAAGCTGAAGCTCCAATACTTTGGCCCCTAATGGGAAGAGACAACTTATTGGAAAAGACCGTGATGTGCAGAAAGATTGAGGGCATTAAGAGAAGCGTGCCACAGAGGATGAGATGGTTGGATGGAGTCACTGACTCAATGGACATGAGTCTGAGCAAACTCAGGGAGGTAGTAAAGGACACGGAAGTCAGGCATGCTGCAGTTAATAGGGTCTCAAAGAGTCACACATGACTTAGCAACTGAACAACAAAAGAGATACTAACAAACATAAAAACTATTATAATAAGTTATTACAGTAACATCATTATATAGCCTGTTTTAAGTTAGGTATTTGGCACATTCTAGATAGAAAATTCCTCAACTGATTTGATCTTCACAACTACTCTGCAAAGTATATGCCTTTTACTAGAAACCACCTTTGGTAGATAAGGAAACTGAGGCTCACAGAGGTAAAAATAAAATACCCAAACACGCAGAGTACTACATGGCAGAGATAGGATTAACTCCAGTATTGTTGTGCTTCAAGGCATGTATATAACCAGTGCTTTCCAGAAGAGATGTTTCCCCAAAAGAGACACCTGCATTAGTGAAGGCAGATGGTAGTCCAGATAACACACATGATATCTCCAGCTCCTGAAAGCTGTGCTGAAGCCTGTACCTATATAACATGCTGGCAAAGAAGTGGGGCATTGGGATAGAGAATTTGTATGATATGTTTAACTGCTTTAATGCTTCTAAAAACCCTGAGAAGTAGATATTAGTGCCATTTTAATTATGCTAGAATGAGGAATGAAAGACATATACTTTGTTGAAGTTATATACTACTAGCATAAAAACATTCAACTGACTACATTTTAATGCTCTCCTTGGCTTTATTTGATGATTCATAATTGAGCAGCATTGAAGGTAGCAGAAAGGAGCTTTGAGATACTATATAAATGAAAGCCTTTTATAGGAAAAAGGGAGTGGGAACAAGAAACTTGTATGCAAAAATGCCCATTGCTTATTGCAAGGTTATTTTCTTTTAGTGTATAGCAGGTGTCTATCAGTCAGATTGCCTAGCTAATGCTGGTGAGGTGATAGGTTTAAGATTTCAATTCTGGGAGAGTTGAAACTAATTAATTGAAGTCTCGGTTTGATGACTGGGGCTTAGCATAAGCAACTCCTTTTTTAACCTATTATATTGTTTTTAACAGTGGTAAAGGAAAGAACTGGAAATTATCATAATAAGTGTCAGTCCACCCATCTACTTCAACCATATTAGGACTTGCTAATTGATCCTAGGATCCTTTCTGCTAAACTTCATCAACAATCTAGATTCTTTCCCAACACGTTGCCTCTGGGAATCTCTACTGATGGATTTGAGTTGCCATTAGGGATTAAAATTATTTACTCTCTCCTGAATAGATTAACCCTAATAGTTGACATTCCATGATTTTTCATTAAGTAAAGTGAATTATGACAACCTCTGTAAAGGAAATCCTATCTTTCCTCTGGCCAGAGTGTAAATATATTGTGGTTCTGCACCAAAGCAGAAATCATAAAGGACACATGAGACTTTCCTTTCTGTACCCTTGAGGGACATTAGAATTTAATAAAAAAGGCTTTTAGTTAATTCTACAGAAAGGAAAATGAAAAAGAACTCATTCTGGAAGATAATTTAACAGAGCAGAGCAAAGCATAAGCCATGCAATTAGACCAAAATGGATTTTTTTCTGTTTTGCATAACCTTGGCCAAATAAATTAACCATATTAAGACTCATTTTCCACATATGAAATAGTGTTAGAATAATACGGTCATATTGCATTTTTGCCCAGGTTAAGTTATATTCACATATAAAGTTCCAAGCTCAGTGCTTGTGTATAGAATGCACTAACAGAACACTTGTGCTCTTTCACTTTCATTTTATATGTTGAAATGACTGAAATAGAGCATGTGATTTTCCCAGGCCATGCAACAGTATTAGAATTTTAGAATCAGAGAATGTCAAGGTAGGAATGGTCTTTTCATTATGCTATACTGTCTTTGCCTTACTGGCTGGGACCAGGAATTATTAATCTCTTTGTAGTCTTTAATGTCTGCTTTAAAGTGATGGTTTATCTACTTGAACAGCTGAATATCTATTCAAATTCTGACTACTTAGACTAAAAGCAGAAGGCCCAGTATATCAAACACAAAATAAATAATTTGCTTTCTAGAGTGTCATGACCTAGATTATGTTGACTTCAAGAGTGGTACATTTGTTCCTCTTTACAAAGTGTCCTTTTTAATAAAACATTTACTTGAAGTAAGTTCCTGAATTTTACTTAAGGATCAGACAGGCAAGCTTCAAAAGAAAGTACATTTGTTCTTCAGGGTTTGCATTACCATTTGGATGAAGAAAAATCTCATCTATTTTATACTGTAGATTGTTATCTAAATTAATTCTGAATAGAATGGAATTCAAAAGCATGAGAAAAGTGTCTGAAACTCTGTTTTACTTTTTAATGTGGCATTGGCATTGTTTGGTAGTAGCTCTCTCTGTTGGAACTTTAAAAAAAAAAAAAAAAGTGTATGAGTGCTTTGTGTCAGGAGAGCTGGCTACTTATGTGGCTTGTAAGAATGGTTCCCATATATTCCAGTGACATGAACTGCCTAGGGAGCAGTGTGTTGAGTGTATCAGAATGTAGCTTCCAGAAGTTTAGCCCTTCCAAATCTGGTTCAGCAGGTCTAAGAATGAGACCTTTAAAGCTCTATTGACACAAGCATCACAGATGATTCTTACAGGCAGCAATTGCTTTTCTATAGTCAATAACAACAACAATAACAATACAATTAGAAGATGGCTTGGATGAGGAAATAAAACCAAAGTTCTCTGTGTTTGGTGTTTTCTCTCTATCCCTATAGCTTTGCTGATGATCATCATTGCCAAAATCAGTGCAAAATTAGCAGGAAGGGATTTGTATTCGAGATATTACTTTGCCAACAAAGGTCCGTCTAGTCAAGGCTATGGTTTTTCCAGTGGTCATGTATGGATGTGAGAGTTGGACTGTGAAGAAAGCTGAGCACTGAAGAATTGATGCTTTTGAACTGTAGTGTTGGAGAAGACTCTTGAGAGTCCCTTGGACTGCAAGGAGATCCAACCTAAAGTCCATCCTAAAGGAGATCAGTCCTGGGTATTCATTGGAAGGACTGATGCTGAAGCTGAAACTCCAATACTTTGGCCACCTCATGTGAAGAGTTGACTCACTGGAAAAGACCCTGATGATGGGAGGGATTGGGGGCAGGAGGAGAAGGGGACAACAGAGGATGAGATGGCTGGATGGCATCACCGACTCAATGGACGTGAGTCTGAGTGAACTCCGGGAGTTGATGATGGACAGGGAGGCCTGGCGTGCTGCGATTCATGGGGTCGCAAAGAGTCGGACACGACTGAGTGACTGAACTGAACTGAACTGAACTGAGTGAGCCTGGTCACCTGGAATCTCCTTCAAAGTGGTCTATGATCTCTGCTCTTGGCAAAACAGAACAGGGAGCAGAAGATTTCTGTTGGGATATGGCATTGTGACTCTTATAATGAAGCACTTCTCCCAGGAATAGAGAGGAGCCATTAACCTGTGAGGGATCTGGTAGAGTTTATGTGTCATCCCATTTCCATGGATCATACAAAAGTTTCTCAACATTTCCTACTTTCATCCTCACATCTTCTTCATTTCACCAGACAACCATGAAAAGTGAAAGTGAAAGTTGTTCAGTCATGTCCAACTTTTTGTGACCTGTAGCTGGCCGGGCTCCATTGTCCATGGGGATTCTCCAGGCAAGAATACTGGAGTGGGTTGCTGTGTTCTTCTCCAGGGGATCTTCCCAACCCAGGGATTGAACTCAGGTCCTCCACATTGCAGACAGATTCTTTACCATCTGAGCCACCAGGGAAGCCCCCAGACAACCATAATGACCTTCAAAGTACATAAAATTCATCATATCAATCTCAGAATAAACCAACAGAGCCTCATTGATTAGGATCACAATTCAAATCTTTCCTTCCTCTTCTCTCGATTCTTCCAAAACTACCATTAACTATGCTTTGACCTTCTTTTCTCTCTAGATTGAGAATTTCCTGAGGTTAATACCTATAGTTCCTTTTCCTTTTTCAATAATTAAAAAAAATATGGCTCCACAATCTAGTTTCTCAGGTCAAAAGTCAACTTTTCTTTAGAGGACTTTCCTGACCATCATTGTATTTTATCAGGTAGAGGTACTTTTATCAGGTAAAATACATTTTATCCTGACCATTGATATTTTTTTATCAACCTATATTTTCCTTCAACACATCTTTTGCAAACCATAATTTTATTTTTGTGCTTATGCTTTCTACTTGTTTCTTATCTATTTTTTCTTTTAGAATATGTTTCATGATAGCAGAAGCTGGCTTATTTGGTGAACACTTAGTCTCAATAATCTCTCAGTTTTACAAATAGCAGACAAAAGAAGAGAAGAGAAAGGCAAGGGAAAAAGGGAAAGATATACCCAACTGAATGCAGAAATCCAGAGAACAGGAAGGAGAGATAAGAAAGCCTTCTTAAGTGAACATTGCAAAGAAATAGAGGAAAACAATAGAATGGAAAAGACTAGAAATCTTTTCAAGAAAATTGGAGATATCAAAGGAACATTTCATGTAAGGAAGCGCAGGATAAAGGACAGAAATGGCAAGGGTCTAACAGAAGCAGAAGGGATTAAGAATGGGCAAAAATACACAGAACTGTTGGGAAAAAAAGGTCTTAATGATCCAGGTAACCATGATGGTGAGATCACTCACCTAGAGCCAGACATTCTGGAGTGTGAAGTCAAGTGGGCCTTAGGAAACATTGCTAGGAACAAAGCTAATGGAAGTGATGGAATTCCAGCTGAAATATTTCAAATCCTAAAATATGCTGTTAAAGTGCTGCACTCAATATGTTAGCAAATTTGGAAAACTCAGCAATGGCTGCAGGACTGGAAAAGGTCAGTTTTCATTCCAATCCCAAAGAAAGGCAATGCCAAAGAATGCTCAAACTACTGTACAATTGTGCTCATTTCATATGCTAGTAACGTTATGCTCAAAAATCCATTAAATTATGCTTCAGCAGTATGTGAACTGAGAATGTCCATATGTACAAGCTGGATTTAGAAAAGGCAGAGGAACCAGAGATCAAATTGCCAACATCTGCTGGATCACAGAGAAAGCAAGAGAATTCCAGAAAAACATCTACTTCCGCGTCATTGACTACACTAAATCCTTTGACTGTGTGAATCACAACAAACTGTGGAAAATTCTTGAAGATACAGGAATACCAGACCACCTTACCTGCTTCCTGAGAAACTTGTACGCAGGTCAAGAAGCAATGGTTGGAGGCAGACATGGAATAACAGATTTGTTCTGAATTGGGAAAGGAGTACGTCAAGGCTGTATATTGGCACCCTGCTTATTTAACTTATATGCAGAGTACATCATGAGAAACTCCAGGCTGGATGAAGCACAAGCTGGAAATCAAGATTGCCAGGAGAAATATCAACAACCTCAGATATGCAGATGATACCATTCTAAAGGCAGAAAGGGAAGAGGAACTAAAAGGTGAAAGATGAAGGTGAAAGAGAAGAGTGAAAAAGCTGGCTTAAAACTCAACGTTAAAACAAACTGAGATCATGGCATCCAGTCCCATTACTTCATGGCAAACAGAAGGGGAAAAGTGGGAAGAGTAAGATTTTATTTTCTTGGGCTCCAAAATCACCGTGGATGATGACTGCAGCCATGAAATTAAAAGTTGCTTGCTCCTTGGAAAGAAAGCTCTGACAAACCTAGACACTGTATTAAAAAGCAGAGATATCACTTTTCTGGCAAAGATCTATCTAGTCAAACCTCTGGCTTCTCCAGTAGTCATGTACAGATGTGAGAGTTGGACCATAAAGGAATCTGAGGGATGAAGAATTGATGCTTTTGAACTGTGGGGATAGAGAAGACTCTAAAATCCTTTGGACTGCAAGGAGATCAACCAATCAATCCTAAAGGAAATCAACCTGAATATTAAGGGCTGATAGTGAAGCTGAAATTCCAATACTTTGGCCACCTGATACAAACAGAAAACTCATTGGAAAAGACCCTGATCCTGGGAAAGATTGAAGGCAATAGGAGAAGAGGGCAGCAAAAGATGAGATGTTTAGATAGCATCACCAAATCACTGGACATGAATTTGAGCAAACTCCGGAGACAGTGCAAGATGAGGAAGCCTGTAGTCCATGGGATTGCAGAGTCAGACATAATTTAGCCACTGAACAACAACAACTACTCTCAATGCTTAACACAATATCTGACATATAGTAAGTGCTCAGTATGTTATGCTACAGGTAAAGAGATGGCATATTTGCCTTACCTTCTTAGACAAAGCCTGTCGTGCTGCAGTGCATGGGGTGGCAAAGAGTCAGACATGACTTGCCGACTGAACAGTAACGACAGCAACAAAGGGCACGAAGGGCCTGTAACTGAAAAAGTACTTTTAATTGTTATTTTACAGATAAGATTATCAAAGTAAATTTGATACAAAAAAAGCCAAAGATTTGTTACATTATTACCCCCAAACCCAACGAAAACAGATATATTTTTTATATTTTTCAGTTCTTCTGTATGAGACTTGCCACATGCCATTAAATGTATGTTACCCATACATAATGTGTGTGTGTGTGTGTGAATCTATCCTATATTTAACCATTTGTATTGTTTCTAATATTTTCTATTTTAAAATGCACTTCAGAGAATGTCTCTATATACAATTCTTAATGGTCTTTCAGGGTCATTTTTCTGCTACTTTTTCAGTGATTTTCCTGACATTATTGTCCAACACATGCAAAGGTTTTTTTTTCCTTAAATTTTAATTTCCCAAAACTTTTTCTTATTTCTCATTTCTTTTTTTTAAAATATTTATTCTTAATCAGAGGATAACTACTTTACAAATATTGTGATGGTTTCTGCCACACATCAACATGAGTCAGCCATAGGTACACAAATGTACCCTCCGTCTGGGACCTCCCTCCCATCTCCCACCCCATCCCACCCCTTTAGGTTGTCACAGAGCACCAGTTTGAGCTCCCTGTGTCATACAGCAAATTTGCACTGGCTATCCATTTTGCATATGGTAATGTATATGTTTCCATGCTACCCTCTCAATTCATTCTTTAAAAGAGTGTCATCTTCTTATTTCTTGGTTGAAATATCTTTTACTTTCTGTAAGAAGATGTGTGGTTTTGATTTTCTTCTCAAAGACTGTGTTCATTACCTCTCATTTCTTTTCTTTGTCTTGAGTTCCACCTTTATAATGGAGACCCTCCTCAAATGTCTAATTACATGGTGATATTTAAATTATGGTTTATCTTGAAAAATCACTTAATGCTTTCTAATTAGCTCTGGTTCAGTGGTGGTTGGTATTTGTCAACTGGTACAATTCACTGAAGGATAAAGGAAGAAAACTAAAATGTTTTCTTTTGCAAGTATTCAATTTCTGAAAGCAAAATAAAAACCCTTCCAAATCTCCAAAATGGGCTCAATAAATCTTATATTCAGAAACTTGGGAGCTAAATAGAAGGGGAAGATTCTAGGTAGGAGGAATCTCATCTACAGTGAATAGAAATGCACTTAAGCACTTCCTTTATTTATGATTATACCTCTCCCAATCTTCCTTCATGTTTTATCTTTGAATCAAGACCAACATGGGGAGGCAGAGTAGAATAGGAGTCTTAACTGTGGTTCATTTAACCTTCAACCATCCCATATCCTATCTGTAATTCCTGAGATTCCATGAGATGAGTGAATCTCCCTTTTTCTTCTTTACAACATTGCACTTTTAACTTCTGATTCTCTACCTTCTGTTAAGAAAATTAATAGTGATATAACTGCTATAAATCTTTCAAATATGTGTTGAAACGTGCAAATGTCTTCTCACTCTTTTATACTTAGGTATTTCAATTAAAAAAAAAAAACAAAGAAAGAAGTCAACTGCTACCATTTTAGTAGTCGTCTAGGTGATGAATGTATGAATTCTATAAAATATGTTAAGCCTCTCCTTTTTTATTCTATGATAATAATTCATGTGTATATGCATTAATGCACTGTAGGCTAGTGTTCCAAGTTAAATAAGATTGTATTATTTGAGATAAACTTCATGTTGCATCTATAATTTCCAAATATTGAACAGTAGTCAAATAAAGGGTCATTTCTGTTCAGAGATTTATAGGCTAGCAGATGCCCCAACTATTATATCTCTCTGGTTTCCACTCTGTATTAATTAAAAGTCTCATTTCTTCTGTCCTTGGCCATAGACCACTGATCTGAACAATTACTCCAGGCAGAATCTGCTGCTACCACCAGCTCAGGTGAATAATAAAAAGAGAAAGGCACGGCAGTTAATTTGAAGCCTGTCAGTGCCTTCACATGAGAAAAATATAATATTTTCTATATTAATTTTTAATTACAGAAAAAATTTTTTAAATTTCCCAAATCATCTTTGTGCTATATAATGCACTAAGATATTTATTTGTTTTTAATATGACCATTGAGATTCCCTGGTGGCTCAGATGGTAAAGAATCTGCCTGCAGTGTGAAAGACGTACATTCTATCCCTGGGTTGGGAAGATCCCCTGATCAAGGGAAAGGCTACCCACGTCAGTATTCTTGCCTGGAAAATTTCATGGACAGGGAGCCTGGCAGGCTATATAGGCCATGGGGTCACAGTCAATATAACTAAGCGACAAATACAACAGTGTGACCATCATATGACTTTAAAGAAATTAGCATTATTTCTGACTTATTATTGGAGCCATTTGATAGATGAACTAATTAAGGCTTAGAAAAGTGAAGAATTTGATAAAATGCACCTGTAATAGCATTAATAATTGTTTAACCTGAGCCAGTCATAGTAATCATTGCTTTTCACTTATTAGCACATTGAATCTCCATAAAATTCCATAGCAATAGTATTAAATTCATTTAAGAAAATGAGAAAACTATAATTATAAACATTATAAAAAGCAAAATAAAACATATCTAATATTATGAAACAGTGGGAGAGCTGGGGTTCAAGATAAGAAGAGTCGAATTTCAAAACATATGCTTTTTCCCACAAGCATCACATAGCTTATTACGTATTCCTGCCACCCCATGGGCATTTTGGAAAATATCAATTAATAGGATTTTAAAATTAAAGCACTGATTGAAAACCTGCACATGGTCTTAGACTATCTGGAGTCTTGGATCTCTTCTCTCATTTGGTGATAAATCCAGTATAAATTTAAGTCAAGGGCATAGACTTCCAAAAAGGTGAATAACTATCTAGGATTTCATCTGACAGAAGATACTTCAATAAGAGTCTTTTTTTTTCCAACTGTGCTTCACACCTTTAATATCATTCGAGGACATTCATTCAGTGTTGACACCATTCACAATTGTGCAAATGACATTATCGGATTGTCAGGCAAATTGAAGCAATTATCTCATGAGTCTTAAGTAATGCACACGTTGACATATATTTGCCTTTTGATAACAAGGAGTGATCTGTCAGCTGAAAAGCAGGTCTATCATTGAAATCCTTCTTAGATATTTATTTCATTTCCAGGCAAATGACAACTTTGGCAATAAACAGTGATATTCTTTGAGTTAAGGTGAGTTTTAGGATTAGAGTTGAGTTAGCACTGGCAGCTTGGCATATATTAGCATATGAAAACACTCAGCGTTTTGTCTCTTGGGAAAAGCAGTAATTAATCATTGACAAACAAATTGTAATTCTGATTATGCATAATAGTGAAGAAATCATATCTCAGCTTCACGCAGGCTGAAGGGGTGAGAAGCTAAGAACCGCACAGTGGGACACCCAGTAAATGTGTCTGAGCATAAAGGACACTGTATGATGCAGCACTCAGAGCAAAACAAACCGTGGTGGGATAAATAATGATTAACAGCCTGAGTAAGATTCTTTTCCACTACCAAGAAGAGTGGCTTGATAATGGCCATTTATTTTCAATTTATGGTTTCGTTTTTTTTTTTTTTTTTCTTCTTTTTCCTTTTAAATACAGTCTAGTTCAAGGAAAAAGTCAGGAATCTTCAACTTCTGGCATGTAAAACCCAGATCATGCAGCTCAGTTTGGGTACCACAAGGCCAGTTCCTGTCACTGTCCTTCTCTCATGTTGGCTTGCCATTCAGTGGCTAATATGCATGTGAGGGCAGGCATTCTCTCAGCCTGCCCTTTAAGAAGATTCAGGACTGTCACACAGCACTCATTTATTGTTTGTACAGATACTCACCAATCCGTGAACTTTCAGCAGGTATATGTTCCATTCATTTGAATGGTATATATTTTAAATAAATGTAGGAGTAAATTAACATGAGTTATTGATGTGAGCTAAATATATGGTACTAGCATATTAGCTAAAATTCTTCACATTATTTTCTCTTGACCAAAATGATGAGTGACTTCACAGTGAAATTATGGCAGTATACCATGGGGTTTTGTTTCTACTCATATGTAAACCACTGCATAGTCTTTTTTTTTTTTAACTTTACAATACTGTATTGGTTTTGCCATATATCAAAATGAACCCGCCACAGGTATACATGTGTTCCCCATCCTGAACCCTCCTCCCTCCTCCCTCCCCATACCATCCCTCTGGGTCGTCCCAGTGCGCCAGCCCCAAGCATCCAGTATCGTGCATCAAACCTGGACTGGCGACTCGTATCATATATGATATTATACATGTTTCAATGCCATTCTCCCAAATCATCCCACCCTCTCCCTCTCCCACAGAGTCCAAAAGACTGTTCTATACATCAGTGTCTCAAAAGACGGTAACAATAACCCTGTATACAAGACAGCATAGTCATGTTTTGAAGTGAGGTGATCATTTACATTTTTGAAAAATAAAACTTACCTTGTTTCTGAAAATAGTCGTAAGAACTATCCCAGCCAGTAGACTATTACAGAATATGAAATGCAGAAGCCTGCTCTGAAATGTGAAAAGTATGTCTATTCCATAGTGAGTTGGCATTGGTTTGGAAGAAGGAAGACTTACTCTCCTGGGTCATTGTTGCTGTTGAGTTGCTAAGTCATGTCCAACTCTTTGCGACCCCATGGACTGCAGTACACCAGGATTTCTTGTCCTTTACCATCTCCCGGAGTTTGCTCAAATTCATGTCAATTGAGTTGGTGATGCTATCCAACCATCTCATCCTCTGCTTCCCCCTTTTCCTTTTGCCTTCAGTCTTTCCCCACATGAGGATCTCTTCCAATGAATAGGTTCTTCCATCAGGTGGTCAAAGTACTGGAGCTTCAGCTTCAGCATCAGTCCTTCCAGTGAATATTCAGGGTTGATTTCCTTTAGGATTGACTGGTTTGATCTCCTTGCAGTCCAAGGGATTCTCAAGAGTCTTCTCCAGCACCACAATTCAAAAGCATCAGTTCTTTGGTGCTCAGCCTTCTTTATGGTCCAACTCTCATATCCATACATGACTACTGGAAAAACCATAGCTTTTGACTATACAAAACTTTTTTGGCAAAGTGATGTCTCTGCTTTTTAATACGTGGTCTAGATTTGTCATAGATTTTCTTCCAAGTAGCAAACTACAGTCACTGTCGGCAGTGATTTTGGAGCCCAAGAAAGTAAAACTGTCCTATATATTCTGAGATGAAAGGAAGAGGAAAAGAAAACGGCTTCAGATTATATAGCTGTGTTAAGTATACAAAATTCATCTACTTTAATTAGCTTTATTGATATATAATGTCAGAAAATAAAAGTCACCAAATGTAAGTGTAGAGTTGGAAGGTTTTTACCCATGTAATCACCATCACAATCATGATGGTAAACATTTCCAGCACCTCAAAGGCTCCCTCATACCAATTTTCAGTCATTTTCCTACCCCAGCATTCTACCCTTGGCAAACACTCAACTGCTTTCTATCATTTCTAGAATTTCATATAAACGAAGGCATGTTGTATGTAGTTTTTCCTTTAGCATACCACATTTAAAACCCATCCATGTGCATGCTTCAGTGGTTCATTATTTTGTTGCTGAATAATATTCTGCTATAGGAATAATAATGTATATCTTTTATACATTCACCAATTAATGGGCATGTGAGTTCTGTGTGATTTATGTCTACTGTCAATAATGCTTCTATGAGCATCCATTTATACATGTCACAAACAAAACCGTATGTGTTTGTGTGACATATTAATATATTTATATTTCTTGGGTAAAGACTTAAAATGTGGGGTTGCTGAGTCATATGGAAAGTGTATTTTAATTTTATAAGAAACTACCAAAATACTTTTTTCAAAATGGCTATATTATTTTGAATTTTGTTATATTTGTTTCAGTCAAATAACTTTAGATCAATTTGAGGCTTTCAAGTCTCGCTTTAGGCTTTGTTATGACAGTTCCAGAAAGCCTTTATTCTGTTTTTTTTTTTTCCCCACTATTATGGTGATCATTCTGAAGAATCTTACAAATACCTCATTTTCTAGGGGGACCTGGGTGCCCCTGGCTACTCTGGCTACAAGGATCACCAACTCTTGCCAAACTTATGTGAGTTCTGATGAAATACAGGCTTTTGCTTTGCAGTGGTTCTTTCTTTGACCTTGAGTGGTTTCATCTTATGCATGTATGGTGATTGGTATTCAGCCAGAGTTTCAAATCTTAGACCTTTCCCTGCGTAATTCCTTCTTTTCTGGTATTGTCACCTGAAATTTTAGTTGTTTCAGCCACCGTCCCCCAAACTGTAATCTCTGTATTCTCTAGACAATAAGCTCATTAAATTCTGCATCATCCTTCTCTCTGTGGCCTGAAAATTGTTTCTGAGCTATAAATTGAGAAATCATAAGGCTTACCTAAATTTTAGTTTTTGTTTAGGCTTGTAGTATTTCTGTGACTTTTATTTAGTATCTAAACATTTGTATTCACTGTATTTTGTTTTATTATCTAGCTGCTCATGGCAGTAGGGCAAACCTATAGCAGGACATTTTTCTTGGTTATGAGGAGATGTGTTCTTCCTATCTAAATCTACATTAATTAAGACAAAAACTTACAGTTAAAACTTACATAATTGACAATGTGATAATTAACTTAATTTCTCTAGCTTCAGTATGGATTCTGCTTTGCTCAAAGCTGCTTTGTTTTTTATTTACATGTTCATCTGTGAATTGCTTAAAAATGTCTTACACACAGTATATTCTTAATAAACATTGTGTGAATGATTGATGAATAAATGATGAATGATTATACCTTCTTTCATAGGAATGGGAAAATCGGTTGGATATATTATTTACAATATGGATGTACCAGAACGCTCCTGACAGGGAGCTATTCTTTACTTCCCTGAAGTATGAAATGTACTGGCCTGTTGGGCTGCAGATGAATACCGATGTGTGAATATGTGAGACTGCTACTTAATTTGTTCCCTTCCTTAAAGAAATGCCCAATAAACAAAGGAAAAATATTAGACCAATCTCTCCTAGTATGGCCATTCCCCAGGCTCTTCTATCATAATAAACTGGAGCATTTTCATCCGATGACTCGAGTTCTAATCTTAGCATCAGCCTTGATTAACTAAACATATAATTTGGTAGAGGAAATGTCAACTCCTTGGGTTTAACTTTGACAGTGAAAGTGAAAATCACTCAGTTGTGTCTGACTCTTTGTGACCCCATGGACTATACAGTACATAGAATTCTCC
Source organism: Bos javanicus (assembly GCF_032452875.1). Taxonomy (NCBI): domain Eukaryota; kingdom Metazoa; phylum Chordata; class Mammalia; order Artiodactyla; family Bovidae; genus Bos; species Bos javanicus. Next base: position 31,115,814 of record NC_083885.1, on the reverse strand, counting down.
AGGCCAGAATACTGGAGTGGGTAGCCTTTCCCTTCTGCAGAAGATCTTCCCAACCCAGGGATTGAACCCAGGGCTCCCACATTGCAGGTGGATTCTTTACCAGCTGATTGACAAGGGAAGCCTAAGAATACTGGAGTGGGTTGTCTATCCTTTCTCCAACGGATCTTCCTGACCTAGGAGTGAACCAGGGTCTCCTGCATTGCAGGCAGATTCTTTACCAACTGAGCTATCAGGGAAGCCCTGGGTTTAACTTTACATTTACACAATATGAAGTAGCTGGACTAACTAAAGTACCTGCTCACTCTCAATATCTTGTTCAAAGCTGTTTAAAACAATATTTCTTTTCTCAGTGATGCATTCTCATTAGATGCACTTGTTTAGTATAGTTGCCTGATATTGTTTTTTTTTTTCATATCATGTCTTAGCGGAAACATAAAAAGAAAATGACTCAAAAAGAGGATGTAACACAAATATCAATAATCCAAAATGTAATATAATTTTATTGCACTTGATATGACTTTTCAGAGCTAAGTTAAAGCTAGCAGAAAATTCTTTATCTGGTCATTAGTTCAGTGTTCCATAGACTAAAGTACTTCTAGAGCTATAAAACGGGGCTGTATCATTTGATTTGAGAGAACTGCATATGAACTTACTAACATACATTGCTCAATATGAGTTTTGCATCTGCTTTTATGACTTAAATAATTAACAGTAAGAAAATTACATTTAATGTTCTTTTTGTCTCATTTCATATGTTTTAAAAAATTAATCCCTTCAATTGTTTCTAGGGTTGTCCTTGTATTTTGAGAAGTTGACTGTTAGTAGCACTGCAACTAAGTTTATAGTGTGAAATAGCAATGAGACAAGCTATATTTATATAATCTACTTGTTTTATAATTAGCACTCTGATGATTTATAATCACATTTTATTAAAAGACAAGACAAAATTATTGTGGAACTGTAAGTCTAGATGCTTGAGTTGCATAATTGTAGAATAAAAGTACCACAATTTCTAACACTATTGAGATTTTGATGGTGGAAGAATGTGCTGATAACTTTTTATTCTTCTTACCATTATGGTTATAAAAGAGGAGATGACCTAGTTAAACATTGTGATTTTTGTTTAAAAATGCTTCAAACTGACCATTCATTTATTCACCCAACAAATACTAAGCATCAAGGACTACCCAGGTGCTGAAAATACACTGGCAAACAAGCTAGACACAGCATCAACCATGGCAACTTGCCTTTTGATAATTAGTAGACAGATAACAGATAAAAATATAAAATTGACAGCTTGTGACTTGAAGGAGAATTATGAGGGTCATACATAATGATTGACATGGGCTGAAAGGTAGAGCTAGTGAGTAAAGGAAATAATCACCCACAGATCTTAAAGACTATGGCTCCAGTGATACAGCTTCTCCACACTTTTCAGTACACGCTTCTGCCTGCTATACATCTCCATCTCTACAAAAACTTCACATGCATCATGAACACAATCAAATCTATCATTCAATACCTAAATTTTTTAAGTTTAGCCATTCTCCAACTTTATTTTTTTTATTTTTTAATTTAATTTTATTTTTAAACTTTACATAATTGTATTAGTTTTGCCAAATATCAAAATGAATCCGCCACAGGTATATATGTGTTCCCCATCCTGAACCCTCCTCCCATTCTCCAACTTTAATGATTTACTCCTACTGATTTACTACCAAAATATCTCTAAAATATCTCAAAATGTTTCCTTTCTCCAACTCCACTCTGAATACCCCAGGAATGCACTTACTTCTGGGTACTTAATGGATATCAAGTCGTATGCCATATACTTTACAAGTTGTACATTCATATATAATCTTCACCCCATAATACTTACTGTTAAACCCTCAGCGTTTGGACCACATAGCTTGCTTTGTAAGTCACTATTCTCTTACAGTCTCTTTAGTGACCCAGTTCAGTTCAGTTCAGTTCAGTCGCTCAGTTGTGTCCGACTCTTTGCGACCCCATGAATTGCAGCACGCCAGGCCTCCCTGTCCATCACCAACTCCCGGAGTTCACTCAGACTCACGTCCATCGAGTCAGTGATGCCATCCAGCCATCTCATCCTCTGTTGTCCCATTCTCCTCCTGCCCCAAATCCCTCCCAGCATCAGAGTCTTTTCCAATGAGTCAACTCTTCGCATGAGGTGGCCAAAGTACTGGAGTGTCAGCTTTAGCATCATTTTTTCCAAAGGTAGATACCCCTAAAATATCGCTCTATCATGCACAGTACTAATAGATCACCAATTCTCCCTCTGACACAGGATTCTTTGAGGTTCTCTAAATATGTACATTAGCAGTATAGAAACCTGGCTGGTAACAGTGATCCCTGGGTACTTGAAGAAACTTCCCTGGTGGCTCAGTCGGTAAAGAATATGCCTGCAATGCAGGAGACCCGGGTTTGATCTCTGGGTTGGGAAGATCCCCTGGAGAAGGGAATGGCAACCCACTGCAGTTCTTGCCTGGAGAATTCCATGGACAGAGGAGCCTGGTTGGCTACAGTCCATGGGGTCACAAAGAGTCAGGCACGACTGAGCGACTAACACATTCGAAGAAAAGTGTGTGTATATATTTGTATATATTATTTGATATATATGTGTTATATGTGCTAAGTCGCTCCAGTCGTGTCCAAATCTGAAGCCTTATGGACTGTAGCCTGCCAGGCTCATCTATCCATGGGATTTTCCAAGCAAGAATACTGGAGTGGGTTTCCATGCTCTCCTCTAGGGGATCTTTTCAACCCAGGGATTGAACCTGCATCTCTTACATCTCTTGCATTGGCAGGCAGGTTCTTTACCACTGGCCCCACCTGGGAAGCCCATGTGTTACATGTGCTGTACATATCCACACAAATATACTTACATGTATGTGTTTACGTGTGTGTGTGTGTGTGTGTGTATGTTTGGCCTCAGTCGCATCTGCAAAAACATAAATTCAAAGAGCAAATGCTAGAAATCTATTTTTTTTTCAAGATGTTGCAGATTATTCCAATGATGGGGCTTCCCAGGTGGCTCAGTGGGTAAAAAATCAGTCTGCCAATGTAGGAGATGTAGCAGATGCAGGTTCCACCCCTGGGTTAGGAAGATCCCCTGGAGGGAAATCCCATGGACAGAGAAGCCTGGAGGGCTACAGTCCATGGGATCGCAAAGAGTCGGACATGACTGAATGACTGAGCATGCACACATTCCAAAGATGAACCAACATTAGTGAGCTATGGTTTCCAGACTATCTGAGCTTCTTAATATCTGTTTTGTATCTACCCCAAATGCTGCCACAAGCTCCACCTCTTTCCTCCTGACATATGTTCCAATGTCACTGAGCACTATTTCTCAAACACACCATCTTCTCTTATGACTCCACAATACTTCTTAAAAATAAAATTACCTGGAACAAGACCCATCTTTACATCCAGTTAGCAGGTTCCTTCTCTGTCAATAAAATATAAGTGCACTTCTAATGGGGAGACATCTTTCTTCCTCATCTGTTTTCAATGTTTCTTCTCTTGTTCTGTCCTATGTGAAGGATTTGATTTAACAATTATTATCAGGCCTCTGATACCCACTGAGGGAGCTAATGGAAGGAAAATTACATAAGAGAAGGAAATTATTGATTCTGGTGTCTAAGATCTGTCATTCACAATCTTGTGATAGCAATGACTAAAGTGGAGCCAATATTTTCTTCATTTAGTCTAATAAATTCAAGTTAGCATGCTTACTTTTAAAATAAAACAGAAATCACAACAGAATTGCAAATAAAATACAATTAACTCTATCAAGTCAAACATGAAGGAGGAAGGATAAGAAGAGGACTTGCATGATATCTCATACCTCATGCATGATATGATTATCTGCATATAAGAAATTGTACAATTGTACAGACCAGTGAAAAACTAACAAGGTGAAGTGATTCTAGGGGTGTAGAAGTAGAAATGTGGAAAATGAAAAACTAGATGAGGGATTCCTGATATATATTCCTGATATGTATTGGGTGATTTCAGTTCTCATTAATATGTTTACATTATAACTTTCTGGCATAGCCAGTGTTCAAGCCTATATTTAAATCATGATCCTTTTTCCATTTTACTCTAATTTTCCCACCTAAAACTTTCAGGTTAAAACCGAATCTTTGCTTATGAATCAAAGATGAGCAATGGCCAAAATAAATAAGTAATTATTGTAGTACATTAAAATACCATATAGCACAGAATACAGGTATACTGCAATTTTGAAATAGCAATATACAATCTGTTTCTGAAGAGAAAACATCATGGTGTAGAGAAGACAAAAACAGAATGGGAGGCAGAAAAATTTGAGTTGGAATTCTGGTCCTGTCCTAATTAACTGTATGAAATAATCTTAGCTTTATGTATACACACATCTATATGTTTGTGCATGTGTGTGTGTGTTTGTATGTGTATATGTATAAAGTATAATTGTACATGCTGAGTCACTCAGTCTGGTCTGACTCTTTGCATCCCAATAGATTGTATCCCACCAGGCTCTTCTGTCCATTGGATTCTCCAGGCAAGAATACTGGAGTGGGTATCCATTTCCTACCTACTTCATAATTTAGTCATAAATCCTAGCGGAAATATAAAAATACAGTCATGATTATCTTTAGATAAGAGCTTAGGAAATGTGTGTGTGTGTGTGTTTATGTGCGTGTGTTTTCTGTCGATCATATAGTTACCTGATTGAAACTGGTTACCATATATAGGCATGAATGAAAAACATGCAGTGTTTAGCTTGTCTTCAAGTAGTGATTAGATAAAAGCATTGTTCCAATCTTTTTAAAGGTTGTTCATTCTGAGAGTGCTATGGAGAGGGGAAGGACATCTGGAGTGAGCAGGGATCCCAGCCCAACCCTTTCTGATTATTCAGGGCACTTCCTGTTGAAGCAGCTATAATCACTTCCCTTCTGGTTGGCAGGAAAGGAAGGTGTTCTAGCTTGGAAAATTGTCCTCTTCTGCTTCCTACTTCCCCTTCTAATGTCTTGTCAAGTACCACTCTATTCCACAGCAGCTCTCGGAGATTACCCCAAATGAAGGTGTGACATTGAAGAATAATATTTTCCCACGGAAACCATTTTGCCCACAACTTATTGGAATCCTATTTAATGCACTCTTAAGAACAAATAAGCAAAATCATAAAGAACATCAGACTTCAAGTAAGAAGAAGTGGGTTCTAGTCTTATTGCTACCACTAGGTTGCATGTTTGCATAAAATTTGTTTGAAATACATATCACATGGCTGAGTTCTTTCTTAGTGTTTGGAAATCAAGGAGGGATAAAACGGAAAGCACCTTTCCTCTTAGAAGCCCAACTTCTCCATTTTCACAGAAATGTGACTTAAAAAAAAAAAAATCAATAACTCAACCTCTTTCCGAGGGCTGTTTTGGCCCTTCAGTTCTTTGTCTCCATGGCATGCTGTGATATTATCTGTGTCCCTGCAAGACACTGAACAAGAGAACTGTCAGTATGACATGAACTGAAAAGGACTAGATTATCCTTAAACCAGGGCTCCTCCTTGGTCTATTCAAAAACATTCTACTTTCCCCTAGTGATTTTCTGTTACTATTTCTTTTGTTTCTTCACATAAATAGAAAAGAACTAGGAAAAATGGGGATGGGAGAATAAGATAACAATCAAAACATGGGTATGAGTTCACTGGATAAACAAGAAACTAATATTCTTATGGTTAAAAAGCCTACAGTTGTTAAGTTTCAATGCATGGACTGGATCCCTGGGATTCAGAAACTGATTTTATTTATTCACTTATGTTTAATTGTTTTATTTTATGTTCTGTTTGATATAATAGCCCAAATATCCAAAAGTTCTGGGTTGTTAGAGTTCTGCTCATTTAGAATGTTCCCTTCTATTTGAATATCTGCAGAATTTAACACTTTGTGTGCATGCTTCTGCTTCTCAAAGCATGAAGAAGAGCAATAAAAAAACTTTAACCAGACAAATGCAACTTTTGCTCTATAAAAATGCAATTGCCACACTTTATGTTCTTATGTGATTTGTCCTCCTACTTCCAATAACAATCTAAGATGTTAGAATGCAGGATCAGTATTCATTTAATTTCCTTTTGTCCTGTTCATGGAGCCCATTTCTTACTAATCCCTTAAAATTTTGTAGCCTGAATTGGACATGGATTTGAAAAGCAGCACATAGTCAAAGACTTTAAAGAATTAATTATTGAATTTGAAACAATAGGTAGCAGATTATTTCTCCTCTAATTGGAGCTAGCTTTCTAAAGACAAGGGGATATGACATGGAGCCTTTTAAGAGCATTGGGAAAATCTAGTGAATTCTGACTTTTACCCCTTTTCCCTCAGTGTCCAATAGAGACTTTTTGTTGCAAAATGATTATCTTGGAAACCAGTTTTGTTTTCTAGATTAGCAGTCTTGCAGTCTTCATATTGCTCATATCAGAGCTGCTTAAAATGTGGTCCAAAGATCACATGCAAGAGCATTACTTGGGAAAGTGAAAGTGAAGTCGCTCAATCATGTCCAACTCTTTGTGACCCCATGGATTGTAGCCTACCAGGCCTACCAGGCCTACCAGGCTCTTCCGTCCATAGAAATTTCCAGGAAAGAGTACTGGAGTGGGGTGCCATTACTTGGGAAGTCAGTTAAATATCAAATTCAGTTCAGTTCAGTTCAGTTCAGTCGCTCAGTCCTGTCCGACTTTTTGCAACCCCATGAATCGCAGCACGCCAGGCCTCCCTGTCCATCACCAACTCCCGGAGTTCACCCAGACTCACGTCCATCAAGTCAGTGATGCCATCCAGCCATCTCATCCTCTGTCATCCCCTTCTCCTCCTGCCCCCAATCCCTCCCAGCATCAGAGTCTTTTCCAATGAGTCAACCCTTCGCATGAGGGGGCCAAAGTACTGGAGTTTCAGCTTTAGCATCATTCCTTTCAAAGAAATCCCAGGGCCGATCTCCTTCAGAATGGGCTGGTTGGATCTCCTTGCAGTCCAAGGGCCTCTCAAGAGTCTTCTCCAATACCACAGTTCAAAAGCATCAATTTTTCAGTGCTCAGCCTTCTTCACAGTCCAACTCTCACATCCATACATGACCACTGGAAAAACCATAGCCTTGACTAGATGGAACTTTGTTGGCAAAGTAATGTCTCTGCTTTTCAATATGCTATCTAGGTTGGTCATAACTTTCCTTCCAAGGAGTAAGCGTCTTTTAATTTCATGGCTGCAGTCACCATCTGCAGTGATTTTGGAGCCCAGAAAAATAAAGTCTGACACTGTTTCCACTGTTTCCCCATCTATTTCCCATGAAGTGATGGGACCAGGTGCCATGATCTTCATTTTCTGAATGTTGAGTTTTAAGCCAACTTTTTCACTCTCCACTTTCACTTTCATCAAGAGGCTTTTGAGTTCCTCTTCACTTTCTGCCATAAGGGTGGTGTCATCTGCATAACTGAGGTTGTTGATATTTCTCCCGGCAATCTTGATTCCAGCTTGTGCTTCTTCCAGTCCAGCGTTTCTTATGATGTACTCTGCATAGAAGTTAAATAAGCAGGGTGACAATATACAGCCTTGAGTACTCCTTTTCCTATTTGGAACCAGTCTGTTGTTCCATGTCCAGTTCTGACTGTTGTTTCCTGACCTTCATACAGATTTCTCAAGAGGCAGATCAGGTGGTCTGGTATTCCCATCTCTTTCAGAATTTTCCACAGTTTCTTGTGATCCACACAGTCAAAGGCTTTGGCATAGTCAATAAATCAGAAATAGATGTTTTTCTGGAACTCTCTTGCTTTTTCCATGATCCAGCAGATGTTGGCAATTTGATCTCTGGTTCCTCTGCCTTTTTGAAAACCAGCTTGAACATCTGGAAGTTCACAGTTCACGTATTGCTGAAGCCTGATTTGGAGAATTTTGAAAAGCAAAGGAGAAAAGGAAAGATATAAGCATCTGAATTCAGAGTTCCAAAGAATAGCAAGAAGAAATAAGGAAGCCTTCCTCAGCAATCACTGCAAAAAAATAGAGGAAAACAACAGAATGGGAAAGACTAGAGATCTCGTCAAGAAAATTAGAGATACCAAGGGAACATTTCATGCAAAGATGGCCTCGATAAAGGACAGAAATGGTATGGACCTAACAGAAGCAGAAGATATTAAGAAGAGGTGGCAAGAATACACAGAAGAACTGTACAAAAAAGATCTTCATGAGCCAGATAATCATGATGGTGTGATCACTCACCTAGAGCCAGACATCCTGGAATGTGAAGTCAAGTGGGCCTTAGAAAGTATCACTACGAACAAAGCTAGTGGAGGTGATGGAATTCCAGTTGAGCTCTTTCAAATCCTGAAAGATGATGCTGTGAAAGTGCTGCACTCAGTATGCCAGCAAATTTGGAAAACTCAGCAGTGGCCACAGGACTGGAGAAGGTCAATTTTCATTCCAATCCCAAAGAAAGGCAATGCCAAAGAATGCTCAAACTACCACACAATTGCACTCATCTCACATGCTAGTAAAGTAATGCTCAAAATATACAAGTTACTGGACTGTAATTATGAACCTTAGGGAGACAGTAAGGTTCTTGTAGATAAGCATGAAAAACCTATTCTATAATCTAGTTTGGTATCTTATCAAATCATAAGTAATGTGAAGTAAGTAACGGATTGGAAATAGGTTTTTTTAGCTGTGTTCTGAGGTCCATAGGTGAGTCTTTCCTATTGATAGCAAAGTGATGGTGGTCTGGTTGACTTGCTTTGCTCTCTTGGCATCTATATGGGCTTCTGGATTGAGACAGGTTTAAGTACCATAAAGACACACATCAACAATATTCATCTTCAGTGATGGGTGGAGGGCACATCAGTGCATGTATGTATGCTTAGTCGTGTCTGACTCTTTGTGACCTCATGGACTGTGGCCTGCCAGGCTCATCTGTCCATGGGATTTTTCAGGCAAGATTATTGGAGTGGGTTACCATTTCCTTCTCCACGGGATCTTTCTAATCCAGGAAGCCATGTCTCCTGTGTCTACTGCATTGCAGGCAAATTCTTTATCTACTGAACCATTTTGGAGGGCACATCAGAATTAGGTTTAATTTTCAGATTTGTCACAATTAGCTGCACAAATTACTTTAACTCCCTGAGTATCATTTTCTTTTACCATATGGCTATATTGAATTCCTCTCACATTTTGAAGAGTATCTACCACAATTTCTGATACCATGGAGATGCACAAAAAATTACTTACTGTCAGACAGATGCCTTAATACTAGGCTGCCAAAATCCTGAGAAGTCTGCATTCTAAGTAACGTGGTTCACACTTATTTTCCGACCAAAAAACCATGGTATTATATGTCAATCATGAGTCAATCACAAGGTATAGGAGATGTTGGGACTAGAAAGATGTCCTTGGACTTCCTAGTGGTCCAGTGGTTAAGAATCTGCCTGCCAATACAGGGGACATAGGATCAATCCCTGGTCCAAGAAGATTCCACATACTGTGGGACAGCTAAGCCTGAGTGCCACAACTAGAGCTCATGTTCCTTGGTCAAGCTCAAGGGCATCTCAATGAGAAGCCCACACACAGCAACAGAGAATGGCCCCCAATTATAGCAACTAGAAAAAGCCTGTGCAGCAGCGAAGACCCAGTGCAGCCAAAAATAAATAAAATTTAAAAATAGAAAGATGTCCTTACCAAGAGTTGAATTTGAAGAACCTTTCTCCATAAATGTTTAGCAATAAACAGGGTATGGAATCAACTAAATTTTGGAGAATGGCCCATTTTATCTCTTTCTTTATAAAGTGATAATGCCTACTTAGCTAGAAAAGAATAATGATGAATATAAAGCAAGGTAGATTTTATTTAAATGCACTTTTCCCCAAATATAGTTGATCATATAATCTTTTCTGTTTTCAACTAAAAACATTTCAAAGACTTAGTATTCTGAAAAATACATTTTTGCAAATGCTAGTATCAAAGTCCATGGAGAAAATCTGCCCAATCTACCTTCTCCTAGTTAATCTCAGACCCTTCCTTAAAAGCTAATTAAAACAATCACTTGAACCATTTCTGAAAGCCAAATAGTGAAGAGATCACTTCCTTTTTTCCCCAGAGTCGTGATCTTGGCATCAATTTCAAGTGATAAAAATCTCAAGAGCTAAACATCAGCCTTCAAATGAGCTCATCATATCAGATGACACCTGGTTATTGTTGAAATCACTACCGATATATAGTCTTGTTTTTTTCTGAACTCCTGCAAGAATGTGACAGTATCATTTCCAAAACATAACGTGTACTCCTAAGTCTGTGTTAATTGTTCCTTGCTTGACACAAAAGGTCTGAGGCAGAGGCACCCAGGAAAGAAGGCATTATGAGAACAGTCAGATTAGATTTGTGAAGACAATTAAGCTCAATTCTTTATGGCCACTTCTTACTCTTAGCTTTGAAATATTTCTTGCTGTTGAATCATTTGGATTCCTGGTAGCACTGCTGGGGGAAAAAAAAAGGAGAGATATTTATTAAACAAACAAACAAGAACAAAGTAATAAATCTAGCTCTTCTTACTATGTGAATTAAATTGAGAGACTATAAAAGTTTGCATTTTTGTGTTAGGAGTTTTACAGAAAGTATCTTTAGCATTTCCTTTTCTGAAAATATGTCTGTGCAGAGTGCTATCAAATTTTAATTGTCCCCAGAGGACAGGTTACAGGTAATTAAATCAACTCTCTCCAGCAAAGAACACTTTAAAACACTTTTGAGAGTGCTGGAGTTTTTACCTGACCTTTGAGAAAAGCACTTTGTGACTGACATAGTTTGTGTTTCTGTTAGAGGTTTCTCTTTGGCACAGATGAATTAGCATCTACCTTCATAAAGTCTGAGTTCAGATAAACTTAGACATACTTAGCCACTGGCTTGTCTTCTCATGTTGAGTGATCCTTGGATTGGGGGTTCATTCTATTCTATGTTAGTTTTATCAGGGGAGCTATATGAATGAAAGTGCATAATTTACTTCACAGTCTTAAGGAATGACTTATATTCAGTATAGAAACCTGGTGGAATAAATATCTTTTTTTTTTTTTTTCCCAATATGCAACAACCACCCTTATGCTTGTAAGAAACAGGGATGGCATTAATGTCATCCCAGAAGCTTTAGCAGTTTCCTCTATGTGAGACTCTCTGAAAGGGCTTAGGATATACATATGGGTTGACTTTTCAAGTTTTCTTCTTTATCCTTTCCTAAAGCACCTATTTTGCAGTCAACCCTCAGGTGTAAATTCTTGTAATGAGAAGTTCTAAACTCTAGAGCACTTTCTTGCCTGTAAATGGTGTCCTATATAGGACTTTGTCGGAGAAGGCAATGGCACCCCACTCCAGTACTCTTGCCTGGAAAATCCCATGGATGGAGGAGCCTGGTAGGCTGCAGTCCATGGGATCGCTAGCAGTCAGACATGACTGAGTGACTTCACTTTCACTTTTCACTTTCATGCATTGGAGAAGGAAATGGCAACCCACTCCAGTGTTCTTGCCTGGAGAATCCCAGGGACTGGGGAGCCTGGTGGGCTGCTGTCTCTGGGGTCGCACAGAGTCGGACATGACTGAAGCGACTTAGCAGCAGCAGCAGCAGCAGCAGCATAGGACTTTGTACACATCAGATTCTCAGAAAATGCTTATTAATTATGTGTTGTAGGGAAATGAGTAGACCATTGAGTTTGAAGTTGGAATAATCAGCTCCATCTTTCCCACTACATTTTTGTAAAGGTAAGTGTATCTGCCTGGATGTCAATTATTTTTTTCTATAAAAGAAAGTTATTGTTTCATCACTAAGTTGTGCTGACTCCTTTGTGACCCCATGGACTGGAACCCACCAGGCTCCTCTGTCTATGGGATTTCCTGGGCAAGAATACTGGAGTGGGTTGTCATATCCTTCTTCAGGGGATCTTCCCAACCCAGGGATCAAACCTGCATCTCTTGTATTGGTAGGAGGATTCTTTACCACTGAGCCATCTGGGAAGTTCCATAAAAGAAAGTGCATGCTTGCTAAATCATTTTAATTGCTCTACTCTTTGCAACGCTGTGGACTGTACCCCGCCAGGCTCCTCTTTCCATGAGATTCTTCAGGCAAGAATATTGAAATGGGCTGTCATGCCCTCCTCCAGAGGATATTACTGACCCAGAGATTGAACCCTCATCTCTTACATCTCCTGCATTGGCAGGCAGGTTCTTTACCACTAGAGCCACCTAGGAAGCACGTAAAAGAAAGTACTTTTATTTAAATGTTGATGAACTGTATTAAAATTCCTATGTTCAGTTAAACAAAGACTATTGAAATAGGACTTTTTCTTGAAAATTCACAGATATTTGTTTAGTCATCATATATTTGTTAAATTTGTTTGATGGGCCAGAAAATGTAAATGAGGTCATTCTTATCTAAAGATGCTCACTGTGAGAATATAATTCTATTGGACAAATTATTTTCTGTGCATTAGGCTTCCCTTAAAAGTATGTCACGTATTTTTGAAGTTTTGGTGGCTGACACCTCTCATGATGCTTCCAGTAATCTTTAAACACATATTTTTTTTAATTATAAAGGAGTACCTGCTGACTGATAGAAATTAAGTGAAGGATGACATGAAAAAGACAACCCTAATTCCATGATCCCACTATTTAGAAGACAAGAACTACTGAACTTAGAAAATCCTATTTTGTCATTCAATTCTACGTTGAATATGCATATATGAATGAGTGTGTTTGGATAATAAGAACTATTAGGGTCTTAGTATCTATATCTGTATCTCTATGTGTTCTGATGTTTTCACATGTTATTGTCTTATAATGCTAAATATATTGTAATAGCAGAATTTTATTGTTCAAGACTACTTGACCATAAAAATGAACCATGATTTATTTCCATTTTGCATACTTCTTTAACTACTAGTATATTATATGCACTAAATGAACATATTTCTTCACAAAATATTTATAAAATAATTTTCATAGTGTATGTAGATATTTAGATGAAACTTTCTAAAATACTCTTTGCTTTTTTGTTTTAACAATAAATCTTTTTTAAGCAATTATTTTCTTTCTCTCACTCTCTTTTCAGTGTAACAGTTCCCATATTTTGTGTTTCAGAAACTTGTCTTAATCCTACTTTACCTATTGAAACATTTGGGCAAGGAAGAGTTAATCCAATCCATTTTGCCACTACATAGGTCTTGGACTCCCTGTTTTCATTCTCGTTATTATTTGCCAAGATACAATCAGAATACTAATTTTCTGCATTAGATAAACAGGATTTTTTTTTGTATAGACCTAGATTTCAGTATATTTCAGTGAAAATCAATATGTTTCTCACAACTGGAATCACTCTCTGAGGATGTGGAGACAAATACATTGAAAAATAATTTCAAAGTAGGCTAAAATTTGTCTTTTGATAGAAGCACCACAGGATAGAATAGCATAGGAATATAATCATGAGATTATATAGAATTTCTGGTATGCTCTTCTTCTGTGCCTTTGTGTTTCTTAGCTCTTCCTATAATTGCAGGTACGACAACAATGCAGTATGTAGACACTGTCAACCTACATCCTGTTCATTACCATCATATTGTAGTTAGTTTTCATTTCTTATTGGATGTACCAAGGGAGATGAGAAGCAAAGATGGCTGTGTGGCACAAGCAGTAGGTCATGAGATGCTTTAGATCACTTTCAGGAATCAGCTCACCCAAAGCAATGACATGTCACCTTTTTGTAAATTTCTTTCCTCTTGTTGCTACTGCTAAGTCACTTCAGTCGTGTCCAACTCTGTGCGACCCCATAGATGGCAGCCCACCGGGCTCCGCAGTCCCTGCGATTCTCCAGGCAAGAACACTGGAGTGGGTTGCCATTTCCTTCTCCAGTGCATGAAAGTGAAAAGTGAAAGGGAAGTCACTCAGTCGTGTCCGACTCTTACTGACCCCATGGACTGTAGCCTACCAGGCTCCTCCATCCATGGGATTTTCCAGGCAAGAGTACTGGAGTGGGGTGCCATCGCCTTCTCCATTCCTTCCTCTTACCCCATCAAAAATAGTCCATATCTGAGAAATTGTCAGCCATTGGTCAGAGCCATATATTGTCCAAAGTCCCATAAACTTAAAAATATTTTTTCCTTTTTTGTTTCTGCAAAATGCAATATTCTAGCTCTGATCTGTTTCATACTTTAGTTAACGGGAATTCATCCTGAGATTTTCAAGGAACAGATGAATTAATAACCAATATTCCTACTTTGGTCCATGTGAGCAAAGTGGCAGGACCGCAGTAATATAAAAGTGAGTGCCATGCTTCTGTAAATCCATTTCTACTTATAAATCTCTTTCAAGCTAACATCTAAAATGATATTTTTAATATCTCAGTCATTGGCACAACCATCCATGAAGCTTCCCATTCTAATGGATACTATTCATTTTGGTGGGAGGGAAGGGTAAGAGACAGCTAAGGGAAACACAGTTCCCACTTTTTCCATGGAACTAATCCTATCTCAGATGAAAACATTAAAAAATCTTCTTTTTTTTAACTATCCCACTGGTAGCTGCCCCCACCTTGACCTGGTTACAGTGCAAGTCTGTGATATGTCACTAGCCCAGCTTGGATGTCCAACACATGCCTTTCGTAGGATTCAGCTAATTGGGATCATGTGCGTTTCACAACAAAAACCAACATTAATGTAGGCTTTATTTGGATAACAATAATCAAGACAAAAGAGTAGTGACAGCAAAGTAATCACTACTTATTGATGCTATGTGTCAGGCATTCTTGTGAATACATTAAACATAATTTTACTTTATGTCCACATCAACATCACATGATGGGCTCTGTCATGCTCCATTTTCAAATTAGGAAACCAAGCCTAAAGAGGCAATGTATTGTCTAAATTTAACAGCAGATTTATCATTCAAATCCAAGATTCTTGAACTCTAAAGACTGATTTTCTTCCTGTATTCCCAGAGTGTGAGTGTGTGTGCATATGTTTGCCTTTAGTTCATATTTCTATAGTGTCCTGTTGGTTTCTTCATAGGCACCCCAGTAAATAGCATAATACCATTATCAAATGTATCTACATAATATTTATAAATGTTAGTATACAGCACCGAAGAACTGATGCTTTCGAACTGTGGTACTGGAGAAGACTCTTCAGAGTCCCTTGAACAGCAAGGAGATCAAATCAGTCAATCCTAAAGGAAATCAACCCTGAATATTCATTAGAAGGACTGAAGCTGAAGCTTCAATATGTTGGCCACCTGATACGAAGGCTGACTCACTGAAAAAGACTCTAATGCTGGGAAAGACTGAAGACAGGAGGGGAAGGGAACGACAGAGGATGAGATGGTTGGATGGCATCACTGACTCAGTGGACTTGAATTTGAGCAAACTCTGTGGGACGGTGAAGGACAGGGAAGCCTGGTGTGCTGTAGTCCATGGATTCGCAAAGTCAGACATGATTCTTTGAACATGAACATGAACTGAACAGCAACAATAGTAGTTTTGCATTTCCTCCAAGAAGAAAAAAAAAATTAAGTGTATGAAATACCATAGTCACTTTCTTTTTTCTGACTAACAGATAATAAGCTGCCTTTTTTTCCTGCAAAAATGATTTCTTATCATCAAGTTCCTTAAGCTCCAGCTGATGGAATTAATCATTTCTACATTTCCGTTCAGCGCTTCAGTCTGAAGAGTCCAAAGTCATGAGGCTTCTGAGTTAATAAAACAACATTATGTCTTAAATTACTCCTCATTTCCCCCAATGTGTAATGGAAATTGTTATATTATTTCATACTGAACTATTTTGTTGACAAAATCCTCCAACAGCAGTAATTGACTAGACATTTGTACATGAGATTTAGTACAGGTATTAAAAAAAATTTATCATACATCCTTTTATTAGAAGTTTATCAAGAATAGGCTCATTCATAGACAATTTTCTCTTCTCCATCCAATCTTTATTTCCAAAATGGAAAAGCAGAATCTTGATTCAGTGATGAAAATTTTCTTTGCTTAAAATCCATATTACATTTGAATGGGACTTAGTTTACACGTAATATTGAATTCAAATTTGAGCAGTGGCATCATTTTGGGGAGAAATAACTCAGAGTGCTTTCATAGCTCAAATTTTAATGGTATATATAATTTGCCCAGATAAGAGCCCAAAATCAGAGTCTTGTGCAGAAATGATAGAAACTGTCATTAAAATTGTTGAAAGTAGAAAAGTCAGGTAAAAAGTTAAAGACAATTTTTTCCCATTTTTTCTTTCTTTTTAAAGAGTCCTCAAATTTTTTGAACCATTATACTTTGAAAAGGAAAAAAAAATGTCAAAATCATTCTCTTTGTACCCTTAGTTGTGTGATAAGAAATGGATTGACAATAGTTCACCAGAAATAATTCCAAATGCTTTGAAATCCTTCCTTTGGGGAGAAATTTATGTTCTGTGCAGTATGAAGAAAGTGAAGTTCTTTATTATAATTACTGCAATGAGACCCAGAGCATCCAGTGCTATCTACCTCTCCCTAGCACTTACACATAAAGCATCCTAAGTGTCCTCTAACCCTGGTACCCCAGGGAAGCCAGGTTCATGGAGAATTACGCTGCCACTACTATTTGGGACAACAACAGCCCTAATCTCAGAGCCATGACTGTAATGCAGCTTTCAAGGATGCGAATCTTCTATAACTATAAACTCCTGATTCTAAAGCTAAACTCCCAGATTTTGTAGTAGGAGATCTCATCCTGCAATTCCATCTACTTCCTGAAGATCACAAAATTATGCCTCAAAATATCTTGAAATATCCACAAATAAAAATCACAATTGTTCCCTTCTTTTATTCCACACTCACTTTTACTTCCTTCATTGCCTACTTTTCCTTTCTTTTCTTGGGGATAGGTGATGGTGGTTGGATGCTGACTCTGGCTTATGTCTCAGCATCTGTTATCTGCTAATTTCACAAACTGGAAAACTGAAATTCACCCTTAATTCCTCCCTCTGCTCAACCATCAATAACAATAAAGGACCATGTCTGTCACTCTAGGGATGCCTAAGTATCTATCAAAACTTTGCCCAACTTTCATAATCACAGAAAGTACATTAGATTACAGTTCTTCCCCTTCTGTCAAGGATTTGCCATCCATCCTAACTGCCTATCCTCTTTTCAGTCCTGACCCTTTCAGTTGGATTGATCTTCACACTCTTGTCAAAATGGTCAACCTGGATTGAAGCTAAAAAGATCCTCTGCTTCAATCAGTTTAATGGCCTCTCCTCCTTAGGCTCATTTCTTGCTTACAGAATTCTAATCCCTAGATTATTTCTGATCATTTGTTTTCTAACATTTCCCGAGTATGGAGTATTGAGATATTTCAACTCTTAAAGTTGCATATATTTAGTGAACATACAATAACTTCCTCCCTGATAAGACTGGCACCAAAACTGATTCCCCTTGATTTATCTAAGGCAGCACTTTCTAACCCTCATCTCATATTATCCACCATCTTCTGAGTCAAAATTTGCTTAAACAAGCTGCTGAAGCTGTTAATTATGACCTTAGATTCAACCGTACATTCATAATTTATTTTTCTAATTCTTTAATTCTTATATTGTGGTCTCTTCTTAGTCTTCCCTGGTTGCTGTCCTAAATAAATTTTCCAATTTTTGGTTTACTATAGTTCTATAAATTAAACAAAATACATATATGTAATATATATATAAACCTGCTTAAACAAAAGAATGTAAGAGATATGTGTGTGTGTATGTGTGTGTGTAAAATACCCCAAGGAAAATAATACTTATAAGAAAAAAATTGATGTGAGTAAATATTTTTGACTACCTCCTGAAACCTTTCATATAGAATAAGTCTCTTGTCTCTCTCTCTCTCTCCGAGTCTCTTTTTCTTTCTCTCTTCCTTTTAATTAGTACATTCTCTAGCTTTTACTATCAAGAAAGTTTCAAATGCTGCCTGTCAGGAAATGACTTTCCATCTTTGTTTCAGTAATCAAACTTGGAAACTCTAATCAGGAATACAGAGCATCCTTTCCCAAATGCTGAAAATAATGCTTTCCTCTCTCACCTCTCTTAAATATATCTCTCTTACACCATTCATAACAGTCTAGTGGACTCTGAGATTCTTATGTATTCTTGGTGTAAGAAGATTTTGGTTTCAGTTAAGATGGAGTACAGAGACTAAGCTACTCTTGTTCACTGATTATTAGTAAAAATCAAGGAAGCAGCTACTAGAAGATGATGTAGAATAAATGAGAGCAGGCAGATAAGAGTGGGGAAATCAAAACAAAAAAATGGCCATAGGGTAATACATTGCCTGCTTGTTTTTGCTCTTTTTGTTTTTTATGATTTACTCCGTGTTTTTGTCTATTACATTATGTGAATTTCTCTTTTTCTCCTGTAACTCCTTGATTAGACCCTCACAGCTCCAAGATTTGCAAATGGATATAGACAGAAAAATTATAAGAAAAAACACTTTCCTGGTGGCTGAGATGGTAAAGAATCTGCCTGCAATACAGGTGACCTGGGTTTGAACCCTGGGTTGTGAAGATCCCCTGTAGAAGGGAATGGCTACCCACTCGACTATTTTTGCCTGGAGAATCCCATGGACAGAGGAGCGTGGTATGCTACAGTTCATGGCGTCACAAAGAGTCAGACACAACTGAACGACTAAGCTTTCACACTTTTCTCAATAAAGGAGTAAGATGTTGCTGGAGGTAGAAGAATGAAGTTCTTTTGATTTATCAAGCACCATCCTAGGCAAACCCTAATTAAACCTTCACCTTCTTATGGTGAAGACAACAGAGGCAGCAGGAGGGGAGATGGTGGTGGTGGGCAGGAACAGTTCCACACTCTTTCCTCCTGTTGTTTTCCTTTAACACTGACCTAGTCATGGGAATTTGCAATCGAATGGGGATACTAAATCCTCAGGTTTTTAACCAGAGAAGCAGGAAGGAAGCCACTGAGAATTCAGGAGTATGGAGAAGATTGCAGACAAGTGGGCAAAAGAAGATGGTAGACAGGTGGACAAAAGAGAAATCTTGTGCTATTCCATTACTACTGTAAGTAGAACTGATCAGAATCAACAAGAGAAAAATTTTGAAGACTGAACAAATATGTAGATCACTGCCAGGCCCCAGAGTGAAACTTGGATGTTTCACATACTGGACCAACCAAAATTGGTCAGCCAAGGCTTGAAAACTAAACTGTCATTGGAATAACAATTCAAAGCAAGTAAATCAGTACTTGTGGTCTGAATCCAACCCGTTTGATTGGTTGCTTTAAAATTTTCTTTAAAAGACTTTTACAGGACCCTAAATCTCATAATTATTTGCTTGAACTAGAAAATCACTGCAGATGGTGACTGCAGCCATGAAATTAAAAGATGCTTGCCCCTTGGAAGAAAAACTATGACCAACCTAGACAGCATATTATAAAACAGAAATGTTACTTTACCGAGAAAGGTTCAGCTAGTCAAAGCTATGGTTTTTCTAGTAGTCACTTATGGATGTGAGAGTTGGACCATAAAGGAAGCTAGTACTGAAGAATTTATACTTTTGAGCTGCGATATTGGGGAAGAATTTTGAGAGTCCCTTGGACTGTGAGGAGATCAACTAGTCAATCCAAAAGGAAATCAGTCTTAAATATTCATTGGAAGGACTGAAGCTAAAGCTCCAATACTTTGGCCACCTGATGTGAAGTACTGACTCATTGGATAAGACCCTGATGCTGGGAAAGATTGAAGGCAGGAGGAAAAGGGGATGATAGAGGATGAGATGGTTGGACACTATCACCAACTCGATGGACATGAGTTTAAGCAAGCTCCAGGGGTTGGTGATGGACAGGGAAGCCTGGCATGTTCCAGTACATGGGGTCACAAAGAGTTGGACATGACTGAGTGACTGAAATCTCATAATAGCTTTAAATTATCCATCATAGTTATGCACCATGAATACAGTCTTCAAATGAATGGAAATAGAGAAGACTTGTCCATGAAGTACAATCTTTAAAAGTAGAAATTTAAGAACTGAAAAACACAATAATGCAAATGTTTAAATCAACAAAAGTCTCAGTAATAGAAATGATATACAAAAGGGTCAGTGGAATTGAAGGTAGATCCATAGAAATCATAGTCTAAACACAGAGAAGAAAGATTAAAACTGAATGCACCACATTTCAGGGACCTGTGCAACAGTTTCTAAAGGTATAACATTGTGTCATTGCAGACTCAATAGGAAGATGCTAGAGACAGCTCCTGACAAAATATTTGAATTTGCAACAGTTGAAAACCTCCAAAATGTGGTTCCCTGTTGTCTTAGATGGTAAAGAATCTGTGTGCAATGCAGGAGACCTAGGTTTGATCCCTGGTTCAGGAAGATCTCCTGGAGATGGGAATGGCCCTACGCCAGGACTCTTGCCTGGAGAAGTCCATGGACAGAGGAGACTGGCGAGCTACAGTACATGGGGTTACAAAGAGTCAGACATTACTGCATGACTAACACTTTCAGTTCACTTTCCCAAGTGCGGTAACACCCATAAACTTGTAGATTCCAGAAACTCAGCAAAACCCAAGCACAATGAAATTGAAGTAAACCATGCCCAGACACATCTTAATCAAACTCCTGAAAACAAAAAATATATATAAAGGGAAAAAGATTAAAAGCAGACAAAGACAATACATTGCACATAGAGGAAAGTTGTTCAAGTGGGTCCAGATTTCTAATGAAAATCAATGGTGGCAACAGAGGAGCCTGGCAGGCTACAGTCCATGGGGTTGCAAGAGTTGGACATGACTTAGTGACTAAATCACCACCAACAAGAGAGTGGAACAGCATTTCTTAAAGTTCTGTGAGGAAAAACAGAGGTCAACTTAGAACTCTCTGTTCAGCAAAACTATCTTTATAAAGGAAAGTGAAATATATCCTCAGATGAAGGAAAATTAAGACAATTTGTTACCATAGACATGGTTTAAATGGATGCAAAGGAGCTTGCTTATTCAGTTGAAAAGATGCTATAAAAGGAAATTTGGAGCCTTAAGGATGAATTGAAAGCAACAAAAATGGCAACTATCTATATAAATGAAATAGAATACATTTTGCCTCTTACAATTTTAAAAAATGTATGACTTTTTTTAAAATTTGTTTATTTTAATTGGAGGCTAATTACTTTACAATATTGTAGTGGATTTTGCCATACATTGACATGAATCAGCCATGAGTGTACATGAGTTCCCCATCCTGAACCCCCCCTCCCACCTCGCCCCCATCCCATCCCTCAGTGTCATCCCAGTGCACCAGCCCTGAGCACCCTGCCTCATGCATTCAACCTGGACAGGCAATCTGTTTTACATATGATAATATACATGTTTCAAATCTGTTCTCTCAAATCATCCCAACCTTGCCTTTCCCACAGAGTCCAAAAGACTGTTCTATACATCTGTGTCTCTTTTGCTGTCTCATATATAAAGTCATCATTATCATCTTTATAAATTCTGTATATATGCATTCAGTTCAGTTCAGTTCAGTTACTTAGTCATGTCCGACTCTTTGTGACCCCATGAACTGCAGCACACCAAGCCTCCCTGTCCATCACCAACTCCCAGAGTCCACCCAAACTCATGTCCATCGAGTCGGTGATGCCATCCAGCCATCTCATCCTCTGTCATCCCCTCCCTGTCCAACACCAGCTCCTGGAGTTCACTGAGACTCACATCCATCGAGTCAGTGATGCCATCCAGCCATCTCATCCTCTGTCGTCCCCTTCTCTTCCTGCCCCCAATATCTCCCAGCTTCAGAGTCTTTTCCAATGAGTCAACTCTTTGCATGAGGTGGCCAAAGTATTGGAAATTCATCTTTAGCCTCAGTCCTTCCAAAGAAATCCCAGGTCTGATCTCCTTTAGAATGGACTGGTTAGACCTCCTTGCAGTCCAAGGGACTCTCAAGAGTCTTCTCCAACACCACAGTTCAAAAGCATCAATTCTTCAGCTTTCAGCTTTCTTCACAGTCCAACTTTCACATCCATACATGACCACTAGAAAAACCATAGCCTTGACTAGATGGACCTTTGTTGGCAAAATAATGTCTCTGCTTTTCAATATGCTATCTAGGTTGGTCATAACTTTCTTTCCAAGGAGGAAGCGTCATTAATTTCATGGCTGCAGGCACCATCTGCAGTGATTTTGGAGCCCCCCAAAATAAAGTCTGACACTGTTTCCACTGTTTCCCCATCTATTTCCCATGAAGTGATGGGACCAGATGCCATGATCTTCATTTTCTGAATGTTGAGCTTTAAGCCAACTTTTTCACTCTCCACTTTCACTTTCATCAAGAGGCTTTTTAGTTCCTCTTCACTTTCTGCCATAAGGGTGGTGTCATCTGCATATCTGAGGTTATTAATATTTCTCCTGGCAACCTTGATTCCAGCTTTTGCAGCCCAGCATTTCTCATGATGTATTCTGCATATAAGTTAAATAAACAGGGTGACAATATACAGCCTTGGCGTATTCCTTTTCCTATTTGGAACCAGTATGTTGTTCCATGTCCAGTTCTAACTGTTGCTTCCTGACCTGCATACAGATTTCTCAAGAGGCAGATCAGGTGGTCTGGTATGCCCATCTCTTTCAGAATTTTCCACAGTTTATTGTGATGCACACAGTCAAAGGCTTTGGCATAGTCAACAAAGCAGAAATAGATGTTTTCTGGAACTCTCTTTCTTATTCCATGATCCAGCTGATGTTGGCAATTTGATCTCTGGTTCCTCTGCCTTTTCTAAAACCAGCTTGAACATCTGGAAGTTCACGGTTCACATATTGCTGAAGCCTGGCTTGGAGAATTTTGAGCATTACTTTACTAGTGTGTGAGATGAGTGCAATTGTGTGGTAGTTTGAGCATTCTTTGGCATTGCCTTTCTTTGGGATTGGAATGAAAACTGACCTTTTTCAGTTTTCCAAATTTGCTGGCATATTGAGTGCAACACATTCACAGCATCATCTTCCAGGATTTGAAATAGCTCAACTGGAATTCCATCACCTCCACTAGCTTTGTTCATAGGGATGCTTTCTAAGGCTCACTTGATTTCACATTCCAGGATGTCTGGCTCTAGGTGATTGATGTTTTTCTTTCTGGCTTACTTCACTCTGTATAATAGGCTCCAGTTTCATCCACCTCACTAGAACTGATTCAAATATATTCTTTTAATGGCTGAGTAATATTCCATTGTGTATATGTACCACTGCTTTCTTATCCATTCATCTGCCGATGAACATCTAGGTTTCTTCCATGTCCTGGCTATTATGAACTGTGCTGCAATGAACTGTGCTGCAGTGAATATTGGGGTACATGTGTCTCTTTCAATTCTGGTTTCCTTGGTGTGTATGCCCAGTAATGGGATTGCTGGGTCATATGACAGTTCTATTTCCAGTTTTTTAAGGAATCTCCACACTGTTCTCCATAGTGGCTGTACTAGTTTGCATTCCCACCAACAGTGTAACAGGGTTCCCTTTTCTCTACACCCTCTCCAGCATTTATTGCTTGTAGACTTTTTGATAGCAGCCATTCTGACCTGCTTGAGATGGTACCTCATTATGGTTTTGATTTGCATTTCTCTATAATGAGTGATGTTGAGCATCTTTTCATGTGTTTGTTAGCCATCTATATGTCTTCTTTGGAGAAATGTATGTTTAGTTCTTTGGCCCATTTTTGGATTGGGTCGTTTATTTTTCTGGAATTGAGCTTCAGGTGCTGCTTGTATATTTTTGAGATTAATTCTTTGTCAGTTGCTTCATTTGCTATTATTTTCTCCCATTCTGAAGGCTGTCTTTTCACCTTTTTATAGATTCCTTTGTTGTGCAAAAACTGTTAAATTTAATTAGGTCCCATTTGTTTATTTTTGCTTTTATTTCCATTACTCTGGGAGGTGGGTCATAGAGGATCCTGCTGTGATTTATGTCAGAGAGTGTTTTGTGTATGTTTTCCTCTAGGAGTTTTATAGTTTCTGATCTTACATTTAGATCTTTAGTCCATTTTGAGTTTATTTTTGTGTATGGTGTTAGAAAGTGTTTTAGTTTCATTCTTTTACAAGTGGTTGACCAGTTTTCCCAGCACCACTTGTTAAAGAGATTATCTTTAACCCATTGTATATTCTTGCTTCCTTTGTCAAAGATAAGGTGTCCATGCTGCTGCTCTTAAGTCACTTCAATCGTGTCCAATTCTGTGTGACCCCATAGACGGCAGCCCACCAGGCTCCCCCGTCCCTGGGATTCTCCAGGCAAGAACACTGGAGTGGGTTGCCATTTCTGGTGTGTGGTTTTATCTCTGGGCTTTCTATTTTGTTGCATTGATCTATATTTCTGTCTTTGTGCCAGTACCATACTATTTTGATCACTGTAGCTTTGTAGTATAGCCTGAAGTCAGGCAGGTTGATTCCTCCTGTTCCATTCTTCTTTCTCAAGCTTGCTTTGGCTGTTGGAGGTTTTTTGCATTTCCATACAAATTGTGAAATTATTTGTTCTAGTTCTCTGAAAAATACCATTGGCAGCTTGATAGATTGTATTGAATCTATAAATTGCTTTGGGTAGTATACTCACTTTCACTATATTGATTCTTCTGATCCACGAACATATTTCTACATCTATTTGTGTCATTTTTTAATTTCTTTCATTAGTGTTTTATAGTTTTCTGTATATAGGTCTTTTGTTTCTTTAGGTAGATTTATTCCTAAGTATTTTATTCTTTTCATTGCAATGATGAATGGAATTGTTTCCTTAATTTCTCTTTCTGTTTCCTCGTGGTTAGTGTATAGGAATGCAAGGGATTTCTCTGTGCTAATTTTATATCCTGCAACTTTACTAAATTCATTGATTAGCTCTAGTAATTTTCAGGTGCAGTCTTTAGAGTTTTCTATGTAGAGCATCATGTCATCTGCAAACAGTGAGAGTTTTACTTCTTCTTTTCTGATCTGGATTCCTTTTATTTCTTTTTCTTCTCTGATTGCTGTGGCTAAAACTTCCAAAACTATGTTGAATAATAGTGGTGAGAGTGGGCACCCTTGTCTTGTTCCTGACTTTAGGGGAAATGCTTTCAATTTTTCACCATTGAGGATAATGTTTGCTGTGAGTTTGTCATAGATAGCTTTTATTATGTTGAGATATGTTCCTTCTATTCCTGCTTTCTGGAGGGTTTTTATCATAAATGGATGTTGAATTTTGTCAAAGGCTTTCTCTGCCTCTATTGAGACAATCATATGGTTTTTATCCTTCAATTTGTTAATGTGGTGTATCATATTGATTGATCTGACAATATTGAAGAATCCTTGCATCCCTGGGATAAAGCCCACTTCATTATCATGCGTGATCTTTTTAATATGTTGTTGGATTCTGTTTGCTAGGATTTTGTTTAGGATTTTTGCATCTATGTTCATCAGTGATATTGGCCTGTAGTTTTCTTTTTTTGTGGCATCTTTTTCTGGTTTTGGTATTAGGGTGATGGTGGCCTCATAGGATGAGTTTGGAAGTTTACCTTCCTTTGCAATTTTCTGGAAGAGTTTGAGCAGGATAGGTGTTAGCTCTTCTCTAAATTTTTGGTAGAATTCAGCTGTGAAACCATCTGGTCCTGGGCTTTTGTTTGCTGGAGGATTTCTGATTACAGTTTTGATTTCCGTGCTTGTGATGGGTCTGTTAAGATTTTCTATTTCTTCCTGGTTCAGTTTTGGAAAGTTATACTTTTATAAGAATTTGTTCATTTCTTCCAAGTTGTCCATTTTATTGGCATATAGTTGCTGATAGTAGTCTCTTATGACCCTTTGTATTTCCGTGTTGTCTGTTGTGATTTCTCAATTTTCATTTCTAATTTTGTTGATTTGATTTTTCTCCCTTTTTTCCTTGATGAGTCTGGCTAATCATTTGTCTATTTTATTTATCTTCTCAAAGAATCAGCTTTTGGCTTTGTTGATTTTTGCTATGGTCTCTTTTGTTTCTTTTGCATTTATTTCTGCCCTAATTTTTATGATTTACTTCCTTCTACTAACCCTGGGGTTCATTTCTTCCTTTTCTAGTTGCTTTACGTGTAGAGTTAGGCTATTTATTTGACTTTTTCTTGATAGACCAACTAAACAGAAAATTAGCAAGGAAACCAAACTTTAAATGATACAATGGGCAGACCTAGTATTAGACCTAATTGATATCTATAGGACATTTCACTGCAACATAATGAATTTCACCTTTTCTCAAGATCACACGGAATGTTATTCAGGATAGATCACATCTTGGGCCATAAATGTAGCCTTGGTAAATTCAAAAAAATTAAACCATTCCAAGATCTTTTCTGATCACAATTCAGTAAGATTAGATGTCAACTACAGGAAAAAATACCAGACCACCTGATCTGCCTCTTGAGAAATTTGTATGCAGGTCAGGAAGCAACAGTTAGAACTGGACATGGAAAAACAGACTGGTTCCAAATAGGAAAAGGAGTACATCAAGGCTGTATATTGTCACCCTGCTTATTTAACTTCTATGCAGAGTACATCATGAGAAAAGCTGGACTGGAAGAAACACAAGCTGGAATCATGATTGCGGGGAGAAATATCAACAACCTCAGATATGCAGATGACACCACCCTTATGGCAGAAAGTGAAGAGGAACTAAAAGGCCTCTTGATGAAAGTGAAAGAGGAGAGTGAAAAAGTTGGCTTAAAGCTCAACGTTCAGAAAAGGAAGATCATGGCATCTGGTCCCATCACTTCATGGGAAATAGATGGGGAAACAGTGGAAACAGTGGAAACAATGTCAGACTTTATTTTTCTGGGCTCCAAAATCCTGCAGATGGTGACTGCAGCCATGAAATTAGAAGATGCTTACTCCTTGGAAGGAAAGTTATGACCAACCTAGATAGTATATTCAAAAGCAGAGACATTACTTTGCCAACAAAGGTTTGTCTAGTCAAGGCTATGGTTCTTCCTGTGGTCATGTATGGATGTGAGAGTTGGACTGTGAAGAAGCTGAGCACTGAAGAATTGATGCTTTTGAACTGTGGTGTTGGAGAAGACTCTTGAGATTCCCTTGGACTTCAAGGAGATCCAACCAGCCCATTCTGAAAGAGATCAGCCCTGGGGTTTCTTTGGAAGGAATGATGCTAAGGCTGAAACTCCAGTACTTTGGCTACCTCATGTGAAGATTTGACTCATTGGAAAAGACTCTGATGCTGGGAGGGATTAGGGGCAGGAGGAGAAGGGGATGACAGAGGATGAGATGGCTGGATGGCATCACTGACTCGATGGACGTGAGTCTGGGTGAACTCTGCGAATTGGTGATGGACAGGGAGGCCTGGCGTGCTGCGATTCATGGTGTCACAAAGAGTCGGACATGACTGAGAGACTGAACTGAACTGAACTGAACAGGAAAAAAAAAAAAAAAAAACTATTACAAATTCTAACATATGGAGGCTAAATAACATGCTTCTGAATAACCAAAAAATCACATAAGAAATAAAAAAAGAAATCAAAATCTGCATGGAAACAAATGAAAATTAAAACACAACTCAAAACCGTTGGGACTCAGTGAAAGCAGTGCTAAGGGGAAGGTTCATAGCAATACAGGCTTACCTCAAGAAATAAGAAAAAAGTCAAATAAATAACCTATGTATGACTACTAAAAGCAAAAATTATTACATTGTCTAATTTTTTTCAAATTATGTATATTAAATACATATGACAACTACCACATAAATTAGGGATCCCTATGGGATATTCATGGGGTTGCAAAGAGTCGAACATGACATAGCGACTGAACTGAACTGATGGGATATTTTACTTTGACTTTGCAAAGAACCAGTTTTATATTAATATTTTTTTGCATAATTCAAAAAGAGCATTCTTGGATAGGAAGAGTCAATATATTTTAGATGCCAATTATTCACAATCTGATCTTTAGATTTAATGTAATCTCCATGAAAACCTCAGAAGATATTTTATAACTATAAAAAGATGTTTCTTAAATTTATGGGAAACAGACATGAACTCAAAGAGCCAAAATGATTTTGAGAAAGAACAACAAATTTAAAAGATTCAGACTTCATGATTTTAAGACTCACAAACAAACTGCATTAATCAACGTTATGTGGAGTAGACACATTGAACAATGGAACGGAATAAATAGTACAGAAATGGAAACAAATATAGTCAATTTTTGAAAAAAATTGTAAATGTATTCAAAAAAAGGACTTTAAATTTTATACCATAGATAAAATTTAAGTGGCTCATAGATTTATTTAAATGTAAAAGATAAACCTATTCAAAAATTTAAAAAGGAAACATTGGAAAAACCTTTGTGAACTTGAGTTAGGCAAAGTATCCTTATTTATGAAAATAAAACAATGATTAATAAAATTATTAATTGAGCTTTATCAAAATTAAAAACTTTTTGCTAGGAAAAAAAGATCCTGTTATCGATGTAAAAAGGCGTCATTGGAAGACAGCCCAGCAGTTAAATGAAGCACACATCTCCCATAGCACCCAGCAATCCCACTCATGCATTTATCCTAGAGAAATGACTATATAGTTAAACAAAAATCTGTATATGGATAGCTCTAGCAGTACTATCTGTAGTCACCCAAAGGTGGGCATAACCTAAATTTTCTTTAATATTTAAATAAAAAATAAATTTTGGTATAATGGAATGCTATCCAGCATTTATAAAGAAACTATTGATAAACACAACACAACTGAATCTCAAAAGCTCTATTCTAAGTGGAAGAAACCACTTCCACTGTTACATATTATCTGATTCTAAGTATATCACATTCTGGAAAAGACAAAATTACAGGGATGGAGAATAGGTTTCTGACTGACTACCATGGAGCAGCACAAGAAAAATTTGGGGGGTTGTAGAATTATTCTGTATTCTGTTTGTAGTGATGGTTACACAAATTTAAACATCTGTTAAATTCATACAGTTACATGCAAAAGTGTGACTTTTTACCATATATATATATTTAATTATATATTTATGTACATTTATATATTTTATTTCAGGAAAGACCATGTGTAAATATGTATATGTGTGTGTACATATACACACACAGAATCCAATTTAAAAAAATAAAAGTAGGGAAACTTGTTGATATCACTTAACCCACTTGCTCATTTATTTACGAATTCATTCATCCATGCTTCCATTCAACCAATATTTCTTGGGCCCCAGCTTTATCACGGAGAAAAAGACTTTAAACCTCTCATGTTCTCCTTTATCTTTTTCTTCCTCAAGGATTAAAGGGGTTTAAAAACAGAAATTCCACCTATAAAAGAAAATGAGTGTTGATTAACTTAAGCAGAGGCTACTATTTTTATCAGCAAATTGGAGGAGGAAAAAAACACAGGGACAAATAATTATTTACTTCCTCTCTCCTCTCTCCATCCCTCCTTTTCTCTCTATCACTTTCTCTCTTCTCTTTCCTCCCAGGGTTATTGGGTCCAGAGGCTTCTTGACTGAGAAAACCTGCATATTGAACACAGAGCACAACAGCCCTATGCTTTAGAGACAAATTATTTTTCTCTGTGTTTCATAAAATCTTTTCTTATTTGTGTCAGGATTGTGGTGTGTGGGGTGGGTGTGAGTGGATTATTCTTATTCTACAATTGTTCACTGGAAAGAAATACTCACTTCTGTTGTAACTGTCCTTTAAAATGATTAAAATATACTGTTATTATTCCCTATGCACATATTACTCTAGCAAGGAAAGAATAATTGAGGTGCCAAATAAAAATGAAAAATTCTTAGATCTTCTAGAAGAATAGCATTTTAGCACATTTCTTCCTATTTATGAATATGTATATCCCCCCAATTGAATGTAGTAACAGACACAAACTTTTCCTAGATACAAATGACTTCTATAATAAATAATTTAATTTGTTTATTAGATAATCATTATGTAATGAAATCTTAAATTCAATAGATAATTTATTCTATTCTTGAAGTAGAGTATAGAGGAGGGTAGTTCAAAAACAGTCTGGGCAATCTTCTCCATGAGTTCCCTCATGGAATAAGGATCGTTCTGACTTTATTCTTCCCATTTGCTTGAATGGTATTTCCAATATGAACTCATAATTCAGTACAACTGATCCAAATCTTGCCATCATATTCACATGATGTTCACAACCCAAAAAAGAGGAAGACAATTATAATTAAATGGGCCAAGGTGAGTAGTAACTGTCTTTTAAGTTAAAGTTATAAAAACCTGCTACTGGACATTTTTGCTTGAATTTTCCTTATTGGAAATTATTGATATAGTATCATCTAGCTGAAAGTGGGTCTTTATTTTTAGCAGCTCTGGTCCCATGTAAAAACAGTGGTCACAGTGCAGTAAAACATTAGAACAAATGTTGGGATGACTGATTCTCTGTTACACTTATCATATGATATTGTCCGTGATTTCCCTTTCAAATATCAGTCTCTCTCTCTCCTTTTTTTTTTTTTTTTAGCTAATAGTGGAATTGCTATTCTTGGTTAAAGAAAGTGAAAAAGTGAAAGTGAAGTCGCTCAGTGGTGTCCGACTCTTGTGACCCCATGGACTGTAGCCTACTGGGCTCCTCTTTCCATGGGATTTTCCAGGCAAGGGTGTTGGAGTGGGTTGCCATTTCCTTCTCCAGGGGATTTTCCCGACCCAGGGATCGAACCCAGGTATCGAACCCAGGTATCCCACATTGCAGGCAGATGCTTTACCCTCTGAGCCACTAGGGAAGCTCTTGGTAAATTTGTTGAATAATCATCATGTGTTTTGACATTGTAGATATTATTAGTTGAAACTGATGATATTCAATGAGAACCAATTATTTTGTTGGGAAAGGGAATGGTCTACAAATGAAACATAGAAATGGTCAATCATTATTTTTCATTTTAAGTTCTATTTATGCACACACATATACAAACTCATACATATCTTACAACTTCATATGGAAGTTTTTACCAATGATATAACATGATATACTACTAAAACATTAGTGGAATCATAATGGTATCTTTCTTGATTTTGGGAATAGAAAAAAAAGATTAGTGATAGTCCACTTCATATATTTATTAAGATGAATATCTACATTTACTTTCAACTTAACTTCACAGTTCAGAAGATGAAAAACATGCAAAGTCAGTGAAGCAACTCAACAAAGTTGGCTGAAATGGTCAAATTCCAAAAGTTGTCCATGGCTTGCAAGCACCATTTAGACTGAAAAAGACCCAAGTATTCATAACTTCACATTTCATAATTACAGTCAATGTTCATTTAAGTGGCAGTAATAAAATATTCTCCAGGAAAACTTCTATTGTGTCTGGAATAACTGACTTAAAATAAGAGCTCTAAATATGTTGAGTTCTATTTCCTTACTGAATTATAGAGTGATTAGGTAAGAGGACTCTTCTATTTCTCTGAAACTTGATTTTTCCATTGAAGATAATAAATATTCAACCATTCATTAATCCATTCCACAAATATTTACTGAGTACCACTTATGTGTTAGGAAATGTGCTAGACATTTTGAATGATTCTTAAAGAGAATGATAAATTAATGAATATTCTAGTAACAGTCACAATACTAAGATTTTAGTTTTGAGTAGGTCTTCTATTTGCTCTGTATTCTCAAAATGTAAGCTTCACTTCTCCATTCAACTGTTCTGCTTACTGGAATAGAAGGGCAACCCAGAAAGATACATTCGATTCATTTGAATGCTAAAATTCTGTTGTTGGAATAACATACGTTAAATTGTTAAATTCCTGTATTTTTCTTGGGCCAATATTTTAATGTACATAAATATTTCTTCTTTTGCCTTTCTTTGGGATTGGAATGAAAACTCACCTCTTCCAGTCCTGTGGCCACTGCTGAGTTTTTCAAATTTGCTGGCAAATTGAGTGCAGCACTTTCACAGCGTCATCTTTTATGATTTGAAATAGCTCAACTGGAATTCCATCACCTCCACTAGCCATGTTCATAGTGATGCTTCCTAAGGCCCACTTGACTTCACATTCCAGGATGTCTGGCTCTAGGTGAGTGATCACACCATCGTGATTGTCTGGGTCATGAAGATTTTTTTTGTACAGTTCTTCTGTGTATTCTTGCCACCTTTTCTTAATATGTTCTGCTTCTGTTAGGCCCATACCATTTCTTTATTGAGCCCATCTTTGCATGAAATGTTCTCTTGGTATCTCTAATTTTCTTGAAGAGATCTCTAGTCTTTCCCATTCTATTGTTTTCCTCTATTTCTTTGCACTGATAGCTGAGGAAGGCTTTCTTATGTCTCCTTTCTATTCTTTGGAACGCTGCATTCAAATGGGTATAAATTTCCTTTTCTCCTTTGATTTTCACTTCTCTTCCTTCCACAGCTATTTGTAAGGCCTCCTCAGACATCCATTTTGCTTTTTTGCATTTCTTTTTCTTGGGGATTGTCTTGCTCCCTGTCTCCTGTACAATGTCACAAATCTCTATCCATAGTTCATTAGGCACTCTATCAGATATAGTCCCTTAAATCTATTCCTCACTTCCACTGTATAATCATAAGGGATTTGATTTAGGTCATACCTGAATGGTCTAGTGGTTTTCCCCACTTTCTTCAATTAAAGTCTGAATTTGGCAATAAGAAGTTCATGATCTGAGCCACAGTCAGCTCCCAGTCTTGTTTTTGTTGACTGTATAGAGCTTCTCCATCACTGGCTGCAAAGAATATAATCAATCTGATTTTGGTGTTGACCATCTGGTGAAGTCCATGTTTAGAGTCTTCTCTTGTGTTGTTGGAAGAGGGTGTTTGCTATGACCAGTGCATTCTCTTAGCAGAACTCTATTAGTCTTTTCCCTGCTTCATTCTGTACTCCAAGGTCACATTTGCCTGTTACTCCAGGTGTCTCTTGACTTCCTACTTTTGCATTCCAGTCCCCTATAATGAAAAGGACAACTATTTTGGGTGTTAGTTCTAAAAGGTCTTGTAGGTCTTCATAGAACCATTCAACTTAAGCTTCTTCAGCATTCCTGGTCAGGGCATAGACTTGGATTACTGTGATATTGAATGGTTTGCCTTGAAAATGAACAGAGATCATTCTGTCATTTTTCAGACTGCATCCAAGTACTGCATTTTGGACTCTTTTGTTGACTATAATGGCTACTCCATATCTTCTAAGGGATTCTTTCCCACAGTAGTGGATATAATGGTCATCTGAGTTAAATTCACCCATTCCAGTCCATTTTAGAAAAGGCAGAGGAACCAGAAATCAAATTGTCAACATCGGCTGGAACATCGAAAAAGCACGAGAGTTCCAGAAAAACATCTATTTCTGCTTGATTGACTATGCCAAAGCCTTTGACTGTGGATCACAGAAAACTGTGGAAAATTCTTCAAGACATGGGAGTACCAGACCACCTGACCTGTTTCTTGAAAAATCTGTATGCAGGTCAGGAAGCAACAGTCGGAGCTGGGCATGGAACAACAGACTGGGTCCAAATAGGGAAAGGAGTACATCAAGGCTGTACTTTGTCACCCTGCTTATTTAACTTCTATGCAGAGTACATCATGAGGAACGCTGGGATGGAAGAAGCACAAGCTGGAATCAAGATTGCCAGGAGAAATATCAATAACCTCAGATATACAGTGACCCCACCCTTATGGCAGGAAATGAAGAACTAAAGAGTCTCTTGATGAAAGTGAAAGAGGAGAGTGAAAAAGTTGGCTTACAGCTCAACATTCAGAAAACTAAGAGCATGGCATCCAGTCCCATCACTTCATAGGAAATAGATGGGGAAACAGTGGAAACAGTGGCAGACTTTATTCTTTTGGGTTCCAAAATTACTGCAGATGGTGACTGCAGCCATGAAATTAAAAGACACTTACTTCTTGGCAGGAAAGTTTTGACCAACCTAGACAGCACATTAAAAAGCAGAGACATTACTTTGCCAACAATGGTCTGTCTAGTCAAGGCTGTGGTTTTTCCAGTGGTCATGTATGGATGTGAGAGTTGGACTATAAAGAAAGCTGAGCACTGAAGAACTGATGTTTTTGAACTGTGGTGTTGGAGAAGACTCTCGAGAGGCCCTTGGACTGCAAGGAGATCCAACCAGTCCATCCTAAAGGAAATCAGTCCTGAATATTCATTGAAAAGACTGATGTTGAAGCTGAAACTCCAATACTTTGGCCATCTGATGCGAAGAGCTGACTCATTTGAAAAGACCTTGATGCTGGGAAAGATTGAATGTGGGAGGAGAAGGGGAACACAGAGCATGAGATGGTTGGATGGCATCACTGAGTCAATGGGCATGAGTTTGAGTAAGCTCTGGGAGTTGGTGATGGACAGGGAGGCCTGGCATGCTCAGTCCATTGGTTCGCAAAGGGTCATCATGCCCTAGTGACTGAACTGAACTGAACTGAACTGATTTCTTCTTGCAAGCATGCTCAGTTGTGTCCAACTCTTTGTGACCCCATGGACTGTAGCAGCCATGTTCCTCTCTCCATGAGACTTCTCAGGCAAGAATACTGGAGTGGGTTGCCATTGCCTTCTCCAGGGGATCTTCCTGACCTAGGGATCAAATCCACCTCTCCTCTGTCTCCTGAATTGGCAGGCAGATTCTTTATCAGATTAGGCAAATTTCACTTAGGATATTGTTTCCTAGAGGTTATTATCTTTTCAAATGTATGTTCATTTAACTCACAAAATAGATTTTATCACAAGGAGAACACATGTATCTTCCCTCCACAATGTCAAGTTGATAAAGTGTGTGAAATTAGAATCCTCCTAAAGTTTCTGTTATCCTGTCTTATGATGGCCTATGTTTGATACAAATAAAAAAGGGTATCCTCCTGAAGCTCCATTTTTGTACTTTCATTCATTTGTATAAAATGCAATAATATCCTCACAGTGAATCTAAACCGCTTGTCATCACTAGAGTTCTGCTGGTAATTACTTCAATGCACTTTGAAGCTATGCAGTGTGGTCCACTAGTCAATTATGTAGACCTTTATATTTTTCATTTTCTTTGGACAGTTAATTTATGTTGACTACAATGTAAATCTTTCACAGATGTAACTACTTTTATCTAAGACTATATGGAATATTTACTGACCCGGTAAAGCCCTGTTTGTCTTTCCTTCTGGCATGCAAGCTGAGCAAGAAGGTTAATAGCCATGCCAACCAGTCAGCATGCAATTTGGTCTCTGCCATAGGGTTTGTCAAGCAGGAAGCCCTTTCCAGCATATTGGTGTTCCAGGAAATGGGAGAATCGTCTCCTCTCTATATTGACACAATGTGTCAAGGGAGACAAAGTGTTTCTAAAGGCTACTTGAAGGAAAGTGCTGTCAGAATGTGAAGGATTCTTTACTATCATCATAAAGTCAGACTGTGGTGCATGCTGTGACTGGAAAAATAGATAATAGATGTTAGAGAAAGAGAATAGTGAAAGGAAAATGAATGCAACCATACAAGTTGATTGTGCTGGCCCAAGGTATATACTGATATGTCAAAGCCTTAACAGCTGCTTCCAAGCATCAGAACTCAGAAAGTGATTTTAGGAGGAAAATGCATGCCAAAGTCAGGTGTCCTTTGGAGACCCAGAATTCAACCACATATTAGCCCTGGCTCTCAGAGATCTTCACAAACAAAGAAGTTACAGAATGACCAGAAGTGGGACAAATCAATAATTTAATTTATGATGATGAGGAGTTGCCACGGAAACTGTTCCTCCAAATATTTTATGACTAAACACAGGGTCCCTGACATAGAAAGGGACTAGGAATATCTGATATCTTTATGATTGCCTTCTCAGACCTTATTTCAGGAAATCTTCAACTTTGCCATCCTCATTTATGTAGTTCAGTGAGACCCTAGTGGCTTTTATTAAAACAGAATTTCAGCTCCAATATGCTCAGTGACTTGGACGGAAGTTAGGAACATTATCCTAGCTGGTATAGTGAGAATTTTTTCATTAGTAATTTGGCAAACCTGGGTGAGGCCATTTTCTCTCTTTAAGTGGTTGAATATTTAGTATGTAAACTGCAGACTACATATGGCTCTAACTTGTGCATTATGAGACAAGGAAACAAAGTATGCCAGTCTGACCAGAAAAGAATGAAGCAGTTCTGCAGGAATCTATGAGGGACAATGAAGAAGGGTTCCTCATGGCATCAGAACCTCTGACTCTGGTTTACTTTGTGACACAAAAGTCTGGATTCTGTGGAATACCATGGATTCTTATAATACAGCTTACAGCCTTTGTTAAGAAAAATCTATTAGATGTAGAAAATGAGTCTTACCTAACATATACATGAGAGAGATATCAAGGAGGACTAGGATGGGTCCCAATTCATCAGTTTTGTTGACTGGAATTCAAGGTGGACTTGCCATATAACCAGGACTTTCCTGGTGGCTCAGATGGTAAAGAATCCGACTGTAATGCAGGAGACCTGAGTTCGATCCCTGGTTTGAGAAGATCCCCTGGAGGAGGGCATGACAACCAACTCCAGTATTCTGTCCTGGAGAATCCCCATGGACAGAGGAGCCTGGCAGGTATTGTCCATGGGGTCGCAAAGAGTCGGACATGACTGAGTGACTAAGCGTACACTATATAACCAAGGAAATGACAGCATATGTCCAGTTCCTAAATCTGGTTTGATGATAAAGCAGTCTGATTCAAGACATATCTGTTCATGGACTACCTGATTCTGGATCTGGGGCTTAATTTAAAGTTAAAGTGTCTAAAAATCTTTCTCTCTTCAAATCTAAGAAAATAAGACTCATGGTGAGGGCACAATTCAATAAGTCAATATAAAAATGATCTATAAAAAGTCAGTATAAAAAAGGGAATAGTATGAAACTTGTATACTTACTTGCAATTTTCTAATTATTTCATATATTAAAGGATAGGTAGTGAATACTTGATGAGTTGATAGAACTTGTTGAGTTCATATAACTTAGCAAAGATCTCTTTTTCTTTCATGTAATTGCCAAGCTATACACTATCATCCTACTTGCCCAGATGAATAAACCAAGGCTCAAGGTAATGAATTTAAGCAAACTCCAGGAGATAGTGGAGGGCAGGGAACCCTGGTTTGCTGAAGTCCATGGGGTTGCACAGTCAGACACAACTTACTGACTGAAAAACCAGATAGTGAAGCCTCTTCCATGGTCAGAAAACTCAAGATATGTTATCTCACTGAGACTGTACTTTCTGTATATAACCCTTCTCCTACACTTTGCCATTACCATTTACCAGCTGCTATATTAATTGATTGTCTTCTGTATGTCGGCAGTGTAGCAAATATTATATCTGTAACGTCTAATTTTTGTAATTATACTAAGGCCAAGTAGGTATGTGTTGAATGTGATAGAGCCAGATTTTAGATTCCAAACTGTTTAGTTCTAAAGTCTACCATTTTAGGTTACTTTGCTTTTTTTTTTTTTTTTTTGATTAAGCACATTTCCATTTTTGACTATTTCCTAGTTGCTAGAAGGAGAAAACCTTCTGTTTTCAAATAACTTAATATATGTATAAAGAGAGCATGCTGGAGAACTAACTGCAATACAGTTATAACACTTGAAGTCAGTAGCTATAGAATTCACTGTGGAATATATATCAGTATCCTCAGAATGCAGTGGAATAAAGAGTTGTTAATGTTCTTGCCTGGAGAATCCCAGGGATGGGGGAGCCTAGTGGGCTGCCGTCTATGGGGTCGCACAGAGTCGGACACGACTGAAGTGACTTAGCAGTAGCAGTAGACCTGAAGAGACTTCGCTTGTTGACCCTAAAACCCCTAAAAAAGAATGGGGGATTTGGACATTTTAGGCGTTTTTATTGGTTGCTTCCTTTTGTAAGTATTCAACAGTGGGGGTTCTGGGTGAGTCTTAGTTTTCTAGGGTTTCTTTACCAAAGTACCACAAACCCAGCGAGGGCAGGGGAGAGCTGGGGGTTAAAGGACAGAAATGTATTTCTTCATAGTTCTAGATATCCTAGACCCAAGTGTTGAGAGGACACATTCCTTCTGAGGGCTGTGCCTTTTGCCTAGCTTCTGGCGGTTTGCTGGCAGTCTTCAGCTTAGATGCATCACTCCAATCTCTGCTTTAATCCGTGGCATATGGTATTTTCCCCATGTGTGTGTCTCTGTGCATCTTTACTCATTTTATAAGGATGCCATCATATTGGATTATGATCTACCCTAATGGCCTCATTTAGTGTAAAGAACTATCTCTGCAATGACTCTACTTCCAAGGCCACATTCTCAGGTTCTGGGGATTAGGATTTCAATATATGAATTTCTACAGGGACAGGATTCAATCCATAACCAGGTGTTTTGTAGGTGAATAGTCTCTAACCCCAGCTCTGCTTGCAACTGACTTAAGTTGCTCTTAGGGCTTACAGATACTGACTCTGGAGAAGTTAAATCTTATCATCCACATCTCTTTCCTTTTCCATCAATTCCTCATCTTCCAGCTGTCTCCTGTTTTCTCTCTCTCTCCTTCCTTGCTTTTAAGTCTGCCATCGCTTACCACGATGTCTCTGTCATAAGATAAGTTTTTGCTGGTCCATTTGTAGTCAGAAAGGAGACTTTGCTGACTACATCACTTCCATCTGTTCTGGATGATTAAATTTCTTTTATATTCTGACCAGGCCATAAATCCAGCATTATTTTTAGGCAATTGCAAAATTGTTCTGTTCACATCTTTTGTCAAAGAATAAACCAATCAGTAAATTTTACTGGGAAGACAGACCATCTCATAAATTGCTTTTACAAACATCATAAACAGTCATGCTAGGAAAGAATCAATTTTAATTTATTATTTTTATGCTGTGTCATTTAAAAAAAAAGATATTTAAAGTTCTGTTCTGGCTGACTTTCATGTTGAACATAGAAATATTAGAGTTGCTGACTCAGCCCAGAGCCTGTTAATGCATTTGTTTTTTTTCCTTTACAAATATCATTAAGTGTGAAACATTTAGATTTATTTGTTTTCCCTAAGAGCTGGAAGGTCCAAGTCACTTGCCATTTTCGTGATTCCAAACAGGCTTTAGAAATTAATAAGAGGGAGGTTCAGGAAACTCATTTCACTTTTGGGATAAAGTTAAAGCCCCCTTTACCATCGCATTCTCCCAAATTTCTTTATTTTCCACAACACCTGACCTCTAGATTTGCCTAACATTTTGGATTTCCAAACACTTATTTTTTTGTGGTCTAAAGATAAATAGCATCTATTTATCTCTGGACTTTTGACCACATTACTGACATAAAGTCCTATCAATTTTCCACTGGTCCCTATAACTTGTCTACCTACACTTCATACCAGTTTAGCATTCAGTCAAATGTTGCATGGATAATGTAAAGGAGACAATCGTATGCATTTAGGATTATAAAAAAGATATTAAAAAGTGAAGGTTATTCAGAAATAATAGAACATTCTCTTCACAACCATATGTGATAATTAACACATTAGTTCAGTAGCTCTATAATTGCCTAAGTGGAGCAAATATATTTCATTTTTATAACTCCATAGAGATTTTAATGGCCATTTTATCTGTTAGGTTTCAATTTCTAGGAGGGAAATGTCTTTAATTTTCTCTACTATGTAACAAATGATATCTCAGTTTAGTTTGGTTGTTTGAGAAAGAAATATAATTTATCTCAACCTCCATGTTCACCATTTTAGTAAATGTTCAAAATTGAATGTATGTGTATATTAAAAAATGCCTTCACATTGTCATTGTGGATGTTTATTATTTGGGTTGGGTTGTGACTGAGAACAGAAGAGGAGAAATATCCCATTTACTCAGAAATGACCTCTGTGAGTTATTGAATCTGTAAGAATTTTTTCTAGCTAATCAGGCTTTCTCTGTGTCTTAGAGTCAAAATTGAATTGAGTTTTTGAAAGAGAGAGTTGAGCTAGCCAGAGTCAGAACCCATAGGCTTTATATCATTGATATTAATGACAGCATGCACAGATCAAAAATATGTATTTTTTAATTGTAGACTACTGAGGAAATTTTAAGGAAAATAATTTCTTTTTTATATTATAAATGATGTACTTTAAACTGAGAAAATTCTACATTATAAAATGATAGTTTGTTGTAGGAAAAAAAAAAAAAAAGAGTTGTGGATAGGGATCCAAAGTCCTGTTTTCATACACTTTCCTGCTACAGATAAGAAAATCTATATTCACAGAAACCAAGCAAAAGTCCTAAGAACATAAAAGAAGATGATTACAAAATGATTACTAAAACAGAGGTTTCTGAGTTCAAGTCAGTTACTTATCTAACATGGCCTGCGATGTGTTTGGTTAAATCTTT
The DNA here is from genome assembly GCF_032452875.1 of Bos javanicus. NCBI lineage: Eukaryota > Metazoa > Chordata > Mammalia > Artiodactyla > Bovidae > Bos > Bos javanicus. The sequence continues at coordinate 31,075,479 of NC_083885.1, read as the reverse complement.
CCAAAACATTAGTTTGTTTAATGGAGCAAAAATGAATCAATTGTTAGACCAAGGGAGCCACTCAAATTGGAAAGATTCATATGATGTTATGAGATTATAAATTCCAAGTCTAAGTGGGGTAAATGAGGAAACTGTAGACGATAGATGTAATTCAGTCATAGTCACTCAGGAAGATAATGACTGATGTAGAGATAGAAAGAAACAGGTTCAGCTTCTGACCTATTACCCTTCATAAGAAGCTTGATGGTAACCCTTCTAGGAGAAAGAGCAAACAATATTATGTTTTTAAATAGACAAATTTTTTTTAGGAATGTGTCACAATTTTATTTTCACCTGATCATCTGCTTTTCTATATATGGCAAAACCAATACAATATCGTAAAGTTAAAAAATAAAATATAATAAAAAAAAAATTTTTTAACTGTGGTAAAAGTTACATAATATAAAACATACTATTTTTACCATATTTAACTGCACAGTTCAGTGGCATTAACTACATTCAGTTTGTTGTACAACTTTCACCATCATCCATCTTCTGAATTTTGATCCACAGAATTCATAATTGTCTGTAATCTGATCTAAGTTTTGCTTTGTTTGTGCTTATTTTGATTTTCTTTGTCCCTACCATTAACTTGGATTATGCTTATTTAAAATTCACATTAAATTATGAGACAAACAACAGAAAGGGGTAAGATGAATAATATTTAGTAAGTACTTTCCATATATAGGAATTATGCTAGCTATTTTTATTTATCTTTTCTATCAACTCTTCATAGTAACACTGAATTTAGTTGTATTATCTCAATTAATAAGAACAATTATTGAGGCTATGACTTAAATAGGCCACATTCAGAGCAGTTGAAATTCAAAAAAAAAAAAAAGAAAGAAAGAAAGAAAAATGTGGTCCGCTGATTGGAAAGTGATATTATAAAAAGTAAAGGTCTTTATTTACATTTTTAAGCATTTGGGAAATCTCCCTTTATGCATTTCTCCTGGAGACACCTTAATAATGCACTGTGATTCTATTTAAAGTTCAGAATAAGTTTTGAATATTTCTTAGATTGTTAAATTGTGACCTGCAAGAAATATTAAAATAATCATTTTCAAATAAAATTTCACAAGCAATGCATTTAGCCAAGAAAAAAACTATAAATATTTAAACTTGAAAGATGTCTTGTTACTGATAAAGAAATAGTCTGAGGTTTTATCTACTCTATAGTTCAAGTGCACTTAAGCAGATGTTGTATAAGCCAGTTAAAGACATAATCACCCTAATCATTTCATTTTTTCAGGAAACCTCCAGATGCTTGGCTGTAACCATACTCTTGTTCTCAAAAGATGTATGTGTCTTATTTCTGTAGAAATACAGACAATAAATTAAGTGATTTTTGATACTATATTAAATGTAGTAACTGTATGTGTTGATTGTCTTGACAAAGGAATTTTAATAAATTCATTCAGGCTTTCTAAAAATTTTATGAATGTCTGGCTCCACTCTGTGATAAGTTGTAGTGATAGAAGGATGAACGAAAGTTGAACAGATCCTTCAGGGAGGTTGAAAACTACTGAGGTAGACACACTTTGAAGAGATATATAATACATTGAAATAAGAGATAAATAAAAATAGAGGACCGGAAGAGGAAACAATGTTTGTAATTGAGTGATCACAGCAGTGCATTTTAACATTTACTGAGTTGGTACCATATGCCAGAAATTTAAATGCTTTCTATGTCTTAACTAATTTATTCCAAACTGAATTCCTGTGGTAGATACTTTACCTAAATAATCATTTTAAACCCACAAATACTTACCACACTTGCATAATTCACCTTATTTGAAGGCTGAAAAGTTTAGAGGGATTTAGTTGTCTTGAAGTCACACAGTAGATCACAAAGTCAAACTAGGTAATTTGAAGAAAGTTTAATAAAGCAGGTATCTATAAAGTATGGGTAAATTTAGAAGAACAAAGGAAAGTGCTGTACTACTGGATTATCTAGAGAAGGGAGTGTGCAGTTTTATTGCCCATTTGTAAGTAAGGTCAGGGGAGGAAGGAGTTAAAGAAACCTGGAGAGGTAGCAGGATAAAGAGATCTATATGATAAGAGCTGTTGCTTTTGGTAGAGGGTCACTGCCAAGCCACAGCACCCAGGAGGAAAGGAGCCAGGAGAATAAATATCCTAACCTCTCTCTTCTCTGGTCTGAGATCTACTGTTGGTGCCTCCACTGGCTAAAACCACCTGCAAGTCCAACGCCAAGGGATAATTATCTAGTCTTAAGAAGGGTAGAAATTGGTTGGGAGTAAATATGAGGCACGGTAATTGGTTCATAACCAGCAGAACAGAGAACAGCACACACCCAGAGGAAAGAAAGTTGTTCTATTGACTGAGGGTGTACCTAAGCTGCAAGAGATGGGGCTGATGAAAAACTCTGTCCTTAATCACTTTGACACTCCTCCATAACATCTTTTGTTGTTGTTGTTTAACTTTTATTGGAGTATAATTGCTTTACAATATTTTGTTAGTTTCTACAGTACAGCAAAGTGAATCAGCTATACATACACAAATATTCCCCTCTTCTTTGGATGTCTTTCCCATTTGGGTCACCACAGAACACTGAGTAGAGTTCCTTACTAAACAGTAGGTTCTCATTAGTTATCTATTTTATACATAGCATCAATAGTATATATATATATATATATATATATGTATATGTATATATATATATATATATATCAGATCAGAGATCGGTTGCTCAGTCGTGTCCAACTCTTTGTGACCCCATGAATCGCAGCACGCCAGGCCTCCCTGTCTATCACCAACTCCCAGAGTTCATTGAGACTCACGTCCATTGAGTCAGTGATTCCATCCAGCCATCTCATCCTCTGTCATCCCCTTCTGCTCTTGCCCCAAATCCCTCTAAGCATCAGAGTCTTTACCAATGAGTTAACTCATCGCATGATGTGGCCAAAGTACTGGAATTTCAGCTTTAGCAACATTCCTTCCAAAGAAATCCCAGGGCTGATCTCCTTCAGAATGGATTGGTTGGATCTCCTTGCAGTCCAAGGGACTCTCAAGAGTCTTCTCCAACATCACAGTTCAAAAGCATCAATTCTTCGGCACACAGCCTTCTTCACAGTCCAACTCTAACATCCATACATGACCACAGGAAAAGCCATAGCCTTGACTAGATGAACCTTTGTTGGCAAAGTAATGTCTCTGCTTTTGAATATGCTATCTAGGTTGGTCATAACTTTCCTTCCAAGGAGGAAGCGTCTTTTAATTTTATGGCTGCACTCACCATCTGCAGTGATTTTGGAGCCCAGAAAAATAAAGTCTGACACTGTTTCCACTGTTTCCCCATCTATTTCCCATGAAGTGACGGGACTGGATGCCATGATCTTTGTTTTCTGAATACTGAGCTTTAAGCCACCTTTTTCACTCTCCTCTTTCACTTTCATCAAGAGGCTTTTGAGTTCCTCTTCACTTTCTGCCATAAGGGTGGTGTCATCTGCATATCTGAGGTTATTGATATTTCTCCCGGCAATCTTGATTCCAGCTTGTGCTTCTTCCAGTCCAGCGTTTCTCATGATATACTCTGCATATAAGTTAAATAAACAGGGTGACAAAATACAGCCTTGACGAGCTCCTTTTCCTATTTGGAACCAGTCTGTTGTTCCATGTCCAGTTCTAACTGTTGCTTCCTGACCTGCATACAAATTTCTCAAGAGACAGATCAGGTGGTCTGGTATTCCCATCTCTTTCAGAATTTTCCACAGTTTATTGTGATCCACACAGTCAAAGGCTTTGGCATAGTCAATAAAACAGAAATAGATGCTTTTCTGGAACTCTCTTGCTTTTTCCATGATCCAGTGCATGTTGGCAAGTTGATCTCTGGTTCCTCTGCCTTTTCTAAAACCAGCTTGAACATCAGGAAGTTCATGGTTCACATATTGCTGAAGCCTGGCTTGGAGAATTTTGAGCATTACTTTACTAGTGTGTGAGATGAGTGCAATTGTGCGGTAGTTTGAGCATTCTTTGGCATTGCCTTTCTTTGGGATTGTAATGAAAACTGACCTTTTCCAGTCCTGTGGCCACTGCTGAGTTTTCCAAATTTGCTTGCATACTGAGTGCAGCACTTTCACAGCATCATCTTTCAGGATTTGGAATAGCTCAACTGGAATTCCATCACCTCCACTAGCTTTGTTCGTAGTGATGCTTTCTAAGGCCCACTTGACTTCACATTCCAGGATGTCTGGCTCTAGATCAGTGATCACACCATCATGATTATCTGGGTCATGAAGATCTTTTTTGTACAGTTCTTCTGTGTATTCTTGCCATCTCTTCTTAATATCTTCTTTATATATATATATATATCATATATATATTTATATATATATAAATCCCAACCTCCCAATTAACCCTACCTCCTCTTTCTCCCTGCATAGCATCTTTATACTCATCCTATATCTTTAGCAAAAATTAAAAAAAAATTTTCCCAAAGTTATGTATATGAAAGCTGTGTGGGACAAATGTGCTGGAATATGAGGAAAGAAAGTTGACTTAGGGGAATATCGGGAAAATTTTAGATAGCCAGTGGCATTCACATCACGAATTGAATAACCACCATGAATCAGGCATTGCTCTAGGCACTAAGGGGAACAAAATGCTGTTTTCTTTCTTCAAAAAGCTGTGAGTAAAGATAAAAAGGACAAGTAAATCAATGATTGCAGTATATATAAAACACACACATATATATAAAACACACATACACACATGATGAAGAAGAGAAGGACTTGATATTTTGCCAATATCGTTCCATGTTATCCTCAACACTATCCTATAAAGGTATTGTTTTTTTTAATTTTTTGACATTTTACAAATGAGTTAAATAAGATTTAGCAGTTAAGTAACTTCCCTAAAATCTGAAAGCAATTAAATGTTATAATCATATCTGGATCCAAAGTCCATGTTCAAATTTCTGTTATAAAAATACTTCCTTTTGTGTCAGACAACAAAGATATTTTGGCAGTGCCCAGAAAGTGGGAGTAAACTATGGTTGTGGATAGAGACAACATCATGGATTTTAAATGGGTCATAATATTTTCCTGGTGATGTAGTTGACTGTGTTCCAATCCTGTGGTCAGTTACTGATATTTTCTGAAAAATAAGCAAGGCATAATATCCAGTCTAATTCTGGCTTCACTAAAGATATATGCACATGTGCTGTATCCTGCTCATACGTTTTCATAGCCCACTGCCTTTCTGCTGTGCTCAGTCCTCATATTAGAAGTTATTTATGTTCCTGGCACATCATATATTATCCACTATGACTATATGAATGTGCATAACCATCTTTTGGCTCTCTATGTTCATCTTTCATCTACTACCCTCCATTTCTCCTAAACACACACACACACACACACACACACACACACACACAACTAGGGAATGTAACACTTAAGGATAATTTTCTGCCATCAAATATGAATGAGTATGCCATAATTAAGTATTATGGAAAGTATTAAACCCACATTATGAAACTGAGTAAATAAAGCTGGAAAATTGTCAGTCTTTGGTTTGCCTCTCTGTTCAATCATAAGATTGTATTCATGTTCTTTAGTCTTTGAAACTTTTAAAAATATAACCATAGGAAACTGCCATCATGTGGTTAAGAATGACTCACATTTCCCTTAATGCCACTTGACTTTTGTTTTAATATTACAAAGTATAAGTAATGGCAATAGAAAGAGATGCAGTAGAAAAATACTAGACATTGGAGGAAATAAAGCAAATTTTATTTAACACCTACTATATGCCTGACAATATTGTTGTAAAAAAATTATAGATTGGAAATGATTTGGAATAAAAGAAACCTCTCATTTTTTTCTTAATTAATCCAGTTCCTTTTTCACCATGCCAAATGGATAAGCCCTCAGAAAACAATGGATGATTTCAAAAAGAATATCAAGTTTTTTTCCTAGAATGTGCATCTCCCTATAATGGAGAATTTCTTATCACATCTCCTAGTATTGCTCATATCTTCACATCTGAGAATTCCCCAAACTCATAGTACTTTGCTTTTTGTCCCTATTTTCTACTGTCTATTTTTAAAATATTGTGTGAGTTTCTTCACCAAATATTACGGGTATTTTTTAGAAATATTGCCATTTGATGTCAAGCCCAGCACTGTACTGGTTGGATTTTTCCCCAATTCGTTTGGATTCTTGAGTGTGAGCTTTATTCTTTATTAAAATTTGAACTCTATGCTTCTGATTTAATCCCCTGATAATAGGGAATTAAAAAGACCTGTATCATGCCACAGTGTTGGTGATTAATCCCATCTGTTTTTAACACCAAGTTCCACATAGAATATCATCTTGGTGATTTCAGTTATGCTTGTTTAACTTGTTACTATTAATTAAAATTTTACTAATGATGAGTTATTGACATCTGAATTCAATGAAACAGCATAATACAGATGGAAGTGTGGATAAACACAATCATAGTAAGCTTTGTAGAATAGTGTGATTAGAAAAAATAGAAAACAAGAAAGAAAAATATTAATTGAGAAACACTCATTGCTCTGCTGCCATTTCTGAGTTATTATATATGTGCATGTGTGCTCAGTCACGTCTGACTCTTTGTAACCTCATAGACTGTAGCCTGCCAGGCTCCTCTGTCCATGGGATTTCTCAGGCAAGAATACTGGAATGGGTTGCCCTTTTCTACACCAGGGGACCTTCCTGACCCAGGGATAGAACTCACGTCTCCTGTGTCTCCTGCATTGGCAGCCGGATACTTTACCACTAAGCCACCTGGGAAGTTGTTATTGAATAGAGATGGCAAAACCTGATACAAGTGTTAGAATTTAATTCAAATTCTAAATGAGTGAATTAATGACTTTTCTAATTAATAGTTCCCTTTCTATAGACACTTGAGTTTTGAAGATGAGAAGGAAAATAGATTTCCTTGGGAAGGGTTGGGATTCTGCAGTAAATTATATTACTATAATGTATAAAAAATATAAAACACACTATTATAAAATTAATTATAATGGGAATAAAAATAAACAACTAAGCCTGTGTTACAAACACATATTTATTGTGAGGTCCCCATAATAGCTAGTTCTTCATTCTCCACTTCACTTTACCTACAATTCTACTGGAGATCCAAAATAATTGCAACTCATGGGTCATGCCCTCAAATACTTATTTTTCACTTGGAGGTCAAGGCTTAAATAAACCCAAGTGAATTAACAATAATATGAATAGCATTAAATGTCATAGAGTTCAAAGGAGCAAGATCATTGGAAAGTGACATGGCTATAGAAATATTCCTGGGGGATTAGTGTTCTAAGGATGTGCAGAGTTTAGTAACATCTGTAACAGTGACAACAGATATGCATTGAGCATTACTTTGTGCTAGAAAATATTTATTATACAAATGTTATAGATTAGGATATTGAGTCATAGAAAAATAAAATAACTGGCTCACAAGAATGAGAGGAGAGTTATTTATTTGGGAAAAACAATGAAGGAAATAGTGTGCAGGTGATGCTCTTGCTGCTGCTGCTAAGTCGCTTCAGTCGTGTCCGACTCTGTGTGACCCCATAGATGGCAGCCCACCAGGCTCCTCCATTCCTGGGATTCTCCAGGCAAGAACACTGGAGTTGGTTGTCATTTCCTTCTCCAATGCATGAAAGTAAAGAGTGAAAGTGAAGTCGCTCAGTCGTGTCTGACTCTTCACGACCCCATGGACTGCAGCCTACCAGGCTCCTCCATCCATGGGATTTCCCAGGCAAGAGTACTGGAGTGGGGTGCCATTGCCTTCTCCAGGTGATGCTCTTAGTTTGTGTCATTTTTCCACAGTTACTCTCCACCATTTAGAGTAAGGACCAGATGTTGGGAGTCATGGAATCTAAGTTCAGAAATGCACTGATGAGGACTTTGATAGATAGGTGAGTGATTAAAACTTTATCTGGAATCAATACTTTAGGATAATTAATACAACCATGAGTTGAAAAAGTTTGAGTGGTCAGCGACTAATTCATTAGAAAGCTGATTCTGCTAAATATCTGATTTTAAATTGTGGCATTGAGGGCTGAGAGGAAATCATGATCATGGCATCAGGAAGACTTGGAAGAAATATACTCATTGAAAATGCAAACAGAGGGGAAAAAAAAAAAAAAATATATATATATATATATATATATATATATATATATATGGTAATGACTTTGAGACCAGAGCGAGGAGAAGAACATTGGCTGAACATCCATTATGAGACAACAGTTGTAATTATTAATTAAGCCATAACTTCTCTAACCTTCTCACACAGTCTCCAAGAAAACGATTAGTGTCATTAATGAATAAATCAAAATGACTATAGCTCAAGAATACGCTGCACAAGTTTATACATCTCAAACGTGGGAGAGCTGGGTTTTCTGAAGCCCAATCCTCTAAAGATCTTTCTAATTCCCCAGACATCCCTCCTGAGGCACTGCAAGGTACTCAGTTAATTAAGATCTTAAGAATGTGCCCCAAAATCCAGAATGAGTGAGACTGTAAAATTGGGTTTTTGAAGTGCTCTCAGATAACCAGAATTCTCTATAATTTACATATCATCACATCAGCTTTAATTACAGTATATCATGGTATCATTGATTGAGTAATCTCCATTTTATATATATGTATATATATATATATATATATATATATTTTACCCCAGCCCATCTTGTTTTTACTTCTATAATACTGTTTGAATAGTTTCTGAAAGCATTCTACATAGGAAGTTATGGCTAAAACATTCATCTTAACATTTCTTCTCCTTGTGGAAATGCAGACTCTCTCTTGTACAGCAAACTAATTAAAGTCCCCTCCCCACACAATATACAAATGGCACATAAATATTTAACGGCCTGGTTTAGCATTTTTATTAGATTCTATGATACATCAAACTATACACTGTTTAAAAGCTGAATCTAAATGATATAGTGCTTTCAAAAACCCCATCACACATGATGCATTTTACCAATAAAATTTAAAGAAAACATTTAAGCTGTACTGACAATAAACTATTATTCTTTACTTATTCTTTGACTTGAACTTGAGCATTCACCAATAATTCATTATGCTTTTATTAGGAGTAAGTAGTACTGGATGAGCCAGATAGGATATAAAATTACCCACGGATTATCCTATATAATGGGACCAGTCCTGCCTTTTAAGAATCCCCTGTAGAGAAGCCTAGGGAAGGTTCAATAGTTTTGAGATTACCTCTTTCAATAGGTTCATCTCCTAATTTCAATTTTACCTATTTTCCTTCCGATTGTCCTTTCTTTTAGTCTCCAGATGTTCCTACATCTAATCTTGAGCCTTGAGGTGTCAAGTTTTTCAGGCTTGCTTTCTGGATTTCCAACTATCCTCTGCTGTTGCAGACTGCTACAAGGCCAACAATTTCTCTGCAAGGTCTCTCCACCACTATAAGCACCTAGTGTGCATCACCGTTTGGGGCTCACCATACTACTGGTTCTATTCTATCATACAAGCCATATTTAGGAACATTCGTTCTATGAGGTGTCTTCAAATTACCCATATGGCTGAAACCTTTAGTGTTTTATGTATGGCCTGACTTACAATTTGTGTGAAATGTTAACAGTGAGGTTGAACCAAAATAAATGAAAAAGTAAATTTCACCATTAGCCTTTCTTATAGCTCAACATGAGATCTGATCTGCAAATCTACACAGCTGAGTTGTTAACCAGTTCTGAAAATGGTTAATAATTCTAATATTTTGTCCAATTTAAGGAATTAATATTCTAAAGATTATTTGCTGTTAAGAATTTTGACAGTATGAAATACGCTGATAATAGGTGGAGAAAAACTAATAAAGGGTAGAAAGTACAATTAGTGAACCCTGGAGTAAAGCTTTCCAAGAGAAGGAAAAAATAAATACCTAAGTCTAATATTCACTATTCAAACTTCACTGTTTTATCTTTGCATTCCCAATTAAAAAATGTCAAAATAGAGGCCTGAGAGAGGTTTCTTTGAGATGTAGTTTCAGTCCCTGTGTTGGAAAAATCCCCTGGGGAAGGAAATGGTAACCCACTCCAATATTCTTGCCTGGAAAATCCCATGCACAGAGGAGCCTGGCTGGCTGCAGCCCCTGGGCTTGCAAAGAGTGGGACATGACTGAGTGCCCATGTATGCAGGTAGATACTGTAAGTGTTACATAAGGACAAGTTATTGGATCTTTGAGAATCTAAAGCTGAGAGCATCAGTGGAATTCAAGGAGATTGATTTTGTGATGTTATGAGAATGATGGTTGTTGTTGTTTTTATTTAGAAGAATCTCTAGAAATATAATAATCACTTCAAAGAGTCCCTGTGTTGCTGATCCATTAAAGTATTCATGGTGAGGATACTGGAGAATGGACAAAGCAGAGAATGGATAAGCAATTATAAAGCAATTTATCAAACCCAAGAAGCTGTGATTTTCATTTTATGAATTGTTTGTTACACTAACCTAGAGTTTTTCCCAAATATACTGAAGTAGTTGAGGGTCCCAAATGTAGTCTATTATTTCATGTTTCCTTACCTTTGTTAATTTTGAGCATTATGTTACTAGCGTGTGAGATGAGTGCAATTGTGTGGTAGTTTGAGCATTTTTTGGCATTGCCTTTCTTTGGGATTGGAATGAAAACCGACTTTTTCCAGTCCTATGGCCACTGCTGTGTTTTCCAAATTTGCTGTCATATTGAGTGCAACACTTTCACAGGATCATCTTTTAATGATCTGAAATAGCTCAACTGGAATTCCATCACCTCCACTAGCTTTGTTCGTACTGATGCTTCCTAAGGCCCACTTGACTTCACATTCCAGGATGTCTGGCTCTAGGTCAGTGATCACACCATCGTGATTACCTGGGTCGTGAAGATCTTTTTGTATAGTTCTTCTGTGTATTCCTGCCACCTCTTCTTAATATGTTCTGCTTCTGTTAGGCCCATACCATTTCTGTCCTTTATTGACACATTTTTGCATGAAATGTTCCCTTGGTATCTCTAATTTTCTTGAAGACATCTCTAGTCTTTCCCATTCTATTGTTTCTGTCTATTTCTTTGCATTGTTCACTTAGGAAGGCTTTCTTATCTCTCCTTACTATTCTTTCAGTAATGCTCAAAATTCTCCAAGCCAGGCTTCAGCAATATATGAAACTTGAACTTCCAGACGTTCAAACTGGTTTCAGAAAAGGCAGAGGAGTCAGAGATCAAATTGCCAACATCCATTGGATCATGGAAAAAGCATGAGAGTACCAGAAAAACATCTATTTCTGCTTTATTGACTATGCTAAACCTTTGACTGTGTGGATCACAATAAACTGTGGAAAATTCTGAAAGAGATGGGAATACCAGACCACCTGACCTGCCTCTTGAGAAACCTATATGCAGGTCAGGAAGCAACATTTACAACTGGATGTAGAACAACAGATTAGTTCCAAATAGGAAAAGGAGTACATCAAGGCTGTATATTGTCATTCTTCTTATTTAACTTATATGCAGAGTACATCAGCGAAGGGTTGGGCTGGATGAAGCAAAAACTGTAGTAAAGATTGCCAGGGGAAATATCAAGAACCTCAGATACGCAGATGATAGCACCCTTATGGCAGAAAGTGAAGAGGAACTAAAGAGCCTCTTGATGAAAGTGAAGGAGGAGAGTGAAAAATTTGGCTTAAAACTCAACATTCAGAAAACTAAGATCATGGCATCTGGTCCCATCACTTCATAGCAAATAGATGGAGAAACAGTGGAAGCAGTGGCTGACTTTATTTTTGGGGCTCCAAAATCACTGCAGATGGTGACTGCAGCCATGAAATTAAAAGACGCTTACCCCTGGAAGGAAAGTTATGACCAACCTAGACAACACATTAAGAAGCAGAGACATTACTTTGCCAACAAAGGTCCATCTAGTTAAGGCTATGGTTTTCCAGTAGTCATGTATAGATGTGAGAGTTGGACTATAAACAAAGCTGAGCACCAAACAATTGATGCTTTTGAACTGTGGTGTTGGAGAAGACTCTTGAGAGTCCCTTGGACTGTACGGAGATCCAACGAGTCCATCCTAAAGGAAATGAGTCTGAATATTAATTGGAAGGACTGACGTTGAAGCTGAAACTCCAATACTTTGGCCACTTGATGGGAAAAACTGACTCACTTGAACAGACCCTGATGCTGGGAAAGATGGAAGGAGGGAGGAAAAGGGGACAACAGAGGATGAGATGGTTGCATGGCATCACCGACTCAATGGGCATGAATTTGAGTATACTCTGGGAATTGGGGATGGACAGGGAGGCCTGGCATGCTGCAGTCCATGGCGTTGCAAAGAGTCGGACACAACTGAGTGACTGAACTGAACTGAGCTACCTTTAATGATATTCCTTTCACCTGTGATGTTTGACTCTTCTTTCTTAATTTCTCTTTCTTCAGTGAAGATTTATGTTAGTGGTGAGTATATTAGCATTGTTTACTTATAAAGTTTTTGGGAACATATCTCATAGCTTGTAGCATAGTTGTTGATCAATAATCATCTGCTTTTGACATTTTAATTGCTCTATCTTTACATAAAATCTTTCTTAACCTCACCTTTCTCATATCTAGCTCAAACTTAAATACTATTTGCCACATTGCTGTTTTTTTTCTTTCTTCTACTTTTGTTGTGTTTCTATTCTTATTTTTTACTGGATATTTCTTAGTAATAATAGAAAATCACAGATTAGCGAATTTGGAGTATATATATAAGAGCAAATGAAAATATGCATCGTTTTAATTTTACAGAATATAATTTTTGTAGAGCCAGATTTATTTGTTATTATACTGGTATAATTATGGTATTAAACCATCATTAACCTTTTTTTCCATTCCCATTAATTATCAGTTTTAAACATAGTATGCCAATCCCAATCTCCCAATCCATCCCATCCCACCCTTTCCCCTTGGTATCCATGTTTGTTCTCTGCATCTGTATTTCTAATTTGCAAATAAAATCATCTATACCATTTTTTTTAGATTTCATATATGTGCATTAATATAAGGTATTTGTTTTTCTCTTTCTGATTTACTTCACTCTGTATGACAGTCTTTAGGACCATCCATGTCTCTATAAATGGCACAACATTGTTCTTTTTATGGCTGAGTAATGTTAATATTCCATTGTATATGTGCCACATCTTTATCCATTCCTCTGCTGACAGACATTTAAGTTGCTTCCATATCCCAGCTATTGTAAACAGTACCGCAATGAACATTGGAGTGCATGCATATTTTTGAATTATGGCTTTCTCTGGATATATGCCTAAGTGTAGGATTTCTGGGTCATGTGGTAGACTTACTCCTAGTTGTTTGTGTGTGTGTGTGTTTACAGAATCTCCATACTGTTCTACATAGAGGCTGTACCAGTTTACATTCTGACCTACACTGTAAGAGTTTCCTTTACTTCACATTCTCTCTCTACATACATTCTTGTGTGCAAGAATTTTTGATGATGACCATTCTGACAGTGTGAGACGATACTTCATTGTAACTGTGGTTTGCATTTCTCTAATGATTAGTGATGTTGAGCATCTTTTCATGTGTTTGTTGGCCATCCGTATGTCTTCTTTGGAGAAATTTCTATTTATGTCTTCTGCCCATTTTTTTTTTTAATTGAAACCATCACAAACTTTTATGCCTGGATATAGGTCTACTAGTGAACACCTCTTGAGGGTACTATCTGCATCTACAGTTAACCCAAATGAAAGTTTGAGGTGAGCAATGTCACCCCTAACAATGTGCAGTAATGTAGTATTGCCTGAGATACATTCTAGAAATGGGGTAGTTACCAAAGTCAATTTCATAGAGGGACATTAAGACTCAGCAAGTTTATAAAACTGGAACTATTTGACACAGCTATTTAGTTGGATGAAATCTGGTCTTTTTTGTTCAGTGCAGATCCAGACTCTGTTTCATGATGAGAAGATAGTGAATACAAAATGCACCACTCTGCTGCCAGTACCCTAATTTGCAGTCATGGCTCACTTTACCTACATAATTGAAATATTGTCCACATATATGTAACTTTTCCATTGTAGATATTAAGGCTAGAAAGCCAAGAGCTCCTTTATCTTTGGCATGCTATTCCATCACACATAACACTAAGCCAAAGAAAGGAAAGAAAAAGAGATTAAAATTCCATTTCCTAGTTTGCTTGATTTATTTTTGCTGCCTATCTCTATGTCTTTGTTTCTTTTGTTATCCTAAGGTGGGGTTCTTTTATCACTTTGAGACATAAGATTGAAGAAAGTAATAAAAGCATTGTACATGGAAATTTATAAATGAATGGCTTATATAATTTCATGGGAATAATAGTTCCCTCAAAAACCATGAACCCATGATCCAAGATTAAGTATTCTCACTCTGTGAATTTTATATTCTGGCTGAGGATGTTGTGTGGATATCATGCAGCAATCTATCACAAATGGTCATTGCCCATATGCTGAATATGGGATTCCCATGGTTTTTTATTAGTTCAACTCATGCTGTCTATATATGTAACACATTTGGTTTCACATTGGTATAAATATGGCATTAGATGATCATAAACTTGTACGCCTGGACATGGGTCTGCCTGGTGCATAACTCCTGGTGGTCTTATTTACATGTAGTACAGTGTATATAAACTCAAGTTTCAGGAACACAACGTAACTCCTAAAGTTGTATAATAATGCAACAATAGAGGAAGTACAGTTAATCCAGGAAAATTCACCCCATGGTAGATTTGTCTGGATGTCAAAGAATAAACACTTCTATGCTGAACTGGAGTCTAACAAAGTTTGTACTATTGATTGTCAAGAGGAAATGGTTATTATACTCATTCCAAAAAATGTTAAATAGGGTGATGCAAAATACAAACATGATATCTATATAGTTAAACCCTTTGGATAATTTTAAAGTTTACAGCTTATGCTCTGAGACTAAGTACTTAGTTCTATATCACATTCAACTTCCAATGAGGTTTACTTATAGGAAGAATTCCTTTGAAACTTGAGAATAGAGAATAGGATTTTTAAAAATTGTAACAACTAACTAACACTTACATTCTTTTACAAACACCATAAACATAAACATAAGAAAGAGAATGCTAAAATATGTCAATTATATGTAATTCATCAAGATTACAACAAATACCATTGTGTTGGAAATAAGTTAATCAGTTCAGTTCAGTCGCTTGGTCTTGTCAAATTCTTTGCGACTCCATGGACTGTACCACCCCAGGCTTCCCTGTCCACCCCCATCTCCCGGACCTTGCTCAAACTCATGTCCATTGAGTTGGTGATGCTATCCAACCATCTCATCCTCTGTTGTCCCCTTCTCCTCCCTCCTTCAATCCTTCCCAGCCTCAGGGTCTTTTCAAATGAGTCAGTTCTTCACATCAGGTGGCCAAAATATTGGAACTTCACATTCAGCATCAGGCCTTCTAATGAATATTCAGGACTGATTTCCTTTAGGATTGACTGGTTGGATCTCCTTGCAGTCCAAGAGACTCTCAAGAGTCTTCTCCAACACCACACTTCAAAAGCATTAGCCTTCAGTGCTCAGCTTTCTTTATGGTTCAACTCTCACATCCATATGTGATTACTGGAAAAACCATAGCTTTGACTAGACGACATTTGTCAGCAAAGTAATGCCTCTGCTTTTTAATATGCTGTCTAGGTTGGTCATTAGAATTGATGCTGTTGAACTGTGGTGTTGGAGAAGACTCTTGAGAGTCCCTTGGACTGCAAGGAGATCCAAGCAGTCCATTCTGAAGGAGATCAGCCCTGGGATTTCTTTGGAGGGAATGATGCTAAAGCTGAAACTCCAGTACTTTGGCCACCTCATGCGAAGAGTGGACTCACTGGAAAAGACTCTGGTGCTGGGAGGGATTGGGGGCAGGAGGAGAAGGGGACAACAGAGGATGAGATGGCTGGATGGCATCACTGACTCGATGGATGTGAGTCTGAGTGAACTCCAGGAGTTGGTGATGGACAGGGAGGCCTGGCGTGCTGCAATTCATGCGGTCGCGAAGAGTCAGACATGACTGAGCGACTGAACTGAAGTGAACTGAGGTTGGTCATTAGCTTTTCTTCCAAGGATCAAGTGTCTTTTAATTTCATGACTGCTATTACCATTTGCAATGACTTTGGAGCCCCCCACAAAAGTTGGTCATTGTTTCCCCATCTATTTGCTATGGAATGATGACCTGATGTCATGATCCTAGTTTTCTGAATGTTGAGCTTTAAGCCAGCTTTTTCACTCTCTTCTTTCATTTTGATCAAGAGGTTCTTTAGTTCCTCTTTGCTTTCTGCCATTAGGGTGGTGTCATCTGCATATCTGAGGTTATTAATATTTCTCCCTGCAATCTTGATTTCAGCTGGTGCTTCATCCAGCCTGGTATTTTGCATGATGTACTGCGTGTAAGTAAAATAAGCATTATGACAATATACAGCATTGACTTACTCCTTTCCCAATTTGGAACCAGTCTGTTGTTCCATGGCCAGTTCTAGCTGTTGCTTCTTGACCTGCATACAGATTTCTCAGGACAGGTAAGATGGTCTGGTATTCCCATCTCTTGAAGAACTGTCCACAGTTTGTTGTGATCCACACAGTCAAAGGATTTGGCATAGGCAATAATGCAGAAGTAAATATTTTTCTGGAGCTCTCCTGCTTTTTCTATATTCCAATGGATGTGAGCAATTTGATCTCTGGTTCCTTTGCCTTTTCTAAACCCAGCTTGACTATCTGGAAGTTCACGGTTCATGTACTGTTGAAGCCTGGCTTGGAGAATTTTGAGCATTACTTTGCTAGCATATGAGATGAGTACAATTGTGCAGTAGTTTGAGCATAATTTACATTGCTTTTATTTGAAATTGGAATGAAAACTGACCTTTTCCAGTCCTGTGGCCACTGCCGAGTCTTCCAAATTTGCTGGCATATTGAGTGCAGCACAACATCATCTTTCAGGATTTTAAATAGCTCAACAGGAATTTCACCACCTCCACTAGCTTTGGTTGTAGTGATGTTATCTACGGCCCATGAGACTTCTCAATCCAGGATGTCTGGCTCTAGGTGAGTGATCTTACCATCATGGATATCTGGGTATGAAGATCTTTTTTGTGCAGTTTTTCTTGTATTCTTGCCACCTCTTCTTAATATCTTCTGCTTCTGTTAGGTCCATACCGTTTCTGTCCTGTTTTGTGCCCATCTTTGCATGAAATGTTCCCTGGAATCTCTAATTTTTCTTGAAGAGATCTCTAGTCTTTCCCATTCTATTGTTTCCCTCTATTTCTTTACATTGTTCACTTAGGAAGGCTTTCTTTTCTCTCCTTGCTATTCTTTAGTGCTCTGCATTCAGAATGGTATATCTTTCCTTTTCTCCTTTGCCTTTAGCTTCTATTCTTTGCTCAGCTATTTGTAAGGCCTCCTCAGACAACCATTTTACCTTTTTGCATTTCTTTTTCTTGGGGATAGTCTTAATCACCGCCTCCTATACAATGTAACATTGGAGAAGGAAACGGCAGCCCACTCCAGTATTCTTGCCTGGAGAATCCCAGGGACAGAGGAGCCTAATGGGCTGCTGTCTATGGGGTCGCACAGAGTCAGACACGACTAAAGTGACTTAGCAGCAGCAGCAGCATACAATGTCACAAACCATATTTCTTCAGGCACTTTGTCTATCAGACCTAATCCCTTGAATCTATTTGTCACTTCCACTGTATAATCATAAGGGATTTGATTTAGGTCATACCTCCCAGTTGTGAATGTGACTGGTGATGGAAGCAAGGTCCGATCCTGTGAAGAGCAATATTGCGTAGGAACCTAGAATGTTCAGTCCATGAATCAAGGCAAATTGGAAGTAGTCAAATAGGAGATGGCAAGAGTGAACGCCGACATTTTAGGAATCAGCAAGCTAAAATGGACTGGAATGGGTGAATTTAGCTCAGATGACCATTGTATCTACTATTGTGGGCAAGAATCTGTTAGAAGAAATGGAGTAGCCATCATAGTCCACAAAAGAGACTGAAATGCAGTACTTGGATGCAATCTCATAAACGACAGAATGATCTCTGTTCTTTTCCAAGGCAAACCATTCAATATCATGGTATTCCAAGTCTATGCCCTGACCAGTAATGCTGAAGAAGGTCAAATTGAATGATTCTATGAAGACCTACAAGACCTTTTAGAACTAACACCCAAAAAAGATGTTCTTTTCATTATAGCAGACTGGAATACAAAATTAGGAAGTCAAGAAACACCTGGAGTAACAGACAAATTTGATCTTGAAGTACAGAATGAAGCAGGGAAAAGGTTAATAGAGTTTTGCCAAGAGAACATACTGGTCATAGCAAACACCCTCTTCCAACAACACAAGAGAAGACTCTACACATGGACAACACCAGATGGTCAACACCAAAATCAGATTGATTATATTCTTTGCAGCCAAAGATGGAGAAGCTCTATACAGTCAGCAAAAACAACACCAGGAACTGACTGTGGCTTAAATAATGAACTCCTTATTACAAAGTTCAAACTTAAATTGAAGAAAGTGGGGAAAACCACTAGACCATTCAAGTATGACCTAAATAAAATCCCTTATGATTATACAGTGGAAGTGAGAAATAGATTTAAGGGTTTAGATCTGATAGACAGAGTGCCTGATGAACCATGGATGGAGGTTCCTGACATTGTACAGGAGACAGGTTCTCAAGGCAAGAACACCGAAGTGGTTTACCATTCCCTTCTCCAGTGGACCACATTTTGTCAGAAGTCTCCACCATGACCCATCCATCTTGGTGGCTCTACAGGGCATGGCTCATAGTTTCATTGAGTTAGACAAGGCTGTGATCCATGTTATCTGTTGGTTTGTTTTCTGGGATTGTGGTTTTCATTCTGTCTGACCTCTGATAGATAAGGATAAGAACCTATGGAAGCTTCCTGACGGCAGGGACTAACTGTGGGGGAAACTGGGTCTTGCTCTGATGGGTGGGGCCATGCTTAGTAAATCTTTAATCCAATTTTCTGTTGATGGGCAGGGCTGTGTTCCCTCCCTGCTGTTTGGCCTGAGGCCAAAGTATGGTAGGGGTAATGAAGTTAATGGCAACTTCCTTCAAAAGGACTTTTGCAGACACTGCTGTATTCAGTGCCCTGACCCCTGAGCAGGACACTGTAGACACATGCCTCTGCTGGAGACTCCTGGGCACGCACACCCAAGTCTGGCTCAGTCTCTTGTGCGGACACTGCTCCTTTCTCCTGGGTCCCGGTGTGCACATGGTTTTGTTTGTGCCCTTCAAGAGTCTGTTTCCCCAGTCCTGTGGAAGTTCTTCAATAAAATTCCACTGGCCTCCAAAGTCAAAATCCCTGGGGGTTCTCAGTCCCTTTGTGAGATCACCAGGTCGCAAAGTCTTTTGTGGGTCCTAGAACTTTCTTAACAGTGTGAGACTTTCTTTGGTATAATTGTTCTGCAGCTTGTGGGTTGTCTGATTGATGGCTCTACAATGGGACTAATGGTGACCTCCTCCAAGAGGTCTTATGCCACACGTTGCATGACCCAGGTCTGCTGCAGCAAGAGCCCCTGTCCCTGCAGCAAGCCACTGATGACCTGTGCCTCTTCAGGAGACACTCAAACACTCAAAGGCAGGTCTGGCTCAGTCTCTGTGGGATCTCTGGGTCCTGGTGCACACAAGGGTTGTTTGAGCCCTCTGAGTGTCTCTGGCAGGTATGGGGTTTGATTCTGAACAAGATTTTGCCCCTATTACTGTCTTGTTGGGGCTTCTCTTTGCCCTTGCACTTGGTGGTTTGTTTGTTTTTTTTTTTGGGGGGGGGGCGTGGGATCCAACATTCAATCATTTGATGTAAGGTTATAATTTCAAACCTGAACAGTTTAACATGTGATTTAAGTTAAGTCTCCTAAAACTAAAATAAGAATGCCTACATATTTATTTTAAGAAGAAAAATTAAAAAAAAGTTTAAAGTGATATTTTCTTAAGCTCACAATGAATAATTTACTTGCTAAATCATGGCATATTGTCTCTAATTTATCAAGAAGCAAAAATTAAACCACTGACAAATGAGATTCATTCTGCCAAACAAGTTTTCATTAGAAATGTGATGTCATTACGAATTTTAAGCACCATCAAAAGAGCTTAAAGCACACAAGCTACTTTGGTGTTCAAAATAATTAGAACTATCACAAATCTTTAAGCATCCTGAAAATCAATGTTACTTCACAGATATGTAGTAATGAGAGGAGAACTTAAGTCAATGTTGATCCTTAAGAGTGAAAATCAATCATTTTCTTTCCTTAACTCTGAACATCCATATCCTCAGGATTTTGCAATTATTTTATCACTATCCAAAAAATAGAGAAAACCCTTTTTTTGTATATTATTGTAATCTGTCTACCAGACTACCTGACTTGCCTCTTGAGAAACCTATATGCAGGTCAGGAAGAAACAGTTAGAACTGGACATGGAATAACAGACTGGTTCCAAATAGGAAAAGGAGTATGTCAAGGCTGTATACTGTCACCCTGCTTATTTAACATCTATGCAGAGTACATCATGAGAAATGCTGGACTGGAAGAAGCAAAAGCTGGAATCAAGATTGCTGGGAGAAATATCAATAACCTCAGATATACAGATGATACCACCCTTATGGCAGAAAGTGAAGAGGAACTCAAAAGCCTCTTGATGAAAGTGAAAGAGGAGAGTGAAAAAGTTGGCTTAAAGCTTAACATTCAGAAAACGAAGATCATGGCATCTGGTCCCATCAATTTCATGGGAAATAGATGGGGAAACAGTGTCAGACTTTATTTTTCTGGGCTCCAAAATCACTGCAGATGGTGACTGCAGCCATGAAATTAAAAGACGCTTACTCCTTGGAAGGAAAGTTATGACCAACCTAGATAGCATATTCAAAAGCAGAGACATTACTTTGCCAACAAAGGTTCGTCTAGTCAAGGCTATGGTTTTTCCTGTGGTCATGTATGGATGTGAGAGTTGGACTGTGAAGAAGGCTGAGCGCCAAAGAATTGATGCTTTTGAACTGTGGTGTTGGAGAAGACTCTTGAGAGTCCCTTGGACTGCAAGGAGATCCAACCAGTCCATTCTGAAGGAGATCAGCCCTGGGATTTCTTTGGAAGGAATGATGCTAAAGCTGAAACTCCAGTACTTTGGCCACCTCATGCGAAGAATTGACTCATTGGAAAAGACTGATGCTGGGAGGGATCGGGGGCAGGAGGAGAAGGGGACAACAGAGGATGAGATGGCTGGATGGCATCACTGACTCGATGGATGTGAGTCTGAGTGAACTCCGGGAGTTGGTGATGGACAGGGTGGCCTGGCGGGCTGCAATTCATGGGATCACAAAGAGTCAGACATGACTGAGCGACTGAACTGAACTGAACTGATCTATCCTTTATTATTTAGCATAATATGCTTTTATGGCTTCATGATCAGATAGCTCAGAGCACCAAATCCCATCTCTGCCATTTCTTAATTATATACCTTTAGTATGTCACTTTGACTCTCTGAAACTGTTTTCTCAAATGAAAAATGAGATTAAGTGTACCTGCTGCTTAAGGTTGCTTTGAAAATAGCCTACGGTAGTGCCTTTTATGGGCTTCCCCAATGGTTCAGATGGTAAAGAATCTGCTTGGAATATGGAGACCCAGGTTTGACTCATGGGGTGGGAAGAACCCCTGGAGAAGGAAATGGCAACCTACTGCAGTATTCTTGCCTGGAGAATTCCATGGACAGTAGAGCCTGATGGGCTATAGTCCACAGTGTTGCAAAGAGTTGGACACAATGAGCAACTAACACACACTTAGCACTGATTTTTTCAGTTAAAAAGGACAGTATGAGGACATTTTCACTTCTCATTTATGCTATATCAAAGTCAAGAACAGTAATAACACTACCATCAGAATATACAACATCAATAGCAAAACAGAATGGAACTTAATGCCGTATTATTGTGTAACCAGGGAAGGAGAAATGCATGACTTTATGTCATAAAGGGAAGCAGTCTTTGAAAAATAGAGAATTCGGGCCACAACAAAAATGGAGGGAACCTGAGAATTGACTTAGAATTCTTCGGTTCAGAAGCAAGATGGAAACTTCCTGGAAATACGTGTCAAGATCCAGAATTATTTACAAAGATGAAATATCGTGATAACAAGATACATGGCAAGAAAAAAAAAAAAATCAAAATCACAGAATGACACCAGAGAGAGCACCAGTTGAGGTAAGACTTCACATCAATCACCAAGATTTTCTGTGACTCAGTCCCCTGTGAACTGAGAAGGCAGATTGTAAATTGAAGTGAGAAAAAAAGGAGGGTTGAGACTACCAGATTTTCACCACCATAAGTCAGTGCTTCAAGATCCACTGACATGATACCCAAAGCAGAGAAGAAATGTCTTCTAAAGGCAAAAGACAGAACAAAATAAGTTACACTTTTTTCAACATTAAATTAGTGATTGCTTCTCTATCATTTTTTTTTTTTTTTGCAAATAGTACCCTCTTTTAATAATCTAGTCAAGGTTATGGTTTTTCCAGTAGTCATGCATGGATGTGAGAGTTGAACTATAAAGAAAGCTGAGTGCTGAATAATTGATGCTTTTGAACTGTGGTATTGGAGAAGAATCTTGAGAGTCCCTTGAATTCCAAGGAGATCTAACCAGTCCATCCTAAAGGAAATCAGTCCTGAATATTCATTGGAAGGACTGATGCTGAAGCTGAAACTCCAATACTTTGGCCACCTGATGTGAAAAGCTGACTTATTTGAAAAGACCCTGATGCTGGGAAAGATTGAGGGCATGAGGGGAAGGGGATGACAGAGGATGAGATGGTTGGATGGCATCACAGACTGGATGGACATGAGTTTGAGTGAACTCCAGGAGTTGGTGATGGACAGGGAGGCCTGGCGTGCTGCAGTCCATGGGGTCGCAAAGAGTTGAACATGACTGAGCAACTGAACTAACTAAATTAATAGCTTCATCCATTCAAAATGGAGCTTGGAGAGATCAAGCTTCTTCTGTTTGTTGTTGCCAATGCAAGTATGTGTTTGTATGTATATGCATTTGTATGTGTATGTATTTTTCACATACATGCTACATATTCTCAATGAATGACTGATAAACATGATTATTTCCTAATATAGTATGGCTGCTCCAGATGTAAATCAGAGAATTAAAATGAAATCAAGAACCAGGAAATGCAAACAATCTAGTCATGAATACCAAAGGAAAAGAACAAAAAGAAAAGAAAGAAAATTATTTCTTTCCTTACTTTGAAGTCTGTTCTGTCTAAAATTGACATAGCCACCTCTGACATTTTCTGATTATTGTCAGGATGGCATAATTCTCTCCACTTACACTTTTAATTTACATGTGAATTTATATTTAAAATAGATTTCTTGAAAATATTTTCAGTTCAGTTCAGTCGCTCAGTCGTGTCCGACTCTTTGCAACCCCATGAACCGCAGCACATCAGGCCTCCTTGTCCATCACCAACTCCTGGAGTCCACCCAAACCCATGTCCATCCTGTCAGTGATGCCATCCAACCATCTCATCCTCTGTCATCCCTTTCTCCTCCTGCCTTCAATCTTTTCCAGCATCAGGGACTTTTCAAATGAGTCACCTCTCTGCATCAGGTGGCCAAAGGATTGGAGTTTCAGCTTCAACATCAGTCCTTCCAATGAACACCCAGGACTGATCTCCTTTAGAATGGACTGGTTGGATCTCCTTGCAGTCCAAGGGACTCTCAAAAGAGTCTTCCTCAACACCACAGTTCAAAAGCATCAATTCTTCAGTGCTCAGCTGTCTTTGTAGTCCAACTCCCATATCCATACATGACTACTGGAAAAACCATAGCCTTGACTAGATGGACCTTTGTTGGCAAAGTAATGTCTCTGCTTTTGAATATGCTGTCTAGGTTGGTCATAACTTTCCTTCTAAGGAGCAAGCGTCTTTTAATTTCATGGCTGCAATCACCATCTGCAGTGATTTTGGAGCCCAGAAAATTAAGTCTGCCACTGTGTCCACTGTTTCCCCATCTATTTGCCATGAAGTGATGGGACCAGATGCCATGATCTTCATTTTCTGAATGTTGAGCTTTAAGCCAACTTTTTCACTCTCCACTTTCACTTCCACCAAGAGGCTTTTGAGTTCCTCTTCACTTTCTGCCATAAGGGTGGTGTCATCTGCATATCTGAGGTTACTGATATTTCTCCCAGCAATCTTGATTCCAGCTTGTGCTTCCTCCAGCCCAGTGCTTCTCATGATGTACTCTGCATATAAGTTAAATAAGCAGAGTGACAATATACAGCCTTGACATACTCCTTTTCCTATTTGGAACCAGTCTGTTGTTCCATGTCTTGTTCTAACTGTTGCTTCCTGGCCTGTACACATGTTTCTCAAGAGGCAGGTCAGGTGGGATCATGTTTTTGATACACTCTGCAATTTCTGATTTTAAAAAATGTTTTTTGTTTTTGTGGACCATTTTTAAAGTCTTTATTGAATTTGTTACAGTATTGTTTCTGTTTTATGTTTTCCTTTTTCCTTTTCCTTTTATGTTTTCCTTTTCCATATGGGATCTTAGCTCACTGACCAGGGACTGAAACTACACCCCCTGCAGTGGAAGGCAAAGTTTTAACCACTAGATCACCAGGGAAGTCCTGCAATTTCTGTCTTTTAATCTGTACATTTAGACCATTGGCATTCAAAGGGATTATAGTTGAAGGAATATCTACCAGAATTATTATTCGTTTCTATTTCTTATCCTTGTTCTTTGTTCTTATTTTTGTCTTCCACTATTTTACAGCCTTTTATTGTCTTAATTGAACATTTAATATGATTCCATTTTCTATTAGTTCCTTATATATCAGTTATATTTCCTTTTTTGTTTTTTATTTGGTTGCCCCTGAGTTTGCAATATACATTTATGGCTAATTACAATTAATCCAAGTCCACTTTCAAATAACATGATACTACTTGATGTATAGTGTAAGTACTTTATAGTATCAAAATAATTCTATAATTTTTTTCTTTCTGCAACATCACTGTCATTAATTTCACTTATATATAAGCATATACACAAGATATAGATATAAGCATATGTAACTTATATTACAGATACTTGCTGCTATTTCTTTTAAAGAAACTCATATTTGTCAGATTGTGTTGTTGTTCAGTTGCTAAGTTGTGTCTGACTCTTTGAGACCCCATGGAATGCAGCACACCAGGCTTCCCTGTCCTTCACTAACTCCTGGAATTTGCCCAAACTCATGTCCATTGAGTCGGTGATGCCACTCAAACATTTCATTTTCTGTCACCCTCTTCTCTTCCTGCTTTCAATCTTTCCCAGCATCAGCATGTTTTCCAGTGAGTTGGCTCTTCACATCAGGTGGTCAAAGTACTGGACCTTCAACTGCAGCATCAGTCCTTCCAATGAATATTCAGGACTGATTTCCTTTAGGATTGACTAGTTAGATCTCCTCGTTGTCCAAAGGAATCTCAAAAGTCTTCTCCAGCACCACAGTTTGAAAGCCTCAATTCTTCTCCACTCAGCCTTTTGTGGTCCAACTCTCACATCCATACATGACTACTGAGAAAACCATAGCTTTGACTAGACACACCTTTGTTGGCAAAGCAACATCTCTGTTTTTTAATCTGCTATCTAGGTCTGTCATACCTTTCTTCCAAGGAGCAAGCGTCTTTTAATTTCATGGTTGCAATCACCATCTGCAGTCATTTTAGAGCCCAAGACAATAAAATATGCCACTCTTTCCATTTCCCCCATCTATTTGCCATGAAGTGATGTGACCAGATGCCATGATCTTAGTTTTTTGAATGCTGAGTTTTAAGCCAACTCTTTCACTCTCCTCTTTCATCTTCATCAAAAGGCTCTTTCCTCCTCACATTTTTGCTCTTAGGGTGGTATAATCTGCATATCTGAGGTTGTCAATATTTCTCAGACTTAGTCCCTCTTCACTTTCTGCCATTAGGGTGGTATCATCTGCCTATCTGAGGTTGTTGATATTTGTCAGATTAAGAATATAAAATAAATGCTTTTATTTCTCTTATTCCTTCTTGAGTGCTGTTCTTTTCTGTCTATAGATACAAGTTTATTATTTTCCTTCCCTATAAAGAACTTCTAACATTTCCTTCTGGGTAGATCCACTGGCAATGCATTCCAATAATTTTTGTTTGAGGCAGACTTAACTTCCTTCACTTTTGAAGGAAAATTTTGCAGGATACGGTATTCTAGGCTGGTGTTTTTGTTTCTCTGTCTCTCCATTACTTTAAAAATTCACTCTTCACTCCTTTTGTTTGAATGGTTTCTGAGGAGAAGTCAGAAGTAATTCTTATCTTTGTTTCTCTATAGATTATGTGTTTCCCCTGCTCTGATGAATTTCAAAATAATTTCTTCATATTTTATTTCCTAAAGTTTGAATATGATATACCTACATGCATGGTTTCTTTCTTTCTTTCCTTTTTTTTTTCATTTATCTTTCCTAATGTCCTTTGCCTGATGAACTATGGAATGAGGTTCATGACATTGTACAGGAGACAGGGATCAAGACCATCCCCATGGAAAAGAAATGCAAAAAAGCAAAATGGCTGTCTGGGGAGGCCTTACAAATAGCTGCGAAAAGAAGAGAAGTGAAAAGCAAAGGAGAAAAGGAATGATATAAGCATCTGAATGCAGAGTTCCAAAGAATAGCAAGAAGAGACAAGAAAGCCTTCCTCAGTGATCAATGCAAAGAAATAGAGGAAAACAACAGAATGGGAAAGACTAGCGATCTCTTCAAGAAAATTAGAGATACCAAGGGGACATTTTATGTAAAGATTGGCTCGATAAAGCACACAAATGGAATGGACCTAACAGAAGCAGAAGATATTAAGAAGAGGTGGCAAGAATACACAGAACTGTACAAAAAGATCTTCACAACCCAGATAATCACGATGGTGTGATCACTGACCTAGAGCCAGACATCCTGGAATGTGAAGTTAAGTGGGCCTTAGAAAGCATTACTACGAACAAAGCTAGTGGAGGTGACGGAATTCCAGTTGAGCTATTCCAAATCCTGAAAGATGATGCTGTGAAAGTTCTGTACTCCATATGCCAGCAAATTTGGAAAACTCAGCAGTGGCCACAGGACTGGAAAAGGTCAGTTTTCATTCCAATCCCAAAAAAAGGAAATGCCAAAGAATGCTCAAACTACCAGACAATTGCACTCATCTCACATGCTAGTAAAGTAATGCTCAAAATTCTCCAAGCCAGGCTTCAGCAATACATGAACCGTGAACTTCCTGATGTTCAAGCTGGTTTTAGAAAAGGCAGAGGAACCAGAGATCAAATTGCCAACATCCGCTGGATCATGGGAAAAAAAAGAGAGTTACATAAAAACATCTGTTTCTGCTTTATTGACTATGCCAAAGCCTTTGACTGTGAGGATCACAAGAAACTGTGAAAATTCTTCGAGAGATGGGAATACCGCACCACCTGACCTGCCTCTTGAGAAATTTGTATGCAGGTCAGGAAGCAACAGTTAGAACTGGACATGGAACAACAGACTGGTTCCAAATAGGAAAAGGAGTACATCAAGGCTGTATATTATCACCCTGCTTAATTAACTTATATGCAGAGTACATCATGAGAAATGCTGGACTGGAAGAAACACAAGCTGGAATCAAGATTGCCGGGAGAAATATCAATAACCTCAGATATGCAGATGACACCACCCTTAT
Organism: Bos javanicus; assembly: GCF_032452875.1. Lineage (NCBI taxonomy): Eukaryota > Metazoa > Chordata > Mammalia > Artiodactyla > Bovidae > Bos > Bos javanicus. The sequence continues at coordinate 31,047,661 of NC_083885.1, read as the reverse complement.
GGAAGGAAGTGAAGAAGAATTAAAGAGCCTCTTAATGAAAGTGAAAGAGGAGAGTGAAAAAGTTGGCTTAAAGCTCAACATTCAGAAAATGAAGATTATGGCATCTGGTCCCATCACTTCATGGGAAATAGATGGGGAAACAGTGGAAACAGTGTCAGACTTTATTTTTCTGGGCTCCAAAATCACTGCAGATGGTGACTGCAGCCATGAAATTAAAGATGCTTACTCCTTGGAAGGAAAGTTATGACCAACCTAGATATTCAAAAGCAGAGGCATTACTTTGCCAACAAAAGTCCATCTAGTCAAGGCTATGGTTTTTCCTGTGGTCATGTATGGATGTTAGAGTTGGACTGTGAAGAAGGCTGTGTGCCGAAGAATTGATGCTTTTGAACTGTGGTGTTGGAGAAGACTCTTGAGAGTCCCTTGGACTGCAAGGAGATCCAAGCAGTCCATTCTGAAGGAGATCAGCCCTGGGATTTCTTTGGAGGGAATGATGCTAAAGCTGAAACTCCAGTACTTTGGCCACCTCATGCGAAGAGTTGACTCATTGGAAAAGACTCTGATGCTGGGAGGGATTGGGGGCAGGAGGAGAAGGGGACGACAGAGGATGAGACGGCTGGATGGCAGCACTGACTCGATGGACGTGAGTCTGGGTGAACTCTGGGAGTTGGTGATGGACAGGGAGGCCTGGCGTGCTGCGATTCATGCAGTTGGGAAGAGTCAGACACGACTGAGTGACTGATCTGATCTGATCTGAATGTCCTTTGAGCTTCCTGGATATTTGCTTTGGTATCTGATGTCAGTTTGGGGAATTTCTCTGTCATTACTTGAAATACTGCTTTTCTTCCTTTCTTGTACTCCCATTATATCACACCTCATGTAGTTGTCCTACAGTTCTTGGATATTCTGCTGCTGTGTTAGTCTTTTTCCTCTTCTTTTTTCCCCATCTTAGAAGTTTCTATTTGCATATGTTCAAGCTCAGAAATCCTCTCCTTTGCTGTGTCTAGCATAAGAATAAGTTTATCAAAGGCATTCTTCATATTCTGTTATAGTGTTTTTGAACTCTACCATTTCATTTTGTTCTCTCTTGGAATTACCACCCTTGGCTTACATAATCCATTGCTCTTGCTTGTTATCTACTTTCACCATTGGAGTTATTAACATAAATATCATAGTTTGGCTTTTATTTTTTTCATTCCTAGTTTGATCATTTCAATGTTCCTAAACATATCTGATTCTGTCTTGATGTTTGTTCAGCTTTTGAAAACTGTGCTTTTTGTCTCTTAGTGTATCTTATACTCTTTGTTGAAATCCAGACATGATATTCCCAGCACTGATTCCTGTGCAAGTTTCTGCTTATGTGTTTCTGCTCTGGTAATTCGTGACTATCCTTTTGTGTCTTTCTCTTCAGTTCTGGGGACAGCAGGGTGCTCTGTAACTCACTTATCTGATAGATCTGAGAAGAGTTTTTTATTTTTCCCATTAGTCCACCTTTTTACTTATTGTTAGAATGGAGTGGCAACTTTCAAGTTCCTTACATGCTGGCTACATAGTTTTTATTTTTACTTGATTGCTATTCCTATGAGCTTAATAAACTTTATTATTGAAGATATCCAACATTTAGTATTGTTAATTTTCTCTGCCATTTGTTGTCTATTAATTTCACTTCTTGTGATTAATTTCCTCCTTCTACTTACTTTAGGTTTAATCTGCTCATTTTTATAAGCTTCATAAGATAGAAACTTAGATAATTGATTTTAAACATTTTTTATTTTCTATTGTGAGCATTTATAGCTCTAAATTTCCCTCTAAGCACTCATTCCTTAGCTGCATTCTACAAACTGAAAATACATTCTATTTTCATTATCATCCTGTTCAAAATAGTTTCTAATGTTTTTTATTATTTCTTCTTTGTACATTGATTTATTTAGAAGGATTTTCATCACTTTCCAACTATTTTCCTGTTTATCTTTTTATTACTGATAATCCATTTTTTTGTTATAAATCATGGTCCGTAAGATTACAATATATTGACACTTACTGAGACTTACAGTATATCCTGATATAGGATCATTTAGTTATCAGTCCCAGAGAAGACAATGGCACCCCACTCCAGTACTCTTGCCTGGAAAATCCCACAGATGGAGTAGCCTGGAAGGCTGCAGCCCATGGGGTTGCTGAGGGTAGGACACGATTGAACAACTTCACTTTCACTTTTCACTTTCCTGCATTGGAGAAGGAAATGGCAACCCACTCCAGTGTCCTTGCCGGAAGAATCCCAGAGACAGGGGAGTCTGGTGGGCTTCCATCTATGGGGTTGCACAGAGTCAGACACAACTGAAGTGACTTAGCAGCAGTAGCAGCAGCAGTTATCATTCCACTATATTTGAAAAGAATAGAAATTTTGTATTACTGGGATGACATTTTGATTAGATAAACATGGTTTATATTGTTCATCTTTAAAATTTTTTTGTATAGTTTTCCAATAATTGAAAAAGGGATATTAACATCTCCACATCCAATTATAGATTTATGTATTGAATCACTGAGTTCTGTCAGCTTTTCTTCATGTATTGTTAAAATCTCTTAGTCTTTCCCTACATATTTTTGCCTGTTAGGTCTTCCTGGTGAATTGACCTGGATGATAAATGATAATGATAAAATTAATTTATTGTTAATATGTTCCCATTATCTCTTTGTACACACGTTGTCTTGAAGTCTATTTTCCATGAAATTAATATCCCCTGGTTTCCCTGGTTCCTTATGGTTACTGGATGAAATACATGTATTTTCCCAATTGTTTACTTTCAAGCCTTCTATACTTATACATAAAGTGTATGTCTCTTAGACAACATATTGTTACACACTTAAGACGTTTAAAAATATCCAATCTGTTGATGGACTTTTTTGATGGACTAGTTACCATATTATACTGTGTGTGTCTGTTTCTAAGTTTTTCCTTTTAATTCCTCTGTTGGCTGTTTGACTCTGCTTTGTTGACTTATTTTTATAGACATTGCTCTCAAGTTGCAACAGGTATCCTTTTAACACTAAAAAATGTTTTATACTGTATTACTTAATGTAAAATATCTTGTATATTTTTGTATAATCTACTTATTCTCTTCCATCCATCATTTATGCTCTTATTGTTATATCTATTACACCTAGCTATATTATAAATCTTACAGTGTAAAGGGATAATCTTGCTTAATATAACTTTATATCATTCAAGTAATTAAGAGAATAAAATGCATAGAAATATGTAATATTTTACATTTACCTACCTATTTAACATTTCTGATGCTTTTTTCTGCCTGGAAATCTGAATTTCCATCTTGTGTCCATTCTCTTTCACCTGCCATATAGTGCAGGTCCGATGGCAAACTAGTGTTATTTATCTTAGATTTTTTTTCTATCCAAAAACATCATTAAAAACATTATTCTGCTTTCACCCTTGAACTCTGTGTAGCTACATAAGGACTATTGAGTTTATAGGTTTTATTTTTTCTCTTTGTCTTTTGAAGATGCAATTCCACTGAGAATCTGCTGACCCATGTCAACCATTGTTTGTATCATGTCCCTTGCATGTAATGCGTGCTTGTCCTTGCTCTCTTTTGGGGGTAACATTTTGTTTTGCAATAATTATAGACTCACAGAAAGTTGAAAAATTGTATAGAGAATTTCCATGTGCCTATCTCCCAGCTTTTTAAATTGTCATGCAGAATCATCTATAATTATAATGCATTATCAAAACCAGGAGGTTGATTGACATGGAATATAATCTGATCTTAGATTTCCTAAGTTATTGCATACACTTTCTTTTTTATGTTATGTTTTGATAGACTGGCAAATGGCCTTCCAAAAAAAATACACATCCTAACCTCTGTGACTTGTGAGTAGTATGTGACAGAAGGGGTATTGCAGGTGTGGTTAAATTAAAGATCTTGAGATGATGAAGTTATCCTTAATTATCCCAATGGACACTACATGCTCTGCTAACATCTTGATTTCAGCTCAGTCATTATGATCTCAATATTCTGGCCTCCAGAACTTACTGTAATAGAAAATATTTTCTTTGTTTTAAGCTACCAAATTTGTGTTTTGTTTTGTTTTGTTTTTTTCAGCAGACTCAGGAAACCAGTATTTATATTTATGTGTAATATCTCTTTAATTTTGCTAAAGAGAAAACATTATGTACAAGAAAATATACAGTGTATAACTTTTGGGGGTTGGCTTTTTCTAATGATGCTGATTTGTTTCATTTACTGAGAGTTGCTGCTGCTGCTAAGTCGCCTCAGTCTCTGTGCAACCCCACAGACGGCAGCCCACCAGGCTCTGCCATACCCGGGATTCTCCAGGCAAGAACACTGGAGTGGGTTGCCATTTCCTTCTCCAATGCATGAAAATGAAAAGTAAAACTGAAGTTGCTCAGTCATGCCCGACTCTTAGCGACCCCATGGACCGCAGCCCACCAGGCTCCTCCGTTCATGGGATTTTCCAGGCGAGAGTACGGGAGTGGGGTGCCATTGCCTTCTCTTGCCTGAAAAATCCCATGGACAGAGGAGCCTGGCAGGCTGCGGTCCATGGGGTCGCTCGAAGTCAAACAGGACTGAGCAACTTCACTTTCACTTTTCACTTTCATGCATTGGAGAAGGAAATGGCAACTCACTCCAGTGTTCTTGCCTGGAGAATCCCGGGGATGGCGGAGCCTGGTGGGCTGCTGTCTATGGGATCGCACAGAGTCAGACACGATTGAAGCGACTTAGCAGCAGCAGCAGCAATAGTCCATTTTATATAGATGTACCAGAGTTTATTTACACATTTATTTGTTGAAGGACATTTAGGTTGTTCCCTGTTTGGGCTATTACAAATAAAGCTTCTGTGAACATTCATGTCCAGTTTTCTGTGTGAATTTAAGTCAATTTATCTAGGATGTCTAACTCAGGAGTAAAATTGCTGAGACGTGGTGCTTGTTTAGATTTTTAAGAAAGTCCCATCATGGGTCCAGAGTGGATATACCATTTTGCATACACTCCAGCAGTTAATGAGAGATCTGGAGTCTCTACATATGTACCACCATTCAGTATTACAAGTATTTTTAACATTAGTATTTTAGTAAGTCTATAGTGATATCTCACTTGGTTTTAATTTGAAAATTCCTGCTGGCCAAAAATGTTGAGCATCTTTTCACCTGTTTATTTGCCATTTCCATGTTTTCTTTGGTGAAGTGTCTAACTAATCCTAGTCATTAGTCCATTTTCTAAATGTTTCTTGCTTGTCTTTTTGTTTGTTTGTTTTCTATTGAGTGTAAAGAGTTATGTAGCCCAGAAACAAGTCTTTTACTGGAAACATGATTTACAAATACTTTCTCCTAGTTAGCAGTCTATTTCTTCACTTTCTTAACAGTCATTCATACAGCAAAAGCTTTTAATTATTACAAAGTTCAGTTTATCTATTATTTTTCTTGCATGGATTATGTTTTACTGCTATATTTAAGAAGTATTAGCCTTTGCCAAAGTAATTAAAAGTAGAGACATTACTTTGCTGACAAAAGTCTGTATAGTCAAAGCTATGGTTTTTACAGTAGTTATGTTTGGATATGTGAGTTGGACCAGAAAGAAGGGGAAGTGCCAAAGAACTGATGCTTTTGAACCGAGGTGTTGGAGAAGAGTCTTGAGAGTCTCTTGGACCACAAGGCAAACCTGTCAATCTTAAGGGAAATCAACCCTGAATATTCATTGGAAGGATTGGTGCTGAAACTGAAGCTCCAATACTTTGGCCACCTGATGTGAAGAGCCAGCTCATTAGAAAAGACTCTGATGCTGGGAAAGATTGAAGCAAGAGCAGAAGGGGACGATAGAGGATGAGATGGTTGGATGGCATCACTGACTCAATGGACATGAGTTTGAACAAGCACCGGGAGATGGTGAAGGACAGTGAAGCCTTGCATGCTGCAGTACTTTGAGTCTCAATGTGTTGGACATGACTGAGCATCTGAAGAGCAACAAAGGTTATTAGTATTTTCCCTTGTAATTTGTTCTGACAATTCTATAGCTAACATTTTTACATTGATATTTATGACCTATTTTGAATTAATGTGTCTATATGGTATAAGATTTAGGTTGAAGTTAATTTACAGGTATTGATATTCATTATTTCCTACATGGTTTGTTGAAAAGACACCATCTTCTAAAATTTATCTTTATCTTGGATTTCATCATTTTGACTATAATGTATCTAAATCTTGTTTTCCTTGCATTTAGCTTGTTTAGTCCTGTTGCCATTTTCTACTTGAGGGGATCCTCTTGACCCCAGCAGAGTCTCCTGCATTGACAGGGGGATTCTTACCACTGTGCCACCTGCAAAGCCCTCTCTCTCTTTTTTAACTTTAACATGACATTATATTAGCAATAACTTTATCATAACATAAAGCACATTGGGTAGAAATTTTTCTCATCACTCAGGTTGAAGTTCTGTGTATCAGTAAAGAGACAGAGCAATTTTACAGAGATAATCATAATACCAGTCCCCAGATGCATCTGGAAAGCTATTAAGAACCAAAGAGGAGGCTAATGAAAAGATATCTCCTGTGGTTACAGGAATTACATGACTTTGGTCTTTTCCTCCAAATATTTCTTTCATTAGTTTATTCTGCAAGTCTTGGCAAAAGTGTATTTATTACACTGCCTCTATTTCCCCAATGCATTTTATCACTGGGAGACCAAGAATAGAATGGTCAAAGAAACATGTAATTAATTTTTGTTATCATTTCTTTATAAATGTGAAAATGAATAAAGGACTTGACTAGTTCTCTAATCACTTTTATCTTCACACTCACACAAACACATACATTACACCTATAAATAATACGATGTCAAGATGTGGAAACAACAATTTCCATGATACTTATGTTTTTGGATATCTCTAAAGGGTTTCATTTGTCATACCAGCTTTACTTCTCTAAGGCAACTTATGGGGAAGTTGATTGATGCCTTCTAACCCATGTCAACTCAGTCTAAATGGAAAAAGTGCCTTTGTTCTCTTGAAGAATGAACAGTACAACTAGAGGACTCAATTTTCAGACAGCAGCACCTTGTCTTTGTAGAAAAACTCGGAATAGTTCTGATTATATGAAAATCTATTAATACTACTGATTCAAAATGTCAAAAGAACTGATGTGACCCAAAGAAAATCTAATGAATAGAGCTAGGTGTTTAAACTCATATTCTTAGTTTCCATAAGTATTCTTGGGGAAATCAGTAGTCAAAATGGGTATCTTGGGGGTGATTTTGACCCTGGTAGGTTCAACTAACAAATATGTATAATGTATTTGTGTGTATGTGCACATTTTAGATTTTGACCATTGATAAAGAAATCACACATATAGCTTACTGGGAACACAAACAGTGGCTTAACAGCTATACAAAGTTCACTATAAAACAAAAGTTAAAACTCACATGATGTATGTGCTTCTGATTTCAGAATATAAACTGGTCCTGATGCCTCAATGCTTATCACTAGTTTTGGAAAAAATGAAAATGGATATTTTTGACTGTTAAAGACTGTCAGGAGAAATATGGGTACTTTCATTCAGTTCAGTTCAGTCGCTCAGTCGTGTCCGACTCTTTGCGACCCCATGAATTGCAGCACGCCAGGCCTCCCTGTCCATCACCAATTCGCAGAGTTCACTCAGACTCATGTCCATCGAGTCAGTGATGCCATCCAGCCATCTCATCCTCTGTCATCCCCTTCTCCTCCTGCCCCCAATCCCTCCCAGCATCAGAGTCTTTTCCAATGAGTTAACTCTTCGCATGAGGTGGCCAGAGTACTGGAGTTTCAGCTTTAGCATCATTCCTTTCAAAGAAATTCCATGGCTGATCTCCTTCAGAATGGACTGGCTGGATCTTCTTGTAATCCAAGGGACTCTCAAGAGTCTTATCCAACACCACAGTTCAAAAGCATCAATTTTTCAGCGCTCAGGCTTCTTCACAGTCCAACTCTCACATCCATACATGACCACAGGAAAAACCATAGCCTTGACTAGATGGACCTCTGTTGGCAAAGTAATGTCTCTGCTTTTGAATATGCTATCTAGGTTGGTCATAACTTTTCTTCCAAGAAGTAAGTGTCTTTTAATTTCATGGCTGCAGTCACCATCTGCAGTGATTTTGGAGCCCAGAAAAATAAAGTCTGACACTGTTTCCACTGTTTCCCCATCTATTACCCATGAAGTGATGGGACTAGATGCTATGATCTTCTTAAATGAATTATTTTAGGTAGTGTATATTATTGTGTATTCATGTTATAAGTCAGATCTGATTCTTCCTTACTTACATGTCACCAAAGGCATCTAAGAGGCAAGAAGTCTTCTTCTGAAGGTGACATAAGATGGCCCTGTTCAGGGATGCTAATGACTAAAAATGAGAAAACATGTCTATCCTCAGTATTTATGAGGCCCAGGAAAGAGGCTGACTTACCAAGCACTCTGAACTTGTAAAAAAAGAAGATCCAAAAGACTGAATAATCCCTTTGACTCTTCCAGCTAGAGCACTTAGAATATTTTTCATTTTAGTATAGATAAAGAGTATATGGCTTTTATTCATAGTTGAATTAAATTAGAAAGAAAGGGTATAAAAATATAATGGCAAATGAGAAGATTCATACATATATGATCAATTATCCTGCTAGATAATGGTCTTCAGTAAATAGCAAGTGTTAAAGATTAAGAAGATAATAACTGACATGTTTAGAAAAAATATACAAAAAATGTTGGGTATTACAATGAAGGCAAGTAGGGCTTTATAGAGAAGAGGTGTAAAGGATGAGAAGATCTGGTTTGTTGGAATATGAGTGATAAGTCAATGGTCAAATATAGTATTTGAGGTAGCAATGAGGTCATACCTTTAGAAAGATAGGTTGCCCAGAAAGGTAGGTCAATATATGATAGATTTCCATTTTTGACTTATTTCACTCTGTATGACAGTCTCTACATCCATCCACATATCTACAAATGACCCAATTTTATTCCTGTTCTGGCTGAGTAAGTGGAATCTAGAAAAATGGTATAGATTATATTATTTGCAAAGCAGAAATAGAGACACAGACATAGAGAAGAGATGTACAGATACCAAGGGGGAAAGAAGGGTGTGAGATGAGTTGAGAGTTTGGGATTGATGTATATGATATTTACAAAACAGATGACTAATGAGAACATACTGTATAGAATGGGGAACTCTACTCAGTGTTCTGTGGTGACAAATCAGAAGGAATTCAAAAAAGAGGAAATATAAGTATGCATATAGCTGATTCACTTTGCTGTACAGTAGAAACTAACACAACATCATAAAACAACTATATGCCAATAAAATTAATTTTAAAAAAGAAATAAAGGTCAATACTACCACTGAAGTGGCCTTCTTCTTTAGCACATCCTTATAAAGCTTGCTGTGGAGATTATCTTTCAAAGCTCACAAAGAAAGGAAATGGGCTTGATGGTTGACATTCTGAGTTCAAATTTCAGCTCTTCCACTTCTGAGTTGTGAGATGGTATACATTATTTAACTTCTATGAACTTCAGTATAGAAGTTAACACAAACATAAACTAATATAGAAGAGAAATAATATTGCCTAAGAGGCATTATGGCCTGTAGCTAAGAGCACACACTCTGGAAGTAAACTTTCTGGGTTCAAATTCTGTTTCCATCACTTATAAGATCTATATTCTGGGTTAAGTTGTTGTTGTTTTTTTTTTTTTTTTTTTATGTGCCAGTTTCTCATTTCTAAATTGGATTATCCTATATGACTGTTCCGGGACTTCCCTGGTGGCTCAGGTGGTAAAGAATCAGCCTGCAATGCAGGAGACCCAGCCCTAATCTCTGGATTGTGAAGATTCCCCTGGAGAAGGGATTGGCTATCGACTCTAGTATTCTTGGGCTTCTCTGGTGGCTCAGATGGTAAAGAATCTGCCTGCAGTGTGGGAAACCTGGGTTTGATCCCTGGGTTGGGAAGATCCCCTGGAGGAGAAATTGGCAACCCACTCTAGTATTCTTACCTGGAGAATCCCCATGGACAGAAGAGCCTGGTGGGTTACAGTCCATGGTGTTGAAAAGAGTCAGACATGACTGAGTGACTAAGCATAGCACAGAGCTGTTCTGAGCATTGAATGCATAATTTTTAAAATAATGTCCAGAAAGAAGTGGTTAAAAACTGTTCAGTATTAGTGCTTGTGTTATTGTCATTATGTGAAGGGTGTTTTGAAACATGAAATGACATAGGCTTGTAATGCGTCAAGCTTAGTTTGTAGCACACAATAAAGATGCAACGGTAGTTAATCTCCTGTTTTCTTGTCAAAAAATGTTACAATAAACTCTTCTGTGTGTCATTCTCTGAAGGAAATATCACTGACCTCCTACTATTTTCTAACAGCCATGCTCCTCATAGGAAATCTTTCTACCAACAGTCATAACTAGACTTCCCATAAGTAGCAACAATAGACTTTCTCACCCGTTAGTTAATCAGATTATTCAAGGCCTCTATGGTGCAGGTTAAAACTCAATTTCTATATGAAACAATTCTTAGCAGAAACTTATTGACACAATGGTCCACATTAAGCCACTGACCTCAACAAAGGACTCATTTTATCTAGCACAGTCAAATATGTTTCATAAACACATTTATGGAAACCAGGTACATTCTCTGTCTGATCCTCTGATTTATATCAAACAGTGCTCTTCTTTCCCCACATAAGAAAAATATACAGGCTTCTTTTCAATAACACACTTTTTTTAAATATTGGAAATATTTCCTAAATTTTACCTAAATCCTATCCATGTAGAAATGAGTAAACAGAAACTCAAACAGATTAACTAACTTGCTTAACAGCTACTAGCTGACAAGATGCTAATCTATAGAAATCACCTTAGTTTATCTTTTTTAAACCCTTATGATTTTATATTTAGTATTCAATTTTTAAAAAGCACTGTGTGCCTGAAATAGCAAGCCACATTTACAGTCTACTAAAATTGAAGTATTTCTGAATCTTATTTAAAAATCTAAAAGTGCTGTAGTGGCCTCATAAACAATGAATATTTTAAAAATAAATGTCACTGGGATACCATGAATTGTCTCAATTGACAAACTTTCTTGCCATCTGCTCCTAAGAAGCCACATAGACTTTAGATTTGGTAAATGGTTCATCATCCCAATAGCTTTAGGGACATCAATAAAAAAATCTGTAGATAACAGATTATCTGTCAGAAAATTCCATGTGTTAACTATTTTTCTCTATCATATTTCAGTCCTAATTAAATATTTAGACTAATCAGATGTTTAGAATTTTTTATGTGATTTGTGAAAAATATAGTATAATATTAACTTAGGGGTTTCACAACTTCCCACTGTTTACTGTCTGGAGATGACGTCTCTGCTACCAAAACATATTATACTTAAAAGTAGTTGAGATGTATACATGATACATCATTAATGTGAGAAAATTTGAACATCTTCCCCCCCACCACCACACTATTTCAGCCCCTGGAAAAGTTAATGGAAGCTCCAAATGGCAAGTAAAGACTAAATGAAAGACATTAGAGGAGAGCAATGATGTTCCTCTTTGAAAGCAATTTTGTTGTATCCATAATTAGAGTATGGAAAAATACCCATGCTCCTTCAATAGGACACTGCTAGAGGTTTGAATTTCCTATGTCTGTCCTGAACATTCTGGATCAGATCCCAGTAATGTTACATAGACACAAAGCAGAGAGAATTCAAAGAGCTGGAAGGAAAATAGACCAGAAAGTAACTTGCTATGTCATGTGTCCTTGAAAAAGTCACTGTCCCTCTAGGATAATTAATTTTATCCTCAGTAGGGAAAAAAAAAAAAAAAAGCTTTGGATAGATCAGCAGTTCTCAATGTTAATTTATCAGCCACCCTCCTAATAAAAGCCACTCATAGTCTCACCATAACATACTACTCTTGAGTGCTAAAATTCTGGTGCTGAAAGCTTTTCTGCTTCTCTGTCAGGTAAGTGACCATAGTAAAATTCAAAAAAATGAAAACAACAACAATGTTCTTTAATTATCTGCTCTAATTAATGTGAAATTATATCATCCAAAATTATGTTAAATGCAACACATTATGAGCTGATTATGATCAACTAATCTATCACAACAGGGCTGTTTGAGACACAGAGAATAGACTTATTGTTGCCAAGAGGAAGGAAGAATGGGGGAGAGATGGACTAGGAGTTTGGGGTCAGGGTTCGTAGAAACAAACCATTACATATAGAATGGATATACAACATGATCCTAATGTATAGCACAGGGAACTATATTCAACATCCTGGGATGAACCATAATGGAAAAGAATATAAAGAAGAATACATATATGTGTATAACTGAGTCACTTTGCTGTACGGCAGAAATTAACACAATATTACAAATCAACTACACATCAATTTTTAAAAAGTAAATAAATGACAGGGCTGTTGAGGACCTCTGTGTTGGGTAATTTCACAAGTAGTTCTTATGGTGTTAAAAACTCTCTGTCTTTCTCTCTGTCTCTCTCCCTCTCTCACACACACATATTCTGACTTTGGCATACTTACTTTAGTTTTAACAGTATTAGTTGCTCATGTCTCTGATTAACTGTAAGAACTTTAAGTTACCTAGAATCTGATCGATCATTTCCTGGTTGGTTTTATCATACATTTTGATGTCAATTTTGAATAGATACCTGTATCTTGAGGGAGCAGATAGCAGGATATAGCCCAACAATGGACAGAAATACTGTCTTCAGTGAGGTAGGGCTGGATGCTGACAGGAGACCTAAGGGAAAAAGAGATAATCCAAATCTTCCAGTGGGAAGCACTGCTTTGGTCTGTCAACAAAAAGTGAGGATCCAGTGTGGTGAAATTACTCAAATCCCTAAGGAAAAACAGGGGAATTAAAAGACATGGATTGGACTCAGATCTAAAAGGGACTTCTAATGAGTCTGTAGTCCAGATAGTCTAAGAAGCTTACCATGATATCAACGACAAAGGAGACTGTTAATGCTGAGTTTCTAAAGACCAGGGTCTGCTTAAATCTCTGCCAGGAGAGTCCATAAGGGGAGCAGAGCTAAATGTCATGATGGGGGTAATGGGGCTTTTTGTAGAGTATTTTTTCTCCCTCCTTCCCTTCCATCAAAATGGACCTGCTTTATTCCTCACAATCTCTAGTTTTATTCTCTGTTTTCCAAAGAGGTTACAAGCTAGCTTGTAAAATGAATGATCTGTAGATATTTACTAGGAAAAAAATCACCACTCCTCATTTTTATACACGTATACATACTTACTTTTAAATAATTTAAATACATTCTTATGTTTAAAACAAAAAATGGCTGTGAGAGCTAGTTTATAAAATATAAAGGAATTAAAAGAAGAAAAAAAAACAAACAACCTCAAATCATCCCAAGATGACTGATTCGATGTGTTCCCATCTAGCAATTCAGACATGTTAATAGAGTTGTAAACACTTGTACATAACATTGCATTTCCTATTTTTTCTCAAAAATTATATTAAGCATTTTCAAATTGGTTTATATAATTAATAAATATTATGATTGGATTATATTCTATTCAATTATGTTTCATCATTTCTTTAACTATTAGCTTATTGTTAGATAATTTCTAAATTTTCACTTTAAAAAATAAACATTTGTGCACTGAGGTGTTTACTTTTTGTATTTAATATACTTTCCTTAACAAGTTTGAAATCAAATAAATTCCATCAAAACGTTTCGGTGTTCTTTATATATAATTTGATTTCTTTCTTTTTACGATAAAAGTATAAAATCTTTCTTAATGTAAGCCCCAGCTTATTCCCAGAAACTTTGGATAAGTCTTAAATGACACTTTAAGCCATAAACTGCTTTCAAATAAAAATGATGTATGCTGATTATCTTGAAAAAATAAACAATAGTAATATTTTTTTAAAAAAAAAGATGAAAACAACTTCCACAACTTTCAACATCCAGAAATAACCATGGTTAATACTGATGAGACTGAGCTAAATATTTTTCTATGTAGATATGAAGACAGGAAAGGGATAAATGGATTGATAGATGTTTCTGTTTATATGTATTCCTATGTATTAAAGATGTCCTTTTAATTATAGGGGACTGGAATGCAAAAGTAGGAAGTCAAGAAACACCTGGAGTAACAGGCAAATTTGGCCTTGGAATATGGAATGAAGCAGGGCAAAGACTAATAGAGTTTTGCCAAGAAAATGCACTGGTCATAGTAAACACCCTCTTCCAACAACACAAGAGAAGACTCTATACATGGACATCACCAGATAGTCAACACCGGAATCAGATTGATTATATTCTTTGCAGCCAAAGATGGAGAAGCTCTATACAGTCAGCAAAAACAAGACCAGGAGCTGACTGTGGCTCAGACCACGAACTCCTTATTGCTAAATTCAGACTGAAATTGAAGAAAGTAGGGAAAACCACTAGACCATTCAGGTATGACCTAAATCAAATCCCTTATGATTATACAGTGGAAGTGAGAAATAGATTTAAGGGCCTAGATCTGATAGATAGAGTGCCTGATGAACTATGGAAGGAGGTTCGTGACATTGTACAGGAGACAGGGATCAAGACCATTCCTATAGAAAAGAAATGCAAAAAAGCAAAATGGCTGTCTAGGGAGGCCTTACAAATAGCTGTGAAAAGAAGGGAAGTGAAAAGCAAAGGAAAAAAGGAAAGATACAAGCATCTGAATGCAGAGTTCCAAAGAATAGCAAGAAGAGATAAGAAAGCCTTCCTCAGTGATCAATGCAAAGAAATAGAGGAAAACAACAGAATGGGAAAGACTAGCGAACTCATCAAGAAAATCAGAGATACCAAAGGAACATTTCATGCAAAGATGAGTTTGATAAAGGACAGAAATGGTATGGACCTAACAGATCAGATCAGATCAGTCACTCAGTCGTGTCCGACTCTTTGAGACCCCATGAATCGCAGCACTCCAGGCCTCCCTGTCCAACACCAACTCCAGGAGTTCACTGAGACTCACGTCAATCAAGTCAGTGATGCCATCCAGCCATCTCATCCTCTGTCGTCCCCTTCTCCTCCTGCCCCCAATCCCTCCCAGCATCAGAGTCTTTTCCAATGAGTCAACTCTTTGCATGAGGTGGCCAAAGTACTGGAGTTTCAGCTTTAGCATCATTCCTTCCAATGAAGTCCCAGGGCTGATCTCTTTCACAATGGACTGCTTGGATCTCCTTGCAGTCCAAGGGACTCTCAAGAGTCTTCTCCAACACCACACTTCAAAAGCATCAATTCTTCGGCCCTCAGCCTTCTTCACAGTCCAACTCTCACATCCATACATGACCACAGGAAAAACCATAGCCTTGACTAGATGGACCTTTGTTGGCAAAGTAATGTCTCTGCTTTTGAATATGCTATCTAGGTTGGTCATAACTTTCCTTCCAAGGAGTAAGCGTCTTTTAATTTCATGGCTGCAATCACCATCTGTAGTGATTTTGGAGCCCAGAAAAATAAAGTCTGACACTGTTTCCACTGTTTCCCCATCTATTTCCCATGAAGTGGTGGGACCAGATGCCATGATCTTCGTTTTCTGAATGTTGAGCTTTAAGCCAAGTTTTTAACTCGCCACTTTCACTTTCATCAAGAGGCTTTTGAGTTCCTCTTCACTTTCTGCCATAAGGGTGGTGTCATCTACATATCTGGTTATTGATATTTCTCCCAGCAATCTTGACTCCAGCTTGTGCTTCTTCCAGCCCAGGGTTTCTCATGATGTACTCTGCATATAAGTTAAATAAACAGGGTGACAAAATACAGCCTTGACGAACTCCTTTTCCTATTTTGAACCAATCTGTTGTTCCATGTCCAGTTCTAACTGTTGCTTCCTGACCTGCATACAAATTTCTCAAGAGGCAGATCAGGTGGTCTGTTATTCCCATCTCTTTCAGAATTTTCCACAGTTTATTATGATCCACACAGTCAAAGGCGTTGGCATAGTCAAAAGAAGATATTAAGAAGAGACAGCAAGAATACACAGAAGAACTGTACAAAAAAGATCTTCATGACCCAGATAATCATAATGGTGTGATCACTGACCTAGAGCCAGACATCCTGGGATGTGAAGTCAAGAGGTCCTTAGAAAGCATCACTAGGAACAAAGCTAGTGGAGGTGATGGAACTCCAGTTGAGCTATTCCAAATCCTGAAAGATGATGCTGTGAAAGTGCTGTACTCAATATGCCAGCAAATTTGGAAAACTCAGCAGTGGCCACAGGACTGGAAAAGGTCAGTTTTCATTCCAATCCCAAAGAAAGGCAATGCCAAAGAATGCTCAAACCACCGCACAAATGCACTCATCTCACACGCTAGTAAAGTAATGCTCAAAATTCTCCAAGCCAGGCTTCAGCAATACATGAACCGTGAATTTCCTGATGTTCAAGCTGGTTTTAGAAAAGGCAGAGGAACCAGAGATCAAATTGCCAACATCCATTGGATCATAGAAAAACCAAGAGAGTTCCAGAAAAACATCTATTTCTGCTTTGTTGACTATGCCAAGCCTTTGACTGTATGGATCACAGTAAACTATGGAAAAATCTGAAAGAGATGGGAATACCAGACCACCTCATCTACCTCTTGAGAAATTTGTATGCAGGTCAGGAAGCAACAGCTAGAACTGGACATGGAACAACAGATTGGTTCAAAATAGGAAAAGGAGTTCGTCAAGGCTGTATTTTGTCACCCTGTTTATTTAACTTATATGCAGAGTACATCATGAGAAACGCTGGGCTGGAAAAAACACAAACTGGAATCAAGATTGCCGGGAGAAATACCCATATCCTCAGATATGCAGATGACACCACCCTTATGGCAGAAAGTGAAGAGGAACTCAAAAGCCTCTTGATGAAAGTTAAAGTGGAGAGTGAAAAAGTTGGCTTAAAGCTCAACATTCAGAAAACGAAGATCATGGCATCTGGTCCCACCACTTCATGGGAAATAGATGAGGAAACAGTGGAAACAGTGTCAGACTTTATTTTTCTGGGCTCCAAAATTACTACAGATGGTGACTGCAGCCATGAAATTAAAAGATGCTTACTCCTTGGAAGGAAGTTATGACCAACCTAGATAGCATATTCAAAAGCAGAGACATTACTTTGCCAACAAAGGTTCGTCTAGTCAAGGCTATGGTTTTTCCTGTGGTCATGTATGGATGTGAGAGTTGGACTGTGAAGAAGGCTGAGCACCAAAGAATTGATGCTTTTGAAGTGTGGTGTTGGAGAAGACTCTTGAGAGTCCCTTGGACTGCAAGGAGATCCAACCAGTCCATTGTGAAGGAGATCAGCCCTGGGATTTCATTGGAAGGAATGATGCTAAAGCTGAAACTCCAGTACTTTGGCCACCTCATGTGAAGAGTTGACTCATTGGAAAAGACTCTGATGCTGGGAGGGATTGGGGGCAGGAGGAGAAGGGGACGACAGAGGATGAGATGGCTGGATGGCAGCACTGACTCGATGGACGTGAGTCTGGGTGAACTCTGGGAGTTGGTGTTGGACAGGGAGGCCTGGTGTGCTGCAATTCATGGGGTTGCAAAGAGTCGGACACGACTGAGCGACTGATCTCATCTGATGTATTAAAGTGGTATGTCATTTCATTTAAAATAATTGCATTTGGAGGAGGAGCCAAGATGGCGGAGGAGTAGGACGGGGAGAACACTTTCTCCCCCACAAATTCATCAAAAGAGCATTTAAACGTCAAGTAAATTCCACAAAACAACTTCTGAATGCCGGCAGAGGACATCAGGCACCCAATAAAGCAACCCAAGTCTTCGAAAGGAGAGAGAAGAAATTCAGCTCCACCCACCAGAACACAGACACAAGCTTCCTTAACCAGGAAACCTTGACAAGCCACCTGTACAAACCCACACACAGTGAGGAAAAGCCACAATAAAGAGAACTCCACAAACTGCCAGAATACAGAAAGGACACCCCAAACTCAGCAATTTAAACAAGATGAAGTGACAGAGGAATACCCAGCAGATAAAGGAACAGGATAAATGCCCACCAAACCAAACAAAAGAGGAAGAGATAGGGAATCTACCTGATAAAGAATTCCGAATAATGATAGTGAAACTGATCCAAAATCTTGAAATTAAAAAGGAATCACAGATAAATAGCCTGGAGACAAGGATTGAGAAGATGCAAGAAAGGTTTAACAAGGATGTAGAAGAAATAAAAAAGAGTCAATATATAATGAATAATGCAATAAATGAAATTAAAAACACTCTGGAGGCAATAAATAGTAGAATAACAGAGGCAGAAGATAGGATTAGTGCATTAGAAGATAGAATGGTTGAAATAAATGAATCAGAGAGGATAAAAGAAAAACGAATTAAAAGAAACGAGGACAATCTCAGAGACCTCTAGGACAATATTAAATGCTACAACATTCGAATCATAGGGGTTCCAGAAGAAGAAGACAAAAAGAAAGACCATGAGAAAATACTTGAGGAGATAATAGTTGAAAACTTCCCTAAACTGGGGAAGGAAATAATCACCCAAGTTCAAGAAACCCAGAGAGTCCCAAACAGGATAAACCCAAGGTGAAACACCCCAAGACACATATTAATGAAATTAACAAAGATCAAACACAAAGAACAAATATTAAAACCAGCAAGGGAAAAACAACAAATAACACACAAGGGAATTCCCATGAGGATAACAGCTGATCTTTCAATAGAAACTCTTCAAGCCAGGAGGGAATGGCAAGACATACTTAAAATGATGAAAGAAAATAACCTACAGCTCAGATTATTGTACCCAGCAAGGATTTCATTCAAGTATGAAGGAGAAATCAAAAGCTTTTCAGACAAGCAAAAGCTGAGAGAATTCTGCACCACCAAACCAGCTCTCCTACAAATGCTAAAGGATATTCTCTAGACAGGAAACACAAAAACGGTGTATAAATTTGAACCCAAAACAATAAAGTAAATGGCAACGGGATCGTACTTATCAGTAATTACCTTAAACCTAAATGGGTTGAATGCCCCAACCAAAAGACAAAGACTGGCTGAATGGATACAAAAACAAGACCCCTACATATGTTGTCTATAAGAGACCCACCTCAAAACAGGGGACACATACAGAATGAAAGTGAAGGGTTGGAAAAAGATTTTCCATGCAAATAGGGAGCAAAAGAAAGCAGGAGTAGCAATACTCATATCAGATAAAATAGACTTTAAAACAAAGGCTGTGAAAAAAGACAAAGAAGGTCACTACATAATGATCAAAGGATCAATCCAAGAAGAAGATATAACAATTATAAATATATATGCACCCAACACGGGAGCACCACAGTATGTAAGACAAATGCTAACAAGTATGAAAGGAGAAATTAACAATAACACAATAATAGTGGGAGACTTTAATACCCCACTCACACCTATGGATAGATCATCTAAACAGAAAATTAACAAGGAAACACAAACTTTAAATGATACAATATACCAGTTAGACCTAATTGATATCTATAGGACATTCCATCCCCAAACAATGAATTTCACCTTTTTCTCAAGCGCACATGGAAACTTCTCCAGGATAGATCACATCCTGGGCCATAAAACTAGCATTGGTAAATTCAAAAAAATAGAAATCATTCCAAGCATCTTTTCTGACCACAATGCAGTAAGATTAGATCTCAATTACAGGAGAAAAACTATTAAAAATTCCAACATATGGAGGCTGAACAACATGGTGCTGAATAACCAACAAATCACAGAAGAAATCAAAAAAGAAATCAAAACTTGCATAGAAACAAATGAAAATGAAAACACAACAACCCAAAACCTGTGGGACATGGTAAAAGCAGTCCTAAGGGGAAAGTTCATAGCAATACAGGCACACCTCAAGAAACAAGAAAAAAGTCAAATAAATAACCTAACTCTACACCTAAAGCAACTAGAAAAGGAAGAAATGAAGAACCCCAGGGTTAGTAGAAGGAAAGAAATCTTAAAAATTAGAGCAGAAATAAATGCAAAAGAAACAAAAGAGACCATAGCAAAAATCAACAAAACCAAAAGCTGGTTCTTTGAAAGGATAAATAAAATTGACAAACCTTTAGCCAGACTCAAGAAACAAAGGGAGAAAAATCAAATCAATAAAATTAGAAATGAAAATGGAGAGATCACAACAGACAACACAGAAATACAAAGGATCATAAGAGACTACTATCAACAATTATATGCCAATAAAATGGACAACGTGGGAGAAATGGACAAATTCTTAGAAAAGTACAACTTTCCAAAACTGGACCAGGAAGAAATAGAAAATCTTAACAGACCCATCACAAGCACGGAAATTGAAACTGTAATCAAAAATCTTTCAGCAAACAAAAGCCCAGGTCCAGACGGCTTCACAGCTGAATTCTACCAAAAATTTAGAGAAGAGCTAACACCTATCCTGCTCAAACTCTTCCAGAAAATTGCAGAGGAAGGTAAACTTCCAAACTCATTCTATGAGGCCACCATCACCCTAATACCAAAACCTGACAAAGATGTTACAAAAAAAGAAAACTACAGGCCAATATCACTGATGAACATAGATGCAAAAATCCTTAACAAAATTCTAGCAATCAGAATCCAACAACACATTAAAAAGATCATACACCATGACCAAGTGGGCTTTATCCCAGGGATGCAAGGATTCAATATCCGCAAGTCAATCAATGTAATACACCACAATAACAAATTGAAAAATAAAAACCATATGATTATCTCAATAGATGCAGAGAAAGGCTTTGACAAAATTCAACACCCATTTATGATAAAAACTCTCCAGAAAGCAGGAATAGAAGGAACATACCTCAACATAATAAAAGCTATATATGACAAACCCACAGCAAACATTATCTTCAATGGTGAAAAATTGAAAGCATTTCCTCTAAAGTCAGGAACAAGACAAGGGTGCCCACTTTCACCATTACTATTCAACATAGTTTTGGAAGTTTTGGCCATAGCAATCAGAGCAGAAAAAGAAATAAAAGGAATCCAAATTGGAAAAGAAGAAGTAAAACTCTCACTATTTGCAGATGGCATGATCCTCTACATAGAAAACCCTAAAGACTCCACCAGAAAATTACTAGAAATAATCAATGACTATAGTAAAGTTGCAGGATGTAAAATCAACACACAGAAATCCCTTGCATTCCTATACACTAATAATGAGAAAACAGAAAGAGAAATTAAGGAAACAATTCCATTCACCATTGCAACGGAAAGAATAAAATACTTAGGAATATATCTATGTAAAGAAACTAAAGACCTATATATAGAAAACTATAAAACACTGGTGAAAGAAATCAAAGAGGACACTAATAGATGGAGAAATATACCATGTTCATGGATTAGAAGAATCAATATAGTGAAAATGAGTATACTACCCAAAGCAATTTATAGATTCAATGCAATCCCTATCAAGCTACCAACAGTATTCTTCACAGAGCTAGAACAAATAATTTCACAATTTGTATGGAAATACAAAAAACCTCGAATAGCCAAAGTGATCCTGAGAAAGAAGAATGGAATTGGAGGAATCAACCTACCTGACTTCAGGCTCTACTACAAAGCCACAGTTATCAAGACAGTATGGTACTGGCACAAAGACAGAAATATAGATCAATGGAACAAAATAGAAAGCCCAGAGATAAATCCACGCACCTATGGACACCTTATCTTTGACAAAGGAGGCAAGAATATACAATGGATTAAAGACAATCTCTTCACCAAGTGGTGCTGGGAAATCTGGTCAACCACTTGTAAAAGAATGAAACTAGAACACTTTCTAACACCATACATAAAAATAAACTCAAAATGGATTAAAGATCTAAATGTAAGACCAGAAACTATAAAACTCCTCGAGGAGAACATAGGCAAAACACTCTCTGACATACATAACAGCAGGATCCTCTATGACCCACCTCCCAGAATATTGGCAATAAAAGCAAAAATAAATAAATGGGACCTAATTAACCTTAAAAGCTTCTGCACATCAAAGGAAACTATTAGCAAGGTGAAAAGGCAGCCTTCAGAATGGGAGAAAATAATAGCAAATGAAGCAATGGACAAACAACTAATCTCAAAAATATACAAGCAACTCCTACAGCTCAACTCCAGAAAAATAAATGACCCAATCAAAAAATGGGCCAAAGAACTAAGTAGACATTTCTCCAAAGAAGACATACAGATGGCTAACAAACACATGAAAAGATGCTCAACATCACTCATTATCAGAGAAATGCAAATCAAAACCACTATGAGGTACCATTTCACACCAGTCAGAATGGCTGCGATCCAAAAGTCTACAAATAATAAATGCTGGAGAGGGTGTGGAGAAAAGGGAACCCTCTTACACTGTTGGTGGGAATGCAAACTAGTACAGCCACTATGGAGAACAGTGTGGAGATTCCTTAAAAAACTGGAAATAGAACTGCCTTATGATCCAGCAATCCCACTGCTGGGCATACACACTGAGGAAACCAGAAGGGAAAGACACACATGTACCCCAATGTTCATCGCAGCACTGTTTATAATAGCCAGGACATGGAAGCAACCTAGATGTCCATCAGCAGATGAATGGATAAAGAAAGCAGTGGTACATATACACGATGGAGTATTACTCAGCCATTAAAAAGAATTCATTTGAATCAGTTCTAATGAGGTGGATGAAACTGGAGCCTATTATACAGAGTGAAGTAAGCCAGAAGGAAAAACACCAATACAGTATACTAACACATATATATGGAATTTAGAAAGATGGTAACAATAACCCTTTGTACGAGACAGCAAAAGAGACACTGATGTATAGAACAGTCTTATGGACTCTGTGGGAGAGGGAGAGAGTGGGAAGATTTGGGAGAATGGCATTGAAACATGTAAAATATCATGTATGAAACGAGATGCCAGTCCAGGTTTGATGCACAATACTGGATGCTTGATGCTTGGGGCTGGTGCACTGGGACGACCCAGAGGGATGGTATGGGGAGGGAGGAGGGAGGAGGGTTCAGGATGGGGAACACATGTATACCTGTGGTGGATTCATTTTGATATTTGGCAAAACTAATACAATTATGTAAAGTTTAAAAATAAAATAAAATTTTAAAAAATTGCATTTGCTTTTTGCAAAATGAAACAAAAAAGAAAGGACATAACAGGAAGCATAAAATAGACTTTATAAATTAAAATTAACACAAGCAAAAATATTTCAAAAGAAATAAGTTAATATAGCTATAATTTTATTATAGTGAGGCTCTGCTGTTAAAAGTAAGGAATTTAGCTTATACTACAATTTCTCTCACTGCTCTTTCCCTATAGTATTTATATTACTTATATTTTGTCCTGTAGTTCTATTGATCCCCACTTCCACTATGCAAGCTGAATAGCATAGATTATTTTTCATGACATAAATCAGCAGAAAGAACAGGCAAGAAAGCTGTAAGGAGGATAAACATTCTGATCTGTCTCTCAATACAGAGTTCCTTTTGGCAACAATTATGATATTTACTATAAGTAAGAAAATATGGGCTCAGGAATACTTGATTTATATAGAAGTTGCAACATGTCCATGGAAGAAAAAACAAACAAAAAAAAAAACAACAAAAAAACCTGTGTATCTTGTTTATTGATTACATGTTTAAATTGTGCACAATTCAAACCTTTCTCATATTATCAGAACATTTACTGCTACACAAACACCTCACAACATCCACCGAATTCCTCTTCTGAGGAGAACATATAATCTATTTGTTTATTTATGGTTACTTGGTTAATTATGATATGTTTAAATTTCCATCTGGTATCATTTTTCTTAGTCCTAAGGACAACACTGACTGTAATGGTTCTTGTCATACTAGTGGTATAGTGGTGAATTCTCTCACCTTTTGTATATCTGAGGAAAAAAAAAAAAAGGTATTTCACCTTATCTCTTACAGATATTTTTGTAGGGTATAGAAATTTAACTTTACAAATGTTATCTCTCACTATGTTAAAGATGCTATCCTATTGTGTTCTGCCTTGCATGGTTCTTAGTGACAAGTCTGCTGTCATTTCTTTATCTTCTTTTGTATGTTATATTTATTGTTTCCCTTCTGGATACTTTTTAGATTATTACTCGTAAATGTTTTATTATTGCTGTTTTGGGGATTATTCAAATCGACAGCGTGTATTTTGTTGTCATTTTTTCCTTTCTTTCTTTCATTTTTTGGCCATGCTGTGCGGCTTGCAGGATCTTAGTTCCTTAATCAGGGATCAAACCTGTGACCTCAGTAGTGAAAGTGTGGAGTCCTAACCACTGGATCATCAGAGAATTCCCCATTATGGTTTTCTTCATGTTTCTGCTGCTTGGGGCTTGTTGAATATTTTGGGCCTGGAGGTTAACAATTTTTAACAAATTTGGAAAAATCATGGTCATGATATATTTCAAATGTTTTTTCTGCTCTATTTCCTCTTCTCATGGAACTCCAGCTACATATACATTCATCCACTTCATTGTTCTGCGGCTCACTGAGCTTTTTTCTCTCATTGTTTCATTTTGATAGCACCAACTGTTACATCTTTAAGTCCTCTACCCTGTCATTCTGCAGTGTGTAATCTGATGTTAATCTCAAATTATATAAATTTTATTTAAGATACTGTACTTTTCATTTCTATAAGTTCTATTTAAATTGTTCCCCATGCTTTTCTCTAACTCTTTTGACACATAGAAAATATTGTTTTAATATGCTCGCCTGCAATTTTCTCTTTGTCAGTTTAGGTCTGTTTCTATTGACTATTATTTTCCCTGATTATATTTTTATGTTTCTTAGATTTATTTTCTGAAGTTTACCATATTTCTCTTATTTCTTTAAATATTGCTGCTCTGTGTTCATGAGCATACATAATGTTATTTGGATTCTGTTTAATGCTTTTGAATTTTATTTTTATTTTGTTAAGGTAGTCCAGTACAGCTTATATGACTCCATTTCTGAATTATGACTATTCTGAGGACAATACACATTGCTCCTTGCATTAAGAGGTCTTTCTACTCTGGCTAGCAGAAACATGAACTTTTGGCCCATGTGTGAGCTGTCTGGATTGTTCTCTCTATTCTTTTCTGGTGTTTCCTTCTCAAGTTCCTTAGATCAATGTGCAAAGAAGTGTTTATTTTAGAACCCAAGGGGACCATTTTGTGATACCTGGAGCAATCTGTGGAGCTGCTCTCTAGTACTTGCTCAGCTTTGAGCTAACTTGGCTTCTTTAAATTCTAAACTCCATCTTCCCAACTTAGCAAGGCCACTGACCTCTGTTTGAGTTCTTCTCCCTGTGCTGAAGTCTGGAAACTTTCTTTATTAAAAAAAAAAAAAAAAACTAGGGCTATTGTAGGTTTTGCTTTTATTTTTATTATCTTCTCCTAGTGATCATTATGGGGCTTTCCTGGTGGCTCAGAGGTAAAGAATCTGTCTGCCAATGCAGGGATGTGGATTTGATTCCTGGGTTGGAGGATACCCTGGAGAAGGAAATGGCAACCCACTCAAGTATTCTTGCCTGGGGAATGCCATGGACAGCGGAGCCTGGAGAGCTACAGTCCATGGGGTTGCAGAAGAGTTAGACATGAATTAGTGGCTAAACAAAAACAACAAAGTGATGGTTATCCTGTGCTGACTAAACTAAATTTATTTCATGTGGTTCTAGGTGTGCCTTGAAGCTTATCTTTCCTTCTTTTTTAATACAAACAGACATCTTGTGAAGAGACGATTATGCATTAAAACAGTAATATCACATATTTGTGAGTCCTTTCCATCTTAAACACTACTTTTCTTTCATTCTGTAACATGGGACTCAATTTTCATTAAAAAATATAGTATTCTTCTTTCACCCACAGCCTTAGATCCCATATATTTAATCACAACATTATTAAATGGATATTTCAAGGTGTTAAAACTTACTTTAAAAAATCTGTGTCTGAACCAGGTCTCAGGATCTCTGTTTCTTAGTTGTCATAGTCCCATCCTTTCTTCAATCTTCATATTTCTTTGTTATAAATTGTACATTAAAGTGTATCTGTTAGATATATATATATATATATATATATATATATTTTGTAGGTATTTATCTGTTTCTCAAGTGATGGGTTTACTTATTACATATTTTTTTAGATTTGTTCCAAGGGAGAAGAAAATTTTAGGGTATTTTAAATGCAGTGGAATAGATATACATAATTGTGTCTGTGAAATAAATATTTTGGGGAAAATATGTCCATGTTCAATGTTCATAATTTAAAAACAAAATAAGTATGCAAGTGTTATGTTATTAATGTATATTCACAAAAATTATCTTGTATGTAAAATGCCCATTGCATATATTTTTCTCAAGCTGTTGGAAGCTCTGTTTAATTCCACAAAATACATTTTTTATATTTTCTATTTACTGTAGCCAATTTACAACAAATAACCACCAAGTTTCTTTCAAAGAAAGTAGATATCAGTAGTAAAACTGGAAAGTGACATATTACTTCCACTCTGAAGTGCCTGCCTCATACAGGGTAGATAATGCCAGCATTATAAATATCCTAAAGAGGGGAGAGTATTTGGAAAGAATTCTTTCGATGCAAAGAAAATCAGGCATAAGAGAGGAAAAATCAAAATACCATTAATACCAAACCATTGAGAGAGGAATTCCACCAGGAAAATGCACAGCCTCAGAGTTCACTTTGAAAAGGTAACACACGTTATTTCTAAATGGGTTTTTTTAAATTTGTTTTCTGGTTTAGTGTTTGTGTTATTCTGTATAATTAAAAGGTTTCCTCATGTGTAGATTTTCAATTTCATTACTTGTGGGCTTAACAGATAGGCAAGTTTGGAAAATAAATATATGGTTCATAATGTTTGGATGATCTATTGCAGACAGTTTTATAGAAAACAGATACCTCCAGCGTAATAAGAAATTCTAATTATCTTAGAATCATGTGATATACCCAGCACAGCACATTTCAAATTTTAAGATACTTTTTTTCTATTATAATTCCATTTAGCCCACTGTTGTAATCTGTTTTATGTCTGTGTTTTAATTTTGTTTATGTTCCCTCTAACAATGTACTTAATATCTCAAAGTGCTCTGCCATAAGCTCTAAGAAAGACATCTTTTCATTACCACAAATGAATTACTTTTCATAAGTCTCATTCCCCATGTATTTCATTAGGTCTCTCTTCATATCAGAGCTTTCTTCCTCTCTCACACACGCATGAGAAAAGAGGGATAAATCAGGAGCTCGGGATTGACATGCACACACTAATGTGTATAAGATAGATAACCAACAAGGACCTACTATAAGCACAGGGAACTCTACTCAATATTCTGTGATAACCTATATGAGAAAAGAAGCTGAAAAAGAAAGAATATACATAATGTATAGCCGAAACACTTTGCTGTATACCTGAAACTAACATAACAGTGTAAATCAACTATAATCCAATATTTTTTTAAGAGAGACAGATGCAAGACAGCTGCCTAGCAGAGAGGAGTGTCTTATAAATATAAAATAGTGATGTATGCATAAGACTGCCTTGCCTGTGAGTATACATGAATGACTGGACGATTGATGCCCACTACAGCATAAGGTTGCACAGAATCAGACACGACTGAAGTGACAGCATGCAGAGAGAAGACTGAGATGGTGACATAGTCAAAAACATAAGAATCTCAGTATTCAAATTCATCATCTGCAATTCAGGATAAAGTTGCACTGGCCAGGAAGTTCCACGTATCACCTGGATAGCGTGAGAAGTCTTCATCTAAGGCAGAGGTTATGGCAAGAGGGTAGAGATACTAAAGTTGAATTGATAAGCACAGCTGAGGATTCTGAAAGATGGCAGACGTCTAAGCTGCAGGCACCAATTCTGGGATGTTGCCAAACTTCGCTTCCTGTAAAATGTTTCTAATGTGGATACTGTGCCAAGAGTCTGGATTCAGAGAAAATATGGGAGTTAGAAAAATATGAGACAGTTGATCCAGGTTGAGGAGGAGCAAAGATAGCTGGAGATCACCTTAACTGTTACTTAGAACAAAAAATAGCATTTTATTTATTGCAATAAGGAATTGACTAGAGTGCCGTCTATCACCAGGTAGCTCAATTTGAAGGATCAAGAGTAGAACTGGATGCATATCTATGTAGACTTTGCTCATCTTCAATACTCAGTCTCTGTAATGAAGAGTTCTGATTCCATCTAAAAAATCTATTTTTAACTGAAGGAAGCTTGTAAGCCTCTTTTCCTTGTGTCCCTTAAGTGGACAAGCTAATAAGGAAACCTGGGTGCTCCTTCAGGACAAGCAGGAGAGTCAAACCATGGAAGTCCCAGCCCATACCAGAGGGCCCTCACCCCAGCCTCATCTCCTAGCCACAGGAAAACTCATGCCAGTATTTTCTCTCTCAAGCCATTTCTGACCTGCTAGAGAAGACTGTCTGCTCATCCCATAACTGAGAGACCTCAATTATATAATTGGGCTTACAAGGTGTCACAGTGGTAAAGAATTTGCCTGCCTATGCAGGAGACACAAGAGACTCAGGTTTGATTCTGGGGTTGGAAAGATCCCTTAGAGAAGGAAATGGCAACCCACTCCTGTATTCTTGCCTGGGAAATCCCACAGACAGGAGTCTGGAAGGCTACGGTTTATGGCATTGCAAAGAATCAGACGTGACTGAACACACACACACACACACACACACACACACTTATTTAATTATCAAACCTTTTTATAAATTGGAGTATAATTGCTTTACAATGTGTTAGTTTCTGCTGTACAAAATAAGCCATTTTCAACCTTCTTGGTGCGTTTGTGGCATCATTAGTAACTCTGAACCAAATTTTGGGTAAGGGGTCCATTTTACTCCGCAAGTGATCATAGCAGTTTCTTTAGGTAGAGATTGCTTGCTTTGCTTCAAACACCTAATAGTACCCAGTCAGAGACCCCTTTGTGGAAGGCTGAGTTTTTTGAGTTAGCTCTCCAACACCTAGCAGTAATTATTCAAGAACTAGATCACATTTCTGTAATTCTCTATTCCTGGCAACAGATCAATATAAGTGTCACCGTGGTACTTATTTTCTGGAATCTTGGCTAATGCATCCTGCCTGAGCAAGGAGATGTAGACCCTTTGATAGAGATATATCACAGTATATGCCGTGGAAAATCCCTTTCTTGTCACATTTATGTGGTTGATGTCAACATAGGGATGTTTCCCCATGCCCTATTAACCAAGAGAAAGTAAATCCATTGCAAAGATAGGGACTTATTGCTTCTTCAGTTTGAGTGGCTTCAATGTCTGCTGAGGTGCTCATGTTTTAGGTCAGTGTGGAGTCCCACAAAGGCTTTTATAGATGTGTATGAAGGCAAATGGTATCCCAAGAAACATTGTTCCATGATCCCATTAACGTGTGACTTTCCAAGCTTAAATTGTGCCATGTTTATTTTCCCCTTCACTTGTCCACAATTTCTCCCATTTAATTTAGATTGTTCAATTACCATTAATTCCAGGCAATCTATTGTTTAATTGGATGGTTTTCAATTGCAAATTAAGACTGCTGCTTTCAACCAAGAAAGCTAATTTAAACCTGACAACAGGTTTTTTTTTTTTTTTTTTAAACGGGAAAATAGTATGAGAGAGTAGAACATAACACAGACATTTGTTTGTGTATTAAGGTGTCACTTGTTAGTTTAATTAGAGCAAAACTGTAGTTTTCTACTAACTAGCTTTCTAAATTGCAGAAATAACTAGCACCATGACTCCTCATGTGGAGAATATTGTCATAAAAGCCTTACCTACCCACTTAACAATTCGAGAATGGTTTCTTCTTACTTATCCAAAGAGTTTTGTCATTTAACAAGCTCCATCTTAAAATCATTGCAAGCAAAAAAAAAAGATTAAGAAGTTATATTATTAAATATATGGCACTATGTACAGCCTAAGAGAAAGCAAAAAAGCTATGTTCAATAGTACTAAAAAAGGTTCTATGTAATGTCAAGTTAGGCCATGACCCTCAGAAAATATAAAGGACAACTCAAAGGTTGGCGTGTGCCTGTATCATCAGATTCTGGCACATATCTGTGTAGAAAACAGAGGGAAAATTCTTCCATTGGATAATATATAATAGTATCATGATCCTTTTGCTTGATGGATAAATGTATTTAAAAACAAGCATGTTGGGACTTCCCTGGTGGTCCAGTGGTTAAGACTTTTCACTCCCAAGGCAGGGGGCCCAGGTTCAATCCCTGGTTAGGTAACTAGATCCTGCATGCCTGCTGCAACTATGAAGTCATAAGCCACAACTAAGACCCAGCATCGCCAAAATAAGTAATAAATAATAAAAAAACAAGCATATTAAACCAATTACCCTGGAAATTTATTGATAGTGAAACGGCAGGGGAAAAATATATCAATCAAGAAATGATTGCCTTTACTTTTAAAACTGACATTGACTAAAACTTACTGAGGCATTTTTAACACTTTTGCTATTTGCTACAATAATGTTTTTCCAGTGGTCATGTATGGATGTGAGAGTTGGACTATAAAGAAAGCTAAGAGCCAAATAATTGATGCTTTTGAACTGTGGTGTTGGAGAAGACTCTTGAGAGTCCCTTGGACTGTAAGGAGATCCAACCAGTCCATCCTAAAGGAGATCAATCCTGGGTGTTCGTTGGAAGGACTGATGCTGAAGCTGAAACTCCAGTACTTTGGCCACCTGATGCGAAGAGCTGACCCTGATGCTGGGAAAGATTGAAGATGGGAGGAGAAGGGGATGACAGAGGATGAGATGGTTGGATGGCCTCACTGACTCAATGGACGTGGGTTTGGGTAGACCCTAGGAGCTGGTGATGGACAGGGAGGCCTGGCATGCTGCGGTTCATGGGGTCACAAAGAGTCAGACATGACTGAGCAACTGAACTGAACTGAACAATAATGTTTAGAATACGTGCTTATGCAAAGTAGAATAAGGGAAATTGTTAATGAAGTTTCAAAATCTGTAAAGCACCACATGGTGGTGAGCATACAGAATATGCAGAAAAAGAATCTCAAGGTCTGAGCATTTTCAAAAGCAAAGGTAGAATGGGTTGTGACAAAAGCTTTCTATATTAATAAATAAATCTCTGAATTCAAAGAGATGGTTTCTATTCTCACACACTAGGGACAGCTGTTGTCCATGCTGTGGCTTCTGGGAGAATTATATACATTGTGGTAACCATAATGAAGCTCCAATACTTTGGCCACCGGATGCAAAATGCTAACTCTTTGGAAAAGACCCTGATGCTGGGAAAGACTCAAAGCAGGAGGAGGGAATGACAGAGGACGAGATGGTTGCATGGCATCACC
Source organism: Bos javanicus (assembly GCF_032452875.1). NCBI lineage: Eukaryota > Metazoa > Chordata > Mammalia > Artiodactyla > Bovidae > Bos > Bos javanicus. Next base: position 31,016,246 of record NC_083885.1, on the reverse strand, counting down.
AACACAATGGACATGAGTTTGAGCAAACTCTGGGACATGGTGAAGGACAGGGAAGCCTGGTGTGCTGCAGTCCTTGGGGTCACAAGGAGTTGAACATGACTAAGTGATTGAACAACATCCACCATAATGAAGAGTTTCTAGTACAAGAATGTTGGTAAAATGAGTTATCATTGTATTCCAAGTATACATTGTTATTTTAAGCTGATGGACACAAGGGATGATAATTTTTCATAATTCATATTATAACCAAATAGGATAGACTGTATGGGACTATATGTATTCTCAGTATTGTCTGACTCTTTGTGACACCATAGATTGTAGCCCTCCAGGCTTGTCTGTTCATGGAATTTTCCAAGCAAGAATACTAAAGGAGATTGCCATTTCCTACTCCAGGGTATCTTCCTGACCCAGGATTGAACCTGCATCTCTGTGTCTCCTGAATTGGCAGACAGATTCTGTACCACTGTACTACCTGGGAAGCCCAAATAGGAATGGTAGACATAAAAAAATATAGATTATTAAGGATGAATGTCATTGCAAATATAGTCCTATTGCCCACTCTGGGAGTTAGAATCTTGATTACATTACTCAAAAAAGATGAGCCTATACTGTCACTTATCAATTTATTGCAATTCTTGTATAAGATTTTATAACTGATTGAAACTGACAATTCTATGCTATACAATAAAAATTATAAGCATTTTGGTTTTTCATAAACTTTTAAAACTGTTTAGAAAAAATTAGAAATAATATTAACTGTGGTTCTAATGTAAATTTCAAATTCCTTTATAAAAATGATTGGTGAAAATTAACATGAAGACTAAGTGAAAAAATTTTAATTTTTCTTGTACTTTGAAAATTCTATTAATCATTCACTCTATCACTAAAACTCTATGGCACATGAATAATAGATAATATATTTTGAACTGAGGTATCTCTTTTTTATTTAGAAGCTACTTTTATTATATGCAGGAGACATTTAAGGTTGGCTTATGAATCTACTCAATACTCATCTCAAATGCTCCCATTATACTAGACATTTTAGAAATATTAATCCTATATCTCAGAGTTTGCCTTCTTCAAAATACGTGCAGCATCCTACTTTTAAAGAAAAATTAATTTCTAATTTTTGGGTGTTGTCTCCATATTTTCAAATGAGCACCATCTCTGATCAACGATATCATTTTTCTCCTACTTGGGTTTAGGGATTATTTCTGCTGTTCTCTTATATAAGGATTTGCCTCCTACCGTCAGAGTACAAGAGGGATCCCTCAATATGCACTAACTTGAAACCATGAATACTTTTTGCACAGCAATGTTAAAGATCCTTCTGGACAGGACTATGTTTTTTCTTTCAATTTGATCTGAGTCCACAGTGTCTAAAGAGTATACAAATGCACAGTGAGCATGAAGAGTACGAGTTTTCTCTTCTACTCAGCCACACCAGGATAGATACATCAGGAACTATGTTCTACATAAAAACTGGCTTTAAATTAATAACCAGGTACAGACCAAAAAGTTATACTCTGAGATTAACTCCCTCATTCAACAGAGCACTTGTTCTGCTGTTTGGTAGCATTGCAATTTTGGAAAATCATTTAACCTGTTTGAATTTCATCTATCAATGGAGATCACAGCAGCCCCTAACTTCTAGTATTCTCATAAGCAAGGTACAGCTTTTAAATACTTAGCACAGTAACTGGCACCCTGAAAAGTATGGAATGATGTATAAAGTTAGGTTTATAAATTTAGGCTACTATTGCCTAATTTCTGGAAAAGTATCCTTGTAAAAAGAGCACTATTCTTACTTTAATTGTGTGAGACCATATCCTGCTGTAAAAGAATTGCTAACAATACTGCAAAAAAATTACCATCAAGGATGGTTTTCAAACACCTCCAGCCTGTTGCTTTAGAAGTAAACAAAACGACAACCCAAGAAAACTCCATTTATAAAGAAAAGCTCTCGCTCCTGAGGGAGTCAGCCTGAAGCAGTTTTGTTCAGTGGGTTAGAACAGGATCTGTGGGGAGGCAGAGAGAGAGGGCAGAGCTCCCAGAGGCCATGCTGATAATGAATTGTTAAGCCTTTTGGTGGGACGGACAACTGTGCAAACATGTGATGCTTCCCAAGGACCAAGTCTCAGGCCTCTGAGTGTGCCGAAGGCTTTGCCACTTGGGGAGGAATTAAATAGTCACAGTGAAAAGAGGTGAAGCCAGACACTTAGGACTTTGCAAAAATAACTGGGGTGGTGAGAAACTGCTATCAGTTTCCCATGAATAGTAAGGCTGTGGACCTGGACTCTTGTTTTTACAGACTTGGTGAGATGGTTCTAATAGAAAGCAGACCACGCTAAGACATGGAATCTGACTCCTCATCTGTTCTCCTTCCTGGTTTAGGCAAGGAGGGAAAAACTACTGTGTGAAATGAAAACAGTACACTGAAGGAAAAGAACCAAGTTTGTTTTCAGGATATGGAAAGAAAGGAAATAAAATCAAGTTTGTGCAAAACATGAAGAGGAAGAACATGGCTGTACCTTGGGATGTGACTCCTTATAATAGCTTTTAAAGTGCAACAGGCAAAACCAATACAATATTGTAAAGTAAAAAAAAAAAAAAAAGAAAAACACCAAAAATAAATAAATAAAGAGCAACAGGGCAGAATTTCCAAACTCAACCGTGGGCACCGGCAAACTCAGAATGTCTTGCCTTGTCAACCGAGCACAAAAGCAAAAGGCAGTTGCAGTTTCCCCTTTCCTCATTCGGAGAAGGCAATGGCACCCCACTCCAGTACTCTTGCCTGGAAAATCCCATGGACGGAGGAGCCTGGTAGGCTGCAGTCCATGGGGTTGCTGAGGGTCAGACACGACTGAGCGACTTCACTTTCACTTTTCACTTTCATGCATTGGAGAAGGAAATGGCAACCCACTCCAGTGATCTTGCCTGGAGAATCCCAGGGATGGGGGAGCCTGGTGGGCCCCTGTCTAAGGGGTCGCACAGAGTCGGACACAACTGAAGCGACTTAGCAGCAGCAGCAGCTTACCTCATTATATAGATCCCCATCAAGACAATGAAACTAAAGGATACCATCTTCCCAGCAGGCACCAACTTCCCAGGTGGCTCAGTGGTAAAGAATCTACCTGCCAGTGCAGGAGATGCAGAAGATGTGGGTTGGATCCCTGGGTTGGGAAGATCCCCTGGAGAAGGGTGTGGCAACCCACTCCAGTATTATTGCCTGGAGAATCCCACGGACAGAGGAGCCTGGCGGGCTATAGTCCACGAGGTCACAAAGAATCAGACATGACTGAGTGACTGAGCATGAACAGGCACCAGATGGGGCAAAGCAAGGAAGTGGCAGAGAGAGCAAATGAGGTGCCATAGATTCTGTCCTACAAGCCCACGTCAGAGAGATTTCTAAAGGGTGATGCTTGACTGTGTCTTGAGGAGAGCAAGAGTTTGCCCAGCTACAGTGAATTTCTTCAAGTATCATTCAAATATGCTCATAGAGCCTTTTCTGATCACCCTATTTAAAATGTCCTCGTCACTCTCTATCTTCAATTCCTCTTTGATTGCTACACACACACACAAACACACACACACACAATTTTATTATCTGTCTTCTCAATTAAAACTTTAACCCTCAAAGGATAAAAACTTTTAAAAAAATTACAATTTTAAAGATTGCACTCTCTATATAGTCATTACAAAGTATTGGCTCTATTCCCTGTGTTGTACAATATATCCTTGTAGCCTATCTTATAAACAACAGCTTGTACCTCCCACTTCCTCACTCCTGTATTACCCCAACCCAGCGCCTGTCAAAATGTCTAGCTTTTAGTAGGTCCAAGTGATACTAATAACATTACTGTTACTCTATACATATAATAATCATAGAAGCTCAGAGTATTAATATTACTATTAATAGTAGAATACAGAACTGAACACTGTCCCTTTAGATAGGAGTACAATGAAGTTTTTCTAAGTACCAATAATATTATGAACAAAATAGAATGATAAACCGTTGTGTGGGCTTAGTCACTCAGTTGTGTCTGACTCTTTGTGACCCCATGGACTGTAGCCCATCAGGCTCCTGTGTCTGTGGGATTTTTCAGGCAAAAACACTGGAGTAGGTTGCCATTTCCTTCTCCAGGGCATCTTCTATACCCAGGGATCGAACCCGCGTCTCCTGTGTCTCCTGAATCTCATGCATTGGCGGGCAGATTCTTTTTGACTGCACACCTGGAAAGCCCCCTGGGTTTTGGCAACTGGTATCACATGTTCTGAACACAGTTTCTAGAATAAGCCAGCAGGAGAGAAACCCTGATTTCAAGCTAGATTCTTTCTAACGATGAAAATTTTGAGGTAGCTAACTTGTGAAAATTGCTAATTATTTTTTTAAAAATGATATAATTACACCATTTGACTTTAATTCTTACTGTATTAAATACAGCATGAAATACTATAAACAGGTGATAACAGTATTGATAGGCTGATTAGAAATACCATTGTTTAATAGATACCCTCGTCTCAGTCTTTTTTTTTCTTCCCTCTGAGTATACCTGCACCATTTACTTCTACTGAAGGAATTCCTTGGAAGTACTTTCTCATGATGATCTTGTATTTGAGTTTTGCTGCTTCTATTTGGTTGCAGTCTATATTCTAGCGTTTATTAGTTTTCTGTGTTGAAACTGTAGGGAGAGCCTTGTATAACCTCAGTAAATTCTAGATATTATTTGTAAATTTGATAGATTTAGATATAGTTACCAGATTTAATAAACATGGCTAGAATGGTCCAATTTGTAGTTATTTAAAGAGATGTTAGTTTTTTACTATTTTTGTGAGGTATAACTTTATGTACAATAAAATGTACAGGTACTAATTATAGAGTTTAAAGAGTTTGACAAATGTATATCCGTAAAGCAACCAACCTATTATGACTTAATACCTTTCCATCATCCTAGTGAGTCCTCCATCACCTTTTGCCATCACTCTATATATTCCTTTCCAGCCAGCCCATGCAACCATTATTATTATTATTATTATGAATTCTATCACCAGATTTTTGCTTTACCTCTTTTAGAATTTTAGATACATGGAATTGTACTTTGTGTTTGACTTTTTTTTTCTACATGATTTTGAGATTCATCTATGTTACTGTTAACTACAAATTGGCACTTGCCATTGGTACTTGCTATCTACCTCTACAAGGATTAAATCATGTGCTGCTGCAACTGCTGATTTTTAAGATCCCTGAAAGGAGTTTAGAGTCAAGAGCAGAAATGAGGCACTCTGTGCTTGGGGAATAAATCAGGCAGAACAAGTCTTCAGATAGTTAGATATTTTCAGGAGTTAATTTTATGAGCCCAGTTCTTGTATCTCTCCTATCTGTGCATGCTTAGTCGCTTTGCAACCCCATGGACTGTAGCCTGCCAAGCTCTTCTGCCCATGGGATTCTCCAGGCAAGAACACTGGAGTGGGTTGCCATGATCTCTTCCAGGGGGTCAGCTATTTGGACTATTTGGACTAATTCAGCTATTTGGACCAGGTGCTAATAAGGTCAAAGTTGAGAGCAGAATGTGCATAGCCCACAGAGTCAGAGCCTGTATTCCTGATGTGTTCAGCTCTGTTTCAAAATCATGGCAAATGTGCGTTACATGGTCTCCACCCTGAAGGGTGCTAGCATTTTGTTAGTTGCTCAGTCATGTCCAGCTCTTTGTAACCCCATGGATTTGTACCCCGCCAAGCTTGTCTGCCCATGGGATTCTCCAGGCAAGAATCCTGGAGTGGGTTGCTATGCTCTCCTCCAGGGGATCTTCCTGATCCAGGCATTGAACCCATGTCTCCTCTGTGTCTCCTGCATTGCAGGTGGATTCTTTACTCACTAAGCCACCTGGGAAGTCCCCTCATATCTAGAAAAGCAATAAAATTCTTCAGGATGATAACTCCTCCTCATGACTAGTAGAAACCTTCTGCAAAAACATATGTGCTTGATTGCATATATCCCCCCTTCACCAAAATCTAGTTTATACCCATCTTCCCCACTGTCTCATTGGAGCAGTTTCTCAGAGCTATCTGAGCTGCTGTCTCCAGGGCTATAGTCCTCATTTTGCCCCAAATAAACTTAACTTGTAATGCTCATGTTGTGCAGGTTTTTTTTTTTTTTTTTTTTGGCTTTGTCAAATACTTTATTTATTTATTTATTTCATTTTATTCTTCCAATTTTATTTTATTTTTAAACTTTACATAATTGTATTAGTTTTGCCAAATATCAAAATGAATCCGCCACAGGTATACATGTGTTCCCCATCCCGAACCCTCCTCCCTCCTCCCTCCCCATACCATCCCTCTGGGCCGTCCCAGTGCTCCAGCCCCAAGCATCCAGCATCATGCATCGAACCTGGACTGGCAACTCGTTTCCTACATGATATTTTACATGTTTCATTGCCATTCTCCCAAATCTTCCCACCCTCTCCTTCTCCCACAGAGTCCATAAGACTGTTCTATACATCAGTGTCTCTTTTGCTGTCTCGTACACCGGGTTATTGTTACCATCTTTCTAAATTCCATATATATGCGTTAGTATACTGTATTTATGTTTTTCCTTCTGGCTTACTTCACTCTGTATAATAGGCTCCAGTTTCATCCACCTCATTAGAACTGATTCAAAAGTATTCTTTTTAATGGCTGAGTAATACTCCATTGTGTATATGTACCACTGCTTTCTTATCCATTCATCTGCTGATGGACATCTAGGTTGCTTCCATGTCTTGGCTATTATAAACAGTGCTGCGATGAACATTGGGGTACACGTGTCTCTTTCCCTTCTGGTTTCCTCAGTGTGTATGCCCAGCAGTGGGGTTGCTGGATCATAAGGCAGTTCTATTTCCAGTTTTTTAAGGAATCTCCACACTGTTCTCCATAGTGGCTGTACTAGTTTGCATTCCCACCAACAGTGTAAGAGGGTTCCCTTTTCTCCACACCCTCTCCAGCATTTATTATTTGTAGACTTTTGGATCGCAGCCATTCTGACTGGTGTGAAATGGTACCTCATAGTGGTTTTGATTTGCATTTCTCTGATAATGAGTGATGTTGAGCATCTTTTCATGTGTTTGTTAGCCATCTGTATGTCTTTTTTGGAGAAATGTCTATTTAGTTCTTTGGCCCATTTTTTGATTGGGTCGTTTATTTTTCTGGAGTTGAGCTGTAGGAGTTGCTTGTATATTTTTGAGATTAGTTGTTTGTCGGTTGCTTCATTTGCTATTATTTTCTCCCATTCTGAAGGCTGTCTTTTCACCTTGCTAATAGTTTCCTTTGATGTGCAGAAGCTTTTAAGGTTAATTAGGTCCCATTTGTTTATTTTTGCTTTTATTTCCAATATTCTGGGAGGTGGGTCATAGAGGATCCTGCTGTGATGTATGTCAGAGAGTGTTTTGCCTATGTTCTCCTCTAGGAGTTTTATAGTTTCTGGTCTTACGTTTAGATCTTTAATCCATTTTGAGTTTATTTTTGTGTATGGTGTTAGAAAGTGGTCCAGTTTCATTCTTTTACAAGTGGTTGACCAGATTTCCCAGCACCACTTGTTAAAGAGGTTGTCTTTAATCCATTGTATATTCTTGCCTCCTTTGTCGAAGATAAGGTGTCCATATGTGTGTGGATTTATCTCTGGGCTTTCTATTTTATTCCATTGATCAATATTTCTGTCTTTGTGCCAGTACCATACTGTCTTGATAACTGTGGCTTTGTAGTAAAGCCTGAAGTCAGGTAGGTTGATTCCTCCAGTTCCATTCTTCTTTCTCAAGATCGCTTTGGCTATTTGAGGTTTTTTGTATTTCCATACAAATTGTGAAATTATTTGTTCTAGCTCTGTGAAGAATACTGTTGGTAGCTTGATAGGGATTGCGTTGAACCTATAAATTGCTTTGGGTAGTATACCCATTTTCACTATATTGATTCTTCCAATCCATGAACATGGTATATTTCTCCATCTATTAGTGTCCTCTTTGATTTCTTTCACCAGTGTTTTATAGTTTGCTATATATAGGTCTTTAGTTTCTTTACATAGATATATTCCTAAGTATTTTATTCTTTCCGTTGCAATGGTGAATGGAATTGTTTCCTTAATTTCTCTTTCTGTTTTCTCATTATTAGTGTATAGGAATGCAAGGGATTTCTGTGTGTTGATTTTATATCCTGCAACTTTACTGTAGTCATTGATTATTTCTAGTAATTTTCTGGTGGACTCTTTAGGGTTTTCTATGTAGAGGATCATGTCATCTGCAAATAGTGAGAGTTTTACTTCTTCTTTTCCAATTTGGATTCCTTTTATTTCTTTTTCTGCTCTGATTGCTGTGGCCAAAACTTCCAAAACTATGTTGAATAGTAATGGTGAAAGTGGGCACCCTTGTCTTGTTCCTGACTTTAGAGGAAATGCTTTCAACTTTTCACCATTGAGGATAATGTTTGCTGTGGGTTTGTCATATATAGCTTTTATTATGTTGAGGTATGTTCCTTCTATTCCTGCTTTCTGGAGAGTTTTTATCATAAATGGATGTTGAATTTTGTCAAAGGCTTTCTCTGCATCTATTGAGATAATCATATGGTTTTTATTTTTCAATTTGTTAATGTGGTGTATTACATTGATTGATTTGCGGATATTGAAGAATCCTTGCATCCCTGGGATAAAGCCCACTTGATCATGGTGTATGATCTTTTTAATGTGTTGTTGGATTCTGATTGCTAGAATTTTGTTAAGGATTTTTGCATCTATGTTCATCAGTGATATTGGCCTGTAGTTTTCTTTTTTTGTGGCATCTTTGTCAGGTTTTGGTATTAGGGTGATGGTGGCCTCATAGAATGAGTTTGGAAGTTTACCTTCCTCTGCAATTTTCTGGAAGAGTTTGAGCAGGATAGGTGTTAGCTCTTCTCTAAATTTTTGGTAGAATTCAGCTGTGAAGCCGTCTGGACCGGGGCTTTTGTTTGCTGGAAGATTTTTGATTACAGTTTCAATTTCCATGCTTGTGATGGGTCTGTTAAGATTTTCTATTTCTTCCTGGTCCAGTTTTGGAAAGTTGTACTTTTCTAAGAATTTGTCCATTTCTTCCACGTTGTCCATTTTATTGGCATATAATTGTTGATAGTAGTCTCTTATGATCCTTTGTATTTCCTGTATAAACTCGAACCCAAAACAATAAAGTAAATGGCAACGGGAACATACTTATCAGTAATTACCTTAAATGTAAATGGGTTGAATGCCCCAACCAAAAGACAAAGACTGGATGAATGGATACAAAAACAAGACCCCTACATATGTTGTCTACAAGAGACCCACCTCAAAACAGGGGACACATACAGACTGAAAGTGAAGGGCTGGAAAAAGATTTTCCATGCAAATAGGGACCAAAAGAAAGCAGGAGTAGCAATACTCATATCAGATAAAATAGACTTTAAAACAAAGGCTGTGAAAAGAGACAAAGAAGGTCACTACATAATGATCAAAGGATCAATCCAAGAAGAAGATATAACAATTATAAATATATATGCACCCAACACGGGAGCACCACAGTACGTAAGACAAATGCTAACAAGTATGAAAGGAGAAATTAACAATAACACAATAATAGTGGGAGACTTTAATACCCCACTTACACCTATAGATAGATCAACTAAACAGAAAATTAACAAGGAAACACAAACTTTAAACGATACAATAGACCAAATTGATATCTATAGGTCATTTCATCCCAAAACAATGAATTTCACCTTTTTCTCAAGCGCACATGGAACCTTCTCCAGGATAGATCACATCCTGGGCCATAAAGCTAGCCTTGGTAAATTCAAAAAAATAGAAATCATTCCAAGCATTTTTTCTGACCACAATGCAGTAAAATTAGATCTCAATTACAGGAGAAAAACTATTAAAAATTCCAACATATGGAGGCTGAACAACACGCTGCTGAATAACCAACAAATCACAGAAGAAATCAAAAAAGAAATCAAAATTTGCATAGAAACGAATGAAAATGAAAACACAACAACCCAAAACCTGTGGGACACAGTAAAAGCAGTCCGAAGGGGAAAGTTCATAGCAATACAGGCACACCTCAAGAAACAAGAAAAAAGTCAAATAAATAACCTAACTCTACACCTAAAGCAACTAGAAAAGGAAGAAATGAAGAACCCCAGGGTTAGTAGAAGGAAAGAAATCTTAAAAATTAGAGCAGAAATAAATGCAAAAGAAACAAAAGAGACCATAGCAAAAATCAACAAAACCAAAAGCTGGTTCTTTGAAAGGATAAATAAAATTGACAAACCATTAGCCAGACTCATCAAGAAACAAAGGGAGAAAAATCAAATCAACAAAATTAGAAACGAAAATGGAGAGATCACAACAGACAACACAGAAATACAAAGGATCATAAGAGCAGGTTTTTTTTTAAGTCAACATACTGTGATTTGTTTCTTTTTATTGCCAAGTTATATTCCACAGCATGAATATATCAACTTGTTTAACCATTCACTTGCTGATAGACAATTTGGATCAGGGCTATTATAAATAGAGTTGCTTTGAACATTCTTCTACAATCTTTTGTAGAAATAAGTTTTCATTTCTTTTGGGTGAATACCTAGAAGTGATATTTCTGGCTTATAGAGTTGTATATATTTAACTTCACAAGTAACTAGTAAAAAGTTTTGCAGAACGGCTGTTACTATTTCACATTCTACCTGCAACATACGAGAGTATTGGATATTCCATATCATCACCAACACTTGTTAGAGGAACTCTTTTTTCTTTTAGCCACTGTAGCATGTGGGTGGGTTGCTTTAATTTGCATTTTCCTGAATGAGTACTTTGAGCACTTTTGATGCACTTTGGTCATTTTTATATTTTTTACATGAAATGTCTTTTTTTCTATTTTTATTGGTTGTCCATCTTACCATTAAATTAGAAGTTCTTTAAATATTCTGGATAGAGTCCTTCACAGACATATACATTGTGAATATTTTTACCCAATTGGCCTCTTCATATTACTAGTGGTGTTGGCTGATGAGCAGGTTTGACTTCTGAATATATTTATCAGTTTTATTTTTATGGTCTATAGTTTCTGAATCTTGTGTAAAAAATTATATCTGCCTTATGTTTGTGAAGTTATATTGCAATATATTTTGAGAAGTGTTGCAGTTTTTCCTTTTATGTTGGCTCAGTGATTTATCTCAAGTTAATTTCTATGTATTAGTTTGAGGTAGGAATTAAGGTTCAATTTTTTTTCCATCAGATATCCACTTGTTTCAGCATAATTTGTAGAGAAGACTCTCCTGTGTTTGCCCAATAGATTGCTTTGGTACATTTGTAAAAATAATATTACTTAAGGGTGAGCCGATTTCAGGACTTTTTCTGTTCCATTGTGTATTCTTACGTATTTGTCCCTTAGGCATATTTCCTTATGTATTCTTATCCTGATGTCACACTTACTTGATATTATAGCTTTATAGTAAGTATAAGTCCTCCAACATTGTTCTATTTTTCAAGTAAGTGTTTGGGCTATTCTAGTCATTTTTATGTAAATTTTAAAAAATCAGTTTGTCAATTTCTATAAAAACAAGATTTTTCAAAGAATTAAGACTTTTTAGAGCAGTTTAAGATTCACAACAAAGTTGAGGGAAGCCACAGAGATTTCTCAAATAACTCCTGCCCCTGTATGTGCACAGACTTCCTCATTATCAACATCCCCTATCAAAGTGGTACAGTTATTATAACTGATGAATCTACATGGACACATTATATTCACACAAAATCTATAATTTACATTAGAGTTCACTCTTGGTGTTATACATTCTGTGATTTGGACAGTTTATGATAGGTGTCTATCATTATGCTATCATACAGAGTATTTTCACAGCCCTAAACATCCTCTGTGTTCTATGTATTCATTTCTCCCTCCTCTCCAGTCCCTGGCAACCAGGACACAGATGTACTGAACAGTCGTTTGGACTCTGTGGGAGAAGGTAAGGGCGGGATGATATGGGAGAATGGCATTGAAACATGTAAAATATCATATGTGAAATGAATCGCCAGTCCAGGTTTGATGCATGATACAAGGTGCTGGTGCACTGGGATGGCCCAGAGGGATGAGATGGGGAGGGAGGTGGGAGGGGGTGCAGGATGGGGAACACATGTACACTCATGGCAGATTCAAGTCAACGTATGGGAAAACCTATACAATATACTAAACTAAAATAAAAAATAAATTAATCAATTAAAAAGCAAACAAACAAAAATAAATATAAAGGAGTCAAAAAAAGGTGAATGGTACTTCAAGAGCAGCTGTAAAAGAGGTAGGAAATTATATTAATAAGCAATGCACAGAAAGGGGAAATATAAAAATCTGCCTATAAATTTTCCTCAAATCTTGGCCGACCCCTGAGCTGTGCATGCACTGTTAAAACTCCAAAGAATTTGGGAGGAAAACAGTATCTGGAAGATTGAAAGATGTGAGCAAAAGTTTCAGGTGCTGCCCAGCACAGGAGAGACAAAGTTTATCTTCACATGCTTCTACGTGAGAAGAACTTGATCAGCATCTCAGCCTTTCTATGGAAACCCCAGAAGGACCATGTCTTAGAATAAAAGTCACTTCCCAAAACTAAGAGATTAATTGTAAGACTAAGAAAATAGTTAAAGTACATCCACTCTAAACAAGAAAATCCAAGCCTCCAAGGTTACTTGCCAATTAATTTAACCGCATACAACACCTTAAGAGAAGATAGCAGAATACAATATATAAATAATCCATTACCATGACAATCCAAATTAAGAATCACTTCACAAGATAATGTGACCTGTAGTCAGGGGAAAGGTCAGCCAAAAGAAATTTTACCAATAATGAACAAAGTTTAAATAACTTATGATATGTTAAAGAATACACAGGGTATTATATAATGAATGAAACTATGGAGAGTCTCAGGAGTGATGTGAAAGTAAAAAAAAAATTATAACAGAACTGTAATATCTGAAACAAAATAATCTTGAGTGGTATTAATAACCATTGAACAGAATACATAGGTGAACTTGAAGACAGCACACAGACAGAAACAAAGAAGGAAAAAAATGAACACTGAACTCTTCTTCATTGCTGGTAGGAATGCAAAATGGTACCACTACTTTGAAAGACAGTTTGACCAGCACTTAAAAAACTAAACATACTCTTACAATATAATTCAGCAATTTTTCTCTTTAGTATTTAAAGACCTGAAAACTTATATCTACACAAAAATGTGCACACAGATGTTGATAGCAGCATTCATTATAACAGCCAAAACTTAGAGGCTACCAAAATGTCCTTCAGTAACTGAGTGGATAAATAAACTGATACCGTCAGACAACTGAATATTTTTCAGCACACACACACACACAAAAGGGCTATCAGATCATGAAAAGAGACAAAAGACTCTTAAATGCATATTTCTAAGTAAAAGAAGCCAGTCTGAATAGGCTAATTCTTTTTAATTAAGTAACAGAAAATTAAAAAAAAGTTTTATGACCTCTCATGCTAAGTCACTTCAGTCGTGTCTGACTCTTTGCAACCCCATGGACTGCAGCCCACCAGGCTCCTCTGTCCATGAAATTCTTCAGGCAAGAATACTGGAGTGGGTTGCCATTTTCTTCTCCAGGGGATCTTGTGGATCCAGGGATTGAACTGGATTGCAGGCAGATTCGTTACTCTCTGAGTCACCAGGGAAGCCCTATTTTGATCTCATATGATATGAAAATCTTTGCCAATTAAGCCTATTCTAGACTGTCAAGTGACAAAATCAAAGCAAGACCCTGGCATAAATGGGCAATGAAACTGATGTTTACTTTCCTTGGCACAAGAGAAATACCTTATTCATGATCCTAGTTTCAGCTTCAAGAACAGTACATGACACTTCTCAGATGCTAAAAATATGAGAAAGGATGTATAGAAAAGTAGATAAGAAAGGGAAAAAGAGCTCCATTAAACAGTGAGCATAGTTCAAACAAATAAAGAGATAGAGTCCAAGGAAACCTTTAAAGATACTGGGATTTGTAAGGGCTGTATTTGTAACAGATGAAGCCATTTTAAGCTACTTCAGAAATAACCAAGGAGATGCTAGCTAGTGAATAGCTTAGAAGGGGAGACTCTGATGTCAAATTGCACAGGATCAAATCTCATTGAAACATCTGATAACTGTTACCTCAATAATTAACCTAACCTCTCCAAGAGGTAGTTTCCTTGTAAAGGATTGTAGCAAGCAGCTTAAAGCACTATTATGAGTCTTGCAGGAGATCAGATCAGTCACTCAGTCATGTCCGACTCTTTGCGACCCCATGCATCACAGCACGCCAGGCCTGCCTGTCCATCACCAACTCCCAGAGTTCACCCACTCACATCCATCAAGTCAGTGATGCCATCCAGCCATCTCATCCTCTGTCGTCCCCTTCTCCTCCTGCCCTCAATCCCTCCCAGCATCAAAGTCTTTTCCAATGAGTCGACTCTTCACATGAGGTGGCCAAAGTACTGGAGTTTCAGCTTTAGCATCATTCCTTCCAAAGAAATCCCAGGGCTGATCTCCTTCAGAATGGACTGCTTGGATCTCCTTGCAGTCCAAGGGACTCTCAAGAGTCTTCTCCAACACCACAGTTCAAAAGCATCAATACTTCGGTGCTCAGCCTTCTTCATAGTCCAACTCTCACATCCATACATGACCACAGGAAAAACCATAGCCTTGACTAGACGAAACTTTGTTGGCAAAGTAATGTCTCTGCTTTTGAATATGCTATCTAGGTTGGTCATAACTTTCCTTCCAAGGAGTAAGCGTCTTTTAATTTCATGGCTGCAGTCACCATCTGTAGTGATTTTGGAGCCCCCCAAAATAAAGTCTGACACTGTTTCTACTGTTTCCCCATTTATTTCCCATGAAGTGATGGGACCGGATGCCATGATCTTTGTTTTCTGAATGCTGAGCTTTAAGCCAACTTTTTCACTCTCCACTTTCACTTTCATCAAGAGGCTTTTGAGTTCCTCTTCACTTTCTGCCATAAGGGTGGTGTCATCTGCATATGTGAGGTTATTGATATTTCTCCCGGCAATCTTGATTCCAGCTGTGTTTCTTCCAGCGTTTCTCATGATGTACTCTGCATATAAGTTAAGTAAACAGGGTGACAATATACAGCCTTGATACTCCTTTGCCTATTTGGAACCAGTCTGCTGTTCCATGTCCAGTTCTAACTGTTGCTTCCTGACCTGCATACAAATTTCTCAAGAGGCAGATCAGGTGGTCTGGTATGCCCATCTCTTGAAGAATTTTCCACAGTTTATTGTGATCCGCACAGTCAAAGGCTTTGGCATAGTCAATAAAGCAGAAATAGATGTTTTTCTGGAACTCTCTTTGTTTTTCTATGATCCAGCGGATGTTGGCAATTTAATCTCTGGTTCCTCTGCCTTTTCTAAGACCAGCTTGAACATCAGGAAGTTCACGGTTCATGTATTGCTGAAGCCTGGCTTGGAGAATTTTGAGCATTACTTTACTAGCGTGTGAGATGAGTGCAATTGTGCGGTAGTTTGAGCATTCTTTGGTATTGCCGTTCATTGGGATTGGAATGAAAACTGACCTTTTCCAGTCCTGTGGCCACTGCTGAGTTTTCCAATATTGCTGGCATATTGAGTGCAGCACTTTCACAGCATCATCTTTCAGGATTTGGAATAGCTCAACTGGAGTTCCATCACCTCCACTAGCTTTGTTCGTAGTGATGCTTTCTAAGGCCCACTTGACTTCACATTCCAGGATGTCTGGCTCTAGGTCAGTGATCACACCATCGTGATTATCTGGGTCGTGAATATCTTTTTTGTACAGTTCTCCTTGTATTCTTGCCATCTCTTCTTAATATCTTCTTCTTCTGTTAGGTCCATACCATTTCTATCCTTTATCGAGGTCATCTTTGCATGAAATGTTCCTTTGGTATCTCTGATTTTCTTGAAGAGATCCCTAGTCTTTCCCATTCTGTTTTTTCCCCTCTATTTCTTTGCATTGATCACTGAAGAAGGCTTTCTTATCTCTTCTTGCTATTCTTTGGAACTCTGCATTCAGATGTTTATATCTTTCCTTTTCTCCTTTGCTTTTCCCTTCTCTTCTTTTCACAGCTATTTGTAAGGCCTCCCCAGACAGCCATTTTGCTTTTTTGCATTTCTTTTCTATGGGAATGGTCTTGATCCCTGTCTCCTGTACAATGTCATGAACCTCATTCCATAGTTCATCAGGCACTGTATCTATCAGATCTAGGCCCTTAAACCTATTTCTCACTTCCACTGTATAATCATAAGGGATTTGATTTAGATCATGCCTGAATGGTCTAGTGGTTTTCCCTACTTTCTTCAATTTCAGTCTGAATTTGGCAATAAGGAGTTCATGGTCTGAGCCACAGTCAGCTCCTGGTCTTGTTTTTGCTGACTGTATAGAGCTTCTCCATCTTTGGCTGCAAAGAATATAATCAATCTGATTTCGGTGTTGACCATCTGGTGATGTCCATGTATAGAGTCTTCTCTTGTGTTGTTGGAAGAGGGTGTTTGCTATGACCGGTGCATTTTCTTGGCAAAACTCTATTAGTCTTTGCCCTGCTTCATTCCATATTCCAAGGCCAAATTTGCCTGTTACTCCAGGTGTTTCTTGACTTCCTACTTTTGCATTCCAGTCCCCTATAATGAAAAGGACATCTTTTTTGGTGTTAGTTCTAAAAGGTCTTGTAAGTCTTCATAGAACAGTTCAACTTCAGCTTCCTCAGCATTACTGGTTGGGGCATAGACTTGGATTACTGTGATATTGAATGGTTTGCCTCGGAAACGAACAGAGAATATTCTGTCATTTTTGAGATTGCATCCAAGTACTGCATTTCGAACTCTTTTGTTGACCATGATGGCCGCTCCGTTTCTTCTGAGGGATTCCTGCCCACAGTAGTAGATATAATGGTCATCTGAGTTAAATTCACCCATTCCAGTCTACTTCAGTTTGCTGATTCCTAGAATGTCAACATTCACTCTTGCTATCTCTTGTTTGACCACTTCCAATTTGCCTTGATTCATGGACCTGACATTCCAGGTTCCTATGCAGTATTGCTCTTTACAGCATCGGACCTTGCATCTATCACCAGTCACATCCACAGCTGGGTATTCTTTTTGCTTTGGCTCCATCCCTTCATTCTTTCTGGAGTTATTTCTCCACTGATCTCCAGTAGCATATTGGGCACCTACTTACCTGGGGAGTTCCTCTTTCAGTATCCTATCATTTTGCCTTTTCATACTGTTCATGGGGTTTTCAAGGCAAGAATACTGAAGTGGTTTGCCATTCCCTTCTCCAGTGGACCACATTCTGTCAAATCTCTCCACCATGACCCACCCGTCTTGGGTTGCCCCATGGGCATGGCTTAGTTTCATTGAGTTAGACAAGGCTGTGGTCCTAGTGTGATTAGATTGACTAGTTTTCTGTGAGTATGGTTTCAGTGTGTTTGCCCTCTGATGCCCTCTTGCAACACCTACCGTCTTACTTGGGTTTCTCTTACCTTGGGCGTGGGGTATCTCTTCACGGCTGCTTCAGCAAAGTGCAGCCATTGCTCCTTACCTTGGACAAGGGGTATCTCCTCACCGCCACCCTTCCTGACCTTCAATGTGGGATAGCTCCTCTAGGCCCTCCTTGCAGGAGAGGATGGTTACTATTGTGCTCAGGTTTGGAACAGGGCTTCCCAGATGGTGCACTGGTCAAGAACCCACCTACAAATGCAGGAAAGACAAGAGATGCGGGTTTGATCCCTAGGTTGGGAAGATTCCCTAGAGTAGGAAATAACAACCCATTTCAGTATTATTGCCCGGAAAATTCCATAGACAGAGGTGTATAGAGGGCTACAGTCCATGGAGTTGTGAAGATGTACATGACTGAACAACTTAGCGTACACATACAGAGATTTGGAATAGAACAATGGTTGCATACGATTATTGTTACTATTTTGCTGTGAATAAAGAACAATTCAGGGCGGGGGGGAATTCCAAAGTAAAGGAGTGAATTTCAAAGCAGAAAGACAGAAAGAAAAAGTAATCCTACCCTTCTGCCAAAAGTTAGGCATCAGAGGAAAACTTCACTTAGCTGCAGATTCTAAGAATGGATATTTTCCACTCTATTGTTGCAGGATGTACTGGTGCATGGAATGCGTGTGGAGTTTGGAATCAGAAAAGTCTAGCTGGAACCTACCTTGAGATCAAGACAAGTTCCTTCATTTCCCCAACTTGAAAATATAGGGGTCTTATCAGAAGTTAGTGCAAAATAGTAGACAAAGCACATCCTACACATCTTAGATGCAATTTCAAACAGAGACATTTTTGACTTGTATCCTCACAGTGTTCAAATGGCATATAGAAATTGGATTTAGTTTGAGTCACTGTTTCCTGGTGGCTCACATGGTAATCAATCTCCCTGCAATGCAAGAAATCTGGGTTTGATTCATGGGTGGAGAAGACCCCCCTGGAGAAGGAAATGGCTACCCACTACAGTATTCTTGCCTGGAGAATCCCATGAACAGAGGAACCCAGTGGGCTACAGTCCATGGGGTAGCAAAGAGTTGGACAAGACTAAGCAACTAACACTTTCACTTTTGAGTCATTGCAGGGCAAGCTTAATGCCATAAGGATTTGGCACAATGGTATATTCAACTAAATAGCAGTTTGACTGAAGTTGATTAACTGAATGTCCAAATTTGAATGTATTTACTGCATAAAGTGTTTTGTCCAACTCACAAATTTACTTGCAAAAATAGAAAGATTTGCAACAGTCAGTTCTGTAAGTCTGAACCTTCTAAAGAAGGATAATTCTATGATCATTTTTAAACTGATTCAGAGGGGAGCATTTTTAACCCAAGCTTGCATTATTTTTAGGACTTCCCTGGTGGCTCAGACAGTAGTCTGTCTACAATGTGGGAGACTCAGGTTCAATCCCTGGGTTGGGAAGATCCCTTGCATTATTTTTAAAAATTCTCTTAGTGTGGGTAGAGTAGTACTTCTCTTAATTTGTGATATTAACATAATCTAAAACTCATAAAATATCATCAACAATCTAATGCAAAAAGTTTGCCTAAGTAAATTTGCATAGAAGTTCAACTTGGTGAAAGATGTTTTCACACACATCATTCTATACTTGCAACAACCTATCTTTGGTCAGGGACCACAGAAGCAGATCCTGAGATAGAGATTTTTGGTAAGTGACTTTGGGCAGGGAATTCTCTCTGAGGAGATGAAAGCAGAACAAACAGGGAAAAAGCTAAGCAAAGATGTAGGTTTACCTGAATTCTCACCACTGAGGAGGAGCCAATGTGCCCACTGCAAGCTCTGGGGCATGAATGGTACCCGAGTTCTCTCATTCTGTGTACCCCATATCAGCTAGTGATTGGATGCAGTTTACTCATGAGGGTATGGAATTTCCACCTGAACTAAGGAGTTGTTATCATACTTTATTGAAGTATAGTTGATTTACAATGTTGTGTTTTTTTATGCTGTACAGAAATGTGATCCAGTCATACATATATATATTCTTTTTTCACATTATTTTGCATTATGGTTTCAATCATACAGGATATTGAATATAGTTCCCTTACTATACAGTAGGACTTTGTTTATCCATTCTAAATAAAATAGTTTCCATCTGCTAATTCCAAATACTCAACCCATCCCTCTCCAATCTCCCCTCGCCCTTGGCAACCACAAGTCTGTCCTTTAGGTCTGTGAGCCTGTTTCTGTTTTGTGGATAAGTTCGTTTCTGTCATATCTTAGATTCCACATATTAGTGATTGTATATGGTATTTGTCTTTCTGTCTGACTTTCATAACTTAGTATGATAATCTCTAGGTTCATCCATGTTGCTGCAAATGGCATTACTCCATTCTTTTCATGGCTGATTAATATTCCAGTGTGTGTGTGTGTGTGTGTGTGTGTGTGTGTGTGTTTATGTGTGTAGGTAATCTGATGCAATGTATTTTGGTTGTCTAATTTTGGCCATCTGATGCAAACAGCTGACTCATTGGAAAAATTCCTGATGCTGGGAAAGTTTTAGGGCAGAAGGAGAAGAGGGCGTCAGAGGATGAGACAGCTAGATGGCATCACTAATACAATGGACATGAACTTGGGCAAACTTTAGGAGATGGTGAGGGACAGGGAGGCCTGGAGTGCTGCAGCCTATGGGGTCACAAAGAGATAAAACCGGGCAGCTGAATAACAACAAATATATATATATATATATATATATATATATATATATATATATATATATATCTCTACACACACATGCGTGTGTGCTAGGTGGCTTCGGTCATTTCTGACTCTTTGTGATGCAATAGACTGTAGCCTGCCAGGCTCCTCTCTCCATGGGATTCTCCAGGAGGAATACTAGAGTGGGTTGCCATGTCTTCCTCCAGGGAATCTTCCTGACCCAGGGATTGAACCCACATCTCTTATGTCTCCTGCATTGGTAGGCAGGTACTTTATTATTGGCACCACCTAAAAATCCTATATATACTATATATATATATATATATATATATATATATATATATATATAATATTTCAGTGAAAATCTTCCACCAAAAGGTTAAATCCTTTGAGTAAAAGACCTTTCAGAATAGTGCCTGAAGATAACAAAAACAAAAATGCATGTATATACACACAGCTTTATTGATTTTTCTGTTGATGGACATTTAGGATTTAGGTTGCTGTCTTGGCTATCACAAATAATGCTGCTATGAGCCTTGGAGTGCTTGCATCTCTTCAAGTTATAGTTTTGCCTAGATATATTGGGCTAGGAAGTTTTGATCATTTGTGGTAGCTCTCCAGAGAAAAATATACTCATGAGCCAAGAGCAAACTTAATGCTCAGAAATGAGGGGTGGGTACATTGGGCCAGTAAAAGAGATCTAGGCAGGATTCACAACCTCTACTATAATTCTTCTCTTGCTTTTCTCAGATCCACTTGCTCATCATACTCAATCCCCTCCAACCCATCACAGTTTCTGCAGAATTGTAAATAGTTACAATTTCTAGGTAAACTTACAGTCTTTGATGCTACAGCTGGTCTTGCGATAAGTAGCCACAGTGCTGTCTTCCTGTGGAAATCAGAACCACTCTCATTTACCAAGTGATAACTGTTGTCCTTGCTTTTGGGTTTACTGTCTTGAAGGGCCTAAAGTGACTAGGTAGCTATCATAGCTTCAAGTTTGGTGGGATTTTATATCTTTGTCTGAGAACCAGGACTTCTAGACACATAGAAACTAATGTTGTTGGGACAAGAACAAATTACTAAACTGGGTCACTGGAAGCGATAGTGAGCATAGTTTTTTCTAATTCCATTTCTTAGTTCATGGGCCCATTTATTGTGACAGTGGAATACTCAGTGCCTAATAATGGCCAGTGGTGTAAGTTGCATATTGCACACTATCCCAGAAGGTATCCTCTTCAATATGGTGCTTCAGCTGTATCTGCTGCAGGTCATTTCATTCCTCTATTGAGGCAGAACTTCTGGATTACATGTATGATACTAAAGAATAGTGTGAGCAATTCTTGACAAGCTTTAATGAAAAGCCACGTGGAACATACTTCTGTTATTCTGATCCAGCTACTATAACAAAATACTATAAACTGAGTGCCTTAAACAACAGAAATTAATTTTCTCACAGTTGGGAGGCTAGAATTCTCAGATCAAGATGGCAGTATGGTTGGTTTCTGGTGAAGCCTCTCTTCCTAGTTTGTAGATGTGTGCTCATATGGCCTTTGGTTTTTATCTACATAGAGATAATTCTGATGTTTTCTCCTCTTATAAGGACACCAGTTCTGTTGGATTAGGGCTCCACCCTTATGACCTCTTTTAACCTTAATTACCTCCCTTAAGGCCCTATATCCAACTGGGGCTTTGGGCTTGAACATATAAGTTTTGAGGAAATACCATTCAGTTTCATCTGACACTGGGTTTAGAGCAAGGCCATGCCATTTGCAGCAGGGAACTATATACCATTCAAAAGTATCTCCAGGTAGAGAAAAAGTCTTATCAGGGGACATCAAGAGACCATATAGCCAGAACTCCCTCTCTTAAGCTGGGTGCTGTCAGACCACATATCATATGATAGGCTGAGCAGAAATCCATCAAGAGATGAAAGTGATAAATTTACAGCTAGACTTGAACACCTCCAGAGGATTCAAGGAAGTTGTAAAAAAAATGGTAGCCCGATCTTTCATGTCACCCACTGGTTGCACTGACACCTTTACCTAAATTCAAACCTGTGGCCTTTCATGGTATTACCTTGTACGAGCTGAAAGGGCTAGAAAGGTAATGAGCTTGATTCACAGGTGCTCTGGCTGGGTATGAGGGAATGACCTGAAAACTGACTGGTGGTGGTTGGGTTTCTGAAAGACAGTGATGAGAAGAAACCCTCCTAATAGTCACAAACTTGGGTGGGTTACAGAGTCTAGTTCCATAGCCATTTTCAATGTGAGTTAGTTTTTTCTTATATTTAGACAGGAAGCAGGATCTCTGTGTGATTTTTTTCATTAACATCTGTCCATATATGCATCAAGTCTACAGAAGAGACTGAAAAGAAAGTATTTTAGTAAACTCTCTGATTCTTATTACTCATTTGAAAAGACCCTGATGCTGGGAAAGATTGAAGGAGGGAGGAAAAGGGGACAACAGAGGATGAGATGCTTGGATGGCATCACTGACTCAATGGACTTGAGTTTGAGTAAACTCTGGGAGTTGTTGATGGACAGGGAGGCCTGGCATACTGCAGTCCATGGGGTCGCAAAGAGTCAGACTGATTGAATGACTGAACTGAACTGAACTGAAACATTTTATAATTAATTTGGAGTTTAGTTTTCTGAGATTACCAGTTAAAAAAACCCATGCTTTAATCATTAAATCACCTATTCTTCTAAACTAATTTATTTTGATTTTGGAAAGGAAGGCATCATTTTTGTTTTTAGTTTTTAGACAGAATTCATTCAAAATTAAAGCTGCATATAAAAACTTTTAGTTTTCTGATGATTCTTTAATAAAGTCTTGACTTTTGTGCAGCTCTGAATGCATCTCAGTATGGATAAATGATACAATACCATCAGTTAAAACCTCTTTCAAAGCTTACTTGAATAAACAATGGGCAAAAGGATAGGTTTGCCAGATTAATGTGATAGAATGTGGTACTGTGGTTAACTGAGTTTATAACTATGGAGAGACAGATCTGGTTGGTTAGAAATGCTAATAGATAGGAGCAAAATTATCACATAAAACCTATAAAACTCAAAATGAGTTTATCTTAATATTGCTGTCCCTCCATAGTCAGTTAGAAAAAATCTCCATTTTACCAGAGGAATACAGAAAAAAGCCATCTGGATTATTGGAGAAAAGAGCATTCGAGTGACTTAGATTAACCCGAGCCTTATTTTCTGAGGGAATAGTTCCAACCATCCAACTAGAAAGGATGTCAATTTAGAACTCAGTTTGATGTAAAGGGAAAGAGAAGATTAAGATAATTAATTGGCATCTGACCATGTTTAAAGAGTGGGAAGGTTTGGGATGGAAAACAATCTCAGTAAATTGCATTATAATTTTGAGAAGAAAACAGGGTCTATCTCATTGCCTGCAGGGAGCAAGAAATAAAGAGTCAGTATAACTTTATTCTTTATGAGGTGCTCAGAGTCTGCAAAATATTATTGCTGTTGTCATCAGTTGAGAAAAAAGTGATATATTAAAGAAGACTATAAATCCAATTTGTTATACTAGATACCTATAATAGATGGAAAGCTGTATATCTGTTTCCTTAAAAAAAAATCTGTGATAGACTATTTGCAAAAATAGCCACACTTACTTTACTTTCTATATGCAAGCCCCTTTACAGTGAAAGCTTGCAGTTTCTCCCATCAAGAATGACTGTTTCTCTGGCATTGGAATCTGAGGTGTTTATATCTTGATTTGTTCAAAACCATATGGTAGATTTGATAGCACATTTGTTGATCTCATGAGAGTTCGCAAGCTTTTGCTTGCTTTCTTGTATCTCTAATATGCCAATGGAATGAGTCCTTGACTAGACCTTCTGGAAGTCAAGAGACTAAGGCAAAGTTCAGTTTTCACTTTGAATGGGTAAGAATGCTCAGCCTGAATCAGAAAAGCCAGTTAGAGTCAATTCCCAGATAACCATTTAGATGTTGTAGTGCACTGAGACCCTCTGATGATACCCATACTGCCTCAGGACAAAGGACTGCCTGGTTGACCAACAGATTTTGAGCTAATAAAATAGGTGCCATAGTAAGCCACTGGGAGACCTGGGTTTGATTCCTGGGTTGGGAAGATCCCCTGGAGGTGGGCATGGCAACTTATTCCAGTATTCTTGCCTGGAGAATCCCCCTGGATAAAGGAACTTGGAGGGCTACAGTCCATGGGGTTGTAAAAAGTTGGACACAACTGAGCAACTAAGCATGCATCAGTTCAGTTCAGTTCAGTTCAGTCGCTCAGTCATGTCCGACTCTTTGCGACCCCATGTATCGCAGCATGCCAGGCCTCCCTGTCCATCACCAACTCCTGGAATTCACCCAGACTCACGTCCATTGAGTCAGTGATGCCATCCAGCCATCTCATCCTCTGTCGTCCCCTTCTCCTCCTGCCCTCAATCCCTCCAGCATCAGAGTCTTTTCCAATGAGTCAACTCTTCACATGAGGTGGCCAAAGTACTGGAGTTTCAGCTTCAGCATCATTCCCTCCAAAGAAATCCCAGGGCTGATCTCCTTCAGAATGGACTGGTTGGATGCATAGTAAGCCACTAAACCATTTGGTGGTATGCTATGCCACAGTAACTACTAGTCAGACATCTAACATGAGAAAGGCCCCAAATATTTCAATTATAATAAAATATTTCAATTATAATAAAATATTTCAATTATAATTGAAATAATCTACTTTCAGATCAGACACTAGTAATTTTATCAGTGGAATAGGCCAAGAAGATCTAAGCAACACCTTAGCATTTAGTCTAAATCATTGTTGCCCCAGACTAATTTCTTACCCCAATGCTCTAGTCATCCATAGTATAGGACCTCTGTCATCAAAATATATTATTCCCTAGGACAGTGCCCATCGATATTTCAGGATAATGAAGTTAAAATGCATGTAAGTCTACTTTTTTATGTTGAAGTCTTCTAGACTCTTTCCCAAAACCAAGTGGGAACTTGAAGTGTAAAGGGTAGTCTGGAAGGTAGAGTTAATAGAATAATACAATATCAGAATGCTCATATCATCTCAAACATATTCATCCATTTAGGAGAAAATGGAAATCATAAGTGATTTGAAAACACTGGGGTAAAAATCTAAGAGTTTTTCTTCTGTTGCTTTGAATCCTCCTTGGTTGCTCTATGTCTAGCCAATGAAGCCCAAAGTCCTTAACAGGGAACAAAGACTTGTATTACATGGTTTTTTAGTCTGTGACTCCAGGTCTGTCTGCCATTACTTACTTACAAGTATTCCTATGCACTTCAGCATATTAATTTGCTAACAGTTTGTTAGGCCTGTTCATTTCACATTTCTGCCTGAAATGTGCATACTGATTATGTCAGTCTAGAAAGCTCCTATACATAGTTTTCATTATACATCACGGGTCATTTAACTTGTGAAAACCTTCCTTGTCTTTCAAAGAAGTAAGATGTTGTCTCTTCTGTATTTCCCTTGTACTTTGCGTGTACTTTGAAGTGTAATATTTGCCATACTACTATAGCAATTGCTTCAAATATCTTGTTACCCAAGTAAACTGAAGACTCTATACCCTATCATTTTCACAACAGTGGTATATAATATAGGGTCAAAAATACATCACACAATAATCGTTTTGTAAAGAAAGTATTCTCTAAAATATGCCCACTTGGTTTCATGTCCACATTCACTAAATATGAGAACCAAATGCATTAGCATTTATGATTTTTCTAATCACGTATATAAAAGATGAAAGGGGATAGGTGAGCATTTGATAGTAAAATATTGAATTAAAACATTTAATTAACTAATTACTGCTTTGTGACATGTAGTGCTATAAATAATTCAATAGACCCAGGCATGCAAAATAATAATAATAGTAATAACAAGAATAATAAAGAGTGGAGGAGGAAGGGAAAGGAAAAGTGTCAGCAACATAAGACGTATTTTTTGGTTAAAGTCTTCATTTTAATGGGAAATAAAATCTTCTTAATCTAAGCCCTTTTAGAATGATTCTTTAAGATACATTCCCTGAAAAAACAACAGTGAGGACATTCTGCTTCTGACCATCTGGAAGTGTCAGGTCATGGACTTACCCTCTTATGTTACTATTATATAACAACTCTTTTCAGGTACTACATAAGACGCATCACAGGACTGTAACTAACAAGGCAAGGGGAATTAATGAGGCAGGCTCCAATCACCCTGAACTTTATGGCTCAAGGCAATTTTCAGACTTTAATGGAGGAACAGGGAGCCCAAGTAAAAGCCAACCGTCTTCAGAAACAAAAACGTGCATGGAGGCATCAGGATGAGTGGAATACACTGAACAGAGTATTATAAAAGGGGAAATTACACAGAGAAAGAGTATCAGATGATTATAAAGGAATCCCCTTCTGTCTTTGGCTGAAAGCTGTCTGTAGGCACATAGAGTAAAACTTCATAGGGTCTGGGAAAAAACATTTTTCAGGAGAGAACAATTGACATGGAGCTTTCAGCTGAAAGATAGGGCCAAGAAGTGTTCAATTTGCCATCAGCTAGCATGGACAGATCTCTGGAAATGCAAGGGACAGTCAGTAGAAATCCGAGAACGGCTGCAACTTCTAGTGGGAATTGAACTAACTCCATGAAATGACTGCTACAAATACTCTAGAATAGTTTTTAAAAGCCATGGGAGAATTAAATTGATCCACAGAGAAAGCAACTAACTTCTAAAACAAGTGCCACATTCTTAGGGGAGAACAGTAAAATTCAGGATTCTACAATATAAAATTCATAATGCCTATAATCAAATAAAAATTTTCTACACATGTCAAAAAGTAGGAAAAATGACCTAAAACTAGGGGGGAAAATCAATAGAAATAGAACTGAAAGAGATGATGATTTAATAGTCTATGAGAACTTTAAAACAGTTGTTAAATATGTCCAAAGACTTGAAGGAAAACATGAATATTGTTAAGAGGGAAATTAAAGATGTCAAAAAAGAAGTAAAAGAGAATTCTAATGATGAAAAGTTTTGAAATTAAAATTTGAAAATGGGATTAATAGCACAATCAACACTGTTGAAGAAAATATCAGTGGGTTAAAAGTTATAACAAGAGAAAATATTCAAATCAGAGCCAATATACACGTATATACAAAGTAAAACAAAACTAAAAAAACGGGCCTTTCCTGGTGGTCCAGTGGTTAAGACTTCACCTTCCGATGCTGGGGGTGGGAGTTCGATCCATGGTCAGGGAGCTAAGATCCCACATGACTCTTGACCAAAAAAAAAAACAAAATATAAAACAGATGCAATATTGCAACAAATTCAATAAAGACTTTAAAAATGGCCTACATAAAAAAAAAAGAAAACAACTAAAAATGTGTGTATGGGTGCAGTGATCTGTATCACGGTATCACAGTCTAACCTATTTATGCTGTATGCTGCAATCTCAGAAAGGAAAGGGAAAGAGCATCAGAATATTTAAATAAACAATTTCCTTTCCAAATGGCTATGGTAGACAGAATAATGACTCTCCCTAATGTCTACATCCAAATCCTTGGAACCTGCCTGTGAATATGTTACCTGTGCTTACACGGCAAAGAAATTCTGCAGATATGATTAAGTTAAGAATCCAGAGATGGGGAGGTTATCTTGGATGATCCAGGTGGGCCCAATGAAAGTACAAAGGTACTTATAAAAGTGAGGCAAGAGAGTCAAAGTGAGAGAAAGAGAGAGAGAAGGTCAATAATGGAAGCAGAGCTTGATGTGATGTACCTTGAAGATAAAGCATTTGTGAGCAAGTACTAGAAGCTGAAAAGGAAAAGAAATAGATTTTCCCCTAGAACCTTGAGAAGGAATACAACTTTACTGACATCTTAAATTTAGACAATAAAACTCCTTCACATTTCTGACCTCCAGAAGGGTAAAATAATAAATCTGTGTGGTTTTTCAGCCACTAAGTTTTGGTAATTTGTTACAGCAGTAATAGGAAACTAAAACATCATAAACACAACATCATAATAAACCCAAGCAGAGTAAGAAAAAGAAAACCAGACCCAGCATATCATATTCAACTTGCTGATGGCTTGCTTTAAAACAAAAACAAATGAACAAAAAGGAAAAAAAAAAACACACAAAAATCCTTAAGAATAGTTTGGGGGGAAAAGGCAAACTAATTACAGGGGCATACTAACTATATACTGATTCTTTTTCATAAACTAGGAAAACCAGAATACAGTGAAACAACAACTTTAAGATATGGAGCAAAAAATGTAAAAGAAGTGCTCAACTTAGAATTCTATGAGAAGAGACAATACAAAAAAAAAAAAAAAATCAGACAAATCAAAGATGATTTTGTTGCTACAGAAATTACATAAACTAAAATGTTAAAAATAATTCCAAAGGCAGATAGAAAATGATATATAGAAATTTAATTCTATACAAGAATAAAGAATAATACAAATAAACTGTGAATAAATATAAAGTTTTCATAATTTTAAAATTTCTTAAAATTAAAACAAATTGTTAAAAACCTTTAAAAGTAAAATCAATTATAATGTGTCTAGTGTGTGTATGCATATTAACATGTTATATATATATGTCTGTTATAAACATATATATTACATATGCATACACACATATATACAAACAATGTGTATATATATATATATATACATACACTATACAAACACACATAAAATGTATGAAAATAACATACACTATTGGATGGGAGAGGAGATTCCATCTATCCTTACAGCAGTTACCATGAATGCTTAAGGCATTATTTAAAGGTAAAATGAGACAAAGTAAAGATACATATTGTAATCCTAGAGTAATAAAGAGGTTTGCTAATACCAGTAGTAGAAATAAAATGGAATTAAAGAAAAACATACAATTAGATGAAGAAAAAAAAAAGAGAGGAAAGGGGGAAAAGAAGAAAAAAAAAGAACAGGTTAGACAAAAACAGCAAGATGGTTGTTAAGTTGAATTATATTGATTATTACATGAAATATAAACAGTCTAAACACTCTCACAATGAAAGGAGAGGGAGCAGTATGTATAAATGAACCTGCATCATGCTTTGGAGTCAGACATAAGAAAGTACTCCAACAATACTAGATTATGTCAAAAGGACTAGAGAGGCCAATATGAAAGAGCTCTAGAAAGACAGATCAAGAACAGTTTCAACAAAAAAATAAATGACGACACCATTGGACTCTAATCCAAAGCAAGAAATATCAATAGCTCCATACTGTAATAAAAACATGATTGAATAAATACATGCATAAATAAATCTGAAGGACAACTTCTTATTAAAAATTCCAATTAATAAAACAAAAAGAAATAGGAGTCATATAAAACCACCATTTGACTATCATAGCAATAATTTCTGCAGGCAAGATCCACTGATGAGTGTTAAAAGTCAAGGAAGAAACTTTAAGTTGAAGCCAGATATTTGCCTAGCTTCAAAATATGTATCTTTCCTGAAATACTTAATGTTCATTGTGGTAGTTTAAACATATGTTCAAAAATTGTTTGATAATTCTCTCTGGAGGAAGTGAAGATTAGTTCTCTTCTTGAATGTGGACCAGACTTAGTGACTAGATTCTAATGAATAGATAATGGAACAGGAAATATAGTAACTTCATAAGAAGCCTAGCAGTAGCCCCCTTAACTGAGTGATAAAGATGAACGCAACCTGCAATAATCCATGTCAGTTCTCTGCACTCTCTCAGATCAGATAAGATCAGATCAGTTGCTCAGTCGTGTCTGACTTTTTGTGACCCCATGCATCGCAGCACGCCAGGCCTCCCTGTCCATCACCAACTCCTGGAGTACACTCAGACTTACGTCCATCGAGTCAGTGATGCGATCCAGCCATCTCATCCTCTGTTGTCCCCTTCTCCTCTTGCCCCCAATCCCTCCTAGCATCAGAGTCTTTTCCAATGAGTCAACTCTTTGCATGAGGTGGCCAAAGTACTGGAGTTTCAGCTTTAGCATCATTCCTTCCAAAGAAATCCCAGGGCTGATCTCCTTCAGAATGGACTGCTTGGATCTCCTTGCAGTCCAAGGGACTCTCAAGAGTCTTCTCCAACACCACACTTCAAAAGCATCAATTCTTCGGTGCTCAGCCTTCTTCACAGTCCAACTCTCACATCCATACATGACCACAGGAAAAACCATAGCCTTGACTAGACAAACCTTTGTTGGCAAAGTAATGTCTCTGCTTTTGAATATGCTATCTAGGTTGGTCATAACTTTCCTTCCAAGGAGGAAGCGTCTTTTAATTTCATAGCTGCAGTCACCATCTGTAGTGATTTTGGAGGCCAGAAAAATAAAGTCTGAAACTGTTTCCACTGTTTCCCCATCTATTTCCCATGAAGTGATGGGACCAGATGCCATGATCTTCATTTTCTGAGTGTTGAGCTTTAAGCCAACTTTCTCACTCTCCACTTTCACTTTCATCAAGAGGCTTTTGAGTTCCTCTTCACTTTCTTCCATAAGGGTGGTGTCATCTGCATATCTGAGGTTATTGATATTTCTCCCGGCAATCTTGATTCCAGTTTGTGTTTCTTCCAGTCCAGCGTTTCTCATGATGTACTCTGCATATAAGTTAAATAAACAGGGTGACAATATACAGCCTTGATGAACTCCTTTTCCTATTTGGAACCAGTCTGTTGTTCCATGTCCAGTTCTAATTGTTGCTTCCTGACCTGCATGCAAATTTCTCAAAGATCAGGTGTTCTGGTATTCCCATCTCTTTCAGAATTTTCCACAGTTTATTGTGATCCACACAGTCAAAGGCTTTGGCATAGTCAATAAAGCAGAAATAGATGTTTTTTTTCCTGGAACTTTCTTGCTTTTTTGATGATCCAGTGGATGTTGGCAATTTGATCTCTGGTTCCTCTGCCTTTTCTAAAACCAGCTTGAACTAATATAATGCAACAACTAGGGCACATTCCTTCTGTGATAATCTTCCCGCAAATCTGTAGCCTCAGTCTAATCATGAGTAAACATCTGAGAAACCCAAATTGAAGGACATTTTAATAATGCTAAAATGACCAGTACTTTTTAAACTGTCAAGAATATAAAGACAAGGAAAGACTGACACAAACTGGAGGAGATGAAGGAGACACAATGCCTGAAAGTCATGTGGAGTCCCGAATTGCCAAACAGAAAAAAAAAAAAGGAAGGAAAATTGGTAAAATTTGAATTGATAAATCCAATATATATAAGAATGAAAGAGTCCTGAAGCGTGGAAGAATTGAAGAGAGAGTTCAAGTGGAAAAACTATGAGTATTAAAGGGAAATACAGGAAATACATGTTCAAAAAGAAAGGTGGGTGATACAGAGTTTTAGGAGGTTGTGCAGTTAAAGGTTACCTTTATCTAAAAAACAGATGAAAGGGGGAAATAGTTTAGCATTTGTTTTCCTGCGAGGCAGCTTGTGCCCTGAACAGTGGAGTGGCACCACTAACCTCCTTCCCTGGGAACCACACTCTATATCTCAGTATCAAGTCATGATTGCTTTAACTGTGTCTTTGAGCATCTGTGCTTTATTTCCATGTATCTTGTGCATCTGGTAACTAGATGGCTCCTAAGAGCATTGCTTCTTTGGTTTATGCCATTTCAGTTTATGAAAGGTTTTATAGGAATACTCTGGTTTCAGATAATGGAGAAAACCTGCAGTGTAAAATTAAAAGGTATGATGGCTAAGGTATTGAAAGTTGAGGAAATATGAGAGACATAAGAAAGTTAAGGCACTCTAGGGTAAATGGGTTGAATGGAACTTGATAATTCCACCCAAGATATGATAAGAAAAGTGATGAAGAGAAAACAGTGATCTAGTTGCTCAGATTGCGAGTGAATAAAGAGGAGTAACTGGTGGATTATTGAAGGTCAGCAATAAAGAATAGTTTATAAAATATTGTGTGATTCAGAGAAGCTCTTTACATAGGAAGAAAGAGAATACTTTGGGGAACTTCCACGTGGATATAGAAGCAGAGATGTCACAGCGCACAACCCCTTTGGTACACGGTGCAAACATACCCTACTTAATAAATGATAGGTGAAGCGGGGGCCATAGGAGATAGTCACATTTCAGATAGAGCTACATAATGTTGATACATACATAATGTTGCTACATAATGTTGAGACATGTCTTGACATCCAGAGGGACAGGCAAAGATTTTACATGCAGAGTAACAGGCCAGACTGAAAACAATGTAGATGCAGAGCTATGGGCCAAGGATGGGACATTAGCAGTGACTGAAGCTAACAGAGATGTACAATAAAATGGGATTGATTTCAGAGACTATATAGTAGGAGCTAAAGGAGGTTAAGTGGTTCTATAGTTTCTTTTTTAATATTGATTTACGTGTCTTATTTTTGGCTGTGTTGGGTCCTAGTTGTGGCATATGGAATCCTTCACTGATGCGTGTGGGATCTTTTGTTGTGGTGTGCAGGCTCTGTTGTGCACGTGGGCTTCTCTCTAGTTGGGGTGAGTGGCCTTAGTAACCCCTGAGGCACGTGGGATCTTAGTTCCACCACGAGGGGTCAAACCAGCATCCACTGCATTGGAAGGCAGATTCTTAACTACTGGACCACCAGGGAGGTCCTTATATCCCTTTGTTAATAGGAGTTTCAGTTGGTCAGTGCCTTGGGTTTGGTACAATATAGCTTCATATCAACACTAATATCAATACTTCATATCAGTACTAATTGATTGGGCTTCTCAGGTCAGTCAGTGGGTAAAGAATCTGCCTATAATGCAGGAGACACAGGTTCACTCCCTAGGTAAGGAAGATCCCCTGGAGGAGGGCATGGCAACCCACTCCTGTATTCTTCCCTGGAGAATCCCATGGACAGAGAAGCCTGTCTAGCTACAGTTCATGGGGTTGCAGGGTCAAATATGACTGAAGCAGTTGAGCGTGCATCAATACTAAGGAGTATGAAGGTGTAATGTAGTGTCTCCCTTAAATTGTGCTACTGACTAAGTCCAGGCCAGAAGTGCTTTTGAACTCTGGTATCGGAGAAGACTCTTGAGAGTCCCTTGGATTCCAAGGAGATCCAACCAGTCCATCCTAAAAGAGATCAGTCCTGGGTGTTCACTGGAAGCACTAATGCTGAAGTTGAAACTCCAATACTTTGGCCACCTGATGCAGAGCTGACTCATTTGAAAAGACTCTGATGCTGGGAAAGATTGAGGGCAGGAGGAGAAGGGAACAACAGAGGATGAGATGGTTGGATGGCCTCACTGACTCAATGGACATGGGTTTGGGTAGACTCCAGCAGTTGGTGATGGACAGGGAGGCCTGGCGTGCTGCAGTTCATGGGGTCACAAAGAGTTGGACATGACTGAGTGAACTGAACTGAACTGAAGCCAGAAGTTAATACATCCAGACAAGAACATATGCAACTTGAGAGACCAGGATTGATATTCCTATTTGGAATACTTGCCTGTTTTGTGGATTCATCTTCCAAGTCAGTTCAATGATTAAGATCCACGTAGGATACATCCAAAGTCACCTAGGTAATAAGTATAAAGATGCTGCTAATATGCCTCCTGAAAGTGAGTTGTTTTTAACAAGATAGGGCTGCTGGAGCAAACTAAAAGATCAAATTTCTTTTATAATGCATTTAGAATGTCAGGATTGCTTTGTAAATTTTAGGAGTTGTGTACTTGAGATATAACTTATAAAATTTTCAGATTGTTGGAGTCAAATGATACCCTGGAGATATCTTATTTAAGACTTTCATTTTTCAGAAGAAGAGAGAAAAATGACTTCTCCAAGACAAGCCAGCTAGACTTAAATAAATAAGACAAGTAAGATCACTAGACCTAGAATTTCTTTCATCTTTTTCTGAGGACACTGACAAAGGAATGAATTTTTAAGAGAAAAAAACTATAGAAAGTAAACAGTTCACCAAAGATCTAGGAAAGAACTGTGAAAAAATAAAAACTCAAATAAAAATTTTTAACACCTAAGGCTTCCAGGTTGAGACAAGCTGTCTCATGAGAAGTCAGTTTTGAGCAGAATTTAGGTAGAAGTTAATTGTGGAAAGAAGATAAAACTACAGATGGAGCATGTAAAATGCACAAGATAAGAAAACAGAAGCTGAATGATTGATTTGGAAATCAAAATATTCCTTTCTCCTCTCTTACATGCCCTCATGTAAATCTCACCTTGCCACATTCTGTAACTATCCTACTGCTTATCAGGAGAACCACTGAAGATGCTTCCCTTAATTTCTGAGAGCCTCAGTTTCCATCTCTGTCCATGGTACAAGAATTGTACATGACTTCTCTCTCGTTGCAAAGTTTGTTCTGAAGCCAGTGAGAAGGACTGACCAAATGAAAAATAAGGGGTCCTTTAACAAGTATGCTAGGATTTGGTCTAAGAAGTTTCCTCTAGGTAGGCCAGTAATCTTGAAATCTATGGTTTCATTTAATTTAAACTCCTATATTAAATAACATTATACTAGTAGTAAATCATCCTAAGTTTTATTTCACTTAAAAATATGTAGTATGACTCATTTGAATGCCTACTATAATGAGCAACAATAGCAATAAAAAATGCTTTGAGTTCATTTACCATACTTAAACTCACTTTTTATTTGATCTTCAAGGAATATGAATTCATAAAATTAGCTACAGATGAGAAAACTTGTCTTTTTTAATAAGCTAAAACCATTTTATTATGATCACAAACTCATAATTCAGATTCTTTGTTTAGATTTTGATTTGGGTTTTCTCTAAAATATCAGTGTTTTTGTTGGGGTTTTTTCTTAACCTACACACCCTCTGAAAAATCATAAATGTGTACCAATCTCCTTTGAGCACTTGATACATTTTATTCTGTTCAATGAAGTTGTATAAATATAATAAATCATAATTATAAAATTTTGGAGAGATAAACATTAATATTGCTTTGTTAGATAGAAATATTTGATCAGAATACGTTTTGAAACATTGCATAGACACAAGATGATTTTTCAGTGTTTCCTCATAAGCAAAGTTATTAAATTCCCTAAAGAGGCCATCATTTTTCCATATTAATTCTCAAAATACTAACTTTAAGAATGGAAGGATTATGCTAATAAAGATTAAAGATGCAGTTTAAATTGGGGTAAATGTTTCAAGACAATAAAACTAAAAAAGATTCTAAACAGCACTGAATTGCACAAATGTCTGGGGAAATCTATGAATTAAGTATAGATCATCATCTCATAGTAACCTTTGATAGTTCTCATTAAAACTGTAGCAGTAGAATCTGTTAGAGGCCCCCAGAGAGATATTATGTGTAAATGCAGAAATTAAAAAATGAATATTGAATGATCCTATTGAGAAATTAAGGCCATTCAATTGTGTTAATGGTGGTCGTGTATCAGATCTATGTTTTTCATCTCTTCCTCTAAAAAGAAAATGAAAGCCTACATCTAATTTACAGATTTAATAGGACATAATTCAAGTAACACCTATTTTGCATAATAATTAGCATTAGGACTTTTATAAAGTATTATATATACTATGTGGTATACATATTTATATTGTATATCTGAATTTCAGTCAGTCAGTCAGTGTCCATCGCTCAGTCATGTCCAACCCTTTGCAACGCCACGGGCTGTACCTCACCAGGCTCCTCTGTCCATGGGATTCTCCAGGCAAGTATATTGGAGTGGGTTGCCATGCCCTCCTTCAGGGGATCTTCCTGACCCAGGGATCGAACCCATGTCTCTTAAGTCTCCTGCATTGGCAGCCTGGTTCTTTACCACTAGTGACACCTGGGAAGCCCCATATATGTGTATATATGTATATATATGCATGTTTATATTGAAATACACACATATATATAAATACATATAAAATTGTATCACTTTGGTCCATCTCTTCAGGGCAAATAGATGAGGAAACAATGGAAACAGTCACAGGCTTTATTTTCTTTAGCTCCAAAATCACTGCAGATGGTGACTGCAGCCATGAAATTAAAAGAGGCTTGCTCCTTGGAAGAAAATGTATGACAAACCTAGACAGCATTTTAAAAAGCAGAGGCATTACTTTGCCAACAAAGGTCCAAACAGTCAAAGCTTTGTTTTTGTGAGGGGACTTCCCTGGTGGCTCAGACGGTAAAGCCTCTGCCTACAATGCAGGAGATCCAGGTTCAATCCCTGGGTTGGGAAGGTCTCCTGGAGAAAGAAATGGCAACCCACTCCAGTATTCTTGCCTGGAAAATCCCATGGATGGAGAAGCCTGGTAGGCTACAGTCCGTGGGGTCGCAAAGAGTCAGTCAGACATGACTGAGGGACTTCACTTTCTCTTTCATGGATGTGAGTGCTGTGCTTAGTCGCTCAGTTGTGACTGATTCTTCGTGAGCCCATGGAATGTAGTTGGCCATGCTCCTCTGTCCATGGGTCTTCTCCAGGTAAGAATACTGGAGTGGTTTGCCATGCCCTCCTCCAGGGGAATCTTTCTAACCCAGGGTTCAAACCCATATCTCCTGCACTGCAGGCAGATTCTTTAGTGATTGAGCCACCAGGGAAGCCCATGGATGTGAAAGTTGGATGTAAAGAAAACTGAGCACCAAGGAATTGATGCTTTTGAACTGTGGTGTTGGAGAAGACTCTTGAGAGTCCCTTGGACTGCAAGGAGATCAAACCAGTCAATCCCAAAGGAAATCAGTCCTGAATATGCATTGCAAGGACTGATGCTAAAGCTAAGGCGCCAATAGTTTGGCCACCTGATGCTAAGAGCTGACTCATTAGACAAGACCATGATGCTGGAAAAGATTAAAGTCAGGAGGCGAAGGGGACAACAGAGGATGAGATGGTTTGATGATATGACCGACCCAATGGACGTGAGTTTGAGCAAGCTCCCGGAGATGCTGAAGGACAGGGAAGCCTGGCATGCTGCAGTCCATGGGGCCACAAAGAGTTGGGCATGACTGAGCAACTGAACAACATATAAAATTGTCATATCTTTGGGCACTACTCTCTTCAACTTAAAAACATAAGTTTATAATGCAATGACATTCAATTCAATCTTTCTCTTTTAGCATAGCCTGAGGAGTAATAGATGATTTAACATTTCAGGTCATAGATCTGTGTGATATCAGAATAAGTATGGAACTCTATTTAAAAAATGATTTCTAGAGTAAGGAGAAGAAGATCTAATTTTGTACAAATACACATTTACAGTTTCAGAGAAATTTGACTATAAGAAGACATCATAAACATTATTCAATTCCATCTAATGCTCTCTTTTTTTAATTGAGAATAACAAAGAAATACAGAGAGGTTAAGGGATTTCATACAAAATAACATAGCTATTTATTGGGAGATCTCAAACTAGAACCCAGATTAGCCCCAATTATGTTTCAAAAAGCCACATGAGTCACTGTTTTTGAAGGTAGTTCCATAATCACTTTTCATCTCAGAGAAAGAAAGATTAGTCTTGAATAGAGGAAAGTGGCTTATCAGGCTATTTTTTTGGTGTTCTGTATGAAGTTGTTCTTCAACAGAGAGCTAAGGCACTGCAATGGATGTTGGCGATAGAGGTATGGAAAAAAAATTCCATAAAAAAAACCAAACTGTCTCTCATCTCAGGAGAGACAAGAACATTAACCAGTGGTTTAAACATGTGTTTTTTTTCCAGGTAGAGGGGCCCTCAGTAGGTAAAAGAGCGTGGGGTTCACCGGGATTACAAGAGGTCAGTGAAGAAAGACTTACTTAAGGGGATGGCACTTATAAGGTCAGTAAGCATTATCCAAACCACAGGAGAAGCAGGAAGTCCAGACAGAGGGACACACAAGAACATTTTTGTAAAGATTACCCGGTATTTGAAAGATTTCACTGTAAACACAAAGCTCTTGTTGGGTTCCTGCCTTTTAAATTTTAACTCAATGTCTCCAATACTGTGTTTAACTGATGGTGGGTATAAGTGCAGGTGAGGATTCTCCTCCTGCAGTTACTCCTGCCTGCAGTTACTCATAAAGAGACATCTTCTGATACCGGCAATGATGTTGTCTCCTGGATCAAATATTTTAGGGTAACATTTCAGCCACTAGCCATGTATAAGGCTTTGTACTCCTTGGCAATATTATAAACTTGGGCAGAAAGCAAGGGGAGAACACCTTCAATACTGCCAGGCATATATTACATGAATAAAAGCAGCTCATATTTCAGGGCCAAATTATTCCTATCATAGCAAAGTCTCTTTATGAATTCATTATGTGAATTTCAGCTTTCATAGCAAGTTTCAGAAAAATGAAATGTTTATTTTCCTTTCTGTGTAGAGGCATTTGGATTGTCATGAGCCATCTCTTCCTTTGTTGCATTTTTGATGATGCTTAGTTTGAGGAATGCAATTTTAGATCCAAAGTACATGTAATCATATTGATGTGTAATGGTAAAGCGTCAGACTTGGGGCCAGAAGCAATCTATGAGATGAAATAGAAAGCTAGAGTTTTGTATGTCAGCACCACTTTCTCCCTTTCCTCTACCTCAGCACCCAAAGCTCATGCCTCCCTATCCATGTACATTCTCACCTTGAGCTATTCTGCATGTGAACTAATTTATTTAGGCTACCTGTCTAAATACCAGAGCCAATGGTTAATCAGATGTCCTGCACATCAAAAGTCCCTTTCATAAAATACTAGCAGAGCTATGGATTTGTCTCTCCTTTATTCAGTTATGCAAACACAGCATTTACCATTGTGTTAATAATCTCTGGAATAGATAAAAAGCATTTTTGTGATGTTGTGGGTTAGTAGCTATTTTTTCCTCCATTCAAATATTTCAAACGGAAAGCTCCATTTTTCTTGGTCCTTTTCTTCCTACCTTCCTTTATCTGTTATGTACTGATGGATTCTCTGTGTCTCCAGACTGAAATTCTCATGGGACACTCAATGCTAAGGTTTGGGAAATGTGATCTATAAGAGGCCAGACAGAAAATATTGTGGTCTCTGAGGGCCTTATAGTCTCTGTCTCAACTACCCAATTCTACCATTAAAATATGTAATTCATAAACAAGTGGGTATCTGTGTGTTTTAATAAAACCTTGCTCACAAAAATAAGGAGCAGGCCAGATTTATTTGCTGGATCAGACTGCCAATTCCAGTTCATACATAAGCTTCCTGGGGCTAGAGTTCAGCATTGTTTCCGCTTGCTTTGGTTCATACAAAATTATTGGAACAAGTTCGGTTCTGTCTAATATCTTTATGGTCTCCCTAGTCTGATTTTCTCACAGACCCCCAGCTAGCCTGAATCAGCACTGAATCTATTGCATTTCAGTTCAAACTTGTTCTTACTTGTGACTGAAGGAGGACATCTGTTCCACATCATTTGCCCTTTGATATATGGACTTAGACTCCTTTTTTCTCAAGTTTTACTTATCCCTATCCCCTTCCAGACCCCACTTTCAATGTAAGCATGAAAGCCATTCTACTTGGGATATGTACTCTGACTTATCTAACTGTTAGAATAGCTTTGAACTGCATATAAGGGAATATGGTGACTTCAGTTATGAAACTTTTATGTTTTAAAATTTTTTAATTTTTTAATAATAATAAATAATATTTATGCACTGGGTCTTCATTGCCACAGAGGCTTCTCTAGTTGTGGTATGTGGGATCTTAGATCCCTGGCCAGGAAATAAACCTGGGCCCCCTGCATTGGAAGGGTGGAGTCTTATTCACTGGGCCACCAGGGAAGTCCTTATAAAGACTTTTAATTAACTTCTTTAACGAAAAAGACTGGAGGTGGGTGGTTCCAGGTTTGTTATATTAGCTCATATATATACTGAAGTACCCCAAGCCTATGGCTTTAAACATCCTCATACTACCATGCAGATTTAAGAATACTACCATGTAGTCTATATACTACTATGTAGAGTTAAGAACTCAGGAAGAGAAGTCACCTAATTCATTTATATTGAATTCTCATTATCTCAAAGTTACATGCTTACCCCTAGAGCAACGATCAGCATTTAGGGACTAAAATTGTCAGTGCTTATTCAGATCAATTAGGATCCATTCCTTAGTGCTAGGAAAGAGTCTTGCCTTTCATGAGAGTGAGAGCACTTTGCTGCCTATGCGGCCACAATAAGTATGGTTGCTAGCTGGTAAGAAATGGTGTGTGCAGATAGCTTGGTGAAAAATGGCATTAGTCGTATTATTCTTTGTAAGCAACAGGAGCATGGAGTCCAAAGGAAAGGATAAGAACATCTATTTCTAGTGTTCACTTTCAGCATTGACCTTGGATGTGCTGCTTCACCCCCCTCTCTGCTTGAACTCCCTCCTGTGAAAAATGAGTTTGATAAAGTAGCATCTTAGATTTCATGGAAATAGGAGGCATTGGAATATATCAACTCAGCCCAAGTACTCAATTCTGCATAGACCGGGTATAAATTGTAAAAAAGTTTGATTAAAGAGTGTACTCAAATGACACTTCTGCTGCAGCGGAAAACTCAACAGAGGATGCTGTGTCTCGTCTGCAACCTACTGATTTTCTAAATTACCAATTTATAAAAGTTCTTTTTCAAAAACTGCATAATGTACTGCATTATGTATAATGTACCTGCATTATGTACCTATTGTTCTACTTTTTCTTATTTTTGAAACAAATTGTCAGCAAAAAGACATATTTAATCTACTTCCAAAGAAGGTTAGTTGCTTCCAAGATAAAAGACTCAATGACCTTTTAGGTGTTCTGTGTCGGGATGAGCTAATCACAATAAAACTGCTTTTGTTCAAGTATCTTCCCATGAACAGGACCCAGAGCACCTTGGGAAATTCATGAAGGTCAGAGAGTGGGGAACAGAAACAGGGGTGTTAGGTTTCAGGATCAATAGTTTCACAAGTCCCTAACTCTTTTCACTGTAGTCTTTTCAGGAAGAATATCTATTAGGGCAGCAGTGTGACAAAAGATGAATTCTGCTTAACGCTGTAACACTGAATTAAATGTACCACTCCAATAACAATATAGAGTTAATGACACTCCAGTGCAAATGACCATTTCTATGATTAGAGTGGCTGGTTGCAAGAAAGTCCTAAATTCAAAAGAGTGCATTCAAGACTTCATTGACAGTGGGTTTAAATGAAGCCACAACAATCACGTCTGGTCTTTGAATCAGTGGTTGCAAATGATGAGGTGCTTTTTAGGATCGTCTTGGCAGATTTTCTGAACTAGTGTGCTAGCAGATGCTGCAGGATTCTGTCAGACTGTTAAATAGGCAGGGGATTTCTCCCTAACAAAGCTATTTGAATTAGCATCACCTCAAAGAAATAGGAGCAATTTCTCCTCTCTGCAGACATTCCCTACCCATGGATTGAATGACCACTTGTCCTAACTTTGTGCTAGGAAATGGAGATGAGGGCGCATAGCAATATAGTCTTTGCCCTCAGTTAGCTGATCATTTGCTCTGCCATCTGTGTGCGTGCAGGTGTGCTCAGTTGTTCAGTCATGTCTGACTCTCTGTGACCCTATGGACTATAGCCCACCAGGTTCTTCTGTCTATGGGATTCTTCAGGTAAGAATACTCGAGTGGGGTGCCACTTCCTCCTCCAAGGGATCTTCCCAACCCAGGGGTCAAACTCACATCTCCATCATCTCCTACATTAGCAGGTGGGCTCTTTACCACTGAGCCACCTGGAAAGTCCTCTCTTATCAGTGTACCAAATAATTCTAAAGTAATGAGGAAGACTTATTAAAGCAGCAGGTTTGATAAGGGCTTATTCTTGAAGAATGAAGAAGCATTATTTAGAGAACTGGAAAAGACATTTGGGTCAGAAGAAACTGCATATCTTGCAAAACACTTGAAATTATGAAAGGAATTTGGGGATCATGGAAAGAAGTTTGCTTGGTTTGATGCACTGGAAGAGTCTCACAGAGCAGAGGGAGATGTGATGGGAGACTTAACTTGGATCCTAATATGGAAAACATGAGATTATTTCTGAAGACATAGAAAAATGTCTTTGGCTTCCCTGGTGGCTCAGGCACTAAAAAATCTGCCTGCAATGAAGGAGACCCAAGTTTGATCCCTGAGCTGGAAAGATTTCCTGGAGAAGAGAATGACAATGTACTCTAGTATTCTTGCCTGGAAAATTCCATGGACAGAGGAGCCTGGTGGGCTACAGTCCATGGGGTCACAAGGAGTTGGACACGACTGAGCAACTAACACTTTCACTTTCAACAACAAATTGGCACTTGCCATGGGCACTGTCGTCTGCCTCTACAAGGATTATATCATACCCTGTATGCAGTAGTATGCAGTAGCTGTGGGTGCTGACCTTCAACACTCCATGAAAAGGGTTCTAGGGTGGAAAGCTGAAATGAGGCACTCTGTGCTCAGGGAATAGTAAAGTAATTAGCCTCCAATTAAAATAAATTTAAATTTAAAAAATTGTTTTAATAAAAATCCTGGTTAAAAAAAAAAAAAACTGTCAGGACAAGTCTTCAGTTAATTAAGATATTTTCAGGAGCCAATTTTATGAGCCCATTTCTTGAAACTCCTCATATCTAGAAAAGCACTAAAATCCTTCACGGTAACAACTGCTCCTAGAGACTAGCAGAAAGCTTCACCAGACTAGCAGAAAACATCTGGAAAAAATATGTGCTTGATTGCATGCATTCCCCCTTCACCAAAATCACATATATACCGATCTTCCCCTCTGTCCCCTGGGAGCAGTTTCTCAGAGCTATCTGAAGTGTTATCTCCCAGGCTCTAGTCCTCATTTTGCCCCAAATAAAACTGAACTCATAACTCTCATGCTGTGAATTTTTCAGTTGATGCTTTTAATTTCCCTTTATCATTGGAATGATAGGGAATACTTCTTATCCCTAAAAGTTAGGGAATACTTTTATCTTCTTATTCATACCACAAGGAATGTATAATAAACTAATTAGTGAGGAAAAAACTATTCATTAAATGACAATATATTACAGTTATTGAATATACTAGATCATTTCTTTTGAAAACCAGAGCTATGACTGCAATGGACACAAAATTCTGAGAGGTTAAATTGAATCTTTATGTGACTAATTTCAGGACACCTAGAGGACTAAAGGGTTAGAAAGAAGCAAGATAAAATAACTATTTAAAAAATTTTTCCTTTTTGTTTTGAGTTAAATAGAATGCTTTCTTTCTTATTGAATATGTATTAACTATATAAAATCATTTTGAAGGGAGGTATAAATATGAAATTAATATATATATGCAGAACAACTCCTTGTATCTGAATTGCATTATACCAAGCAGTCTCACATCCATTATCTCCATAAACCTTACAGCATCCCAGTGGTGTAGATAAAACAAATCTCATGGCCTCCAGTGGGCAGGGCTGTAGAGCTAGTTCAAAATAAGAACCCAAGTTATTCTAATCATTTCCACTGAACTTTTTATGAGACAGTAGCATTAAAATTCCATATAATTTGTTAGTTCTTAGTGTAGGAGGGGAACTAAAATGTATTTCATATGCTTTAGGAACCAGAACAGCAAGAATGTTAAATTTTAGCTTTGTCAGAATAGTCCAACAGAATCAGAGAGGAAACGGAAGGGAATGTGGGTTTTAGGAAAATCTTGATTCTGCAATACTTACTGCAGGCCTAAAGGGCTATTTCTGTCTTTTCAATTAATGTCTAAGGGGATGTGGGATTTCCTTGGTGGCCCAGTGGCTAAGATTCTGTGGTTCCAATGATGGGGCGTGGGTTCTATCCCTGGTCAGGGAACTAGATCCCACATGCTACAACCAAGACCCTGCAGCCACAGCAAAGTCTGAAGATCCCAGGTGCTGCAACTAAGACCCAGTACAGCCAAATAAATAAAATAAAATAAATGTATTGAAAAATAACATCCAAGTGGATGATACTATATTCCCCCAAGACACTAGACTCATCTGAAGTTTAGGAGTATATTATTTAAACCTTTTGAGTAGTATGCTATTCCATGGCTGTGGACTTCCCTGTATTTGTTTTCCTTCAGGTTTGAGGAGATTTTCTGGTAGAATGAGATAAAATGACGATTAGGAAAAATAAAAAGGGAGAGAGAGAAAAAGAAAGATACATTAAAAATAGGGTAGGGGGAGAAGGCAATGGCAACACACTCCAGTACTCTTGCCTGGAAAATCCCATGGACGGAGGAGCCTGGTGGGCTGCAGTCCATGGGGTCGCTAAGAGTCGGACACGACTGAGCGACTTTACTTGCATTTTTCACTTTCATGCATTGCAGAAGGAAATGGCAACCCACTCCAGTGTTATTGCCTGGAGAATCCCAGGGACAGAGGAGCCTAATGGGCTGCCGTCTATGGGGTCGCACAGAGTCAGACACGACTGAAGTGACCTAGCAGCAGCAGCAGGGGCTCCCCTGGTGGCTCAGTGATAAAGAATCTACCTGCCAAAGCAGGAGATATGGGTTTTATTCCTGGTCCCTGAAGATCCCACATGCCGGGGAGCAACTAAGCCTGTGAGCCACAATGACTGAGCCTGTGTTCTGGAGCCCAGGGAACTGCAACTGCAGAAGGCCGCGTACCCTAGAGCCTGTGCTCCGCAACAAGAGAAGCCACCACAATGAGAAGCCTATGCACCACAAGTGGAGAGTAGGCCCTGCTCACCATAAGTAGAGGAAAGCCCGCACAGCAATGAAGACCCAGCCAAAATGAATAAATAAAATTTAAAAAAAGATAAATAC
The DNA here is from genome assembly GCF_032452875.1 of Bos javanicus. Classification (NCBI taxonomy): domain Eukaryota; kingdom Metazoa; phylum Chordata; class Mammalia; order Artiodactyla; family Bovidae; genus Bos; species Bos javanicus. The sequence goes on along the minus strand of NC_083885.1, from coordinate 30,971,321 downwards.
AGTAGAACAGAAGAGATTACAAGTATAATAGCAAGGAGGAGGTCATGGGAAAATTCAGAGAATGAAGAAGAAAAAGCAGCACATGACAGTTTAGAGGTCCTATTACCATCCTAAAAAAGACAGATAGCAAGCAGCACTTGGGCCTCCACTCCCTTGGCTGACTCATGATCATGCCAAGCTTACCTTCTCAATTAATATCCAGTTAGTTTTTAAATTCACTTTGCATGCATGATCTGCAGCTACTGTCATTTTGTTTTGCTGGAACTCACACTCAGGAGGGTTTTGAACTCACCTCTACAACTCCAAAGATTGCTGTCAGACCATCAGGCTGTGAGGAACTGTAATACCTGCTCAGTCTGGAGACATGGATCTTGGAGACACAGCCACTAAAAAAGCAAAAAGTTAAAAAATTGCTCTCACAATAGTCATACACGCACATCCTAAACGTACATATTTGCATTCTAAAACATGCAGCTGCTAAGTCACTTCAGTCGTGTTTGACTCTGCGTGACCCCATAGACGCAGCCCACCATGCTCCCCCATCCCTGGGATTCTCCAGGCAAGAACACTGGAGTGGGTTGCCATTTCCTTCTCCAATGAATGAAAGTAAAAAGTGAAAGTGAAGTCGCTCAGTCGTGTCCAACCCTCAGCGACCCCATGGACTGCAGCCTTCTAGGCTCCTCCATCCATGGGATTTTCCAGGCAAGAGTACTGGAGTGGGGTGCCATTGCCTTCTCCAAAAACATGCAGACATACCCTCAAACAGGCAAACTATTAACACTATGCATGGTATTCATGGAACATCCGTTATAGCATTGTGGTTACAAGTTTAATGTCTCAATCTGAAGAGAATTATAGGTGAAGCAAAATAATCCAGCTAGTTTTGATAAACCTGTCAGAATGGAGTTCCTACCTTCCTTTCATCCATTTCTGATAAACAGACTCCTTCAAATCCAGGGAGAGGGGGATGTATTTCAATTCCGTTCAGTTTAACATATGTTGACTACAACTCTGAATCAGTCACAAATGTAGACATCTCAGGTGATTAAGCCTTGCACTGTGAATCAAATACTAGAGTTCTTTCTCTTGAAGGTTCTCTTTTTTCCCTCTACATGTCATACTTTTATTTATATTTGAATATCCTCCTCGGATGCCCTCTGTCTATGAAGGTTCCCCAGAGATCTCAGAGCAGGTTTGCTGGACTCTGCTCTGTGCTTCCACACAAACCATTCTATTCTCTCATACACAAGGCACACACTAGTGTATTGCTTATGCATCTTTCAAAAGACATTAAATTTCTTCAGTGCACACTCAAGAAATGCTTGCAAGTGTCATACTCTCTGCTAGGCCAAAGTCTGGGAAAAACAAAACCAAAATATGATTAGTTGTCAGGCTCAACACATGTGAGCCAGGTTACAAGTGGGTATAGCCTGTGAGCCTCCAGACTCTCTCGTCCCTGTGAAAACTACCTTGCATAAAATCCCTCTCTGTATCCTTGACCTTGGCTTTCAATCTCAACACTAGGAAATGTGGATGTGTCCTCATCCAAGGCCTCAACAGCTGCAGAATGAGAGGGTTTGAATAGAAGTGGGGAGGGAAGGACTTCCCTGGAACTTTGCCTTCCACTGCTGGGGGAATGTGAGTTCAATCCCAGGTCAGGAGCTAGGGTCCCACGCACCTTGTGGCCAAAAATCCTAAACACAGAACAGAAGCAGTATTGTGGCAAATTCTATAAGGACTCTAAAAATGTTCCACATCAAAAAAATCTTAAAAAAAAAGAAAGGGGGAGAGATGATTACACTCAAGATTTTGTGTTTTAGTGACTTTAGAAATCAGTGACTGCCTCTCACCACAGTACAAATGAGAAAATTGAGAATAATGTAGTCAAATTGCTTTTATAATAGGAGTAATACCTGAGACATTATACCCCCGATTCATTAATACAATTGTCTTAACTCCTTATCTTGGATATCTGCTATAGCTCTACCACCGCAACCCTTCTTTGTATTATTCAGCAACAATACAAAATTTTATAGTGCTCTCAATAACCCCTGCATCTTCAGTACTCTAATTTACTTTTTGACCACAAGGAAAAATGGAAGCCCCATTTTCCCTGTGTTATGTCACATACCATCTGTACCAGTTAGAGGATTAACATCACTAGTCTAAAATAAGACCAAAGCTAAAACTTAGTCTATATACCTCTGCCTATTACATATTACAATGTGTGTGGTTAGTTCACTCAGTCTTGTCCAACTCTTTGAGACCCCATGGACTATGGCCTGCCAGGCTCCTCTGTCCACTGGGATTCTCCAGGCAAGAAGACTGGAGTGGGTTGCCATGCCCTTCTCCAGGGGATCTTCCCAACCCAGGTCTCCTGCATTGCAGGCTGATTCTTTATTGTCTAAGCCACCAGGGAAGCCCAAGAATACTAGAGTTGGTAGCCTATTCCTTCTCCAGGGGAACTTTCCAAGCCGGGAATTGAACTGGGGTCTCCTGCATTGCACATGGATTCTTTACCAGCTGAGCTACCCAGGAAGCCTCTACATATTACAATACTTGAATGCAAAAAGGAAAAAAAAAAGACACATTCTCTAAGGATCTCTAAGGAACAGATTATTGTATTATTAGTGTAAACCTGTCTAGTAAAAAAAAAAAAAAAGGTATCATGAGGTATCAAGAGGTTAGGCCAATGACTTTGACTTCTTACTTATCTTTAAATGTGTAATATATAATTTCTGACAGTGCTACTTTTTCTTTACACTAATGATTCTTTGTTATTTTTACAAAGCACTTAGCTGCTACCTTTTGCCAAGAAAAGGCTCTTTTATCCTTATTACAATAGAAAATGTTTCCTGGATTTTCCCAAACCACTGTGACTCCTAATATGGCATCATTCTTTAATGAGTCCTACAGGTACCCATTACAGAGGCAGAATCATCTATTTTGAGAGAACCCAAAGGCATTTTCTTACCCTCAATGTAGGGGTAAGATATCTCAATGACCCTAACTACATAGCATTTGCAGTGCAATTTTTGTAAAATGTTTATTAAATAATAACCATTTATTTGTTCAATTAAAATGTTTACTGAACTCCTACTATGCTCTATATAGTTTGAGTTAATTTATTAATATGATTACCATCTAAAGTTGATTTAACATACACAAATTACAGATTAAAAGACTGAAGTCATGTGAGTTTTGAATAAGAAATCCACAGTTGCAGAGTTGAGTTAGTTACTACTGCTGTGAAATAAACCACCCTACAACATAGAGTATTAAAATCATAACAATCCATTAAGGTCAAATTCCGTGCATAAACAATTTATGTGTCCAGAAATATGGTTTCCCAATCTTGGCTAAGTTGCCTCATAGATTGGTGTTCAGCTCTTGGTTAATTAGGCAAAACTGCCCAATGGCTGACTGGCTGGGGTCTGGAAACCCCCAGCTGCCTCCATGTGGTCACTCATCCTCCAAGAGTGACTTGGCCTTGTTCCTATGGTGGAGGTAAGACGCCAAAAGCCAGTCAACCCAGTCCTGACTGAGAACAAGCAGAGTATGCAAACTTCTGTGGGCTTAGTCTCCACAGTGTTACATATGTAAGGCCAGTGAGAGGCAGAGTGAGCAAAACCCAGAAAGTTTCAGGGAAAAGGATGCTGAAATAGGCATACTGTCATTTATTTATAGCCCATTACTGCAATCAATTTACTGTGATCTGATCAAGGTCCAAATTATTTGTATCTCTTTGACACACAAAATATGTTTACCCCTCCATAAACACCCCAATGTGTCTTGTAATTACAATACCAGGCTACAAGTACAAGATCTTATGATACATACAGCTGATCTGGATGTAGTTTCCTGGAGGTGGCTCATTTTGATTCAGAGACCTAAGAATTAATATTACTAAAATGTCTGGTTATATGTTTTGTAGAAGGGTCACACAAAGCACAGTCCACTTCTTAAAGTGAGAGGAAGAATCTCTACACACATCACTAATCCATACCACTTTTGAACACTTATTGGTAAAATATTGTCCATCATTAGGCACACCCCCAAACACACATGCTCAGAGTGGAGAATATTCTCTGGGCTCTTCTCCCTAAGACTTAATCTCCTCATACTATTCCCCATGGCTCCTGGCTCGGCTCATTTTTTTTCTTGGCACTACATCTCACCACTTTCCTTACCCTCCTTGGATCCTTCTGAAGAAATACTCGCAGTGACAACTGAACAGGTTTATACTTTTCCACACAAATTTGAAATCTCAGAGGACCTCAGGATACTTCAGTCATCTTGGCCCCTTGTAATCCAAACTGTGTTCTTTTTCTCCCGTATAAAACTCTTAAAATTTTGTGAGACTTCTATGCATCCCATTCAACTCAAGTTGCCGAAATGATGATCACTAAAGATTTCAAAACATGCCACAAGCATTTAAGCATCTCAGATAAACATTCTTAAGATTTCTAAATGACCTTTTTTTCCTAGCTAAGAGTATCTCAGTTCAGTTCAGTTGCTCAGTCATCTCCAACTCTTTGCAACCCCATGGACTGCAGCACACCAGGCCTCCCTGTCCATTACCAACTCCTGGAGCTTACTCAAACTCATGTCCATTGAGTCAGTGATGCCATCCAACCATCTCATCCTCTATCATCCCGTTCTCCTCCCACCTTCAATCTTTCCCAGCTCCAGAGGCTTTTCAAACGAATCAGTTCTTCGCATCAGGTGGCCAAAGTATTGGAGTTTCAGCTTCTGCAACAGTCCTTCCAATGAATGTTCAGGACTGATTTCCTTTAGGATTGACTGGTTTGATCTCCTTGCAGTCCAAGAGACTCTCAAAAATCTTCTCTAACACCACAATTCAAAAGCATCAATTCTTCGGTGCTCAGCTTTCTTTATAGTCCAACTCTCACATCCATACATGACTACTGGAAAAAGCATAGCTTTGACTAGATGGATCTTTGTTGGCAAAGTAATGTATTTGTTTTTTAATATGCTTTCTAGGTTGCTCATAGTTTTTCTTCTAAGGAGCAAGTGTCTTTCAATTTCATGGCTGCAGTCACCATCTGCAGTGATTTTGAAGCCCAAAAATGTAGTCTCTCGCTGTTTCCATTATTTCCCCATCTATTTGCCATGAAGTGATGGGACTAGATGCCATGATCTTAGTTTTTTGAATGTTGAGTTTTAAGCCAACTTTTTCACTCTCCTCTTTCAGCTTTCATTAAGAGGCTCTTTAGTTCTTCACTTCCTGCCATAAGGGTGGTGTCATCTACATATCTGAGGTTATTGATATTTCTCCTGGAAATCTTGATTCCAGCTTGTGCTTCATCCAGTGTGGCATTTCGCATGATATACTCTGTATATAAGTTAAATAAGCAGGGTGACAATATACAGCCTTGATGTACTCCTTTCCCGATTTGGAAACAGTTTGTTGTTCCATGTCCAGTTCTAACTGTTGCTTCTTGACCTGCATACAGATTTCTCAGGAGGCAGGTCAGATGGTCTGGTATTCCCATATCTTGAAGAATTTTCCACAGTTTGGTGTGATCCACACAGTCAAAGCCTTTGCTATCGTCAATAAAGTCGATGTCTTTCTGGAATTCTCTTGCTTTTTCGATGATGCAGTGGATGTTGGCAATTTGATACCTGGTTCTTCTGATTTTTCTAAATCCAGCTTGAACATCTGGAATTTCATGGTTCACATATTGTTGAAGCCTGACTTGGAGAATTTTGAGCATTACTTTGCTTGCATATGAGATGAGTGCATTTGTGCAGTAGTTTGAACATTCTTTGGCATTGCCTTTCTTTGGGATTGGAATGAAAACTGATCTGATAGCTTCCCTCATAGCTCAGTTGGTAAAGAGTGTCTGCTGCTAAGTCACTTCAGTGGTGTCTGACTCTGTGCGACCCATTAAACGGCAGCCCACCAGGCTTGCCCATCCCTGGGATTCTCCAGGCAAGAACACTGGAGTGGGTTGCCATTTCCTCCTCCAATGCATGAAAGTGAAAAGTGAAAGTGAAGTCGCTCAGTCGTGTCCGACCCTCAGCGACCCCACGACTGCAGCCTTCCAGGCTCCTCCATCCATGGGATTTTCAAGGCAAGAGTACTGGAGTGGGGTGCCATTGCCTTCTCCAAAAGAATGTCTAGTAGGTATCAATTTAATTCTTTCAGAGATCTTAACACAGTGTCTTGCAGATACATCCTTAATATTATCTATACATGAAGCCTGCATTTTTCTTTGAGTCTTTGCCTAGCTGGTGATATTGAAGATGAGCTAGTTTTGTATCTAACCTAGTAAACTTTGGAACCTCTCCATTCCTTTAAAAAAAAATTTATTTATTAGTTTGGCTGCACTGGGTCTTAGTTGCAGTATGCGGGTCTTCATTGTGTCATGCAAGATCTTTTGTGGTGGTGTGCAGACTCTCGAGCTGTGGCACACAGACTCTCAAGTTATGGCTGGAGGCTCAGTTGCTTGGTAACATGTGGGGTCTTAGTTCCCTAACCAGGGATGAAACCCACAACCCCCACACTTCAAAGCAGACTCCCAACCACTGGACCACCAGGGAAATCCCTCTACATTCCTCTTAAATGCTACTTGAAAATTGGTTAGTTCTTTTGTTCGTTCATGCCTTTATTTCCACACCTTATCATACACCATTGATGACATTCTGCTGACACTTTCAACACTCTGCCTGGGGAACTCTTTATCCATAGCCATATTATGATACCTAGCCATGTTACTTGTTTTTTCCCATTTATTAACAGCTGGCTATAGTTTTGTGAATTGCATTGCTACTACATAAAATGGTCATGATATGTATTAGCCTGTAATAAAATGTTTCTATTTTCTTAGACTTCTCCAATCATTTGCACACTTTTTTATAGGTGTCAATTATTACCCAATAAGCTGATATCTCACATTGTAAGTTTTTGTTACATTAATAGCATCAACTCACTTCTGCTGTCAGTTTCTTCATTAGTTAGTTACTGAAGCATAACAAACTACTCCTGAAATCAATGTCTTAATAAATAATCATATATTATTGATCCCAAGCCTAAGGGTGAGTGGAATGGTTCTTTTCTCATCAGGCACATTGTTTTGTTTATGATCAGCTATGGGCAATTATTGTGATCTGCATTTTCTCACCTGTTCGGTAGATTTGTAAACTGATCTAAGATGGTGTTAGCTTTTACACTTGGAACCTTTTCCATGTGATCTCTTTTATTCCATTAAAAAGCATCACAGCACTGGCAGCATTCCAAGATAAAGAGTAATCAAGTTCTCAGGTATTTCATTCCTTCCACTGTGTAATAACAGTCAAAGAAAGAAGGCTGGTCCAGAATCAATGAATGGCCAAAGACTGCCAACAGTGGGAGAAACTGCAAAATCACAAGTAAACGGGGGACTATTAATCAGGACAAAAAAAATCTCACACAAGAGTTTAAAACTAAATAAATAACCCCCATATACAAATCTTTATCTGATAAATTTAATACCAGGGTCTGTATAGTACAGTACTCAGCAACCTGAGTGCTGATGTTTGGATCTGGTGTTGATTCCAACCTCCAGCAAGACCACTGGGATAAATTCCTTAATTTCTGTTCTTCGGTTTCCTTATCTATAAAGTGAAAATGCTCATTACCTTATTGAATCTGTATAAGAATTAAATGAGTTAAGTCACATAAAGTATTTAGCACTGGGGCTACTGTACTATGAGCTACTGTATTTAAATTATATGTTTTTTTATTTATAATATACATTTTGTAATTATTAGTTTTTCAGATACCTACATTGTCAATTTTCACTGAAAGTTACTGGTGTTTACAAACATTTAATACTTTGTAAATTGAAGGCAAAAGAGTTAAAGTGATTTCTTGAGTTAGATTAAAAGTAGACAGCTGTGAATTTATTCTTTTGTGAAATAGTTAGAAACATTACCTGTACTTTTATCATAGTCTAGACTCAAAATATTTTAGAAAAATAGAAAAATTTTATACACGCACATAAGCATGTGCTATGATTTAAAGAAATCATTGTGATATACCTCAGTTCCTTATAGACCTTTTGCAGAGAGAAATAATGTATGAACAGGATGTATTGATATATATGTGACATATACATGTCACAGTCTGTAGTGTCATAGAAATTTAACAATACTGTCATCGCCATTTGCTTATGGAAAAAGTGAGTGAACCATCTATGTAAAGCACAATTTCTTTATGTAAAATAGGCATAATGGTAAATCCTATCTACTCATAGCATTCTAAGGATTAACTGTAATTATAGACACACACACACACACATGCACCCAATTACAGAGGTTATCTCAGTTCCTGGCACTGAATAAATACATCTTCCTTTGGTTATCACCATCTCCATTTACATCCTAATGTATCCTTTTTCATCCAATGTGATAGACAGGAAAGCAGACTTGGTCTTAAATGTTTTAGAATACATAAATCTATGTATTAAATGTTTTAGAATGCATAAATACATCAATCAGGAAGGTTGATGGTGCTGGGGTAGCAAAAGAAGACTTTAAAATGTTAAACTATATGAGAGACAGTAACTGCTATGTCTGTGATGGGCTAATGGGATAGTATGTGGTAGAAAAGCCTACAAATGTCATGAGCATAGAAATCATCTGAAACTTTGAGTGGATAACCTCATCTTGTGAAACTGTGCATGCAAATAGACTTAGAATGAAGAATAAGCTAACATTCGTATCATTATTTCTCTTGAAGAATCTTATCTTGGTCTCAGAGAGGGGCCCCTGGCAGGTTTACTTATCAGGAGCTCTGGCTAAGTTCCTGAGAGAATTTGAGAAGGCATGTGGAAGCTGCAAGCTCAAGATGCTGCTTGGTTTAGTGAGTCAAGGTTTGTGAATTAAAAGATAAATAGCCAGTGGTTCAATACTGGCTTTCTCCTCATGTTCTTCTTCTTATTTTATTTTATTTTTTGATATTTATTCATTCGGCTGCACTGGGTCTTAGTTGAGGCACTCAGTGTTCAATGTTTGTTGCAGCATGTGAACTCTTAGTTTCACATGTGGGATCTAGTTTCTTGACCAGGGATGGAACCAGGACACCCAGCACTGGGAGTGTGAAGTCCCAGCCACTGAAACATAAGGGAAGGCCCTCCCACCATGTTCTTTGGCAAGTTGTTGAATCCCTCTGAGCCTCTAGAATGTCATCAGAGAAATGAGAACAATAATAGGACTTTTCTCTGATTGTGTATGTGTATGTGTGTGTGTGTGTGTGTGTGTGTGTGTGTGTATGCAACAACTCACGGAAGCACTTAGCCCACGGCAGCACTTAGCCCATTGCCTGGCATGCACTCATTCAATAAATATCTATTCAAAAAAATCACAGGACTTCCCAGGTGGCACAATGGTAAAGAACCTACCTTCCAATGCAGGAGATGCAAGAGACGCAGGTTTGGTCCCTAGGTTGGGAAGATCCACCAGAGGAGGAAATGGCAACCCATTCCAGTATTCTTGCCTGGAAACTTCCATGGACAGAGGAGCCTGGTCGGTTTCAGTCCATGGGGTCTCAAAAGAGTTGGACTGACTGAGCAACTGAGCATGTATGCAATAAGAATCATGGTTATAGCTCTAGATAGGTGGAGTTTTAGCACTTGGAGATCTCAAAACCCTTACTCCAAACTACTTTAGTCCTATCACTGGCCTCTGCACATTAAACTCAGCCACTAAGCCCTTGGTATACTCCTCTAGTTGATTCTGAAGCACAGATTCTCACACAGAATATGTGCTTGGTTTTCTAGCCCAAGAGTCTAGTTGCAACTTAGCAAGACATTCTGTCCAAGCCCCACTTCCGTCTTCCTGAAGATAAGGGTGAACTATTATCACTTTGTAAGATGCGGATAAATTCTATCTCATTGGATGATGTTATAGTCTAAATTGTGTCCCCTTAGAACTCATACATTGAAGTCCTGACTCCCAATATGACTATTTGGAGATAAGGTGCTTTATTTATTTATTTATTTACCTGTGCCTGGTCTTAGTTTCAGCATGTGTAATCTTTTTTGTTTCAGCTGTGGCATGAGAACTCTTATTTGCAGTATGTGGGATCTGGCTTCTTGACCAGGGAGGGAACATGGCCCCCCTGCACTGGAAGCCTGGAAGCCTTAGCCACTGGATCACCAGGGAAGTCCCAAAATAAGACCTTTAAAGAGATAATTAGGGTTAAATGAGGTTCTAAGATAGGGCACTAATCCACTATGACTGGTGTCCGTATCAGAAAAGGAAGAAATACCAGAGATGCATGTGCACAGAGAAAAGGCCATTTGAAGATACAGCAAGAAGATGGCCACCTGCAAACCAAGGAGAAAGGTCTGGAGAAACCAAACCTACTAACAGCTCAATCTTTGAATTTCAGCTTCCAGAACTATGAGAAAATAAATTAATGTCATTTAAGTCACCCAGTCTGTGGTACTTACTTTATTTTGGCAGCCCTGGCAGGCTAACACAGATGAGTATAAGAATCAAGGAGGTAATGCATATATAACACTGTGCTTGAAATAATATATTCTAGCAGTGTCGTGCACACAAATTGCAAATGGTGAAAAACAAGTAACAAGAAATCCAACATTCCACATAAATATTTTGTACAAAAAGCAGACAAATTATGAAAGGCTGAAAATGTTCAAGAATTATATTCAAAAAAAAAAAGCATTTAAATAGGTCAAAGATGAGAATCTAGAATAATAACTGAGACTCTCAGGAATTTCGTGTATTAAAGTATAAATACTGGATGAGTGGGAAGAGTATTCCATGGCCCTGCCTGCTTATATTAATATATAGAACATGTATTGGGATTCTTTTTCATCTTTTCAATGTGAAATAAATATTTTACTCTCCCTGCTTTTTTATTTTATTTTATTACTCATTGAGGATGAAAAATTACTTCCTTTAAGATATTTACAAAGACTACAAGTGCTTATTTTCTCAGGTAGTGGTGGTTTAGTTGCTAAGTCGTGTCAGACTCTTGCCATCCCATGGACAGTAGCCCACCAGGCTCCTCTGTCCATGGGATTCTCCAGGCAAGAATACTGGAGTGGGTTGCCATTTCCAGGGGATCTTCCCTACCCAGGAATTGAAACAGGGTCTCCTGCATTGCAGGTAGATGATTTACCAACTGAGCTATGAGGGAAGCCCTTATTTTCTCAGCTGCTGCTACTGCTAAGTTGCTTCAGTGGTGTCCGACTCTGAGACACCATAGACAGCAGCCCGCTAGGCTCCTCTGTCCCTGGGATTCTCCAGGCAAGAATATTGGAGTGGGTTGCCATTTCCTTCTCCTATTTTCTCAGAGGCATTCCCAAATCCACACAGGTGAAAGCTATGCTCTCACCTTGTCATATCTATGAACTCAGCCCAGTGCAAAACTCAAGGCAGTCTCTAGCTCCAAGAAGATCCTATTTGATAATGGTACAAGTTGAGACTAGAGCAAGAATCCAGCCATTGCTGGTCAGATCACCACAGGCAATTCTTTATCAATACTGGCTGTCATCCCAATACATCTAACAGACCAGAATAGCATGTAAAACTATAATGGAAAGTGGAACCAGTATCACTGACTTCCCTGGGGAGGGAAATGGAGTTGTCATCCCATTATGCTGGATGAAGGTAGACTTGCACTTCGCCTCCAGGGGCACGCTAGGGAGCTGTGTTTTAGCCATTTCCTATGCACTCCAGTATTCTTGCCTGGAAAATCTCAGGGACAGAGGAGCCTGGTGGCTACAGTCCATGTTGGATACAATTGAGCACCTGAGCACGATGACCTGATGATGCACCATTTCAAAAGTTCCATTACTATTCTTTCTGCCACCCCGTATTACCATCAATGTCTCCCAAACTTTAAGAGCTCTAGGGAAATATTACAGTACAGTGAAAAATATCTGTTACTTCTGAAAGATGTGTTCAACTCTCAGCTGTTTTTCAACCAATGCAATTTAACTATGGTCATTTAAAATACTCAGTTTCAGTGTTCTCATCTTTAACTTCCCCAGAAGGTTACTCTGAGAATTAAACAAAGAAAAATTTAGTTTTGTTTTTTCCCCAAGATTTAATACTTAAATTTTTTAAATAGCTACAATATTCAGATTGTTCTAGATCTTATTTAACCAACTTAGGAGGGTCCAAATTAACAGCCCAGAATCTTTGCTGTATGACAGCTGTTGGCATGCGTCAATAATCATTGTTTGGGAATGATCTCTCCATGTCTCTTGTCTCAGACATCTGCTTTATATCTTCCCTTCAACTGCATTCCAAACCACTTTCCAGAAAGAGTATTCTTTCCCACAATATAAACCATCACAACATGCATTTTAATGAGGCATGGTTGCACCCTCCAAAATTAATGTCTGACACTAGCAATAACCGAGGTGTCAATTCCTGTTAACAATCTATGCCTTGGCAGATTTTTGTCAATCCATTAATAATGTGTGTAATTGATAGCAACAGTGAGAGGCCACTGCTATTAATTCACTTCTGATTACAGATGATTATTAAGGATGACGGTAGTGGGTATTTTTCTCCTTGTCAATCTAATTTTAGTATTTTGAAGTTACTTGTATGAGATAAGGAAAAGAACACAATATAAAGTCCTGGAAATTGACTCATATTTAAATTAAACCTTTATAGAGTATTCATTCTATGTTAGGTACTGAGCTATGTACTTTGCATATATTATCTTCCTTAATCTTTACACTAATAACTTGAGACATGTTTCATTCTCCTGCATTTCAAGACTTCTATGAATCAAAGAGTAAATAATATATATGATTCAGTAAGTGATTCCAAAGGTCTTTGAGAAATAGAGGGCTACATTTTAATATATTGTCCAGGGCCTCATACTTAAAACAGGATATTGCTTACTCTTTAATCCTTAACCTGCAACCTCTGCAACTGTTTCCTTGCTGGCAAATAGAATTTCATATAGTCAAGGTAAATAAGTAAATAAAAGATACTCAGTATTCTCAATCTCCTTTGAAGTTAGGTACATTCACATTAACATATTAAAAGGCTTTTAGAAATTCTGCTCTAGGGAAAACTTGCTAATGTAATTTAACCCAATTATCTCCAAACTTAATAGACCAAGAAACACCATTGTCATATAATACCCATAGACAATCCATGAAACAGAGATTCTACACGTCACACTTCGGGAAACAGTGATCTCAGTCCACGAGATGACGAGTAAAATCACACTGACATGCAAATAAATGTCTAGTTATACATAAATAAAATATCCAACGTTGTCTCTGACAAATTTTTCAAATTGTGAGACTTCAAATGTTTTTATAATGATAAAATTCTGTAGTTTGAAGTATCTTTAGTGCCCAAATTGCTTTCCAGACCAAATACTCATCTGTTGTGGGAAGTGGTAGAGAAAAGTGGCCAGGAGGGCCTTCCCTGGAGGTCCAGTGGCTAAAATTCAGTGTTCCCAATGCAGGGGGCTGGGGTTCAATCCCTGATCAGGGAACTAGATCCCACACGCTGCAACTAAAGATACCACATTTCACAACAAGGATGGAAGATCCTGTGTGCTACAACTAAGACCTGGCTCAGCCAAATAAATCAGTAAATATATTTTTTAAAGGAACGAAAAGTGGCTAAGAGAACAGGATTCTAGTCAGAGAAGCTTGGATTCAAATCTTGAGTGTAACACTTACTGAACAGCTTTAGTAAAGCTACAGTACCTTTCAGAACCTCATTTTTATTGGTTTCTGTTTTTCTTTTTAATCTGAAAATAAAGACTTTAGTAGTTCCAATTTATTGAATTGCTGAGAAGGTCAAAGAAGAATAAAACAATCCTTTGTACATACCAAGCTTCCAATAGGGTTTGTTCCAATTACAATCCATCCATCAGCAGCAGCACCAATGACCCCAAATTATAACAGAACCATGAAGACCAAGGACAAGAGTCTGAACACAGTGAAACAGAGAATAGAGAGCCTTGTTATTTCTTGAGTAATGTGTTGCCATGAAAAGAAAAAAAAGTGCCATGTTTTATAAAGATGAAACTGGGTAGCTTAATTAGGGAAAATAAAGAAAATAAGGAGATGAGAAAAGATTTCACTGGGGAAATGGAGGCAGACCAGGCAGAAACAAGAGCTTGGATTACATTTTTAATAGCCTAAAAATGGAAAGGAAAGGTTGAGATTGACACATGATAGTCCTGTTTTCTCTTTTGATGAAAAATATATTTTTTTAAGATTCCAGGATGCAAAGATAGACCATCAACTTCATCCAGACATACATATTTTATTCTTTTAGAAAAAGCAATCCCACTGATATGCTTAGAAAAACAGATATGCATTATAGTGACTGTTGTGAAACCGCCAGGCTGTCCTGGCCTCTGGTATTTCTATTTGCATGCTAATGAAACCAGAGGCCAGATGCCACTAATTACAACCCAGTCACTCTGTCCAACACCCCACAACCAACTGCTGGTGAATGGACCTCGTCATTCCATTATGCAAATGATACTTAGGAAGAAGAGAAATAAATTCTAAATAGTGGCAACCAGAGCCATATATTGGCAGGAGGTAAATTAATAAATATATTCAAGAAATGGAAATTAAAAATTATTATTCAACACTATATTAATCATGGCTGAATAAATATGGAACAGTACAACTCTTTTTTTTCCCCCTCAGTGTCTCATATAATAGAGTAAAACTTCCAGTAACTTGCTAAGGTATACAGTCAATTGTATTTCCAGAAAGCATCAATCAAGTTGCCAAAGTGAGGGTTAAATTTTCTCAACACTTATATTGTTCCTTCTTAATGAAAAACAAAACAAGAATCCTAACAGGTGTTTGCCTTCCTTTGGGTTATCAAGTTATTATATCAAAATTGCATGCTATTATTACAATAACTAGCTAATAAGGAGAAAGAGATCAATTTATTTGTTTATGGTGGTTTTTGATACTGAACTTCTTAAGACTATTGTTCTCATGACATGATTTTGTTTAGTTAGGTTTTTGTTCGTTTTCTACCAAATAAATGTGAAAAGGGAAGCAAATTGTAGAATTGAAAGAAGATGTGTTTGGAAGTAAAGCATATATGTTAAATTACAGAAAAATTACTTGTTATTTGAGGAAGTTACTTCAATTCTCCATGCTTTAAAATTCTCCAAGCTTTAATTCCCTCCTCTCATAAATCAAAGTAGCAATAACTACTCTTGGACTCACTGTGCTAACCAAACGAGACAATGTATTTGCAACACCTAGTCCTGTGCTGGCAATGTAATAGGTGTTCAGGAAATAGTAGCTACCATTTTTCATTACACATTCACAGCTTTTTGAGACTCTCTTCCTGGACAAGCTTTGTATCACTTAACATTAACTTCTGGTTCTTTACTGTCCCATAAATTTGGTCTCAGTAGTGTCAAAGTGCCCCTCTTGTCCTGATTTTTATAACTACATGGAGTAAGGATGAAGTCAAGAAGTACTTGAAATCAAAACCATTCAAAACAAGTGTTTTCTGAGCTGATTTGAAAGCGGCTTACTTGGAAGTGCATTGAACATAGGAAAGCCAAGAGTTGAAGATGGGAAATCAGCCTCCACAAAGATTGCCTTAGAGGTATGTGTGCTGCTGCTGCTGCTGCTGCTAAGTCGCTTCAGTCGTGTCCGACTCTGTGCGACCCACCAGGCAGATGGCAGCCCACCAGGCTCCCCCGTCCCTGGGATTCTCCAGGCAAGAATACTGGAGTGGGTTGCCATTTCCTTCTCCAATGCATGAAAGTGAAAAGTGAAAGTGAAGTCACTCAGTCGTGTCCGACTCTTAGCGACCACATGGACTGCAGCCTACCAGGCTCCTCCATCCATAGGATTTTCCAGGCAAGAGTACTGGAATGGGGTGCCATTGCCTTCTCCGAGAGGTATGTGTGAGCGGAGATCAATTCTCCCCAAGGCAATGTCAGTATCAGGGCATCATTTTGCATGAATACCACAATGAGGGTTTAAAATATATTTTCTATTCTCTATTAGAAGTCTCTTCCTCTCATGGAGCATTTCACAAACTCCTAATCGATTGGACTGCTCATATTAAGACCATATATTCCACTTTTTTAAGCAGTTTCTGATTGTTTGCATTCTAATCCATAATTAAGGTAATTTGTTACATATTTAACCAGCTGTGATGACCATATTACGCCTTCTGGCATTTAACTTTTACATTAATTCACAAAATGAGGTTTTATCAGACCAGGTATTATGACTGTATTCTCAGAAATCTTCCTTGGCTCTCCAGCCTACCCTGGATTTAAAAGAGTCCATGAGAATTCTTACCTGGAGAAGTTTCTTCAAAACAAATGGGACTAAAAATAAAAAGTTGAATGGAATCCCTCAGGACCTCTTAGACTGATTGGTGGATAGCATTTAGCTTTTGTGTTGGTTTAGGTGAAGAGGTAAGGCAAAGAGGGCATCAGAGGATGCAATTGCTGGATGGCATCACTGATAAAATGGACATGAACTTGGGCAAACTTCAGGAGATGGTGAGGGACAGAGAGGCCTGATATGCTACAGATCATAGGGTTACACGATGGTTCACGATACATATGGTTCACCATAGGTTCACACCATAGGTTCATGATAATGTGATCACTCAACTAGAGCCAGACATCCTGGAATGTGAAGTCAAATGGGCCTTAGGAAGCATCACTACAAACAAAGGTAGTGGAGGTGATGAAATTCCAGTTGAGCTATTTCATATCCTGAAAGATGATGCTGTGAAAGTGCTACACTCAATATATCAGCAAATTTGGAAAAGTCAGCAGTGGGCACAGGATTGGAAAAGGTCAGTTTTCATTCCAATATCAAAGAAAGGCAATGCCAAAGAATGTTACAACTACCACACAATTGCACTCATCTCACATGCTAGTTAAGTAATGCTTAAAATTCTCCAAGCCAGGCTTCAGCAATACGTGAACCAAGAACGTCCAGATGTTCAAGCTAGTTTTAGAAAAGGCAGGGGAACCAGAGATCAAATTACCAACATCTGCTGGATCATTGAAGAAGCAAGAGAGTTCCAGAAAAACATCTATTTCTGCTTTGTTGACTATGCCAAAGCCTTTGACTGTGTGGATCACAACAAACTGTGGAAAATTCTGAAAGAGATGGGAATACCAGACCACCTGATCTGCCTCTTGAGAAACCTGTATGCAGGTCAGGAAGCAACAGTTAGAACTGGACATGGAACAACAGACTGGTTCCAAATAGGAAAGGGAGTATGTCAAAGCTGTATATTGTCACCCTGCTTATTTAACTTATATGTAGAGTACATCATGAGAAACGCTGGGCTGGAAGAAGCACAAGCTGGAATCAAGATTGCCGGGAGAAATATCAATAACTTCAGATATGCAGATGACATCACCCTTATGGAAGGAAGTGAAGAAGAATTAAAGAGCCTCTTAATGAAAGTGAAAGAGGAGAGTGAAAAGTTGGCTTAAAGCTCAACATTCAGAAAACGAAGATTATGGCATCCAGTCCCATCATTTCATGGCAAGTAGATGGGGAAACACTGGAAACAGTGGCTGACTTTATTTTTCTGGGCTCCAAAATCACTGCAGATGGTGATTACAGCCATGAAATTAAAAGACACTTACTTCTTGGAAAGAAAATTATGACCAACCTGGACAGCATATTGAAAAGCAGAGACATTACTTTGCCAACAAAGGTTCGTCTAGTCAAGGCTATGGTTTTTCCAGTGGTCATGTATGGATGTGAGAGTTGGTCTATAAAGAAAGCCGAGTGCTGGAGAATTGATGCTTTTGAACTGTAGTGTTGGAGAAGACTCTTGGGAGTCCCTTGGACTGCAAGGAGATCCAACCTGTCAATCCTAAAGGAAATCAGTCCTGAATGTTCATTTGAAGGACTGATGTTGAAACTCTAATATTTTGGCCACCTGATGGGAAGAACTGACTCATTTAAAAAGACCCTGATGCTGGGAAAGATTGAGGGCCAGAGAAGAAGGGGATGACAGAGGATGAGATGGTTGGATGGCATCACTGACTCAATGGACATGGGTTCAGGTGGACTCCGGGAGTTGGTATTGGACAGGGAGGCCTGGCGTGCTGCAGTTCATGGGGTCCCAAGGAGTCGGACACGACTGAGTGACTGAAGCGAACTGATAGGGTTACAGAGTGGGACATGACTAGCGACTGAACAACCACAACAACAAGGTGATTCATGTTAAATTTTGATTCTTATGCCAACTGTGCCAGCCAATCTTCACAAGAACTGTGGCCCTTAGTATGTGTTCAGCAAGTCCAGACTGGATAAACACCTCAGTGAAGTGTGCAGGGGATATATTCTCAAATAGTATTAGGACTCACTAATGACGACCAATCTAGATAGCATATTAAAAAGCAGAGACATCATTTTGCCAACAAAGGTCTGTATAGTTAAAGCTATGGTTTTACCAGTAGTCATGTATGGAACATGAGCTGGACCATAAAGAAGGCTGAGCTCTGAAGAATTGATGCTTTCAAACTGTGGTGCTGGAGAAGACTCTTCAGAGTCCCTTGTACTGCAAGGAGATCAAACCAGTCAATCTGAAAGAAAATCAACCCTGAATATTCACTGAGAGGACTGATACTTCTGCTGAAGCTCCAATACTTTGGCCACCTGATGTGAAGAGCTGGCTCGCTGGTAAAGAAACCCTGATTCTGGGAAAGACTGAGGGCAGGGGACGACAGAGATAGGATGGTTGGATAGCATCACTGACTGAATGGACATGAGATTGATCAAACTTCAGGGGATAGTGAAGGACAGGGAAAACTGTGTGCTGCAGTTCATGGTGTTGCAAAGAGTCAGACAAGACTGAGCAATGGAACTGATTCTCAGTGATGACTGATTCTCCAAGATCAAATGGTCCCTAAGTGAGAGAGTCAGGATCCAAATTCAGATCTTTTTAATTCCAATTCTTATGTCTATATGAAGGTGTTACACAAACTCTGACATCCTTGATCTGTTTGTTTCTTTTTCTCTATTTTAAAATAGTTTCTTCCTATTTCACTAATGGATGAATAAGTTTCAGTGTCTTTCATTGCTTCTCTACATTGGGGAGAACTCGCTCGAGGAGTCACTCAACACCAGGAAATTTAAAAGGAAAAATAATTGTCTAATAGCAGCTGGGTGCACAGTAAGTGGTGTTACACAGAAGTACTTATTTGAATATGATAAAGGATGAAGAATATGAATATGATATTGCATATGATATATCACTGAGTATGATAAAGGATGTGTTTTAGATGTGGATTTACTGTGGGAATTAGCATTTCCACCTCCACAGGGAACTAAATCAAAAGACCCAGTTTACTACACCTGGGCAGGATGATACACAGAGATGAAGAGTCTAGCTAACCATAACAGAACACTCAGAATGAGAAGAACAGCAGACAGAAAACTGGAAGGACACCAGAGAGAGACAAGAAGTAAGTGATTAGTAGCATTTTTCAGAGCATATTAGTGTATGATAGTATATCTTTAAATGATTAATGAAAAATAGACTCTTAAAGTGAACTAGAGAGAGAAGTGTTTAAAAGAATACAGCTTCTGGAATTACATAGATTTTGGTATGAATACTAGCTCCACTTTTAGGAGCGGCATGAATTTGATCAAATTAATCTCTCTGAATATTTCTTTGGGTGTAAAATGGAAATGATAATATCTGACAAGATTGTTTTAAAGCTTAAATGAGATACTGTATGGCAGACTTTTGCCACATGCCTAAAACAGGGTTATTATACAATAAATATTTGCTGTTATTCATAGTCTACTAACAGCCTGAGGAATTTTATGCAAGTAACTAACAGGTTTGGGAAAAAAAATGTTATATTAGCACAGAAGATTAACAGAAAGAATGAAAAGAATAAACCAGAGAAGATGACCCCAACAGAAAGTGGGTTTTGGTTTCTGGTTTTTTTGTTTGTTTCTTTCTTTGTAATCCTGAGTAAAGCCATATTCACTTAGTTAATGTGGTTGAAAGAAACCTTAGGTATAAGGTCAGAAGATTTCTGGATGAAATAAAAAACTTAGTACTGTCAGAGAAGGAACCTTAAATAAACATGAATACAACTCTGCAAATGAGGTGCAAGTATGGACAGAGTATTCTCTGTAAACAGGAAGATGCGGTGTGTGTCTAGTTCAGCAGCCGGGCAATCCAATACAAACTAGTTAACCTTTCCTGATTCAACTTCATGATGGGTGATATAAAGGGAATGCCTGTATCTTAAGATGGTTGACAGTACTAAACGAGATAAAGTTAATAAAATCCTTAGCATATCATAGACTTTGGTACATAGAAAGTGTTAGATAAGTATTAGCTAATTTGATTACTGGGATGATATGATTGTTTATTTTTCTCAAGGTGGAATCACACCAAATTGTAGCAGTCTATAGCTTTGCTTCTTTCAGTTCCCACATTACAAATGTCCTGTGGATCCCACTGGGAATTTCTGGACACCTTTTTGGAATCTGCTGATATTTCATGGGTGCCAAGAGCCAACCTCTCTTGAAACTTCTCACAGCCTCTGTGCAGACTTACCAATTCCACTGTAAGTTGGAATTTAGTCCTTTAGTGACCCTGGAATAATCTTTTGAGACAGCTGATTTTAGAGGCAAAAACAAACACATATTTAATGAATCAATCAGTTCTGTTCTTCTAAGACTACACCTGAGGGAGAGGAGGATGCTTCAGTTTCAGCAGCCTTATCAAGGGTAATGTTGTCCACTTAATGGAAATGTAATTGCTCCTCATTCCTCTTTTCTCATTAAGTCAGTCCACAATGTGGAAGTCTCATAGCAGTGATCCACAAATTTATAAGAAAAGATGTCTCTTGCTGAGCTGAGATGGCACTAAAGCCCAGACTCATTGTTTACTCCTGAGTGCTGTATGTATCCCTCACATTAGAAAATTATGTACAAAAACTCCCAGGAAACCATTGGTTGTTAGGGCACAGAAATAGCAGAAATTTCATTCTGTACCTTCACCCTTCACAGAAGAGAGCTCATGAAGCAGCTATCCAGCTAGAAATGTTAATAACTACTTTCTTTTTTTTTACTAGCTCTGCGTTTAACATACATTAGCTAATTTAATCTTCACTGCTAACAATGCAGTAATTATTATCCTCATTTTACGGCTAAGGGAATTAAATCTCAGAGAGGTTAATTGACTTGTTCTAGGCGACACAGGTGGTAAATGGCTAAGCCTACACTGTCAGGTTTTTCCTTCTTGAATGAGATTGTCAGGAATAGGAATGGAACAGAGGTTGGCAAATGTTTTCTGTAACGGGCTGGATGGTAAATATTTTGGGTTCTGCATGCCATATGGTGTCTGCTTCAACTACCCAACTCTGCTATTGTATGGCAAAAGCAGCTGTAGACAATATAGAAATGAATGGGTTTGGCCATGTTCCAACAAAACTTTATTGACAAAAGCAGGCACTGAGCAGATTTGGCTCATAGACAGCAGTTTGCTCACCCCTGTTACAGATAATTAAGGTATTTTTGTGCCACTGGGATTTTGATTAAGGATTTCTCAGTAACCTATTACTTGACTTTTTGGATAATTCACTTTTTTTGGAGGTCTTGTTTCATCATCTGTAAAATAAATTAAATTATTTAATGTACCAACTAAAAATTGGCACTTGCCATCTGCCTCTACAAGGATTAAGTCACTAGCCACTGCAGCCGCTGACTTTTGACACACCCTGAAAGTTCAGGGTACAGATCAGAAATGAGGCAGTCTGTGCTCTGGGAAAAACTGGCAGAACAGGGCTTCAAACAGATATTTTCAGGAGAAGATTTTTTGAGCCTGATTTTTTGTATCTTCTCATAATCCAGAAAAGCACTAAAACTCATTAACAGTGACATCCATTCCCCACAACCAGCAGCAAACCTCTGCCAAAACATGTGCTTGATGACACATAGCCTCCTTCACTAAAATCATATGCATACTGACCTCAGTGTGCTCCTGCCTCTTTGGAGCAGTTCCTCGGAGCTATCTGAAATGCTGTTTCCACAGCTACCGTCCTCATTTTGCCCCCAATAAAACTTAACTCACACTGTCCCACATTGTTCATGTTGACTAAAAAAGATGCCCAGTGTGAGAGTTGTGAGTTAAGTTTTACTGGGGGCAAAATGAGGACAGCAGCCCAGGAGGCAGCACCTCAGATAGCTCTGGAAGACTGCTGGAAGAGGCAGATGGGGAAGGTCAATATATAAGATTTCACTGAAGGGGGAGTTCAATGCAATCAAGCGCTTGCTTTACAAGAGGTTCTCTGCTAGTCATGAGGATCTCATGTCATCATGAAGGGATTTAGTGTTTTTCTAGATATGAGGAGATGAAAGGATTGGGATCATAAAATCTGATAAGGAAAATTTCCAACTGTCTAAAGACCTGTCCCACCAGATTCCACAGAGTGCCTCACTCCACCCTGAACTCCCTCAGTGGGGCATTGAAGGTCAACAGCTGCAGCAGCACAGGGTTCAATCTCCACAGAGACAGATGGCAAATGCCCTCGTTGTTCAGTCTTTGGCAACGCTCTTGTTAAGTGCCAATTTGTAGTTGACATCAATTTATTTTAGTCAATGATTGTGAACCATGAACCAGTGACACTGACACATAGGTTTTCATGACAGAGATTGGGTGTCTGGTTCAGTGCCAAATCTCCTAGAACCCAGAAGAGTGGCTTGCATGTAAAAAATGCTC
This sequence comes from Bos javanicus, assembly GCF_032452875.1. Classification (NCBI taxonomy): domain Eukaryota; kingdom Metazoa; phylum Chordata; class Mammalia; order Artiodactyla; family Bovidae; genus Bos; species Bos javanicus. The sequence goes on along the minus strand of NC_083885.1, from coordinate 30,948,581 downwards.
AGATATCAGTTGAACTAATGAATAAACTACATGAAATATTAATATGTTTTACATTTCAGAATGTAAGACTTGACACAAAGTGGTTGCTCTGACACACACAGAAGGTTATCTCTATAACTGGCTGCTTCTGGTATCTTTGTGTATATGGTCTAAACAGAAACATTTTGGGAGTGAAAGGGTCACTGTTAATAATTACACCAGGACAAGAGGCATTAACAGGGACTGTCCCAGCCAAGTCATCCACAGAATCAGCCTATGTCTATTTATGTCCCAGTTTAATATCTGCATTGCCTCCAAATGCCCTTTTAAACACCACTGATGCTCTCCATCTTTATACACTCAGATATTATTTTCAGATGGAGAATGAGAAAAGAGAAGAAAATTGAAGATCTTAGCATTTACCCATAAGAAAGTGGCTCATACAGTAAAGAATCCGCCTGCAATGCAGGAGACCCAGGTTCAATCCCTGGGTCGGGAAGATCCCCTGGAGAAGGGAATAGCAACCCACTCCAGTATTCCTGCCTGGAGTATTCCATAGGCAGAAGAGCCTGGTGGGCTACAGTCCATGGGGTCATGAAGAGTTGGACACAACTGAACGACTAACACATACATAGATAAGAAAGTGAGTTACTTGAGAAAAACACATTTTACAATCAGAAATACCTAGAGCACTTTCAATTAGCAAGTTAAAATCTCCTTTTCTACCCCCAGCAACACAGCAGGAATGGAGGCACAAAAATTAAGTAAAAGAGGTTGTTATGAAAAGGAAAGAAGATGCACTTACTTTGCTAAGTATTGATGTGCAAATTTCTACCCCTCTACAGCTCTTCCTGGCTCTAATGTTTCATCATCTCTGTGTGTGATAGACCCCTATGGCCAATGAATCACAACACAAATGAGTACCAAATTCCTAGCTGGCATCTGAACAGGAACGCTGTCAGAGGCACTTATGTCCTATGTGTACTTAATCTATCGTCCTTAATGAATAAGCTTGGGCGTGCATTTCCATTACAAAAGTACAGACCTAACTTCCTTTCAATATTATAAGGCTAGTACCTGTGAAGATGAAGGATGTTTAAAGACACAGGGTCTGAAAGCTTCTAAAAGCCACATATTGAGATATTAAACACAACTTCAGAGAATTCTATTTCAAAGGCAAGATCATGTCTGAAGCATTTTTTAATACCAATTTAACTGGGAAAACAAAGAGAAACAAAACTCCTTGGAGAAGTTTTTTCTGAAAACCCAAGCCACAGATCCTTAGCAAATATTCCCACAGTAATCAATGAGCCCCTAACAAGTGCTATAAGGACTGGGGCAGGGGAGGGACATAGACCATTTGCTCTGATTCATAGATTTTTATGACCCTCATTAAGTGAAGATGGGCAAGTAACTATGTCAAACAGGACGAAGGCCCCATAGTACTGCTGTTGATGCAAATGTCTGGGCAAATACATGAGAGAATCCTTCAAATCAAATGGGGTCTTATGGATGGAAGGGTCTTGCTTTTTAAATTTATAATAATTTCCTTTTTTTTGTTTGTTTGGTTTGTTGCATGGTGTGAGCATGTTTTAGTTCTCTTAAAAACTTTGGAGTAGAACTTTTGGGTCATATGAAACTCTGTGTTTCACTTTCCAAGAAACCGCCAAACAGTTCTCCAAAGGGGCAGTGCCATCTTCCTCTTCCACCAGCAGTATATGAAGGTTTGAATTCTTAAAGAGTAGAAACTGATTTAAATACCTTTGAGTTATTGGCTCAGATGATAAAGAATCTGCCTGCAATGTGGAAAACCTGTGTTCAATTCCTGGGTATGGAAGATGTTCCAGAAAGGGAAATGGCAACTCACTCCAATATTTTTGCCTGAAGAATTCCAAGGACAGAGGAGCCTGGTGGACTATAGTCCATGAGGTCGCAAAGAGTGGGACATGACCGAGCAAATAACACTTTCACTTTCAAGATATAGTTCATAAGTAGAAGACAGATTTTGACAAAAATAATTAGAAGAAAATTTTTGGTAAATATGCTTTGTACTATCTTAGGTATCCTGGAGCAAAGTTTGCATATTCTGCTATTACAAGTGAATAACCCCATTATCCATCACTTGTCTATAAATTAGGCTAGAAAGTTGTTTGGAAAAGTGATTGACATAGAGAAATTAATATTTTTAAATTTTATTATAAGGAAATAAATGTTCTTTTGTGAAGTAATTGTCCAGCTATCTTCATTCAATAGTAATTGATCTTTGACACCACCTCTATTAATTCAGTCATTTATGTTATGATACGGAGAAGGCAATGGCACCCCACTCCAGTACTTTTGCCTGGAAAATCCCATGGATGGAGGAGCCTGGTAGGCTGCAGTCCATGGGGTTGCTGAGGGTCGGACACGACTGAGCGACTTCACTTTCACTTTTCACTTTCATGCATTGGAGAAGGAAATGGCAACCCACTCCAGTGTTCTTGCCTGGAGAATCCCAGGGACAGGGGAGCCTGGTGGGCTGCCGTCTATGGGGTCGCACAGAGTCAGACACGACTGAAGTGACTTAGCAGTAGCAGCAGTATGTTATGATAAAGCATAAGTGTTAGTCACTCAGTTTTGTCTGACTCTTTGCAACTCCATGGACTGTAGTTCCCCAGGCTCCCCTGTCCATGGAATTCCAGGCAAGGATACTCTAGCAAGTAGCCATTCTCTTCTCCAGGGGATTTTCCTGACGCAGGGATCGAATACCCATCTTTTGCATTGTAGGCAGAATCTTCACCCTCTGAGCCACCAGGAAAGCCCTAGTCATCAATACTTTTTGATGGAAGAGGCTAATATTTTTGTCTGAACCTGCTTGATGCAAATTTAAAGTTGGCTTCAGTGTTCAGAAATAAACCCAAAGACTAGACATCACAGGAACATGACAGTTTTATGTTAAGAGGAAAATTTCAATCCTTAGCACTTACTTACTCCATACTGCAAGGAGTAACTTTGACATGAACACCAAGCTGTCCACTTATTCAAATTTATTAAGGGCCTAATAATGTTCAAGCATTGTGTTATATGAGAATATGATGATGATGAATAATCTTCCTTATTTGGAACTTAAAATCCAGTAAAGAATTTATATATTTAATCATTTTCTCAGTCTCTTGTAGATGATAGAGTGTCTTTCTCCTTAAGATGGAAGATTTAACATTTTCTACCAGAGCTTCCCTGGTAGCTCAGCGGTTAGAGCATCTGCCTGCAATTCGGGAGACGCGGGTTCGATCCCTCGGTTGGGAAGATCCCCTGGAGAAGGAAATGGCAACCCACTCCAGTATTCTTGCCTGCAGAATCCCATGGGCAGAGGAGCCTGGTGGGCTACATTCCCCGGGATCACAAAGAGTCGGACAGGACTGAGCGACTTCACTTCTTAATGTATTAAATAAACATTACTGAGAAACAAAATACCTCATAAAATGCTCCCAATTCTAGTAATATATGTGTATCAATTATAAAGGAAAAAGGAAAAATACATGGTTTCTTTATATTATTCTGTATGTGCAAGGTGGGTTTTTGGAGCTATATTACTATCATATCTTTCTAGTGACAAACTGAATGAGTAAGGTATCTTATCAGATATTACTTGAGAAAATAGAATTAGTTGTGCCAAAAGACTAATGCTTAAGAGATTCATTTCTTTAGCTTACTTCTTAAACCAAATCTACTTTTCTAACATAGATACTGTTACATGTAAGTGGCCAAGTTTTTGAACAAATAATTAAAAAAAACTCAATACATACATTTCTAAAATAGTCATTTAGCTACAATTATTTCATTTTTCTATATACAATAAACCATTTTTTTCTATGCACAATAGATTTGAGGGCTATGATACACCTTGCCACTTACTATGTTCATTTTTTTCAAACCTCTGTTCTATCTTTCTCAAGGTGAGTTTCTACCTTAAAAAGTCATGGTAAGGTCTGTATGAGATTACATATGCTATATTCTTAGAAGCATAGTAAAACACACATGGTAAAAATATCAGTAATGTGGATTTTGTGCTGTTCATTTTTTAAATTAACTAAAGTTTTAATTTACAGAAAATAGAGTAGTGTTTCATTTCTTTGAAACAATGAACCTGTTAGCGTCTGTTTAGTAAAATGACTCTGATTTGTATTTCAAAGTTTTTCAGTTATCCATATCAAACTTGATCAATTTAAATGAATCTTTTATGACTATCCTTTTCAAATTATGCAGAATAAAGTTATCTATTAGATTAAAAATATTCACATGAGCTTGTCATGATTCTTTAGGCTGATCTTATTTGCTATCAGTTATTTTAATCAATGAATTCTGCATGAAAAAATCTGTTGAAAATAAGTATACATATATATTTTATTTAAATTAAAATTTGAATTACTAATAAATGTGAAAATGAAAGGCCTAGATTGATTTTCTTCAAAGAAAGTTTTGAAAGCAAGTCCTTTTGTAAAAAAAAAAAAAAAAAAATAAGAGGACATAGAGTTATATTTTTGTTTAATTATTTTCTTCCTTCTTTTCATTCTGTTACCAAAGATAAAGCTGATGGCAAAAATCTGAGGACCCTTTGGAATGCTTCTCTCCATCTATCCCAGTGCCCCCACTTTTTCCTGCCACATTCCCAGAAAATTCTCTACATATTTATAGGTTAAGAGGGGAAAATAACTCTCCAAGAGCTACTTTCAATGTTACTTTGGTGGGCAGTAACTTTATAAGTGCTAATCAGAAGTATATGTCAAAAATTTCACCTTCTGCCTTGTAAAAGCTGACTTGGCAGAAATAAAGATGAAATTCAGGGCAAGTCAAAATTCTTGTTTCATTGTCCCATTTTTAAATAAGAGATGAAATTTAGGACACCTCAAAATTCTCTTCTGCCCTATTTTATTGTATCTATGTTTATTCATATTCAGCAGAAGGAGTACCAATTTTAGCCTTTGGTTTCTTCATTTAAAAAAAATATTTTCCTAAATTAATTACTGTAATCTTAAAATTACTATATCTGTTTAAAGAAAATAGGAAGATTATATAAACTAGTACAGATATTTAAAATGGCTCAGAGCTCCATTGGCAAAGGAATAAATTCTGTTTTTCAAAAACTCTTAAAATGTTCCTTTGTGATATGCTTTATGTTCATTTAATTTGTTGTGATCATAATACATGTTCGCCTTTTTATCATTTAATTTTATACCACAAACATTTTGATATTTATTATAACCTTCTTGGTAGGATATAAAATTAGCAGCTGAAGCAGCACATGATTTAATCTTTGTAGAGGTAGCTGGCAATGCCAATGGCACATACCAAAATGTAGTTGACATATATAAGATCTTAAAATTAATGAAGAAAACTTAAGTAAATATGGGGCATCCTTATAATAGATTAGACATTATCTAATATTATATATCCTTAGGATTAAATCATATGCTGCTTCAGCTGCTAATTTTCAAAACTCCCTGAAAGGAGTTCAGGGTGGGAGAAGAACTGAGGAATTCTGTGCTGTGGGAAAAACTGGCAAGATAGGTCTTCAGATAATTAGATATTTTCAGGAGCCAATTTTCTGAGCCCATTCTTGTATCTCCTCAATCTATAAAAGCACTAAAATCCTTCATGGTGATAACTGCTCCTTGTGATTAGCAGTAATCTTATGCAAAAAGTATGTGTTTGATTGCATGTACTCCCCTTTCACCAAAGTTACATATATACTGACCTTCTCCCCTGCCTCTTTGTAGCATTTTCTCAGAGCTATCTGAAATGCTGTCTCCAGAGCTATAGTCCTCATTTTGCCACCCAAAAAGATTTAACTCACAATTCTCATGTTGTGCACTTTTAAAGTCGACATGTATTACAATGATTTGTTATTTCTATTTTTTACCTTCTCATGTTTCTACTAATTCATGAGGCTAGGTTTGCAGAAATAAAGTCAGTTCATCAAAGTTCAAGAATAGTTTGTTAATATATAATGTCTGACACTGCATATATTGGCAAGGAATTGAGAGTAGAACTCAGGCAGGTAATCAGCATAATCTCCTTGTTTTAAGGGTATCAGATTAGCAAACAGTCACTACGTAACTTTCTCTTTGCCATGTAAACCTAACCTTGTGTGCGTGCTTTGTTGCTCCGCTGTGTCCAACTCTTTGTGACCCTATGGACAGTAGCCCGCCAGGCTCCTCTGTCCCTGTGATTCTCCAGACAGGAACACTGGGGTGGGTAGCCATTCCCTTCTCCAGGGGATCTTCCCTATCCAGGGATCAAATCCAGGTTTCCTGCATTGCAGGCAAATTCTTTACTGCCTGAGCCACCAGGGACTCCCCAACCTGACTCTGCAGTACAGGAATTAGAAGTGTATAGCAAATTTAGAAAACTCAGCAGTGGCCACAGGACTGGAAAAGGTCAGTTTTCATTCCAATCCCAAAGAAAGGCAATGCCAAACAATGCTCAAACTACCCACAATTGCACTCATCTCACATGCTAGTAAAGTGATGCTTAAAATTCTCCAAGTCAGGCTTCAGCAATACGTGAACCATGAACTTCCAGATGTTCAAGCTAGTTTTAGAAAAGGCAGGGGAACCAGAGATCAAATTACCAACATCTGCTGGATCATTGAAAAAGCAAGAGAGTTCCAGAAAAACATCTATTTCTGCTTTATTGACTATGCCAAAGCCTTTGACTGTGTGGATCACAATAAACTGTGGAAAATTCTGAAAGAGATGGGAATACCAGACCACCTGATCTGCCTCTTGAGAAACCTGTATGCAAGTCAAGAAGCAACAGTTAGAACTGGACATGGAACAACAGACTGGTTCCAAATAGGAAAGGGAGTACGTCAAGGCTGTATAATGTCACCCTGCTTATTTAACTTATATGCAGAGTACATCATGAGAAACGCTGGGCTGGAAGAAGCACAAGCTGGAATCAAGATTGCCGGGAGAAATATCAATAACCTCAGATATGCAGATGACACCACCCTTATGGCAGAAAGTGAAGAGGAACTCAAAAGCCTCCTGATGAAAGGGAAAGAGGAGAGTGAAAAAGTTGGCTTAAAGCTCAACATTCAGAAAACGAAGATCATGGCATCTGGTCCCGTCACTTCATGGGAAATAGATAGGGAAACAGTGGAAACAGTGTCAGACATTATTTTTCTGGCCTTCAAAATCACTGCAGATGGTGATTGCAGCCATGAAATTAAAAGATGCTTCCTCCTTGGAAGGAAAGTTATGACCAACCTAGATAGCATATTGGAAAGCAGAGACATTACTTTGCCAACAAAGATCTGTCTAGTCAAGGCTATTGTTTTTCCAATGGTCATGATGTGAGAGTTGGATTGTGAAGAAAGCTGAGCACCGAAGAATTGATAGTTTTGAAGTGTGGTGTTGGAGAAGACTCTTGAGAGTCCCTTGGACTGCAAGGAGATCCAACCAGTGGATCCTAAAGGAGATCAGTCCTGGGTGTTCATTAGAAGGACTGATGCTGAAGCTGAAACTCTAATACTTTGTACACCTCATGCGAAGGGTTGACTCACTGGAAAAGACCCTGAGGCTGGGAGGGATTTGGGGCAGAAGAAGAAGGGGATGACAGAGAATGAGATGGCTGGATGGCGTCACCTACTTGATGGGCATGAGTTTGAGTGAACTCCGGGAATTTGTGATGGACAGGGAGGCCTGGCGTGCTGTGATTCATGGGGTCGCAAAGAGTCGGACATGACTGAGCGACCAAACTGAACTGAACTGATCTTTGCAAAGACATTATTCTGCCACCCACAGTCATAATTCATTATTCTTTTATATGAATTGCTAATAATTTTAAGGCTATTTGTTTCTAAGATTTTAAGGCATTTTTCTATAATTTTTTTTCTTGCAATGTATTTGTGAGGTTTTAATTTTAGAGTTATGCTCACTTGAAACAGTTTGGTAATATTCTACCTTCTGCATTTAAAAAAAAGTTATTTTGTCTAACTTTGGCATTATTTGCTCCCTAAATGTTTTATATAATCTGCCAGTAAAAGCATTGTGGACTGGAGGTTTGTTTCTGTGCAACTTTTTAATAATTAATTCAAAAATATTATTGTATAGACAAATATTAAAATATTCTCTTTCTATTTTAATCACTTTTCTGAAGTTTTTCTTTTTCAGGAATTCTCCCAATTTGTCCAAGCTGTTCAAGTATTATATAAAATATTAATATTTTCTTATTATCTTTATACTGTCTGCAAGACAGTATAAAGTTGATAGTGATACCAACTCTTTAAAATCTGTTATCAGTAATTGGCTATCTCTTTTTTCTGTTCTTGATTTGCCTTGATAGGCATTTATTAATTTTAAGCTTTGTATGTGGATTGTGGCTTTGCTTCATTGTCATTTCTATGTTTCATTGATTTCTGTTCTTATATTTTTTAATTTAATTCTCCTTTTGTTATGTAAACATTGAAAGTGATAAATATCCCTATAATCTCTGCCCTAGCTCCATCTCACAAATATTAAAGTGTTTTCATTGTTCTCATTCTGAAATATTTTCTGTTTTCCCTTGTATTTATTGTTTGATCTCTGGAATTTTTTAAAATGTGTCGCTTAATTTTGAAATAAATGGGAGCTTTTGTATAATTAAATTATGTAATTTAATTAAATATCTAAATAAATATAGATATTTAATTCTAATGTAATACAATTTGTGAGAAAAAGAACACTTGGATTTTACTGAGAATTCTTCATGGTCCAACTTACAAGTAGTAAATACTTCATGTCACACTTGAATATAAAGTGTATCCAACATTTGTTGGATATAATTTTCCATGTATATAAATTATTTGTAGAAAGAAAAGATCATTTACCCCAATACTTCACAAATTTATTTTTGGCACAAAATTATTTTTCTCTTCTTAAAGCTCTAATAAACTTCTCTCAGTATGAATGTTTCCCAGGACTTACTTTGAGAAGCACTGTCCTAGTTAGAAGAGAAATTCTTCTTTTTCTGGAACTTTTCTAGTCACTTGATTATTCAACTTTGGGATTTCCTTCAAATGGTAGGATAGAGACAGGACACCTATCTAGCACACAGGTCAATGGATCAATCTGCACACATCAACATCTGCTTCCTTTTGACATTCCTGAGAATTTAAAGATTATAGATAAGAATAACTAAAAGTGAAACATCATATAACCAGAACATATTTCAAGTTGAAATAAATTATAAAAATTTATATACTTTAAGAGTTTTATTTAACAATACATATTATTTAAGGTAGTTCCAAACACATTTAACTATTTTTAGCTCTGATAACTTGCATTAGGCTCTCTCCTTAATATTCAGATTTAAATACTATCAGAAAAATAAAAGTGAAAACACTGTGAACTTATGTGAAATGAATAAATAGCCATTTCAACCTAAGAAAATTTTTGGAGAATTTTTAAAAATTAAAACAGCTAATTAATTGTGACCCAGCTATCATACATCACCACTTTTATTCTTTTTTTAATTAGTACTACAGACAAAAATAATAATTATTATATTAAATATCCTTTTTTTGAATGAGACACGTTACCTGGTAGCATCAAAATTCTAATAAATAAACTGTATTAGAATAAGGTATTTTCCTTATTCAAATAAATGTCACTTGCATATGTTGGGGGAAAATGTTTATTCCAAATATATATTCTATATTTCTTCGATAGAAACATTTAAGTTTGCACAAAAACTTTGTGTTAATTTTTTTCCCTAGAATCTATTTTTCCCATATTTTGAACATGGGAAATTGTTTTGGCCTATTATGAAATTAAAAGACACTTGCTCCTTGGAAGAAAAGCTATGACCAACCTAGAGAAAAAGCAGAGACATTACTTTGCCAACAAAGGTCTGTCTAGTCAAAGCTATGGTTTTTCCAGTAGTCATGTATGGATGTGAGAGTCGGAATATAAAGAAAGTTGAGCGCCAAGGAACTGATGCTTTTGAACTGTGGTGTTGGAGAAGACTCTTGAGAGTCCCTTAGACTGCAAGGAGATACAACCAGTAAAGGAAATCAGTCCTGAATATTCACTGGAAAGACTGATACTGAAGCTGAAACTCCAATACTTTGGCCACCTGATGTGAAGAGCTGACTCACTGGAAAAGACCCTGATGCTGGGAAAGTTTGAAGGCAGGAGGAGAAGGGGACGACAGAGGATGAGATGGTTGGATGGCATCACTGATAGACAGGAGTTTGAGCAAGCTCCGGGAATTGGTTACGGACAGGGAAGCCTGGCATGCTGCAGTTCACCGCCTCTCAAAGAGTCAGATAGTACTGAGCGACTGAAATGATTATTAATTTTGTTTTCTTTACTATCTTTTAAATTTTAATAAAATTTTATTTAACTATATCCTACATATTAAAAAAAAACTTGCAAGTTTTAAGTGAACAGTCAGAAGAACAGCTGCTTCGTAAAGTGAAGCTGCTGCTACTGCTAAGTCGCTTCAGTCGTGTCCGACTCTGTGCGACCCCAGAGACAGCAGCCCACCAGGCTCCCCCGTCCCTGGGATTCTCCAGGCAAGAACACTGGAGTGGGTTGCCATTTCCTTCTCCAATGCATGAAAGTGAAAAGTGAAAGTGAAGTTGCTCAGTCTTGTCCGACTCTTCGCGACCCCATGGACTGCAGCCCACCAGGCTCCTCCGTCCATGGGAGTTTCCAGGCAAGAGTGCTGGAGTGGGGTGCCATCGCCTTCTCCGCATAAAGTGAGAAAAAGCAGGCTTCCCAGGTGACTCAGTGGTAAAGAATCCACCTGCCAATGCAGGAGACACAAGCGGTACAGGCTGGATCTAAGTTGAGAAGATCCCCTGGAGAAGGAAATTGCAACTCACCTAAGTATTCTTGCCTGGAAAATCCCATGGACAGAGGAGCCTGGTGGGCTACAGTCCATGCCGTCACAGAGACGCGACTGAGCACAGAGGCACATGTGAGCAGCACCCTAATGAAGAAACCCATTCCCAGTACCCCAGTCACTGCCCGTTAGACCCAAAGGTACCTGACCTCTACTTCTACAGTCTATTGTTCAACATTATAAAAGTGAAAGGACTATTGCTGAACATAATATAAATTAAAGGAATTTAGACATACTCTTCGGAGAAGGCAATGGCACCCCACTCCAGTACTCTTGCCTGGAAAATCCCATGGACCGAGGAGCCTGGTAGGCTGCAGTCTATGGGGTCGCTAAGAGTCGGACAAGACTGAGCGATTTCACTTTCACTTTTCACTTTCAGGCATTGGAGAAGGAAATGGCAACCCACTCCAGTGTTCTTGCCTGGCGAATCCCAGGGACGGGGGAGCCTGGTGGGCTGCCGTCTATGGGGTCGCACAGAGTCGGACACGACTGAAGCGACTTAGCAGCAGCAGCAGCAGACATACTCTTGAAATTGTGGGTAATCATCAGTTAAGTTCATTAAACCTATAATTTAGGTCTTTTTTAATTTTGGCTATAAAAACTCACACATTCCTCAAGCAGCAGGTGGCCTAAACAAGATGACTGCCAGAGCCGTTTTCCAGGCACTACACGTCAGGTGTGTCTAATCTGAGCGGAGCCGGTTTAGACCGGATGGGACCACAGACCTTCCAACTGGGCATGCGCAAATCTTGGCTTTTTTTTTTTTTTTTTGAACCTGCAGCGTCGGATAGCTTAGTTACACCTGAGTAGAATAACGACTGAGGCGCTTTTTCCTTACTTCCAATCGCCTCTACTCACCTTCCCGCGTTCCTCATGCCTCAGGCCACCTTGCTTCTTTAGTCCATAAATACCCAACCCTCTTACCTTCCAAAAGATGAGTTTGACACTTGTTCTTCTTGCCTCCTGTCTTCGCTGCCCTGTGAATAAGCCCCCTGTTTGCCACAAACTTCAGCCTCTCCGCGTTTTGACCTACGCCTCTCATAGTTTTGGCCTATCGGCTGTTGTGCATTGAGGCAAGATGAACCCCATTTTTTTTGTAATAGTCTCTGTTTCTCATTTCTTTTGCTTAATACATAATTTGATAGGTTCACCCATATGGTGACTTCCTTGTCCTCACTGTTGTATAGGTTCCCATTGTATAACACTTTTTATTCATTAATTGCTTATTAACAGAATTTCACTCATTTTATCAATACATAAATAGATTCAAAGAGTTATAAGAAACAAATACGTATGTAAGTCGCATCAGTTGTGTCCGACTCTTTGCAACCCTATGGACTGTAGCTGCCAGGCTCCTCTGTCCATGGGATTCTCCAGGCAAGAATATTGGGAGTGGGTAGCCATTCCCTACTTCAGGGGATCTTCCCAACCAAGCATCAAACCTGAATCTCCTACTGCTCCTGAGTTGCAGGCAGATTTTTATTTACCTCTGAGCCACCTGGGAAGCAGATTAGGCCAAAATCTTGTGGCCACAATTTTCACAGGATTATGTGTAAAAACACTAAATCTTTTCCTAGCACCTGGTTCATTGTTCCTATCTCAGAGATTGAGAAAGAAAATCTAACAAGGTAATTCACAAATGGAGGACACATAAAGTTATTCCTAACAGGCATGCTTAGTTAACATTATAATAGTTATTATTTTTTGGTGAAATGAGCATAAAGACTGGTGATCAGAACTAATTTCTGTCTCCAATTTTGCCCTGCTTCTTGAAAAAATAAATGGAAACAAATAATTTCTGAGAGGGTTAAGGGTTCAGTAATTCTCTTCCATCGTTTGTTAATACAATACCAAGTTCCCTGGTGGCTCAGTAATAAAGAATCTGTCTGCTAATGTAGGAGACTTGCAGAAGATGTGGGTTCGATTCCTAGGTCCAGAAGATCCCCTGGAGAAGTAAACAGCAACGCACTCCAGTATTCTTACCTGGAAAATCCCATGGACAGAGGAACCCAGCAGGCTACAGTCCATGGGGTTGCAAAGAGTCAGACACAGCTGAGTGACTAAATGACAACAAAAATTCACAAAACCATGTGAATAAATCTTCCAGTTAACTTTTTTTTTTTTTTTTTTGCTGCATAGCTTGGCTTGCAGGATATTAGTTCCCTGACCAGGGATTGAACTGTGGCCCAACAGTGAACGTGTCAAGGCCTAACCACTGGACCACCAGGGAATTCCCTTCAGTTAATCTTCTTACTATATATAAATCTTCTAAAGGTTGTATAACAATATGAGTTCTCTATTCATTTATTTAATAATCATTTTTTTAATTCCTACTATGTAAGTCCCTGGCTAACACCTATTAAGTATTCAGAATGCATCCAGTTCTAATAAAAAATAAAACTAATCTGTACCCAATATAGAGCAATAAAAATTGAAAACAAAACAACATATTAGTATAGAAGGCAGAAGGTTTGGTGATAATGATGAGTCAGTCTCTCTCATCCTTTTATTCTTCTCACTGTAAAATTTAAATAATTTTTGCACAAATGGGACACAATTTTTTTTTCTCAATTTAGAAAGTGATCCTTGATGCTTGGAATAAGATGAAAAATTGAAGCAGAAGCAAAATCCAAATCTATTTTGGTTCTAATGCATATAATTTTCCATACAGATGTCAGTGCTGGGCAAGAATCTTGATGAACATCCTGGCTGTGGATCCAGCCTTCTTTTATATGCTGAAGGAAGGTAAGAGACTGGAGCTAGGCATGTTAGTAGAGTTAATCAAAGGGACTATTGTCCTTGTGTGAAGGAAAAGGGATACAACTGGTAGTAAGCCAGGGTAAGTTAATCTCTTTGTTTCATCTAAGCCTTTTTTGCATGAGTTTTACAGCTGTAGTTACTATTTATATTACTGTAATCATTTTACCTTCTTTGTTTCAGTGTGAATATTGATAAAATGATGATGATAGACCTTGTTTATATACCTTCCTTTTTTGTTTTTTATTTGTTTCTGTCAATAGAACACAGGATGAGTTTGACATTTAATATGCTTCATTATGGTTTGCATTGAGTCATAAATTATCTACTAATATGAGAAAGGAAAATAATTCTCTTCTTATGCAGATAATACATATAAAGTATGAACTGGGCATCCTAAGGATAAGTTGTCTATATGTCACTGGGAAATCCATCTTTCTATACCTGAAGAGCACAGGAAGAGGAGAGTGAATTGGGGAAAAGAATAAAAAAAAACATGCCCATGGAATTAGGGGAAAATAATTCTGTATGAAAATATGCATTGAATAATTTTATCTTCTATGAATAAACCTGAGGGTTTTTTATGTAATTTAAATGAGCTAATGGAAGTTAAAAAGCTCTGTGTACTCTATATAAAGATGGCTATAAACATGCAATCTGTTTTATAAAGTCAGAGCTGAATTACATTCACAGCCTTCCACTTGTTAGCTTGTGATTTTTGGAAGTCTTCAGCTGCTCTGATATTTATTTCATTAAAGTAGAATGCTAATATATATTAATAGAATTTGTCACATCTGTTATCTTGAAGATTCAATGAGAAAATATGTAAGGTGCTTTTCATAGTTCCTGAAATATGGCAAGTGCTTAAAATATGATAACCATTGTTAGTAAAAATCAGAATATATGGGGGGGCTGTTTTCAGTCAAGCTCATTAAACCAGTAGTCTTTGCTTGGTACACCTCTTCATTTGAATAAGTATCAGATAGGAGGAGAAAATAGTTAATAGGAGTACATCCTTTTCTTTTTTCGAGATGGGGGTCTATCTTGGGTTGGGAACTCAAAATGTTTTATTCCCTTTCATTTAAAGCTCTCAAAAAGTCATTTCCAATGCCCAAAAAAACTGACACAACAAATCATATGAGGAAGAAGGTGTACCAAGTATTTGTGTTTCTTTTCCAGTTGATTGTGTCCCACTGTATAAGACAGGTGATAATGCAAAGTAAAATATTCTTATGGAAATAGCAGTTATATGGCTCAGTATTTTTCTAGTTAAAAGAAACAGAAAACCAAACAATACTAGCTGACTAAAAAAGGAAAAACAAAACAAAACATTCAAAAATAAAGATATTCCAAAGATTATCCACTTATTTTGGCTTCCCCTTCAAATAAGGCTCTCAAATGGGATGACTTGGTAGTCACCAGTTGCTCCCTTTTTACATCATCCACTCCAGTGGGAGGGTGGGGGGAAGTATTTTCTGTCTCTTGACTTCAACAAAATTCTCAGAAATGTATCTTACTAGTCACTTTGGGGCATTTTGCCCATCCATGAACAAAGTAACCTGATTGGCTAGGATGAATTATCTCTGTCCCCAAAGTGCATGCAGTCAGTCTAAGGTATCAGATCAGATCAGATCAGTCGCTCAGTCGTGTCTGACTCTTTGCGACCCCATGAATCACAGCACGCCAGGCCTCCCTGTCCATCACCAACTCCCGGAATTCACTGAGACTCATGTCCATCGAGTCAGTGATGCCTCATCCTCTGTCACTGAGACTCATGTCCATTGAGTCAGTGATGCCTCATCCTCTGTCGTCCCCTTCTCCTCCTGCCCCAATCCCTCCCAGCATCAGAGTCTTTTCCAATGAGTCAACTCTTCGCATGAGGTGGCCAAAGTACTGGAGTTTCAGCTTTAGCATCATTCCTTCCAAAGAAATCCCAGGGCTGATCTCCTTCAGAATGGACTGGTTGGATCTCCTTGCAGTCCAAGGGACTCTCAAGAGTCTTCTCCAACACCACAGTTCAAAAGCATCAATTCTTCAGCGCTCAGCCTTCTTCACAGTCCAACTCTCACATCCATACATGACCACTGGAAAAACCATAGCCTTGACTAGACGAACCTTTGTTGGCAAAGTAATGTCTCTGCTTTTGAATATGCTATCTAGGTTGGTCATAACTTTTCTTCCAAGGAGTAAGCATCTTTTAATTTCATGGCTGCAGTCACCATCTGTAGTGATTTTGGAGCCCAGAAAAATAAAGTCTGACACTGTTTCCACTGTTTCCCCATCTATTTCCCATGAAGTGGTGGGACTGGATGCCATAGGAGACATTAAAAAATATATAAAAATTAGCAGCTTAAGTGAAATAACCTACTAATTAACTTCCAAATACAAATGAAAACTTGGGAAGGCATAAAGTATTCATGTCCTAAGATTAATGAGTAGGTATGAGCTAGATTTAGTATGTCTTTTAGCTCTTTACAGTTCACAAATCTCAGAAGTACATGGTCCAAGAGGCATTGACATTTAGTCTAGTTCTGAGGCTTAGTGCTATATTACTTGTCATGCCCACAAGTGATCGCTTTCACTTTGTGCTCAGCTGCAGAGAGGTGAGACACAATAGGTAGTGAGAACAGCCCAAATGCAATGTAATTATTAGGCATTGACCAACACTAAGTATAGGGGTAGAAGAAAGTACTATAGGCTGAAGAACATAGTATTCAAACAATCTGAGGCAGAATATAATTGCTACCAGCCTATTCATCCCTAAAACACAGAAAACAATTTGTTGAAACATCAGGTCAGATTCAGACCTACTCCTGTCTCATTCCTGGAGTTGAATGAAGACAAACACTTGGCCTAACCTGGCCTGATGGTGTTTAGCTTATGAGAACTGATGAGACCACAGCTTAAAACTTGATGGGTTTAGCTGTTGGTAAATAAATATCACACACACACAGACTGTCATTAAATACACTTATCTCAGTGCCCACATGTTTTGCTATATTAAAAAAAAAGAGCCTTTTTCAGAGGTTAGATGTTTCCTCATTTAAATGCTTCTTCCTAGGAAAAATTGCAAAAAGTCTCACACATAATAATTCTGATTTATTGATTAATTATCAAACACTGTGTCCAGCATCATGACTTTTTCAAAAAGTATTATCTCATTAGATAGGAATGTGCAAAAATTAGAACTTCCTGAGACTGAATCCTCCCTTGAACATCTATCAGATATATGTACTAAAGAAATGCATCCTAATTATCTGTATTTCTTTTACTTATCTGTAAAAATAGGCATAATAATACTACTAACTCTAGGAGCTTTATCAGGATTAAATGGAATAATTTCAGTACTATTTTGAACAGAAGCATCAAGAGTAGGCATCTTTGCCTTGTTCTAGATCTTAGAGAAAAACCTCTGTGTTTTACTGCTGAATATGTTAGCTTTGGGGTTTCCGTGTGCTGTGCTATGCTCAGACGCTCAGCCCTTTCCAACTCTTTGTGATCCCATGGACTATAGCCCTCCAGGCTCCTCTGTCCATGGCATTTCCCAGGAAAGAATACTGGAGTGGGTTGCCATTTCCTTCTCCAGGGGATCTTCCTGATCCAGGGATCAAAACTTCATGTCCTGCATCTCCTGCATTGGCAGGAGGATTCTTTACCACTTCGCCACTGGGAAGCCTTGGATCTTCCATGTATAGCCTTTATTTGTCTTCAGGCAAGTTCCTTCTATATTAATTTGTTGAGTTTTTTTTTTTTTTATCATGAAAGAGTATTGAATTTGGTCAAGTGCTTTCCTGCATCTGTTGAGATAATTGTGATTTTTTTTTTAATCCTTCCATCACTATAACACATTGATTTGATTTGTGTGTGATGAACTATCCTTGCAGTCTAGGGATAAATCCCCCTTGATCATGGTGTATAGTCCTTTTAGTGTACTGCTAAATTTGTTTTTTAATATCTTGTTGATGATTTCCACAACCATATTTATCAAGGATATAGTTCTTTTTGTTTCTTTTCTTATAGTGTTTGTCTTTTCCTTGGTGTCAGGGTAATGCTAGCCTCAAAATGAGTTTGGAAGTGCTCCCTCTTATTCTATATTTTGGAAGAGCTCAAGAAAATTGATGTTCTTATTTGAATGTTGGTAGAATTCATCTTTGAAACCATCTGATTCTGGACCTCTTTTGTTGGGAGGTTTTGATTACTGATTCAAAATCCTTAATTGTTATTGGTTTTATATTTCTTGATTCAGTCCTGCTAGGCTGCATGATGTTTAGGAATTTATCCACTTCTAAATTGTTGGATATGTTCATAACAGTCTTTCTGATGTTTTAATTTCTATGGAACACAAGATGAAGGATATGGACATTGCCTTCCTACGATGGAACCTAGGACCTGGAGGAGATATTAGGACTAGGGTGAGACTGTGAAGGTTTATTTTACATGTCAATCTGACTGGGCCACAGGGTGCCCATCTTAAACATTATTTGTGAATGTGTCTGTGAGGATGTTTCTAGATGAGATCAGCATTTTAATTGGATTCAGTAAAGTAGATTGGCCTCCCCAATGTGGGTGGGCATCATCTATTTCACTGAGGTTCTGAGTAGAACAAACAGCAGAGGAAAGAAGGATTTGCTACCTGCCTGCCTTCCTGCTAGAACTGGGATATAGGTCTTCTCCTACCTTCAAAACAGGATTTACACCATTGGTTCCCCTGGTTTTGGAGCCATCCTACTCCCAATAGCTTATGATGACTATCTTTGGAACATGCATGTAATTCTCAGTGATAGTAGAAACACAGCTCTCCTTCTGTGCAGTAGGTGAAGGAGTGAGTGTTGATGTTTTTAACTTCTAGTTGAATTGAAAGAGTGTTTGACCAGAGACAGGCTTTGTTGACAGCCGCTTTTCTGCTCTCCAGAAATGTGAGAACGTTAACCTAAGAGAAACCTCTTTGGACCTCAGACACCTGATCTATTATCAGATGGTTAAACTACAAAAACTCTAGGATTTGTTTGAAACCCTAAGGACAGAACACTAAGTGAAAACTTCCTTCCCCCCAAAGATCCCTGTTCCTGAGTGCTTGGTTATTAAATAACTTGGGTGGATGAGAGTACAAAAGCCAGTTTGATATGAAATGAATCCATACATCACTGCTTAGCTACTGGAGCTTGGAATAGACTCAGACTCCCTGGTAAATGTTAGCTAAATATCCCTGTGTAACTGGCTTCCATTGCCTCACATTGCTAATCCCAGGGACATGGATCTTGTTCATTCCCCTCATTAACTGAGTCCCTCCTTCCCAACCATCAATCAATAAATAAATCAGGGAGCTAGAGGGACAGTGTCTTTTCCTTTCAACTTCTGCTAATTTCCCTCTGATAATTGACTTCTTAAGGAAGCATGGAAAACAAAATTTAAAAAAGAAAAAATCAGTTGACTTCCTAATGACTTTACATTGCAGAGAGTCCCCTTTGGTTTAGAACACACTTGACATCCCTATCAAGCGACCTGATCTGAGGCTTGTAGTGAAACTTGAAACATGATCAGGTGCACCTGTTTTCTTCCCAGGGAGGAGAATTTGACACAAAGCCAGGGTGATAGATGGAAGGGCTGGTGTGGGGAGGGGAGAGGAGGAGGGGAAGGCACGTGTACAAATACTCCCTCCCCACCACAGAAATGGTTCTGTCTCCTGAAATTATCTGATGAAGGGGAAAGTGGTGACATTTAATGTTCATAAATAATGCAAGCATCTCGTTTCAGGTTGGCAGTATTGTTGCTGGCTGTCAGAAACATTTCAGTATCACCAATCTAATCTCAGGACTTTGTTTCTATCATTTCGTTTTTATAAAGGGAATGTGAAAATGAAAGATACCAACCAATGAGGTTTTTGTTGGGAAAATCCAATAGAAGATATAAAAGATGGGCTTGAAAAAGCTAGACTCTCAGGAGGCCTCTGCTTATTAATGGCATGGTAATGAGTCCACTGGTGCCCAGCCTAAGCTCTTGGATATGAGAAAAAAGTATATTTGTCACTCTTGGAAAGAATGAAAAGGGACAGAAATGCATTATAATGTTATCACTTGTTTGTAGACATTGACTGATTATATCTCAAACAGAATACAGGTGGCAGAGATTGTCTAAAAAAAAAAAAAAGCCTTCCGGGGTTAAAATGACAAAGAAACACCTCCAATAGCATTCCACATTACCACCAAATAGAATAAACATAGCATTATCTTCATTTTTCTTATTCATTAGTGTTTTAAAATTGGAAACCTACTTTCTCTGTTTAAATAGAAGCTTATTCAAATCGAATGTAAATAAAGATCAAGTTTTTTAAAAGTCCAACTTCTGCCCTGTTTCTCCTAGAATATTCATAAATGCAAAGGAGAGTGAATAGTACGATAATGAAATGTAAGCATTTTTTCAAAGCCACAGACCATAATATACTGAGATTCTTTTTATTCTTGCTTGAAAGTTGCTGAAAGGAATCAGCTCACCTAATGTGCTAATTTACTAGTTCTAAAAGTGTTTTGAAACTGATATTTAAATTCTAGTGGCAGGTATCAAATAAACTAAATTCATCTTAAAGTATCTGGTTGTTCAGATCCACTGGTAATTTTAACAATGGATTTAGAAATACAGAATTTCTATTACCACTGTCTTTCAGACATTTTGTAAATGTGGATCATTCCTGAACTAACAGAAACTAAAAATATTTCCCATGTGAGAATATCACCATATCTTAAAGAAAAAAGTATTTCTTATAAACTCAAACTTTTCATGCTACAACTTGGAAAAGGGACCTGGAAATGTAGAGTCCCAAATATATCTTAAGGAAAAAAAAAAGAATAAGGACTCCACTATGGATGTTCTTATTTGCAAGTCAGAATTTCTAGAATAATTTTGGAGTACTATCTTTCATCTCAGGGCAAGCCATTCATCCAAATGCCACTGGTCATTGGTTATTGGTTGATAGAGCAGATGGAAGGAGAAAGAGGTTTCTTTACAAAGTATCGGTTGGCCAAAAGGTTCATTCTGGTTTTCCTATAGCATCTTATAGAAAAACCTAAATGAACCTTTTGGCCAACTCAATAGCCAAAGCAAAAGTCACAAACACTGGTTAGAAAAGGAAAATGTACTATCTCCCCCAAAGTGCAAAATGCCCAGCTATTAAACGCAAAGCTCAAATGCCGAACATAAGTCATGCTCAGATTCCAAGCATCTTGAGAATTCTCTCTACCAGAAATAGTGTGCCATGGTTCAAGATTCAAAAAAGGTTTGCTGTGTTCCAATTTTTCCTTGAAGTAGTGGTTCCTGGTGTGCAAGAGAGATGGAGAAGTGAGTGTGTTAGCAAGAACAGAGGGTAGGGAGGAAATATGTCATCCTACAGGAACTTTGAGAGTCTAGGCAGCTTGAATAATGCTTCAGTTCAGTTCAGTTCAGTTCCTTAGTCATGTCAGACTCTTTGCGACCCCATGGATTGCAACACGCCAAGCCTCCATGTCCATCACAAACTATTGGAGTTTACCCAAACTCATGTCCATTGAGTCGGTGATGCCATCCAGCATCTCATCCTCTGTCGTCCCCTTCTCCTCCTGCCCTCAATCCCTCCCAGCATCAAAGTCTTTCCAAAGAGTCAACCCTTCGCATGAGGTGGCCAAAATATTGGAATTTCAGCTTCAGCATCAGTCCTTCCAATGAACACCCAGGACTGATCTCCTTTAGGATGGACTGGTTGGATCTCCTTGCAGTCCAAGGGACTCTCAAGAGTCTTCAACACCACAGTTCAAAAGCATCAATTCTTCAGTGCTCAGCCTTCTTCACAGTCCAACTCTCACATCCATACATGACCACTGGAAAAACCATAGCCTTGACTAGACGAACCTTTGTTGGCAAAGTAATGTCTCTGCTTTCCAATATGCTATCTAGGTTGGTCATTACTTTCCTTCCAAGGAGTAAGCATCTTTTAATTTCATGGCTGCAATCACCATCTGCAGTGATTTTGGAGCCCCAAAAATAAAGTCTGACACTGTTTCCACTGTTTCCCTATCTATTTCCCATGAAGTGATAGGACCAGATGCCATGATCTTCGTTTTCTGAATGTTGAGCTTTAAGCCAACTTTTTCACTCTCCTCTTTCCCTTTCATCAGGAGGCTTTTGAGTTCCTCTTCACTTTCTGCCATAAGGGTGGTGTCATCTGCATATCTGAGGTTATTGATATTTCTCCCGGCAATCTTGATTCCAGCTTGTGCTTCTTCCAGCCCAGGGTTTCTCATGATGTACTCTGCATATAAGTTAAATAAACAGGGTGACAATATACAGCTTTGATGTATTCCTTTTCCTATTTGGAACCAGTCTGTTGTTCCATGTCCAGTTCTAACTGTTGCTTCCTGACCTGCATATAGGTTTCTCAAGAGGCAGGTCAGGTGGTCTGGTATTCCCATCCCTTTCAGAATTTTCCGCAGTTTGTTGTGATCCACACAGTCAAAGGCTTTGGCATAGTCAATAAAGCAGAAATAGATGTTTTTTCCAGAACTCTCTTGCTTTTTTGATGATCCAGCGGATGTTGGCAATTTGATCTCTGGTTCCTCTGCCTTCTCTAAAACCAGCTTGAACATCAGGAAGTTCACGGTTCACAGATTGCTGAAGCCTGGCTTGGAGAATTTTGAGCATTACTTTACTAGTGTGTGAGATGAGTGCAACTATGGGTAGTTTGAGCATTCTTTGGCATTGCCTTTCTTTGGGATTGGAATGAAAACTGATCTTTTCCAGTCCTGTGGCCACTGCTGAGTTTTCCAAATTTGCTGGCATATTGAATGCAGCACTTTCACAGCATCATCTTTCAGGATTTGAAATAGCTCCACTGGAATTCCATCACCTCTACTAGCTTTGTTTGTAGTGATGCTTTCTAAGGCCCACTTGACTTCACATTCCAGGACGTTTGGCTCTAGGTCAGTGATCACACCATCGTGATTATCTTGGTCATGAAGATCTTTTTTGTACTGTTCTGTGTATTCTTGCCACCTCTTCTTAATATCTTCTGCTTCTGTTAGGTCCATACCATTTCTGTCCTTTATCGAGCCCATCTTTGCATGAAATGTTCCCTTGGTATCTCTAATTTTCTTGAAGAGATCTCTAGTCTTTCCCATTCTGTTAACTACTCCTAAATCATTTGTGCCAAGTGGAAAATCAAGCTAGCCTTTAAAATTTCAGTGAAAGTCGCTCAGTCGTGTCCAACACTTTGCAACCCATAGACTGTAGCCTGCAGGCTCCTCTATCCATGGAATTCTCCAGGTAAGAATACTGGAGTGGGTAAGCATTTCCTTCTCTGTAGGATCTTCCCAACCCAGGGATTGAACCCAGGTCTCCCACATTGCAGGTGGATTCTTTACTGTCTGCGTCACCAGGGAAGCCCAAGAATACTGAAGTGGGTAGCCTATCCCTTCTCCAGTGATGTGCTCAACCCAGGAATTGAATCGGGGTCTCCTGCATTACAGGTGGATTCTTTACCAGCTGAGCTACCAGGGAAGCCCATAAAATTTCAGAATCTGCATTTTTCCAAAGTGGTCAATACATCTTGGAGAGTATTTCACTCAAATGAAATACAATCAAATGAAATCTAAATTTTCTCTTGGTTTAGAGGAAACATCGAGAGGTTAGATATTCAAGTAAATCAGTCATCCAGACTGCTGTTTGGAGACCTTTGGGGACAGAGGATACTAAGAAGGCCTCTGTCTGCTCCTTCCTCCTCAGCGACACCCTGCACAGTTCCATGTTTTTGGTTTTAGTGACTGGTCATATGTGTAAGTTGCCAGTCAAAGTTCTGTGACTGGAAACAAAACAGCATTCTAACTTACCATACTTAATGATGTCAGATTGTTACCTGGTCTTTTATTTTGCTTTGCAGGTTTTATGGTTTTGTGAGGTTCTAAACATCAAAAGCATTTTGTAAGCAATACTTTTATGGAAGTTCAGAGAAACAGAACCAATAGGAGATGGATGGATGGGTAGATATAGATAAGAAGAAATTTATAATAGAAATTGGCTCACATAGTTATGGAGGCTTGAAGCCCACTGTCTACCATCTTTAAGCTGGAGAACCAGGAAAGCCAGTCATATAATTCTCAAAGGCCTGAAGACCTAGGGGACTGATGGTATAATTCCCAGAGTCCAAATGGTGGAGAACTTGGTGCTGCAAGTGTCAGGGCAGGAGAACATGGCCATCCTAAAAGAGAGAAAGAATTTGCCCTTCTTTTGCCTCAGAAGTTATGGCTCATTACTTTGGTCACATTCTACTTGACTGAAGAAATTTGCTAGGTCCAGCAAATACCAGGAGGGTGAGAAGAGCTACATGAGTTGAATGACAGGACGTGGGCATTACTGGGAACTATTTCAAAAACCATGTCATACACTTAATGTGAAAAAAACAAACCTGAATCAGAATTTATACTTACAAGGTATGAACCAAATAAAAAATCCAATGATTCCTAGAGAAGGAAATACTATGTGAAGCCTAAGACTAGTATTCTCAATCAGCTGGTTTGAGGACCAGTTATTGTTTAGTCACTAAGTCGTATCAGACTCCTTGTGACTTCAGGGGCTGTCATAATCTCCCGTAGTTTGCTCAAATTCATGTCCATTGAGTCAGTGATGCCATCCAAATATCTCATCCTCTTGTCATCCCCTTCACTTCCTGCCCTCAGTCTTTCCCAGCATCAGGGTCTTTTCCAATGAGTTGCCTCTTCTCATCAGATGGCCAAAGCATCAGAACTTCCAACTTCAGCATCAGTCTTTCCAATAAATATTCAGGGTTGGCTTCCTTTTGGATTGACTGGTTTGATTTCCTTGCAGTCCAAGAGACCCTCAATAATCTCCACCACCAAAATTTGAAAGCATCAATTCTTCAACCAGATACATGTCAAAAAGTCCTGTGTTCTTTCATGTTGATATTGAGCAAGTTTTATTTTTCTGTGAGTCAGACAAGTTTTATTACCACCAAGGCAATAAGGAGGCATCTTCACTATGATTAATTAGTGACAGGGATAGCCATTTCTTTATAACATTCGTTCAACAATTGATTACAAGCTTTTTGTAGTCCAGAAAATGTTTTACATTTGTTATCCAAACAGCATATAATTTAGACATCCAAAAAAGTTATCCCCAAGTTTATAAAGATAATAGACTGTAGTATGTTAGTTGAGTCACACAACTAAAATATGCAAAACTAAGATTCTAAAAATTTAGCTCAGTCACTAATAACTTGATCATTTCATATTGACTATGAATGTACAATACATTAGCATTTGGGAGAAATGTCTGAAATGTATTTTTAGAAGCTTGGTACTATTCTGCACTGCTTTTGATAATCTGAGATCATTTCAGTATGAAAGTTAAATATACTTAGTGAGCAAAATGTAAGAACTCTATCCTTGCACAGAAGACCCAAAGCAGGAAGCTCTGCAGAACTTTCTGGTGCATCCTCACACAATCTGCAAAAATGAGGTTGCCAGAATATGTCTTCACATTGGCAATCCGTACCTGCAGATTTAGGAACTGCATATACAGAACGCCAACTGTACTGTGTCATTTTCTATGACACAGTATATGATAGTATACTGTGTATGATATGATAGATACTTGAGTATCCATAGATTTTGGTACCTACACATCCTGGAACCGTTCCCCTATTGGGCACTGAGAGATGACTGTGCATCCTTAATGCCAGGCTTTTCTTTCTGGCCAGAATCTCCTCTCCATCATTATAATGAAGCAAATCCCTACTCACCTATCAGGCCACAGATCATATTCCTCCTGCCTCAGAAAATTTTCCTGACCACTCCAGGCAGAATTAAGCATTTACTTCTGGATATCCCTTACTATTTGCTTTTGCTTCCATTCAGAATAGATATCTCTAAGTCTTTGTAATCAGGCTTTATCTCAAAACTATATGATTCTAGTCAAGGCAAAGGTTATGCTCTGATTACCCGCATTTCTCTCCCCCTTCCCAGGTATACAACACATAAAGCATTCAAGATGCTTCAGAAATGTTTTAATGGATGGGCTTCAAGATGCCAATCGGTAAAATGAAGTTTTAACTTGGTTGGAATGTTTATTTTTTAATCATTTTTCTAGGCTTTATGTGCAGCATTAATTCACCAAATGACTCAGTAAGGTATGTGCCATGGCAATCCCATTTTACAAATGAGGCTATATTATTAAAAAAGAATGGAGTGGGAATTTGAACCTTACAAGATTGTCTGATGAGGGACCATCACCCTAATCATATTTCTATCTATGAAATCACCTCAATCACAACCTTCAATGATTCTGGCCCTACCATGTATTAGAATCATAAACAGCCATCTATCACACAGTCCCCTGGTTACATTTCTTTTAGAAAGAGATAAACAATTCTATCATATGTGTTGTTCTTCAGCTGACCATGTATTTTCTAAAATGATAAACCTGTTTAGAATTCTCCCCCCACCTCCAAAGTCTCTGGCATAAAGCAAGCATTCCTGTTCTTCATGATTCATAAAAATGCTTGTTTGCTCTTTTTCCTTCACCAGATCTGCCTATTTTTTCCCCTAAGCTCTTAGCATCAGAGGGTAACCTTAAATGAGTGACATTTTCAAGTGCTTTATATTCTAGGCCTTAGGATCAGATGTTGCCATTTTCAGAGACAGCTGTAGCTCCACTCACAAAAGGCCAAGTGTCTTATAAAAGAAGGAGTCATTGTAAAAGTAAGCTGTTCAAAGCCATATGCCTGATTCTTTTCAGGTGCAATAGGACAGGCTCTATTCAGGTTCCTCTGTGTCTTGGGGGCTGCTACTTATAGGTCTCACTCAAGAAATCATTGCCATTCAGTTCATTTATTGAGTATTTCCTATGTCAGATACTGTGTTGAGAACTGGGCTTACAAACACAATGAGACAGTTTATCCTTTGTCCCTTAGGGCATTTACAGTTCTGTGGAAGAGCTTTAATTCCACTCAGTTCTTTAATTCCAGAAGCTTCTCTTTGTGCTCTAATTGAGCAAACGTTCTTATTACATTTTGTTTGTTTGTTTCTCTTCTGTCTTTTCCATTAGTTCTGCTTCCATGGAAGCACCTGTTCTAGTTGTTCAGCTTGCTCTTCCCATCTCATCTTTAGCACATGGTTCTGCACCATTTCTTGATCCTACTCTGTCCCACAGTGTCATACTGGAGCAGACTAAGAGATTTATTCAACTACCCAGTGTGTGCACAACACACGCACACACACACACACACACACACACACACACGGTCTAGCTTTGTAAACCCGAGATGATTCATTGTACTATTTGCCCAAGAAATATTTTATTTTCAAGACTTAACTTTGGTTTTCAGCTGAAGGAGATGTTGGAGAGATGTTTTAACAACACAGTAACAGAACAGACAGGCATTTTCTTTAACGTTATATTCTTGTACAATATGAAGTCACCACTTTTTCTTGTATACTTGAACATCAAATAATCTTGCCATGGTCAGGAGCCAACCAGGAATCACATTAATATCATCTGCCCTAGCAAAGGAACCACAAAATTAAAGAATAGATAAAGGTCATACTAAGTGGCAGGTCTCCAGATCTGGAGCAATCATATATCTAAACAAAAGTTAATATCAGAGTCTGATGGACTTGTCACTGTCTGCAATCCATATCCTCAGATCTCTTTTGTGGTGTGCCTGGAAAGCAGGTATGTTATGGCATTAGCAACACAAGGGGAGGAGATGTGTTTACCCATGTGGTTTATGTGAAAAGATTAGATCAAATCCTTTTATGGGCCACATTTTCATGGCCATTTTGTATATGAATTAGTCAAAGAAGGATGTATTGCCAACAAGAAATTTTTCTGGGAGCAGGGTGGATTTAATTATGGCCTATGGGTTTCCTTGGTGGCTCAGACAGTAAAAATCTGCCTGCAATGCAGGAGACCTGGGTTCAGTCCCTGGTTCAGGAAGATCCCCTGGAGTAGGAAATGACAACCCACTCCAGTGTTCTTGCTTGGAGAATTCAATGGACAGAGGAGCCTCATGGACAGCCCATGGGGTTACAAAGAGCCAGACACAACTAAGGGACTAACACTTTCACTTTTCATGATGATCACATAAATTTCTGAATACTTATTGTAAAAAGACCCATAGGCTGGGATGCAATGTAAATAAACATATAGTTACTACAGACTTAATTCCTGGTATATAATTTTGAACCTTACAGTGTAGTGCAAGAGGTAGATGATACAAATAAACAAGAAACACCTACAGACTATGAAAACTACTGTGAATGAAAAACCCAGGGATCTAACATAAATTTTCCAGTAGATTGGGTGTAGATGGAGTGGTGTGTGATGGTTTCATTTAGGAAACAATATTTAAACTGACATGTGAAGGGAGAACTAAGATTTGCCATGATCCATCCTAGTGTTTCTTAGATCTACTTCTTAAAGAATCTAGTTTTAGGAGCAACTCATTTAGGATTTTGATGGCCATATCTTCCCAGGGAAGTTTAGAGGAGTTTTCTAGGTGAATAGATGTCCTGCTACAACTCATCTAATGACCACAATTGATACTTATCTCCTCCATCATCTATTTTTCTATTTTCCTTACCCTTGGTTATTATCTCTGTAGGTAGTAGAAGTTTACCTGCTGTGGTGACCAAGACCCTCTTCCTTCCTTCCTCCCTTCTTTCCTTCCTTCCTTTCATTCTGATTCCTGATGCTGGGAAACCCAGGGGCAGAAGGAAGGAAGGATGGACACTTATGCAAAGGCCAACTTCCTCCCACCCCCAACAATCCATGGGCAAGAGCTTTTATAGGCTGAGGGAGGGGGCTACATGCAGAAACAGCACTGTCAGCTCTGACAGTCATCTTGAAATTGATCTCCATGGTCTTATCAGCATCATCTTGATTGTACAGTTAATCTTCAGCTCCAAGGTCAGTTTGTTCCCATTTCCTTGAGGCCAGTTCTTGGAATTGTGGCAGCTTGTGTTATGGCTGAAGACTCTCTTTCTTGAGGGGTCTGTGCTCTTTCTCTGACTGATTTTGCTGCACTTGTCTACTTAACATCATAATTTTTATGTCAAGGGAGGACTCAGATACTGAAGTGGGTACCTTGAGTGTAGTTTCTGTTCCCATTTAGTAACAACAACCCTACTTCTTCCTGATGATCAGAGTTAGCCTTCCCTGTTGGTTCCTTGACAGAAGACTCCAGAAGTTTCCAGGTAGTTTATCATCTATCAGGACTCCTGCTGTGTCTCCTGGCAGAGGCATTCTCAATTTGGAAGCAAGGACATCTAACACTCTGGAGCCCATTCCCCCAGTAGGTCACTGGAATTGTTGGTAAATGGGGCCACTCATGCTTTTACCCCTCAGTTCCCAGACTTGTGCGTTCTTGCTTTTGAGGAAGGGGACATGCACGTCAATTTCTAAAGGTTATTGACTTCAAACAGTGGTGCCCACCCTTTTGTGGCACCAGGGACCTGTGTTGTAGAAGAGAATTTTCCATGTACTAGGGGCAGAGGTGATGGTTTCAGGATGATTCAAGCCCATTAAAGTTATTGTGTACTTTATTTCTATTATTATTAAATCAACTTCACCTTAGATCACCAGGCATTAGATCCTGGAGGTTAGGGACCCCTGATTTAATGTATATTCTGATACCTGGAAAATTGTATAAAAGTTTCACTCCTGAGCTGGCCATTCTGTTGAGCCTTTCATGGACCATTTCATCACTCTATGTAAAGCAGCTTCAGCCTATGTAGTATGAGAAATGAGCCATGGATCTAATATTGGTAATATGTCCACTCTCTTACCTCTTTTACTATAAAGTGGATCTTTTTTAAATATAAATTTATTTATTTTAATTGGAAGTTAATTACTTTACAATATTGTATTGGTTTTGCCACACATCAACATGAATCTGCCACAGGTGTTCCCCTTTTTGACTCAATTGTATATCAAAGGATATATCAGTGGATCAGACACTTTATATGCTCCTCAGTTAGTGGTATTGACTGAAGAAGTCCTTAAAGCAGAAAGGTTAAACTCATACCTAAAATATGTATCGAAATGAATTGTTGCCCTTTTAAGATATAAAGCAGTCTTCCAGTCTTGCATGCAAAGGACTTAGTACTTGCCATGCCATCCTAACAAGTAGAAAGCTAAACAGACTAGAAGAATCAGACTAGAAGAATCAACAGCTCTCCTTGGGTCTATAAGGGAGAAGAAGATATGGGGTAAACCGCAGGCCCCAAGATTGGAGAGACAGGAAAATACAGGGATTCCCAGCTTATAGAGCAGAGAGCCAACAGTGAAAACTGCTACAGGAATCAGAGCCTGGTAGGAAACCCTGAACTATAATTGATGAATTGCTGGAGGCTCAGACAAATCTAAGAGATAAAAGCTCCAGGGGGACTCTCTTATAGGGGAAGCCCTACAATACTGTGAGCTATTCATTCAGGAACTCAAACAGATTCCCATAGTAAATATCAGAGAGAAATCCCCTTGGGCTTCTGGCAGCAAGAAAGAGGAAAGGAACCATTTTGAAATACACCACAGTTCTCTATTTTTATCAAGGCCTACCCTGAGGGGAAACTAGTTAACCAGAACCTGATGTTAGGTATTATCAAAGCCTAAGTGACCTGGGAAAAGGGAAATAAATACCCACTCCAGCCTACTCTAGCCATCCTTTCTCCCTAGAGAGAGGAAAAAAAAAAAAAGCAAAACAAAACTTGTGAAGTTCATTTTCCAGAGGGATAATCTTACTAAAAGACTAAGACCTAATCATAGAAGTATATAGCCCTTCCCTTCCCTATACCTCACTATTATGTTACTAAAGGCCTATTTGCAGCAATCCCATTTACTTGGTACTTTATGACCAGCTATCAAGAAAAAAAATGACAAGGCATACCAAAAGGCAAAACAACAACAACAAAACCCACAATTTGAAGATACAGAGTAAGAATTAGAGCAAGACATGCAGGGATGCTAGAATTATCAGACAGGGAATATTAAGCTCTGATAATCCAGACAGTGAAAAGTTAACCATTCAGCACTGAAAAGAAATGAGCTATCAAGTCATGAAAAGACATGGAAAAATCTTAAATACATTTTATTGACTGAAAGAAGCCAGTCTGAAAAGGCTAAATACTTGATGAGTCTAACGGTATGACATTATGGAAAAAGCAAAACTATGGAGACATTAAAAGCGTGGCCAGGGCTTAAAGGGGTGGAGGTGGAAGATGAAGGTAAAACAGTATTTTTAAGGTGGTTAAAATACTCTGTATGATACCATAATGATGGATACGTATCATTTGCCAAAAACCCATAAAATATATTGAGTTGAC
This sequence comes from Bos javanicus, assembly GCF_032452875.1. Classification (NCBI taxonomy): domain Eukaryota; kingdom Metazoa; phylum Chordata; class Mammalia; order Artiodactyla; family Bovidae; genus Bos; species Bos javanicus. Next base: position 30,917,616 of record NC_083885.1, on the reverse strand, counting down.
CGAAAAGTTGTTCAAGTTTTTCCATAAGATGGTTTGGAAAAATCCAAATGAACTTTTTTGTCAACCCAATACAATACCAACAGTGAACTATCATGCATACTATGGTCTCTTTGTAGTGGGTGCTCTGATAGATAACATATAATACCACAGTAGCTTGTTTTATGCTCATTCATAGCATAAAATGAATTCTAGTCCCATCCCTCTACACTAGTCCTCTTCGGTCTTTTCCTATTTTTTTTTTTTTCCTTCCAGACTTCTAACCAGTCTTCCAAGTTATTCACCACAGCACAAGTCTAATCCCATTATACATGTTCATGCATGGTCAATCATGTCTGACTCTGTGACTCCATGGACTTCAGCCCACCAGGCTCTTTTTTTTTTTTTTTTAATTTTTAAACTTTACATAATTGTATTAGTTTTGCCAAATATCAAAATGAATCCATCACAGGTATACATGTGCTCCCCATCCTGAACCCTCCTCCCTCCTCCCTCCCCATACCATCCCTCTGGGTCATCCCAGTGCACCAGCCCCAAGCATCCAGCATCGTGCATCGAACCTGGACTGGCAACTCGTTTCATACATGATATTTTACATGTTTCAATGCCATTCTCCCAAATCTTCCCACCCTCTCCCTCTCCCACAGAGTCCATAAGACTGTTCCATACATCAGTGTCTCTTTTGCTGTCTCGTACACAGGGTTATTGTTATCATCTTTCTAAATTCCATATATATGCGTTAGTATACTGTATTGGTGTTTTTCCTTCTGGCTTACTTCACTCTGTGTAATAGGGAACTGATTACAGGCTCTTTTGTCCATGGAATTTTCCAGGCAAGATTACTAGAGTGGATTGCCATTTTCTTCTCCAGAGAATCTTCCTGACCAAGGGATCGAACCCATGTCTTTTACCTCTCCTGCATTGGCAGAAGGATTCTTTACCAGCTAAGCCACTGGGGAAGCCCATTCTAATCCCAGACTGCCTCTGAATTCATACAAAGTGAATCATAAGTTGCTTCACACAAATTTCCAGCCCTTGGGAGGATGTTCCTCTACACTCTTTAGGTTTTTCCTAGGACTGTACATAGGGCTACAGTCATTCATTTTTGCCTTATATTAAATTACCTAAGTACTGAATGGATTCCATCAATCATTCATAAGGCATATTCTATATGGGCATAGGTATGAATTTAGGGCACTATTGCAATGATGGAGGATGTGTCATGAGGGGATGGGACCTAGACTGTCTGCTTGCATGTGTGTGTGTGTGTGTGTATCACTCATTTGTGTCTTGGTCCTTCTTGCTCTTTACCTCAGATTACTGCTTCTATTATATGATGGCTTGCTGCTGGATCAGTCTCCTTGGTAGGTATGACATACCCAGAAAATGATGGATACTTCTAGTTTTATGGTAACTGATGTGTGATCTGGTGTTCTGTCTCTTCCGGTAGCCAGTACAATGAATATTTAGAGCTGATTTTCAAAAAGTCTATCCTTTTGTACTACAAATGGGATAAATTTGCCTCAGAACCCTAGGAGTCTGTATTGCGATTCTCTCAATGGGTCTATCCTGTAGGTTCTTTTTAGCATCTTTATCTTTCAGCACTGATGTCTGTAATAACATAAGGCCTGAGAGAAGAAAGAGTTCAAGGTACAGAGTCATAACCTTAACCTGCGGAAGAGCTTTTTCCTACTCTAGACCCAACTCAAATCTATTAGCCTTTCCTGGACCCACTACATGGCTTGAAGCAGTTTTCTCAGGTATGAGATAAGCTATGTAATAAAACTTAAAAGGTTTTTAAACACTGGGCTTCCTTCTTCATGATGGGAGAAGGAAGATGCAATAGTCTTATTTTGGAGAGGATGTCCAGGTATGCTCCAGATTGTAGCATAACTAATTTTTTAAAGAATGTGAATCATCACAGGGTTTATATTACCAACTAGTATGTATATATTATAATGAAGCCTCCAATATGCTCACCATTTCTTGCTCTTTGGTCTGATTATCATGGCATGATCAATATATTGTATTCGTCCTCTGTCATCTCCCAATGATATGAAGGGCCCAGGCTGGTGATTTAAATAGAGATACAACAAAATGCACATAGCCTTCATCTGTTAGGTCCTTAATGGTAACCTGAATTTCTGTTTTTCCCCTAGCATATTATACTGTTTCAATCTTCATTTCTCATTGAGAAGGAGAGGCAGTTTTAGAGGCTTCTAATTGGCCTTCCCCACTATGATGATAGCTCTCAACACACCATTCAAGGAAGCAGTGTGGTTGTTGTGCTAATGACAAGTGATATCTATTCTAATTATACACTTAGGAATCAGAGAAATATCCACCAAGTGGGTACATGGACCCACTATACCCACTTAACTAGTCCTTCCTTGGCTAGGACTCCATCTGTTGCCTGGTCCTCATATGCCCACATCAAACTGATAAGACATGATGCTGCTTCAGGTAGGCACATATCAATGTTGTTTTGTACCGTATATTCAACAATCCTCAAATTATTCAATTATTTACCTTTTCCTAGTGGATAATTACTTAGGAAAATGGCAGCATATTTCTTTGGGGAAAGAATGCTGAATTATCATACAGTCTTACCATAGGACACTTCCTCTTATATATATATGTATATATATATATTTTTTTCAGTTAATCCCAGTTACAAAAACTGGTTCATCTGGAGAAACTGGGAAAAGAATCATGAATTTCTATTGGAGAAACAGCCACTTCCTATTTGATCCTCCATTCCTTGATTTTTTTTTTTTTTGGTAAAGATATATTTCTATTATACATCCATGATGGTTGCCATCTCTGTTGTCCCTGTGGACACCATATTCTGTTAACCAGGTTTATGACTCTATGAATGGGGTAATTCTGGATGTCATATCACCCTGGCTACTCACTACAGTAACTGAGACTGACCTTTTTCTGATTTCTTACCCTATCCTACTCTTGTTATCACTGAACCACTTCTGCAGTAAAGCCTAGTATGACCTGTGTTGGTCTACAGAGGGGAATTTCTTAGCGATGCTGCTGACTCACTTTCTTAAAATGGTATATCCTTATTAATAATTAAATTAATTAATAACAATTGAATTCTGAGTAAAAATTTTTTTAGTTAAAAGGGAAGGCCCCAATTAGAGCCTTCTATTTTTTCTCAAAAGAAGTTACTTAGAATTTAATTTGTTTCTAATTAGTGTTCAAATATATCCCAAGAAAATATGCACGCATGCACACATACAACTCCCTCCTCCCTCACCTACTCCAGTCTTGGAAGATTCTGTTTAATGACTTTAAGCCCAGTGGAAAGTGATCGTTATATATGTTAAGAACTGGCATTAAATCTGTATCTATGATACTATGAACATGGAAAATGACACCTATATAGAAATCCAATGTAATGTTCAGTAGGTAGATTGGTGATGTTTTTGTAGTGCTAGATAAGAGGAGAAAACAGCAGATGGAGTTGGGAGATGGGTTGGAGCTGTATTGAGAAGTCTGGATTCTTATCCAATAGGTGACAGGAGCCCTTGCAAGGTTTTAAGCAGGAAAAAGATAAATTTGACTTTTACTTTAGAATAAAGTATGGTGGGTGAAGGAATGGAAGATACTGTAATTTTTTTGGCCACGTCCTGCAGCAGGTAGGATCTTAGTTCTCCAGCCAGGGATTAAACCACATCTCCTGCAGTGGGAGCATGGAGTCTTAACCACTGGACTGCCAGCGAAGTCCCAGAGGTATTGTAAAGGAGACATGATAAGGCTTTGGACCACTGCTCCCACTCTGGGAGTTATTCTTCGCTGATAAGCAAGACAATTAACGCAAAAGTTTTCAAAGTGCAAAGGTATTGGTCATATTTGGACTTCTTTGTGTACTTGGGAAACTGAAGATGACCTGGCAGCTGGTGCATAAAGTGAGGAGGGTGGTGGTACTATCTTGTTTACTAAAGACTCAGGGATCATTAAAGAATAGGTGTGGACAGAGCATATTTGCAAGGCTAATTGTATACTTTGAGAACTTCAGGGGGATGATTTTCAGCTGCACTTGTCCCCACTTCAATGTTGCTAACTACTAAATGGACCCTGTTAAAGCCATTACTTCCCATAGAGGCGTGCAGCATGGCTCATGAAAATTGAGCAGGCTAATCTAGGGTAACTGCAAATTAGTAAACAAAACCTGATATTATGTAGATTGATATGCTTATTTCAGACACTTGAGAAAATGCAAGAATTTTAGGGGGGGAAGGGAGCATAATTTTTAAAAGACTTTCAGCTGCTTGATTTAATGATCTATTTTTTGAGATTAAAAGAACAACTTCAGAGGCCCATTTCCCTTTCAGGTGAAGGATTAAATAATCTTAAAGTAGTTTGATGTGTGGTTTATGTTCGCATTTTTTATCTAATCAGCCAAACAAATATAATTAATTCAGACAGTTGTCTCTATGGTTTTGGTGCCTGGTAGGAGCTTTATCATTACAAATGCAAATATGTTCCTAAAATAATGAGAAAGTCATTATCACACCTTGTTCATCTATGTGGCCAGAGAGAAAGCTGAAATGCCATTTTTATGGAAGTGACTTTTGTGACCCATTCAGAGAACATTAAGGACTTTGCCTGAGTAGGACATACATCTTGCTGTGACTTTGTCTCGTGTCAGTATGTCCCTAATGGGGCATGCAAGTTAGGGGTATATTGTAATGAAATTGACACTGAACTAGGAGTTTTACGTAAACTGGGAATATTATTCTACTTCAGCATCTATGTTCTTTAGTTGGTTCCTTGCATGCGTGCTACATGGCTTCCTTCATGTCCATCTTTGCAACCCTATGGACCGTAGGCTCCTCTATCCATGGAATTCTCCAGGAGAAAATACTGGAGTGGGATCCTCCAGGGGACCTTCCTAACCCAGGAATTGATCCCACTTCTCTTAAGTCTCCTGCATTGGCACGTGACTTCTTTACCTCTAGTGCCACCTAGGAAGACCAATAATACCTTAGTTTCTCAACAATTAGAGGGACAGTAATTGTTTCTGCCCTACCCACCTCAAAGGGATATTGTAAGGATCCAGTGAACCTTGTAAAACACTGTCAAGTGTTCAGGTGCAAAGTGATTGCAATTAATTACATGTAAGCTTATGCATCTGTGTATTTCATTTGTGGTTTCTCAGTTTGGACTTCTTCCAATACACACAAGCTGATTTTTCTTCTGCTTTCAATGTGGAGATGAGGAATGCCTCTTTATATTTCTTTCATTATGCTTCTAAGCTATACCCTGTTTCCCTCTCTAGGATCCCTTCTAGATGCTCTTTGCTGCTCCTGTGTTTTTCTCCATGTATCTGGGTTCTGATTGCTTCTAGGGAATGTCCTCCTTGCTTACTAGCACAATCAAGCCTTCCCTGATACTACTTTCCTGTGACCATAAGCTATTACAAACCACCTCCCTTCTTCCTTCAGCATCAAATAATCATCGACACTAATTGTCACCACTTTCTCAGTTCTAGTCACTCACCAGTCTGGAATCAGCTATCATGACTCTGTTGAAATTGTTCCATGTCTTGATAGTCAATCTCATTCTAACTGATCTTTCTATGGTATTTAATATAGCTGACCAGTTCTTATCTCTGGAAAGCAACAACTAAAAAATTTTTTGTACTAAACACTGGTGAAGAAACTACTTTTTTAAAAAAAGATGCAATATATAATTTAGAATGCTAGTTGGAATTAAAAATTAATTGTCATTTTATCTTTTAAAGTTCAGAACATAGTGTTGCTGAGGAATTTTTGTTATACTTTCGTTTTGTTTCATTTTTGTTGTCATATTTCAATTGAAACACCTGAGCGACTTCAGAACAACTCTCTTAATGTGCAAATTTAAAGACAGATATTTCTAAAATAGCTTTTTCATGTTTAAAATGGAATTTGTGAGGAAAGGCCTATCTAACTTATGAATATAAAATAAACTAATTTTAAAATGTCTAATTTAATAGTTAAGGCTCATGAAAAGGTACTGAGAGACAGTAAAATTTTTATTGGAGTATAGTTGATAACAATGTTATACCCTAATGTTACTCTTTAAAATTTTTTTTAATTATTATTGATTGGACGATAATTGCTTTACAATGTTGTGTTGGTTTCTGCCATACATCAACATGAATCTGCCATAGGTATACATTTGTCCCCTCTTTCTTGAGCCTCCCTCTTGCCTCCCACCCCATCTGTCCCCCGCCCCCCAGGTTGTCACAGAGCATCAGGTCGAGCTCTTAGTGTTATATAGCAACTTCCAATCTAATGTAACTCTTAGTAAATTATATTTTAGAATCCTGGAGACTTGTATTTGATTCTTCATTTTTCTACTTTAAAAAGTAGTGTAAAGTTATAAACTCTGATACTTTGAATTATATTACCTTCCTAAGTTTTATTTTTGTTTTCTAGTAAATGTAAATAATAATAAATATACTTATTAGGCATTAATGGGAAAATTAAACTATAGAATGCTTATGGATTTTAGTACAGCTCTGTAGTAACTAATAAAAATGTTAATAATAATAAAAGTATGCATTCAATAATAGTAGAGCAAGAAACATTCAAGCCCGAACAAACTCTCCTAAGAGTAAGATGGAATACATCAAAGAAGATCTGGTCAGAATGGATGGTTCTCCCTTAAAAAAAGTTTAAAATTTTTCACCTGTTATTTTTGGAAAATATATGTGCTATCAAATATTTTTAACAAATAAAATAGGACTTTTATATTTCACATAAATATAAAAGCAAATGCATATTGCTATTTGATATTCCCATGACTAAATATAGGTTAAGTCTTTCTTAAAAAAAAAGACATCACTTTGTCATATATAACACTGACAATAATTTTTCCTCAGAAAGTCAAATAATTATGTTTTGATGTAGCTTATGTCTGTCTGGTTCTGTTACAAGTAACACAATTTGAGGAGAAGTATGGTGACTACAGCCATGAAATTAAAAGATGCTTACTCCTTGGAAGGAAAGTTATGACCAACCTAGACAGCATATTAAAAAGCAGGGACATTACTTTGCCAACAAAGGTCCGTCTAGTCAAGGCTATGGTTTTTCCAGTAGTCATGTACTATTGTGATGTGAGAGTGGACTATAAAGAAAGACTATAAAGACTATAAAGAAAGCTGAGTGCCGAAGAATTGATGCTTTTGAACTGTGGTGTTGGAGAAGACCCTTGAGAGTCCCTAGGACTGCAAGGAGATCAAACCAGTCTATCCTAAAGGAGATCAGTCCTGGGTGTTCATTGGAAGGACTGATGCTGAAGCTGAAACTCCAATACTTTGGCCACCTGATGCGAAGAGCTGACTCATTTGAAAAAACCCTGTGCTGGAAAAGATTGAAGGCGGGAGGAGAAGGGGACGACAGAGGATGAGATGGTTGGATGGGATCACCGACTCAATGGACATGAGTTTGGGTAAACTCCAGGAGTTGGTAGTGAACAGGGAGGTCTGGTGTGCTGTAGTCCATAGGGTTGCAAAGAGTTGGACATGACTGAGCGACTGAATTAAACTGAATTGGATGCTCAGAATGGCAAACTGGCAAAGAATTAGGTGGGAACACACAAGGAACAGAGAGACAAGTTAAAAGAAAAATTTAAAAGAAACACCCCTTAATAAGAAAAGAGGCCCAGAGCACCCCCTGGTAATCATAGTGATGAAATGTTAAGGACAGGTTTGCAAGGGGTAATGAAGTAAACTAGAAATAAATTATTCACCTATTCATTATTATTTTTGTCTTTGGAAAAAATATGAAGATTTTTTTGTGTGTGACTGGCCAAATGGTGTTTCTGTTGAACACAGGGAATCCATAGGGTCCATCAGTTTGAAGCGATTTCAAGAACCTTAACCAGGTGAAATACACTGAGCTCTTTCCAATGAAACCCTAAACATGGAATTTCTGAATCATGGTAGTAAAACAAAAATGCAAAATATGGGAGATTTCTTTTGCAATATTCAGGATACTGAGAGACAGAAAAAATTCTGCTGTCTCAGGTAAACGCCAGTGAAGCAGATTATGTTGGTGGGCTACAGCAATCACTACTAGACATGCTATAAAAACCATATTCCCACTAGATGAACCGCCACTGATAAGCACCACCCACATGCCCTTTGCAACTGCTTGGTTAAAACTATTTTCTTGTACATGTGGAAATGATATGTATCAATGAAACTATCTTGAAAGTGTCTTTCTACCAGCTATGCATATATTTTATATCTTACTGAAGCATGATATGTTAGAACTCAGGAGAATATAGAAAGAACAAAACAAAACCAAAAAAGCCACGATGGATTGAGTGTCAACTCTATGCCAGTGAATCTCCTATAGAGAAACTCATTATAGATAAGATTATTACCATCTTGTAATTAGAACAGTGCTGCCTTACTCAAGATCACACAGTAAATATTAGGAGAAAGAGCATTGGAAAACAAGTCCAAAAATAAAATCTATGCTTTGCCAAATGCATCTATAAACACAAGAGTCTTGATGAAATCCAATGAAAAGAACACTCTACTTATATGAGTAGTTGAGATATCTTTACTGAAGCTTTTTAAGTTTACTGGAATATGTGAAGGGCTAATTATTGCAAAGTGAAAGTACATTCAGTTAAGAAAGTAAGCTTGATCCCATTACCATGTCAAGTGGGTTAAAACCTGAAGTACTCTCCGGAGGGGCAAGCTCACTATCTCATTAGCACTTTGGTATATGCATATGTTTACTTGTGGGGAAGCTGGAGGCAGATCTGGAAGAGGTGGTGCGTAATTAGACTTATATTACTTGAATCACTGTTTCTGGGACGCCCTTCTGATGAGTTTTTCCTCCACTTTGCTTTTGTATTTTTTTCATCTGCGTTTTCAGGCAAACTAAGCCTACTTTGATATTCTGCCCAAAGAATGGCTTGTGAAGTGCAATGTTTTCCCTTATTTCTAGAACACAGCCTCCTCAAGAAACATAAATATTTACTAGACAAACTAATATGGATTTAGTGCCTCCCTTCCTCACTTCCCATGAAAACACCATGCTAGATATTATTCTGAAGCAAGAAATTTACATATCCTACATTTTTATGCAGAATTTAAGTAAAATTGAGGATACAAAGAGCAGCTTGCTCTCAATGTGTGTATAGTAGAGAGTTGCCTTGAGGACAAGAGTACAAGAGGTGTTCCAACATGATTGAGCAGGAAACAGTAGTTCCAGATATTACATTAGGATATTAGGTATTAAAACTATGGCAGTTATGAAACCCAGATGGGAAAGAGACTTATTAATTATATGTGAAGGCAAGCATTTTACCTGTTGGATCCTACAGATCTGCAAACATGTAGACAATTAACTGAGAAAATATCCAGCAAAAGTGACTCTTGAAACATAACAATTCTGGAAAGTTTTCTTTCTTTATTCTTTCTTTTTTTTGGCCATACAACAAAGATCTTAGTCCCCCAACTACAAACTGAACTTATGCCCCCTCCAGTAGAAGTGTAGAATCTGGGCTGCCAGGGGAGCCTCTGGAAGGTTTTCTTGATGTAGCAATCCTTGGTGAGAGAGTAAGGAAATGTGAACTGGTTGATCTTTGGGCTGAGCTCCTGCATCAACTTAAAAAGGAAGTTATATATATTACAGAAAGATGGAGAATAAATCCAAGGAAATAGCAGCTAAGGAAAATATGTTTATGAAGACTATACAAAATATAAAATATCACATAAGAATTTAATGTGAATGAATACAGGGATTCATATTGACCCAATTAGAAAAATTAATAACAAAAAGGAAGAATCAAATGTATAACGAGATATACCATGTTCATAGATGGTTCAACTTAGCATAAACTTTAGATTTATCCAAACTAAACTGTAAATTAAATGCAATTCAAATAAAAAAAAAATTCCAGCACAAATTTTTAAAAAACTTGGATACAGTAACTCTAAATTTTATATGGAAAAAAATACATTCACAAATGTGTAAGGCAAACTTGAAAAGTATTTTAGAGAAATTTATAGTACTGGATATTCTCCATTTACCTCTCCAGATTGTTTTCTCTTTTCCATCTCTTCATGTCTTGGGATACTGAGCTCTATGAATGCATCAACAAGGATTCCTGAGAAGCAAACACTTTTGCTATTTTTCTACCTAAATCTTAATAAAGCATGTCTATTTTATAGCTCTTGCTAACAAATAGACTTAAGTGAAGCCTCCAAATGGTTCCATATTAAATGTGCATATCTGTATGATAGTATTTATCTCATTTGCTATGTTTTTCTGTTATCTCTGCTACAGAATTCTCCTTAAGGATACTTTAAAATTTTATTAATTAGCATCACAGAACACATTAATAAATTAATAAATATTTTAAACCCGAAAGAATTGAAACTATTTACTTGACTGCAGCACATTTATGTTTGGAATAGTCATATGCCTACAGAAAGGTTTATAAGTTTAAATCTAAATAAAGTTTATTATTTAAGCATGAAAAGAAAGCTGCAGTTGAGGAGAAAAGATGTGTTTTTCCTCATGTAATAACCAAACAATGAAATGTAAGAAAGTTCTATTTCAACAATAAATGAAAACATTGCTATCTGTAGTTATTGTTCAACAGAGACACAATCCAATCTCAAGACAATTTTTGAAGTCCCACAGAAAATAATGCAATTGCCCAGAAAGCAATCACCATTTTTAATACTTTGATATTTAATAAAGATAGCTTTATCTCTGCAAGCACAATTTGATAACCAATATTATATTCTTAGATAAATAAAAAGTGCACTCTGAACAATGTACCAGGATTTAATTTGGATATAGAACGTTTTACACCCTCCCAATAGAAAACTGCAGAATTTTTTTAAATTATGTTTTATTTTCTTTGGATTTACTTAAATAATATAAAAATGCAAATGTGGAAGCTAAGGTATTTATTTTGCAAGGTATCTTAAGTCAAAGATTATTGACAAGTCTAGGAATATTTTTATAATTAAACTTTTGAAATACAGATTATTTAAATAATATTTCAGATATAAATTCTGAAATATATAAAAGTGAAAAGCACCATAACATATTGTGTCTTAATATAAGACAAAAAAATTAATGTGTTATATGAATAAATGGAACAAGGTCAGGTATAATGTTTCTGATTTATTCATTTAAAAATTATTTATTTTTCTAAACATAGTCCATTTGCTGATTAAACTTCTTGGGTAGTTTTCTTAGTATTAAGAATTACCTGCAGACAGTATTTCAGATTGTGGAATCTGACAAAAACATATTGAATATGGAGAATATAATAGAAGTAGAAACCAAATACAGCCTAAGTACAGTTTCATATTTCTATTAAATTTCCTAATAAAATAACAGACTATAGTTGAGGAAAATACGCAATATACAGATGATTAAATTATATTTAATGTCTTGAACATTGATAAATTCCATGTAGGGTCTATTATAAGTAAACAAGTCTGATTTAAGACAAAGCCAAAGACATATGAGAACACTGATGAATGATGAAAGTTGCTCAGTCATGTCCAACTCTGCCACCCCATGGTCTATTCAGTCCATGGAATTCTCTAGGCCAAAGTAATGGAGTGGGTAGCCTTTCCTTTCTCCAGGGGATCTTCCCAACCCAGGGATTGAACCCAGGTCTCTTGCATTGCAGGTGGATTCTTTACCAGCTGAGCCACAAGGGAAGCCTTGTTTTTAATAGTGTGATGATCTGATGTGAAGGACCGACTCATTGGAAAAGACCCTGATGCTGGGAAAGATTGAAAATGGAGGAGAAGGGGATGACAGAGGATGAAATGCTTGGATAGTATCATTGACTCAATGGACAAGAGTTTGAGTAAGCTCCGGGAATTGGTGATGGACAGGGAAGGCTGGTGTGCTGCAGTCCATGGGGTTGCAAAGAGTGGGAAACTGTGGAAAATTCTGAAAGAGATGGGAATATCAGATCACCTGATCTGCCTCTTGAGAAATGTGTATGCAGGTCAGGAAGCAACAGTTAGAACTGGACACGGAACAACAGACTGGTTCCAAATAGGAAAAGGAGTACGTCAAAGCTGTATATTGTCACCCTGCTTATTTAACTTATATGCAGAGTACATCATGAGAAACGCTGGACTGGAGGAAACACAAGCAGGAATCAAGATTGCCAGGAGAAATATCAATAACCTCAGATATGCAGATGACACCACCCTTATGGCAGAAAGTGAAGAGGAACTCAAAGCCTCTTGATGAAAGTGAAAGTGGAGAGTGAAAAAGTTGGCTTAAAGCTCAACATTCAGAAAACGAAGATCACGGCATCTGGTCCCATCACTTCATGGGAAATAGATGGGGAAATAGTGGAGACAGTGTCAGACTTTATTATTTTGGGCTCCAAAATCACTACAGATGGTGACTGCAGCCATGAAATTAAAAGACGCTTACTCCTTGGAAGAAAAGTTATGACCAACCTAGATAGCATATTCAAAAGCAGAGACATTACTTTGTCACAAAAGTCTGTCTAGTCAAGGCTATGGTTTTTCCAGTGGTCGTGTATGGATGTGAGAGTTGGACTGTGAAGAAGGCTGAGTGCTGAAGAATTGATGCCTTTGAACTGTGGTGTTGGAGAAGACCCTTGAGAGTCCCTTGGACTTCAAGGAGATCCAAGCAGTCCATTCTGAAGGAGATCAGCCCTGGGATTTCTTTGGAGGGAATGATGCTAAAGCTGAAACTCCAGTACTTTGGCCATCTCATGTGAAGAGTTGACTCATTGGAAAAGACTGTGATGCTGGGAGGGATTGGGGGCAGAAGGAGAAGGGGACGACAGAGGATGAGATGGCTGGATGGCATCACTGACTCGATGGACGTGAGTCTGGGAGAACTCCAGGAGTTGGTGATGGACAGGGAGGCCTGACGTGCTGCGATTCAGGGGTCGCAAAGAGTCAGACACGACTGAGCGACTGAACTGAACTGAGTGACTAAACTGAACTGAATGGAGATAGCAAAATGTTGATGCTCTTCACAAAATAAATCAGGAGAAATGGAAATGAAGTGCTCATTAGAGAAATAAAGTAAATATAAGTTAATTTCTTATTCTTGCTTTCTCTGCCCTTCTGAACATGTGTGAGGTACCATAGGTAGCTCAGAGCAATTAAATTGACCACCCCCATTTTCCCATCATCCATGAAAATATTCCACTTGACATTCACTAATCATGATAATTTTATCCTACAATGTATTTCCAATGTTATTCTTACTACTTTTCAAACATCCTTACCTAAATGTCATGTTCTCATGTACTCTCTCTCTCTTTTTTTTTAAATCTGGACTTAATTACCTAGTAGGTCAAGGAATATATGTGTACACACACTGATAAAAACCTATATACACCATCAAGGGTGAACCCTAGTGTACGCTATGGAATTTAAGTGGAAATGATGTGTTAACAAAGGTTCTAGGTAATTTTGCTGTAAGCATCTCTGCCATAGACATTTTGCTGCAAGCATTTTCACTGCATAACTAATTTTCTGAAAGTCTCTTTGTAATAAAAGGTAAAATAACTGGTTGACAGTCAATTTTGACAGTGTGGTTTCAACTGGTTGACAGTTTGACTTTATTTCTCCATTGTCACAATACTCCTATTTATATATTACATAGATCTTAGCCTTCATAATGTTCTATACAATGACAAGTAGACAAGGTGCTCTGAAACAGTAGATAATAATAACTACATTTGTTGACTTCATAGAAAATATGGTGATAAAACTTACTGGAAGTGTCAATTAACAGAGCGTAAAACCAGATTCTATACTATACTAGCAAATGATAATATATGAGTTATCCTTCAGCAAGCACAGATATTTCACTCATCAAAACCAAAAGTTTACCAAGCTATAGTAAATGTAAAAAAGGAGGCTAGTAATTCACAACAGTCTTCCAGAGCATTAATTATTGAGTTTTTAGCTAATGTAGATATAACAATTAGTTCTCTAATGCGGTCTAGACCAAATTTATCATGCAAGTTAGAAGTAGGGGGAAAAAGAAGAATCGAGTCCCTTATATGCCCTACAAAGTAGTGATTACATGATTCCTGATGAGTATATATTATTTTAAATGGTGCAACTTTTTTTTTCTTTCTATTCAATAGTGGAAAACATGTAAATGAAAGTTTGATTCTTGGTACAGAATCTGGTTTAATGGTTTGATGAAATAGAAGGACTAGGTGTGTGATGGAACATTTAATAGTAACCCAGATAATATTCTACCACTTACATATGTTACATAGATTGATGAGAAAGAGCAGCATTTCTTGTCTGTTTTAATTATGGGGAAATCTGAAGGGACTTACAGCAGATTTTTCTATCATAAATATTAATAACTTAAGTTCAACATTAGATCTTGAATCTTTAATGATAAAATTTCAGAAAGGAAGTATCAGTGCTTTTTTTTTTTTTTTTTTTTTTTGGCCACATCAAATGACTTTGGGCCTTTGGCAGCGAAAGCACAAAGCTTGGACAGCCAAGGAATGACATGATTTTTCTAATATATACCCAGTTACAACTATAACTGGCTATTTATTTTATATGGAAAAAAAAAGCAGAATTAGTGATATCAGAGAAAAGTTGCTCTATGAAACAGAAGCTGAACTTAACACAAAAATTAAATGCATTACAGTGTTAGCATTTCTTCTAGTGAGTGACTTTATTGATGGTTATGATTTGCCCCCAAGACTTGGTTCCTTATTTTGAAACACACTATATTGGGTTTGAAGGCATAGAATTGAATTGACATATCCTATAGTATTGGGTAGACCAAAACGTTCATTTGGATGTTTCCCATGTTATAGAAAAACCCGAATGAAGTTTTTGGCTCAGTTGCTTCGGTCGTGTCTGACTATTTGTGATCCTATGGACTGCAGCCTTCTAGGCTCCTATCCATGGGATTTCCCAGGAAGAATACTGGAATGGATTGCCATTTCCTTCTCCAAGGGACTTTCTTGACCCAGGGATCAAACCTGCGTTTCCTGCGTCTAATGCATTGAAGGCAGATTCTTTACCCACTGAGCTACCAGGAAACCCTGAAGCTTTTTGGCCCTGATAGCTCAGTTGGTAAAGAAGCAGATGAATGGATAAGAAAGCTATGGTACCTATACACAATGGAGTATTACTCAGCCAGTAAAAGGAATACATTTGAATCAGTTCTAATGAGGTGGATGAAACTGGAGCCTATTATACAGAGTTAAGTAAGCCAGAAAGAAAAACACCAATACAGTATACTAACGCATATATATGAAATTTAGAAAAATGGTAATGACAACCCTGTATGCAAGACAGCAAAAGAGACACAGATGTATAGAACAGTCTTTTGGACTCTGTGTCGGGGGGATGATTTGGGAGAATGGCATTAAAACATGTATAATATCATATAAGAAACAAATCGCCAGTCCAGGTTTGATTCAGGATACAGGAAGCTTGAGGCTGGTGCACTGGGATGACCCAGAGGAGTGGTATGGGGAGGGAGGTGGGAGGGAGGTTCAGGATGGGGAACACGTGTACACCGGTGGCAGATGCATGTTGATGTATGGCAAAACCAATACAATATTGTAAAGTAAAAAAAAAAAAAAAAAGAATCCACCTGCAATGCGATACTCCAGTTCGATTCCTGGGTTGGGAAGATCCGCTGGGGAAGGGATAGGCTACTCACGCCAGTATTCTTGGGCTTCCCTTGTGGCTCAGCTGGTAAAGAATCTGCCTGCAGCGCGGGAGACCTGGGTTTGATCTCTGGGTTGGGAAGATCCCCTGAGGAAGGGAAAGGCTACCCACTCTAGTATTCTGGCCTAGAGAATTCCATGGACTGTATAGTTCATGGAGTCACAAATAGTCAGACACGACTGAGCATCTTTCACTTAACAAATACTTTGGAATGTCTATTAATAGACATATGAAAAGGTGCCAAGAATAAATAACAGTGTAAATGGCTTTCACAATGCAAGGCAAAGCTCAGTTACAAATAAGCAGCCTAGTAACTGGAAACTGATATCTTCCTTAATGAAAGAAGACATTTTAGCAAAAAAAAAAAAAAAAAGCATGATGCTGAATGAGGAAACAAAGTAACAAGCAAAAAAAAAAAAAAGGAATAATGCTATGAACAAAAGACTTCAAAGAGAAGTGCTTAGGTACAACCCTCAGAATAAATCCAGATGCTTGTGTAGTATTATCATGAGTCTATGCAAGTTTTAGATGTATTCAAATAATGTGCATTTGTCACTCAAGTCTTTAATTTTGTATTCCTTTCTCATGTTTCATTATGTTCTTTTAATGCCCCTCTTTTATTTTTCATTATTTTATCTTTTATGGCAAAATTGCCTTATAGCCAATTAGTTAAGAAGTGAAAATGCTTTAGGCAAAAATGCTTGGACAAAGATGTCTACAGCAAAGATGCTTACAGTGAAAATATCTGGATAAGATTAATATAGATTCATGGATTGGTACAAATGTCCCGCTTTGGTATAGGGTGCTGATGGTGGGGGAGGTGACTTGTGAAGGAAGGTAGGTAGGGGTTTATATAGGAACTCTGTGCTTTCTGTTCAATTTTGCCGTGAACCTGAAAAAGCCTAAATAAAACATAGACTTCTGTGTTTTTACCAATGATTTAACCATGACTTCAGATTAGATATATGCTATGCTATTCCATACAGCAACTTTGGAGAAAAAAATGTGTATATATATATATATATACACACACATACACATATATACATAACACACTATATGTGTGTATATGTAAATGAGTGAATATATGTGTATTCACACATAGATATACTTTATATATATATGTGTATTCACACACATACACACACACACACACACACATATATATATATATATATACATATTTATCATAATACATTAGAATTCCTTTAGGGTGGAACTTATATTTGTGTAAGAGTATTATCTGATAAATCATTTGGAAGGTGAATATCAGCCCTGGAAACATAGGGCTGAGGTTATTCTGAAGTTATCACCCCCAAAGTTGAAAACCAGTACCTGAAATTCATGTAGAATTACCAGAGTAATTCTAATTCATTTGAGTACTGTTAGAATGTTTTAAAAGTTAATCAAGAGAACAAGATGGCAGAGGAGTAGGTGGACATGGAGTACATCTCTCTCCACAGATACATCAGGAATACACCTTCAGACACAGAAGTGCATGCAGAACACCAGCTGAGAGCGGACAGGTGTACCTGACCAGTGGAAAAGAATATATAGAACCAGGCAAAACTCAGTAGGATGAAGGAACTAGGGGGAGAAACAGGAGTGTTCATAGGACTGGACCTGCCCTAGGCAGGTGGGGGAACTGAAGCAGGGGTCTGATCCCCACATCAGGGCAACTGTCTGAGTCAGAGGAGAAACATTTAAAGCTGAAAGTTACACAGCCGATCTGTGGCAGTCTAAATGGAGTGAGAATGAGACAGTCCTTGCCGCAGCTATACATATCCCAGGCAGGAATGCTGGTCTCCTGGAAGACGCAGCAGCTGGCAGCTGGAATTAAGGGATTGTGGAGTGATCCCAGGGTGAGGGCTGCTGTTGACTGTGGAGAGACAGATTGAGGGGATGTGAGGGAGGAGATCATGGTGGGAAATGCCAGTGGAGGAAAGCCAGGCAACCATGGCGATACTGCTGAGTCATGTGTAGGGGGTGGAGCCATCACCATAGCTTCTCTCTCCCCACACGCCAGCATCAGCAGCTGAATGCTAGAGAGCTTGGCCCATCAAACACCTGACGCATGGATCTTCAGAGTAGGACCCCAGCCGGGGAGCCCCTCTATGTGCTTGACCTGCCGAACAACAGAGAAGGACCCCAGGCAAGGGAGCCCTTTAAGTGCCTGAATGGGTGAAGACTGGCCAAAGAGGCCTTCTGATCGCCAGCTACAAGACACTCAAAAAAAAAAACACTCTGATAGGGCCATAACTCCTGTGGCAGAGGCAGTCCATGTTCCTGAACGCTTGATGCCCCCAGAGTCCCCGCATGCCAAGCAGCTGCACCACATTCACCTCAACTGTCACTGGTGGCAACACATTTTTTGCTGCCACAGGCAAAAAACTCTTGCATCTATGCATGCAGGGTCGCTTCGGTTGTGTATGACTTTGTGACTCTGCAGACTGTGGCCTGCCAGGCTTCTCTGTCAGGGTCAGGGGTTCTTCAGGCAAGAATACTGGAGTGTACTGGACAATACTGGTGGCACACTGTATTTCCTGCTGCCCTAGCCACCAATCCTCCTGAGTACCTGGTGCTGCCAGAACCCCTGTGGCCCAAACAGCTGCACTACCTCCACACCTGGCTGTCACAGGGGCAAAGGCAGGTCCTTCAGAACAACCTCAAGAGCAAACCCCAGTAGACAGCCCACATGTAGAGATGGAAATAAAACCACAATTGAACCCAGGGGCAGTGTGGCTGAGAAAGAAGACCCAAAGCCTTCCCACCAGCTGTACAAGCTGCAGAATAAATCCACAAGATCAACTAGGCAGACTCTGTGTCTATGGAATTATATAAAAGGCCATTGACAGCTTCAACAAAAGAAAACACACTAGTTCTGATAGCTGTGGATATTGGAGACATGAACACACAGAAGTAGGAGCAGATTAGAATCTGAGCTGCCACAACAGCAGGTCCAGAGATGAGCACAGTGGTGGAGGGCATCCTAGAGTGGTAAGGCAGACTGTGTCTCTCAGTGAGGAAAGGACTCTGATAGCAGTGACTCAAGAAAAACATTTATTATTCTTATTTTTTGACTACTTCTGTGGATTCTTTTGGATTTTTTTTTTCTTTTTCCCCCCTGTGTTGTAGTTGTCAATTTTATTGGCACTAAGAAATCCAAGTAAGGGGGGAGGAGCTAAGATGGCAGAAGAATAGGACGGGGAGAACCCTTTCTCCCCTACAAATACATCAAAAGGACATTTAAACGCCGAGTAAATTCCACAAAACAACTTCTGAGTGCCGGCAGAGGACATCAGGTGCCCAGAAAAGCAACCCATTGTCTTCGAAAGGAGGTAGGAAAAAATATAAAAGACAAAAAAAGAGACAAAAGAGGGAGGGACAGAGCTCCGTCCCGGGAAGGGAATCTTAAAAAGAGAGAAGTTTCCAAACACCAGGAAACATTCTCACTGCCGAATCTGTGCCGAGCCTTGGAAGCACAGAGGGCAACATAACAGGGAGGAAAAATAAACAAACAATTAAAACCCGCAGGTTACGAGCCCTACGGTAACTCCCCCAGTGGAGAAGCAGCGCAGAAGCCTGCATCTGCCATTAGCCAGCGGGGGCTGGGCAGGGAGGCGCAGCGTGGGCTGCATCGCTTAGAGTAAGGATCTGGCCTGAATACCCGGAGCTGCTATCTGAGTGAAATAATTTGGGCTAGCAAACCAGACTGTGGGATATCTACCACGTGAAAAGCCAGCCCTAACCTAAGACACTGCCAGACCCGTGCACGGAACAAAGGACTGAACAGAGATAGCTGGCTGCAGACCATCCCCCTCTGGTGACAGGCAGCCAGAGCCAGAAGTGGGCAATCGCAGCCCCAGAGAGACATTATCTACAAAACTGTAAGCAGGCTTCTTTGCTAACTAAAACTTCTTGGGGTTCTGGACGGTCAATATCCGCCTGAAAAGGTGCGCCAGTTGTACACCTAGATAACCGAGCGGCGGGGAGGCGATAAGTCACAGCAACCACGCTCACCAAACACCTTATCACCTGAGCTGCTCAGACCTGGGAAGGGCACAAAACACAGGCCCAACCGAGTCTGTGCCTCTGAGGACTACCTGAGTGCCTGAACCTGAGCGGCTTGGACCTGGGAGGTGCAGGCAGCCCAGGGCCAGCTGCGGATGGTTCCTGGCAGACCAACCTAGAGCCAAAGCAGTGTGGGCAGGGAGGCTACACGCGCCGTGAGCGGGGGCAGGCCCAGTGTGGCTGAGGCACTGCAAGCACATGCCAGTGTTATTTGTTTGCAGCGTCCCTCCCTCCCCACAGCACGACTGAACAAGTGAGCCTAAAAAAAAAAAAAAAATATCCACACCATCCCCTTTGTGTCAGGGTGGAAATCAGACACTGAAGAGACCAGCAAACAGACGAAGCTATAACAGAGGGAACCGCCTTGGAAGCTACGGGCAATAGATTAAAACTCTGTGGTTAGTACCGACTACATAGGAAGGGGCCTATAGATCTTGAGAAATATAAGCCGGACCAAGGAACTAGCCGAAAATGAACTGACCCCATAATACCCACAACAACACCAGAGAAAGTCCTAGATATACTTTTATTATTTTTACGATCATTCTTTCTTTCTTTTTTTAAAATTTTTTTTTAAAAATTTAAAGTCCTCTATTACTCCTTTAATTTTCACTTTTATAACCTACTAGTACTTTGCAAAAAAAAAAAAAAAGACCCTATTTTTTTTTAAAGCAACCTTCATATATATATTTTTTATAATTTCTGTGACCTTGTTTTTTTTTCTTCTTTTCTTTAATATTGTATTTTTGAAATTCCAAACCCTACTCTAGATTTTTAATTTGAGCTTTTTTGTATTTGTTTTCAATTTTGTACCTATATATTTTTTAAAAATAATTTTTGTACCTTTTTTTTTCCCTCTCTTTCTTATTCTTCTTCTTTTCTTTAACATTGTATTTTTGAAATTCCAAACTCCACTCCAGATTTTTAACTTTTGCTTTTTTTTTTCTTTCTTTCTTTCTTTTTTTTTAATTTTATTTTATTTTTAAACTTTACGTAATTGTATTAGTTTTGCCAAACATCAAAATGAATCCTTCACAGGTATACATGTGCTCCCCCTCCTGAACCCTCCTCCCTCCTCCCTCCCCATACCATCCCTCCAGGTCGTCCCAGTGCACCAGCCCCAAGCATCCAGTATCGTGCATTGATATTTTTTATCGTTTTGTACCTATATTTTCTTTATAATATTTGTGACTTTTTTTTTCTTTTTCTTTCTTTTCCTTCTTCTTTTCTTTAACATTGTATTTTTGAAATTCCAAACTCTACTCTAGATTTTTAATTTTTGCTTTTATGTATTTGTTACCAATTTTGTACCTTTAAGGACCCAATATTCAGTACCCATTTTTTACTAGGGAGCGAGATTACTGGCTTGACTGCTCTCTCTACCCCTTTGGACTCTCCTTTTTCTCCACCAGGTCGCCTGTGTCTCCTCCCTAACCCCTCTCTACTCTACCCAACTCTGTGAATTTCTGTGTGTTCCAGACAGTGGAGAACACTTAGGGAACTGATTACTGGCTGGATATGTCTCCCTCCTTTTCATTCCCCACTTTTATCCTCCTGGCCACCTCTATCTCCTTCCTCCTTCTTCTCTTCTCTGTATAACTCCGTGAACATCTCTGAGCAGTCCAGTTGTGGAGTGCACATAAGGAAATGATTACTGGTTAGCCGGCTCTCTCCTCTATTGATTCCACCTCATCTCATTCGGGTCACCTCTAACTCCCTCCTCCCTCTTCTCTTCTCCATGTAACGCTGTGAACCTCTCTGGGTGACCCTCATGGTGGAGAAACTTTTCATGTTTAACCTAGATGTTTTATCAATGGTGCTGTATAGAAGGAGAAGTTTTGAAACTACTGTAAAAATAAGACCGATAACTGGAAGCAGGAGGCTTAAGTCCAAACCCTGACTCCAGGGAACTCCTGACTCCAGGGAACATTAATTGACAGGAGCTCATCAAACGCCTCCATACCTACACTGAAACCAAGCACCACACAAGGGCCAACAAGTTCCAGGGCAAGACATAGCAAGCAAATTCTCCAGTAACACAGGAACACAGCCCTGAGCTCCAAGATACAGGCTGCCCAAAGTCACCCTAAAACCATAGACATCTCATAACTCATTACTGGACACTTGATTGCACCCCACAGAGAAGAAATCCAGCTCCACTCACCAGTACACTGACACAAGCTTCCCTAACCAAGAAACCTTGACAAGCCACCTGTACAAACCCACACACAGCGAGGAAATGGCACAATAAAGAGAACTCCACAAACTGCCAGAATACAGAAAGGACACCCAAACTCAGCAATTTAAACAAGATGAAGAGACAGAGGAATACCCAGCAGGTAAAGTAACAGGAATGATGCTAAAGCTGAAACTCCAGTACTTTGGCCACCTCATGTGAAGAGTTGACTCATTGGAAAAGACTGTGCTGCTGGGAGGGATTGGGGGCAGGAGGAGAAGGGGATGACAGAGGATGAGATGGCTGGATGGCATCACTGACTTGATGGACGTGAGTCTGGGTGAACTTCGGGAGTTGGTGATGGACAGGGAGGCCTGGCGTGCTGCGATTCATGAGGTCGCAAAGAGTCGGATACAAATGAGTGACTGAACTGAACTGAACTGAAAGGAACAGGATAAATACCCACCAAACCAAACAAAAGAGGAAGAGATAGGGAATCTACCTGATAAAGAATTCCGAATAATGATAGTGAAATTGATCCAAAATCTTGAAATTAAAATGGAATCACAGATAAATAGCCTGGAGACAAGGAGTGAGAAGATGCGAGAAAGGTTTAACAAGGACATAGAAGAAATAAAGAAGAGTCAATATATAATGAATAATGCAATAAATGAGATCAAAAACACTCTGGAGGCAACAAATACTAGAATAACAGAGGCAGAAGATAGGATTTGTGAGTTAGAAGATAGAATGGTATAAATAAATGAATCAGAGAGGAAAAAAGAAAAACGAATTAAAAGAAATGAGGACAATCTCAGCGACCTCCAGGACAATATTAAACGCTACAACATTTGAATCATAGGGGTCCCAGAAGAAGAAGACAAAAAGAAAGACCATGAGAAAATACTTGAGGAAATAATAGTTGAAAACTTCTCTAAAATGGGGAAGGAAATAACCACTCAAGTCCAAGAAACCCAGAGAGTCCCAAACAGGATAAACCCAAGGCGAAACACCCCAAGACACATATTAATCAAATTAACAAAGATCAAACACAAAGAACAAATATTAAAAGCAGCAAGGGAAAAACAACAAATAACACACAAGGGAATTCCCATAAGGATAACAGCTGATCTTTCAAAAGAAACTCTTCAGGCCAGGAAGGAATGGCAAGACATACTTAAAGTGATGAAAGAAAATAACCTACAGCCCAGATTATTGTACCCAGCAAGGATCTCATTCAAATATGAAGGAGAAATCAAAAGCTTTACAGACAAGCAAAAGCTGAGAGAATTCAGCACCACCAAACCAGCTCTCCTACAAATACTAAAGGATATTCTCTAGACAGGAAACACAAAAATGGTGTATAAATTCGAACCCAAAACAATAAAGTAAATGGCAACAGGATCATACTTATCAATAATTACCTTAAACCTAAATGGGTTGAATGCCCCAACCAAATGACAAAGACTGGCTGAATGGATACAAAAACAAGACCCCTACATATGTTGTCTATAAGAGACCCAGCTCAAAACAGGGGACACATACAGACTGAAAGTGAAGGGCTGGAAAAAGATTTTCCATGGAAATAGGGACCAAAAGAAAGCAGGAGTAGCAATACTCATATCAGATAAAATAGACTTTAAAACAAAGGCTGTGAAAAGAGACAAAGACGGTCACTACATAATGATCAAAGGATCAATCCAAGAAGAAGATATAACAATTATAAATATATATGCACCCAACACAGGAGCACTGCAATATGTAAGACAAATGCTAACAAGTATGAAAGGAGAAATTAACAAAAACACAATAATAGTGGGAGACATTAATACCCCACTCACACCTACGGATAGATCAAATAAACAGAAAATTAACAAGAAAACACAAACTTTAAACGATACAATAGACCAGTTAGACCTAATTGATATCTATAGGACATTCCATCCCAAAACAATGAATTTCACCTTTTTCTCAAGCGTACACGGAAGCTTCTCCAGGATAGATCACATCCTGGGCCATAAATCAAGCCTTGGTAAATTCAAAAAAATTGAAATCATTCCAAGCATCTTTTCTGACCACAGTGCAGTAAGATTAGATTTCAATTACAGGAGAAAAACTCTTAAAAATTCCAACATATGGAGGCTGAACAACACGCTGCTGAATAACCAACAAATCACAGAAGAAATCAAAAAAGAAAACAAAATTTGCATAGAAATGAATGAAAATGAAAACACAACAACCCAAAACCTGTGGGACACTGTAAAAGCAGTAAAAGTCAAATAAATAAACTAACTCTACACCTAAAGCAACTAGAAAAGGAAGAAATGAAGAACCCCAGGGTTAGTAGAAGGAAAGAAATCTTAAAAATTTGGCAAAACTAATACAATATTGTAAAGTTTAAAAATAAAATAAAATTAAAAAAAAATTAGGGCAGAAATAAATGCAAAAGAAACAAAAGAGACCATAGCAAAAATCAACAAAGCCAAAACCTGGTTCTTTGAAAGGATAAATAAAATTGACAAACCATTAGCCAGACTCATCAAGAAACAAAGGGAGAAAAATCAAATCAATAAAATTAGAAATGAAAATGGAGAGATTACAACAGACAACACAGAAATACAAAGGATCATAAGAGACTACTATCAGCAATTATATGCCAATAAAATGGACAACGGGGAAGAAATGGACAAATTCTTAGAAAAGTACAACTTTCCAAAACTGGACCAGGAAGAAATAGAAAATCTTAACAGACCCATCACAAGCACGGAAATTGAAACTGTAATCAAAAATTTTCAAGCAAACAAAAGCCCAAGTCCAGATGGCTTCACAGCTGAATTCTAAACAAAAATTTAGAGAAGAGCTAACACCTATCCTACTCAAACTCTTCCAGAAAATTGCAGAGGAAAGTAAA
Organism: Bos javanicus; assembly: GCF_032452875.1. Taxonomy (NCBI): domain Eukaryota; kingdom Metazoa; phylum Chordata; class Mammalia; order Artiodactyla; family Bovidae; genus Bos; species Bos javanicus. The sequence goes on along the minus strand of NC_083885.1, from coordinate 30,892,746 downwards.
CTTCCCAACTCATTCTATGAAGCCACCATCACCCTAATACCAAAACCTGACAAAGATGCTACAAAAAAAGAAAACTACAGGCCAATATCACTGATGAACATAGATGCAAAAATCCTTAACAAAATTCTAGCAATTAGAATCCAACAACACATTAAAAAGGTCATACACCATGACCAAGTGGGCTTTATCCCAGGGATGCAAGGATTCTTCAATACCCGCAATCAATCAATGTAATACACCACATTAACAAATTGACAAATAAAAACCATATGATTATCTCAATCAATCAGATCAGATCAGTCGCTCAGTCGTGTCTGACTCTTTGCGACCCCATGAATCGCAGCACGCCAGGCCTCCCTGTCCATCACCAACTCCCGGAGTTCACTCAGACTCATGTCCATCGAGTCAGTGATGCCATCCAGCCATCTCATCCTCTGTCGTCCCCTTCTCCTCCTGCCCCCAATCCCTCCCAGCATCAGAGTCTTTTCCAATGAGTCAACTCTTCGCATGAGGTGGCCAAAGTACTGGAGTTTCAGCTTTAGCATCATTCCTTCCAAAGAAATCCCAGGGCTGATCTCCTTAAGAGAAAGCCTTTGACAAAATTCAACATCCATTTATGATAAGAATTCTCCAGAAAGCAGGAATAGAAGGAACATACCTCAACATAATAAAAGCTATATATGACAAACCCACAGTAAACATTATCCTCAATGGTGAAAAATCGAAAGCATTTCCTCTAAAGTCAGGAACAAGACAAGGGTGCCCACTTTGACCATTACTATTCAATATAGTTTTGGAAGTTTTGGCCACAGCAATCAGAGCAGAAAAAGAAATAAAAGGAATCCAAATTGGAAAAGAAGAATTAAAACTCTCACTGTTTGCAGATAACATGATCCTCTACATAGAAAACCCTAAAGACTCCACCATAAAATTACTAGAACTAATCAATGATTATAGTAAAGTTGCAGGATATAAAATCAACACACAGAAATCCCTTGCATTTCTATACATTAATAATGAGAAAATAGAAAGAGAAATTAAGGAAACAATTCCATTCACCATTGCTACGAAAAGAATAAAATACTTAGGAATATATCTACCTAAAGAAACTAAAGACCTATATATAGAAAACTATAAAACACTGGTGAAAGAAATCAAAGAGGACACTAATAGATGGAGAAATATACCATGGAGAAATATACCATGTTCATGGATCGGAAGAATCAATATAGTGAAAATGAGTATACTACCCAAAGCAATTTATAGATTCAATGCAATCCCTATCAAGCTACCAATGGTATTCTTCACGGAGCTAGAACAAATAATTTCACAATTTGTATGGAAATACAAAAAACCTCGAATAGCCAAAGCTATCTTGAGAAAGAAGAACGGAACTGGAGGAATCAACCTGCCTGACTTCAGGCTCTACTACAAAGCCACAGTCATCAAGACTGTATGGTACTGGCACAAAGACAGAAGTATAGATCAATGGAACAAAATAGAAAGCCCAGAGATAAATCCACGCACATATGGACACCTTATCTTTGAAAAGGAGGCAAGAATATACAATGGATTAAAGACAATCCCTTTAACAAGTGGTGCTGGGAAAACTGGTCAACCACTTGTAAAAGAATGAAACTACAACACTTTCTAACACCATACACAAACTCAAAATGGGTTAAAGATCTAAATGTAAGACCAGAAACTATAAAACTCCTAGAGGAAAACATACACAAAACACTCTCTGACATAAATCACGGCAGGATCCTCTATGACCCACCTCCCAGAGTATTGGAAATAAAATCAAAAATAAACAAATGGGACCTAATTAAACTTAAAAGCTTCTGCACAACAAAGGGAACTATAAACAAGGTGAAAAGACAGCCTTCAGAATGGGAGAAAATAATAGCAAATGAAGCAACTGACAAACAACTAATCTCAAAAATATACAAGCAACTCCTCCAGCTCAATTCCAGAAAAATAAATGACCCAATCAAAAAATAGGCCAAAGAACTAAATAGACATTTCTCCAAAGAAGACATACAGATGGCTAACAAACACATGAAAAGATGCTCAACATCACTCATTATGAGAGAAATGCAAATCAAAACCACTCTGAGGTACCATTTCATGCCAGTCAGAATGGCTGTGATCTAAAAGTGTACAAGCAATAAATGCTGGAGAGGGTGTGGAGAAAAAGGAACCCTCTTACACTGTTGGTGGGAATGCAAACTAGTACAGCCACTATGGAAAACAGTGTGGAGATTCCTTAAAAAACTGGAAACAGAACTGCTGTATGATCCAGCAATCCCACTGCTGGGCATACACACTGAGGAAACCAGAAGGGAAAGACACACGTGTACCCCAATGTTCATCGCAGCACTGTTTATAATAGCCAGGACATGGAAACAACCTAGATGTCCATCAGCAGATGAATGGATAAGAAAGCTGTGGTACATATACACAATGGAGTATTACTCAGCCATTAAAAAGAATACATTTGAATCAGTTCTAATGAGGTGGATGAAACTGGAGCCTATTATACAGAGTGAAGTAAGCCAGAAAGAAAAACACCAATACTGTATACTAACGCATATATATGGAATTTAGAAAGATGGTAATGACAACCCTGTATGCGAGACAGCAAAAGAGACACAGATGTATAGAACAGTCTTTTGGACTCTGTGGGAAAGGGAGAGGGTGGGATGATTTGGGAGAATGGCATTGAAATATGTATAATATCCTATATGAAATGATTTGCCAGTCCAGGTTCAATGCACGATACTGGATGCTTGGGGCTGGTGCAATGGGACGATCCAGAGGGATGGTATGGGGAGGGAGGAGGGAGGAGGGTTCGGGATGGGGAACACATGTATACCTGTGGCAGATTCATTTAGATATATGGCAAAACCAATACAATATTGTAAAGTTAAAAAATAAAATAAAATTTAAAAAAATATATAAAAAGAATCATCTTATCCTGAAAAAAAAAAAAAAGAAATCCAATTAAGCTTTTGAACTTTTTTGTTTTTCCTCAGTCACATTTTTCATTGTTATAAACTTCTGCCTCTACATTGGGCTTTTGCAATTCTATGGAGTTTTCCTTATTTTTTTCTTTTCCTCTTTTTTAATTTTTTAAGCCTATTATTATTTTTTCTACATTTACTTTTTGTTTGCTTTCCCTACTGTTCTTTTCCCCTTGCAGTTAATCTTTAACGTATATAAATCTTCTTTATCTACATCTATTTAACTTTGCATATCCATTCTTTCTTTCTCTCCTTTCCTCTCAGCATATTTGTTAGTTTTATTTTCATTGCTTTATTCCCCAATTGGCACTTTAGTTAGTTTTGTTCTGGTAGATATAATTTTTGGTTTCCTTTGTTTGCTGGGTCAATTTATTGTATATTATTTTTGTAGGACTGTTTTGATTTTGCTTATGGGTGTATATGTATATGTGTATATTCAGTCACACTTTTTATTGTTGTTATAAATCTCTACCTCTGTGTTGGGCTTTTGCAGTTTTGTGGAGTTTTTCTTGTTTTTTTTTCTTTTTTTCTTTCTTCAATTATTTTTTTCTTTTCTCAGTTTAATAATTTTGATTTTTAATTTATTAAACCTATTATATTTTTTCAATATATATTTTTGTTTGTTTCTCCTACTGTTCTTTCCCCCTTGCAGTTAATCTTTAACGAATATAAATCTTCTTCATCTACCTCTATTTAACTTTGCATATCTATTCTTTCTTTCTTTAGTTTCTTTCCTCCCCTCTCACCATATTTGTTAGTTTTGTTTTCATTGCTTTATTCCCTACTTGGCACCTTGCTTTTGTATTGTTTTCCAGTTTGTGCTTTAGTTAGTTTTGATCTTAACTGGTAAATATAATTTTATATTTCCTTTGTTCACCAGGTCAATCTACTGTACTTTATTTTTGTTGGGCTGTTTTCACTTTGCTCATGAGTGTATACATATATGTGTATATACTATAATTTTAAATATTATTTGATTTTGTAACTGTCATTTATCTGTGGTTCATCTTTGATTTCTCATTTTTGGATATTTGTTTTAATCTAATTTAATGCCATTACAAACCACTTGTAGAATCTTTGTTCCTGGCCAGAAATCAAGCCCTGACCTTTTGGAGTGGGAGTACTGGCTCCAAGACCCAAGAATACCAGAGAACTAACCCTACAGAGTGTCAAATAGTGAGCACACAAAGGAAACCACTTGAATATAAGACCTGGCATCACCCAACCACTAGTAGCACCCTAGGTAGGACTCCTCATTTAAATAGCAAATAAAACAAAAATACAAATCCAATCATCAATAGACAGGATTATCACCTCACTCAGCCTTGCCCACCAGAGGAAAAACAAACACAAACTCACCACAAATCTCACTCTATAGGAAGCTCATACAGACCACTGGACCAAACTTAGGAGGGCAGAAACAAAAAGGAAGAAAGAATTCAACCTTCTTCAAAGAATTCAACTTTCCTTGAAGCCTGGGAAAAGGAAACCTCAAACATAATAAGTTTAAAAAATATACAATGAAAACGCAGAGAAATACTACACAAATGAAGGAACAAACTAGAAACACAGAAGTCCAAATAAATGAAGAGGAAATAGGAAACTGCCTGAAAAAGAATTCAGAATAATGATAGTAAAGATGAACAAAAGCCCTGAAACAAAATGGGGAAAATGCAAGAATCAATTAACAAAGGCCTAGAATACTTAAAGAATAAACATACAGAGACAAACAACACAATTACTGAGTTAAAAATACTCTATAAAGAATCAATTAGCAGAATATCTGAAGCAGAAGAAAAAATCAGTGAATTGGAAGATAAAATGGTGGAAATAACTTCTGAAGAGGAGAATAAAGTGAAAAGAACAGGACAATCTCAGAGACCTCTGGGACAATATCAAATGCACCAACATTCAAATTATAGGGGTCCCAGAAGAAGTAGAAAGAAAGAAAGGGTATGAGAAAAATTTTGAAGAGATTATAGTTGAAAAATTTCCCAACATGGTAAAGGAAATAGTCAATAGAGTGCAAGAGGTGCAAAGAGTTCCATACAGGATAAATCCAAGGAGAAACAAGCCAAGACACAAACTAATCAAACTAACAAAGACTAAACACAAAGAAAGAATATTAAAAGCAGCAAGGGAGAAGCAACAAGTAACATACAAGGGAAACCCCATATGCTTAACAGCTGATCTTTCAGCAGAAACTCTGCAGGCCAGAAAGGAATGGCAGGATATATTTAAAGTACTGAAAGGGAAAAATCTACAAACAAGATTACTGTACCTGGCAAGAATCTCATTCAAAATTGATGGAGAAATAAAAAGCTTTTCAGATAAGCAAAAGTTAAGAGAATTCAGTACCACGAAACCAGCTTTACACAAATGTTAAAGGGACTTATATAGTCGAGAAATACAACAGAAGACACATATACACTGAAAGTGAGAAGATGGAGAAATATATTACCTGCAAATGGGAAGCAAAAGAAAGCTGGAGTAGCAATCCTCATATCAGCAAAATAGACCTTATAATAAAGAAGATTACAAGAGATAAGGAAGGACACTACAAATGATCAAGTGATGAATCCAAGAGGAAGACTTAACAAAAGAGATGGGAGTACCAGACCACCTGACCTGCCTCTTGAGAAACCTGTATGCAGGTCAGGAAGCAACAGTTAGAACTGGACATGGAACAACAGACTGGTTCCAAATAGGAAAAGGAGTTCGTCAAGGCTGTATATTGTCACCCTGTTTATTTAACTTATATGCAGAGTATATCATGAGAAACACAGGGCTGTAAGAAGCACAAGCTGGAATCAAGATTGCCGGGAGAAATATCAATAACCTCAGATATGCAGATGACACCATCCTTATGGCAGAAAGTGAAGAGGAACTAAAAAACCTCTTGATGAAAGGGAAAGAGGAGAGTGAAAAAGTTGGCTTAAAGCTCAACATTCAGAAAACGAAGATCATGGCATCTGGTCCCATCACTTCATGGGAAATAGATGGGGAAACAGTGGAAACAGTGTCAGACTTTATTTTTTCTGGGCTCCAAAATCACTGCAGATGGTGACTGCAGCCATGAAATTAAAAGACGCTTACTCCTTGGAAGGAAAGTTATGACCAATCTAGATAGCATATTGAAAAGCAGAGACATTACTTGGCCAACAAAGGTCCATCTAGTCAAGGCTATGGTTTTTCCAGTGGTCATGTATGGATGTGAGAGTTGGACTGTGAAGAAAGCTGAGTGCCGAAGAATTGATGCTTTTGAACTGTGGTGTTGGAGAAGACTCTTGAAAGTCCCTCAGACTGCAAGGAGATCCAACCAGTCCATTTTGAAGGAGATCAGCCCTGGGATTTCTTTGGAAGGAATGATGCTAAAGCTGAATCTCCAGTACTTTGGCCACCTCATGCGAAGAGTTGACTCATTGGAGAAGACTCTGATGCTGGGAGGGATTGGGTGCAGGAGGAGAAGGGGACGACAGAGGATGAGATGGCTGGATGGCATCACTGACTCGATGGATGTGAGTCTGAGTGAACTCCGGGAGTTGGTGTTGGACAGGGAGGCCTGGCGTGCTGCGATGCATGGGGTCTCAAAGAGTCGGACACGACTGAGCGACTGAACTGAAATCATGCACCCAACATAGAGGCACCTCTATATATAAGACAAACACTAACAGACACAAAAGGAGAAATTGACAGTAACACAATAATAGTAGGAGACTTTAATACACCACTCACACCAAAGGACAGATCATCAAAACAGAAAATTAATAAGGAAGCACAAGTCTTAAATGATACATTAGATAGGATGGATCTCCTTGATATCTTCAAGACATTCCATCCAAATGCAGAGGAATAGACCTTCTTTTCAACTGCACATGGAACATTTTCCAGGATAGACCACATCTTGGGTCACAAATCATACTCAGTAAATTTAAGAAAATTGAAATTGTATCAAGCATCTTCTCTGACCACAATGCTATGAGACTAGATATCAATTACAAGAAAAAACTGTAAGAAACACAAACACATGGAAATTAAACAACACATTTCTAAATAACCAACAGGTTCCTGAAGAAATCAAAAGGTAAATCAAAGAATTTCTGGAAACAAGTGATAGTGAAATCATGACAACTCAAAACCTATAGAATACAGCAAAAGCAGTTCTAAGAGAGGTTTATAGCAATACAACCCTACCTCAAGAAAAAAGAGAAATGTTGAATAAACAACCTAACTTTACACCTAAAACAACTGGAAAAAGAACAAAAAACCCCAAAATTAGTAGAAGAAAAGAAATCATAAAGATCCGAGCAGAAAAAAAAAAAAAAATGAAGAAGAAATGAAAGAAACAATAGTAAAGAAAGATTAATAAAACTAAAAACTGGTTCTTTGAGAAGATGAACAAAATTGAGAGACCTTTGGCTAGACTCATAAAGAAAAAAAGAGAGAAGAATCAACTCAACAAAATTAGAAATGAAAAAGGAGAGGTTTTAATAGACAATGTAGAAATACAAATGATTATAAGAGTATTATGAACAACTATATTGCAATAAAAAAGATAATCTGGAAGAAACAGATTGTTAGAAAAGTTCAATCTTCCAAGACTGAACCAGGAAGAAGTAGAAATTATGAACAACCCAATTACAAGCACTGAGAGTGAAGCTGTGATTAAAAATCTCCCCCCAAACAAAAGCCCAAGATCACATGGCTTCACAGAAGAATTCTATCAAACATTTAGAGAAGAGCTAATCCTATCCTTCTAGAACTCTTTCAAAAAATTTCAGAGACAGGATCACTTCCAAACTCATTCTACAAGGCCACAATCACCCTGATACTAAAACCAGACAAAGACAACACAAAAAGAAAACTACAGGCCAATATCACTGATGAATATAGATGCAAAAATCCTCAACAAAATTTTAGCAAACAGAATTCAGCAACACATCAAAAAGCTCATACAGCATGATCAAGTTGGGTTTATTCCAGGGATGCAAGGATTCTTCAATATATGCAAATCAATCAATGTGATACACCATATTAACAAATTGAAAGATAAAATCATATGATAATCTCAATAGATGCAGAAAAAGCCTTTGACAAAATTCAACACCCATTTATGATTAAAACTTCAAAAAGTGGGCATAGAAGGAACCTACCTCAATGTAGTAAAGGCCATATATGATAAACCTACAGCAAACATTATTCTCAATGGTGAAAAGCTGAAAGCATTCCCCTCTAAGATCAGGAACAAGGAAAGGGTGTCCACTTTCACCACTATTATTCAACATGGTTCTGAAAGTCCTAGCTACAGCAATCAGAGAAGAAAAATAAATAAAAGGAATCCAGATTGGAAAAGAAGAAGTAAAACTCTCACTGCAGATGACATGATACTGTAAATAGTATCAGAAAATTACTACAGCTAATCAATGAATTTAGCAAAGTTGCAGAAACAAAATCAATACACAGAAATCACTTGCATTTCTATATACTAACAATGAAAAGTCAGAAAAATAAATTAAGGAATCAATCTCATTCACCATTGCAACAAAAAGAATTAAATATCTAGGAATAAGCTTACCTAAGGAGACAAAAGAACTCTACACACAAAATTATAAGACACTTATGAAAGAAATCAAAGATGACATACACAGGTGGAGGGATATTCCATGTTCCTGGGTAGGAAGAATTGATATGGTGAAAATGACTATGCTAAAAATGCAACCTACAGATTCAATGCAATCTCTATCAAATTACTAATGGCATTTTTCACAGAACTAGAACAAAAAATTTCACAATTCATATGGAAACTCAAAAGACCCCGAATGGCCAAAGCAGTCTTGAGAAAGAAGAATGGAGCTAGAGGAATCAACCTTCCTAACTTCAGATTATACTACAAAGCTACAGTCATTAAGACAGTATGGTACTAGCACAAAAAAGAAATATAGACCAATGGAACAAGATAGGAAGCCCAGAAATAAACCCATGCTCCTATTGGTACCTTATTTTTGACAAAGGAGGCAAAAATATACAATGAGGCAAAGACAGCATCTTCAGTAAGTGGTGCTGGGAAAACTGGACAGCTATGTGTAAAAGAATGAAATTAGAACACTTCCTAACACCATACACAAAGATAAACTCAAAATGGATTAAAGACCTAAACGTAACACCAGAAACTAAACCTCTTATTAGGGGAAAATATAGGCAGAATGCTAGATGACATAAATCAAGATCCTCTATGACCCACCTTCTAGAATAATGGGGGAAAAAAAGCAAACAAGTGGGACCTGATTAAATTTAAAAGCTTTTGTACAGCAAAGGAAACTATAAGTAAGGTGAAAAGACAACCCTTAGAATGGGAGAAAATACTAGAAAATAAAACAACTGCCAAAGGATTAATTTATAAATATACAAGCAGCTCATACAACTCAATACCAGAAAAATGAACAACCCAATCAAAAAGTGTGAAAAAGACCTAAACAGACATTTCTCCAAAGAAGACATACAGATGGCTAACAAACACATGAAAAGATGCTCAACATCGCTTGTTATTCAGTTCAGTTCAGTTGCTCAATCATGTCCGACTCTTTGCAATCCCATGGACTTCAGCAAGCCAGGCTTCCCTGTCCATCACCAACTTCTGGAGCTTACTCAAACTCATGTCCATCGAGTCAGTGATGCCATCCAAGCATCTCATCCTCCGTTGTCCCCTTCTCCTCACATCTTCAATCTTTCCCAGCATCAGGGTCTTTTCTAGTGAGTCAGTTCTTCACATCAGGTGGCCAAAGTTTTGGAGTTTCAGCTTCAGCATCCATCCTTCTAATGAATATTCAGGACTGATTTCCTTTAGGATTGACTGGTTAGATCTCCTTGCAGTCCAAGGCACTCTCAAGAGTCTTCTCCAACACCACACTTCAAAAGCATCAGTTCCTTGGCACTCAGCTTTCTTTATATCCTGACTCTCACATCCATAACATGACTACTAGAAAAACCATAGCTTAGACTAGACAGACCTTTGTTGGCAAAGTAATGTCTCTGCTTTTTAATAGGCTGTCTAGGTTGGTTGTAGCTTTCCTCCTGAGGAGCAAGCATCTTTAAATTTCATGGATGCAATCACCATCTGCAATTATTTTGAAACCCAAAATATCAAGTCTCTAATAGTAAGTTGCTCATTATTAGAGAAATGCAAATCAAAACTGCAATGAGATATTACCTCACACTGGTCTGAATGACCATCATCAAAAAGTCTACAAACAATGAATTCTGGAGAGGGTGTTGAGTAATGAAACACTCTTGCACTGTTGGTGGGAAATTAAATTGAAACAATCACTATGGAAGATGAAATGGAGATTCCTTAAAAAAACACATATGACCCAGCAATCCCACTCCTAGGCATATCCCCTGAGGAAACCAAAATTGAAAGGGACACATGTATCCCATTGTTCATTGCAGTACTATTTACAATAGCTAGAACATGGAAACAACTTAGATGGCCATCGACAGATGAATGGATAAAGAAGTTATGGTACATATACACAGTGGAATATTACTCAGCCATAAAAGGGAACACATTTTAGTCAGTTCTAGTGAGGTGGATGAACCTAGAACCTATTATACAAAGTGAAGGAAGTGAGAAAGAGAAAGATAAATATCATATTCTAATGCATATATACAGAATCTAGAAAAATGGTACTGAATAATTTATTTACAGGGCAAGAATGGAGAAACACACATAGATAATAGACTTATGGACATGGGGAGAGGGGAGGAGAGGGTGAGATGTATGGAAAGAATATCATGGAAACTTACATTACCATATGTAAAATAGATAGCCAACAGGAATTTGCTTTATGGCTCTGAAAACTCAAATGGGGGCTCTGTATCAACCTAGAGGAGTGGGATGGGGCAAGAGATGGGAGGGAGGCCAAAAGGGAGGGAATATATGTATACCTATGGCTGATTCATTTTGAGGTTTGACAAAAAAAAGAAAAATTCTATAAAGCAATAATCCTTCAATAAAAAATAAATAAAATCTTAAAAAAAGTTAATCACTCACTTTGAAGATACTACACTGGGATGAAAAATGAAAAAAAAAACATTGGGATATTGTGATATTTAAAAAAAAGCAGTTATACATACATTAAAAAATGAAACAGGCATAGTTGGCAGTGAGTGAAGTGGGTAGTACTTTGTAAAAAGAGTTATTGGGAAAGGCAATTATTTATCCTTTTTACTGTCCAAATGAGATTCAAAGATAATGTCAGATGTGGAAGGAATTTGTGTATGAGTGTCTTTGCCTGTGTATGTATTCATGTGTTTGTGTGCCTTGGGTGTTGTCCTCCTTGAATCAACATGGTTGTTGACTTTATTCAGTAGTATTGTGTCATCCTAGTAATCCCTGTGGTTGCACTGTGTTTTATTCATATTAACTGAAACAGTGCCTGTGTAAATGTACAGTGTTTGCTTACTCAGTATTCTGTTAGGTGGGCTCCTCACTTAGTTTTAACTCTGTAGGCACCAGAGTTGGAAAATGATAATCGAGTAATGTTGACCTGATCTAGACATCAACCAGGGTAGGTCTTATAGCAAGGAATATAGGTACTTACATTTTATTTGGTAGCGGGGATAAATTGTAATGGTGCACGGAAAAAGAGGGCGTGTGTGTGATATCGTTTTCCAAATCATCCATTTACTGCAGGAGTATTAAGACTACCACGATCAGCAGACCTCAAAAACAGAGAGTTCAATAGTTCAGTACCATTGCCACTAGACTCACTAGATTCAAGTGACCCATCCTCTATGCATGCACTTGAGGTACACATTTTTCAACAGAGAGTTTTACTTGGCTGATTTAGCACCTTCCAAGGAGAAGAAGATTTTGGACCATCTCAAGCCAAAATTTCTTAGGTGTATCATATTTTTCCAAATCCAATTAGATATGTCTAGGAGATAAGAAGGGCTTCCCCAATAGCTTAGCGGGTAAAGACTCTGCCCTCAATGCAGGACACACAGGAGATGCAGTTTCGATCCCTGGTGTCAGAAAGATCCCCTGGAGGAGGAATTGGCCACCCACTCCAGTCTCCTTGCCTGAAAAGTCCCATGGACAGAGGAGCCTGGAAGGCTACATTCCAGAGTTGCAGAGTCAAACATGACTAAGCGACTAAGCATGGAGCATGGAAGAGATAAGAAGTGATTGAAAATGGATAGACATGTCAGAATATCAACAATATTCCCACTTGTCCCAAAGAGACTCCTAGGAGTCAAATCTTTTCAGATTGATTGTGAAAATGTTAGGTACTTAGAAACTTATAGATTCCTCTCCAGGACAAAGTATTGATATATGTGATCAATTTCTTAACTAAGATATTATGAAAACCATATATAAATCACTGCATCCACTCATGAAATGAGACATATTGTAACACGCAGTTAATCTAATATAATTATGTATAATAAAAACTGATTTCCATTTCATCGAGTAGCTGGGTAAATGCTTTTCAATGAACTGACTCACATTCTCGTCTACTCTATTCCTTTTATATTTCTTTGATTCACCAATGAACATCTGCTTCTCAACAGTTTGCCCTATAGCTCTATGCAGTTCCTCATTAGAAATTTCCTCAAATCACAATTCTTATTCTCAGTTTGGCCTTGAATTTTTTCAAATTCATAGTTTAATATTCTTTTCTGCTTTTTATTATCAGTTGTAATTTAAGGAAACATTTCTTCCAAGAGTGAAGAAATCTCTATCCCTAATTTCTTTTCAACTCAGAAATAGCTTTTCCATCTCTCTTTGTGGATGCTCCCTCTTTGCATGTAATCCTAATGTCTATGTGATACAAATATGAACTATTTTAGTCTTTTGTGTTCTTTCACCATTGGGAGTTAATTTTATCTTCTAACTTTGGCAAGAATAGTAACTTTCTGATACATGAGTGGAAAACATATTCCATTCTGGGGTAGCAACATATATAGTCTTATCATTATATTTTATAAAGGAGATAAAAGCTCTGAAGCTAAGGTTTTATCATGAAAATCCATCATTTCTTATTGGCCACCGTAACTATTTTCTACATTCAAAGGATAGACCAAACATGGAAATAGATTTAACTATAGTTACAAACTTCCATGTGTGAAATCACAAGTGTCATTGTTTCTTTCTTGAACTCATTTCAATTTCTGGCCCTGAGTTACAGTTTACCAAATGAGAGAGAAATGTATCTATTTCTTTATTTGTTTTCTTTTCCCTTCCTCCTCTTCAATGGATAGCAATTCAGATCTGCAACTCAGTCTCGTTAAAGTTAAAACTGTTTAAAAATCTTACTTCTTTCCACTACTGCCTTGATTCTAAGTGTGTCTAAAATCTTACTTCATTCTACCAAGGTGTTGGTTCGTCCCAGGTGCTGTGTTGATCCTAAGTTCTAGGGAACTTGGAAGGTAGGACAGTCTTGATTATGGTTTGTCTTAAGTTTGCATCCATCCATTGCTGTTAGCCTTGTCTAGTATGCCCTCTTGGTCCAAGCAACATACAGAGATTCCTCTGACCTAGAGCATCTCTTTCTCTTGTCTAAACTTCCTTTTCACCTTTTACTATTATGATTGCTCTGTGAAACCACCATCTTGCCTTTTATCCTTGAGAGAGTGTTTTATAATTTACCTCCCTTTACCTTGATTTTTCCCTCTTTTCTTTAAGCTGACTTCCACACACCAAAAGGAGCATACTTAAATTTTGAAATACTCTCCCAGATTGCCTAGAAGCTATGGGAATAGATGCTGTATCTCAGCCAAATCATGGAAAACTAAGGTACAACCACCAACCCTCTTGACCAACATCCTCCTGTGCACTGTACCTACTTTTGAGACTGACACCTTCCAACTCTCCAAACTATAAGAATGGTCCAGACTTAAAAGAGGTTTTGCATGGTGTCATTCCCTTGGAGTTTATTGAGAGGAGGCTTGAGCAAAGTCTGTACACTCTGGATTGCTCTTTGTTCTGTCATTTTCCCAAAAATGGCGGAATGAAGAATACCATTCTGCTTCACTGACAGAGATTTGTAGAAACAAAGGAGAAGCCCTCATGGTTACACTATTTGGGTGTAGGCAAGCCAATTAAAATTATATATGCTGTTTCTCACCAAAATCCTCAACCTGCCGAGAAACCACTAAACTACAATCTTCTTTCACTAAGACATCACAAGTGAATGAAGGGAGCATGCAGGGAGCAGAAGATGACATTGAGGGTATCAGGTAGAGAGACAGATCCAATGGTACAAAGTGTTTCAATGGAAATGGAAAATTTAGTCTTTCAAATTTAGGGATCATGTTGGCAAAACTCACTGACATACCATGAAGAGTACTTCCACTTTTAAGTTACTCATTGTCTTAGACTATAGCAGCTAGAAGTCCAGCTCTGTTCAAGTTGAATTTTAGACATGTTCTTTCCCTATACCTTACATATCTTCTTCTATTGACTACTTGACTCATGAATAAAAGTGCACAACTGACTGAACCACTGCAAAAAAAGAGTATGGGTAATAGAACTGGTAGGTGGTGACATTGATGTTAACCTGAGAAAAGATTTGAGGATCTTTCCAGCTGCATGTAGGGTTTGTGGCTTTTTCTGCATTAAATCATGAAACACCTGATGCTCCATTAGGGGGAAGCTTCACTGGATATTTCCCACTTGTTCTTCCATATCTCTTTTTGCCCTTCATCCTATTCTGTGCCCCAAGAAACAAAACTGCATGCACTGCTTTATGGTCACCCTTGACCTCTGGCTTCAAGTTGAGGTTGGGCAGTTCAAGACATCAGGAGGAGATGAGAAGGAGGGAGGAAATGGCACCAGGATGTCGGCTTTCTCAATTCCCACACTAATCAGTCACTTTGGCTTGTCAGTATCCTTTTGTCAAAGGCTACTGCCCCTAGCAGATTGTCCTCTATACAACCAAGTCTTTCCTGCTTCCATTAAATGCTCTCTTCCCTTACCATTCAGTCTAGAATCACCTTCCTTCTTTTCACAAGTCCTGGGATGTTGTTCTGCCCTTCTTTGCCTTTCTGAACCTCCTGTTTAGTCACTAAGTCATGTCCAATTCTTTGTGACCCTGTGGACTGTAGCCTGCCAGGCTCCTCTGTCCATGGGATTTTCTAGGCAAGAATACTGAAGTAGGTGACCATTTCTTTCTCCAGGGGATCTTACTGACTCAGGGATTGAACTCACATATCCTGCATTGGCAGGTGTATTCTTTATCACTGAGTTACCTGGGAATTGCAAAATCTACCTGAAAATTTGTAAACATCACCTTTTTGAAATTACCTTAATGTCAGTTGTCTATGCCATTTGTTTTTTGGGGGATCCTTCTGGATATTGGGGGTCTTCCTGCTGTGTAGTATATATCCCTCTCCTGAACAGTGCACAGCAGTGAACAGTAATCACAATGTATGGAAATGTTTATTACACCTGTATTCAGTATTCAATTGTTGGTCTTCCTCAGTCAGTAAACCAGCATGCTTTTGGAAACTGATTACATTTCACTTAAGTGTCAGATGCTTATTTTCCACATAACTTCTATTGACTTGATTTGGAACTTTGAGGGATTTCATGTTTCTGCTATAAAATCTTTGAATGCAAACATAAGGAAAAGAACTTGACATACAAAGCCAGTCCCTGAAATTTGTACGTCGGAGATGAAGCGATTAAAATTGACATCAGCATCACCAAATGCCTAACTCTTTCCTCAAAAACCCTTTCAAAAGAAATGTATGTCTGTTTTTTGACATAAATAGAAAGGATATTTTTTTCAACAAACAAGAAATTTCATATTTCCAACTGAGTTGATTCCTGTTTAAGGTAAATGCATAATTAAATTATACATATTCTTCTACATTTACTGCTATTTTGCTCAGCATTAGCTTTGAAACCCTAATTTGGAAATTGTTTTGAGAAAAAGTTGAAAAATTTTGAGAGTCAAGCACACTCGCAAATTGATATCCCCTTGTCTACCTCTCTCCATATTTGTTTTTGCTATTTTCTTTTCATCATGTAGATGTGGATGTCTTTTGGTCAGGTCTCAAACTTGGTATGTAGAAAACAAAATCCTTTGTCTTCTCATACTACATATCCCTCCCATAGACTACTTGATTTGGTCACTGGCAAAAACTATCTTCTTGTTGCTTAGGCCCAAAGCCAAGGTGTCATTCTGGACTCCGTGTTTTCTGTCATGTCACATCTAATTCATTTAATTATGATGGTTGTGCTTTCAAGTCATACAGAGGAGAACTTTAAAAACACAAGTCATTTATTTTTCTGGAATTGAGCTGGAGGAGTTGCTTGTATATTTTTGAGATTAGTTGTTTGTCAGTTGCTTCATTTGCTATTATTTTCTCCCATTCTGAAGGCTGTCTTTTCACCTTGCTGATAGTTTCCTTTGATGTGCAGAAGCTTTTAAGGTTAATTAGGTCCCATTTGTTTATTTTTGCTTTTATTTCCAATATTCTGGGAGGTGGGTCATAGAGGATCCTGCTGTGATGTATGTCAGAGAGTGTTTTGCCTATGTTCTCCTCTAGGAGTTTTATAGTTTCTGGTCTTATGTTTAGATCTTTAATCCATTTTGAGTTTATTTTTGTGTATGGTGTTAGAAAGTGTTCTAGTTTCATTCTTTTACAAGTGGTTGACCAGTTTTCCCAGCACCACTTGTTAAAGAGATTGTCTTTAATCCATTGTATATTCTTGCCTCCTTTGTCAAAGATAAGGTGTCCATATGTGCGTGGATTTATCTCTGGGCTTTCTATTTTGTTCCATTGATCTATATTTCTGTCTTTGTGCCAGTACCATACTGTCTTGATAACTGTGGCTTTGTAGTAGAGCCTGAAGTCAGGTAGGTTGATTCCTCTAGTTCCATTCTTCTTTCTCAAGATTGCTTTGGCTATTCGAGGTTTTTTGTATTTCCATACAAATTGTGAAATTATTTGTTCTAGCTCTGTGAAGAATACCATTGGTAGCTTGATAGGGATTGCATTGAATCTATAGATTGCTTTGGGTAGTATACTCATTTTCACTATATTGATTCTTCCAATCCATGAACATGGTATATTTCTCCATCTATTAGTGTCCTCTTTGATTTCTTTCACCAGTGTTTTATAGTTTTCTATATATAGGTCTTTAGTTTCTTTAGGTTGATATATTCCTAAGTATTTTATTCTTTCTGTTGCAATGGTGAATGGAATTGTTTCCTTAATTTCTCTTTCTGTTTTCTCATTATTAGTGTATAGGAATGCAAGGGATTTCTGTGTGTTGATTTTATATCCTGCAACTTTACTATAGTCATTGATTAGTTCTAGTAATTTTCTGGTGGAGTCTTTAGCGTTTTCTATGTAGAGGATCATGTCATCTGCAAATAGTGAGAGTTTTACTCAAAAATATACAAGCAACTCCTCCAGCTCAATTCCAGAAAAATAAATGACCCAATCAAAAAATGGGCCAAAGAACTAAATAGACATTTCTCCAAAGAAGACATACAGAAGGCTAACAAACACATGAAAAGATGCTCAACATCACTCATTATCAGAGAAATGCAAATCAAGACCACTATGAGGTACCATTTCACACCAGTCAGAATGGCTGCGATCCAAAAGTCTACAAATAATAAATGTTGGAGAGGGTGTGGAGGAAAGGGAACCCTCTTACACTGTTGGTGGGAATGCAAACTAGTACAGCCACTATGGAGAACAGTGTGGAGATTCCTTAAAAAACTGGAAATAGAACTGCCTTATGATCCAGTAATCCCACTGCTGGGCATACACACTGAGGAAACCAGAAGGGAAAGAGACACGTGTACCCCAATGTTCATCGCAGCACTGTTTATAATAGCCAGGACATGGAAGCAACCTAGATGTCCATCAGCAGATGAATGGATAAAGAAAGCTGTGGTACATATACACAATGGAGTATTACTCAGCCATTAAAAAGAATACATTTGAATCAGTTCTAATGAGGTGGATGAAACTGGAGCCTATTATACAGAGTGAAGCCAGAAGGAAAAACACCAATACAGTATACTAACGCATATATATGGAATTTAGAAAGATGGTAACAATAACCCTGTGTACGAGACAGCAAAAGAGACACTGATGTATGGAACAGTCTTATGGAATCTGTGGGAGAGGGAGAGGGTGGGAAGATTTGGGAGAATGGCATTGAAACATGTAAAATATCATGTATGAAACGAGATGCCAGTCCAGGTTCAATGCACAATACTGGATGCTTGGGGCTAGTGCACTGGGACGACCCAGAGGGATGGTATGGGGAGGGAGGAGGGAGGAGGGTTCAGGATGGGGAGCACATGTATACCTGTGATGGATTCATTTTGATATTTGGCAAAACTAATACAATTATGTAAAGTTTAAAAATAAAATAAAATTAAAAAAAATAAAAAATAAAAACACAAGTCAGAATTTGTCATTCTTTGCTCAAAGACCTCCATTAACTCCCCATCTCATTTAGCATGAAAGCTAAATTCCTTAAATAGCTTGTAAAGTCCTCCAAAAGTATCACCCATTCATTTCCTATATGACATTCTCTACAAATACTCCTTTTTTTTTTTTTCCTGTTCCAACTTGACTGACCACTTTTATGTGTCTGCATATACTTGTATGTATGAGTATATGCTTGTGTCAGTGCATAGAGACACAACATATCTCATTTTATGGTGCTTTGCTTTACTGGAGAAGGAAATGGCACCCCACTCCAGTGTTCTTGCCTGGAGAATCCATGGACAGAGGAGCCTGGCAAGCTGCAGTCCATGGGGTCACTAAGAGTCGGACACGACTGAGCAACTTCACTTTCACTTTTCATTTTCATGCATTGGAGAAGGAAATGGCAACCCACTCCAGCGTTCTTGCCTGGAGAATCCCAGGGACCAGGGAGCCTGATGGGCTGCTGTCTATGGGGTCGTACAGAATTGGACACGACTAAAATGACTTAGCAGTAGCAGCTTTATGCTCTTCATGAACATTGTTTTTTTTCCAAATCAAAGGTTTGTGTCAGTCCTATATAAAGTAAATCTATCAGTGCCTTTTTTTTCCCAATAGCACTTGCTCATTTTGTGTCTCTGTGTTACATTTTGGTAACAGTATTTCAAACCTTTTCATTATTATTTGTTATGGTCTGTAATCAGTGATCTTTGGTGTTACTATGACTCACTGAAAGCTCAGATGATGATTAGCATTTTTTTAGCAGTACAGTATTTTTTTCCTGTTTTTATTTTCCTTTTTGTTTGGAGGATAATTGCTTTACAAAGCCATAATAGTCTCTGCCCTTCAACAATGTGACTCAGCCAAAAATATACATGTATGTCCTCCATCTTGAACCTCTCCCCAATACAGTATTTTTAAATTAAGATATGTACATTGTTTTTTTTTTAGACATAATGCTTTGCATATTTAATAGACTATAGTGTAAACATATTATTTGCACAGAAGAAAAAAAAATTGTGACTTGCTTTATTGTGGTGGTCTGGAACTGAACCCACACTATTTCTTAAGATGCTTGTATTTATTTTATATTTGTTCCCTTTTGTATGTAGGCATGGATTTTTGTAAGTATGTCATGTATGTGTATGTTCATTAAAACCAGGTCTCCTCCTTCACCAAGACCTTCCACTCTCAGTCCCTTTTTTCTAGAATGCTCTTTGCATATATCACTGAATTCACATCTTGTTACAAGAACTCAGAATACCTTTCCTGAAATACCAGTTTAAAAGTTAAAAACCTACAACTTATGCCCTTTTTCTGCTTTATTTTTCTATCACTTACTACCATACAGCATACTCTACTTCACAGTGTTATTTAACATTTACCCCAGCATAGAAAAATTTGAGTTCCGTGAGGATAAGGAAATTTTATCTGTTTAAATTTTTAGCTTCCAATCCTGTAGCCCCACCGCCTAGAAAAAAGTGCCTTTCACATTATAGGCATCCAAAAAATGTGTTAAACACACAGCTGGATAAATGGTTTGATATTTTCACCTGCTGCTGCTGCTGCAAAGTTGCTTCAGTCGTGTCCGACTCTGTGCGACCCCATAGATGGCCTCCTTCCAGGCTCCCCCATCCCTGGGATTCTCCAGGCAAGAACACTGGAGTGAGTTACCATTTCCTTCTCCAATGCACAAAAGTGAAAAGTGAAAGTGAAGTCACTCAGTCGTGTACGACTCTTCGCGACCCCATGAACTGCAGCATACCAGGCTCCTCCATCCATGGGATTTTCCAGGCAAGAGTACTGGAGTGGGGTGCCATTGCCTTAATGTTAAAACATGTTTCTGTTGTTGTGTGTTTGTTAGCCTTGGAACATTTATAGGTATCTCCTTATATAGCTGTATTGATTCTGATAGTGAAAGACTGTTGCTCCTTGGTGGTTGGGAATTTCAAGTATAAAGTTTTGGGATGATTTTTGACTCCTTGGTTCCAAATCTCATTATTTTAATTGGACACTAAAGTTATTTGACTCCAACTAGGATAGGAACTCTGGCATTTGTGCTGATCTGAAGAGAGCAAATGTCCTTTCAACCCAGTTGTGCTTGCACTTCTACACTCTGCACAAGAAGCTCTTCCTCAGAAATGTGCATAACTAGTTACAGTAAATATGTCCTTAGCAAGACCTTTCCAGAGAGGCATAGTGTCTTCCCCCTATACCAGATGCTTATATTGCCCTGTTTTATTGTCTGCATATCACTTTCACCTCTCTGAAATTAAATACTTGATTCATTTGTTTTACACATTTGTTTTCTGAATCTCTTCCTTTAATAAAGCTTTCTATGACTGCAGGAACATGTCTGGGATGTTTAATCCAGTATCCTAATGCATTCCAGCCCTTGTAAGACATAAATGATGCTCATTGATGTTTATTTAATGAATGGATGGATAAATCTTTTATTGTTTCCTTTACAACAGAAGTTACAGGTGAAATCAAATTTTAGCAGTCCATATATCTTCTAACTTTTAGAAAATTATATTTAAATATATGAAAATGAAATGAAAGAATCTACTATATACCTATTAGAATGGCAAAAGTCCAGAACATTTACTACACCAAATTCTGGTGAAGATGTGAGCAGCAGGAATTTTCATTCATTGCAGGTGGGAATGATCAACTTTGACATAAAAATTTTGTTTGTTATCTAAAATGTATGTCTTTTCTGGCCAAACTAAGTCAATTTAAATGTGAATTAAATTAGTGTTTGAACAAGCTTGAAAAATCTTGTCCTAAGATAATTAATAAACTGATAAATTAAGAATATCCATTTCCTTTAAGTTTCCTCATACTAACTTTTTTATGTTCATAGGAGTTGCACATTTATTTTAGAAGATGATGACCATAATAAAAGTATTGACTCATTTTTACTCTGAGTACCTGAAGCATAACATATTATCCTGTGAAGTAAAAGATGTTTATAATGATTATGAAATGCAGGCTATAAACCATAACTCTTAATAGCTTAGAAAGTTTTCTGCATTTTTTTATTTCAACTGATTAGTCATACATTATAAAGCTGAAAATGTATGTGCGGAAAGGATCCAACATTTAATGCTAATACAACCACCTGAACTGACAATTTGGTTTGTGCTGCTGGAAAGTTTGGGTTATACAGTGGTGAGAGCTGGTATCCATCTAAACTCTCATAACCATTTTGGCAATTATACTCAACTATCTACAAAGTAAAATACATCTCTCCAGTAGAAAAATAAACTAAAATTAATTAGGCTATATTGAATTCCTTTTACCAAACTGGGCACATTCTTGTGATAAATGGTCAGCTCTTTTAGGAAGTGGCATCAACTTAAAATCATGATATATATCAAATTAAAAAAACAATATTATATTTATACTTTCTTTTGATAATCATGTTGTCTATATATTCATTCATAAGAGCCCACATCTAAAATGAGGTGTAAAACTAAATTTAAAAAATTAAAAAGCTAAGATTATGGCATCTGGCCCTATTACTTCAAGGTAAATACAGAGAGAAAAGGTGGAAGTAGTGACAGATTTCCTCTTCTTTGGCTCTAAAATCACTGTGGATAGTGACTTCAGCCATGAAATCAGAAGCCATTTGCTTCTTGTCAGGAAAGCTATGATAAACCTATACAGTGTTCTAAAGAGCAGAGATTAGTCTGCCAACAAAGGTTTATATAGTCTAGGTTATGGTTTTTCCAGTGGTTACACACGGTTGTTGGGAGCTGGACTGTAAAGAAGGTGGAGTGCCAAAGAATTGACACCTTCGAACTATATGGTGCTGGAGATTACTCCTGTGAATCCCTTGAAAAGCAAGGAGATCAAACCAGTCATTCTTAAGGGAAATCAATCCTGAATACCTGTTGGAAGGACTGATGCTGAAGCTAAAATTCCAGTATTCTGGTCACCTAATGTGAACAGCTAACTCATTGGAAAATTCCCTAATGCTGAGAATGATTGAGGACAGAAGAGAGCATCAGAGGATGAGATGGCTGGATGGCATCACTGATGCAATGAACATGAACTTTGGTAAACTTCGAAAGATAGTGAGGGACAGAGAGGCCTGGCATGTTGCAGTCCATGGGGTTGCAAAGAGTCGGACATGACTGGGGCAACTGAACAATGAACAACAATATTAAATTTTAAAAAATAATGTTGCATTTATACTTTCTTTTTGATCATCATGTTGTCTATATTTTCATTCATATAAGATCCCATATCTAAAGTGAGGTTTGCTAAAAACTAATAATAAATGATACAGGTAACAAATGCTGTGTAGATTTAATAAAATATTTTATTTCATTGAAGAAGTGAAAATTCACATCCATTGCTTTATAATCTTTATGTATTTTGTGTTTCATTATTCATTTTCTTTATTTTGAGGACGTAGAACTTAGGAGTCCCCAGTTACCACTGAGATGCTGGAATTTTGAATGCAACTGTGTGAAACAAGAGATTCAGTATATTGAATCATATTATTTTTAAAGCACATTTGCATGATAGAGAATATAGATTAAGCACATGGTTTTCAAGTTGCATATAATGTGCTATTTTAAAAGATAGATTCTTTGGACCCGAGATATGTGGTAGTATCACTGATGTAGGGCAAGGGAGTATGGAGAAAATGCTGGCTATTACCTTGTGATTTTTAAAGGCACAAGATAATCATGGATTTGTGTATAAGAAAAAAAGTAGGATGTACTCCCTGAATATCCAGTTAAGCTCTTGCAATACCCAATCAAGGTGGTTTGGGCTACAAGTACCCAGGTGCCATTTCTTTCCCAGGAAAGAAAAGATGATGTCCAGCGAGGGTCTTGGGTATAGTTTCCTAAGTGTCTTTCTGAGATACCTTGAGCACTTAAGCTGTATGAACAACCAATAATGTCTTTTCTCAAAGTATATGCCCAGTAATGGTATCACTGGATCATATGGTAGTTCAAAAAGACACGTACCCCAGTGTTCATTGCAGCACTATTTGCAATAGCCAGGACATGGAAGCCAGCTAAATGTCCATCAGCAGAAGAATGGATAAAAAAGATGTGGTACATATAGACAATGGAACATTACTCAGTCATAAAAAGGAAAGAAATTGGATCATTTGCAGTGATGTGTATGAACCTAGAGTCTGTTATACAGAGTGAAGTAACTCAAAAAGATAAAAACAAATAAAGTACATTAACACATATATATGGAATCTAGAGAAATGGTATGGATGAACCTATTTCCAAGGCAGAAAGTGTAGCGAGTGGACATGGGGTCAGTGAGGGGGACAAATTGAGAGTATAGACAGCTAGTGGGAAGCTGCTGTATAGCACAGGAAGCTCAGCTTGGTCTCTTTGATGACCTAGAGGGATAGGATGAGGGAGTGATGGGAGGGAGGCTCAAGAAGGAGCGGGTATATGTATACTTATAGCTGATTCACATTGTTGTACAGCAGAAACTAATGCAGCATTGCAAAGCAGTTATGCTCCAATTAAAAAATAAAAATAAATATTAAAAAAAATAATAACTTTACCCAGAGACCTAGAATCCTTCAGGAGCAAAGAGACACAATATGATCAACCATCCAAGAATATGAAGAGCAGTTGTTATTATCAGGACAATAGGTTAGCATAGTAGCAGAGAGGGTCTGACAGACCAGCCTACGCTACCCTGTCCCCTCCTTTAATTTCCTTCCCACTGCTACCACTAGGAGAACTTTGGCCTTGAATTGGAGAGTGTAGATGATCCAAAGGAAACTAATTGTTTTTTTAAACCTTGTTCTTGTTTTCTGTTCCCAAATGAATGGTAAGGTTCTTAAGTGCTTGCTGCATTTTAGCTCCATTAATAAATACCTAATACACATTTTCATACTGTTCATGGGCATCTCAAGGCAAGAATACTGAAGTGGTTTGCCATTCTGTTCTCCAGTGGACCACATTCTGTCAGACCTCTCCACCATGACCTGCCCATCTTGGGTGGCCCCACACAGCATGGCTTAGTTTCATTGAGTTAGACAAGGCTGTGTTCCATGTGATCAAATTGACTAGTTTTCTGTGATTATGGTTTCAGTGTGTCTGCCCTCTGATGCCCTCTCACAACACCTACCGTCTTACATGGGTTTCTCTTACCTTGAACATGGGGTATCTCTTCACGGCTGCTCCACCAAAGCTCAGCCACTGCTCCTAACCTTGGAGGAGGGGTATCTCCTCACCTGGAATGTGAAGTCAAATGGGCCTTAGAAAGCATCACTACAAACAAAGCTAGTGGAAGTGATGGAATTCCAGTTGAGCTATTTCAAATCCTGAAAGATGATGCTGTGAAAGTGCTACACTCAATGTGCCAGCAAATCTGAGAAACTCAGCAGTGGCCACAGGACTGGAAAAGGTCAGTTTTCACTCCAATCCCAAAGAAAGGCAATGCCAAAGAATGCTCAAACTACCGCACAATTGCACTCATCTCACACACTAGTAAAGTAATGCTCAAAATTCCCCAAGCCAGGCTTCAGCAATACGTGAACCGCGAACTTCCAGATGTTCAAGCTAGTTTTCGAAAAGGCAGAGGGAACAGAGATCAAATTGCCAACATCTGCTGGATCATCGAAAAAGCAAGAGAGTTCCAGAAAAACATCTATTTCTGATTTATTGACTATGCCAAAGCCTTTGACTGTGTGGATCACAATAAATTGTGGAAAATTCTGAAAGAGATGGGAATACCAGATCACCTCACCTGCCTCTTGAGAAACCGGTATGCAGGTCAGGAAGCAACAGTTAGAACTGGACATGGAACAACAGACTGGTTCCAAATAGGAAAAGGAGTATGTCAAGGCTGTATATTGTCACCCTGTTTATTTAACTTCTATGCAGAGTACATCATGAGAAATGCTGGGCTGGAAGAAGCACAAGCTGGAATCAAGATTGCCGGGAGAAATATCAATAACCTCAGATATGCAGATGACACCACCCTTATGGCAGAAAGTGAAGAGGAACTAAAAGCCTCTTGGTGAAAATGAAAGAGGAGAATGAAAAACTTGATTTAAAGCTCAACATTCAGAAAACTCAGATCATGGCATCGGGTCCCATCACTTCATGGGAAATAGATGGGGAAACAGTGGAAACAGCGTCAGACTTTATTTTTTTGGGCTCGAACATCACTGCAGATGGTGATTACAGCCATGAAATTGAAAGACACTTACTCTTGGAAGGAAAGTTATGACCAACCTAGATAACATATTAAAAAGCAGAGACATTACTTTGCCAACAAAGGTCCATCTAGTCAAGGCTATGGTTTTTCCAGTGGTCATGTATAGATGTGAGAGTTGGACTGTGAAGAAAGCTGAGCGCTAAAGAACTGATGCTTTTGAAGTGTGGTGTTGGAGAAGACTCTTGAGAGTCCCTTGGACTGCAAGGAGATCCAACCAGTCAATTCTAAAGGAAATCAGTCCTGGGTGTTCATTGATGCTAAAGCTGAAACTCCAGTACTTTGGCCACCTTATGCGAAGAGTTGACTCATTGGAAAAGACTCTGATGCTAGGAGGGATTGGGGGCAGGAGGAGAAGGTGATGACAGAGGATGAGATGGCTGGATGGCATCACTGACTCGATGGACATGAGTTTGAGTGAACTCCGGGAGTTTGTGATGGACAGGGAGGCCTGGTATGCTGTGATTCATGGGATCGCAAAGAGTCCGACATGACTGAGCGACTGAACTGAACTGAACTGAATACACATTTATCATTAAATACACAAGATAACCATATGAAGTAGAGTACTATTATTTTCCTCCCTTTCCTGATAGGAACTGCTGTATAATGGGCTTTATGAGTTTTCCATACATCTTTGAGTGTGTAAGTGGTAGGGTAGGACTGTATGGCTCTACAGCTTATGCTCATGACCTCATACTGTGCAGAGACTATAGGTCTGTGATTCACATTGCACCCATTATAGTGGTCTGTACATAGTAATAGCTCAGTTCATCTCTGTTGCTCTAATAAAAAAGTAATATATTTTCATTCGCTCATCAAATATGTGTTTAACCATTGAATGAGATCCAGATTTTTTTTTAATATTTATGTATTTGAGTCTGTTGGAGCTTAGCTTATTTAACTTATATGTAGAATACATCATGAGAAATGCTTGACTGGATGAAGCACAAGCTGGAATCAAGCTTGCCAGGAGACATATCAATAACCTCAGATATGCAGATGACACCACCCTTATGGTAGAAAGTAAAGAATAACTAAAGAGCCTCTTGATGAAAGTGAGAGAGGAGAGTGAAAAAGTTGGCTTAAAGCTCAACATTCAGAAAAATAAGATCATGGCATCTGCTCCCATCACTTCATGGAAAATAGATGGAGAAACAGTGGAAACAATGTCAGACTTTATTTTTAGGGGCTTCAAAATCACTGCAGATGGTGACTTCATCTGCAGTGGAATAAAAGATACTGCTTGGAAGAAAAGTTATGACCAACCTAGATAACATATTAAAAAGCAGAGACATTCCTTTGCCAACAAAGGTCCATCTAGTCAAGGCTATGGTTTTTCCAGTAGTCATGTATGGATGTGAGAGTTGGACTCTCACATAAAGAATGCTGAGCACTAAAGAACTGATGCTTTTGAACTGGGGAGTTTGAGAAGACTCTTGATAGTCCCTTGGACTGCAAGGAGATCCAACCAGTCCAATTCTAAAGGAAATTAATCCTGAACAGTTATTGGAACGACAGATGTTGAAGCTGAGACTCCAGTACTTTGGCCACCTGATATGAGGAACTGAGTCATTTGAAAAGACCCTGATGCTGGCAAAGATTGAAGGTGGCAGGAGAAGGGGGCAACAGAGGATGAGATGGTGGATGGCATCATGGACTCAATGAACATGAGTTTGAGTAAACTCTGGGAGTTGGTGATGGACAGAGAGGCCCGGCATCCTGTAGTCCATGGGGTCGCCAAGAGTCAGACATGACTGAACAACTGAACTGAACGTGGCTTAGTTGTGGCACATAGGATCTTTTTGTGTGTGTGGTGAACAGACTCTCTAGTTGTGGCTCACTGGCTTAGTTGCTTTGTATCATGTGGGATCTTAGTTCCCTGACCAGGGATTGAACCTGAATCCCCTGCATTGCAAGGCAGATTCTTAACCACTGCCTACCAGGGAAATCACAGATTATTATTTTATTTTTAACAGCATAGTTTGAGCTGTGTGTATATGTATAGCAATTTGTGAATAACATTAGTCTAGAGGTGGAGAGGTAGGAAACACATGAAGGAAATAGCTGTTATGAGAGAGTTTTTTCATACAGTTCAACATGGTCACATGGGGAGATACATAACCGTGCCTGGGGTGTGGGGTGGAGTCAGGTATGTTCCCTAGAAAAGGCAATGATGAAATGGATCTTGAAGAGTAAATGAAGATTAAGAGGATTTGATGGGATGGATAGGCTAAGTAGCAGTATGCCTGGTAGAGGAAATTGCAGATGGAAAGGTGTGTTAGAGAATAGCACATTTGGAGAAACTGAGTAATTGCCATGGTGATTTTAACCATCTATTAAACTCTTCACCTGATATAGATGTACTGTAGAATCCTGGAATTTCTGAAAAGGAGAAAAAGCTTTATGATGCAATAATCACCTGGATGTAAGGAAAGGAAACATCTGAGAGATGCTTTAAAAGCCTCAGGAAGCTGCTCCAGATCTGGTGACAGACGGTTCTGAATATGTAGGAGGCCTGACATTTTCCCTCTTCGTTCTGGGTTGGCGAGTTAAAACTGTACTTTTTGAGATAGGATTGTCTCAAAGGAGGGGTCATGGGGCCCTTTGATGAGTCAACATGAAATGTGTCTTAATTTTAGGGAACCACATGGAAAGTTATTGGAAAGGTGAGCATTATATTTTAAAATAATTGCCCTGAAGTGCTCAATTACATGTTTCTGAGTAACAACATCTGTTAGTTAGAAAATAAAGATCAAGTTCCCAGTCTCTCCAATGTACCCTTAAGTTATGAATAAACAGATTAAAGCATTTTATAAAATATATCTTACATTTGAGGTGACATTTTGCTGAATAGAATTAGTCCAACAAGGCGGAAATAAAGAAATGAGCTTTCTGATTTTTACTATTTATCACCATTTTTTATAGTTCTGTGGGTGTTTAGTAGAAACAGCCTTGGAGTAAGAGAGACTGGATGCATGAATGAGTTGCTTAATATCTCCTGTCTTCTCAATTATAAGACAAGAATAATAAAAATAGCTCTCTCACATGGGGTTGAGGGGACTAAATGAATTAATATATGAAAGCATCTGTCTAAAAGTCTCAGATGTAGTGGTTTAAAACATGCTCATTTTCTTCCTTCTGTTATTGATCTGTTTTCAAAGTAAGTATAACATAACTCCCACCATAAATGTAAATTACTTAGCCATGCCCAGTAGGCACTCAGTCTATATTGGATGCCTCATGAAATCAACTGTAGAATTTCTCTCTTTTTTTATTATTTTGTCAGTAAGGCTAAAATTTTTAGAAGGAAATATTTGCCTAATTTGGAAAAGGTAATGGCAACCCACTCCCATACTCTTGTCTGGAAAATCCCATGGACGGAGGAGCCTGGTAGGCTGCAGTCCATGGGGTCGCTACAAGTCAGACAAGACTGAGCAACTTCACTTTCACTTTTCACTTTCATGCATTGGAGAAGGAAATGGCAACCCACTCCAGTGTTCTTGCCTGGAGAATCCCAGGAACGGGGGAGCCTGGTGGGCTGCCATCTATGGGGTCGCACAGAGTCGGACACGACGGAAGCGACTTAGCATCAGCAGCAGCAGCATTTGTCTAATCGGCCTCTGAAAAATTCTGGTGCTGGTGTTTTGATTATGCCCATATTATTAATAGCAGGGGGAAGGTTTATGACAGAAACAAACTTCAAAGTCAGCAGGCATCATATAAGTCCATCTAGTGTTAATCAGTAGAAGAGAATTCACAGATAACATCTAAGAGGAAGAGAAAGAAATAGGATAGATCCCAGGGGAGATGTAAGTGTTCTGGCTACTTTGAAAACTAACATATCCCCAAATGACTTGGTTCAGACATCAGTCTTTTAGCCAGATATGTTGTTATTTTATTTTTGAATGCGTAACAAATATATCATAATGGATCAAAATTTACAAAATGTTATATAGGAAAAAATTGCCTCCTATCTCTACTCCAGATAACCAGTTTCCCTATCTGGAGGCAGTCCACGTTATTGTTTTCTTAAATATCTTTCAAAGAAAAACACCTACAAGCACACATACTTTTCCTTCTCTTTTTTAATTAAACAAATGGAAGTATACTAGGCACATTTTTCAGCCCTTTGACTTCTTTATTGAAAAACACAACTTGGATCAATTTTTATTGATACAGAAATTACTCTGATATGTGCAACTGAAAAAGTGCACAGACCCTAGAATCTGTGTATGACATCACATAAACATCACTTACTTCCTATTTCAGTGCTATGATATACCTGAATCTTCCCAGGGCTTGTTCACATTGTCATAAATACACATTTATCAATTAGGTTATTTATTTGTTGCTTTAATCTACTCCAGAGAGAACTTTAAAAGCAGAGTACAAGTCATCTTAGGGGCATTTGCTTGGTTGCAAAATACCCTCTTACACTTTTTATTTTGGAGCCACTAACACCTCTGTATGTAATTTATCTGAAAATAATTCCTGATATATGAATATTTTGTGTTCATGTATTTATAGAAGGACTTTTGTGATTACAGTTCTCTATTCAAACAGTGAGTCTCTAGGGACCAAGAAAACTTTCCTTTACAGACCCAAGATACTTCCAGATGCTGATTGTTTCTACCATTCACAGGGCATAGAGAAACCAGGCCTTACTGGTTTGCATTTTTATGAAGGAGGAAATTCCAGGTGGAATCACGGCCATGAAGTGTTGTTATAGAGTTTGTGTTCTGCAGCTGTCGCAGCAAGCAAATCTTGGAAGGAGTGATTCAGAGATTTTATTACATGTTTAGGGAACCATTGTTTTCAAGTGGAATGATGAATACAGGCAGATTTCGAAAATATGTGGGGAAAAATTATACCTAATTGGTCACTTGCATATGCATATCATATGTCAACCCTGAAATTCAGTCTAGACAGCATTCCTGGAATATCCACTGTGTACCAGATTTTGTGCTAGGTCATGGGGCTGCAGAAATCTGAAAATGCATTTTTGACTACGTTATAGAGGAAGATGTGATAATCTAGTCTAAATCTACACCAAGTTGAGCAAGGTCAGCTTCTCTAAAAGTCAGCCAGAAGATAGGCCATAAACGTGATCATTGTGAAGCTGACTCTTAAGAGATGAAAGGAAGCTCTCAGAGTTAAATTCAGAATAGGGTAAATCAGACAAAAACTTATCAGTCTACATTAAATATAACAAGCTGAGTTCAGGGATCTGTGGGAGGTCATAGGGCTAGAACTTAACTCATCTTGAAGAAGGTGGAATTCCTGAGGAAGGTGACATTTGAGCAATGACTTTAATAAAAAGTAGGTGTTTTAGCACAAAAGTAAATAAAGTGCCTTCTGGAGAACAAATAAAAAAAAGCTAGATTTCAGATGCATGATAGAGTGTTGGGTTCTTGGATAATTTCAAGTAATTCTTAATGAGATTCAGAGTGAGCAAGGATCTGGGAAAACAGTAGAGATTGGAATGACTAGGTTACCAGGGATGTTGTACAAAGCACAGAGAGTGGGGGCACAAAAAGCTAACTTGAACACTACAGGATGAAAGCTACAGTAATTCACCTTCCAACAGTTGAAATGAAAAATAAAAGTCAGTTATTGACTTTAAATAACAACTAATCACCATAATTGTTGGAAGGTAGTTAGCTCGAGAAAGCCTGAAATCAGGGAGTCATATGTCATTCAATGCCAGCTGTTGCTTTCCCTGCCCCTTTAAAAAAAAAAAATTAAAACAAAGCAAAACAGTTCATCTATCCCCCCATTTTCACCCCTCACAGCCTCTGGCAACTACCAACCCAAGATCTCTGTATCTATGACTTTTTTTTTTGTAATCTATCTCTCTGTTTATATTTCACACATAAGACAGATCATATGGTATTTATCTTTCTCTATCTGACTTATTTCACCTATCATTAAGCCCCCTGCATCTACCCATGTTGTTCCAAATGGCAAGTTTTTTTTAATGACCGAATAATATTGCATTGCATATGATTATGTGTGTGTATATATATATATATATGTATGTATTTATAAACATGCACCTACTTGCTATTTGTTTATCCATTCATCCTTTGATGGATACTTAGTTTGCTTCTATGTCTTGGTAATGGTAAGTAATTCTGCAATGAACACGTGGGAACATATATTATTTTTATGGAAGTGTTTTGTTTTTCTTTTCATTTTCTTTGAATAAATGCCCAGAAGTATAATTGCTAGGTCATATTATAGTTTGATTTTTAATGCTTTAAGGAATTTTCATACCTCCTTCCATAGTGCTATATCAATTTATAATCCCACCAACAGTGCACAGAGTTTCCCTTTCCTCCACATCCTCGCCAACACTTGATATTTCTAGTCTTTTTTCTAATAGCTATTATAACAGTTGTGAGGTGATTATCTTATTGTGGTTTTGATTTGCATTTCCCTGTGGTTAATGATGTAGAACATCTTTTCATGTGTCTGTTGGCCATCTATATGTCTTCTTTGGAAAAAAGACTATTCAGATCTTCTGCCCATTTTTAAAATGGGATTTTTGTTTTGCTCTTTTTTTGGAGTTGTATGAATTCTTTATACACTTTGAATATTAGCTCCTTATCAGATATATTATTTGAAAATTTTTCTCCCATTCAGTAGGTTGCTGTCTTATCTTGTTGAAGGTTTTCTTTGTCGTACAGAAGTGTTTTCTTGTTTTTTTTTTGTTTGTTTGTTTGTTTGATTCAGTTCCACATATTTATTTTTTGTTGTTGTTGCTCTTGCTTTTGGTGTCAGATAAAAGTTATTATCACCAAGTCCTAATGTCAAGGAGCTTACGACCTATGTTTTCTTCTAGAAGTTTTATGTTCTCAGGTCTTACATTCAAGTCTTTGATTCATTTTGAGTTAATTTATGTATATAGTAATAAAGGTTCAGTTTCATGCTTTCTCATGTGACTGTCCAATTTTCCCAATGCCATTTATTGAAGAGACTGTCCTCTCCCCATTGTATATTCTTAGCTCTTTTGCTGTGAATTTGTTGCCCATTTATGTGTGGGTGTGTATCTAGTCTCTCTGTTCTGTTCCGTTGATCTATGTGTCTGTTTTTGTGTCACCACCACACGGTTTTAATTACTATAGCTCTGTAATATTGTTTGAAATCAGGGACTGTGATGCCTCTCCAGCTTTGTTGTTCTTTGCCAAGACTGCTTTGTCTATTTGAAGTCTTTCATGGTTCTGCACAAATATTAGAATTGTTTGCTTTATTTTTGTGAAAAATGCCATTGGAATTTTGATAGAGATTGCATTGAATCTACAGATGGTTTTAGGTATGGACATTTAAAAAATATTGTTTCTAATTCACAAGCATGGAATATCTTTCCAGTTATTTGTGAGGCCTTTTGCCCTGATTTCTTTCATTAATGTCTTGTAGGTTTTAGTATTCTTCTTTTTTCTCTTTGTTTTTCTTCTGTTACTGACATGCTGAGGTTTCACGCTGTGTCCTACCGTGGTCAGGCTTTCCGATAGCATGTCACATGACACCAGACAAGCCAGGAACGAACACAACCAGATCTAGAACTCATGTGTCAAGACAGCTTTTCTCACTCCCAGAGGAAAACCTGACTTCTCTGCCCTGGTCACATGCTTGCCTTCTGCCAAGTCTTCTAGGCTGAGATATGATATGCAGTGACTAGTCCATTCTAGGTTATATATCAGGAGACCATGTCAGTTAGCAGAAAGATGTAAAGAGGAATTTTAGGCAAAGATTTTAGTCCACGATGAGATAAATACTAAAAGTCTTGTATAGCTGCAACCATAGATGGTGTTTTTATTCCAGCAAATTTTAGAAACTATCACAGTATATCTGTATCTATAATATAAGATGATGAGACTATTAAATAGAATAATAATCAATCTATGATATTAACATATTTGAATACAGCTCTTCTAGCTCTGAAACCAGCCTCTTCTGTCTCCCTTGTTTCCTAGCTCTTTGAATGATGCTATTTATCTCCTAGATTCTGAAGCCATGCAGTTATTTATTTTTTTTCTTTCTTTTCTTCTTCAATCTCCATATTGGATCAATAGTTAATTCCTATTGAATAAACTTAGAAATATTTTCTGGCTTATGAAATTCTGACACATGTTACAAGATGAGTAGTTCTTGAACATGCTATGCTAAATGAAATAAACCAGACATGAGATAAAAACTATATGATTCCTGTAATGTGAGGTTCCTAGAGTAGTCATACAGGAAGTAGAATGATGGTTCTCAAGAGTAGAGGGAAGCAAGAATAGGGAGTTATGATTTAATGGATGCAGAGTTTCAGTCTGGGAAGATGAAAATTTTCTGGGGTAATGATTGTACAGGCCTCCCAGGGGGTACTAGTGGTAAAGAACCCACCTGCCAAGGCAGGAGATGAAAGAGATGAGGGCTCAATTCCTAGGTTGGGAAGATCCCCTGGAAGAGGGCATGGCAATCTACTCCAGTATTCTTGCCTGGCAAATTCCATGCATAGAGGAGCCTGGTAGGCTACAGTCCATAGGGTCGCAGAGTCATACATGACTGAAGCAACTTAGCACAATGGTTGTATAACAATTTGAATTTCTTAATGCCACTGAACTATATACTCAAACATGGTTAAAATGGTTGATTTTATATTATGGATATTTTACCATATAAAAAAAATTATCTCTGGCTCTATCTCCCTATTTCTTTCCACTGAACTTCTCTTGTGCTGGTGAACATCATCTCTCACTGGTACAATTAAAATGGGCTACTAACTGGATACTCTACCTCTATCTTCCCCACCTATTGCCCACCATGAAATGTTACATACCAGTAATTCTCCAAAACTAATGTAATTTTGCCATTCCCTTATGCAAATTATGCAGGGCCCTCAAGTAACTCTAATATGGCCCTTGTATGGTTCACAGGGTGCTTTACAATCTCCCCTGACCTCTGAAGACTGATACATTGAAATCTTTTGAAAGTGAAATCTAATTTCCTGGCTATGCTCCCCATTATGATTTTGCTGCTAGGCTGCTATATTGCCATTTCCTCTTCTGGGATCACGTCTTCCAAATATATGTCCCTACATTGAGAATAGGAGCTGTATCTCACTGATTTTTCAATTACATTCCCATCCCATGGCACAGTGGCCTGGGCCCCGTCAGTAGAATACATACATATACATAGATACATGCACAGATACGTATTTGAAGAATGTTTTAGATTTATTTTTAAAATAAGTATGAGAATGGGTAAATGCACTTAAGAAAATATTCATTATGAACAAAAAAAAAAAAAGAGAGAATTTAGTCATATCCTAAGGAGAAGGGAATGGCAAACCACCTCAGTATTCTTGCCTTGAGAACCCCATGAACAGTATGAAAAGGAAAAATGATAGGATACTGAAAGAGAAACTCCACAGGTCAGTAGGTACCCAATATGCTACTGGAGATCAGTGGAGGAATAACTCCAGAAAGAATGAAGGGATGGAGCCAAAGCAAAAACAATACCCAGCTGTGGATGTGACTGGTGATAGAAGCAAGGTCCGATGCTGTAAAGAGCAATATTGCATAGGAACCTGGAATGTCAGGTCCATGAATCAAGGCAAACTGGAAGTGGTCAAACAAGAGACGGTAAGAGTGAATGTCGACATTCTAGGAATCAGCGAACTCAAATGGACTGGAATGGGTGAATTTAACTCAGATGACCATTATATCTACTACTGCAGGCAGGAATCCCTCAGAAGAAATGCAGTGGCCATCATGGTCAACAAAAGAGTCTGAAATGCAGTGCTTGGATGCAATCTCAAAAACGACAGAATGATCTCTGTTTGTTTCCAAGGCAAACCATTCAATATCACAGTAATCCAAGTCTATGCTCCAACCAGTAACACTGAAGAAGCTGAAGTTGAACGGTTCTATGAAGACTTACAAGACCTTATAGAACACCCAAAAAAGATGTCCTTTTCATTATAGGGGACTGGAATGCAAAAGTAGGAAGTCAAGAAACACCTGGAGTAACAGGCAAATTTGGCCTTGGAATATGGAATGAAGCAGAGCAAAGACTAATAGAGTTTTGCCAAGAAAATGCACTGGTCATAGCAAACACAAGACTCTATACATGGACATCACCAGATGGTCAACACCGAAATCAGAGTGATTATATTCTTTGCAGCCAAAGAAGGAGAAGCTTTATACAGTCAGCAAAAACAAGACCAGGAGCTGACTGTGGTTCAGACCATGAACTCCTTATTGCCAAATTCAGACTGAAATTGAAGAAAGTAGGGAAAACCACTAGACCATTCAGGTATGACCTAAATCAAATCCCTTATGATTATACAGTGGAAGTGAGAAATAGATTTAAGGGCCTAGATCTGATTGATAGAGTGCCTGATGAACTATGGAATGAGGTTCATGACATTGTACAGGAGACAGGGATCAAGACCATTCCCATAGAAAAGAAATGCAAAAAAGCAAAATGGCTGTCTGGGGAGGCCTTACAAATACTGTGAAAAGAAGAGAAGTGAAAAGCAAAGGAGAAAAGGAAAGATATAAACATCTGAATGCAGAGTTCCAAAGAATAGCAAGAAGAGATAAAGCCTTCTTCAGAGATCAATGCAAAGAAATAGAGGGAAACAACAGAATGGGAAAGACTAGGGATCTCTTCAAGAAAATCAGAGATACCAAAGGAACATTTCATGCAAAGATGGGCTTGATAAAGGACAGAAATGGTATGGACCTGACAGAAGCAAAAGATATTAAGAAGAGATGGCAAGAATACACAGAAGAATTGTACAAAAAAGATCTTCACGACCCAGATAATCACGATGGTTTTGATCACGGACTTAGAGCCAGACATCCTGGAATGTGAAGTCAAGTGGGCCTTAGAAAGCATCACTACGAACAAAGCTAGTGGAGGTGATGGAATTCCAGTTGAGCTATTTCAAATCCTGAAAGATGAGGCTGTGAATGTGTTGCACTCTATATGCCAGCAAATTTGGAAAACTCAGCAGTGGCCACAGAAAAGGTAGACTGAAAAAGGTCAGTTTTCATTCCAATCCCAAAGAAAGGCAATACCAAAGAATGCTCAAACTACCACACAATTGCACTCATCTCACACACTAGTAAAGTGATGCTCAAAATTCTCCAAGCCAGGCTTCAGCAATATGTGAACCATGAACTTCCTGATGTTCAGACTGGTTTTAGAAAAGGCAGACGAAGCAGAGATCAAATTGCCAACATCCGCTGGATCATGGAAAAAGAAAGAGAGTTCCAGAAAAACATCTATTTCTGCTTTACTGACTATGCCAAAGCCTTTGACTGTGTGGATCACAATAAACTGTGGAGAATTCTGAAAGAGATGGGAATACCAGACCACCTGATCTGCCTCATGAGAAATTTGTATGCAGGTCAGGAAGCAACAGTTAGAACTGGACATGGAACAACAGACTGGTTCCAAATAGGAAAAGGAGTTTGTCAAGGCTGTATATTGTCACCCTGCTTATTTAACTTATATGCAGAGTACATCATGAGAAACGCTGGACTGGAAGAAGCACAAACTGGAATCAAGATTGCCAGGAGAAATATCAATAACCTCAGATATGCAGATGACACTACCCTTATGGCAGAAAGTGAAGAGGAACTCAAAAGCCTCTTGATGAAAGTGAAAGTGGAGAGTGAAAAAGTTGGCTTAAAGCTCAACATTCAGAAAACGAAGATCATGGCATCCAGTCCCACCACTTCATGGGAAATAGATGGGCAAACAGTGGAAACAGTGTCAGACTTTATTTTTGGGGGCTCCAAAATCACAAAGGTTCGTCTAGTCAAGGCTATGGTTTTTCCAGTGGTCATGTATGGATGTGAGAGTTGGAGGCTGAGCGCCGAAGAATTGATGCTTTTGAAGTGTGGTGTTGGAGAAGACTCTTGAGAGTCCCTTGGACTGCAAGGAAATCCAACCAGTCCATTCTGAAGGAGATCAGCCCTGGGATTTCTTTAGAAGGAATGAATCTAAAGTTGAAACTCCAGTACTTTGGCCACCTCATGCGAAGGGTTGACTCATTGGAAAAGACTCTGATGCTGGGAGGGATTGGGTACAGGAGGAGAAGGGGACGACAGAGGATGAGATGGCTGGATGGCATCACTGACTCGATGGACGTGAGTCTGAGTGAACTCCGGGAGTTGGTGATGGACAGGGAGGCCTGGCATGCTGCAATTCATGGGGTCACAAAAAGTCAGACACGACTGAGCGACTGATCTGATCTAAAGGACTTTAAAAGGAATAAGACATTTGGAGTTTCCTTTAGTTCTCAGGACAAAGCTGAAATCTTTTGTTATTAATAGAATTGCTCCTGCTAGTCAACAAACACTTACTCTGTGCCCCCAGAATAATAACTGCACCAAAGGAGTAATTTCTTCTGCCTATGTACTTCTGTATCTTTATTGTTTAGATAAGCACCAGGCATATCTTCTCCATGTGTTCAGTAAATTTTCTGGATAATGTGTGCACTGCAGAAAAGAGCAAGGGCAAGGTATTACGGGAGAATACAAAGGTGAATGTTAGTTTCTGTCCTCAGTGTGTGTTTGATCTAATGGAAAAGTTTACAGTAGATATGATATTTTCTATTTTAGATATGCTTTGTATATAACTATAGGGTAAAAAGTAATAATTATGCTTAAAAATTTTTATCCAGAATTCCAACACAAACATGTTATAGTTTCCCATTTGCCAATTCAGGAATGAATCACATCAAATATATATTGAGATAAAGATACACGATGGATAAAATAAGTGGAGAACATTGGGCAAAACGGTATTCTTTTCCAGAAAATAGTGACCATCACAGACCCAGAGGAAATTGAAAAGGGCTATCTTAATTTTTTTTTTTTTTTTAATGAAAGACTGAAACCTGAATAAGCCACAAATTGCTTACAAAGAACTCCAAAGTAAAATGTAGGCTTGGCAGCCAGATTCTGCCCATTGCTTCAAGTGCTATCACAGTTCACTCTTCCCCATGGCTGGTATGCATGTTTCAGCTCATTTCTTACCATTATAAATAATTCATTAGATGCTATATAAAATTCACAATCTTCCCTGAAGATTGGAAGTCACAGGCATGCCCATGCCTCATGGTTCCAGCTATTTGTGAGTGTTGCTTTTAAGTGCCAGGGATATGGTTCAGTAAATTATTAGAAGCATATTAATTAGCTGTTTTTCATTAGGCAGTATTGCAAGAAAGATCAGCAACAAAATGTTAACTGGTAGATGATCTGATTTGTTGCGTATCTTACAAAACCAAACAAAATTTGGTACAAGTTCATAATCTGTTGCATTAATTAATTCTGGTATTCACTAATGAACTCTAATATTAATAAATTAACTTATGCATAATGAATATTGGATCATGAAATGATATTTCTATGTTTAACTTTTTGCCTTGTCCCTAGAATTTAAAATTAGAATAAACATTAGCCCAATCTGCTCATTAAGAATGACATAGCTGAAACCCAGAGATGAGATGAAATGTAACTTACCCAAGGTTACATTTCTAAATATTTGGGAGAAAAAAACAAAGACAAAATCCTTGAATTCATATTCCCTGGCATGACTGACTTCCTTCCCTCCCTTCTGCCTTTTCTTTACTTCCAGTCTTTCCTTTTCTTGTTGTGATTTGATAATTTGCTTTCGAAGAGAATAGAGGAATGCAAATGTTCAAATATGTGAAAATCCAGATTTTTTTTTCTCAAAATACATTTCCTAAGACCAAGTACATCAGAATTGCCTAAGGTGCATATTAAGGTAAAGATAATTGGCTCCCATAAAACACTTATAGAACTAGAATTCTTATGGTATTACCCCAAAATAATGTGACTATTAAGTTTACTACATTTCCAAGGTGATATTTAGTCAGTGTTGAGACCCACAGCTCTAAATGAGTGTCATCACATATTTTATAACATCTTCCAGGTCATATGAGCACTCTTGGCTCAATGGAAGCTGAGACTTAACTCTGTTTTGTTCACTGGTATATTCTAAACACTCAAGTCTATTACAAAACTAAGCACAAGACTAATAAAAAATGCTTGTAAACATGAATGATTGTCTGCCTAAACAAATAAATGAAAAAGGAATGCTGAAGTAACCAGTGCTAAGGTTGAGTTTTCCAAAGGTTAAAAAAGATGGATATGGTTATTATACATATTGAAATGAACACATTTCAGAGATTTTATTCAACTCACTAATTAATGAAGTAACTAGTAAAATAGTAAAGAAGCCTCTCACAGAATTTAAGGAAAATCTTTTTCTACAAGTTCAGCAAAAATATTTAATAAAAATAAAAATATGTTAGAATAAATTAACACAAATAAGTTAAACACAAAGCTACTTCTGTTCCTTTAGGGAAAAACATTATTATATTTGGGTTGTTTCTTCTTCTACATGGATGTCTATAAATTAACATGTTAACTTTATAGTATCTGAACTCTAATCAAGTAACAAGCAGATAAGTCAAATAAAGGTATGTTTTTCTAGGAAATTGAACAATCCTTTTACAGGCCTGTTAAAACATACCTATCGTGACCTTGAAAGAACATGTAATCAACCTATGATTTTATCTCCAAGTGTTCAATAATCTTTCTCACATCACATTTGGCCATCTGCAAAGCAGCATAATAGTTAAATAACCTATAAGTTATGGAAGAGATGGACTAGTGGGAGTGGATAGAATATTATTCTAATCCTCTTGGGGTTGTTTCAACAATGCAAAGGGAGAAAGAGAGATAAAATATGGCTTTATAATCGGGGAAAACATTCCCAGGCCTATGTTAAAACATAATTCCACTAGTTACTCAGGAAGTAAAAATCCATGTAAGTGGCAATATGGCCCTTGGGTCAACATAACAAACAAATCCTAGCCTCATGTCTTCTGGCTGTGTGTCCAGTGATTAGTCATTTTATCTATGTCACCTTACTCCTCAGGGGAATAGTGGAAATGATGGTATGTACCTGGCATATTTTAGTTGTGAAGAATGAATGAGACAAGGCATATGAAAGGCCTAATTCAAAGTAAACTCACTATCAGTTTGGCTTGCATTACCATCATTCTGAAAGTAATTGAAACTGCAGAAGGAGAGGCAAGGTAGGTGAACATTTACAGAATCTCAGTATTATAACCAGCACAGTCAAGAAAGCTGTTTCTCTAACCAGATAGTAAAGAAAAAAGACCAGGTTCATAACACATCATGACGATGCAGCAGGCCAACTAGTGAACAGCTGGTGCAGGGATCACTTTGCAAAGTGACCATAAATGACCACCTGGAAGAAGGTTCCTAGTTGTGGACAGGAGTCTCCAGGCTTAGGCTGAAGTGATTCTTATAGTGATAAACCATACAAAACTGTGAATCAGGAATAGGACATGACGTCATCTCAAAGAAAAAAAAAAGTGACCTACTAGCAGAAGGAAAAACTTACATATGGAAACAAATTTCTGAATCTCCAGTCAGACATCAGCTAGAACCAAGCTACGAAAGTGTCCATTTCTTGGTATGGCTTTCCCTCTCCCCCTGATTATTGCTTCTTAGGCTTCTTTTTCTACTCAATTTTGTACCTACTGTTTCTTTTCCAAGGTGATACCCCAAGAAACATCTACTGTAAATAATAAGTATATTTTGATATTTATGATCTGCTTGCACAGTGATCAGCAGCAGAATGAAGAATGCTGAGCTGCCATTGCCAAACCCAATTAACACCGAATATTAGTGATTGCCTTTTCCTAGATTTGCAAAAAAGCAAAGTGGCTGTCTAAGGAGGCCTTACAAATAGCTGTGAAAAGAAGAGAAGCGAAAAGCAAAGGAGAAAAGGAAAGATATAAACATCTGAATGCAGAGTTCCAAAGAATAGCAAGGAGAGATAAGAAAGCCTTCCTCAGCGATCAGTGCAAAGAAATAGAGGAAAACAACAGAATGGGAAAGACTAGAGATGTCGTCAAGAAAATTAGAGATACCAAGGGAACATTTCATGCAAAGATGGCCTCGATAAAGGACAGAAATGGTATGGACCTAACAGAAGCAGAAGATATTAAGAAGAGATGGCAAGAATACACAGAAAACTGTACAAAAAAGATCTTCACGACCAAGATAATCACGATGGTGTGATCACTCACCTAGAGCCAGACATCCTGGAATGTGAAGTCAAGTGGGCCTTAGAAAGCATCACTACAAACAAAACTAGGGGAGGTGACGGAATTCCAGTTGAGCTATTCCAAATCCTGAAAGATGATGCTGTGAAAGTGCTTCACTCAATATGCCAGCAAATTTGGAAAACTCAGCAGTGGCCACAGGACTGGAAAAGGTCAGTTTTCATTCCAATCCCAAAGAAAGGCAATGCCAAAGAATGCTCAAACTACCACACAATTGCACTCATATCACACACTAGTAAAGTGATGCTCAAAATTCTCCAAGCCAGGCTTCAGCAATATGTGAACCATGAACTTCCAGATGTTCAAGCTGGTTTTAGAAAAGGCAGACGAAGCAGAGATCAAATTGCCAACATCCGCTGGATCATCGAAAAAGCAAAAGAGTTCCAGAAAAACATCTATTTCTGCTTTATTGACTATGCCAAAGCCTTTGACTGTGTGGATCACAATAACTGTGGAATATTCTGAAAGAGATGGGAATACCAGACCACCTGACCTATCTCTTGAGAAACCTGTATGCAGGTCAGGAAGCAACAGTTAGAACTGGACATGGAACAACAGACTGGTTCCAAATAGGAAAAGGAGTACGTCAAGGCTGTATATTGTCACCCTGCTTATTTAACTTATATGCAAAGTACATCATGAGAAATGCTGGGCTGGAAGAAACACAAGCTGGAATCAAGATTGCCGGGAGAAATATCAATAACCTCAGATATGCAGATGACACCA
This sequence comes from Bos javanicus, assembly GCF_032452875.1. NCBI lineage: Eukaryota > Metazoa > Chordata > Mammalia > Artiodactyla > Bovidae > Bos > Bos javanicus. The sequence continues at coordinate 30,850,122 of NC_083885.1, read as the reverse complement.
CCCTTATGGCAGAAAGTGAAGAGGAACTCAAGAGCTTCTTGATGAAAGTGAAAGTGTAGAGTGAAAAAGTTGGCTTAAAGCTCAACATTCAGAAAATGAAGATCATGGCATCTGCTCCCATCAGTTCATGGGAAATAGACGGGGAAACAGCGGAAACAGTATCAGACTTTATTTTTGGGGCTCCAACATCACTGCAGATGGTGATTTCAGCCATGAAATTAGAAGACACCTACTCCTTGGAAGAAAAGTTATGACCAACCTAGATAGCATATTGAAAAGCAGAGACATTACTTTGCCAACAAAGGTTCGTCTAGTCAAGGCTATGGTTTTTCCAGTGGTCATGTATGGATGTGAGAGTTGGACTATGAAGAAAGCTGAGTGCCAAAGAATTGATGCTTTTGAACTGTGGTGTTGGAGAAGACTCTTGAGAGTCCCTTGGACTGCAAGGAGATCCAACCAGTCCATTCTGAAGGAGATCAGCCCTGGGATTTCTTTGGAAGTAATGATGCTAAAGCTGAAACTCTGGTACTTTGGCTACATCATGCAAAGAGTTGACTCAGTGGAAAAGACTCTGATGCTGGAAGGGATTGGGGGCAGGAGGAGAAGGGGACGACAGAGGATGAGATGGCTGGGTGGCATCACTGACTTGATGGATGTGAGACTAAGTGAACTCCGGGAGTTGATGATGGACAGGGAGGCCTGATGTGCTGCGATTCATGGGGTCGCAAAGCGTTGGACACGACTGAATGACTGAACTGAACTGAACCGAAGATTGTAAGATAGACTAAAAGCTATCTCTCTCTTGGTTACTGCATTAATCCCAGAGTATACCATAGCACTCCATATGTTAGAACCATAGCATCTACAGGTCCTACTGATATACTGACAAGTAAGTACTGACATCGACACTATGATGAACACTACTTATATACATCGAAGCTTCCCCTGGTGTCACCTCTTTCTCATGCCAGCTGTTATTAAAGTGAGCAGTGCCAGGGTCTCCATTCAAGTTAATGTAGGTGTCTTAACATCTATGTTGTTGCTGCACTGTGTAATGTCGCAGGACCCTCTTTGGCATTCATACGTGTGCTAATAAACAGAATAGCATTGTGTAAAAATTCCATCAAAGGGGAAAAGGAGCTTCTATACCCCACCCATCAAGAGAAAAGATGGTCCTGAAATGAATTTTGCTCCCCAGGAGGTCTATTGGATTGTATTTCCCTCCTTCTGGCTACATTTCCTGCTGGCCTGTGAAACCACACTTCCCACCAGAGTGCTCTGATAGAAGTCTCTATCTCAGGGTCTGTTGCTAAAGAAGCCCGACTAACTGTGAGGCATTGCTGCCCTAAGCATGGATTAAAATAATTTTTCCTCGGTGGAAATTCCAATCCATATTGTTATAGATTTCCTTTGTAATGGATAAGTCTCCCTACCTTCAGAGCAGCATAATTCTTAGGTGAATCTAGGAAAGAGAGCTACAGATAAATTATGAAAAGGTACCTTCTCACTTACCTGGAGAAATAACAGGCAAGTTATTCTTACAAGTTCAGAGACCAGGAGAAAAAAGAATGAGAGGAGGAAAGAAATTAACATTTAAAAAATATATAGTGTTTTATTCAGTATAAATATTGTTTGTTTCACATTCAGCCCTCACAACTATATTTCAGTGAAGATACTAAAGTCTGCACATTGAAGATGAATAATCTGAGATTTCATATGGTAACTTCTTTATAGACATACAGCTGCAAAAAGGGAGAGTAGCAAATATGAGCGTGGGTTAAAGGCAACAAAGAGAGAGAGAGAAGGAGGGATGGAAGAAAAGAAGGAGAGAGATAGAGAAACTCTAATGAGTTTAGAAGGGAAGAGTATTTTATAAAAATAAGTGGATGGAAACTAAAATATAATCTCTCTTGAAATAAACTCCTTATAGGATTTTGGTTTTGTTCAAGTCACTTAGCTATTTCAGCTGCAGTATTTTAAAATGGGAATGACAAGTTTAAAAGCACAGACATCCAGCATTTGTTTTACTGAGTAATATTACAAGACTGCTCATTTAAAATCTGTTCCTATTGTTGAAACATAAAAGCTGACTAGTGCCTGATTCTGAAGGATATGCATTTGTAAAAGTATGAAATATATGATCAACTGCATCCTTCTCAGATTAGTTCTGGGGTATCACTCAGGATAGTGCAAGTCTTTGGTTTGCCCTCTCTGCTCATAAAATTGGCAAAGGTCATAGTGAGCTTAAATTCACATTTGGGTAGCTCTTTGATCGGCATCCTTAAATATCATTATTACCAATATCCCATAATGATTAAATAGCTTGAACTATATAAACAGCTAGTTTTAAACAGGATCAAATTCTTGAAAATTAAATCTTAAAACCAACTCCCAGATTATGAAAACTCACATTTAAAAAAAATTTTTAATTGTACTTATTTTAATTTGTTTCTTTGGCTGTGCCAGGTCTTTGGTTGCAGCACATGGAATATTTAGTCGTGGCACGCAAGCTGTTAGTTGCAGCATGTGATGCAAACTCTTACTTGCAGCTTGTGGAATCTAGTTCCCTGACCAGGGATCAAAACCAGGACCCCTGCATTGGGAGCATGGAGTCTTAGCCACTGGACCATTAGGAAAGTACAAAAACTGTTAGAATTTAATAGCACATGAAATTAATACATTATCTCATTCAATATCTCAAGGACTTTGTGGAATGGGTACCTTTAATCAGTGTCTGGCTCTGTACTGGGGACAATTCTTCACACCCTACACTCTCCCCAGGGGATATTTGGCAATGCCTGGAGGTGATTTTGGTTATCAGAACTTCTTTCAATAAAGAGAACACCTTCTACCTGCCCCTCACTTTATAAAGAGTTTCCTGGCTCCAAATTCCAGTAGTGTCAAAGTCAAGAAATGCTGCATTAGTCTATCTTTAAAGATAAGTAAATCAAATACTAGAGAATCCAAGTTAATCCTGAAGGTCACATAACTGGTCATTGTGTTCTCTCACAGTCTAGTTAAGACTGGAAGCCAAGTATTTCCTCCTATTCATATGCTACTTTTGTAGTATAGGAATTGTAATTCCATTTTAAATTGATGCTTGTGTATCCAGTCATATCATAGAAATTTTGTATTAAAAGGAAAATTTCTTATATGATTTACAAAAGCAAGAAGGACATATTAAGGGGGTTTGAGAAGGCTGTGCTCTGCCATAATCTTAGCATATGTTGTTTTTCACTCATGGAACTGTTCCAGGATTGCCAGGTAAGAATGAGGCAAAGAAAGAAAGTTTAGTTACCAAATTACAACTGAGTTCCACGAGAGGAGAAAGAGGGAATAGGAGATTTGTCCAGGGAGGTAAGAGAGATGATTCATGAGGACATTCATGTGGATGAAGAAAGGACAGCCTGCAGCAATTCTTTGATTCAAGTTCAAGTGCCCTGTGGGTTTTAAGTGATGCCTGCAGGTGCTGTTTTGGGTGTGTGAAGAGTAGCTTCAGTAGTTCTAATCTCAGGTGAGTTTAAGACTCACAATGAAGCGAGTTTAAAAACCGGAAACTCTGACCCATTGTCAGAAATAGTGAATGCTTTGCTATAGGTTGGGGCCTGGAAAATTGCACTTTAGAACACTCTCCGTACTGATCCTGATTCTGCGGGTCAGAATAAGTCAAACACTGAAGATGGTCAAACCTGAAACACACAGAGGATGCACCTCAATGCCCCTTCTCTCTCCTGGTAACGTCTTGCCCAGAGTTCTGAAATATCAGTGATTCACTGTTTAGTTTCCTAAATTTAATAATCTGAAACTCATTGTTTTTGGACACTGTGGGAGACACTAATTTGTAATTTTAAGTTAGCTTAAAACATTTTTGCTCCTCCCCCCCCCCCCCCACTTTTCTATTAGGAAGCAGACACTTACGGTCATTGCTAGATCAAGAAAGTCAATTTGGGGTTTTATTTGTATGTATTGTTTTATCCCCTCAAATGTCTCAGACTAGCTGGACATATTTTGTGGGTTTGGGACAGCAAGTGAATATGGCCTGAAGAGATGATATGGCCTGTCTAGCCCTTAGCTACCATCTTTCCATGCAGGTACTCTGACATCATCAAATTTGGTTCTTAGCTGTTGCCACATTGCCATGCTAGCAACTGCTGCTGCTCTGTGATTGATCCTCTGGTCTGGCTGCCATGTCTTGCCAGCCCTGCAGACTCTAATGTACTCTTAATGTCCTCGTCACAGGCATAGTCCTGGGCAGGCATTCAGCTATCCTTCATCTTTTAAATTAAATCAGCTACTACATATTGGCAAGTCATCCTCTTACATACTTTAAAAGCCATTCCCTTTTACTTCCTTATATCATATCCTAATTGTTCACCTGGATCATTACACTACTACTACTAAGTCACTTCAGTCGTGTCCGACTCTGTGCGATCCCATAGACGGCAGCCACCAGGCCCACGGTGGACCATCTCTGGGATTCTCCAGGCAAGAACACTGGAGTGGGTTGCCATTTCCTGCTCCAATGCAGGAAAGTGAAAAGTGAAAGTGAAGTCGCTCAGTCGTGTCCAACTCTTCATGACCCCATGGACTGCAGCCCACCAGGCTCCTCTGTCCGTGGGATTTTCCAGGCAAGAGTACTGGAGTGGGTTGCCTGGATCATTATAGGAGATTTCTGATTATTCCTCCTTTCCCTAGACATGAAGACTGAATTGGCACATCCAAAATGTAAAACTTGGACACACAGAATTTATAGACTAGAATCCTGAAATCCAAGATGTTGGAAGGGCTAGCAAGTCTTTTACCTTTTGACCCCTCCTATAGCCTACCTCTGGGGTCTCCAACCTTGGGGATCTAATGCCTCATGATCTGAGGGGGAGCTGATATAATAAAAATAGAAATAAAATGCACAATAAGTATAGTGTGCTTGAATCATCCTGAAACCATCTCCCCCAGCCCCAGGCCATGGAAAAATTGTCCTCCACAAAGCCAGTCCCTGGTGCCAAGAAGGCTGGGAACTGCCGTGCTATCATATATTCTAAGGTCTCAGTGTTGTAGCACTTACAGACCCCATATATTCCAGTCTCTTTCCTGGCTCCATGCATCAGTTCATGCTCTTTTTTCTGTCTTAGATGCCCTTCCTAACTTAATTTATGTGGACAAACTAAGCACACACTTTAAGCCTATAACTTACCTTCAATATGAAGTAACATCATCCTCATTTCTCTAAATTCTTCTAGAAAAGCTTGACTGGTTTTCTCAACACACTTTTTTGAATGGAAAATTCAGGCCTCTTTAATAGATAGTCAGTTATGCAAGTGTAGGGACCATGTCACACATTGTTCTTTCTTTTAATCTCAGTCTCAAGCAAAGTGCCTGGAGGACATATACTAGTCCCTCATACTTTTGCATTGACACTGTAGAAGCTCAGAACAGGTGTGCTGTACTATAGAGAACTGAGCACACGCTGATTCTCCAATTTGATGTTAGTTTATGGCTTTGTGGATTGAGATGAGTTGCTCCTTACTTCAGAATAACAGAAAACAAACTTTATCAAGGAGATCCAGAAGAGATAAGCACATTTTCATGTTGCTTCTGTCTTCATCGTTGCTGTTCTACTGCATAGGACAGCTTCTCTCCTCTAGTTATCCCAAAGAGCAGTAATTCTCTAGTTGCACATGAATGCCCTTTTATACTTAACAGAATACTTCAGCTTGTTCCTCCTTTCTTCCCTTCTGCTATATAACAAAGTCACTAATAACCACCAAAGTCCTACTTCCGCAGTACCTGAGTCAAAGCCCTTCCCTGCTTAGCAGTCTTTCCTTTTCCAAGGATCATAAATGTTTTACAAAGATTAAAGTTGCTGAAAGACTCCCCCTTATGTCTCACTCCCAGAAAAGTAATGATTCATCTGGGCTTTTATTCTGGTTACAGTGACCCCAGTGTTTTGAAATGCCTCTCTAGACTTGCAGCTCAGAAAAAAAAAAAAGGGTCTGCCCCATGTCCATTCCAGAGCCCCTTGTAAAGGTGAACTATCCATTAACCCAAAAAAGGAGAAGGATGAAGGGTTAGGAAAGAAAGCACGTTTGACCCAGCAGTAACTGACTCCCTGGAAAATTGCCAAGCAATATCAGACAATGAAAGAATCTATTCCTAAAATTTTAACATGCTCTTTCTCTGACATACTTGCTTAAGATACTTGAGAAATACTTGTGAAATACTTAAGATACTTGTGGAAACTATCTTCCATGGTTTTTCCTAAAGTGTTGACTGCTTCAGAAGCCAATTTCTTCCTGCCCACACCTTTGTCCTTACATGCCAACTGCTATTCTCCAGTTCTGGTCTCTACCAAGCTCTCTTGATTTTGTTATCTTGGTACCTTCCAACCTCTGTGCTAGAAGCATCAATTTGGATGTGTCTAAGTTCACTAATTTATCCAGGGTTTTTACAACCTGGTTTGCACAAACTTTCTAAATTAAAAATTTAACTGTGTTCCATGCTTCTACATAGGGAGAATTGATTTTCTAAGTGATCACTTTAAAAAGTGTTCACTGTAAATTTTGATTAATTTTTCTAATTCCTCCAGTAAGAAGGAAACCAAAAACAAGGTTGATTCAGTTTGTTAATGAACCTAAGCACTAGTGGAAAGGAAAAATAAGTGACATGGGCTGTGATATATTTGTTTTTAAATAAATGATTGAAAATTACTATTTGGTAACAAAATAGAAAAAAAAAAAGCTGGTGAGCACATAGGATTTCTGAATTTTCATCTGCACTGTAAAACGAAAAGGGGTATCAACCCTAACCAAATGACTAATTCCACTGTCTCAATTTACTCATACATAAAATGTGTCAAGAGGTTTATTGGAATTTCAGAAATTGCTGTTTCACATGTAATCTCCATGACTTGTTCCTATTTTAATGTTCTCTTGAAATGTTTACACCTTTTATTCCCATTTCCCATTTAGAGAAATCTTTCTCTTTGTTGAACATTTAGTCCATGATCAACACTTCACAAAAGCTTTCCTGGTCTACATGCTCTGCTTTGATACTATTGTTTTCTGTTTCTCCTGGCCACCAATAGCACATTGTATCCTTCTCTCGTAGCACCTATTTTGTTGTGTTGTGATGATTTGCTGACATGGAGATTTCAAACTAGAGTATGCAAATGATCAATTATGTGTACCTTTGAACCTCCATGCCCTAGTGCTCGGAATGATAGCCAGCACAAAATAAATCCTCAGCATTTGATTCTCTTTAGCTTGAATAAATGTGTATCATATATTCTTCATGCACGATTATAAACTATCTCAGCCTTACCTCTTCCTGCCATGACTGATTCTGAGCAGTCTTCCACCAGTTCAGTTTGAGTGCCACCCAAAGTACTTCACTGCAAAGCTGCTTCACACATCTTTCGTTTTCTATTCTGGCATTTCTCTGAACGCCCTTTGTGGGATGCATTAGACACTCATATAAGAGAAAGCTGGAAATGCAGGGGAACTAATGACCTGGAATCACGTTTCACCAATGCCAATGGATACATGTTCCATCTTTTAGTCATCTAAACACACAACTCTGACATGGAGTCCATAAGTCTTCTCAGAATGTTCTGGGAAGTTTGAAAGCACTAGTCACCTACCAAGTGGTCATGCATCTTTGCATTGGTTTTACCTCTTTTCCAATTTACCTGTAATCCCTCCCTTCTGCTTTCTAGGATTATTTACCAGATAAGGTACCTGTACTTAGACCCTTTTAGAGCTCTTCTTTTGACTGAAACTGGAGTAAACAAAAGTGTACAAACTTCAATGGTAACCTTGAAATGCTCCAGAAAAGTGAAACTGCATAATAACATTACCAGAATTTTGTGCAAGAAAAGTTAAAATGGATAGTATTGAAGATTCATGCTACAAATTTTAAAGTTTCCCTAGATGTGTTAGATCATATTTTACCAAAATTGACTAAAATTTTCAGTCTAAAATTCACTTCCAGAACCATGTCACTCCCCTATCAAGGTTTGGGGTCTATGTTCTTGCCCCTTAAAACCGGTTGGACTTCTGCAATTGCCTTTTTAATAGAACATACAGAAAGTGATGCTGTGACAACGGCAATGTTAGATTAGAAGAGATGATGTACTTTCCATCTGTCTCTCTATTGGGACACATCCCTTTGGATCCCTGAACTTTCCTATAAGAAATCTAGCCACTCTAATGGTACCATGCTGGAGAGAGTCTATAAAGAAACCACACAGAGAAAGAGAAATGCTGGAGGACCCAAAGTTGTTTTAGCTCCCAGCTGCTTAAGTTTCCTAGTACAAGTTCCAGACGTATCAGATGAGTACCTTTTGAAATGAATCCAGCCCTACCATATTCTAAACACAATCTCATCAAAGATTCTGACTTGGAACTTTGTAGTTGAATCATTTTTATATCCTGAATCAAAGAAACAGCAAATGATTGTTGTTTTGAACTAGTAAATTTAGGGTGATTTTTTTTTTTAAAATAGCAAAAAATTAATTTATTTACCTTTTAGATTGAAACAAAAAATAATTCAGCTACAGGCAACTTTTATCTTTTATTATCATACTGAAATGCTTGTTAACCAATAGACACAGCATAGGTTGTTCACTAATTAAAAGTCATTTTGCAGAGTTGATTGGGATGGCTGTGAAAGTCATTTAACTATTTGTTGTGTTCTACTAGATTTATTTTCAAAAAATGTATTAACCCTGTGATAAGTTTCAAGTGCCTGGCATTTTGCCCGAGAAAATATTTGTTACTTAGTGTATAAACAATAAGCTCTTTTCCTGTCTACCCATTACTGCATTAAAATTTCAGAAAAAGATTATTTAGTTTTTTTTTTTTTAGGGTGATTTTAAAATACAGTATAGATGACTTAAACACTAGTTGACCTTTTTAAAAAATCCTACCACTTCCTAATACACACTTTTAAATCTCTTATGAATACAATAGCTTGATGAAAATAATAGTAAATATTTGTTGATATTCTCAGATTGAGGCAAGAGAATTTTTTGTTTTAAATATTTTCACATCCTGCCCAAACAGCTGTTTGTAGTAGACATAGATCAAACCATAGACATATTTTATGTCACAAGTAACAATAAAACCAAATAAAGAGAAGGTAAACCCAATTAATTCTACTACTCAGTTGTACAAGTTTCAAATCATGAATTGAGATTTTATGGAAGCAGCTATAATTATGTGTCTAACCTTGATTAATTTGCTGCTGCTGTTTTCACCTTTAAATGCATTTGGAAACATTTACCTTCTTTATAAGAAAAAATCATATGGAACTCTAAAGTAATATATGCTAAAACATATCAGTAATTTTGTAATCCTCAAGTATGGGGAAAGTGAAAGTGAAGTTGCTCAGTCATGTCCAACTCTTTGCCCCCATGGACTCTAGCCTACTGGGTTCCTCCATCCCTGGGATTTTCCAGGCAAGAATACTGGAGTGGGTTACCATTTCCTTCTCCAAGAAGGCTGAAATACATTTTTAAAAAGGGCACAGATTCTTCTCTGGACCACTCATCAAAAAGTTGTGTATTTCTCCATCCTTCCAATTTTGACTTGGTGATATGACTTATATCCACCAGTGTAATAGTAGTAAACATGATTTAGGGAGAAGTTGGAAATTGTTCTGCATTGGAGCTTGCCCAGTCTTAATGCTGGGAACCCTTCAAATACCATATGAAGAAAGTCTAGTCAGCCTTCCTGCTGGATGATAAACCACATGGAGAAAGGCTCCATCCAGCTTAGCCATCCAAGCAGTTTCAGCTGAAGCCCCAGATATTTAAGCACAACAGTTTTAGATTATCCAGCCCCAGATCAGCTAGCCCAGACTAGAAGAAAATGAAAGTATCCTGTTAGTCAGTCAATTGTGTTCGACTCTGCGACCCATGGTCTGTAGCCCCACCAGGCTCCTCTTTCCATGGGATTCTCCAGGCAAGAATGCTGGAGTGGGTAGCTATTCCCTTCGCCAGGGGATCTTCTGAATCCAGGGATCAAACCTGCATCTCCAGCATTGCAGACAGATTCTTTACCATCTGAGCCACCAGGAAACTGAATTGCCTAGTCAATTCATGAATTTTTGGATAAATAATTAATGTTCATCATGTCAACGTGTGGGGTGGTTTGTTGTGTAAAAATCTGATGGATACAAATAGACAGTGTTTTTAGTATATGAATCACATGAAAATACACATCTCCTATTCACCTTGCCAAATATCCTGTCCTGAAGTATAACACTGCCAGGGAAAGTCTGTTTCCTTTTCGACATTCATTTCTGGAAATCACTTTCATGCTGTAATTACAGGCATGATGGCAGTGCTTGATTCTCAAGTGAGCCAAGCTGCTGAACCTAAATTCACTTGACCAGCTGGGTCAGTGAAAATAAATGGCTTTCTTTGACCAGACTTGGCTTGGCTCCTTAATAGTATCATTTTATATCCCTGGTTCAAGGACACAATTTTGCTGGGCAGGGGCACATTACTGATAAACATGCCACAAAGAAATAGTTGGCTTGTACTGCAGATGCAATTTTTTTGCACGCAAGAGATCCCAAAAGTTTTCTTCTACTGAGTTGGCCTGAAGGTCAGATCTCATTAAAGGCTAAAATAATGGTTTGGCTAAGTTTGAGGAAACAAAGGAAACTGCTTAAATTGTACTTTTCATAAGCAGCACAGTTAGGACAGGATACCTTATTCATAGTCACTGTGATCACTGTATTCTGGGAGTGAAATTGCTTTCTCCCATTCTTAAATTGTTGCAAAGGAACGGAAGTATATGTTTCATTCTAACTGGTGTACTACAGAAAAAACCTCATTTTTAATATATTCTCAGGTTCAATCTCTAGGCTTACAGAATAGTATCAAAAACTCACGCACATTCAAAGTTTTCAGGTGTCATATTTTATCAAACACCCTGTAATAGATAATCTACAAGCTCTGCCTTCATAATAACTATTAGGTAGCTCACAAGCATGACACGGTTAACATCACACTTCAGGCTGAATAATCTGACAACTTTTCATTTAAAAATAATAAAGGGCTCACAAGGTATATTTTCCCACACACGCTTTATTTCATAGTACGTCCAGACTTCCAGTTTGTATTATTCTCTCTCTAACATTTTGCATGTCATATGGTGGGTTTCCTCAGGGAAAGTAAATCAAATTTCTTCCTGGAGTGCAAACTGACTAATAATAATCATCACTATAAAGGAGTCTGTTGTGTTTGGGACCTAAAGTGCTATCTGGTTGTTATGGCAACCCAGATTTGAAAAGGGATGCCTGGTTGCGAGGGGCAGGCACCAACATCCCCAAACCAATTCTTCATCCAAGCTTCTCCCAACAGAATAATTTCTAGTCATTCCCAAAATGTATGCAGAGTGACGGATTGTCAGCTCTATAAACTAGTCTCACTCAGTAAAGGGACCACCTTTTCATCATAGAAGGTGATGTTTTCACTTGACTAATGTTGACAAAGAGAAAGAGGCTAAGTGTATGGTACTCATTAAGGCCATATATATCAGCAGTGCAAATTGATATTAAAGAGACTATGGATGAATCTGGTTGGGTTCCTCTTCAAATATGTTCTGATCTCTCTCCATCCTTCAAGCAGAAATCATGACTCTCTTATCTGGACAGTATTGGTCCATCATAAATAATTGTATCAAAGCTGGTATGACATTATTTCAGTTATCCTTATCAAGATATTTCAACCATTTATTTACATATGAGTCACTTCATTAGACCAAGAATAATTTTCTTTCTTTCTTTCTTTTCATTTTTGCTGTGCTGGGTCTTCCTTGAAGCATGCAGTCTTCTCTAGTTGTAACATGTGGGCTTTAATTGCTCTGCAGCATGTGGGAGATCTTAGTTCCCCAAAGAGGGATCCAACCCATGTCCCCTGAACTGGAAGGCAGATTCTTTATCACTGGACCAATGGGGGAGGTCCTGAGCACAGGTTTGATTCATCTCCTTTTCCCCAAATTCTGGAGCAGTACATGCACCTCGTAATTTTTTGGTTCATTCAATGATCTGAATTGTGTATGCATCTCCAATGACAATGCCATTAATGTACTCTTGATATTCAAGGCACATATGCACTAGAGTATTTTCTGTATTGATAGTTTAAGGAGATTAGAGTACAATTCAGAAAGTTTACCCCCTCTGAAATGCAGCTTTCCTGTATGGAAAATGAGAGCTTAAAATGTTTTCTCTGTGTGTTGTTTGAAGAAGATATGAAATAATGTCAGTAGAATACAACAAAGTTGGTTTAATTCCCTGAGGATAAATTCTTAACTTGTATTCAATGTTATTTGAGCCCTTTGACTCAGTAAGGCAAAGCTCAGACCATTTCTCCTAGAGTCCATGTTTTTTAAATCATTATTCATTGAGACTGATTTTTATTGGATTGTTAAATGATTGGTTCATGTAACTGACATTCAAATGCAGATGTTAAATACAAGGTACAGTCTATTGGAACTATATATTACTCCCTTTCTTTTCTGTTAAAAATAACAATTTCCTTTACATCCAGGAATACTTTTTGTGTGTGTGGTTAATTTTATTTTTATTTATTTTTATTTTATTACTTTTAAAACATGAAAAAATATATTTAACTTTAAAAGATAAGGTGGAAACTATTCCTTTTAGGGACATTAAACAAGTGCTGTGTCATTTGAGTCTTAGGTACAGAGTCAATGATGATGTCATACAAAGAAATTTGAGAACAGGAATTCAGATCCATTGTTTATCAATAAATTAGAAGAATATGTCTTCTTTTCTCTCCTTTATTGTCTAAATCTATTTATTCTCTGTATTATAAATATTTAATTTCCTGCATATTATGATGTTTTGATGTCTAAACCTTTTTGGATGAGTAGAGATTGTCTCTCCCTGGGCAAGTCAGTTCTCAGAGATTGTCTCTCCCTGGGCAAGTCTGTTCTCAGAGCAAAGAACCCATTCTAGAATGTCTTTGATATGCAGACTAACCAGTGCAGAGTCTTACCCCTTCTCTCTGGTCCACACACCCCAGATAGAGGCAATGCTCCTCTGCCTTAGTCATTGTAGAGCCGGGTACCTGGCAGTTAGGGACCTCCTGTCTTGCTGAGACTGTTCAAATTTAGCCAGTCCTAAACAGTTTACCTTTTCTTCCCTTGCCTTTCCCACGAAACTTCAGTAAGGGAAAAAAAAAAAACAAATTTCATCCAAAGCTTTTTCCTAGGCCCTGTTTTCTGCTTCCTGAAGATGCTCAGGAGTCTTCTCCATGTGTCCCTACGTGGCGTGGTGTGTGCCTCCTGTCTTCAGGACCTGTGAGGATAGTAACCTTTGTACCTGAGCCCCTCCTCTTGTGGCCACACCTGAATAACCAACTCATAAAGGAATAAAGAGCATCCCCCCCTTTCAGAGCACTTCACTGACTTCACATTATCTCTAAGATTAACTCTGCAACCCAAGACTTATTCCTGCCGTAGCATTGCCAAGGCATCTTCCACATTCTACTCTGAATTCATTATTATATTTATGCCTCCAAACTGTAGTCCCTCTGCCTGGAACACAACTCCTAACTTCTGTCTGCCTTGAAAAATTATTCATCTTTTTAGACTTAGTTCATTTGCTATCTCTTTGGCGATTTCATTCTATTTATCACCTCCATCCTTCCACCTATCTTTACAATCCATCTTCACCCCACCCCTAAGCTGCACCTGTGCAAAACTATAGTACCTAGTAACTAATATGTTGTATTATTTTGACATGTATCAATTCCTTATTATAGAGTAAGCTACTTCAGGACAGAAGCACCAGAGTTAGCAGAGTGCTTAGTACTATGTGGAAAATACTAAATATATGTTAATGTATATTGAATTATTTTTATCATAGTGAAACTGTAGGTTTCATACAATTTGGAAATCATAGTAAAAATGTTGTCAATAAAATACTTCAATTTTTCCTGTAACATACTGCCTTCAGTCATTATGTACTTCACAATTTTATATAATTAAAAAGTTTGCATGCATACTATTTAACTCATGGTTTTTCATTTAATAGTATAATTCAAATATTTCCCATGGTTTGTACATACTTCATTATTTGTTTTTAATGCTTCTTAACCTCTCCAGTTAAAGTAATGCAATTAATTCATACTTCTATTTTTGGAAGGTATATTCAGTAGCTGCTTTTTGCATGATTTTTTTTTTATTCTTTGCATGATTTCCTTAGGATATGCTCCAAGAAACGGTGTTACTAGTCTAATGGATCTGCCTATTTTCATATGTCATAATGCATGGGTGCTCAGTTACTCAGTCATATCCTATTCTGCGATCCCAAGGACTGTAGTCCAAGAGGCTCCTCTGTCCATGGAATTTTCTAGGCAAGAATACTGGAGTGGGCTGCCATTTTCTACTCCAGGGGATCTTCCTGACCTGGTGATCTAACCCATGTCTCCTGCCTCTCCTGCATTGGCAGGCAGATTCTTTACCACTGAAACATTCTTTACCAGACGTGACACCCCCGTATGTCATAATATGCATTGCCAATTTTTCCAGAAGAGATTAAACCAATTTGCACAGATACCAAGCACCAACATGGACTTCTTTCTCCCTGTCCATGGTCACATTGCTGCCATGACTGTTGATCTCTAATATGATAACTCTGTAAATCCTGATTAATGTCATTAAGTACTGATATGTTTCATTCCCTTCAAATCCACAAGCATGCCCTAAGTACATACAGTATAGCAAAGCATTATGCTAAATCATTGAGAAGGCAGAGAAGAATGACACATGACTCCTGCCTGGTAGGAACTCTGATTCCAGAGATCAAGACATAGCTCCACACAAAGTCCTAATCCAGTGCAAGATGCTCTGAGGGAGGCAGACAGTACCAGCAGGGTGGGGAGAAAGGTTTCACAAAGACATGCTTGGACACATTCAGAAAGCTTATTAATGTAATTTCGTTTATTTAAATTGTATGTTCAGGCCTTTCATGTATTCCTATATCAAATATTTTTGCTGGATAAATGTTTGTCACCCTTCTCCTGTGTGCCTCATCTGCCTGGGTTGTAGACAAACTGTGTAGCTTTGCCCTTGCTTCCTACAAATTTTTAACTAACCTGGCAGCTCCCTGATCTCTCCCACTCAAGGATTTCAGGGGGGACTGCCGTTTGTCAACAGCCCCCATCCCACCTACTCTCATAGAAAGACATCTCCTGCCTTAGACAAAAGAAATGCATTATTCCTCCCCGAGTGCTTACTTTATCTATATTGTCAAATTTTAGAAATAATTTCCTGAAATTTGGAGTGTGGCAAACCACATTATTAGCTGCCATGTATCAATCATTTATTATCTATCCCCCATGTGCAGTCTAGTTAGCCACTGTTGTGTACATGGACTATGTGGGGGACACAGATGTTTTATTTTAAGCCATTTACTGTTTTTTTTTTTTTTCTTTTCTGAGCAGATTATTAATCTGCCTGGACCACACAGTAGGACACAATCAGAAATCACAAAGTCAAATGCTCCAGATACGAATTCTAGCATAGGGTGGTCCTGGCCCCAATTTTTCCCTCTTGATTCTTTTTTTAAACACAATGTCTGCCTCCTTTTTAAAATTATTCAGTTTATTCTAGCAACCTAAGTTGTTTCAGAATGCATAGAGCCCAATTGCCCAAGAGGGAAACATTAATCACCAGGATCCTTATGTTTAGCTATGTTTTCTCCACCAATTTAAGCACTTAGCAACAAAACCCTAGCAATTCAGGCATTTCAATAAAGTATCACTCTTAGTAATCCAGGTTGCAGAGGAAAAAGAAATCAGCATGTTCTAATAAGCCCTGTAGAAACACACCTTTTCTAGTGTAACACCCATGCTGTTTCTTTTGGTTCAAGCAAGCTCTAATAATACCTCCCCATTTCTTGATGCTGGCCCAGGGGCCACTTCACATGGTTCTTCAGACATGACAACTGCCAGCACCTTCAAGACACAACTGCATCCCACCCAATTTGAAAACATATTGCCAACTTCCCACACCTGCAGTGTCTTGCAGGGGTGGAGAATTATTCACTCACAGCTGCATCTTGAAATTAAAGTCCGCTTCATTTACTTGACCCTGGAGCCTTGTCCAAACAAGCTCACTTGAGCTTTACCCAGATGGTGGCCATTTACTTCTGCCTCATTCATTACTATTCCCTTAAATCATGGCTTTCAGCCAACTGGCACACTGACATAGCTTTTTAATGGGAAGATTGTGCATCTTTATCCCTATTTTGGTAAATGCAGAAAGTGGCCATAAAAACTATAACACTGTCCATGTCGATTTTCCTCCTACATATGAGCCTTCATTGTACATCCCTGATGTTTGTTTAATTAATAAACGGAGTCAGTTATGTTGATAGGGGAAAACGGCATCTGTGGACTATAGCAAAAGTGATGCTCAGGTCTGGATGTTGTATTAATTGGCTATTGATATAAAATAACTGGATTACAAATGACCCCATTCCCAGTGGCCTATAAAAAACACACATTTGCATTATACTCATTCCTCTGCAGGTCAGTGATGGTTGGCTTCTCTAAGATGGACTCAGAGGGGTAGTACCACTTCTCACTGCAGGCTGGTTTTAGAAATCTAAGTAAGTAAATAAGTACTAGTTGCTCAGTGATGTCTGACTCTTTGTGACCCCATGGACTGTAGCCTGCCAGGCTCCCCTTGTCCATGGGATTTCCCTGGCAGGAATACTGGATTGGATTGCCATTTCCTTCTCCAGGGGATCTTCCTGACCCACAGATCAAACCCAAGTCATTTCTTATGTTTGAAATTAATAGGTCAGGATAGCAAACCTTGCTTACTGTAGAAGGAAAGAAGAGTGAGTATTTGTTGAGTCATAAACCCAAAACAGCATGGTTTCATACAAATTAAAAAGTATAAAGTAATATTAGAAACTATTGTTATCTTTATAATGCTGGATTATGAACACCTTTATTATAGAAGATTATTACTTTTATTTCATGAGATTGAAAAATAATCCACCACATCTGTAATAGACTAGTGTGTGTGTGTGCTTAGTCACTAAGTTATGTCCAGCTCTTTTGCAATTCCATGGCTTGTAGCCCTCCAGGCTCCTCTGTCCATGGAATTTTCCAGGCAAGAATACTGGAGTGGGTTGCCATTTCCTTCTCCAGGGGATCTTTCTGACCCAAAGATCAAACCCACGTTGCCTGTATCTCCTGCACTGGTACCCAGCAACATTTAGAATTCCCCTCTTTATGTATACCTATTATAGAAAGGCACTGGAATCGGGCCATGTGATAAAACCATCATCTGAGCTAGCTTGGATCACTTCAAGGCCAAACCACTTAAGAGACAGTGTGTGGTGGTTTCCTGTTTGTTTTTCCCGTATAAGTTTACTCACTTAGAATAAACTGAGCTTCCCTGGTGGCTCAGTAGTAAAGAATCCACCGGCCAGTGCAGGAGACATGGGTTCAATCCCTGGGTCAGGAAGATCCCTTGGAGAAGGAAATGACAACCCTCTCCCGTATTCTTGCCTGGGAAGTTCCATGGACAGAGGAACCTGGCAGGCCACAGTCCATGGATCACAAAAGAGCTGGACAAAATTTAGTGACTAAATGACAA
This sequence comes from Bos javanicus, assembly GCF_032452875.1. Taxonomy (NCBI): domain Eukaryota; kingdom Metazoa; phylum Chordata; class Mammalia; order Artiodactyla; family Bovidae; genus Bos; species Bos javanicus. The sequence goes on along the minus strand of NC_083885.1, from coordinate 30,832,474 downwards.
GCAACAACAAACAGATGTGAAAAGCAAGGAATTCATTCACTTTTTAGAGGTAATGATTTGAGATTTCTCAGGGGTTTTCATTAGAATTGGAACAATGCTCTTTCATTAAAAGACAATTTTTCTGAATTCCATTTGTTAAAAATGTTTTCCAATCTGAGCACCTTAAAGGGTTTTAAAATAGTATGTATTTTAAAACAGTATTTATTCTCTCCTGGTTGATGCCAGTGACCATTAAGGGCAAAGTTTTAATAACACCTTGGACTCCACATGCTCTTCCAGATCTTTGATACACTCTCATCAAGAGGTAGAACCTGCTTCTTCTCCTGCCTCTGTATTTGGGCAGGCTTGTAACTCATTCGTATCAGTAGTGTGTGTACAGATAACCCGGTTTGACTTGGAGTCTATTCACTGCTTGCTGGAAGACTCAGTTTTGGAGCCTGCAGCTGTACTGTAAGCAGGCAGACTGCCTTGAGGCTACCATGTTGTGAGGAAGCCCAAGCTATAAAGATACCTAAGAAGGAAAAGAAATGCTCGATCAGGCCCAGCTATCATGACTTCTTTGCTGTTTCAGCTCCAGCCACAATCTGACTTCAACTATATAGGAAGGTTCAGCCAAAACATTCCAGTCAAGCTCTTCTTAAAATTCTCACCCACAGAAACCTTGAGAAATAATACAATTGTTATTATATTAAACCTCTAACTTTGCTATTGCACTACTATTATAACCTAAAAAGAGATTTACAAATGTTACTGGCAAAATTATAAGTGAAAGTGAAAGTGTTAGTCACTCAGTTGTGTTTGACCCTTTGTGACCCCATGGACTATAGGCCGCCAGGTTCCTCTATCCATGGAATTCTCTAAGCAAGAATGCTGGAGTGGGTTGCCAGTTTCTTCTATGGGGACTCTTCCTGACCCAGCATCAAATCCAGGTCTCCTACAAGCAGGTGGATCCTTGTCTGAGCAACCAGGGAAGGCCAAAATTGTAAGTTATTTTGTTCAATTTGGGATAAAATTTTAAAATAATTTCTCAGGAGCCATGTCACTTTTCATTCCCTTTGATCTATTATTGTCTTTCCCAAGATTCTAGCCTGTGCTTTATTTGTGACATGTATATTTAAACTACTTTGAAATCATGAACAGCAACATTAAAGTACAGGAAGAGAGGATGAGTTAAACAAATTAAAGCACATCTTTTGAAAGATTTATTGTATAAGCTCTAATGATAGGAGTAAAGACTATGCAGCTACATGGGGAAAAGCACAAGGCATTGCTTTATTTGGAAAACACATGGTAAAAGATTGTTTGTCCATTTTAGCTGTAACTGCAAGAAACTTGTTATAGGAATGTGAAAGTGTTCGTCGCTCAGTCATGTCTGACTCTTTGTGACCCCATGGACTGTCAGGTTCCTCTGTCCATGGGATTCTCCAGGCAAGAATACTGGAGTGGGTTGCCATTCCTTGAGGAAGAGTGCAAGCAACTGATTATATAATTGAGTTAATATATGACCATTTAAGGTTTAAAAATATTATCCAAACTTGTTAATACTTTATTGAAGCATATACTATCTGCTTCAACATAAAAAAATACAAAAAAAAAAAATGTGAAAGATCTGCACTTACGCCTGCTTAAAGCATGAGGATTTTACTTTTCAGAAGTGGAGTGAGACTAAAGTCTGGATATGAATGTTTCTGCCACATTCTAGTCATGTCATCCTCTTCTTATTCTTTCTGTAAAATAGAGATAAAAACAAAGAAAGGTACAGATCAACTGACATCGGGAAAGTAAAGTGTTTCTTGTTTTTATCTTGTAATGGTTATATAATTCTAAAAAACAATTTTGAAAACACAGTAGATTCCTAGGAATTATTTGTGTTAAAATGATTTTGTTTCCCTTTGGCTTACATTTAAGGTTAATTCTTAGCTGAGAAATGCATTTCTTTCACTAAAAGGGGCTTCTTTACCAAATCCTTAGAGTTAATTTTTTTCCCCTGCAAAAATGTGCCAATTTTGATATCATGATACAAAGCAGTGTGAAGACTTAGAGACTGAAACACACAATGGAACAACCTAGGTGTTAGTCAGTTATTGCATACTGTAGAAACATCTATTCTAACTTACTGTAATGGTGCAAATCCCAGAGCAACTTAAAATATGCTCCCACAGGATATAAGTGCTTATTAAGGCATAATAACTTAAGAGAGGTGATGACCATCTAATTTGCTTCTGGGCATCATTATCATGATTTAACATGTAGTCTCTGCAAGAGAAAACATAAAGATTATTTATCCCATTTTACAAGTGAGAAGTCCAAGTGTCAGGAAAGATATTTGACTAAAGACCACAAGCATGTCAGTTCCTCAGTGTCCATTTGCCTTCACTCCAAGTATTCCAGGAGAAGGCAATGGCACTCCACCCCAGTACTCTTGCCTGGAAAATCCCATGGATGGAGGAGCCTGGAAGGCTGTGGTCCATGGGGTCACTGAGGGTTGGACACGACTGAGTGACTTCTTTCACTTTTCACTTTCATGCATTGGAGAAGGAAATGGCAACCCACTCCCGTGTTCTTGCCTGGAGAATCCCAGGGACAGCAGAGCCTGGTGGGCTGCCGTCTATGGGGTCACACAGAGTCAGACACGACTGAAGTGATGTAGCAGCAAGTATTCCAACTTGCTGAAATGATCATGGGAAGAAAAACAGTAGTATTTCCAATATTCTTATCTGAGTAACAAACACTTCAACCCCTGTAGCCTTACTTTTGATATTGACAGTCTCTCTCTGTCTCTCTTTCACTCCTCAGCCTTTTATTTTATCTTTGCTGTTGTTTCCCACTCTGAATGTATCCATTTTGATTTATTTGTTTGGCTATGCTGGGTCTTAGTTGCAGCACACAGGATTTTTGATCTTCATTTTTGATCCTTCATTGGCATGCAGGATCTTTAGTTGCGGTGTATGAACTCTTAGTGGCAACTTGTGGGATCTGGTTTTCAGATCAGGGATCAAACCCAGCACTCCTGCATTGGCAGTGTGAAATCTTAGCCACTGAACCACCAGGGAAGTCCCTCCTTTTTTAAAAGTGAAAGAGGACTTCTATTTTCAGATCAGGTGTATTAGTGTGTAGCAGACAAGTGATTCTCTGCTTTCTTTGCACAACTAGAAAATGCTGGGTAAATCACACACACACAATCCATACCCTTAAGGCATCAAAAAGCTGTGGAACAGTGGGGTGGGGTGAGGTGGGGAAGAAACCAGAGAAACCAGCAGTTCCTTTGGCAAGTGTGGAGGACTGCCTGAAAATGAAGGTCTTGAAGCACTTGGTCAGTGTCTCCCACTGTACATTTCCTAGGCTCTGGAATAGCTTGGAATAGCTTGGGGGACTTGGGAGGTAACCTGAAGCATCTGAAATGCAGAGTGAAGCCTTGAGCAGTCTTATGATTCTTAGGAAGCAAAGACCCATCCTAGGAGAGCACCTGTTCTAGAGTACACTACCAGTCTTGTAATTATTACAAAATTACTGGTTCAGTCAAGTGAGGTTTGAATTGTATCTATAACTTCATAAATGTATCCCTTGCCTAACATCTTTGAAATTACAATTACTTATATGTTTATGTTTTATAAGAGGTTGTCATGTTTGATGACAATAATCATGTTTATTTCTTCAATGGACCCCAGATATCTATAATCTATTAGGTACTCCTCAAAAATTTTGGATAAAAAAAGTAAACTTGATTTTTTTTTTTTTCTGATTGTGAGTTAGCCAGGCTTATTTCACCTGGTGTGCTGCAGTCCATGGGGTCTCAAAGAGTGGAACATGGCTGAGCACCTGAACGACAAATTTCACCTTTATACATTTTCTGTCTTCCTCGCCCCTCTTTCCCTCACTATTGAAAATTTAAGAATTCTGGGTTTTTTTGTTCTACTTTCATAAATACTTTTATATCCTAATAATATTTCCTTTTAATTTGTTACAAATATATCTCTTTTCATGGGTGTCATTATGAGGGAATACCCCTTGATCTTTCAAGGCTAAATAGTTAGTAAGGAGCACAACAACTATTCAGATTCCCATCTGTCTCAATTCCCACCATTTAATAGTAAAATTGAAAGGAATTTCCTTAAGGAAAGCCCAATATACACTTAAAGATTACAAAAAAAAATTAGCTCCTGTAGGTTCCATTGAGTAGCTTCAAAATTATTATAGTAAAATGGTTTAGAGAAAGCATTTATCTCCACTTCAATTATCCTTAATGAAAGTCCCATATTGAATTCCCAAATAGGTCTTGCTAAGTCTTTTAATGTATAAGTCTGTGTTATCTAGAGAAGACCCGTGATGAGCTGACCACGATATCCCTGGTATCTAGACATCAAGCCTACATGTCTAATCAGTAAGTGAACATTTCTTGTTCATTTTCACATGGAAAAGCATGTTGAGCTTTGGATGAAAATTGTTGAGAGTAGGTCAACATATAGAGATCTTTGCAATTTTAAATAAATATATCATTTATTTATTACTGGGAAATATATTGAAGAAATTCAACATACATTGCATTCAGAATTTATTTAAAAACCAAATCTTGCAGGGTATTTTATTTTAGCTTGCTAGTTTGCATGGAGAATGAAATAAAGCTCCACTTTGTTTAACAAACATAGCTCTCCTCTTTATCATTTTCTAATGACCACTCAACTGTAAATAATGGAAATTATTACCCAATGATTTCACCAAACTGCCTGTCAACGGCTGTAATTGTTGTTATAATTTAGATGGTAAGTGTGTGTTGTTCTGCAACTGCAGATACCAATTCATATCAACATCTGGAACCGTAGGCTCATTTACATTTAGTCACCATTCTGAATGAAAATTCAGGAGGTCTGGGTGACCTCTGCTTCCCGTGTATATAAAAAAGATCAGTGAACAAAGAAAGTAAGCAGAAGAAAGGTTTTGTTGAGCACATATTTTTGGCCAAGCAATATACCTTTTGTTTTCTATGACGTCTTATTCTTTTTTTAATTAATTTTTTATTGTGCTGAAAGTCTCATAAAGCACACTGTTTTAAACACATATAACTGTATAGTTCAGTGGCATTAAGTACATTCACATTGTCATGCAACTCTCAACCATCATCCATCTCCTGAATGTTTCACCTTCCTAAACTGAAATTCTGTCCCCATTAAACACTAACTCCCCATCCCCGCTCCCAACCTCCATAGCCCCTGGCATCTACCAATGTACTACCTGACTTTATGAATTTGACTATTCTAGGTACTTATATTATTAGTACTAATGCTAAAATTCAACATTCAAAAAACTAAGATCGTGGCATCCAGTCCCATCACTTCATCTCAAATAGGTGAGAAAACACTGGAAACAGTGACAGACTTTATTTTCCTGGGCTCCAAAATCACTGCAGATGGTGAGTGCAGCCATGAAATTAAAAGACACTTGCTCCTTGGAAGAAATGCTGTGGCAAACATAGACAGCACATTAAAAAGCAAAGATATCACTTTGCCAACAAAGGTCATATAATCAAAGCTATGGCATTTCCAGTAGTCATGTCTGGATGTGACAGTTGGACCATAAAGAAGGCTGAGCGCCGAAGAATTGATGCTTTTGAGCTGTGGTGTTGGAGAAGATTCTTGAGAGTCCCTTGGACTACAGGGAGATCCAACTAGTCAATCCTAAAGGAAATCAATCCTGAATATTCACTGGAAGGACTGATGCTAAAGCTGAAGCTCTAGTACTTTGGCCACTAGTACAAATGATGCAAAGAGCTCATTCATTAGCAAAGACCCTGATGCTGGGAAAGATTGAAGGCAGGAGGAGAAGGGGCAACAGGACAAGATGGTTGGATGGTATCACCAACTCAATGGAAATGAGTTTGAGGAAGCTCAGGGAGTTGGTGATGGACAGGGAATCCTGGCGTGCTGCAGTCCATGGGGTCGCAAAGAATCAGATACAACTGAGCAACTGAACAACAGCAACAAATTCTAGGTACCTCATAAAAGTGGAATTAAACAGTATTTTTCTGTACCTAATGTATATTGGAGTGTGTTTTAAAGTTAATATATGCCCTACAAACAGATTGTACCTTCTTAACATGAATGTTATGAGGCAAGAATTAGAATTGTCCATGTTCAAATGCAAGAATGGACAAACATGTATGCAAACCACAGTCTGGGCTCCAATAGCATACTTCTGGGCTAGATGTTTCTAAGCATATTAACTCACCCCAACCACCTTCAGTTGCCCAAGAGACTAGAAACAAAAACTAAATGGGAGGAAATGTTTCCATTTTACAGTGTTGAAAACTTCTCATTTAGGATTTCTGAAAGTGGAATAAGTGTCTTCATGTTGTATTAAGTCCTACTCATTTTTCTCACTTAAGGTCATTTTTGAAAATTGCCATAACCTGAAACCACTTTACCTTTAAACTGCTAATTCAAACCTTAGGTTTCCTAGTCACACCTTTCTTCTTTCCAGTATATATTTTCTGCTGCCTTGCTATTTGAAATATAGCAGAATATCAGGTCACACCCAGGGGTCATGAATCAGAGTCTGCATTTTAACAATATCCTTGGGTAATTTGTATGCATATTAAATTTGAGAAGCACTGTTTAGTGTTTCTATTATGACCATCTTTAACCTCATTGAGACTTTCTTGAAACTTTCATTTCACGGATGATTCAGTATCTATTTTCTCTTATTCTTGCCCTTTGTCTGTTTTGCATTCAGCTTCATGTCTAGGGCCTATTTTTATCACACACACACACACACACAAAACAAAATAACTACAGGAAACTTGGCTCAACTGTAGACCAAGTAAATCAATATCTGGAGGTAAGACTTAGGTGCAAGCACTTGAAAACAAAAGTTTAGAGAAGTATCAGTGCAAGTTCTGCTGCAGTACAGGTACCACTTGTGCTTTCAATGCCCTCGCAGAAGCCCCAGAGAAGCCATTACCACCTCTTTGCAAGTATAGGAGCTGTTACAATGTCAGTGAAGTATCTCATATACGTTCATAGACATAGTCTTTTAATGGCCCACAGGAGCCATTACTGTGTCAATGCCTGAGCCATTATAGTGCCAATGGAAACATAATTTTAATGGCAGCACACAAGTTCTACCACCATCATAAAAATAAAGGAAGTAAGGCACATACGAAACAGGTTATTTATCTGATAAGAAATCTAAATTAAACTCTCCAAAATACAAAGTGAGGCTCGCTAGTGATTCTAGTGTGGATTTAACCATTCTTTACTTATCCCTGGGTTGGGAACATCCCCCGGAGAAGGGAACAGCTACCCATTCCAGCATTCTGGCCTGGAGCATCCCATGGACAGTACAGTCCATGCAGTCACAAAGAGTCGGACACAACTAAGTGACTTTCATTTTCTTCACTTCACTCAGTCCTCTTGGAACGTGGTAAACACAGAAGTTCAGTTTCCAGTCACAGAGCCCCAAACATGACCATTTTACAACTGCAAAGCTTTAGAGATGATTCAAGAAGTTAAAAGCATTCTGCTCTGACCAACTAACTCATCTGATATTGTCACAGTCCCTACCGTGAATAAAATTTTATGATTGTTCTTTTGTACTGACACAGTTGCTATCTGTATAGTCTAAGGCTTATATACACAAACTATCTGTATAGTGTATGGCTTAAAACTAGGATTCAGTATAAATTGCTTCTTTGATATCTGTTAAAATGTGACAACCTCAAATAGCATAGCCCCAAGCTCCTCCATCCACTGTTTTCCTGTGAATAAGGTCCCCTTGCTAAACAACTGTCTTTATCAGAGGACCAGGCAGAGTGCTGCTTGTCGCTGCCTAATGGGCTTCAGTTCCCTGCCAGCCTGTGGAATTATTCAAACAAGCCAATTACATCCTCTCCCAAGAACTGGTATTCACCTCACCCTCTTGTAACTACAGAGATGTCTCCTACAGACCCTGGTTGCTTACTCTGTTCCAGAGGGCAGCCTCCACACGGCCCTTGCCTGGTGCAGAGTCCCTCTCCCACTGACTGAGTGTATGTGGCTAATAAACTGCTATTTATCTCATCTCTCCAGTGTCAGGCGCCATATGTTCAGCCATCCCCATAAGTCTAGCGTGGAAATCCCTCCATCAACAATAGGTTGAAGGTGAGGTGACCAGAACAATCTGTTACTCTGTGATTTCTTCATTATTTCTTCTTGATTCATAGGCAATTTCATTCTAGGTCTTTGCTAAACCCTTGGTTTTTAAAAGAGATCCTTGATCATAAGACCCTATGATCTTAGCATTTTACCCCCCAATAACGGCTACCAGCTATGACAATTTTTTGTTTGCTTAATTACGGAGGCTATTTCTAAAGATGCACCATGACTTTGCATGCATGTTTCCTGTTCTCAGTTACCTTTGTCCTTCTCCATTCATGCTCCTGGCAGTAAGCACGCTTGAGCCCATGAGGTCACACTATGGGAGACAGTGTGTGTAAGAGAAAGATCTGTTGTTCTAGTGCTGTACTATGCAGAATATAGAAGGAAATGCCTTCAAATATAGCTGGACACCTCTCTGACTGGGTGGTAGAAGTAGAATGCAGAGATCCTGTTTGAAACTGGGCAGATCACTGAGGAATTAGGAAACCCACTGAAAGGACATTGTTTTGCAATCTTATAAGACAGAAGAGTTGGCATGGTGTAGAAGGTAACTTGCAGGGAAGTAAACTTTCCTCTAGATTCAGTGTATTCATAACTACTCTGCTTTAGAAATGCAGAGAACAATGTTTGCTAAGGTCACCCAAAGAGCATTACAGTTTTGTGTTGTTGGATGGGGTAAGTGTGAGAAACTGAGAAACTCCTTAATTTATAGATGACAACAGATTGTAAGGATTGAGCCTGACATTCCTCTAGGTGATCAAGAATTTCTATTTATTTCAAGGATTCATGATGGTGCTAACTCAGAAAATTTTGACAACACATATTTAACTTGATTGATAAAGTTTGCAAAATAGGTCACCTGTTCACAAAGTTGCCTATGTATTAATGGACTTCCCTGGTGATTCAGATGATAAAGAATCTGCCTGCAATGCAGGAGACCCAGTTTCAATCCCTGAATTGAGATGATCCCCTGGAGAAAGAAATGGCTACCCACTCCAGTAGCCTTACCGGGAAAATTCCACGGACAGAGGAGCCTGGTGGGCTAGTCCATGGGGTCACAAAGAGTTGGACTTGACTGGGTGACTAACATACATGCACTATGTGTTAACTGAGAGGTTACTTTTGTTGAAGTCTCCATTAAATTTTCTTTAGCAACATTTAGTTTTTGAATCTTTGAGTGTAATGAAATTTCTTACTTGACTTAATTTAGGACCTTAATTAATTGCTATATCAGGTCTCTCATTGCTAAAGTACTTGGTGTGGTATGCATCAAACATTAACAAATTGTTGACTAACTGGCTGGGTTGCACCTGCAATTATGCATTTGCCCCTACAACTAATTGCCAAGATTTCACCCATGGAGCAGCCAACATTTGGTTCTCTGCCTACAGTGATGAAAGGTTTTGGTGGCTCATGCATCACAGTGTCACAAAAACTGTGCTTCCATTTGCAGGATGCTAACTTCTTGTAAATTCAAATTTCTATTTAACCACTTGATACATGTTAATATATTGTTATTTTGTAAACATTGTATGTTGTTATTAGTATACAGTATTCTTTGTGATCAAAAGTATCCTCAGTGTGTTTCTCAATTCAAATGGTCAAACCACATCTTTCCTGTCTCATGCTTTTAGAAATCCTGAGGATGAAATAAAACAGCAAAGTAGAGACGTTAAAATCTTCAAACTTTCTGAAAAGTGCCTAGTAGCACTATCTCAACTCTTAAACCGCTGAAACCATCTAAAGAAAAATTGACAAGTGGGGCAAAAATGTCACTTAGAGGCCATTTTTAGAACATTTAAGACCTACTAAGAACTTAACATTGGGGACATATTTAGGTTTATTCAGCTTTCATTAAAAATTACCTTTTCTTCAAGTTAAAAAAGACAGACACAAGTACATGTAACAACACTGTCCACATTTCAACATGCTCAGCATTTTTGCTTCCCTTTGGCAGGTAATTTTTTTTCAAAGCTGACCATTACTTCTGTTAGATTGAAGAAAAAGAAGGTAAAAGGTTTATATAAAAAATATTTTAAAATTATACAACACATGCACCAAATTACATAGATTTTCATTTAAAGGAAGAAAAATAAATTGTGTCAGAAAAATGTGTCCATAAAAGACAACCAAAAGCTTTTATTTCAACTCATGGCTAAATATTGGTACTTGAAAATTGTCTATTGTTCTTATCATTTGTCATTTTTTGAGTATTGCTTCAGTATGAAAATAGATTTTATTTTGATGACTGAAAATTTACCAAACATGTCCTTACTGCCTGGAATTCTAATCAAATGGAAAAATGTAAGTTATCTAACAACTGGTAAACAGAATAGATTGGTCTACCAGCAGCATAAATGATAATTATGAGTTAATACAAATCTAAAGGTAGAATTAGACCACTATTCATATGGATTTAGTCAGTCACACTGATTCTCAAATGAGGGCTGTTATATTTTTTTAAAAAAAGAACAACAACTGAGTCATATAGAACAAAAAAGGATAAATATTATGGCATATTTACTGCATTTCATGTACAGTGCTAAGCAATTTAACGTTTTTTTTTAATCTGATTAACCTATCACCTGTATGAAGGAGACTCCATTATGTACTTATTGAACTTAATTGAGTTCAAGTCTACATTTTTAATATGTGTCAGAGACGGGGATTTGACAGACTGAAACCAAAAGTCAATCTCATTAGTAAACAATTCAGATTCCATAACTGTATGGAAATCAGTACATTGAGTTTTACACTTATTAATTCATTTGTTTTTTATGCTTTTAAGCATGTAGATTTACAGATACATATGTGAATGAACATAATTATACCTAACTTATCTACATTTTAGAGTTGTTATAAATATTAAGTGAAGAAAAAAACATATATAGTGTGTTTGCATAATTATGCCCATCTCTATATATAATCTAAAGCTAAATGACAATTTTATCTGCTTATATTTCTTCATTTTGCAGATTCCAAAAGAATAGGTCACTCCCCTAGATTAAAAAGCTAGTAAGTGATGTACTTGGAAGCAAAGCAGATATTTTCCGTATGTTCCAACGTGCTAAGGTAAAGAATGCTGCTGCTGCTGCTGCTAAGTCACGTCAGTCATGTCCAACTCTATATGACCCCATAGACTGGACTATGCAGCCCACCAGGCTCCCCGGTCCCTGGGATTCTCCAGGCAAGAACACTGGAGTGGGTTGCCATTTCCTTCTCCAAGGTAAAGAATAAGTCTTGGCAATTACATATGACGGTTAAAATTTCATGGCTACCTTGCTCTGTAGCATGGATGTGGTTATCTAACCTTTATGATGATCAGTTTCTTCATCTTGCAAAGTAAAGACAACTTATTTATTCCACAAATATTTACCCAGCATCGATTATGTATATGACAGTTTCTTAGGTGCATGAGATAATTTATTGATTAAAACCTACACAAATACCTTTTCTTGTAGAGTTTACATACAAGTGGGAGAAATTCTGACAGAAGGTGATAAATGACATGAGAAAAAAATCAGTCTAATTCAACATAGTGTGAGAGTAAATTATAGTTAGATTAAGTATACAGCATTCGTATAATAGGGCTAAATGCACAGAAATTATCCACTCTATGACTAGGTTATTTCTTTCCTACTCAACATGATCTGGGACTCTTTCTATTTGCCACACCCTTTCCCTAATGGCAAGACGTGAGGTAAATACTCATCAGAAATATTCAGTTACAATTGCAAATCCCTAAGTCCTCAAAAACTGCTGTTTTTTTTTTTTCATTTTAAGACTGTAGTTGTCATAAAAACAATTGAGTCAAGCATCTCAACTTTAATTCTTCAGATGTGAATAGTAAAGAAAACAGCCAAACAGAATTATAACAAGAAATTCCTGCTGAAGGCTCCTTTGTACCAAAAAACAGAACTTCGAGAGAGGCAAAGATGTAGGATAATATACTATATGCCTTTCTATAACCCGGCACAACAGGCCATCACCTAAATAACTTTCACAGAGCACCCCATTGGGTCTAGGTACAGAACTGGAAGCCATATGGTGCAGTTCAGCCCTCCACGTGAACTTCTGGGTTCTTAATCATGTTGTCACATTATTTTATTTTCATTAAAAAAAATTATTTATTTTACTATTATTTTTGATTTGCATGTACAAACTGATTTTGCAGGAACAATCAAGACCTCCCTGAGAATGTTGCAAAGAGAGTTATCCTCTGTTTGCTTGATAGAAAGCTGTGAGGTGTCCTTCAGCCAGGCTGCTGGCTTTCGGTTCAGAAGTTCCATCACATCTGGAGAGCCATGTGCAAATTGCTATGCAGCCAAAGGACCTTAAATGTAAGGTGCAGGCTCCCTCTAAATAAAAACAAAAACCAAATCAAAGCCAATGTTATTTCTGGTTCTGGCTCAGAGACCCATTTGCACTCTGGATTATGGACAGTTTCTAGATCCCCATTGTGGTTCAGACTTCCTTGATCCCATCCACACTCATCTCTGTATTCATTCAACAAATATAAGCTGGTGATCTGCTCTGCACCAAGCACAGAGCTAGGCTCAAGAGGTATACAGATGTATAACACACAGGTCTAGAGCTCTATATGTTTAAAGTATGGTCTGAATGGAATTGAAATGTTTCAAATTAGGGATAATAATAGAATGTGACACCAATAAATAGATGTTTACTGACAAGAAAATAATTGGAATTTCATTCACAGTAGATGAAACACAACTGTGAGGACCTAAATGTGTGAGAGTGTGAATTATGATAAGTCTTTGGCAAATTACTTAGGTTTTAGAAAAGGCAGAGGAACCAGAGATCAAATTGCCAACATGCACTGGATCATTGAAAATGCAAGAGAGTTCCAGAAAAAAATATCTATTTCTGCTATATTGACTATGCCAAAGTCTTTGACTGTGTGGATCACAATAAACTGGAAAATTCTGAAAGAGATGGAAATACCAGACCACCTACCTGCCTCTTGAGAAACCTGTATGCAGGTCAGGAAGCAACAGTTAGAACTGGACATGGAACAACAGACTGGTTCCAAATAGGAAAAGGAGTACGTCAAGGCTGTATATTGTAACCGTGTTAATTTAACCTATATGCAGAGTACATCATGAGAAATGCTGGGCTGGAAGAAGCACAAGCTGGAATCAAGATTGCCGGGATAAATATCAATAACCTCAGATATGCAGATGACATCACCCTTATGGCAAAAAGTGAAGTGGAACTAAAAGCCTCTTGATGAAAGTGAAAGGGGAAAGTGAAAAAGTTGACTTAAACTTCAAAATTCAGAAAACTAAGATCATGGCATCCAGTCCCGTCACTTCATGGCAAATAGATGGAGAAACAATGGAAACAGTGGCAGACTTTATTTTTCTGGGCTCCAAAATCACTGCAGATGGTGACTGCAGGCATGGAATTAAAAGACGCTTACTCCTTGGAAGGAAAGTTATGACCAAATTAGATAGCATATTGAAAAGCAGAGACATTACTTTGCCAACAAAGGTCTGTCTAGTCAAGGCTATGGTTTTTCCAGTAGTCATGTATGGATGTGAGACTTGGACTGTGAAGAAAGCTGAGCGCTAAAGAATGAATGCTTTTGAAGTGTGGTGTTGGAGAAGACTCTTGAGAGCCCCTTGGACTACAATGAGATCCAACCAGTCCATTCTAAAGGAGATCAGTCCTGAGTGTTCATTTGAAGGACTGATGCTGAAGCTGAAACTCCAGTACTTTGGCCACCTCATGCGAAGGGTTGACTCATTGGAAAAGATCCTGATGCTGGGAGGGATTGGGGGCAGGAGGAGAAGGGTACAAGAAAGGATGAGATGGCTGGATGGCATCACTGACTCGATGGATGTGAGTTTGAGTGAACTCCGGGAGTTGGTGATGGACAGGGAGGCCTGGCGTGCTGCAATTCATGGGGTCTCAATGATTTGGACACAACTGAGTGACTGAACTGAACTGAACTGAGACAGCATATTAAAAAGCAGAGATATTACACTGGTAGCAAAGTTTCATCTAGTCAAGACTATGGTTTTTCCAGTAGTCATGTATGGATGTTAGAGTTGGACTATAAAGAAAGCTGAGCGCCGAAGAATGGATGCTTTTGAACTGTGGTGTTGGAGAAGACTCTTGAGAGTCCCTTGGACTGCAAGGGGATCCCACCAGTCCATCCTAAAGGAAATGAGTCCTGAATGTTCATTGGAAAGGCTAATGTTGAAGCTGAAATTCCAATACTTTGGCTACCTGATGTGAAGAGCTGACTCATTTGAAAAGACCCCATTCTGCAAAGGATTGAAAGCAGGAGAAGGGGATGACAGAAGAAGAGATGGGTGGATGACATCAGTGACTCAATGGACATGAGTTTGAGTAGACTCCGGGAGTTGGGGATGGACAGGGAGGCCTGGTATGTTGCAGTCCATGGGGTTGCAAAGGGTTGGACATGACTGAGCAACTGAAATGAACTGAACTGAAAACATATTTAGTATCTGAAGTGTAAGTTGTGGCTGGAGATAATTGTAGAGTGTTGCCTGGTAAGTTTGATAAGACTATGGACACATTGAGTGAACAGAAGCCTGCAGAGAACAGATCAGAATTACTGGAATCATAATGTAAGGCAGAAAACAGTCCTTTTAGCATACTGCTGCTGCTAAATCGCTTCAGTCATGTCTGACTCTGTGTGACCCCATAGATGGCAGCCCACCAGGCTCCCCCGTCCCTGGGATTCTCCAGGCAAGAACACTGGAGTGGGTTGCCATTTCCTTCTCCAATGCATGAAAGTGAAAAATGAAAGTGAAGTCGCTCAGTCGTGTCTGACCTTCAGCTACCCCATGGACTGCAGCCTTCCAGGCTCCTCCGTCCATGGGATTTTCCAGGCAAGAGTACTGGAGTGGGGTGCCATTGCCTTCTCATACTAGATATAATTTAAAGAGCAAGAACAGTAGATCACTTTCTTGAAAAGTGAGGGGTGATACCAATGGCAAGGGTAGTTGGCTTGAAGTGAATCACAGTGTTTGGAAATTGTTATACTGGAATCTGGACCACTTTCCCCAATAAAGTGAAGATATATCTGAACAAATGTCCAAGAGGACCTCCTGAGAACTTCCTATTTATTTCTCACTTTTAAGCACGTCTCTTCACCTCATTTCTCAAAAGTAAAATGATGTGACTTCTGGATGACCATCTGCCCCCATGTTTTGACTTTCCACTAAAAAAAAGAAAAAGAAAACCAAAACACAGTTTGAATGTTCCCATGACCTCTTCATATACCAGAGGATATTCTTTGGAAGAAACTGTGTACCCCCAACATGAGACTCAAATGTGGCCAACAGATCAGCCAACTCCAAAGTCATCTTGCTGTTACTATACGCAATAGCGTCATCTTTCAGTAAGTACTAATGCTTTCTTTGTCTTACGCCTGTGCAATTAACAAGTGGAAAAAAAAAACGTCCTGATATTAGTTCAACAAATATTCATACTAGGATCAAGGCAAGGTATTATACAGAAACATGCAAATACTTTTTATCTTTAATTTTCTCAACAACCTTCCAAAATCATGGTTGTTCTCTTCCTTTCATAGATGAGTAAGTTCAAACTTCAAAGATGATGCATTTTGCATAAAGATAGCAATAATGGGATGAAAATGAGAGTATGTCTGTGAGACCAGAATTAAATTTTTTTCTCCTGTCCTCAATCTGTTCATCAAGAGTGAAAAAACAATTATGAATCTCATTCAAGATCTCTGTGCTATTTCAATGTCAGGACTTGATTTTCAGCTAAGTTCAAAGGAGGTGTGGCAGGGTGTTGGGGCAGACGTGTAGCACAGCTATTCCGTTGGCATTGATGTAGCCTTTGTTGGAGTAATTTTACCTACAAAATTCTGTCTTTCATCTCTGGATGCCCAAGCACTTACCCTCAAGCACTGAAGGAATTTGAATTATGCAAGGGAATGTAAGTTCAAAGACGGATGGTTATTTCTATACAGGTAAAGCTTTTTAAAATTTTAATTTGATTAGAAATGTACTTATGTCTAGAGAACTTTGGTCCAAATTCACATTAAGGTGTCTTCCACTTTTGGCATGCCCATCACTACCATCCTATGATCCTGATATTTATTATCATCATAGTTTATCTTCATATCTGCATGTAAAATCTTGAGGTAGTGCATGCTCAGATTGCTCACTGGAATCACCTAGGAAAATCCTAAAATGAAAATTCTACAGCCCTACCTTAGGTATAACAACCCAATATCCCTGAAAATGAGAGCTGGAAATGTGGATTTTAATACTTACAGGAGAACCTGCTGGCATTTAAAATTTAGAGAGCATATTCACATGAATTGTCTTATGTGATCCCTCCAACAACCCTTTGTGGGAAAGAGCGCAATACGAATCTTAGAAGGTTGAGGTGAATTTTCCAAGGGAAATCATATAGAACTAAACCTTCAGCTCACTTACCCAAAGCACCGTATTCTTTCCATTCCCTTATCAGTGTAAGGACCTACAGAGAGGCCACATGATGGAGAATCGTGGTGCTAGGTAAATTTTATCTAGAAGCATAGTAGGGGTTGAAAGTTCCTGCTTCCTGGAAGGCTGTGTTGAGAAGTGTTCAGGAGCTGCTTTTGGGCTGAGATGGAGTGTGATATTTTGTGTCCGACATGTAAATGGAAGCGCTGTGTGATGGTTCACCTGCTTATAAGATTCACCTTATACACTCTCTGCTGCTACTAAGTCACTTCAGTCGTGTCCGACTCTGTGTGACCCCATAGACAGCAGCCCACCAGGCTCCCCCGTCCCTGGGATTCTCCAGGCAAGAACACTGGGGTGGGTAGCCATTTCCTTCTCCAATGCATGAAAGTGAAAAGTGAAAGTGAAGTCGCTCAGTCGTGTCCGACCTTCAGCGACCCCATGGACTGCAGCCTTCCAGGTTCCTCCATCCATGGGATTTTCCAGGTAAGAGTACTGGAGTGGGATGCTATTGCCTTCTCTGTATACACTTTCTAGTTTTTTTCCAATTGTTCAGTCTCTTCTTGTTTCTGCTTCCTTCTCTGTCTAATCATAGTCAACTCTTTCAAGCTGATTCTCTGCCAAATACTTAAGTATATTAAACTGGTGATCAAACCCAAGTACCAGTTTATTCCACATCTGATAACCTTCACTGGGCTACCCTGGTGGCACAATGCTAAAGAACCCGCCTGCCAATGCAGGAGATGGGAATTCAATCCCTAGGTTGGAAGATCCCCCTAGAGCAGAAATGGCAACACACTCTAGTATTCTTGGCTAGAAAACTCCATGAACAGAGGAGTCTGGTGGGCTACAGTCCGTGACCTTGCAAAATTGGACATGGTTGAGCAGTCATGCACGCACAGCACCTTTACTAATATTGAAGAAATCAAACCAACATATAGTATGACTCTACTAGAAATGTATGGTATTGACTTTACACAGTAAAACAATCTTCCTTTCTTGTACAAACAAATCAAGTGGGAAAACTTGTCACAATTCTGTATAGAAGTATATAACTTATTTATTCTAGATACTTTATTTTTCTAGACTGCAATACTGAAATTGTGATATTCCTTCAAAATACACATTTTGATAATTGAATGGAGTTCAACATGATGTTATATATTTTTTTACTAATAATCCAGAAGTGAAAAATCATATCATCACAGAGGAAATGTGCAAACAGAAACACTTGAATATATAAATGCACATCTAAAAAATAGTAATATTATTGTCATTCTAACTGTATTTTTACTTTTTTGAGGCAGCAAAATGTCATATGGGATATAAATGTTCTACATAGTTAGGTATCTGATTTCAAATAGAGGCTCTAAGACTACATGTTTGTGTTCATTAAAATCATCATAAATATGAGCATATATACACACGCAAATGTATCACATTAATCCTGTGGGCTGGGTATATGTTCTGTATGTTCTAAAAGAAAAAATATGCAAGAGAGATTAACATTTTCAAGGTTATATATCTAATAAATGGTAGATATGGTTGGAATTCAAATCCAGGTTATTCATTCTCAAAGTATATGCTGTTCTCCCTATACAACCATACAAACCTGCTAAATATATTTTTAAAATCAAGGAGAGATTATAAAAGGCAAAAAACTCCTTTATGAGTGAGGTGATTTTGCAGATGAGTAAGGTATAAGCCCCGTTGTTTTATTTTGTGTTTTAGCAACATTAGTAGCCCAGCCCACTTTGTATATCCTGATATCCTCAGGAAAGTGATATAATTTTTCTGGACATTCCACTAGAACCATGTCCAATTCTGTACATGGAAAAGCAGTTATCAAAAAAGAAAGTAAAGAAGGAAAAAATATGTATGTGTAAAACAGAGAAGAATTTCTATGGTGAGAACTAATTGATCAGAGTACATAGTGATAAGTGAGTTGAGCTTTTCTTTAGGACAGTTGATTAATTATTCATTCAGTATATTTTGCATGCTAGGTGTTATTGCATACAGAATCTCACTTAATGCCATTGATAATTTCAACAAAGAAGAAAAGAGGAGAGATAAGGGAAGGGGAGAAAGAAAGAGGAGAGAAGAATAAGGAGGACAATCCACAATTTTCCCTCTTTTACAGTGCCTTGAGGCAGAAAAACAAAGACAACCCTGAATCTGGTTTCCAATAGATTCCTTACTTGTGGTAAGATTCACCCACCTTCCCTTGGCTTTGCAAAAGGATATTTAGCAGCTTCTGTTAGGTAACCTTAGAAAGACACGGGCATTCCAGTAACTATAATTGGTCTGTGCTTAAAAGCTACAGTAAACAGTAAACACACAAGAAACAAAATACACTGCTGAGTGACCTTGGAGAGGACTGCCTTCAGCGGCAGGCTGGGGACAACCACATCATTAGCAGGGACGGGATCACCAGGCTGCTGGAACAGTCTGTCTGGAGGACATTTTCACAGGGGCAACTCCTGGGTGCCAATCTCATTTACACATTATGGCACCAAATGCTTTTGATTATGTGAGAACAAGTGAGATCTACCTTGAGGTGTGTCAGTATTCCAGCTTGAGGCACTGAAATTCTTGACAAGGTAAAGCCATGTATTAAGAGCTTTGTGATTTAGGAGCCTGAGAATCCACAAGTGCCCCTGTCCCCACTCCCACCCCCTCATCCCTTATTTCATCTGAGACATTAAATGATAGTGCTCTTATCAGTTTGGCTGCAAAGTCATTAATTTTATGTTTGAAATGGAGAGGGAAGAAAAGACAAATTTTCTCAGCTTTTGAGATGTCAAGTGAATTTCACAGAACCCTGAAAGAGAAAAGTTCATTTTTTTTTTTCTTTTAAGATTTAAGATACGAGAAGGATGACTGACTGGCATTGTTCAATGACTGACAACTACAGGAACTCTCCTTTGTGTCATGATCTTGAATCAATCAAAATAATCAAGACATCTATAAAAAGTTCCTTCTATAATAAAAAGTCAAAAAGTGACCCTCAACAATGCCATGGACAAAAAAGTGTAATTCATACAAATGGAATACAATCAGGTGATACAATCCCATATAAATCCAACTTTAGCCAAATCTGAATGCCTTAACAGCAACAATGATGATGATAATACAAATAGTGATATCTATAAGGGGTCATTTTGTTAACACACTATACTAAATCTTTTGTATGCTTTTGCTTCTTTAATTCTTACAGCCATATTCAAGTAGATGCTATGATCATACCTATTGCTTAAATGATGCAACTGGAGCCTAGAGATTAAGTAATTTTTCTGTGATCACATAGGTAACAAAAGGCAAGTCTGAGAGTAGAGCCAATCTTCATTTGGCAGATCCCAGACTCTGTGTTTTAAGGCATTAGTTGTTTATTAAATTATTTAAAAGCTGTCTGTGAAAACATAAATATCTTTTCCTGAAACACAAGATTAAATCTCTCATCACTAGTGTCTTTGCTCATCTGGAATACCACTACTGCTTTACAGTGTGGTATCCTTTCCTTATGGCAAATAAAATTATATTTCAAATAGTTGGTGTTTGAAAATTCCTGAGGCATGCTTTCTTATTCTGGCCCTTGATTTGGCTCAAATCAAGAGTTTGGAATTCAGAGTCAGAAATTGAAGGAGCAGATAGAAACCATTTCAGAATTTATTGTTGTGTGTAATAACAACAAAATGGGGCTTCCCTTGTTGCTCAGTTGGTAAAGAATCTGCCTGCAATGCAGGAGACCTGGGTTCTATCCCTGGGTTGGGAAGATCCTTTGGAGAAGGGAAAGGCTACCCACTCCAGTATTCTGGCCTGGAGAATTCCATGGACTGTAAAGTCCATGGGGTTGCAAAGAGTTAATATACTAGTTACATTTTTAAAAGTGAGTACAGTTACCTCAGTTACAGATGACAGACCAAATATTTCTGATTCCAGTATTTCTACTGTACCCATTCTGTGCTTAAAAAACAGAAGTGGGAGCTAGAGATTGCATGTTGGTTTTCAATAACTGATTCAAATAGAAATTTAGCAGCTGATAAAAGGGAGGAAAGGGGTTTTTACCACAGATTTTAAATCCCAAACTACTACTTTATATCTTTCAGGTAATTTGGGAATGAGTCTGTGGATATATTGAATGTTCAGCATCTTACAAATGATTCATATACAGTAAACCACTAGGGAAACTCAATAATTGCCGAATAGAATGAGAACTATGTTTCCAATTTAGGAGAAGAGGAAAACTACAGTAGAAAAGGCATGTAAAATAATAAAAGAAAATCTTCATAGGGTTATATTCCTGCATTAAAAAACAAAAGGCAAACAAACCAAAAAACAAACCCCCCAAAATAGGCTCAGCTCCCTCTAGGCCATCCATGTGTGTATTGCTTCGGTCGGCAGACTTTGCTAGGAATTCCCAGTTCTGACGGGGATGCAATGAGTGATTGCCTCTGTCCACAAACACTTTTAGACTGCCATCCAGGGTCCAGATGTCAAAAAGGGCTTGATCAGGGGAGAAATCCACTGTTTTACTGTAACTTCTGCCTCCTGTTACTGAAAATGAAAACATTCTCTTTTTGTGCATGAGATAGGGGATTTTAAAAAGTAAATGAGGTTGTAACATAAATATTACTATTTTCTTTCTTAAAAACAAGAGCAATTCTCAGTGAGGAAAACTCAGCCAGACATATCCTAAAGCTAATTAAAATAATGCAGGAAATAAACTAATTAGGACACTAGTGTACAGAGGTGTGTCATTGTGTCATTCTAGGAAAAAATAAAGAGAAAGAAGAAAGCACTAAAATTCTCCAAAAACATTAAATGAAATAGGGAATTTCATACGATTATAGGAAAGCAAATTAATATTGCTTTGTTCAACACTGACAGAGAGCATGATAGAAATAAGAACCTTTAGAGATGTTTCAAGGTAAAAAAAAAAAAAAAAAAACTTGTTTTTCAGCTAAGCAATTGTTTGGCTCCACTTGATGTCCTATTACTTTGTCAAAGTGATTCTTTACTCTCTTTGAGCACCTGAAGGAAGTCACTTAAAATCCCAGGGATATGTAAAAAGGGGAAGTCCCACCAAAGCAAGTAAAATCTTAACCAGTGCGTATACCTTTAAAGGTCTGAGTCTGGAAAATTACGAGATGCATTTGCATGAGTTGCTGACAAGTTTCACTGTGAGAGGAGAAAACACCAGAAACATTACAGCTCTTCAATTTCTGAAATCCATTTTTGTACACAAGCTGCTGGTCATGTCTGCAGATTTCTCAAGCTGCATCCCCATAAAACAACAAAATTGGACACTGTCAGCAGAAAAGGAGCATTTTGAATACATCAGTCAGAAAACAAGCACATTTGAAAACCAGACTTAAGAAAAGGTCAAACGGGAGGTTTGAGAAAACCACTAAAAACTCTCACATGAATGCCTGTGTCTATCTATTTTGAAACTGATATACTGCTGACTACCACAAGCTTGCATTCCGCATGATTCATGCTCATTGCATTTCCCATAGCCAAACTTAATTAAATATTTCTACATCTGGCTTCTTAATATGTTTTGAAACTTTCAAAATAATTCCCTTAAGCCTTGAAAAACTCCTGAAAAAAATTATATTTATGAGTACAAAGAACTCTGCTAGAAGTCACCATGCTTAATTACAGTAAAACAATCTTTGTGATTGGTATCATGTATAAAGTTAATTGTCTCATTAACCTTAGCCATTATAATCTGGTCCCATTATAAGTAAGAATCAAAAGAAGGGCTAGAAATGAAATATAATGACATCAAAATAGTGTATATTCCTCCATTGTGATCTTTAAGATTTAAATGCCTGTCTCTTCAGGTTAATAACCAGTAAGTGTTGTCATGTCAAGATGACAGACTAATAGAAAACTGGCATCTTAGGACGCTTTAGCACATTTTAGGTTCACTATCTTCATTTCTCTTCCCCATTTCTAGCTCTAGGCAACAAAGAATTAAATAATTACTTGCCATGGAAGAAACACACCCATTCACTATTTAGTAGATCTCTTAAGGGAGACAGTAAAACCATGTGCACAATTCTAGTGGGTTCCCACGCACAGATAAAGAAGAATGTAAGAGCATTCTAGTATGGTGGCCAAAGCACATAATCAAGTGACAGACTTTGATCAGTGTTAAGGAGGTAGCATCACAGATGAGCAAAGATTCATTCATTGTTCCACCAGAAGCTGAAAATCTGAACTCTAAGGGCTTAAAGATGATTCAAGAACCCAAATGATTAACTGGGTATTGAAGTCATCTGGAAGAAGTTGGTTATGACTTAGTCCTAGTTTGACTCAGATATTGCTAACTAAATGTATCCCTGTCTTAATGACCCAGATATGGTGGATGAAAATGAAACAATATGCTATAAATATGACAAGAGTTACTCTTAATTGAATGCTTATCTATATTAATAAGTATTAATTGAATATTACCTATACTTGAGAAGTACTCCCATATTCTTTAAATATTTATAGTGCCCTCAGATCAGATCAGATCAGTCGCTCAGTCGTGTCTGACTCTTTGCGACCCCATGAATCGCAGCATGCCAGGCCTCCCTGTCCATCACCAACTCCCGGAGTTCACCCAGACTCACGTCCATCGAGTCAGTGATGCCATCCAGCCATCTCATCCTCTGTCGTCCCCTTCTTCTCCTGCCCCCAATCCCTCCCAGCATCAGTCTTTTCCAACGAGTCAACTCTTCGCATGAGGTGGCCAAAGTACTGGAGTTTCAGCTTTAGCATCATTCCTTCCAAAGAAATCCCAGGGCTGATCTCCTTCAGAATGGACTGGTTGGATCTCCTTGCAGTCCAAGGGACTCTCAAGAGTCTTCTCCAACACCACAGTTCAAAAGCATCAATCCTTTGGTGCTCAGCCTTCTTCACAGTCCAACTCTCACATCCATACATGACCACTGGAAAAACCATAGCCTTGATTAGATGGACCTTTGTTGGCAAAGTAATGTCTCTGTTTTTGAACATGCTATCTAGGTTGGTCATAACTTTCCTTCCAAGGAGTAAGCATCTTTTAATTTCATGGCTGCAGTCACCATCTGCAGTGATTTTGGAGCCCAGAAAAATAAAGTCTGACACTGTTTCCACTATTTCCCCATCTATTCCCCATGAAGTGATGGGACTGGATGCCATGATCTTCGTTTTCTGAATGTTGAGCTTTAAGCCAACTTTTTCACTCTCCACTTTCACTTCCATCAAGAGGCTTTTGAGTTCCTCTTCACTTTCTGCCATGAGGGTGGTGTCATCTGCATATCTGAGGTTATTGATATTTCTCCCAGCAATCTTGATTCCAGCTTGCGTTTCTTCCAGTCCAGCGTTTCTCATGATGTACTCTGCATATAAGTTAAATAAATAGGGTGACAATATACAGCCTTGATGAACTCCTTTTCCTATTTGGAACCAGTCTGTTGTTCCATGTCCAGTTCTGACTGTTGCTTCCTGACTTGCATACAAATTTCTCAAGAGGCAGATCAGGTGGTCTGGTATTCCCATCTCGAAGAATTTTCCACAGTTTATTGTGATCCACACAGTCAAAGGCTTTGGCATAGTCAATAAAGCAGAAATAGATGTTTTTCTGGAACTCTCTTGCTTTTTCCATGATCCAGCAGATGTTGGAAATTTGATCTCTGGTTCCTCTGCCTTTTCTAAAACCAGCTTGAACATCAGGAAGTTCACGGTTCACATATTGCTGAAGCCTGGCTTGGAGAATTTTGAGCATTACTTTACTAGCGTGTGAGATGAGTGCAATTGTGCGGTAGTTTGAGCATTCTTTGGCATTGCCTTTCTTTGGGATTGGAATGAAAACTGACCTTTTCCAGTCCTGTGGCCACTGCTGAGTTTTCCAAATTTGCTGGCATATTGAGTGCAGCACTTTCACAGCATCTTTCAGGATTTGGAATAGCTCAACTGGAATTCCATCACCTCCACTAGCTTTGTTCGTAGTGATGCTTTCTAAGGCCCACTTGACTTCACATTCCAGGATGTCTGGCTCTAGGTCAGTGATCACACCATCGTGATTATCTGGATCATGAAGATCTTTTTTGTACAGTTCTTCTGTGTATTCTTGCCATCTCTTCTTAATATCTTCTGCTTCTGTTAAGTCCATACCATTTCTGTCCTTTATCGATCTCATCTTTGCATGAAATGTTCCTTTGGTATCTCTGATTTTCTTGAAGAGATCCCTAGTCTTTAATTAATTGTCCCCATTTTACAGAAGACATTGAGACTGAAATACCTGATATGGTTGGTATGGTACTGATATGTGAAAACTTTATCCCTACAAACTAGAAATGTGTAACCTAGCATACTCATCAACATAGACATTTAATAACCCTGGTCTTCCCAATAAAATGTGTGCAGTTGCCTTAGGGGATGAGTAAGAATGTGTGCACTGAGAGGATTTAGGAGATATGCTATGAAACAGGAAACCAGATGGATCCTTTTTTCAATAGACAATCTAGACCGCTGGATGCTACTTTTGTTTAGGTTTTGGTTTATTTTTAATTAATTTAGTGGACCTTTGGTTATGTGCTCTATCTAAAGAGAATAGTATGAAAGAGCTCAATGTAAGAAGCTTTTCTGAATTAATCATAATCTTATGGTATATTCTCATAAAAGGTAATTCCACACACTTTACACAGCAATATAAAAATAATTCTGAAAGTCTTATGTAAAGTAATCATTTCATTGTTAAGACAGAATTAGTTTTCTATACTATTTCTCAATAACTGAACTCTTTACATATTGGTTTTCCTAGAAGAACAAGATGATTCATACAAAGAATCTGAGTTGGTTAGAGATTTTTAGAGAAAAGATAAAATGCCTGAGCAACAGAATGAAGTCTCTGGGGATGAGTGGGGGGTAGGACTGGGGGTGAAGGAGGGAGGATCTGAAGGACTGTTTATTTTCATTCCTTAGAATTCATTCAACTGGGGGTGGGCAGGGTACAGAAACTTCTAGAATAAATGTACTTAGTGAACAAGGGCCTAGTTGCTATGGAGACTGACTCGAAAATATGGCAGTTCCTCCTCAAGTCATAGGAGAAGTGGATGGGTGAAACTCTGCTGCTGTTCCCTGTGATCTTCCCTCCTCCTTTTCTTGGGTCTCGGTTCTTGTCTGCGCCTTCTCTCACACTCACTGCTGTCTCTTTCTGTACCTGCTAGTGTTTCTTTACTTCCTTTAATTCTTAAGGTATGAAATTCTTCACTTATCTTAATTGAACTTGTGAGTGCTGAACACCAAAAGACTTACTCTAGAAAATATTGAATCTATGAAGAAAAAAGTTAATTGCCTAAAGGGCTAGCCCACAGTGAATTATATATTGCTGGAAGAGAGCGCCCAAGAGTGAACTCTTTCTGTGAAAGTGAAAGTCGCTCAGTTGTGTTCGACTCTCTGCACCATGGACTGCTCGAATGGGTAGCCTGTTCCTACCTCCAGGTGACCTCCCCAACCCGGGGATCAAACCCAGGTCTCCTGCATTGCAGGCAGATTCTTTACCAGCTGAGCTACCAGGGAAGCCCTGAATGCTTTCTGAAGAATTCTTAAATGCCTTCAGGTACCTAGACCATAGGTTCATAGGACAGGAAGCATATTTCAGGGAAGTCCCTATCCATACTTTGCAGCTATGGATATTTGGTTAGTAGTTCTTTGAACTTGTTTAAAACTTCAACTTAATAAAAATCTTAGAATTCTATAGTCTTAGTTCTTACTTTTTTTGGTCTTTTTCTTCCTATGTCAGGGACTTGTGATTACAACTTAAAGAAACCTACTAAAAATAACTTATAGTAAAAAAAAGTAGTAATTGAAAAAACAAAATTTAATTTCTTAGATATCTATTAACAAAGAAACAAAAGGAAAATAAAACATACCTCCTGGAGACTTAAACCTGAATGTAAAATTTAAAAATAGAAGCATTTTCCCAGTTCTCATTTGTAAAGACTGCTTGGTTTAGTTTTTCTTTGTGTGTGTATGGGGCAAAGGAGTATGCCTGCTTCCTGAATAAAAGTTTAATCTACTTAATTTTTTTTTTTTCGTCTGACACTATGTTGGGTATTTTGTGTCTCTGGGTTTCATAGCCCTGTCTCCTATCCCATCTCAAGAGAGAATGCTACTCAGAGACTGTATTCTCTCAGAGACTGTAGTCCATCAGGCTCCTCTGTCCATGGGGTTTCCCAGGCAAGAATACTGAAGTGGGTAGGCATTCCTTTCTCCAGGGGGTTATTTCTGACCCAGGGATTGAACCCAGGTCTTCTGCATTGCACGTGGATTCTTTACCATTTGAGCCACCAGGGAAGCCCCAGTTCAGAGACAGTACTCCCTAAATGCAGATTCAGCTTCTCTTTTTTCATTATTAAGTGAAATGAATTAACTCACAAGCAGACTATTAGGGGGACAGGACCATTAGTGCCTATCTCTGAGCTGATCAGAGTTTGCCAGTATGTCACGTTACACTAATGAACTTATTACTTAGGCCTACAATTTTAACAATGTCTATTGACTTGAGATATCTTAGAGAAGGTGATAACAAATAAGTAAGGCAGACACTCAATTATATGTCTATGTTATAGTCTGGTACATTCTTGTATTTCATTTGTACATTTCTGCAGTCAACAGAGATGTATTGATATGCATTTTAGAATACCAAAGACCCTATAGAATACTCTAGAGATTTAGAATGATTCACTGTACATTTAAGTACATTATGATTTTTAAATTTTCCTATTGCAAAGATATTATCTCGCAGCTGTGCTTTTAGCACTTCATCTTTTAGATCAAGTAAAAGGAATAACTGGCCAACATATCTCATTCTTAACTGTAAATCATCCTAAATAATCTATATGAATAGAAGAAAAGAGAAAATATCTTTTAGAAAAGACTAGTATGGAAACAAGCATATTATATATCTAATAAATTATAAATATATGCTGTGTAATTAAAGTTTGCAATGATATTAAAGTTCTTTAATATTATGTGCAGCAAAAATAGCATGAAAAGAATTAAATGACAATTAAACTTAAATATTTTTCAAATTACTGAACTAGTATTAAGCTTAGGAAGTGGTTTTAATATACAGATGATAATCAATGATTATTTACGGTATATGACTAATCTGTGTATTGTGTAATATATGCGTGTGTTTGGTTACATATTGGTTTGAGCATTTTATGGTTTGATGAAAGCATACATACGAAAATGCCCATTGAGGTAAATTTTATAAACTATATATAATAGCTCGTATATACAAGAATCTAGTCATTTAATAGCTAGCCTATTGATTTTAATTTGGAGAATATCATTAGTAAAATGCTTAAAATTCCATAGTGTCTGCAATATTTAGTCAAAAATAGTTAATAGCAAATATAAAATTGTCTTGTGAAAGTAAATGCACACACATACAACATACACCCACAATATTACTATGAAGCATGCCACAAATTCTCTATTGCATTAAATGAGATGGAACAGAATATATGGTATTTTATACCCAAACTCTATTGAAAATTCTTGATCTAAAATTCATGTGAAGCCTACCCTTCTAAGTAATCAATGTGATAATTATTTCAGAAATCCAGCTTTTTTTTGGTAATTATTTTTAGAAAGACTGACACTTAAAATAAATGGATAGTATCAGCTATATAAATGCTTACAGTATATTATTATACTTTAAAATTTTATTCATAGCAGTTCTGTACAACCAAGTTGCTTATAATTTGCTATAATTGCTCCTCAAATAGAGCATTAAGTTTTATGGCTTCATATTTTCCTTGACTAAAAGGCTTTATTACCATAACAATGCTCAGAAAATGGAAATATTGATACCCATAACCTCTAAGTAATGTTTGCTTATTATTTAATGTAGGGATATGCAGCTCAAATCTAAATGAATCAGAAAGTGCCAAGGCATTGTGCTTTTTTTTTTTTTTTCCTTTGTCCTAATGTACTATTTCTGTTGTAATAGACTTACAACTCTTAAAGGATAGAAACATTCTAGTTTATTATGCATTTCTGTGTATAACAATGCAGAAGTCTCTGTTAATACCTGAAATAAAAAGAACAGTTTTCTAATTTAAACCATGATTTCTTATTTTTCCACAGACTGATGCCCTTTGTGGGAGCATAGAAATTTATAGCCAAACCTCAATCTATTAGGATCAAGACATAAAAGAAAAAAAAGATGGCTTTTAGTACAGAGGGAAATAACCTTTTACAATATTAATAAAGGCTCTCTATACTTACTATATTTCTTTGACCTGTAATGTCAGAAATATAGATTACGCCCTTAAATCATGCACTTCTTGCTTCATACCAAATTTGCACCATTCGGCTTTATCACAAACGTGTCCAGATTTTTACAACATCTGGCACATTTATAGCAATTAGTTCTGGGCAGGCTGTAGTGCCGCCAGTCTCAACTGCACAGTCCAAGAACGTACACAAATTATGATTAGTAATGATTTATTCAATGATGGAGTAATTTATCTTAGTCATTTAAAGCCTAAAACTATAAGAGTTGACAGTTGTGATTTGTGCTATGGTTTTCTTTGATATCAAGTTCTTTCTAAACATTAAAAGAAATGGATACAAAAATTTGAAAAGCCATTGAAATAAATACTATACCATAGTAAAACATTATTTATCCCCATGGGATAAAATGATGAAATTGTACCAATTAGACCAATCTTTTTCAAAATATATGAGTAAAATAGTGTTTGGAATTCTCTGAAAAATCTTGTAAATTTTAATTAATTCAGTTTTTTATCACCAATTGGCTAAAAGCCTTTTCTCATTTATAAAGAATGTCATATGTGAAAATCTCATAAAATATTTCAATTATGATTAACAGTGGTGATTTTTAGAAGCACTGAACTATGATTCATGGTTTTCCCTTTCTCCTGTATGGTCGAATTTCTTTCTCCTTCTTCTATACCCGGCTACATGTTATTTATGCTTCAAGTTCTGTGGAGTGCCGTTCTTAGTTCCTTATTTGCCCTGACCACAGAATTTGAAACTGACTACATTTATCTTGGTCTAACTCTTACTATTTCACTTATTGTTGGTAATGTAGCAGCATTATTAGTTGATTGTCCATATCCTGTGTATTATGTATTCTTCACCATGTTGAGAACAGTATCAGGTACATAGTAGGTGCTTTAAAAAAATTCTTGCTGCCCTTTTTTTAGAAGAGATATGAATGCTATAGTTAATCCTGTCACATCTTCAGTAGAGTAAGTCTTTTTTTTTTTTATTCAATTTTAATTAAAAAAAAATTATACATGTGTTCCCCATCCTGAACCCTCCTCCCTCCTTCCTCCCCATACCATCCCTCTGGGTCGTCCCAGTGCACCAGCCCCAAGCATCCAGCATCGTGCATTGAACCTGGACTGGCATCTCGTTTCATACATGACATTTCACATGTTTCAATGCCATTCTCCCAAATCTTCCCACCCTCTCCCTCTCCCACAGAGTCCATAAGCCTGTTCTATACATCCGTGTCTCTTTTGCTGTCTCGTATACAGGGTTATCGTTACCATCTTTCTAAATTCCATATATATGCTTTAGTATACTGTATTGGTGTTTGTCCTTCTGGCTTACTTCACTCTGTATAATAGGCTCCAGTTTCATCCACCTCATTAGAACTGATTCAAATGTATTCTTTTTAATGGCTGAGTAATACTCCATTGTGTATATGTACCACAGCTTTCTTATCCATTCATCTGCTGATGGACATCTAGGTTGTTTCCATGTCCTGGCTATTATAAACAGTGCTGCGATGAACATTGGGGTGAGTAAGTCTTTTCTCATGACTCAAGATGATAAAATTTTCAGTTTTTATGATCTCAGCCTTAGGAAACTATGCAGATGTCCAGGAAAAATCTATTCTCTTCTTCCATCCTGCATGTTGGGGAGGACACAAGACTATCACCAGTGGAAGGAGATGTATCTTCTCATTTCCCTTTCTGCTTGCAGAAGACCCATCACTGAACTCAGAGCCCTTGAGAGATGGCTGAGCTACTAGATAACAGGAACCATGAGTCAAGAATTGTGTAATGGAAGAGAACCACTCGCTGATGTTACTACTCTCATTTTGACTTTAAGTAACTGAAAGCTCATCTTCTGTTGGGTTAACCTCCTGAAATTTGGCAGTTTCTGGTTTGAGGAGCTTTTACTAATGTGACTAAATAGAGATCATTTTTCTTATTTTCATTTTTAAATGAGATTACTTTTATTATTTTTATAATCCTAAATAGGCTTCTATTATTATTTTCCATGATTAAGATCTTCATTTTATGTATTACTTTGTCATGGTAAAGTAAAACAAATTCTGCTAGAGTTGCTTTCCATGTATTAGTTAGTAGAAAGGCATTTTTCATATACAGACACCTCTTGCTATGCATATATTTTGATAAGCAACCTGGTCTTAATGCAAGAGCATTGATCTGTTGGACTTTGGGCTAAGTCCAAGCTGTTGTCAGATGATTTATTTTCCTAGTGCTGGTCATGGACTCTCACTATGACTATTTACTTCACAGGGATAAACTCTTGATTTATACTCTTTCTTTCTGTTCTTTCAGCTTTTTTGAGGTATAATTGATAAATGAAAATTGTATATAAAATTAACCATTGAACAACACAGAGATTGGGGTTGCCAAGCCTCTGTGCAGTCAAAAATCAAGTATAACTTTACAGTCAGCTCTCCATATCTGTAGCTTGTTTATTAAGTCCCATTTTTTAATTTTTGCTTTTGCTGTCTGTGTTTTTGAATGTCATATCTTTAAAAAAAATCACTGCCTAGAACAATGTCAAGGAGTATTTTTCCTATGTTTTCTTCTAGAATTTTACAATTTTAGGGCTTACGCTTAAATCTTTAATCCATTTTGAGTGAATTTTTGTCTGTGATGTAAGACAAAGATTCAGTTTCATTCTATTGTATATGTATAATCCAATTTTTCCAACACCATTTAAAGAAGAGACTTAAATAAATTTAGTAGTAATTTAATAAATGTTTCCTAATTATGTGTTTTTGTTGTTCTTGTAAAAGATTAGTTGGCCATACATGTTGGTTTACTTTGGAGCTCTCTATTCTGTTTAGTTGGTTACTCTTCGTTTTTTAATGCCAGTACTATACTATTCTGGTTACTGTAATTCTGTCATATAGTTTAAAAAGTTAGTGTGAAGTTTATAATGTTTTTGTATCTATTTACATATTAATATCATTTTCATCCTTTATTCTGTTAATGTAGTTTATCACACTATTTGATTTGTATTTATGGAACCATCTTTATATCCCAGGATTAAACGCCACTTAACAATAACATAGGACACTTTTAATGTGTTGTTGTATTTGACTTACACGTATTTGTTGGGGGTTTTTGTATCTAGGTTCATCAGAGATCAGTGCAGTTCAGTTCAGTCACTCAGTCATGTCCGACACACTGCAACCCCATGGCCTGCAGCATGCCAGGCCTCATCAGGGATATTGATCTGCATTTTTTGTTTCTTGTAATACCCTTATCTGGCTTCATCATGAGGGTGATGCTTGCTTTGTACAATCAGTTTGAAACTGTTCCCTCCTCTTCAGTTCTTTTTGGAGGAGTTTGAGAAGGATTGGCACTAATTCTTCTTTAAATGTTTGGCTGAATCCACTCAAGAAGCCATCTGGCCCCAGGCTTTTCTTTGTTGGAAGTTTTTTGATTACTGCTTTGATCTCCTACTAGTAATTGACCTGTTCTGACTTTCTATTTCATCATGATTCAGTCTTGGTAGGTTGTATGTTTCTAGGAATTTATCCATTTTTTCTGGGTTATGGATTTTGTTGGCTTATTATTCTTCATAGTAATGTCTTCTGATCCTTTGTATTCTTGTGGTATCAGTTGTAATATCTCCTCTTTAATTTATAATTTTATTTATTAGAGTCCTCTTTGTCTTATGCTTGGTTTATGTAACTAATGATTTGCCAATTTTGTTCATCTCTTCAAAAAGACAGCTATCTTCACTGATCTATTTGTTATTTCTTTCTTTCTTTCTTTCTTTCTTTTTTTTTAATATTTCCTTCCTTCTGCTAACTTTGGGCATGGTTTTCTTTTTCTCTATTTTCTTGATGTGTAAAGTTAGTTGATTATTTGAGGTTTTTTTAGTGTAAGTATTTATCAAGATAAACTTCCCTCTTAAGATATTTTTTTTTTTTGCTATATCCCATAATTTTTGCTTTCTGTGACTTCTCTTCCATTTGTCTCAGGATACTTTTATATTTGCCTTTTCATTTCTTCTTTAACTCATTGATTTTTCAAGAGTGTTGCTTAATTTCACCTTTGTAAATTTTTCAGAGTTCCTCCTGTTATTGATTTATAGTTTCATACTGTTATGTTCAGAAAAGATACTTGATATGATTTCAGTCTTCTTTAATTTGTTAAGGCTTGTTTTGTGAACTAACATATGCCCTATCCTGGAGAATGTTCCATGTGTACTGATTAAGAATGTGTATTCTTCTATCATTGGTTAGAATGTTCTAGAAATGTCTGTCACATACATAATTGGTTATAGAGTTATTCAAATTTGCCGTTTCCTTATTGATTTTCTTTCTGGATTGTCCATCAATTGTTATCTATTGGCACTATTAGTATTTCTGTATATTAGTCCCTTCTATTCTGTTAATGTTTTCTTTCTATATTTAAGTGCTCCAATATTGAGTGCATATACGGTTATAATTATCATGTACTCTTGATGAATTGACCTCTTTGTCATTATGTACTGACCTTCTTTGTCTGTTGTGGCAAATTTTGACTGAAAATCTGTTTTGTCTAAGTATAGCCACTTCTCTCTTTTGGTTTACATTCACACGGAGAGCCTGTTTCTGTACCTTTGCTTTCAGCCTATGTGTGTCCTTCAGCTAAAGTGAATCTCTCATAAACAGCAGAATGTTATAGTTATTTTTTTCAATCCATTATTCATTGTGTGTCTTTTATTGGATAATTAGACTTAATTACACTTAATATAATTATGGTATATGGCTTAATATTACCATTTTATTATTTTCACTGTTTTGTAGCTGCTTTGATCTTTTCTACCTCTATTGATGTCTTCCTTTTGATTTTATCATTTTGTTGTTGTTGTTGCATTATGCTTTGATTTCTTTCTCATTATTTTGTGATTCTATTAGAGTTTTTTTTTCTTTGTGACTACCATTAGACTTACATAAAACATCTAGTAGTTATAACTTCAATTGCATACAAAACTCTACACTTTTACTTCTTCCTCCCTCTCATTTTATGCTATTGATGCCACACTTTACATATTTTTCTATTGTATACCCATTAACAAATTATTGTAGCCATAATTATTTTAACTACTCTCTTAACTTTTATATTAGAGTTAAAGGAGATTTACATATCAGTTATAATTTGAAATGTCTTGAACTTGACTATGTAATTATTTTTACCTCTGGATTTTATACTTTCATATGTTTTCCTGTTACTTAGCATCCATTCATTTCAACTTGAAGAATCCTTTTAGTATTTTTTAAAGTCAGCTCTGGTGGTAATGAACTCCCTAAACCTTTGTTTGTCTGGTAATGGCTGTTTCTTTTCTTCATTTCTGAAGGGCAGGTTAGCCAGATATAGAATTTTATTTGGCAGGTTTTCTTTTTTTTTCTCCCCCAGTACTTTGAGGAAAAAAGTTTCCACAAAGGCACTTTTGTCTGTATATGGCTGCCCAATTATGGTGTCTGTGTAGGGATGTGAATGTGAGACGTACTGTTTTACCATGTCACTCACTTATATGATTTTTATATTCAGAAAAAAAAAACAGACTTTTGATGGTAAGAACTAGTAATAGACTAACTTATTGGAATTCCCATATTTTATTTGTTTTTTCATAAATTGTCATTCCTATTTCCTCTATGAAAAATATGGTATTATGTTCTGAAGTGATGTAAAACTTATTAAGACATAATTTTCCCCTGCTTCCTCTGCCTTTGAGAAGCACACACTAAAGCAAAAGGAAAGGAATTTTCATTCTATAAGCATCTGTTCTTGGGGTTGATTTTCTAATGCTACCACTTAGCAACTTTATGAGTTTGGTTAATGTTTCCATGTTATCTCAAATTTCTCATCTTTAAGATGGAAGTAGTAAGGGTCCCTACCTTAAAGAATTAATGCTACGATTGTATATTTTTTTTTAAAATTTGGAATAGTGCTGGGTGTATCAGGTATAGTATGGTTCTGTGAGTTCTGTGCTAATATTTTTTTCTAGATAAGAAAATTAAATCTCATTGAGGTAGAATAGAATGATTAATACTAACTTATTAAAAGGTAGAAGATTCTGGATTCAAACTCTGTTCTTTTGATGCTAAATTTCTTACTACTGTGCCTCTAATATTATTTATTGAAGCCTGAGTTGTTCTGCTAATCACATGGTCCAAACATGATTGGCTTGTCCATCTTTCTGACACTTAAAAAAGATGACAGGTAATTTAGTCATTAAAACTTCAGCTGCTTGGAACTCTTCCTCTTCCCCCTCTGACACGAAAGTTAGTCACCTTCTTCTTTTGCCCCTTATTTTAGGTATACTCTCAGCTGTTTTTAGATAGTTTAAACATGATGTAATTCTTTTTTTCCTCTCTATTTTATCAATTTAACCCCATAATAATTCTCAAATCACTCTCACACACACATACACATAGGCACACACACACACAAATGTGACATGCCTTCATTTGAAGGCTTATTAGTTCTGCTGCTGCTGCTAACTGCTAACTTCAGTTGTGTCTGACTCTGTGCAACCCCATAGATGGCAGCCCACCAGGCTCCGCAGTCCCTGGGATTCTCCAGGCAAGAACACTGCCATTTCCTTCTCCAGTGCATGAAAGTGATAAGTGAAAATGAAGTCTCTCAGTTGTGTCTGACTCTTCGTGACCCCTTGCACTGCAGCCTTCCAGGCTCCTCTGTCCATGGGATTTTCCAGGCAAGAGTACTGGAATGGGGTGCCCTTGCCTTCTCCCCTTATTAGTTCTAGCCAACACTATTATTACTTCATTCTTTACCCAGATGCATGACAAACTCATCCCCTATCATAGGTCTTGAGTATTCCAAAATAAAAATAGGATCACAAAAGTCTCTTTCTAAAAGCAAATTACTGCCATGACTTCTCCTCAAGTAGACTATTAACTCTTATGTTTTAGGACCTATTTTAAAACTAATTTTAATGCTTCTATGCCCAAAATACTGCTGGTACTTACTAGTAGTTTTCAAAAAAAGACTCATCAAAGAAAAATTTGTCAGTCTTTTCATCAGAACTTAACTTTAGCTCTAGGCTCATACTTCCCTATCTAATCTTATCAATGAACTTACCACCTTTCCAGTAGAGTTTAACTATCCTTATGTACAAGCTCTGACACTGGCTTTCATCAACTAGAATCCATATAAAAGTCTGGCAAAGGCAGAACTTGACTGGTTTTTGTTTGTTTGTTTGTTTTCTGTTTGTTTGTTTTTGATGTGGACCAATTTTTTTTAAGTCAATATTTCTTCTGTTTGATTTTTTTTTTTTTTGGTTCTTGGCCACAAAGTATATGAGATCTTAGCTTCCCAGCCATGGATCCTCTGCATTGAAAGCTGAAGTCTTAACCACTGGACTATCAAGAAAGTCCTGGAACTTGACTGTTTTAAGGTCCTATTGTTTTCAATGTTTTTCTGTTTATCTCTTTTTATGGTTCACTTCACTTTTGACAAACTACATTGATTTCTAATCTAATAACTTCTACTACTTACTGTGCTTTGTCCTCAACTTGACTTAAGCTATTTCTAGAGTTCCTGTTTTCTGGTTCTTCCCTCAGTTCTGACCTATAGAAAGTCTCTATCTCTAGCTTTACTTTTTAGACCTTATCAATCTTCAGTTGCTGTAATGCACCTATCATTATCTGCTGTTCTCTGATGGTATCCCTAGATTTTGATATGACGGTGTATGGGTTGTGAAGAAACCACACACTTGATATCACCTGCTCTGTATTGTAGTAATAATAACTGATTCTTGGGACTGTCAGGTGAAGTTTTAAAACTTAACCACCAGCTATAATTCTAGAAGTTGCCAATACTAGGAATGCTTAGAATAAGACTTGAATATGAGATATTCATGGCAGTGGTACTGATTGAAACTGGAATCAGAGTTATTGAATTAACTGTAAAATCCACTGTATGATCCTCAATCAAAATACAAATTAAAAACAAAAAAAAATAAATCTTGTTCTTCTGATATAAGTATCTGAGAATTGGGATCTCTATAGTTTACAAAAGTCAGGCTAATCATTTAGTCAATATGGGCAAAGGTTAATTTTGTGAAATTTAAGTAAAGAGTTGCCTATAACTTTCTTGGATATCTCTGAAGTTGTCTTTATTTCAACTATATCAACTAATATTCATGACTTTGTCTATTGCTATTATGAAAATAGTTCACAATTTTAAGGAACTATAAGTTTTTATCTTTAAAAATTATTTAGCATAAGAATTTAAAATTTAGAATGATCTTCTCTCTGCTACTGAGTCTGGGAATGCTCAAGGTTATTAACCTACTTAAAAGAAAATCAGACATATTCCATAGCTGTTTTAAAGAAGGCATTCAAGGCCATAGTCAAGGTCATAGGGATGAGGAGTTAAGAATTCCTCAAATTAACCTAATATAGAAGAGTTAGGGATTCTGAAACACAGGAAGAAGCTAAAAGATTATTAACTTTCCCCTCCTTTGGCTTTTACAAAAGCCTGTGAGCAATAACCAAGCACTGAAAGAGAATTCCTATTTAGTGGGATATATAGACAAGGAACCAGAATGTTCGGTATGTTAACTGCAACTACCAAATGAGTTCAGTCAGTAGGAACTGTAACTATCCTGGAGGAACATCCTTCTCTCCAGGTATATTGTTCTTCTACTTTCTTTATAACATAAATATACTTATAAATATCAGTATTCCATATTTTTTTTCAGAAAGCCACCATCTACAGCATCTTAAAGCAACTCCAGCAACTTTTGCCACCTATGTTTTGTCTCTCAAAAACATAGCAATAAGCAAAGAAGACATTGTATTATGTCAATGAAGCAGGCTGGCATGTTTCTGCTATATGAAGTGCCATCTCTCCTTATGTCACATTTTCTAGAGAGTATTTATTTCCCAAGAAGGAAGTCTTATGCATGTCTTTAGATTATGTTTCAAGAGAAGCACAATGGTCCAAACCTATTCTTTCCTTTCATGATTGTTCACAATTCTGTCCTAGTTGAAAATATCTTTCTTCCTGGTTTTGTATAGCACTGAATATACTGTCAATAAGTCATAAAAATTTCTGCAACTTCCTTCAGTTTCTATTCTCTGCCATGCATGACATGTCAACATAGTCAGCAAAGGAGACAAGTTAGACATATTACATCAGGAGACTAAATCTCTAGGGTTGATGATATCCTTAAGGCAAGGTGCTCAATATCCTGACAGGTGCCTTTCTTAAATTAGAATTTTCCTGTGTGTCACATTGTCTGTAGCCGCTCAAGAGCAGAGGCAGTGAGATCAAATTGATTTTTGGATTGCTATCAAATATAAATAACAATTAACTCTCATGTCAGCTTCTAGCAAGCAAGCACAATTGCAGAATATCTGCACTTGAAGAAAGAATAAAGACATCCTCTTTTAGGTTGAGTGATATGATAAAGCCATATGTCAGGATCAGAAGGGTATTTCTACAGCCTCCATGAAATCTTCCACCATTATATGAAACAGAACTCTAATTCTAAATTCAGGTTAGAGTCTATTTATGACAGAGAGTTCTTGGGATCTAAACATCTTAGCAAGACTTGAAAAATATACAAGCAACTCCTACAGCTCAACTCCAGAAAAATAAATGACCCAATCAAAAAATGGGCCAAAGAACTAAATAGACATTTCTCCAAAGAAGACATACAGATGGCTAACAAACACATGAAAAGATGCTCAACATCACTCATTATCAGAGAAATGCAAATCAAGACCACTATGAGGTACCATTTCACACCAGTCAGAATGGCTGCGATCCAAAAGTCTACAAATAATAAATGCTGGAGAGGGTGTGGAGAAAAGGGAACCCTCTTACACTGTTGGTGGTAATGTGCAAACTAGTACAGCCACTATGGAGAACAGTGTGGAGATTCCTTAAAAAACTGGAAATAGAACTGCCTTATGATCCAGCAATCCCACTGCTGGGCATACACACTGAGGAAACCAGAAGGGAAAGAGACACGTGTACCCCAATGTTCATCGCAGCACTGTTTATAATAGCCAAGACATGGAAGCAACCTAGATGTCCATCAGCAGATGAATGGATAAGAAAGCAGTGGTACATATACACAATGGAGTATTACTCAGCCATTAAAAAGAATACATTTGAATCAGTTCTAATGAGGTGGATGAAACTGGAGCCTATTATACAGAGTGAAGTAAGCCAGAAGGAAAAACATCAATACAGTATACTAACGCATATATATGGAATTTAGAAAGATGGTAACAATAACCCGGTGTACGAGACAGCAAAAGAGACACTGATGTATAGAACAGTCTTATGGACTCTGTGGGAGAGGGAGAGGGTGGGAAGATTTGGGAGAATGGCAATGAAACATGTAAAATATCATGTAGGAAACGAGTTGCCAGTCCAGGTTCGATGCACAATGCTGGATGCTTGGGGCTGGTGCACTGGGACGGCCCAGAGGGATGGTATGGGGAGGGAGGAGGGAGGAGGGTTCGGGATGGGGAACACATGTATACCTGTGGCGGATTCATTTTGATATTTGGCAAAACTAATACAATTATGTAAAGTTTAAAAATAAAATAAAATTAGAAAAAAAAAATAAACATCTTAGCAAGACTTGAAAGACATTCCCTGACCCACAACTACCTTGTAGCCTCATTTCTAGCTGGAATCCAGAGGCCATATGTTCTAGAAAAATGAATCATTGTTTTCTGATATCACTACAAAATTCTGCAATTCTTACACATAAATCTTTCCTCATACTTTTCTTTGAGAATGCTCTGGTATTTATTTCACACACAAAAAAACTATTCTATCATTAGATTTAGGGTCAGCTACAAAGATGGAGAAGCTCTATACAGTCAGCAAAAACAAGACTGGGAGCTGACTGCGACTCGGATCATGAACTCCTTATTGCCAAATTCAGACTGAATTGAAGAAGGTGGAGAAAACCAGTAGACCATTCAGGTATGACGTAAATCAAATCCCTTATGAATATACACTGGAAGTGAGAAATAGATTTAAGGTACTAGATCTGATAGAGTACCTGATGAACTATGGATGGAGGTTTGTGACATTGTACAGGAGACAGGAATCAAGGCCATCCCCCCAAAAAAAGAAATGCAAAAAAGCAAAATGGCTGTCTGAGGAGGCCTTACAAATAGATATGAGAAAAAAAGAAGCAAAAAGCAAAGGAGAAAAGGAAAGATATATCCATTTGAATGCAGAGTTCCAAAGAATAGCAAGGAGAGATAAGAAAGCCTTCCTCAGTGATCAGTGCAAAGAAACAGAGGAAAACAATAGAATCAGAAAGACTAGAGATCTCTTCAAGAAAATTAGAGATACCAAAGGAACATTTCATGCAAAGATGAGATCGATAAAGGACAGAAATGGTATGGACTTAACAGAAGCAGAAGATATTAAGAAGAGGTGGAAAGAATACACAGAAGAATTGTACAAAAAAGACCTTCACGACCCAGATAATCATGATGGTGTGATCACTGACCTAAAGCCAGACATCCTGGAATGTGAAGTCAAGTGGGCCTTAGGAAGCATCACTACGAACAAAGCTAGTGGAGGTGATGGAATTCCAGTTGAGCTATTTCAAATCCTGGAAGATGATGCTGTGAAAGTGTTGCACTCAATATGCCAGCAAATTTGGAAAACTCAGCAGTGGCCACAGGACTGGAAAAGGTCAGTTTTCATTCCAATCCCAAAGAAAGGCAATGCCAAAGAATGCTAAAACTACTGCACAATTGCACTTATCTCACACACTAGTAAAGTAATGCTCAAAATTCTCCAAGCCAGGATTCAGCAATAGAAAAGGCAGAGAAACCAGAGATCAAATTGCCACCATCTGCTGGATCATCAGAAAAGCAAGAGAGTTCCAGAAAAACATCTATTTCTGCTTTATTGACTATGCCAAAGCCTTTGATTGTGTGTACCACAATAAACTGTGGAAAATTCTGAAAGAGATGGGAATACCAGACCACCTGACTTGCCTCTTGAGAACTCTGTATGCAGGTCAGAAAGCAACAGTTAGAACTGGATATGGAACAACAGACTGGTTCCAAATAGGAAAAGGAGTACATCAAGGCTGTATATTGTCACCCTGCTTATTTAACTTATATGCAGAGTACATCATGAGAAATGCTAAGCTGGAGGAAGCACAAGCTGGAATCAAGATTGCCAGGAGAAATATCAATAACCTCAGATAGGCAGATGACGCCACCCTTATGGCACAAAATGAAGAACTAGAGCCTCTTGATGAAAGTGAAAGAGGAGAGTGAAAAATTTGGCTTAAAGCTCAACATTCAGAAAGTGAAGATCATGGCATCTGGTCCTATCACTCATGGGAAATATGGGGAAACAGTGGAAACAGTGGCTGACTTTATTTTTCTGGGCTCCAAATCATTGCAGATGGCTATTGCAGCCATGAAATTAAAAAACACTTACTTCTTGGAAAGAAAGTTATGACCAACCTAGATAGCATATTAAAAAAGCAGAGACATTACTTTGCCAACAAAGGTCCATCTAGTCAAGGCTATGGTTTTTCCAGTGGTCATGTCTGGATGTGAGAGTTAGACTATAAAGAAAGCTGAGTGCCAAAGAATTGATGCTTTTGAACTGTGGTGTTGGAGAAGACTCTTGAGAGTCCCTTGGACTGCAAGGAGATCCAACCAGTCCATCCTACAGGAGATCAGTCCTGGGTGTTCATTGGAAGAACTGATGTTGAAGCTGAAAGTCCAATACTTTGGCCACCTGATGCGAATAGATGACTCATTGGAAAAGACCCTGATGCTGGGAAAGATTGAGGGCAGGAGGAGAGGGGGATGACAGAGAATGAGATGGTTGGATGTTATCACCAACTTGATGGACATGGGTTTGGGCGGACTCCGGGAGTTGGTGATGGACAGGGAGGCCTGGCGTGCTATGGTTCATGAGGTTACAAAGAGTTGGACACGACTGAATGACTGGACTGAACTGAACTGAACTGAACGAGAAAACAAAAGATCTAAACAAGATTAAAGTTCAGTTAGTCAGTTGCATCCAACTCTTTGCAACCCCATGGACTTCAGCACACCAGGCTTCCCTGTCCATCACCAACACCCAGAACTTGCTCAAACTCATGTCTATCAAGTCAGTGATGTCATCAAACCATCTCATCCTCTGTCATCCCCTTCTCCACCTGCCTTCACTCTTTCCCAGCATCAGGGTCTTTTTTAATGAGTCAGTTCTTTGCATCAGGTGGCCAAAATATTGGAGTTTCAGTT
Organism: Bos javanicus; assembly: GCF_032452875.1. Classification (NCBI taxonomy): domain Eukaryota; kingdom Metazoa; phylum Chordata; class Mammalia; order Artiodactyla; family Bovidae; genus Bos; species Bos javanicus. The sequence continues at coordinate 30,790,310 of NC_083885.1, read as the reverse complement.
TTAGCATCAGTCCTTCCAATGAATATTTAGGACTGATTTCCTTGAGGATTGACCAATTTGATCTCCTTGCAGTCCAAGGGACTCTCAAGAGTCTTCCAACATCACAGTTTTAAAGCATCAGTTCTTCAGGACTCAGCTTTCTTTCTAGTGCAACTCTCATACATGACTACTGGAAAAACTATAGCTTTGACTAGATGGACCTTTGTTGACAAAGTAATGTCTTTGCTTTTTTTTTTTTATTATTAATTTATTTTTTATTGAAAGGTAGTTGCTTTACAGAATTACGCTGTTTTCTCTCAAACCTCAGCATGAATCAGCCATAGGTATTTATATATCCCCTCCCTTTTGAAACTTCCTCGCATCTGCCTCCCCATCCCACCTCTCTAGGTAGATAAAGAGCCCCTGTTTGAGTTTCCTGAGCCATACAGCAAATTCCCATTGGCTATTTATTTTACATATGGTAATATAAGTTCCATGTTACTCTTTCCATACAACTCACCCTCTCCCCCCATCTCTCCATGTCCATAAGTCTATTCTCTGGATCTGTTTCTCCATTGTTGCCTTGTAAATTAATTCTTCAGTACCATATTTCTACATTCTGTATATATGTGTTAGAATACTGTATTTATATTTCTCTTTCTGAGTTATTTCACCTTTTATAATAGGTTCTAGGTTCATCCACCTCATTAGAACTGACTCAAAATTGTTCCTTTTTATGGCTGAGTAATATTCCATCATGTATATATACCACAACTTCTTTATCCATTCATCTGTTGATGGACAACTAGGTCGCTTCCATGTTCTAGCTATTCTAAATAGTGTTGCAATGAACGATGGAATACGTGTGTCTCTTTCCATTTGAGTTTCCTTGGGGGATATGCTTACGAGTGGCATTGCTGGGTCATATGGTGGTTTTATTCCTAGTTTTTTAAGAAACCTCCGTACCGTCTTCCATAGTTGCTATATCAATTTACCTTCTCACCAAAAGCGCAAGAGTGTTCCCTTTTCTCCACACACTCTCCAGCATTTATTTTTTGTAGACTTTTTGATGAGGGCTATCCTGACTGGTGTGAGGTGATATCTCATTGTAGTTTTGATTTGCATTTCTCTAATAATGAGCAATGTTGAGCATCTTTTCATGTGTTAGCCATCTGTATGTTTTCTTTTGAGAAATGTCTGTTTAGGTCTTTCACACTTTTTGATTGGATTGTTTGTTTTTCTGGTATTGAGTTATTTGACCTGCTTATATATTTTGTAAATTATTCATTTGTCAGTTGTTTCATTTGCTATTATTTACTCCCATTCTGAGGGTTGTCTTTTCACCTTGTTTACAGTTTCCTTTGCTGTGCAAAAACTTTTAAGTTTAGTCAGGTCTGACTTGTTTACTTTTTTTTTTTTTTTTAATTTTCATTACTCTAGGAGGTGGGTCATAGAGGATCTTGCTTTGATTTATGTCATCAAGTGTTCTATGTCTTCCTCTAAGAGTTTTATAGTTTCTGGTCTTATATTTAGATCTTTAATCCATTTTGAGTTTATCTTTGTGTATGGTGTTAGGAACTGTTCTAATTTCATTCTTTCACATGTTGCTGTCCAGTTTTCCCAGCCCTATTTATTGAAGAGGCTGTCTTTGACCATTGTATACTCTTGCCTCCTTTGTCAAAAATAAGGTACCCATAGGTGCGTGGGTTTATTTCTGGGCTTTCTATCTTGTTCCATTGGTCTATATTTCTGTTTTTGTTCCAGTACGATAGCATCTCGATGACTGTAGCTTTGTAGTATAACCTGAAGTAGGAAGCTTGATTCGTCCAGCTCCATTCTTCTTTCCCAAGACTGCTTTGGCTATTCAGGGTCTTTTGTGTTTCCATACGAATTGTGAATTATTTTATTGTTGTTCTGTGAAAAATGCTATTGGTAATTTGATAGAGATCGCATTGAATCTGTAGATTGCATTGGTAGTATAGTCATTTTTACAATTTTGATTCTTCCTACCAGGAACATGGAATATCTCTCCATCTGTTTTGTCGTCTTTGATTTCTTTCATTCAGTTCAGTTCAGTCGCTCAGTCATGTCCGACTCTTTGCGACCCCATGAATCGCAGCACGCCAGGCCTCCCTGTCCATCACCAACTCCCGTAGTTTACTCAAACTCATGCCCATCGAGTTGGTGATGCCATCCAGCCATCTCATCATCTCTCATCCCCTTCGCCTCCTGCCCCCAATCCCTCCCAGCATCAGGGTCTTTTCCAATGAGTCAACTCTTCGCATGAGGTGGCCAAAGTACTGGAGTTTCAGCTTTAGCATCAGTTCTTCCATTAGTGTCTTATTAAATTTTCTGTGTACAGTTCTTTCATCTCCTTAGATAAGTTTATTCCTAGATATTTAATTATTTCCCTTGCAATGGTAAATGAGATTGATTCCTTAATTTCTCTTTCATATTTTTTATTGTTAGTATATAGAAATGCAAGTAATTTATGTGTATTGATTTTGTATCCTGTAAGTTTGCTAAATTCACTGATTGGCTTTAGTAATTTTCTGATACTATCTTTAGGGTTTTCTATGTACAGTATCATGTCATCTGCAAACAGTGAGAGCTTCACTTCTTTTCCAGTCTGGATTTCTTTTATTTCTTTTTCTTCACTGATTGCTGTAGCTAGGACTTCCAGAACTATGTTGAATAATAATGGGGAAAATGGACACCATCGTCTTGTTCCGGATCTTAGAGGGAATGCTTTCAGTTTTTCACCATTGAGAATAATGTTTGCTATAGGCTTATCACAGATGGCCTTTACTACGTTGAGGTAGGTTCCTTCTATGCCATTTCTTGAAGAGTTTTAATCATAAATGGGTGCTGAATTTTGGCAAAGGCTTTTTCTGCATCTATTGAGATTACCATATGGTAATCTTTCAATTTGTTAATATGGTATATCACATTGATTGAAGAATCCTTGAATCCCTGGAATAAACCCTACTTGATCATGGTGTATGAGCTTTTTGATGTGTTGCTGAATTCTGTTTGCTAAAATTTTTTTGAGGATTTTTGCATGTGTGTTCATCAGTGATATTGGCCTGTAGTTTTCTTTTTTTCTCTGTTGTCTTTGTCTGGTTTTGGTATCAGGGTGATGGTGGCCTTGTAGAATGAATTTGGAAGTATTCCTTCCTCTGCAATTTTTTGAAATGTTTTGGAAGGACAGGCATTAGCTGTTCTCTAAATGTTTGATAGTCCTCTACTGTGAAGCCATCTCGTCTTGGGCTTTTGTTTTTTGGGGGGAGATATTTGATCACAGCTTCAATTTCAATGCTTGTAATTGGATTGTCAAAATTTCTATTTCTTCCTGGTTGAGTCTTGGAAGATTGAACTTTTGTAAGAATCTGCCCATTTCTTCCAGGTTATCCATTTCATTGCCATATAATTGTTCATAATAGTCTCTTACAATCCTTTGTATTTCTGCATTGTCTGTTGTAACCTCTCCTTTTTCATTTCTAAATTTGTTGATTTGATTCTTCTTTTTCTCTTGATGAGTCTGGCTAAGGGTTTGTCAATTTTGTTTATCTTCTCAAAGAACCAGCTTTTATTTCTATCAGTCTTTACTATTCTTTATTTCATTTCTTTTTCATTTATTTCTGCTCAGATATTTATGATTTCTTTCCTTCTACTAATTTTGGGTTTATTTTTTTTTCTTCTTCTTCAAGTTACTTTAGGTGCAAAGTTAGGTTGTCTATTTTATGTGTTTCTTGTTTCTTGAGGTAAAATTGTATTGCAATAAACATCCCTCTTAGAACTCCTTTTGCTGCATCCCATAGGTTTTGAGTTGTCATGTTCTCATTGTCATTTGACTCTAGAAATTTTTTTATTTCCCTTTTGATTTCTTCAGTAACCTGTTGGTTATCTAGAAATGTGTTGTTTAATCTCCATGTGTTTGGGTTTGTTACAGTTTTTTTCTTGTAATTGATATCTAGTCTCTACACAGCATATTAAAAAGCAGAGACATTACTTAGCCATCAAAGGTCCATCTAGTCAAGGCTATGGTATTTCCAGTGGTCATGTATGGATGTGAGAGTTGGACTATAAAGAAAGTTGAGTGCCAAAGAATTTTTGCTTTTGAACTGTGGTGTTGGAGAAGACTCTTGAGAGTCCCTTGGACTGCAAGGAGATCCAACCAGTCCATCCTCAAGGATATCAGTCCTGGGTGTTCATTGGAAAGACTGATGGTGAAGCTGAAACTCCAATACTTTGGCCACCTGATGTGAAGAGCTGACTCATTTGAAAATAGCCTGATGCTGGGAAAGATTGAGAGCAGGAGGAGAAGGGGATGACAGGATGAGATGGTTGGATGGCATCACCAACTCAATGGACATGGGTTTGGGTGGACTCCAGGAGTTGGTGATGGAGGCTTGGTGTGCTGCAGTTCACAGGGTTGCAAATAGTCAGACATTACTGAGCGACTGAACTGAACTGAACTCATAGAGTTGTGGTCAGAGAAAATGCTTGATATGATTTCAATTTTCTTAAATTTACTAAGGTTTGATGTGTGACCCAAGATGTGGGCTATCCTGGAGAATGTCCCATGTTCCCTTGAGAAGAAGTTGTATTCTTCTGCATTTGGATGGAATGTCCTGCAGATATCAATGAGATCCATCTCATCTAATGTATCATTCAAGACATGTGTATCCTTATTATTTTTCTGTTTTGATTAGCTCTCTGTTGGTATGACTGGGGTGTTAAAGTATCCTACTATTTTTGTGTTACTGTCAATGTCTCCTTTAATGTCTATTAGTGTTTGTCTTATGTATTGAGGTGTTCCTATGTTGGGTGCATAGATATTTACAATTGTTATGTCTTCCTCATGGATTGATCCCTTGATCACTTGTAGTGTCCTTCCTTATCTCATGTAATTTTCTTTATTTTAAGGTCTATTTTGTCTGATATGAGGATTGCTACTCCAGCTTTTTTTTTTTTGCTTCCCATTTTCATGGAATATATTTTTCCATCCTCTCACTTTCAATCTGTATGTGTCTTGAGGTCTGAAGTAGGTTTCTTGTAGACAGCATATATATGGGATTTGTTTTTGTATTCATTGAGGCAGTCTGTGTCTTTTGGTTGGAGCATTTAATCCATTTACATTTAAAGTAATTATGATATATATGTATTCCTATTGCCACCTTCTAATTGTTTGGGGTTGATTTTGTAGATCATTTTTCTTCTGTTGTTTCTTGACTATATAAGTCTGTTTAACATTTGTTGTAAAGCTGGTTTGGTGGTACTGAATTCTCTTAACTTTTCCTAGTTAAGAGGAATGAAAAAATGAAATAAGATGAAGAGCTTTTTATTTCTCCATCAATTTTGAAAAAATGAATGAAAAAATAAATAAAAATAAAAAGCTTTATATTTCTCCATCAATTTTGAATGAGATTCTTGCCAGGTACAGTAATCTTGTTTGTAGATTTTTCCCTTTCAGTACTTTAAATATATCCTACCATTCCCTTCTGGCCTGCAGAGTTTCTGCTGCAAGATCAGCTGTTAAGCATATGGGGTTTCCCTTGTATGTTACCTGTTGCTTCTCCCTTGCTGCTTTTAGTATTATTTTTTGTGTGTTTAGTCTTTGTTAGTTTGATTTGTATGTGTCTTGGCATGTTTCTGGGAAGTGAGGTCACTCAGTCAGGTCCGACTCTTTGTGACCCCAAGGACTGTAGCCCACCAGGTTCCTCCATCCATGGAATTTTCCAGGCAAGAGTACTGGAGTGGGTTGCCATTTCCTTCTCCAGGGGATCCTCCCCACCCAGGATTGAACCCGGGTCTCCCACATTGCAAGCAGATGCTTTTACCATCTAAACCATGAGGAAAGCTTCCCTGGTGGCTCAGTTGGTAAGGAGTCTGCCTGCAATGTGGAAGACCTAGGTTTGATCCCTGGGTGGGGAAGATCCCCTGGAGAAGGAAATGGCAACCCACTCCAGTATTCTTGCCTGGAGAATCTCATGGACGGAGGCGCCTGGTGGGCTGCAGTTCATGGAATCACAAAGAGTCGGACACGACTGAGTGACTAACACTGGGGTGTTTCTCCTTGGGTTTATCGTGTATGGGACTCTTTGTGGCTCTTGGACTTGATTGGCTATTTTCTTTTCCATTTGGGGGAAATTTTCAACTATAATCTCTTCAAAAATTTTCTCATACCCTTTCTTTCTCTCTTCTTCTTTTGGGACCCCTATAATTCAAATGTTGGTGTGTTTGATATGGTCTCAGATGTCTCTGAGATTGTCCTCAGCTCTTTTCATTCTTTTTACTTTATTCTGGTCTTCAGAAATTATTTCCAGCATTTTATTTTCCAGCTCACTGATTCGTTCTTCTGCTTCAGATATTTTGCTTTTGATTCCTTCTAGAGTATTTTTAATTCAGTAATTGTGCTGTTTGTCTCTGTATGCTTATTCTTCAGTTCTTCTAAGTCTTTGTTAATTGATTCTTGAATTTCTCCATTTTGTTTTCAAAGTTTTTGATCATCTTTACTATCATTATTCTGAATTATTTTTCAGGTAATTTTCCTATTTCTTCTTCATTTATTTGGACTTCTGTGTTTCCAGTTTGCTCCCTCATTTGTGCAGTATTTCTCTGCTTTTTCATTTTTTTAAAGTTACCTTGTTGAGGTCTCCTTTCTCCAGGCTTCAAGGAAAATTGAATTCTTTCCTTGAAGAAGGTTGAATTCTTTCTTTCTTTTGGTTTCTGCCCTCCAAAGATTGGTCCAGTGGTTTGTGAGTTTCATACAGGGTGAGATTTGTGCTGAGTTTTTTCTCTGATGTGCAAGGCTGTGTGAGGTGGTACTCTGGCTGCTGATGATTGGGTTTGCAGTTTTGTTTTGTTTGTTGTTTAGATGAGGTGTCCTGCACGGGGTGCTACTGGTGGTTAGTTGATGCTGGATCTTATATTCAAGTGGTTTCCTTTGTATGAGTTCTCACTATCTGATACTCCTGAGGGTTAGTTCTCTGATAGTCTAGGGTCTTGGAGTCATTGCTCTCACTCCAAAGGCTCAGGGTTTGATCTCTGGTCAAGAACAAATATTCCACAAGTGATTTGTTATGGCATTAAGGGAGAGTAAAACAAATATCCAAAAAGGAGAAAGCAAAAATGAACCCCAGACCAATGGCAGTTACAAAATCAAGCAAATAATTAAAATAATGGAATATACACATATACATATACACACATGAGCAAAGGGAAAACAGTCCAACAAAAATAAAGTACAATAGATTGATCCAGCAAACAAAGGATTCAACATTTTTATTTACCAGTTAAGAACAAAACTAACTTGAGCACAAACTGGGAAACAAAACTAAAGCAAGGTGCCAAGTGGGAAATAAAGCAATGAAAATAAAACTAAGAAGTATGTTGAGAGGAAAGGAGAGAAAGAAAAGAAAGAAAGAATAGATATGCAAATTTAAAGAGGTAAATGAAGAAGATTTATATACATTAAAGATTAATGGCAAGGGGAAAAGTACAGTAGCAAACAAAGAATAGATTTAGAAAAAATAATAATAGGTTTAAAAAGTTAAAATTTAAAATTTAAAAAAAAAATGAGAAAAGAATAAAAAAGAGGAAAACTCCACAGAACTGCAAAAGCCCAATATAGAGGCAGAGGTTTATGACAACAGTAAAACCTGTGACTGAGGGAAAAAAAAGAAAAAAGCTCCAAAGTTTAATTGGATTACTTAGTGTCAATAAAATTGACGACTACAACAGAGGGGAAAAAGGAGGGGGGAGAAAAAAGTCCAAAAGTATCTACAGAACAAGTCAAAAAGTAAGAATAATAAATGTTTTTCTTGAGTCACTGCTGTCAGAGTCCTTTCACTCACTGGGAGACACAGTCCCCCTTACCTCCCTAGGATGCCCTCCAACATTGCTGATCTCTGGACCTGCTGTGGGGGCATCTCAGATTCTAATCTGGTCCTACTCCTGTGTGTTCTTGCCTCCAATGTCCACAGCTATCAGAGCTAGTGCGTTTTCTTTTGTGGGAGCTCTCAATGTCCTTTTAAATATTTCAAAGACAGAGTCTGCCTAGTTGATCATATGGATTTATTCTGCAGCTTGTATGGCTGGTAGGAAGGTTTTGGGTCTTCTTCCTTGACCACACTGCCCCTGGGTTTAAATTGTGGTTTTATTTCCACCTCTGCATGTGGGTCATCCACTGGGTTTACCTCCTGAAGCTGCCCTGGAGGCCTTGGGTTTACCCCTGTGAGGGCCAGGTGTGGAGGTGGTGCAGTTTCTTGGGTCACAGGGGTTCTGGCAGCACCAGGTACTCAGGGAGGTTAGCGGCTAGGGTAGTTGGAAATATAGTGCTCTAGAAGTGTATGGGAACCAGTATTGGCCAATACACTTCAGTATTCTTGCCTGGAGAACCCCCTATCTGACAGAAAAGTCTGGCAGGCCACAGTCTACAGGGTCACAACAAGTTGGTCAGGACCGAAGCAATGCTGCATGCATAAACACAAGACTTTTGTGTGTGTGTGTGTCTGTGGCAGCTCTGCCCCAGTGAGACTTGAGCATGAAGGTGGTGCAGCTGCTTGGCTCGTGGGTACCCTGGTAGCGCCAAGTGTGCAGGGACACAGACTACCTCCGTGGAAGGAGTGATGGCCCTATTAGAGTCTTTTTTTGAACCTCTTATAGCTGGCAATCAGGCCTCTTTGGCTAGTCTTTCTCCACAGCTCCACCCTTTCAGGCACTTAGAGGGATCCCTTGCCTGGGGTCCTTCTCTGTTTTTCCACATGTCAGGCACATAGAGAGGCTGCCTGACTGGGGTCCTACTCTTTAGATGGGTGTATCAGGCCCTTAAAGGGGCACCCTGGGTGGGGTCCTATTCTGTAGTTGAGTGCATCAGGCATTTGATGGGCCAGCCTCTCTGTTGTTCAGCTGCTGATGCTTTCCTGTGGAGAGAGAGAGGCTATGGTGATGGCTCCTCCCCCTACACATGACTCACCAGTATCACCTTACTTCCATGGCTGCCTGGATTTCCTCCACTGACATTTCCCACCATGATCTCCTCCCTCACATCCCCTTGATTGGTCTCTCTGCCGTCAACAGCAGTGGTCACGCTGGAATTGCTCCACAATCTCTAAACTCCAGCTCCCAGCCACTGCCTCTTCCAGGAGACCCATGTTCCTGCCCAGTATGTTGGCTGTGGAAAGGACTGTCTGATTCTAATTCCATTTAGGCTCCCACAGATCAGCTGTTTAATCTCAGCCTTAAATGATTCTCCTCTGACTCGGACAATTGCGGGGATCGGACCCCTGCTTCAGTTCCCCCACTTGCCAAGGGCAGGTCCAGTCCTACTAACACTCCTGTTTTCCCCCCTATTTCTTTTGTCTTACCAAGTTTTGCGTGGTTCTATATATTGCTTTCCACTGGTCAAGTACCCCTGTCCGCTCTCAGCTGGTGTTCTGCATGCACTTCTGTGTCTGAAGGTGTATTCCTTATGTATCCACAGAGAGAGATGTACTCCACGTCTGCCTACTCCTCCTCCATCTTGTTCCCTATGTCTCTGCTTTTTAATATGCTAAGTTGGTCATAACTTTTCTTCCAAGGAGCAAGCATCTTTTAATTTCATGGATACAGTCACCATCTGCAGTGACCTTGGAGCCCAAGAAAATAAAGTCTCTCACTTTTTCCATTGTTTCCCTATCTATTTTCCATGAAGTGATGGGACTGGATGCAAAGCTTTAGCTTATTTCAGAAGAGGTTTCGTAAGCAAAAAAGAGAGAGAGAAGGTAAAGAGTCTGGGACTGATAAGATGTATCCATGGATATCAAAGATCTACATTTCTTCTACTTGTGGTAATGCCCTTTTCAACATATGCCTTCTTGCTCTAAGTTCAAGCTACAACCACCAGAATTGGAAAGAGGGAAGAAATATATACACACTTTGAAGTTACATTCTAGAAATTATGCAGGCCATATCAGTTCAGTTCAGTTCATTTCAGTCACTTAGTCACGTCCGACTCTTTGCGACCCCATGAATCGCAGCATGCCAGGCCTCCCTGTCCATCACCAACTCCCGGAGTCTACTTAAACCCATGTCTATTGAGTCAGTGATGCCATCTAACATCTCATCCTCTGTCATCCCCTTCTCCTTTCCCAGCATCAGGGTCTTTTCAAATGAGTCAGCTCTTCACATTAGGTGGCCAAAGTATTGGAGTTTCAGCTTCAATATCAGTCCTTCCAGTGAACACAGGACTGATCTCCTTTAGGATGGACTGGTTGGATCTCCTTGCAGTCCAAGGGACTCTAAAGAGTCTTCTCCAGTCAGATCAGATCAGATCAGATCAGATCAGTCGCTCAGTTGTGTCTGACTCTTTGCGACCCCATGAATCGCAACACGCCAGGCCTCCCTGTCCATTACCAACTCCCAGAGGTCACTCAAACTCACGTCCATTGAGTCAGTGATGCCATCCAGCCATCTCATCCTCTGTTGTCCCCTTCTCTTCCTGCCCCCAATCCCTCCCAGTATCAGAGTCTTTTCCAATGAGTCAACTCTTTACATGAGGTGGCCAAAGTACTGGAGTTTCAGCTTTAGCATCATTCCTTCCAAAGAAATCCCAGGGCTGATCTCCTTCAGAATGGACTGGTTGGATCTCCTTGCAGTCCAAGGGACTCTCAAGAGTCTTCTCCAACACCACAGTTCAAAAGCATCAATTCTTTGGCGCTCAGCCTTCTTCACAGTCCAACTCTCACATCCATACATGACCACAGGAAAAACCATAGCTTGACTAGACGGATCTTTGTTGGCAAAGTAATGTCTCTGCTTTTCAATATGCTATCTAGGTTGGTCATAACTTCCTTCCAAGGAGTAAGCATCTTTTAATTTCATGGCTGCAGTCACCATCTGCAATGATTTTGGAGCCCCCCAAAATAAAGTCTGACACTGTTTCCACTGTTTCCCCATCTATTTCCCATGAAGTGATGGGACCGGATGCCATGATCTTCGTTTTCTGAATGTTGAGCTTTAAGCCAACTTTTTCACTCTCCACTTTCACTTTCATCAAGAGGCTTTTTAGTTCCTCTTCACTTTCTGCCACAAGGGTGGTGTCATCTGCATATCTGAGGTTATTGATATTTCTCCCGGCAATCTTGATTCCAGCTTGTGCTTCTTCCAGCCCAGTGTTTCTCATGATGTACTCTGCATATAAGTTAAATAAACAGGGTGACAATATACAGCTTTGATGTATTCCTTTTCCTATTTGGAACCAGTCTGTTGTTCCATGTCCAGTTCTAACTGTTGCTTCCTGACCTGCATACGAATTTCTCAAGAGGCAGATCAGGTGGTCTGGTATTCCCATCTCTTGCAGAATTTCCCACAGTTCAAAAGCATCAATTCTTTGGCGCTCAGCTCTCTTTAAAGTCCAACTCTCACATCCATATATGACTACTGGAAAAACCATAACTTTGACTAGACAGACTTTTGTTGGCAAAGTAATGTCTCTGCTTTTTAATATGCTGTCTAGTTTGGTCATAACTTTCCTTCCAGGGAATCTTAAGCAGTCCATATAGACTCACTTTTATCATGATTAACTCAGGTTACCATGTGTAAGGTATAACAAAAATATAAAAAAGCAATCTTCATTTTGTCCATGTAATCAAGTAGTACAGTAACTGTATTACTGAGAAAATAGCAGAAAAGGGGTATTGCGGACCAACTAGTAGATTCTTCCCCAACTAGTTGGTAAGGCTTACCAGCTTCTTCTGACCCCTGGAACAAAACAAATGAATCTCGTACCCAGGTTCAAATAGAAATTTGTTAAAAGATAATTTTAGCATCATAAGGATTCTTGTTCTGTTAAATCATAATTACTCACAAAAAGAGAAGGTGGAGCTACAAAGGAGATAAAGATTATTTGTGAGATATGTGACCTTGTTCTAGATGTATTCTATATATATATTTTCTCTTTCCCTACCCTACACATGGAGAAGCCTGGTGGGCTACAGTCCATGGGGTCACAAAAGTCGGATACGACTGAGCAACTTCACTTTCACTTTACCCCCTACACCCCATACACAAATATTAGGAAGTTCTGAAGCCTTGTTTCCTCATCCCCCTCCTCACAAAAAATGTCAGTAGTAGTTACTTTTCTGTACCCTTCTTGACGTTGGAGAGAGTTTTTAAATTAGTCAATATATAAGAGTGTGCTTTTCTAAATTATAGGGTATATTCATTATCTTTCTTAAATGATGATCAGGTAAAGACACCAGCATAATTTAGCACTGTGATTCTCTTGGGACCTAAATGGGAAAAGTGATCAAAGTTCTATTAATTCACCTGTAGATTAAGAAGACTAGTATTATGTAATTTTAAGTTCTCCTTGTTTATGTTGCAAATACTTTTTGATTATCTATTATGTTCTGAACACTAATTTGGACTCTCAGCTATGACAGATATTAAGACATCAAATTCTTTAACTCGTGGAGCTTATTTATAATTGAAAGGTGAATAAAATTCAAATAATGATGTGATGATGTGGCCTAATTACACACTTAAGCGAATGTATTAGATAAATGTGTGAAAATGAAAGAGGTAAAGTTGTAAGGGTATGTTAGAAAGGAGGCTGTGATGTGTAAATATGAATCTGAAGGCTAAGAAGGGGTAACTAGCAGAGAAGAGCATTCATAGGAGATTAGAACAAGAGCAAATTCCAGGTATAGAAAACAGCACTTGTTAAAACCTTGAAATGAGAAGAGTCATGGGGCATTTAAGAATATTGGCATGTTCACTTAACTGTTCTCAGCCCTGTTTTCTAGTTTATAAAATAGAAATAATAATGAGTGCTAATTTCTCCATAGAAAATGAAGTATAAGACATGATTTGTAAACAGTAAAATGCTAGATAAACAATAATTATTGTTTACCTAATGCAAGTAATAAATCTCTAGGTGTTTCATGCTTACTTTATCATTGTTAGCCCCTCTGCTTTGCCCCTTAGAGCAGAGTTACTGCTTTATTTGACTATGCTTAATGGTTTCATTTCTTTGTATGTAATAGGGAGAAAAGAAATAAATGTGTAAGTTTTGGAGGAAAAATAATGGAAACTATTAGTCCCAGAAATATGCATAAATGACCAATTATCGGTGTCATATGAGATGAACCAATCCCTAGGCTTTAAATAATCTAAATTCTCTTGTTTTTTTTTTTATAAATGTCAATGAAAGGACAGGAGACATAGGGAGTATATCTCCAAACATTATATCATGATCAAACACCTACTTTCTGTATCCCCAGTTAGTTTTTTTTTTTTCACTTTCATGTTTGATGCAACACAATCAAATAATCCTTCAACCTAGGCTTTAGCATTACGTGAACTGAGAACTTCCAGATGTTCAAGCGGGGTTTAGAAAAGACAGAGGAACCAGAGATCAAACTGCCAGCATTTGCTGTATCATAGAGAAAGCAAGGGAATTCCAGAAAAGCATCTACTTCTGTTTCATTGACCTTGCTAAAGCCTTTGATTGTGTGGATCATAACAAATTGTGGAAATGTCTTACAGAGATGGGAATACCAAACCATCTTACCTGTCTCCTGAGAAACCTGTATGCAGGTCAAGAAATAACAGTTAGAACCCTATATGGAACAACTGACTGGTTCAGGATTGAGAAAGGAGTATGACAAAGCTGTTTCTTGCCACCCTGTTTATTTGACTTATACACAAAGCACATCATGTGAAATATCAGGCTGGATGAATTACAAGCTGGAATCAAGATTGCTGGGAGAAGTTCCAACAGCCTCAGATATACCACTCTAATAGCAGAAAATGAAGAGGAACTAAAGAGCCTCTTGATGAGGGCAAAGGAATTGAATTAAAATTCAATATTAAAAAACAAACAAACAAACAAACCTAAGTTCAATGGCATCCGGTCCATAACTTCATGGCAAATAGAAGGGGAAAAGTTGGAAGCAGTGACATATTTCCTCTTCTTAGCATTTAAATCACTGCAGATGGCGACTGCAGCCATGACATTAGAAGACGACTTCTTCTTGGTGAGGAAGCTATGACAAACCCAGACAGTGTGTTAAAAAGCAAAGGCATCATGTTGCCAACAACAATCTGTATAGTCAAGGCTATGGTTTTTCCAGTAGTCATGTAAGGATATAAGAACTGGACCATAAGGAAGGCAGTGAAGTAAAAGTCACTCAGTCGTGTCTGATTCATTGTGACCACATGGACTGTACAGTCCATGGAATTCTCCAGGCCAGAATACTGGAGTGGGTAGTCTTTTCCTTCTCCAGTGGATCTTCCTAACCCAGAAATCAAACCAGGGCCTCCTGCACTGCAGGCAGATTTTTTACCAACTGAGTTATCAGGAAAGCCCTAAAGAAGGCAGAGTGCCAAAGAATTGAGGCTTTTGAACTTTGGTGCTAGAGACTTTTGAGAGTCCCTTGGACAGCAAGGAGATCAACCAGTCAGTCCTAAATATTCATTGGAAGGACTGATGCTGACGCTGAAGCTCCAATACTTTGGCTACCTGATGCAACAGCCAACTCATGGGGAAAGACCCTGATGCTGGGAAAGACTGAAGGCAGAAGAAGAAGAGGGCGACAGAGGATGAGAAGGTTGGATGGCATCACCAATTCAATGGACATGAACTTGTGCAAACTCTGGGAGTTGGTGAGTGATAGGGAAGCCTGGCATGCTGCAGTCCATGGTGTTGCAAAGGGTGGCATGCAACTTGGTGACTGAACAATCAGATACTGCTGTAACCTCTGCCCCAGAACCACACTTCATTGAAATCTACTTAGCATGATAGACTGCATGCCACGGTGAGGAATGTGTCTGGTTGCCACTGAATATTAAAACTACATGTAGACCACACAAAAACATTATGTTATGCCCAAAGACCTTTTGCACTCTTACTATAATTAACTGCTTCTAAATTTAACAGAAATCAGACAAACTCTGGTGTGCTACAACATTCAGTTCAAAATAGAGTTCATTCTTTGTATACTTTTCGAAACATGGCATGTTACTAAGAATCAGCATAATGAGTATCTACAATATGGAAAATGACATTTTAGCTGCTTTCACCCATTTTGTTTGAGTTAAATATTCCTTACAAGCCATGTAATTGATCAGATAAGCCATTATAATCTCCATGTTGCAACTAAGGAAACATATATTGAGAAATATTTGATTGCATAACTATATAGCTTAGAAGAAGCAAAGTCAGAATTACAATTTAAATTTTAGTCTAGTCTTATGGACTCTGTGGGAGAGGGAGAGGGTGGGAAGATTTGGGAGAATGGCATTGAAACATGTAAAATATCATGTAAGAAATGAGTTGCCAGTCCAGGTTCGATGCACGATACTGGATGCTTGGGGCTGGTGCACTGGGACGACCCAGAGGGATGGTATGGGGAGGGAGGAGGGAGGAGGGTTCAGGATGGGGAACACATGTATACCTGTGGCGGATTCATTTTGATATTTGGCAAAACTAATACAATTATGTAAAGTTTAAAAATAAAATTAGAAAAAAAATAAAAAATAAAAAGTATGGGAAAAAAAAATAAATTTTAGTCTAAGTCTGCCTTCATCTTCATCCAGTGTTTATTCCCTTCTAATTAATTATCTTTACCTTTGCAGTCATCTCCCCTGCCTCCACCCCTACATTCATTCTACAATAAGGTATGTAAAATTTTTTGAAAATGTAATGGACTTGTCTACTTTTCTTACCACTGTCCTCATTAAAGCTATGACCCCTTAGGTCAATATAGAGATGAGAGAAACTTTGACTTACAGAATCATGATTTTTTTAAAAGTTGACATCCTGATAATTTGTCAATGGGAATATGTTGTTGCTGTTGTTCAGTCATCCAGTCATGTCTGATGGAAATATATCTCCATCCTGAATCTTAAAGTTTTATATACTATCTTCAGTCTCCTAATTCAGGCCTCAGCTATAAACTATAATAATGTCCAACCCATTGGAAGGAATGATGCTAAAGCTAAAACTCCAGTACTTTGGCCACCTCATGTGAAGAGGTGACTCATTGGAAAAGACTCTGATGCTGGGAGGGATTGGGGGC
Source organism: Bos javanicus (assembly GCF_032452875.1). Classification (NCBI taxonomy): domain Eukaryota; kingdom Metazoa; phylum Chordata; class Mammalia; order Artiodactyla; family Bovidae; genus Bos; species Bos javanicus. The sequence continues at coordinate 30,774,264 of NC_083885.1, read as the reverse complement.
AGGAGGAGAAGGGGACGACAGAGGATGAGATGGATGGATGGCATCACTGACTCGGTGGACATGAGTCTGAGTGAACTCCAGGAGTTGGTGATGGACAGGGAGGCCTGGCGTGCTGCAGTTCATGGGGTCACAAATAGTCGGACAGGACTGAGAGAATGAACTGAACTGAAGTGATAGTAACAATGAGAGCTTTGAGCAGTACAGCCAGTAGGGAAGGGTTTTGGTGTCTGTTTGGGGGGAATTACTATTCAAACATGTACTTTCTCAAAAATTCTTGATGTCTAAAGATCTATAATATCAGCAATTAAGTTATCCAAATATCAGACAACTCTAACCATTTTGGTCTCCCAGGAAGTCATTTTAATTCTCTGACTCTTCTCTGGTGTATATAAAATTGTACATCAAATGTCTAAAGTAAAGCAAATTTAATGGGTCTGATAGGGAAGTTATCCTTTCTATTAATTCAGACTATTAGAAAAGTAACCAAAAAAGATGTCAGTAAGCAAAAAAAGATCTGATAACAATTCCTGCAATCCATAACTTGCATAGTTCAAGATATATCTTTAAAAATATGGCTGAAATTTTCTTTTTTTTAAATTTTATTTTATTTTTAAACTTTACATAATTGTATTAGTTTTGCCAAATATCAAAATGAATCCGCCACAGGTATACATGTGTTCCCCATCCTGAACCCTCCTCCCTCCTCCCTCCCCATACCATCCCTCTGGGTCATCCTTGTGCACTAGCCCCAAGCATCCTATTTCCAGCTAATATGATACTCCTGTGTGGCAATTGTGGTAAGACAGTGTACAATTTCAATATCTCTCTGCCTGGAGTTTTCTTTTCAATTTTTAAAATTGGAATAGCTATATTTATTTTACATTATTCCCCCATGTAGGCAACATACTAATGCAGTACATTTTTCCCCTTCAAAGTCATATAATACAGATTTACATATAATGCAATCATACTCTAGTATATTTCTCAATGGGGGAATAACTATCATTACGGATGGGACTATCACATCTGTTGAAGACTGAATTTGACATTCCTGAATTTCTCCTCTAAGTGTCAGTGGCATCCCCCATGCCAGTCATTGTGGGAACTCAAACCAAGCCCATACACATTTTCAAACATTCTCTGGGTCAAGGATACTACTTGCAGTTGAGAGGCTTTGCACCAAAATTTGAGGAAGACATCATGATACATTACATCACAATATTATTAGAATGGAAGCAAATGAACCTGAAGACAGGGATTATATTAACATGAGATGCAACAGGTCACATTTTACCCTCAGGAGAAATGAATCTCATTGTGCATGCCCCTATTTAATAAGTGAAGCAGAAGAGAGAAAAGATAGATATGAAAGTCTGTTACCTTTTATTAATTGTCTGATCTTTGGGCTTCCCATGAAAGAGAAAAGAAATTGAAAGTCTGTCAGTCATGTCCGACTCTTTGCAACCCTATGCAATATACAGTCCCTGGGATTCTCCAGGCCAGAATACTGGAGTGGGTATCCTTTCCCTTATCCAAAGGATTTTCTCAACCCAGGGATCGAACCCAGGTCTCCTGCACTTCAGGTAGATTCTTTACCAGCTGAGCCACCAGGGAAGCCCAAGAATACTGGAGTGGGTAGCCTGTCCTTTCACCAGCTGTTCTTCTCAACCCAGAAATAGAACTGGGGTCTCCTGCATTGCAGGTGGATTTTTTACCAGCTGAGCTATGGTTGACTGCAATTCTTGAAAGCATTATAAGCACAGAGTTTTATGATCCCAAAAGTTTTCTATCAAATTTGACAGATATGTGTTAATCATTCTTAAATAGGAGAAGTTGTGTATGTTGTAAATTTTCTCTACAAACAAGGAAAGGTAGGAGAAGTTGAAGCAAAACCCAATATGTAAAATAGTGAGAAAAGCAATAGAACAGAGTTAATACTCATGCAGTAATTCTGAAAGAGTATAAAAATCTTAGAAATTAATAGAAAGGTCAGTGAATTGGTCACTCCATGAAACTGAGAAACAGATATAAAGTACCCAAGCTAGTGAATGAAAAAGGAGAGAACAGTGATTAACGTAACTGAGTTATCAGAGGTAGGTAGGGAACTGAGATCACACGTGCTGTGGGGTGACTAAGCCCAGCTGCCACAACTACTGAGCCTGTACACTCTAGAGCTCATGCTTCACAAGAGAAGACTGCTTACTGTAACTAGAGAAGCCCCCCATGTGCCACAACTAGAGAAAAGCCTGCATGCTGCAATGAAGACCCAGCACAGCCAAAAAATTAAAGATACGTACTGTTGAAAAGATGTGAGTGAGAAAGGACCGGCAAAGTAACTGGGAGCTGGTCTGTGGGAGAGTAAATCAAAGACCCTATCAGGTAAGAGCTGGAAGAAAACAAAGTTAAGAAGGATGGTGGTTTTGAGCAAATGCCTAAGCTAGGCCTGGGTTTGGATCATACAGGTAGGGTGTGCTGAGTACCAGCAGCAGCCCTCTCTCTGGGGCTCTTGTTTGAAGGACAAGCCCTAGATTGAATTAGACTCCACATTTTAACAAGATCCCAAGGTGACTCATATACATTTTTAAATTTAAGAAACACTGAAGCAAACTGGCTCTAATCAAATTGGATAACCATGTTATTCTGTCAAGCTTTTCCTCACTTCCTTAATTATAAAAACCTAGTTATTCAAACAAAGCCTAGGAATCACTTCTAGGTCTCTTTTCTCATATTTTACAATTATGCAATCAGGAAATTCTATCTAATATGAAATAGTTTTGTATTACCTTTCTCTGTTGTCCTAGTCGTGGGTCTGCTGTTATTCCTTTGTTTGGACCTTGATTGTTTCATAACTAAACTGTTGCAGAGGTATCACAACTGGTCTTCTTGCCTCCCATGTCTCCTCTGAGTGATTGCATAGATTATATCATGTTCCCATCTGTCTAGAAACTCATGTGGTTCTTTACTAAACAAAGAAGAGATTGAAAACTTCTCAGTGCAGTAGAGGTGAACCTTCATTATCCAGCCTCTTCTCTCCATCTCCTCTTTATATTGTCTTTGCTGCAGCCACACATGACCTCTCAGCTCCCTTGGTGTCTTTCTCTTTCATAACTAAGGTCTTTGCACACGCTATTATTTCTATCTTCTTGGCCCTCTGTCTTAATTTGGATTTCTCTACAGCAGACCCAGAGATATGCAAACAGACACTTACATGCAGAAGGTTAATTTTAGAGGTGATCCCAGTAAATAGAGATGAAGGAGATGGTAAAAAGGACGCAGGAAATGGAGAAGAAAAAAGAAACAAAAAACAATAACAATGAATGGAGTATTTTTGAGCTGGTTAGCTCTTGTTGTCTCATTAAAAGATAGACATTAGACTTTTATCCATAGATTTACATTCCTCATTCTTGGAAAGCATTAGCTTCCTTACTTTTGATTTTCTTTTAGGTATCTCTGAGCAGCTTTCTGCAATTATAAGAAAGTACAGTAGAATGATGAGGCCTATGGTAGGTGTATTATGTGGGAAATGGGCAACAGTGATAGCCGATACTCCTTAGCTGTGTTGAGACCAGGTGGCTTGAGATATTGCTGTGAAATGTATCACAGAGATCTGCCGCATGGTTCCAAAACACTGAAGAATTCTGTTAGCTTGTGTCCTGAGTAAGTGTATTTGCTTAAAGCTATAGCTCTCATGTCATGGATTGTATAGTCACTGACTATATCCTTCTCCTTCAGTACACAGAGGACTACATGATATTGTTTTGCAGTTTATAACCAGATTATAACCTGGAAGAAACACAATATAATTTTTATTTCATTAAATGAAATTGTTATGGGCTGAATTGTGTATCCCAAAAGGATGTGTTGAAGTTGTAACTGTGGTAACTCAAAATGTCCTTACTTGGAAAAAGAATCATTGCAAATGTAATTAATCAAGATGAGATTATACTGGAGTAGGGTGGACCTTAATCCAAGCTGACTGGTGTTCTTTTAAGAGGAGGAGAAGACAGGGACACAAAGAGAAGAGAGCCAGGTAAAGACAAGTAGAGACTGGCAAGTATAACTTTAATTATGCGAGTCAAGAAATTCCTTGGGCACCCAGAACCTAGGAAAAGCAAGGATGCATTATCCCCTAGAAGCTTCAGAGGGGTTACAGCCCTGCCAACATCATGATTTTGGACTTCACATTTCCAAAACTGTGATTAAAAAAAAAATGGCTGTTGTAAATCATCCAGTTTATGGTACTTTTTAAGGCAGCCCTAAGAAGCTAACACAGAAATTATTAGAAAGTGTGAGAAAATCAGTAGCAGTGCTTATTAAAATATAAAGATTTCATGGAATTGGAAAGGACTAGGTTGGATCCTAAAATATCTGGTCCCATCTATAGCCTTCTTGCTTTATACTTGAGGTGTTCGCATCTCAGAGAAATTAAGCCACTTACCAAAGAACATACTGCTAGTCAGTGACAGAGCCTGGACTAGGACTGAGCCTCTAGATTGTCAGCCCAATGTACTAATCTGCTGTAGGATTCCTCTATAGCAATAAACAAGTCCTTCCATCCCAGATCCAGCTTTAGTCAGATGTGCTTACCTTTTACTGGCAGGCTGGTGGAGGTTGACCTAAACACCTGCAGTGTGTAATTGTCACAGAATAAGCATACCCTTTTCCCTACCAAAATACTAAAGCATGGGGTTGAAGCATAGTTAATGCAGTGGTTACCATGGCATCCATGTAATTTAATTACCACTCTTTTGTGAATATTTTAAAATGAAATTGTTAAAAGATCAAACAGCACATTCAACATGGTATGGCTATAGAAATGATAAGTAGCTTTTAAACTGAAAATGTTCTGTTCCTGTAGAGAGTTGATTATTTTTTATGAGTTAAAATTTAATTATGGCATTGGATGTGTAAGTATGTTTCTTTAATATATTACCATGCTTAAAAAGTAAAATATGTCAGAAACATTTTACCTTTTAATTTACAACTCTGACCAGTCACCTTGCAAAGCTCAACTACAATTTCACCACATTTTATGTATGTCCAATAATAGAAAGCTCCATGTACATACACTATTCAAGGAAGTCTTGCAGAGAAAATAAAGAAGCCCAAGGAGTTTTGTGATTTGGTATTGGAGTTGCATGAAAGAATAACAGCATGTGGACCGAACCACTTATACATAAACACTGATGTAGCTATGAAGTGCCAGATTCCATGCCAGGCAGTTAAGATCCAAATAAAAACAAGTAACCGTTAAAGCTTCAGTGCTCAAAGTGTGGTCTAGGGATCAGGAGCATCAGATACCAAAATTATGTTAGAGTTTGCTAGAAATTCAGAATCACAAACCCCACCTTGGACCCTTTGAAGTAAAATCTGTACTTTAACAGGGTCATAATTCTGCATGCACATTAAAGTTTAAGAAGCCCTAGTTAAAAGAACTCACAGTCCAATAATGAACAGAAACTTCAGAAACTGGCACAGAGCTGGAGATGGGTGTTTTATGTCCTGTGGTGAGATATGCAATGAGAAGTGTGATTAGACTTAGGGATGTGGGAAGTGCTTATAAGGCAGAGGAAACTGAAATATATGTCGGAGGCAAGAACTGATATATATAATCTAATAGGTAATGTTTGTTTGTGGTCTTAAGGATTGAACAGCAGTTTGCAAGAAAGACAACAATTAAAGGAACATCTCTTAGTTTAAGAGAGAGAATAGCAATTACAAGGTAGGGAGGCAAAAGAGAGAAATTGTTCTAAGAACTGGAATTGGTTCAGATTAACTAGAGTGTAGAGCTTAAGAGGGTCATTTCAGAAGATCTAGTGTTTTGACAGAGCTAGATCATGATTTATATATCCTAATAAGGCATTTGATACTTAGTTGATCTTAAACTTATTTTAGACTAATATAATGTATATGGACTTCCCATGAGGAGTCCATAGGATTCTCCAGGAAAGGGTATGGAGTGGGTTGCCATGTCCTTCTCCATGGATATTTATCAACAGAGTGATGATCCCAAGACCTAGAGGAAATTCTTTTTGCCTTGAACACTAGTCATTTCATGTCCTTTTAATTTTTTCTAAACTACTTTTAATAGCAAGTATCTGTTCATGTTTATACCACTACAATAGAAGCTGTATAAACTGAGGGTCCTTGTCTGCTTTTATCGCTATATCCATCATGCAGAAGTCAGTGACTGACACATAGTAAGTGCTTAAAGAATGTTTCATACATTTAGGTGAAAATTGCTTCAAATAGGTGTTGACTGCCTTTAAAAACTTTGAGTAAATATAAATTGGACAACTTTATATATATTATATGTATATACATATACACACAATTTTGATATAAAAGAAGTTATATAGATGCAAATTATAGTAGACATAAAAGAGAAATTCATTAACAGTAAGTGGTTCAGTTTCACTAGAATTTGGAGACAGAGGGTGTAAGGAAGGATTTTGTTGGGAACCAGATGATGTCCTATGTCCATAGAGATGATTGTCCAGTCTCAGCTCACAGAGTGCTGATAATGGTGAGAAGTTCTCACCTCCCATTGTGTGTGTGTTAGTCACTCAGTGGTGTCTGCCTCTTTGCAACCCCATGGATTATAGCCTGCCAGGCTCCTCTGTCCATGGAATTTCCCAGGCAAAAATACTAGAGTATTAAGAGCCTTAAGAGATGATTATGACACACTTTAACTTCTGTTTTAGTTTGGATTCTTTCAGAAAAACACCCTACTGGTGGGGATGGGGGTGGGGCTGGGAATCTAAATCTAAGTAGTATATTCACAAACAATTCTAAGAAACTCTGGTAGGAGTGTAGGAAAATGAAACAGAAAATGGAGGAAAGTAAAACTGGGTATGTCATCAACTTACCACTCAAGGTAACTAGAACTTAATTATATTACTCTGCATAAGAGTACTCTTGCATAAAGAGTGCAAGTTCTTACTTCAGAGTTTTCTAATCTAAGGAGCTGCTTATATATAAACTTCTGTCAGCCATTTGTGAAAGACTATTCCTTGGGTAGTCATTATACTCCAGCACTTCCATTCTGCCATGCACAGAGTAAATCAGGTTCCCATAGCCACTCAGGAAGAAAGTGACAGGTGCTGATAGTTGTATGTTGGCCTTAAAGGGAAACAAGTTAGAAAAGAGAAATAAGCAAATGCCTCCTCCAGGAATAATTCCTGTAAATATAGAAATGAAAAAAAACACACAATAAAAACATTCATCTTTCTAGAGTGGTGAATGTAAAAAGAGAAGGAAAACTGATTTTACAGGTGTACTATAGAGAGGACTTGACTATATAGTGGGAGGCTGTGTAGACTCCCTTTATACTCCTCATATCTAAGTTTGATGAACTAGGAAGGATATGAGTTAGAGTCTGAATATGTGCATTTATCTAATCTCCAACACATAACCTTTGAGCAGTGTGTTTTAGCTTTAGTTTGATATTAAGTAAAATGGATTCTTAAAAGCTTGGGATGTGATTAATGCCCAAACTGTGTTCAACAGAGCCTAGTCTTTCTTTACTAGAAGAATCTCAGTCTTCTTTGAAGGTGGTAGAAGCAAGACCAAGTAATTGGGACCTCAGGATTCCATCTTTTCCCACTTAAAGTAACTCCATTTTGACTGCATTATTGCTGAGATCACAGAAAAGATTCAAGAGCAACAAGAAAATCTTATGAGCTAACAGTTTTTTCCTCCTAAAAATATTTGAAAATCAATGAAATAGTGCATTATAAAACTGCTCTATAATCTCTGTATCATTATAGAAATATGATTTATAAACCTCTCCATTTGATGTCATTTATACACATAAAAAGCAACCCATTGTTCAAAATTAACGACAATTTTTTAAGTGCAGTAATACTGCAGTTGTTTGGAATTTTTGCCTCCTAGCATTTCCCATTCAATCATGAATATCTCCTTTAAAATAGGCTCTCTAATGCTCATGTATAACTACAAAGGTTTTAAATGTTAATACAGCAAATGTAAAGTGGAAACAGAGGGCTTTCAATGTCATATATTTTTGATCAAAGCAAGTAATTTTAGCCTGTGAAAGTATATTTTAAAAATTACCTAGAGAATATTGGCACACCAAATGTTAAAGTTGGTGTTATATTTAGAAATTATCTGGTCTTTTCTTTAAAATTTTATGATAACACAAAGAAATACCCAGAATGGGAAATTTCATCTGTTTATTTTCTACTCATTCAACAAAGATTTATTCACCACTTATAATATCTTGCCCACAATACTGTGCACAGAAATAAGATGACGGCCAAACAGTTTCACCTTGAGAGCCCAGTCTACAGAGGAGACATATACAGAAAACCAGGGCTTCCCAGGTGGCTCAGTGGTAAAGAATTCACCTGCCAATGCAGGAGACAAGGGCTCTGTCTCTGGATTGGGAAGATCCCCTGGAGGAGGAAATGGTAACCCACTCCAGTATTCCTGCCTGGGAAATCCTATGGACCATAGCCCACCAGGCTACTCTGTCCATGGGATTTTGCTCCTCTGTCATAAGAGTCAGACACTACTTAGTGATTAAACAAAAACAATGTTTTATAAGGCTTTTGAGGAGTGATAAAACAGATTTGTGTTTCTGAGGCATCGTAAAGGAAGAATAACAAGTGTGGAGAAGTCCTGGATAAAATTGTAAATTGTCTGGGTAACCAGTGAGCACATGATGAAATTGAAGCTCCCCAAAGCTAGTGGAGGTGATGGAATTCCCGTTGAGCTATTTCAAATCCTGAAAGATGATACTGTGAAAGTGCTGCACTCAGTATGCCAGCAAATTTGGAAAACTCAGCAGTGGCCACAGGACTGGAAAAGGTCAGTTTTCATTCCAATCCCAAAGAAAGGCAATGCCAAAGAATGCACAAACTACCGCACAATTGCACTCATCTCACACGCTAGTAAAGTAATGCTCAAAATTCTCTAAGCCAGGCTTCAGCAATATGTGAACCATGAACTTCCAGATGTTCAAGCTGGTTTTAGAAAAGGCAGACGAAGCAGAGATCAAATTCCCAACATCCGCTGGATCATCGAAAAAGCAAGAGAGTTCCAGAAAAACATCTATTTCTGCTTTACCAACTATGCCAAAGCCTTTGACTGTGTGGATCACAATAAACTGTGGAAAATTCTGAAAGAGATGGGAATACCAGACCACCTGACCTGCCTCTTGAGAAACCTGTATGCAGGTCTTTTCTTTAAAACATTTTTTAAGCAACAAAATTTTTTTAAGCTTTAAAAAACAACAGTTAGAACTGGACATGGAACAACAGACTGGTTCCAAATAGGAAAAGGAGTATGTCAAGGCTGTATATTGTTGTCACCATGCTTATTTAATTTATATGCAGAGTACATCATGAGAAACGCTGGGCTGGAAGAAGCACAAGCTGGAATCAAGATTGCCGGGAGAAGTATCAATAACCTCAGATATGCAGATGACACCACCCTTATGGCAGAACATGAAAAGGAACTCAAAAGGCTCTTGAGGAAATTGAAAGTGGAGAATGAAAAAGTTGGCTTAAAGCTCAACATTCAGAAAACAAAGATCATGGCATCTGGTCCCATCACTTCATGGCAAATAGATGGGGAAACAGTGGAAACAGTGTCAGACTTTATTCTTTGGGGCTCCAAAATCACTGCAGATGGTGACTGCAGCCATGAAATTAAAAGACACTTACTCCTTGGAAGGAAAGTTATGACCAACCTAGACAGCATATTGAAAATCCGAGATATTACTTTGCCAACAAAGGTCCATCTAGTCGAGGCTTTTGTTTTTCTGTTCATGTATGGATGTGAGAGTTGGACTGTGAAGAAAGCTGAGTGCTGAAGAATGGATGCTTTTGAACTGTGGTGTTGCAGAAGACCCTTGAGAGTCCCTTGGACTGCAAGGAGATCCAACCTGTCCATCCTAAAGGAGATCAGTCCTGGGTGTTCATTGGAAGGACTGATGTTGAAGCTGAAAGTCCAATACTCTGGCCATCTCATGGGAAGAGTTGACTCATTTGAAAAGATCCTGATGCTGGGAGGGATTGGGAGCAGGAGGAGAAGAGGACAACAGAGGATGAGATGGCTGGGTGGCATCACCGACTCGATGGACGTGAGTCTGGGTGAACTCCGGGAGTTGGTGATGGACAGGGAGGCCTGGCGTCCTGCAATTCATGGGGTTGCAAAGAGTCTGAGCAACTGAACTGAACTGAACTGAACACCCATGTGGGAAATGACAGTTAGGGAAACTTGAAGGCTCCCTTGTATAGTCTCAGGGATAATTTTTTCCTAGACTAGATTCTTAGAATACCTTTCCCCATTTTAAAGGCTCCCAGGATTCCAGCTCTTACCTGTCCTCCCTGCTGCTGCTGCTGCTAAGTCGCTTCAGTCATGTCCGACTCTGTGACCCCATAGACGGCAGCCCATCAGGCTTCCCCATCCCTGGGATTCTCCAGGCAAGAATACTGGAGTGGATTGCCATTTCATTCTCCTACCTGTCCTCCCTAGAGCACCTTTAACACCTACTCTGACTATGGAGTGAGAAGAAATTTGCATAACGGTGACCTTATTTCCTTCTCCAAAGAAAATCTTTACACCCCTTTGTTTAAATACATTTTCCTTTGTTTGAGAATATATAAACTCTAGAAATCAAGACTTTGTTTTTGTATTCACTTAGATTCTTCCACAAGGCTTGGCATATTTCTAATTTACAATTATTAGGCCTAAGAGAAAGTTGATAAAATCCATCTTGATTTTCAACATTTTCCAGGTCTTGTAAGATTCTTCCACTATCCTTCACAGACATCTTTAGGTTGGATCACCTGTGCATTTGAATGTCATAAAACTTCAGATGAGGTATGCAGCTGAAGCTCATGGTATCACCAGAATGAGGGTATTCAGCTAATCCCTAATAAATGTATTTGACAGGATCTAGAGTTATATGATTTTCACTTCAGTGTCCTCTTGTGATTCAGGCAACAAAGCTGCTCTAAAAGTTTTTCCAGTTATGAGATATGTTTTTATAAGGCTCTATAGGATCATACAGTATCAAAGAAATATTTATAGCTGATTATCAAGAGTATGTGGAGTACATGGAAGAGAAACTCATTCAAGTTTGCTTAAGCACAAACTACTTAAGATTTGTACCCTTTTAAGTGTGAAATACACTGTATCCCTTGTACCTATAGTCCAGCTTAAAATGACCATTTCACTCTCAGTAGTATCTTCCTTTGTATGATAAATTAGGGGTCACCCCATCAATGAGGGTGAGATGGCAGATTTAATATTAGGATACGGAAGGAATTTTTAATAAGAGATATTAAGGTAGCAGTCTCTCTCTTTCTCATATTTACCCATTATAGTCAATTGTCAACAGACAGTCAACAGACAATTGACTATAATGCAGAATGCCAATTTCCTCAATAAACACAAGTGCAAAGTGACAAGGAAGAGGGAAGAGGGAGATTCAAATCAAACTGCAGGAGGTAAGGGATCCAAAATTTTATTTGAGCAACTATTAGGCATAGTCTCAATTAGGAGCATTCTAGGAACACTTCAGAAAGACATATATTGGTGGTATTGCTGCTGGTGCTACTACTGCTAAGTCGCTTCAGTTGTGTCCGACTCTATGTGACCCCATCCACGGCAGCCCACCAGGCTCCCCCGTCCTTGGGATTCTCCAGGCAAGAATACTGGAGTGGGTTGCCATTTCCTTCTCCAATGCATGAAAGTGAAAGTGAAGTTGCTCAGTCGTGTCCAACTCCTAGGGACCCCATGGTCTGCAGCCCACCAGGCTCCTCCGTCCATGGGATTTTCCAGGCAAGAGTACTGGAGTGGGGTGCCATTGCCTTCTCCATTGGGTAAAGTACAATTTGGAAGACTTGGTTATAATATGAAGTATTTTGTGTTTGTGTGCTTAATCAAAAGCTATATAGCAGCAGTTGAGTTTCTAATCACTTGTAGTGTTCATAAAGTAGCCAGGAACCCCACTTCTTTGGAAAATATATTTGAGTATATGCAAATAAAATCTACAATGAGATATCACTCAGCCTCACCCACACAATGAATAAAATTGAAAAGACTGCCCATACCAAGTGTTGGTAAGTATATTGGAAAACTAACATATTCATACATGAGTTTTGGAAATGAAAATTGGTAGTATAATTAATTTGGTGTATACCCCCACATATATATAAATATAAAAACTGACCCAATAATTTCATACTGTGTATAAACCCAACAAAAATTAATGCTTGCAATCACTTTTTCTACATGTATAAAACTATTTTAATGATGCATATATAATATCCCCCAAACTGAAAACCTGGAATAAATAATCAGATATTTATGACAAAAAACCTTCACAGTTGATGAAAAAAGATAAGACAACTGCTATATGTGATATAATGGGTGAATAGTTCAGACAATATTGAATGGAAGAAGCTAAACACACAGTTCATTTACATCTATTCAAACTCATCTGTGTTCAGAATTATCCTTGGTGACAGTCATAATATTTTAGGGGACAACTGACTGAGCTGAGACAAGAAGACACCTATCAGAGAATAGAAATAATTTGTACCTCACTCTGGGTAATGGTTATGTGAATGTAAACATTCCTTAAGCTGTACACTTAAGGTTTGTGCAATTTTATATTTATATATATATATATATATATATATATATATATACACATACACACACACATATATATAGTGCCTTAATTAAAAAAAAAGAATAGTCCATTGCATTGTTAGAGGGATTGATTAATTTGTTCATCTAAGCACTCAGAAATACCAAAAACAATGTTAATCACAAGGCATATAAGCAAAGGAGATAATTGACATTTTCATAGGGAAATTAATGGAGGTTGGAAGATGCTATAGTTCAGGTCAATTCAAGGCTGAAATGCTGTGTTTCTACATGAGATACTGAATCCACTTGCATTTTCTGTTCAAAATACAAATATACACTTACTGAACACCTCTTGATTGCCAGGCACCATAGCAGGGGTTGAGAACTCAGAGAAGGGATGGAATGACCTGTTCTTTAAGGAATTCCTAATCCATTTACACCTGATGCTCCTGTCAAACCATCCACTCTGCATCCCCAGTGATTAAAGAATTATGGTCACCAGTCTTATCTGCCATGTTTAAATAGCTGTAGAGACAAAGATATATTTCAGAATCAATATTAACTGTCAATTGTTTTAATTATCTTATCAACATCCCTTTTATTTTTCCTGAGTATTTATGTCACCATCATTGAATGTTTAGGGGAAACACACCTTCAAAGAAGGTAGGTTTATGTAACTAAAACTAGCTTGATGAACAAATTCAAAAGAATACTGCTAAACCTTAATAAAGTATGTCATTTTTATGAATTACAAAATCATTTAAAATGTTTGATAACATATATAAATGAATGGAACTAAATTTATAATTGAAATCCAAGAAATACTTTAGTAAAATTGATAGCTCTATATTTTTCTCTAAAGTATGCATCTTAAGTTTGCATTTACTGTGATTAGTCTCCCTGTCTCTGAGAAGAAAGCTTTCCAAATAGTAGTAACATGACTTTAAAAGATCTAGGTAATAGGAAAGAAACTCTATAAATTTCTCTTCACACTATACTTCCTGATGAACACCAGAAGACCCTCTCAGCTGTCAAGAACTGCCAAATGATAAAAGGGAAAATGATGAAAAGACATGGAAACTTAGAGCTGACCACCTAAAAGCTAAATTTCTCCTGGGATTTCTAGATACAAAAGAGAGGTTTCAATACTTCCCAAGGAACACCAGATCACATTAACTTATTCAAATATGAGGTCAGATCTCAGTGTTTAGATTTAAAGCTGTCCTGTATATGCCTTGACAAAGGTGGAAAAAAATGACAAATCACACCTTTGAATAAATTCATTTTAATCCCTTTCTTCCTTTTGATGTAATAAAAATAGTCTTGTCATGTAGCTACGATTGCATTTAATGGTTGTCATTTACAGAAATGGAAAAATGATATCTGAGTATAATGCCTTCAAATATGGCTAATAGCATTTTTACATATGGAGAAAAATACTTTTATTTTACATGAATAAGACCATTGCTTCATGATGATGATTATTGAAAATTCGGCAGCTTCTCTTATTATAGAATAATGATAAGAAGAGCTCCATCTCGTCTCTGTCATTTATGTTAAAAAATGGTAATCCAAGCGGATCTATATTCCTAATGTTTGTTGTAACCCCATTAGTTCTCAGACAAATTCTTAGCAAAATTCTTGCCTAATTATTACCACTTTACCTGATTTTAATCTCATATTTTAAATAATAAAGAAGTCTCAATCTGTTATATTTTAAGATGACCTAGTAATGCTGTTTTTTTCCTCCTTTAAGCATTTCTTAAGCACATAACTTGTCACTTCTGTGCTAATTTGCTGTAACACTCGTTGATAAGTGGACATTAATTAATGCTAAATTACAATGGAATTTTTATGGAATTACAGGTGACATCCGCATCAGCACCAAATGAGTTCATCATGATTAAACTTATTACCATTTCTAATTAACCTTGAGAGCCCCTGGATGTTAACTGCACACAAGGCAAGTGTATATGCAGCCTGCAGCTCCCATTGAAAACAAACTTTACACATTATATAACCTTTAAAATAATCTAAGAATAGCATAGGACACATTTGTACTCATTGCAAAGGATCATAAAATAAAATACCAGTAATAATCTGAAGACTTTGAGTAACTAAGTTTTTGCCCTTAAAACAGAAGTCAGAAAAGTGTCTTCCACAAATTGAATTTGTTTGAATGTCATAGGCAGTCATATGGAGAAGGTTTACTTCATTCCTTATAATCACATTAAGACCTCTTCATTACCTACCCCTCCCTCACTGCCAACAGCAAAACTTTCTCTGATGAATGTTGCCAGACTGTAAGCCTTAGCTCTAAAATCTCTCTACAACCCCCCATGTGACCAAGGGACCAGAGGCATGGAGCAAAAATGATCTGATGTGCATATCTGTTTCAAACTGAGCTACCAGAGTGGAGCCCAGTATGTAGCAGGAAGTGAAAGAGGGCAATTACCAACAGCTTCTCATCCTGGAAGCACCTTTTCCTAACCATGAACTGTGATTAGGACACCACATCCTACCCGCTGCAGGGAACATAACTGATTGACAGCCCCAGAGGCTCTCCCACTGGATCTACTACTACATTTGCTCCAAAACCAGCCAATGACTGCATGACAGTGATACCAGGGCAGAATCATCCCAGGAAAATATGGGACTCCTCCAGAGAGCACCTTCTACCTAAAGACTCCCAGTGTTTTAGCCAAAATTGATGAAATTGCACTGCAGTTCAAACAATTTCTATGCCATCCTCCTTCTTCTTCTCTTTTATGGGGATCAAAGCTTCATCCCATATCCAACAAAGATGGACTGTATAGCACAGGAAACTCTGCTCAGTGTTATATGTTAACCTGGATGGGAAGGGAATTTGGGGGAGAATGGATACATGTATTAGGTTGGTGCTAAATTTTGCCTTATTGACCTTTGAAATCTAGTATTGGAATACATTCTTAAATGTGGTTATGCTATACAGCATTTTAACACACATTTCTCACTGTTTTTGCTAATGATTTATTACTTTATATTTAATATTTATTTTAGATTATGGAAATGATGTTAGACCAAAAGCAAATCTGAGTGATTTTCTTGTGTTCAAAATGGGTTGTAAAGCAGCAGAGACAACTCATAACATCAACAACACATTTGGCCCAGGAGCTGCTAAGAAATGTGCAGTGCAGTGGTGGTTTCAAGAAGTTTTACAGAGGAGACAAGAGCCTTGAAGATGAGGAGCACAGTGGCCAGCCATTGGAAGTTGATAACAGCTGACTTAGAGAAATCATGGAAGCTGATCCTCTTACAACTACATGAGAAGTTGCCAAAGAACTCAGTGCTGACTATTCTATGATTATTGGCCACTTGAAGCAAATTGGAAAGGTGATAAAGCTCAATAAGTGGGTGCCTCATGAGCTGACCACAAATCAAACAAATTGTAGTTTTAAAAAAGTGTCATCTTCTCGTATTCTATGCAACATCAATGAACCATCTCTCAACCCAATTGTGATGTTTGATGAAAAGTGGATTTTATACGACAACTAGCAACAGCCAGCTCAGTGGTTGAACCGAGAAGAAGCTCCAGAGCACTTCCCCAAACCAAGTGTGTTAGTTGCTCAATTGTGTCCAACTCTTTGCAACCCCATGGATTTTAGCCCACAAGGCTCTTCTGTCCATGCAATTCTTCAGGCAAGAATACTGGAGTGGGTTGCCAAAAAATGGTCATGGTCACTGTTTTGTGATCTGCTGCACATCTGATCCACTACAGCTTTCTAAATCCTGGTGAAACCATTACACCTGAGAAGTATGCTCACCAAATTGATAAGATGCACCAATAACTGCAGCTGGCATTGGTCAACAGAAAGGACCCACTTTTTCTCCACAACACCCGTACATCACACAACCATGCTTGAATGAATTGGGCTACGAAGTTTTACCTCATTTGCCATATTCATCTGACCTCTCGTCAACTGACCACCACTTCTTCAAGCATCTCAATAACATTTTGCAGGGAAAATGCTTCCATAACCAGCAAAAGGCAGAAAATGCTTTCCAAGAGTTCACTGAATCCTGAAGCTCGGATTTTTATGCTACAGGAATAAAAAAACTTATTTCTCATTGGCAAAAATGTGTTGATTGTAATGGTTCCTATTTTGATTAATAAAGATGTGTTTGGGCCTAGTTATAATGATTTAAAATTCACAGCCTGAAACCACAGTTATGTTTGCACCAGCTTAATATATACACATGTCCTTCTTGCTGTCCACCTGAAACTATCACAATATTGTTGATCAGCTGTACTCCAGTATAAAATTAAAAAGTTTTCAAAAAATCCTTTATGCCAATCCAGAGTCTCTCTCTCTCTCTCTGCTTTTTTCAGCATATCAATTCTCATCTTGGCAAGTGTTGCTTGAAAGTACCAAGCTAACCCACTTAATCATTGGTAACAGGACTCAGAAAACATCTAAGTTCTGATAAATGAATGTAACAACATCTGTTTCCAGAGTGAGTAGCTAGAGGAAAAGAAGGCAAAATTTTCTCAAAATGTTCTTAATGGTTTCACAGAAAATATAACCAAAGAAGTAATAATTTGATAGTGCCAGTAACTTATAACAGCTCTACACAATGTTGCTCAGCATAACACAGGACTTGTCCATAATCAAAACCTAGTCCTTGAAAATTGTCAACCCAGTTTAGGAGCAAATATTTTACTTTCTTCACCTTATTAGAGTTATATATCCATATGCCAATCAAAAAAAAAAAAAGCATGTTTTACACATTTCTCTTTTGTAGCCAATATTATTAAAACTCAGTGGCTCCATAAATTGAGTGATACCTATATTAGAAGAATGGACATTTTTATTAAAAATAAAGACTCTTAACTCATATGGTATTGAATAAAAATAATTTTATTGCTGTAATATACATTTGCATATTACAGCTTTCAACAACTGACAGGCAAGAAGAAGTTCTACCTACAAAGGTAATTTTCTTGGGTGAAATTTCCTTGAGGGATATGTTAAAATATTGAATTCAGGTGATTCTAACCTCCACTTTTTTTGCAAATGCTTCATATCAAATCTCTTATTTTTTATAAATCCCAATGCATTAGATGTTGAAACTATTCCCTGTCTCATGAGGCTAGCTTCACCAGTAAGATCCAACTTCGAGATATGTTTGGTTTCAGACATACTATTTTATGATACACTCACACCTATCACATGGTACACATAATCAGCTGGTACACACATTATTGGCCCTTTCTGACTTATCACCCTATTTAATAGAGATTTCATTTAGTTAATGCTAGCTGCTCTGCTCTCCTGAAATAATATCTATGGATAATATGTCCTATCATACTAGTTAGCAAAGAATAAAATGGAATGTTCCAAGTCTAATATAAAAGAGAAATAGAAAAAAAAAAGTTACTATAAAATAATTTTTAACATGGAGATGACTGAGCATAACTAAAACAGAATAAAGTAACTGTTTACCTCTAAACCAAAAAATATTATCAAAAAAAGCCAGACTACTACAGTTGGGTTGTGATATAAAACAGGGCAAGCATTATTACCATTAAAAAAAAAAAAAGTTTTTTCTGAAATGGAGAATGACTCTTGCTAAACTTCAAAACCAAACAAAATAAATATTTCCTCACTTTATCGATTAGTCTTTCTCCAGAATTTAAGGCATGTTAAACTATTTTACATTATAGAGTTGAGTGATTATAAATTATATACAGTTTTATACATACACACATATATATAAAAATAATGTCCCCTCCCCAAATGAATGGTCAAAGACATAGTCACAAGTTGTGTTGAATATGGGAAGCATTTTTAGGCAGGAAGGGGGCTGCCTCATAGTTTAAATGAGGGTGAAAGTGAAAGTCGCTCAGACATGTCCGACTCTTTGCAACCCCATGGACTATACAGTCCATGGAATTCTCCAGGCCAGAATACTGGAGTGGGTAGCCTTTCCCTTCTCCAGGGGATCTTCCCAACCCAGGGATTGAACCCAGGTCTCCCTCATTTCAGGCAGATTCTTTACCAGCTGAGCCACTTGGGAAGCCCAAGAATACTGGAGTGGGTAGCCTACCCCTTCTCCAGTGGATGTTCCTGACCCAGGAATTGAACCAGGGTCTCCTGCATTGCAGGCAGATTCTTTACCAACTGAGCTATCGGGGAAGCCCTTATATGAGGGTGGAGGGTGAAAATCAGTGTGCAATGAAAAATGTCTTTATATATTTCTGAACATCATTCCAGAATGTGGCCTTCCCTTGTGCAGAATGTTTATCCTGGTTTATATTTAGCCCCAGTTTTTGAAGTTTGAGTCAAATCTTTGTCTTTACTTGAGAAAAGCACAAGGCCAACTAAATGGGAAACATATTTTGGATAGATAGATTACTTACTTTTGGTTTATTATGTATCAATTTAAAATAATATAACATTATTATGAGTCAAAAGGAAACCAATGCAAAATTATTCAGACCTTGTATATTTCTAGCTAGCCAAATGTTACATAGACAACATTTTATCAACTCAGCTTATGTTAAAATCTCTTCCCCTTTCTTTTTTGATTCCTCTTACATTGTTTCTCTCAGAGGTGGGAGTCTAGAGACATTCCATCTGGTTTTCTGTATTAATCTTACTCTGGCAGAACATCCATATAGGTATTGCAACGTACCTACAGTATGCTTTCACAAAGGTGTACCTATTGCAAAAAAAAAACTACCAAGGAAGACTTCATGTAAAACACTGCCTGTAGAGCATGACCAGTGGTTCCTTTTCCTTGGATGGTTGTCTATCCTCTCATAATTGTTTATGTGCAGACAGTTTTATGTCAATCCTCTGATTGGATTATGTCAATTCACCATACAGGTCAGAGAGCACAAGAAACCTCCTGCCACAATCTTATAATAGAGTCTGTACCTCTTCACAGACTGCTGAAATAGGATAAAAGGATTTGCTTTTCATCATAGGAAAAATTAAATTTTAATTGCCTGTTAAAACACAAATGTCAAAAGCAAATCTTAAAGGCAAGGTTGCAGTCCTCTCATACATCATGCTTGAGACCTATTTGCATGCAAATGAATTCCTTTCTTAATTTTAAGTGTGCCTTTTCACAGACAATATTAACCATTTATTTTAAAACATTATACAGTGATAAACCTGACTCTGTGTATGTGTGTGTGCAGCAAAGACAATCAACATTTTTTAAAATATAAAACTTCTTTCATATATGTATTGAGCAACAGCAGATAATTACTTCAGAT
Organism: Bos javanicus; assembly: GCF_032452875.1. NCBI lineage: Eukaryota > Metazoa > Chordata > Mammalia > Artiodactyla > Bovidae > Bos > Bos javanicus. Next base: position 30,754,370 of record NC_083885.1, on the reverse strand, counting down.
GAATGTGACTCTTTTCAGCTGAAGAGTAAAATCATACACTATGGGTAAATCAGATCTCAAAGTTATTTCAGCCTTAAGTTATTGCCCTGCCCAAACATTATTATGTTTCTGATATACCTTATCTCCCTTGCTATTCCTATTAGAGTATCGTTTTTTCGGAAATGACAAGGTGATTTTGTAGGCAGAAGTTGTGGTCTGCTAGGTTCTGTTTGGAAACACATGAGAGTGAAGAATAAGAGATGTATTCTTAAGACCTTAGCAATGCTGATGTGAACATAATTATTTAGTTTCATTTAATTATCATTCAAATATGGCATGTAATTGTGAAACTTATGGAACTATGAAAGTGGAAATTTATAATGATGCAGGCTTAATTTCATTAATTTAATGCATAAAGCACATATTACACAGAGACAGACGTCAAATTAAAAACTCTCAGACTCTAATTAGCTTTAGAAATCTCTTATGTCTAATTGATATGGCTGTCATAATTAATTTAAATAGTGATTTCAACCTGGCTATGATGCAGACAAGTCATTCATTAATAATCTTTAAGGGAAAAAATATAAGATACAGACATATCTATCTATCTATCTATATATATATGTCTAGATAGAGACGTAAATATAAATAGATATAGATATCCTTCTATTCGGTATTGCCAATGAATCACCTTAGAAAGATAGCTTGAAAAGCTTGATTATATGAGTAAATTATCTTTGTCATATTAAAAAGTCCTATGATTAATCCAACTTTTTAAAATTCATAGAATATTCAGAACATTTATTTTAATCACTAATACTGAATCATTTCTACCAAAATATGCAAGTGAAATATCTGACTGATTGAAGAAGTTTTCATAGAATTCTAGCTTTAAGAGATATTTTAACAAATAGGATAGATGATTGATGATACTAGGTAGAGAGATATTCAGTTCAGTTCAGTTGCTCAGTAGTGTCTGACTCTGTGACCCCATGGACTGCAGCATGCCAGGCCTCCCTGTCGATCACTAACTCCAGAAGTTTACTCAAACTCATGTCCATTGTTCTCCTAGCAAACATGTTTTCTGCTGTACTTTACTAACTCTACAGTGTGCTTGTGTGAATGAATGACATGCCCTGCATGAAGCAAGTGAGGAGCCCAGTTCTGTGGTTCCATGATGACCTCATGCTGCTTGTGGCAGAACCCTGTCGGGGGTTTATACAGATGTTTCAATGGACTTCCCTGGTGGCTCAGACGGTAAAGCATCTGCCTATAATGTGGGAGACCCGGGTTCAACCCCTGGGTTGGGAACCCCTGGGTTTCTTCCTGGAGAAGGAAATGGCAACCCACTTCAGTATTCTTGCCTGGAAAAATCCCATGGATGGAGGATCCTGGTAGGCTACAGTTCATGGGATCACAAAGAGTCGGACACGATGGAGCGACTTCACTTTCTTTCACTTTCTTTCTTTCATGTCCATTGAGTTGGTGATGCCATCCAACCACCCTCTGTCATCCACTTCTCCTCCCGCCTTCAATCTCTCCCTGCATCATGGTTTTTCAAATGAGTCAGTACTTCACATCAGATAGCCAAAGTATTGGAGTTTCAGCTTCACGATCAGTCCTTCCAATGAACACTCAGGACTGATTTGCTTTAGGATGGACTGGTTGGATCTCCTTGCAGTCCAAGGAACTCTCAAGTGTCTTCTCCAACACCACAGTTGAAAAGCATCCATTCTTCTGTGCTCAGCTTTCATTATAGTCCAACTCTCCAATGTCTCTGCTTTTTAATATGCTGTTAGGTTGGCCATAACTTTTCTTCCAAGGAGTCTTTTAATTTCATGACTGAAGTCACCATCGGCGGTGATTTGGAAACCCCCCAAAATAAAGTCTGTCACTATTTCCACTGTTTTCCCATCTATTTCCCATGAAGTGATGGGACCAGATGCCATGATCTTAGTTTCCTGAATGTTGAGCTTTAAGCCAACTTTTTAATCTCCTCTTTCACTTTCATCAAGAGGCTCTTTAGTTCCTCTTCACTTTCTGCCATAAGGGTGGTGCCATCTGCATATCTGAGGTTATTGATATTTCACCCAGCAATCTTGATTCCAGCTTGTGCTTCATCCAGCCCAGCGTTTCTCATGATGTACTCTGCATATAAGTTAAATAAGCAGGGTGACAATATATAGCCTTGACGTACTTCTTTTCCTGTTTGGAACCAGTCTGTTGTTCTGTGTCCAGTTCTAACTGCTACTTCCTGACCTGCATACACATTTCTCAAAAGGCAGGTCAGGTGGTCTGGTATTCCCATCTCATTCAGAATTTCCCACAGTTTATTGTGATCCACACAGTCAAAGGCTTCGGCATAGTTGGTAAAGCAGAAATAGATGATTTTCTGGAACTCTCTTGCTTTTTTGATGATCTAGTGGATGTTGGCAATTTGATCTCTGCTTCCTCTGTGTTTTCTAAGTCCAGCTTGAACATCTGGGAGTTCACAGTTCACATACTGTTGAAGCCTGGTTTGGAGAATTTTGAGCATTACTTTACTAGTATGTGAGATGAGTGCAATTGTGCAGTAGTTTGAACATTCTTTGGCATTGCTTTTTTTTGGGATTGGAATGAAAACTGACCTTTTCCAGTCCTGTTTTCCTGAGTTTTCCAAATTGATGGCATATTGAGTACAGCACTTTTATAGCATAGATGATGAATGATACTAGGTAGACAGATATAGACAGAAATAAAATGTTGGTAAAAAAATTAACAGATTGATAAAGCAAAAATATAAATATATGCATAGACATAGGCTGTGATAATAGGGTAATTAGTTATGAAAAGAAATAAGTTAAAGTGTTAATTAAATTTAAAACCTTGCAACATATTCCATCAGTTGATTATCTGGATATGTCATTGTTTATGAAAGTGCCCTTTTGGTTGCTACCTGTCCATAGGTATGCTTATCTAGATCTACAATATGGTGTCAAATTGGATGGATGTTGATTAAAAGTATATGTCTACATTTTGTCTCCTTTAGATACTAAGTAGGGACTTCCCTGGTGTTCCTATGGTTAAGAATCCACCTCCTAACACAAGGGCGATCTGTTTGATTTGATCTCTAATGAGGGAACTAAGCTCCCACGTGCTGCAGGGAAACTAAGCTGGCGTGTCACAACTAGAAAGCCCATGTGCTGCAGCTACAGAGCCCACATGCTCTGCAGCCTGCACACCACAACTGGAGAGCCGCCCATGCACTGCAAGGAAGATCCCACACGCGGCAACTAAGACCTGATGCAGCCATAAAATAAATAAGTAGACACAAGGTAAAAACTTTTCTGTAGATTCAAAGTGACTGTTAAAAAAAAATGAAAAATGGGCAATAGGCACTTTATTGGCTCACTAATAGAGTAACTTGTGAAGATAAAAGTAAAAAATCTCACCATACATTAATAGTTTTCTTAGAATATGGCTATATCATATGGAAGAAATGGAGACTTTTAAATGAACAACAGCACCCTATGATCCACAGGCTTTGCAAAAGCACAGATTAACCTTTTTTTTTTTTTCTAAAAAGATGAAAATACATAAAAACTCACCAGCACTTCATTTCTTTCTTTGGTGGTGGTGTTTTTGTCGCTAAGTCATGTCTGACTTTCACAAGTCCATGGACTGTAACCTTCCAAGCTCCTTTGTTCATGGACTTCTCCAGGTAAGAATACTGGAGTGGATTGACATTTCCTTCTCCAGGGGATCTTCCTAACCCAGGAATCAAACCCAGATCTCCTGCATCGCAAGCAGATTCTTTACCGATTGAGCTATAAGGGACGCCCCTCATTGCTTCTTTGGGATACCACTATTTGACCTGAATCTCTCAGCAAAGACTGAGGCAGTAAGTTTACCTCTAGTGTTAGTTTTGGCTAACTGATGGAGGGAACACTCCTAACATTCCACCTCCAGGATCCCTTCCTTCCTTGTGGCAGACATCCAGAGTCTTCATCTAGGTGTTTTCAAACCGGTTTACAGGAATGATGAGTACCCAAGCCCAACTCTAAGACACATTTTGTCATGATGCCTTTGGAGCTACACAGCTGTTTCCATGTCTTTTCTTATTAATTCTCTGAATGAGATGAAGTCACTTTCTAATAGTTTCTTGTATTTTTTTGTTCTATCTAAGTTAGAGCCCCATAATTATTTTCTCTTAAAGGAATGTATATTTCTGTTTAAATACATATGGACCTAGTTCCAAGAGTGATTCTGAGCTGTCAAAGCAGGTTTTGAAGATTCTTCACCACGTGTGTGTGGTAAACTAAAGAAACTGGTCTCCCAAAGTATATTTACTTCCTAATCCGTGAAATCTGTGACTATCACCCAGTATGGCTAAAGAGTAAATATTAGCTTATATGTCAAAAAGTGTGATTAAGAATCTTGAGAGGTAAAGCTTATCCTGGATTTCCTGGCAAGCACAGGTGTCCTTGTAAGAGAGAAGCACAGGTCGGTTTCAGGCAGACACACACAGTTGTGAAGATGAAAGGTAATGTTTGGAAGGATACTGCCACAAGCTAAAGCCTGCAGTCACCAGGGGCTATATGATGTGAGGAGGATTCTTCTTTTGAACCTCTGGAGGGAGAACCGCCCCACAGACACCTTGATTTCAGACTCTTATCCTTCATAACTGTGATACATCCCCTTTCTTTGTTTTAGCCACAAAATATGTGGTAATTTGTTGGTGTAGCCACAAGAAGCTTAAAAATATGATGAAATATAAACTTGCAAATAATCTTTACTCCTTAATGTCATGTGACTTTAAGTAATTTCTTATTGTCTTAGTTTCCACATCTATAAAAACCAATGCAAAACACTTTCCCACCTCATGAGATGGTTGTGAAGGCTTCAAAAAACAAAGCACCATATTAAGAAAGATAAACACAGTGACTGGCGTAAACACCAATACAGTGTACTAACGCATATATATGGAATTTAGAAAGATGGTAACAATAACCCTGTATACAAGACAGCAAAAGAAACACTGATGTATAGAACAGTCTTTTGGACTCTGTGGGAGAGGGAGAGGGTGAGATGATTTGGGAGAATGGCATTGAAACATGTATAATATCATATATGAAACGAGTCACCAGTCCAGGTTCGATGCACGATACTGGATGCTTGGGGCTGGTGTACTGGGACGACCCAGAGGGATGGTATGGGGAGGGAGGAGGGAGGAGGGTTCAGGATGGGAAATACATGTATGCCTGTGGCAGATTCATTTCGATATATGGCAGAACCAATACAATATTGTAAAGTTTTTAAAATAAAATAAAATTTTAAAAAATATATAAACATTAAGAAATGTAAAGAATAATACTGGAAACTCCTTACAGTTTGTTCTCCACCAGTTCCATAGCAGAATAAGCCACTGACTGAAATGTAATCCTTTCCAGAGATTTATTTAACTATTTAAACTGGTCACTACTGGGGGTAATTTGCTCCATTGTGTTTTTTTGTCAGTTGAGAGAAATGCCTGTAATGGTATTCCAAAGGCTTCCTAAACTGAAGAAAGACAAGGCCCAAAGTGTTACTAGTCCAATGATGTAGAGGAGAGGTTCCCTTCAAGCTCTCTAACTGTAAGAGGAGAGATATTTCAAGGAAAAATATCCTGTGACATATTTTGGACTCCCCTGTCCCCAACTATTGAAAATACTATAGTTATTGTAGAAGATATTGCACTAGCTGTAATAAGGAATACAAAAAGACTTTTCATGTATGCTATGATGCATCCAATTTTTTTATACAAATACACACACAGGCATTCCCTAATCTCCCAGGCCTTGAAGAATGGATCAATTAATAATAGTCAATGTACACCTTGAAAGGAAGACAGTGGGTTTTCCCCTTGTGAAATTGCTATGTGAGAAATAACTTCCAAATGAAATTGCATTCTACTTCTACACTAAGAAAAGTAACTCACATGAAGTCTTTAGACACTAGACACAGATGTTGAAGATCCAAATAAAATTCTGCTTTTTTGACTGAGATTTGGCTCACCAAATCCCATTCCAGTCATTTTGTCCCTTGCCCATTTTCACTGTAGAAGCTGGAAAAGCTAAGCATTCACTGTGGCCCAGTGATATAATGTTATGAATATTGATGTAAGCATCCTGCGCTGACATTGTTTTATTGCTTTCTTTCCCTGCTTTCTGTTCCAAATGTGGATGTTATATCTGGACGTGGACAGCCATCCTATAAATGACAACTTGAAAACATGAGGCAAATGTGTGCATGTGCTCAAATATGCACACATACACATGCACATACAAATATTTCAGCAGAATCCCTGGTTTGTATTATGAGCTGCTGAACCATGAAGTTCAGCTAACTACAATATTCAACATTCTATGTTGTTTTTATTATTATTTCCTGTGAATGTAGTCTCAACTGATACATCATAGGAGGTTAGGACCTGAGGGAATGTCCATACTTTGCAAAGAACCTATTCAAAGTATATGAAAATACCAAAGGCATGCTTCTAACCTCAAGGATCTCATGTTTAAGGTGGGTTAAAATCATTCTTGTGTGAAACAGTTACGTTTGATGATTACTTTATTGGAATCTCAAGGCACAAGGCCAGCGTACAGGAATGAGAAGATAGAAAATTGAGGAACTCAAGGCCTCACACATAAGGTAGTGTTTCTATTGCATCTTAAATGAAGATCCCAGGTGTATCAGCAGAGATCAGCTACTCCTGATATAGGAAACTAAGTTCTAACACAAGAATGACATGTTCTGGTAATTATATACTTAATACATTACTTAACTATGGTGCTCTTGAGAAAGCAGAACAAAATACAACAGTTAAACTGGATAGCTCACCAAGGGCCAACTCAGAAAAGTATAAACAGTAGGCAAAATTATTGATAATTTATCAAACTATACTAAAAAGCTACAATAATCAAAACAATATGGTCCTGGCACACACGCATGCACACACACAAATGGACACACAGATCAGTGGAACAGAATAAGAATGCCCAGAAATGAAACCACACTTATGTGGGCAGTTAATCTACAATGAAGAAGGTAACAGTGTACAATGGGGAAGTGATAGCCTCTTCAATGATGTTGGGACAACTGGACAGCTACATCCAAAATAATCACACTGGACTATTCTCTATACCATGCACAAATATAAGATTAAAATGGATTAAAGACTTCAATGTAAGAACCCAAACTATGAAACTTCTAGAAGAAAACATAGTGCAGTCTTTGACTTTGGTCTTAGTAATATTTTTTTTAAGTCTGTCTCCTTAGGCAAGGGGAGAAAACAAAAATAAACAAATGGAACTATATCAAGCTAGCACAGAGAAGAAAACTATTAACAAAATGAGAAGATCACCTGCTGAATGGGGGAAGAGATTTGCAAGTGGTCTATTTGATTAGGGATATTGTATCCAAATTTGATAAGGGATAGTGATAAGGGATTGTGTATCCAAAATACACAATGAACTAATACAACTCAACATAGAAAACAAAAACAAAAGACTAACCAATTTAAAAAATTGGCAGAGGATCTGAATAGACATTCTTCCAAAAAAAGAAAAACAGATGGCAAACAGGCACTTGAAAAGATGCTCAACATCATCAGAGAAATGCAAATCAAAACCACCATGAAATATCACCTCACACTGGACAGAATGGCTAGTGTCGAGAAGAAGAAATAGCAAGTGTTGGTGAGGATGCAGAGAAAAAGAAGCTCTCATGCACTGTTGGTGGGAATGTAAATTGGTGAAGCCACTATGGAAAAACAGTATATTTTTCTGTTCCACATAAACTTAATAAAAAGGTTCTACAAAACTTAAAAAAGAGCTATTGTATGATCCAGCAATTCCACACCTGGGTATTTATCAAAAAAAAAAAAACAAAAAAAAAATGAAAGCACTAATTAGAAAAGATATGCATACCCTTATGTCCACCGCAGCATGATTTACAATAGCCAAGATATGAAAGCAACCTCATTGCCCATCAATAGATGAATGAATAAGAAAGATGTAGTATACATATATGCATGTATATATACACACACACGCAATGGAATATTACTCATGATAAAGAATGAAATCGTTCCACTTGTAACAACATGGATGGACCTAGAGGGTATTATGCTATGTGAAATAAGACAAAGACAAATAATGTATGGTTTCATTTATATGTGAAATCTAAAAAAACCAAATGAACAACAACAACAACAAAAAGCTGGAATCATAGATACAGAGAACAAAAAGGGGTTGCCAGAGGGAAGGAGGAAAGAAATAGGTGAGGGAGATTTAAAGGTACAAACTTGGAGTTGCAAAATAAATGTCAAGGAAATCAAATGTTCAGCACTCACAGTATAATAAATAACTATGTAATATCTTTGAATGGTGACAGATAGTAATTAGATTTATCATGATGACCACTTTGAAATGCAAAGAAATATAAAGGCACTATATTGTGTGACAGGAATTAACACAGTGTTGTGGGTCAATCATAATTAAAAAAAAAAAAAAAAGCAAACTCATAGAAAAAAAGCCCAGATTTGTGGTATGCTGAGATGAGGGATGGGACAAGGAGGAATTGGATGAAGGTGGTTACAAGGTAGAAACTCCCAGTTATAAGGAAATAAGTACTAGGAATGTAATGTACAATATGATAAATATAATTAACATGATTGTATGTTATATATGAAAGAGTAAATCCTAAGAGTTCTCATCACAAGGAAAAATATCTATGTTTTTAAATTTCTGTCTATATGAGATGACTGATGTTCACTAAACTTTATTGTGCTCATCGCTTCATGATGTACATAATCAAATCATTATGCTGTACACCTTAAACTTATACAGTGCTGTGTGTCAATTATATTAAAACAGGAAGAAAAAAGGAGTGTGAACAATAAGCACTAATGCTGAGAATTTATCCTGTGAGCCATGAGCAACCCCTGAAAATTTCAAAGTAACTAGTCAAATAGTCATGTTTTATTGTTTTGAACAAAGGTGTCAAGAACTCAGCTAAAAGAATACTACAGAGGCTTAGATAAGTCAAGCAGCAATAGAGTTTCAGTGTAGTATTCCAATTTTACTAATTACAGTGAATACTTAGATTTTAATTTCCTGGGTTTATATCCTATCTCTGTCATCTATGAACTGTGTGACAAAGCAAATAAGCTCTCTTTGCTTCAACTATTCATGTGTGAATTTAGAGTAATAATTACATCTCATAATCGTTATGAGGATTAAACGAATCTGTACTGATAAAACATTTATAATAATATTTGACAGAAAATAAGCATTATGTAAACTTGATAAATAGGAAATCAGGTATGGAAATAATTCATTTTTATAAGAGTAAAAGTCAAAAGTGTTTTCAAGTTTCCTTATAGGGAGCCAACTGGTTTTCCTCTTAATCCTTTAGCAAATAAATCTTCTCATTTAAGAATAAAATTTCATTTTTAAAGAACTCGACTATTCTGCTAATTCTGTGGCAAAACAGAAAATGATTTTAAAAATTCTCAGTTTTCTAGTATATGAAATTATCATGTAATTCTTTTGTGAATTTTGAAGCAATGCTAAAACTTCTTAGCATTCACTAATGTTGTCAAAAGTACAACATATATATACACACACAGGAAAAAAAAGAAAATTATGCTCACATTTTTTCATATTCAGAAGATGAAAATTTTAACTTTATTTTCTGTTAGAGAGAAAACTAGGTGCAACAACAACAACAAACTATATTATAGGAAAAATAATGTGTGTCTGTGTATGTGCTTGTGTGTCCTTTTAATCCTGACATTTGATCCTGCATGCTGAAATTTTTAATGTTATTTTTTTCAGTAATTAGCAACTGCACACAAATTTCCATTTTGAAAGTGGCCTTCCAGTGGTGAATTTGATAATTGTATGAAAATGAAGAGTTTTAATAAGCTGTGGCAACATAATAAACTGTCATAGAGGACTAATTATCACTTAAGGAACTTACAATAGTTGTCATCTTTTCATACTGAGAACGAGAACCCTAAACAACCATAGAAAAAGAAAAACAATCAATTTCTGCAGAGGCATGCAAAAGAGCTATTTTCTGCCTTGCTAGGAGTAATAAAAGAACTAAATGTGAATAGTCATTCATCGTGCAAATGGAGCTGTTCGTTAGATTTGTATTTTATGGAACTAGAAGATTCTCAAAATTCTCTTTATAAAAACTTAGAAAAAGGAGGGTTTTTTCCTTTCTTATTTTTAAAAGAGTTCTTTGCAGAGTGAGTTTTGTTACTTCCTGAAACCTCCTCTTGGTCATTTGTGTTCCCTTGAAAACATCATGATCCCTGTTACTCATTGAAAGTTTATTTCTCATAACATTACTAACTTTTCTTTATTTGAAGATTTGTCACTGAGAAATGTGAGACTACTTTTAAACGTGTGGTAAGTTTATGTAATTATAAGACATAGTCAGAAAATTGACAACTTTACCTGTCAAAGATGAAAGAACATTATTCCTGGATATCTAGCTTTCACTAGAATAATTAAAAGTGAAAATCTTCTCTCATCTCACATTTTCTCAAAACACACAACCTTTTGGACTTAGAGATTTGCTTCCTTGAAAATTCCCCACATGTTGCCTAGCCCACCTCCTGGGTTCCAGCCTGATCTAGTTATGTTCTTCCCTCAAGAAGCCCGTATATAAGAATTCTACTTCCATTTAGGATATGGAAGGACTATAAGATCATTAGCCCATTAGTAACATAAAGAAAAATCCAGAAAGTATAAAAAGCAAGAATATCTCATGTACAAGGAAGATTGAAAAACTGATTTCCAGAGAAATAAGTTCTGGTTGTTGACAGCTGGACGCCTATCAAAGCAGAGACTTGATAACGATAAGAGGACAGGAAAGTTATTGTTGCTGATGGGCTTGGTGGAATAGATTGGAGTTTGTAAGACTTTACATTTGGAATTATCAATAATTTTCTCAGCATATCTATTCTCTTCTAATCCCCTTTCCCAGTGTTACAGGATAGTGACGGCCCCCAGTGAAAAGTGAAGGAATCCATGCATTCTTACCCATTTTCACAGTGGCTGGTATCAGTCTCTGCTAAGACAAAATATAAAGTTGAATCCCAGGTCTAAACCTTTCTAGCTCAAAGTTGATTAAATAAAAGTGATTTACAACAGAATTACAACAGTGCTAGACTTTGAGATCTGGTCTCACTTGAATTTATTTCAAATTTATTAAACCTGTACAACTTAATTCTTGGTTATTTTTAAATGTTCTTCTTCCTATGTTGATTCCCAAACATAGGAAACAAAAAATTTCATCTGAGACTTGCATAAATTCAGCAAAAAAAAAAAAAAAATCTTTTAAACATTGAGGTGAAATAAAGATATTCTTTTTTATTCTTGGGCTAAAAAATCACTGCAGATGGTGACTACAGCCATGAAATTAAAAAGATTCTTGCTCTTTGGCAGAAAAGCTATGCCAAACTGAGACAACATATTAAAAAGCAGAGACATCACTTTGCCAACAAAGGTCCATATAGTCAAAGCTATGGTTTGTACAGGACCCATGTACAGATGTGAGAGTTGGATCATAAGGAAGGCTGAGTGCTAAGAAGAATTGATGCTTTCAAATTGTGGTGCTGGAGAAGACTCTTGACAGTCCCTTGGACAGCAAGGAGATCAAACCAGTCAGTCCTAAAGGACATCAACCCTGAATATTCACTAAAGACTGATGCTGAAGCTAAAGCTCCAATACTTTGGCCACCTGATGTGATGAGCTGACTTCACTGGAAAAAACCCTGATGCTGGGAAAGACTGAGGGAAGGAGGAGAAGGGAGTGACAGAGGATGAGATGGTTGGATGCATTACTGACTCAAACTCAATGAACATGAGTTTGAACAAACTCCAGGAGATAGTAATGGACAGGGAAGTGTGGCATGCTGCAGTCCATGGGGTCGCACAGAGGTGAATATGGCTTAGCAACTAAACAACAATTATGTCACTATGAAACATGTATTTAAGATATACATTATGTCATATGACAGATGTTGTGAGGCAGGTCTAAGAAACATGTCTAACCACTTTTTTAAAAAAATAAAGATTTGTTAGCTATACTGGAAATCTGTTGTGATATCACTTACCACAAAGGATCTACATGTCAATGCAATGAAAACATTTTAGATGTATAGTCTTTTTATTGAGTGCAATCTGGAAGAGAGGTAAAACATAGGAGCTAAGGTCTCCAACACTGCAGTCAGAATTGGCATAACATGTTGACTTCTCTAGTTATGAGTAATGTAACTTGGGGTAAATATCTTGGTTGTTGTTTGCATAGGTTTCTTTTTATTGAGATACAATTAACAAATAACGTTATACTAGTTTCAGAGGTGTACAGCCTAATGATTAAGTATTTGTATGTACTGTAAGATGATCACCACAATAAGTGTAGCTCACATTCATAACCATTCAGCTCCGTTCAGTTGCACAGGCATGTCCAACTCTTTGTGACTCCATGAACTGCAGCACACCAGGCCTCCCTGTCCATCACCAACTCCAGGAGTCCACCCAAACTCATGTCCATCGAGTCAGTGCTGCCATTGAACCATCTCATCCTCTGTCATCCCCTTCTCCTCCCGCCTTCAATCTTTCCCACCATCAGGGTCTTTTCAAATGAGTCAGCTCTTCACGTCAAGTGGCCAAAGTATTGGAGTTTCAGCTTCAACATCAGTCCTTCCAATGAATATTCAGGACTGATTTCCTTTAGGATGGACTAGTTGGATCTTCTTGCAATCCAAGGGACTCTCAAGAGTCTTTTCCAACACCACAGTTCAAAAGTATCAATTCTTTGGCACTCAGCTTTCTTTATAGTCCAACTCTCAAATCCATACATGACTACTGGAAAAACCATAACCTTGACTAGATGGACCTTTGTTGTCAAAGTAATGTCTCTGCTTTTTAATATGCTGTCTAGATCAGTCATTTTTTCTTATGATGATAACTTTTATGGTTTACTCTTTAAGCAACTATAGTTATCATGCTGTACATTATATCCCTATGACTTATTTGCCTTTTAGCTGGAAGTTTTTAGTTTTAAACCCTCATCACATATTTTTGCCCCAACACCTTCCCTTTCTTCCACCCACCTCTGGCAATCATGAGTCTGCTCTCTGTATACAGGTACTCACTTTGTTTGGTTGTTTAGACCCACATATAAACTAGATCATACAATATTTGTCTATCCCTGTCTGACTTATTTCACTGAGCATTGTCCATCCATGTAGTTGCAACTGGCAGTATTTTTTTATGGCTGAAAAACATTCCATTGTTCCAATATTACACACACACACACACACAATATGTGATACATATATATCACCTATTCTTTATCCCTTATCCACTAGTGGGCACTAATGTTGTTTCTATATCTCAATTATCGTAAATAACACTAGACTGAATATAAAGGTGCATATATCTTTTTGAATTATTTTCATTTTCTTATGATAGATACTTGGAACTGCTGGATACCATGGTAGTTTTATTGTTTATTGTGCTTGTGTTTTTGTTTGTTTGTTTGTTTTTTGTTTTGAGAAACCGTAACACTGTTCTTCATAGTAGCTGTACCAGTTTACATTCTCACCAAACACTGGGACAGTTACATTCCTGACAATGCAAGTGTTCTCTTTCCTCCACATCCTCATCATCAACATTTATTCCCTGTGTTTTGCTAATAACCATTCTATGTACAGGGTGATATCTTATTGTGGATTTGATTTGCATTTCCCTTATGATTAGTGATGTTGACCACCTTTTCATGGACCTGTTAGAACCTGATTTTTTTTTTTTAAATGTCTATTCAAATCCTCTGCCCAATTTTTAATCAGATTGCTGGATTTTATTTTATTTTATTTTTGCTGTTGAATTGTATGAGTTATTATTATTATTATTTTTTTTTTTTTGCATCTTAACCTCTTATAAGTTGTATGATTTACAAATATTTTCTTCCATTCTTAGGTTGCCTTTTCCTTTTGCTGGTAGTTTCCTTTCGTGTTGAGAAGTTTATTAATTTGGTGTAGCCCTGTTTGTTTGTTTGTTTTTTTCCTGTTTTCATTTGCTTTAGATGTCAAGTTCAAAAAAATCAAACCCAAGAATAATTAATGGCAACTGTATTTTCTTTTAGGAGTTTTATGACTTCAGGTCTTACATTCAAATCTTTGATCCATTTTGAATTAATTTTTGTGTATGGAATAAAATTGTGGTCCAGTTTCATTCTTTTATATATAACTATTTAGTTTTCCCTACACGGTTTATTGAAAAGGCTGTCCTTTCTCCCATTGTACTTTCCCAGCTACTTTGTTGTAAATTTGTTAGCCATGTATGTGTGGATTTATTTCTGGGCTCTTATTATGTACCATCAGAGAAGGCAATGGCACCCCACTCCAGTACTCTTGCCTGGAAAATCCCATGGACGGAGAGCCTGGGGGCTGCAGTCCATGAGGTCGAGTCGGACGCGACTGAGCAACTTCACTTTCACTTTTCACTTTCATGCATCGGAGAAGGAAATGGCAACCCATTCCAGTGTTCTTGCCTGGAGAATCCCAGGGATGGGGGAGCCTGGTGGGCTGCCGTCTATGGGGTCACACAGAGTCGGACACAACTGAAGCGACTTAGCAGCAGCAGCAGCATATGTACCACTGATCTTTGTATCTATGTCTATATTAGTAACACAGTTTTGATTACTATAACCTCGTAATATGTCTTAAAACCAAGAAGTGTGATGTCTCAGCTTTTTTATTCTTTCTCAAAATTAGTTTGGTTATCTGGGGTCTTCTATGGTCCATATGAACTTTCAGTTCAGTTCAGTCGCTGAGTCATGTCCAAATTTTTGTGACCTCATGGACTGCCACATACCAGGCCTTCCTGTCCATCACCAACTCCCAGAGTCTACTCAAACTCATGTCCATTGAGTCGGTGGTGCCATCCAACCATCTCATCCTCTGTTGTCCCCTTCTCCTCCTGCCCCCAATCCCTCCCAGCATCAGGGTCTTTTCCAATGAGTCAACTCTTCGCATGAGGTGGCCAAAGTACTGGAGTTTCAGTTTTAGCATCATTCCTTCCAAAGAACACCCAGGACAGATCTCCTTTGGAATGGACTGGTTGCATATTCTTGCAGTCCAAGGGACTCTCAAGAGTCTTCTCCAACACCACAGTTCAAAAGCATCAATTCTTCAGTGCTCAGCTTTCTTCACAGTCCAACTCTCACATCCATACATGAATACTAGAAAAACCATAGCCTTGACTAGACAGACCTTTGTTGGCAAAGTAATGTCTCTGCTTTTCAATATGTTATCTATGTTGGTCATAACTTTTCTTCCAAGGAGTAAGTGTGTTTGAATTTCATGGCTGCAGTCACCATCTGCAGTGATTTTGGAGCCCCCCAAAATAAAGTCTGACACTGTTTCCACTTCTATTGCCATGAAGTGATGGGACCAGATGCCATGATCTTAGTTTTCTGAATGCTGAGCTTTAGGCCAACTTTTTCACTCTCCTCTTTCACTTTCATCAAGAGGCTTTTTAGTTCCTCTACATCTTCTGCCATAAGAGTGATGTCATCTGCATATGTGAAGTTATTGATATTTCTCCCGGCAATCTTGATTCCAGCTTGTGCTTCTTACACCCCAGCATTTCTCATGATGTACTCTGCATATAAGTTAAATAAGCAGGGTGACAACAATATACAGCCTTGACGTACTCCTTTTCCTATTTGGAACCAGTCTGTTGTTCCATGTCCAGTTCTAACTGTTGCTTCCTGATCTGCATATAGATTTCTCAAGACGCAGGTCAGGTGGTCTGGTATTCCCATCTCTTTCAGAATTTTCCACAGTTTATTGTGAACCACACAGTCAAAGGCTTTGGCATAGTCAATAAAGCAGAAATAGAAGTTTTTCTGGAACTCTCTTGTTTTTTTGATGATCCAGTGGATGTTGGCAATTTGATCTCTGGTTCCTCTACCTTTTCTAAAACCAGTTTGAACATCTGGAAGTTCATGGTTCTTGTATTGTTGAAGCCTAGCTTGGAGAATTTTGAGCATTGCTTTGAAGTTTAAGATTGTTTTTTCTATTTCTGTGAAAAATGGTATTGGAACATTGTTGATGATTATATTAAGTCTGTTAATCACTTTGGTTACTATAGGCATTTTGGCAGTTATCTTTCCATTCCATGAACACATTCACTTGTGTCTTTTTCAATTTCTTTTATCATTGTTTTATAAATTTTAATGTACAGATTTTCATGTTCTCAATTAAATTTATTCTTAAGTATTTTATATAATTTTTATTGCATTATAATTGGATTTGTTTTCTTAATTTTTTTCTTGGATAGTTCAGTTTTAGTGAAGAGAACTGCAACAGATTTTATATGTCATTTTGTATCCTTCAACTTTATTAAAGAAGTTGTAACCATTTTTGCGAATTCTTTAGGGTTTTCTTTCTTTAGGGTTTCTGGATGCTTTTCATTTATTTTTTTTTTCTAACTGCTCTGCCTAGGACTTTCAGTACTATGTAGAACAGATGTGGCAAGAGTAGGCATTCTTAATTTCTTCCTGATCTTAGAGGAAATGATTTCAAGTTTTCATTATTGATTATGGTGCTATTTTTGGCTTTTATTTCATTAAGGTACATTTCTTTTGTAATTTTTTTTAGAGTTTTTAATCATGAATGGCTGTTGAGGTTTGTCAAGTGCTTTTTCTGCATATATTAGGATGATCATACGGTTTTTATCCTTCATTTTGTTACTGTTGAGTACCATGGAAGCCCCAAGAATACTGGAGTAGGTAGTCATTCCCTGCTTCAGGGGATCTTTCTGACCCAGTGATCTCTCGCATTGCATGCAGTTTCTTTACTATCTGAACCATCAGAGAAGCCCTATCACAATTATTGGTTTGGAAAATTTGTACCATCTTTGCATTCTAGGGATAAATTAAACTTGATCTAAGTGCAGAATCTTTTTACTGTGTTGTTAAATTCTGTTTGCTACTATATTGTTGAAGATTTTTGCATCTATTTTCCAATAGGGATATTGATGTAAAGTTTTCTTTTTCTTAGTCTACTTATTTATCTTCAGTATCAGGGTAATGCTGGTCCTATAAAATGAATTTAGAAGTGGTATCTCTTCAACTTTTGGAAAGTTTGAGAAGGATTGTTATTAACTCTGTAAATATTTGGTAGAATTCATCAGCAAAACATCCTTGTCCTGGTCTCTTCTTTTTTAGATTGTTATTATTATTATTATTATTGATTCAGTCTCTGTCCTTGTTAATGGTCTGTTCAGATCTTCTATTTTTTCATGACTCGGTCTTAGTAAGTTGTATGTGTTTTTTTTTTTAATTTTATTTTATTTTTAAAACTTTACATAATTGTATTAGTTTTGCCAAATATCAAAATGAATCCGCCACAGGTATACATGTGTTCCCCATCCTGAACCCTCCTCCCTCCTCCCTCCCCATACCATCCCTCTGGGTCGTCCCAGTGCACTAGCCCCAAGCATCCAGTATCGTGCATCGAACCTGGACTGGCAACTCGTTTCTTACATGATATTTTACATGTTTCAATGCCATTCTCCCAAATCTTCCCACCCTCTCCCTCTCCCACAGAGTCCATAAGACTGTTCTATACATCAGTGTCTCTTTTGCTGTCTCGTAGACCGGGTTATTGTTACCATCTTTCTAAATTCCATATATATGCGTTAGTATACTGTATTGGTGTTTTTCCTTCTGGCTTACTTCACTCTGTATAATAGGCTCCAGTTTCATCCACCTCATTAGAACTGATTCAAATGTATTCTTTTTAATGGCTGAGTAATACTCCATTGTGTATATGTACCACTGCTTTCTTATCCATTCATCTGCTGATGGACATCTAGGTTGCTTCCATGTACTGGCTATTATAAACAGTGCTGCGATGAACATTGGGGTACACGTGTCTCTTTCCCTTCTGCTTTCCTCAGTGTGTATGCCCAGCAGTGGGGTTGCTGGATCATAAGGCAGTTCTATTTCCAGTTTTGTAAGGAATCTCCACACTGTTCTCCATAGTGGCTGTACTAGTTTGCATTCCCACCAACAGTGTAAGAGGGTTCCCTTTTCTCCACACCCTCTCCAGCATTTATTATTTGTAGACTTTTGGATCGCAGCCATTCTGACTGGTGTGAAATGGTACCTCATAGTGGTTTTGATTTGCATTTCTCTGATAATGAGTGATGTTGAGCATCTTTTCATGTGTTTGTTAGCCTTCTGTATGTCTTCTTTGGAGAAATGTCTATTTAGTTCTTTGGCCCATTTTTTGATTGGGTCATTTATTTTTCTGGAGTTAAGCTGTAGGAGTTGCTTGTATATTTTGGAGATTAGTTGTATGTTTTTAGAAACGTATTCATTTCTTCTAGATTATCCATTATACTGGTATGTGATTGTTCATAGTAATCTCTTATAGTCCTTTATAAATTTTTGTCGTGTCAGTTGTGATGTTTCTGCTTTCATTTATTTTAGTTTTTCCTCTTTTTTCTTGATCAAATAAATGCATTTTAATTTTATCTTTTGTGTAATATTCTTTTTTTCTT
Source organism: Bos javanicus (assembly GCF_032452875.1). Taxonomy (NCBI): domain Eukaryota; kingdom Metazoa; phylum Chordata; class Mammalia; order Artiodactyla; family Bovidae; genus Bos; species Bos javanicus. The sequence goes on along the minus strand of NC_083885.1, from coordinate 30,735,771 downwards.
GAAAGCTGCCATTCCTTTAATTTAAATACACACATATCTGATGTATTCTCAATGCCAAACACTGAGAATATAAATAGGTAAAAGTTCTTTAAGTTTAACTACTTCTATGAGAAGCTTAGTAGTAGGCTTATTATTCAACCCTGACCCTTAATTAAATATAAAGTATTTTTCTCATTTTCTGTTTTTTTGTTTTCTCTTTTTCAAATTGACAGATGACGTGAAGCTTGGATAGAGAATAAAGTGGCTAAAACAACCATATTCCAAAATGCTGGGATATATACTTCAACTAGGAAGATAAAATTAAGGAAAACAATCTGATTTTCATGAATTTGGGTTCAGAGTCCAATGACAAAGGCACAAGGTAAGATTAGATGCTTTTTTTTTCAATCTTGCCACTATTTGTTAAAATTGATCATTTAAACATATTGAACTTTTCTGGATCCCTAAATTCTGAGTTCTGATATGGAGTTCTGAGACAGAGTGATCTAGTTCTGAGATCATTTCTAAATTTAATAAAAATGTTATGATCTAGAAATGAGTGGTCTGACTCACTCACTGTATACCTAAGTGACCTCAGTATATTGGAAGACAAGTTGGGATAAGTTTCTTTTATTTATGAGAGAAATTTAACACAGGGAAATAAATAAGAACCAGTGAAGTATTAATATTTGAGTATGGAATTCTGTAAAAATTTCCTAGACACTTCTAACAGTAATATATATGTGCATATACATGTACACACAGGTACACACACACACATACATACATTCATACACACACACATACATACATACATACATATCCATTTCTTTTTCAAGTTATACAGGAGATATTTAGGGTAGAGAATTTTAACTGTATTCTTACTTGCTCCAAAATTTCTGACCTGAAAGATTTGCACTACTAAAGTTGTAAGCCATAGGTATGTAGCATATATCAAAATGCCTGGGATTCTCTCTGGTGGTTTCCTGACTAGGGTGAGTTTGACAGACTGCATTGTTACAGTTGTCATGATATACACAAGAAATACTCTGTGTGGGATCATCAGGGGTCATGGCATTTGTAATCTTCAGAAGAGGCAAGGAAAAAGAAATCTCACGTTTCGAAAACTGTCAAAGAAAGGCAGCATTGAGAATAATACCTAGGGGAATATAGGACTTCTGGAGAATTTTGAAGGCAATTTAGAAAACGCTATTCAGAAGTTACATGAGCAAGTGCATATATTTACTTTTAACTATAATTTTACTTTGTAAGGCAATGCTTACTTGCATTAGATGGGACTTCTACATTTACAGAGAACCAAGAAAAATTCACATGATCATGAGAAAAGAATTAGATGAAGTTTTGGATATATTTATATGTAAATACCAAGCTAACCTGAACTAATAGGATGACATTGTTCTTTTTTCCTATGAAACCAATAAAAAAATGTTTCTAATTCCAAATATTTCGAAGTGTGTATTTTGGAAACAGAGAATGAGAATCATTTTTTCAGCTCAAGGTCTCCCCCACAGAGCTACCCAAGTTAGTTCCTAACACAAACAAATATAATTATGCTACTTTTCTTTCTACTCCCAGCTGTGTATGAAATTAAGTCTAACCTTCTATGTGCAGCCATCTCAATGTGACCTAACTTGCCTCCACAGCTCCTTATTTGGTATCCTTCCTCCTCAACTCCTTACAACTTGTGACCAAGCTGAGCCTCTGTTTCTTAAGCACTTTGATTTTTAATGTGTTGTTTCTCTGGAGAACAGTGGTTCTTAATTGAGGACAATTGTGGCCCCACCAACCTCAGGACATTTAGCAGTAGCTGAAGACATTGTTGATTGTCATGACTGGGTATTTACTATTGGCATCTAGTGAGCAGAGGCCAGAGATGTTGTTAATATACTACAAGGCACTGAAGTGTTTTCCTCCTTCTGCCCCCTCAACAAGACTTATTTGTCCAAAATATCAGTAGTACTGAGATTCAGAAACACGGATGTTGAATAATACATCCTCCTTCTATACCTGGTGAAATTCTCTTCGTTTTTTATCCTTCATATCAGCTCTAATGTTATTTTCTCCATGAAAATGCTCTCAGTTTCCTTGACTCCATTTATGCTTCAAAAATTCTTTATCTCTTGTATCACACATACGATGTTGTATTGAAATTACTTACACATGCCTCACTAGACTGAACTGTTTAAGGACAAGACTTAAGCTTTATTTCAGTGCTCAAAACCTGCCATATGGAAGGAACTCAAAAAGTATCAGTTATTGAAACATAAATGACACCCGATAGTGCCTTATTCATAGAAGGTACTTACCTTTTGCCTACTGTTATTTGATAATCTTACACTTCATGATGATTTGCCTCATCTCTAAAATAGATAAAAGATCCTATGTTAATAGTTGAATAAATTAGTTAATACATGTAAATCATTTGAGCAATGGCTTCCACAGACTAAGCACTGCATAAATGTTAGTTTTTATTTTAAAATATTGCTTATTCCTAATGTTTGTGATTTTACTATAGTTTTTATACAGTAAAACTAACTATAAAATGTTGAATCAAAACATCATATCCTTATCTGTGACTTAAAGTGTCAATCAATCACTTCCCAAACATTTGCATGCAATATTTACCTACCCTTCTCAGGAAAGTATCTATTTATAAATAGAAGCAATGTTTTATTATTTTCAGCCTCAAATATCTTATTTATATATGTATGACAAATCCATTTTTATAAGCAAAAAATCTATACTTGTGTCTTTATATTCAAATCTCAAATCTTAGGATCTTAGTATGTTAATGATACAGTTATAGTCGAAAGGTAAATATTTCAGTTGCCTACATTTATGGTATCAGGCATTGGGTTTGAGGCTATTGAACATCATGGACTTATCTACCATTGTATAACTATAAATTGGGACTTGCATTCATTTTTAAGTTAATTTTGAAAGAAATATATTTTGGGTCTACTCTCATCTCAGCCTAAGTAAAACCATTAAAATTTCCTCTTTAGTAGCAAGCAGGGAGCTGCTGGGTGTGGTGTAGAAATAAGGTCATGCATATCAGTCTATCCATAAATATTTAAGGCCATGTGATTAGGTGTGATTATAATAATGGGCTCTAGATGGTTGGGTAAAGTTTCAAGATCTGACATTAGTTTATTGAATTAATGGCTTGTGACATAAGGATAGGGACTCTTTAAATGAGTTCATTTCTAGCAGTCATTTCAGCATCTCAAAAGCCCCCAACCTTATCAGAATTGTGAATTACTTGAATCTAAAAACATTAGGCAGAAACGTAATAACCACCCTCTAGAGATGACTGCTTCTTCCTGGTTCAGTTATTAGAAAAGAAAATCAAACAGGTGAATCAAGTGAATAAAAGAGATAATCAAATTCAATGTGTCAGTAAACTCTCAAATCTATTCTTATGTTATCATAATTGCATTACCCAGACTCTCTATGTGAGTAACTGAGCAGAAATTCTCCTGTCTTCAATTCTGTTATCTAACACAAGAAAGTAAAACAATGAGAAACAAAGTGAAAGATAAATAGAAAAATAATTAGTGGGATTTCTTCCAAAAGTCATAGCAGATAGGATATGGGATAGAAAAATCTGGACTGATAACTTAAAGAGGGTTGTCATGAAACCTTCTTAAAAAAAAATCAATTCTTTACAATATTGTATTGGTTTTGTAAATTTTAAAAAAATCAATTCTTTATCTCTGGCTCTAGCTCTCTATCTTTCGTTTAACACATATATGTATGTATATATGTGAACATATATGCATGTTAATGTATGTGTTCAATATGTGTATTCATGGATGCACACATGTATGTGTGCATTACATACATGTATATATTAGTAGATAAATCATATTAAACACAAACACACATATATATATATCAGATCAGATCAGTCGCTCCGTCGTATCCGACTCTTTGTGACCCCATGAATCGCAGCATGCCAGGCCTCCCTTGGAGTCACAAAGAGTTGGACATGACTGAGCGACTAACACACACAGGTAGAGCGGGACATGACATGACTCAGTCATGTCCAATTCTTTGTGACTCCAAGGACTGTAGCCTGCCAGATTCTTCTGTCCACGGAATTCTCCAAGTAAGAATACTGGAGTAAGTTGCTGTTCTCTTCTCCAGGAGATCTTCCTGATCCAGTTTTCCCAATCGAGGGATCCAACCCGGGTCTCCTGCATTGCAGGCGGATTCATTACCATCTGAGCCACCAGGAAAGTTTATAGACTAATATATATAGTATACTAAATGGGCCAGGAAGATTCGCTGGAGAAGGAAATGGCAACTCACTCCAGTATTCTTGCCTGGAGAATCCCATGGACAGAGGAGCCTGGCAGGCTGCAGTCCATGGGGTCGCAAGAGTCAGACACGACTTAGTGACTAAACCACCACCAATATATTCTAACATATTGTATTAGTATATAAATCACATATTAAACATATATATATATAATAGTCTTACCAGTGTGAGTGTATATACATATATATATGCATGTATACATATATGCGCACATGTATGCATATGTGTGTACACATACATGCATATGTGTGTATATGCACACATGCACTTACCTTGGTAAGGCTATTATCCTTTGCTAACTCTCAGTGTAGGTGTAGGATTCACAGAGAAATCAGAAATAATTTATGTTCTCCAGAAATCAGATAAATATAATTAATAGACATCTGTTGATTCTGTCTTCCAGCATCATTCTTCTGATGGTAATCACAGCCTGATTTTGCTTACAAAAAAAAAAATCTCTTTTTATATCTACCACAATCCTTATATTCCATTCCTTAATAAGAGTACTTGCTTGGGTGATGAACACAAGGAATCTGCTTAGTCCACAGATTTGTGCTAAAATAATCAAAAAATGGAGTTCATTTTCTGCAGAGTGTTTAGTTAGTAAGATATAAACCTGAAACCTCCAGAGTGGAAGTCAAATCCAAAGTGAAAGTCCATCCGTGAATAATCATGACATCGAGAAAATCAGAGATGATACATAGAGATGTACTTCTGTGAATATGTATATTGACAAGTATTTTTTTATCATTTGCATTAGAGTATTAGCTAGGATCACGCTTGGCTGCAAGTAACAGAAAAGAAAAAAAAATTCTGTTTTTATTTCCTCAAGCAATAAGAAGTGTGTAGACAGGCAGCTCAGGAGCAGTGCTATAGGGGCCTATTGTGATCAGCATTGCACACTCCTCTCTTTCTGACTTATCACTCTTTGCATGGATTTCTCAACCTCATGGTCACAAGGTGGCTCCTGCTCATACTCATTTTCCTCTCTCATAGGCACCTGGGTCATACTTCAGGCAAGAAGAAGCAGGGAAAGATGAAGGCAAAAGATACGTTCACACTCATCAAACTGACACTGCACAAAATCTGGGTCCTGTTAGAAGGAGGAAGAGGAGTCATATATTCAGTATACAGATACCATCAATTTCTAAACTTGCAATTTCTATCACTTGCAATTTAAAACATAATAAGTCAATACATAAAAATTATCTGCTTTAAAATATAACATGTATTTCATATTAGATATGTGCTAAAGGGTTATAGAAGCATAAAGGAGAGAGAGAATAGAATTGGAATACATTCACAGGGGAAATAACACATAAGCTGAACATTAAAGGACAGGAAAGTGTTAACCTTGAGGAGAAATAGGAAAGATACTATATTATATACAAGACAAGCATCATCTGGGAAGTTATTGAGGCAGGAAAGAAAATGACATTCAACTAATAACTAGATACTTGGAGGGGTTGGTGCAAAATTTACTTGGGAAGAAATAGTAACAAGTAAATACTTATTTGGATATTATACTGAAGTGTGAAGGTGGCTGTGGGAACAGGTCAGAGGAACAGCTCAGTATGTTCTTTCTACTACATAACTGTGGATGGCCCCATCAGGACTGCCTCTGACTCATGACTTGGGGTCCAAGAAGGAAATGGAAGGAAAATGGAACCGACTTGTGAGAGTAGAACAGTTGATCCTTGGTATGGCTGGTGACTACTTCCAGGACCCCTCTGCCTCCTGCCATGTTTTTGGCAGATAGCAAAATCTACAGATGCATAAGTCCCTTACTTAGCACTCTGTACCCATGGGTTTGAATTCAGGGACCAAGGAGGGTAATGATTCTACCCCGTGGAACCTGAATGTGGAACCATCTCCTAGGTGAACCCAGAGGATAGAGCTTCAAGCAGATATCCTCAAGCCTTGAAATTAAATGGAATTTGCCCTGCTAGGTTTCAAGCTAATGCAAATAGGGTTTGAAATAATCTTCCCTTCACCACCAGCTTTGTATTCATAGAGGATGGTATCACCTTTGAGCACACTTACATGTGTATCATATACTTTAGAGAAATGGAATCACCAAAGTACTACCAAAACTAATAAGTAAATTCAGCAACCAGGGATTTAAAGAGTGTAGAAGATATGGCAAGTCTTCCATGGAAATCAGTTGGTAAAGATTAGTCACTTAAAGTGGGCTTCTTCTGTGGCTCAGCGGTAAAGAATCTGCCTGCAACACAGAAGACACAGGAGATGTGGGTTCAATTCCTGAGATGGGAAGATCCCCTGGAAGAGGGCGTGTCAACCCACTCAAGCATGCTTGCCTGGAGAATCCCATGGACAAATAAGCCTAGTGGACTATACTCCATGGGGTTGCAATGCGTTGGACAGGACTGATGTGACTTGGCACGCATGCATTTGAGAAGCACATCCTGTTATTCAGAATAAAGCTCTGAAGTGAGCCCTTTGTAGATGGTGAGGTGTATAGTAAGCATTTAACAAAAAGATGCATCAGTTTCCTTATTTATTAGAACCATTTCCTTTCACACTGGTGAAAGTGTGATGCCAGTTTCATAGGAGAAAAGGAACTAGACATAATTGTCAGAAACCACTGGAGAGTCTTTATACTCCGTCATATCAATGACTAGTAGAATAAAATATGCAAGCTTCTTTTTACAGCATGGACTAATTACTCGCAACTTTGTAAAAATCTATTTTCATAAATTACAATGTTATTTTTATTTTATATTGTTTTATTTCAAATTGCTCATGATAGAGGCTATTAATACTTCACTGTTACAGTGGAATATTAAATTCTGTGTATTACAGTGTTAAATTCTGATTTCAAGGATGGAGGAAGTATATCATTCAGTATCCTCCATGAAGATAACTTTTTCTTGAATGTATTTCATGTTACAGAGGCAACTACTGCACATTCCGTTTACTGGTAATATTTTCACAGCCTGGATGTTCTAGCTTTAAGTATGCTTTCAATAAGCTCCATTTTGTGAATTCTACATCCCACCACAAATACAAAACAACACCCTTCACAGAGAGAGATAGCTAAATGCTTGGATAATTCATATCTTTACAGATGCATAAAAGTATAATACTTTCTTGTTTAAAGTGCAATCAAACCTCACAATAATAAGATATTGTTAAAATAAACAGTAAGTCATTTATGAACTATAAATCAATTTGCATAATGCAAACAATACATATCTGTTGGCCGCAAGAATACATGGATGGCTTTGAACTAAATTAACAGTTATCTCTGGTAGGTTTAGAGTTACTTCTTTTTCTTTACTAGTATTTTGGGATATATATTGCTGTCACATAAATAATTATGGGGGCTTATGTAAGAAAAATAATATCAGCATTTTTATGTTTGTTATACAGAACTGTGTTTTTTGGTTGTTGTTGATGTAAACATTTTCTAGAATTCGATTTTCTTGTTCAGTTCCCAGTGTGAGTGTATAGAACTGTTATTATCTGTTTGCAGATCTAGGCTAGGTTCAAAATTATTGATTTAAGTGTAAAACATTTTATACTCCGGAAGATTATTTTTGAAATTTCAATTTGTCAAAATCAGTTACCTTTATCTATGTATAACTGCATAAAGAAACTATTTCTAGCTGTATATTTGCTTAGCGTATACATGGCTTTATCTAATCAATAGAAATATACACTTTAAAGTGGAATAACAAAAGAAGAAAAAGAAAAATATTAGGTCACTAGATGGTGCCATGATGTTATTTTTTACTTTATTGTCAGGGATCTTGGAAAGATATCACAATTATTTTTAAGAGGCGTAATTTCAAGTACCATTCAGAGCAAAAAGTAAACTTAATCCTTACTTATAACATGGACATTTTAGAGAGAAATGTTATTAACCAAATAAAGAAAGAAGGAAAGAATTACACTAGACAATACTGAATTAAAATGGATTAAAGTACTCCAATAAGCACTGTGGACAAATTTTCACAGTATCAAGCTAGAACGGTTTAATGTGAAGAAATTTTATACTGGATTTTTAGACTGAGTTTAGTAGTTGTTCCTAAAACCAGTTGTAATTACTTACCTCATATGTAAATGCACACATAGAAAATAACACCCTTTCCTAGACTACTCATCAAAGTCAAAATTCCTTGCAGTTTTTAAAATAAGCAATTTTTTTTTTTACATGAGTTGTATTTAAGGACTTCTGTTTAATCAGGTGTTTCTTTGATAGATGAGCCTGGGTCCTGTGTCTTTTGTTGTTGTTGTTATTATTAAGCAAAAACAATCTTGGTTAGAATATTTCCTGATTGGCATTTTCTCCATATGGTTGATATTAACAAAGAAACTGCAACTGGAGTGGCAGTTTTTCAAACAAACATATTTCACCACACTTGAAACAAATCAAGAATAACATTCTTGTCTTTGGAAATGTCAGAACTTGTTGCCAGAGTTATAGGTAAAAACACTGCTTGGAGAAATGTAGACGCCTGAGAGAGGCTCATTTGCATTTCTAAACTTCCCCACTGGCATAATTACTCCGCGGAGAGAAAAGGAGTTTCTCCCTCTTGAATCCTCAACCACCATTCACATGCACAATGTTCAAGGGATCTAGCAATTTTAGATACTTTGTAGATTTAATGGTGGAGGAGAGGAGAAAGACTTAAAAGTCTCAAAGTGCTTCTTTATTTCTCTCATTATTGGAAACAGTTTAACAGTGCACTTTCAGGTCTTCCTTTTAACAGAATTTGCTCTTTTCCACATTATTATTCAACATGAAAACTAATTTTTTTTTTTTAACCCAGATAGAACAACAAGGAACCTTTCAAAAAAGGTGCAGGTTTTAGTGTCAGATAGATTTAGATCTACCTTTGATAACAAAATTCAGTGTTCCCCAAACACTGATCTGTGATGTTTCTGAAGATAAGTCAAGAATTTGTTTAATGTTACCAAGAGCACCATCTCTAACTGCCATAGTGCAAGTGATGGATTTTGGATTGAAAGCAGGGAACAAACAAAGGGGATAAGGTTGTTCCTCAGGAATATTTCTTGTTTTCTTTAGACAAGATGGGTGCTTTACTCACTTATGTTTAAATTATTACTCCACCCCAAAGTTGACAAATTAATATCTAATAATACACTGTTGCATAGGAAGAGTTTATAGCTCTGCTGTAAACTCATTTGGGGGATGGGCTGCTTTGATGTGATTTACAGTAAGGTTGGGCTTGTCTCTGGCTTAGGTGAAGATGTAGTTAACAGATTATTCATACCGCTGCTTGATACTCTGTTTTACAGCATGTTTCCCAGGGGACATTAGCTTGTAACAACCTTTTTCTTCCTTGATGGCTATTAATGATACTTGGCACTGCTTTTCTTTAACAGGCTGTGTACAATTAAACATAGAGGTTGACATTTTGGTGTTAGCTAAAATGGTATACATATATGCTGATAGTGAAGTGAAAGTCGCTCAGTCGTGTCCCACTCTTTGTGAGCCCATGGACTATAGTCCATGAAATTCTCTAGTCCAGAACACTGGAGTGGGTAGCCTTTCCCTTCTCCAGGGAATCTTTCTGACCCAGGACTCGAACCAGGGTCTCTTGCACTGCAGATGGATTCTTTACCAACTGAGCTATCAGGGAAGTCCTAAATGCTGATAGCCTTATCTGAATTCATAAGAGTTTCATTCAACAGGTACAGGATGCTGCTGCTGCTGCTGCTAAGTCGCTTCAGTCGTGTCCGACTCTGTGCGACCCCATGGACCGCAGCCTACCAGGCTCCTCCATCCATGGGATTTTCCAGGCAAGAGTACTGGAGTGGGGTGCCATTGCCTTCTCCAATAGGTGCAGGAGCCAAAAGGAATAAAATATTCCAAGTTTTTGCTTAAAATATTGATCTCAGCCCAAGCCATTGCTTAATTTGGATCTCTTTTATTGAGCCAGGGTTTCCCCCAAGACCACATAAGCCTTGCTTTCTTTCCTATTAGCCAAAGAGTTTTACAGTTATCAGTGAAACACTATGTCCTAAGCACCCGTGACAATGTTTTATAGGCATTCTCTCCTCTGCCCACCATTACTGAGTAAAAGGACTATTATTAACCTTACTCTATGGTCAAGGGAATGGGGGCTGGAAGTGGTTAAATGATTTGCTCAAAGGCACTGAGATAGCGCACAATATGGTGAAGAGCCGTTAACTGCAACCTAGGACCCCTGCGCCACAGAAGTTTATGTAGGTTTTATGAAGATAGCGTGAAAGAAGTATCAAAACCTTTCTATGGGGACTTCCCTGGTGGTCCAGTGGTTAAGACTTTGCCTTCCAATGCAGGGGGTGTGAGTTAGATTCCTGGTCAGGGAGCTAAGATCCCATGTGCCTTGAGGCCAAACCAAAACATAAAAAGAAACAACATTGTAACAAATTCGATAAAGACTTTAAAAATTGTCCATATTAAAAAATAAAGCATTCAAAAAAACTTTTCTGTGGTCAGAGAAAGCAGTGGTTTTGGTGACATAAAGTAGGTAAAAACCTGAGAATTTCTCTCCCCCATCCAAAAATTGTAATGTGTTTCATCTTAGATAGATTATTATCATCTGTCCAGAGGGCATCTCATTTGGACTATCACATTTACTTGCCCAGCATCCGTTTCTTTTTTTTGTTTTCCTTTTCTCTCTTGCTACCATCTAAAGCCGTCAATTAAGGCAGTCCAACCTACTGTGACCAATGGTGGCCGGTGGCTCCAATTAGTCAATCACATCATCTTCTTAAGAATTCACATCTTGTTCTTCCCTGGTGGTCCAGTGGGTAAGACTCTGGACTCCCAGCACAGGGAAAGTGGGTTCGATCCATGGTCAGGGAAGTAGATCCCGCATGCCACAGCTGAAGATTCCACCTGTAGCAACTAATCATCCCGCGTGCCACAACCAAGGCTGGCACAGCCAAATAAAGAACTAAATGTTAAAAAGAAAAGAATTCATATCTTTATAAGTGTGACCCAAAGGCTCAAATCAATTGAGATGAAGGAGTTGGTTATCCTGATGACTGTTCCCTGAGGACATGTCCATTAGTTCCTGGCACAAGACGCCTAGAGTCCCCATTTCTTAGCCTTCCTGCAATTGTTTCTTTTCCATTGATGCCATGGTTACTTCACATTCTTTATGAACCTAAGCTCTCTTGTCAATAAGATACACATAATAATTTAATAAAAGACTCCTGATAGCTGTTTGGGGATTTATTTAAATAATATAAACAAAATATTGGGCACATTATCTGACATGTAATAATGGCTCACATGTTAGTTAAATTCCCTGCTTCCGAAATCTAACAAAAAACATTTCTACCCCCTTCAGGCATCAATATGTTGTAATTTATTCTCTATCAACACCTATACTTGAAACATCATTTGATCCTATTGTATTGTCTTCCTCACCCCCTCAGTATCCCCACTGTTGTCCTAACGCCCTTACCTGATGATGTGTCATTGATTAAATATCGAGTTTTCCCTTTCTTTTCTAATTTGATTTTGAAGAACAAGATTATCAAATTCTTGAGAGTGAGAGTGTCTTACTTAGTCCAACAGTTGTGAAAATTGGGTTGCGTCGGAGGGGAAGCAGAGGTAGGGAAAAGTGACTGGGTTGCGGGGGGTATAAAACAGTTTTAAACTACATTGAAATTTGAATTGAAACATGTTCTGAAAATGTGCCATTTCTGTTTATACAAGGCTGTTTTGAGAAGGATTTAAAGTTACAATATTCAGATTAGTGGCAGACATTCTCTGTACCCAGCTTTGCACATGCTGATCAATGAGGCATAAAGATATAATTGGTTTATAGACACATTTGTTGGAATGTATTTACCAAGCTTTTAAACACCACATTTATGTTTTGAGCCTAAATCATCAGCAAATGAATTTCAGCATTAAAAAAAGGGAGTATCTCTGAGATATTAGCTAATTTATCTCTATATTGACATTAAAAGTTCCTACCACTCTGTTTTAAGGAATTCATTTTAAGGCATGCCAAGAAGGAATTAATTAAAGTGCAATTTGGCAGCAAAATGTCTTTATGGAAAAGTCCAGAGGCCTCTCCTATAGAAATGATCAGTTAAATAGACTAAATCGATTTTTTAAAGTATTAAATTATCTGTTTATGTTTCTAGCTCTAGTGAAAGTTGTTCTTGCTCATAGCAAGATAGAGATTGAAATTTGGCTGTGGGTTGGGGCATTGTTTTCTGGATATCCTAGTCTTATTTTTCATAAGCCAACTTTTAAAAACTCTGGAGAGGTATATACAGAAAATAATGCATTGAAGATAAGTTCTTCTTACTATAAGTTTTTGAACCCAAATTCTATGCAGTATTTGTTCCTCAGCCAAGCTGTATTTTGTAATTAAGGAAAATAAATACAAATAGCAAATGTTGGAGGCGGTCTGGAGAAAAGGGAACCTCCTACACCATTGGTGGGAATGTAAGTTGGTGCAGTCACTATGGAAAGCAGTATGTAAGTTCCTCAAAACACTAAAAATAAAGTTGCCATATATCCAGCAATCCCACTCCTGGGCATGTATCCAGACATAACTATAATTAAAAACACATGTACCCCTATGTTCATTGCAACACAATTTACAAAACCAAGATATTTAAGCAACCTAAATGTTCATCAACAGATTAACGGATAAAGAAGATGTGGTACACACACACACACACACACACACACACACACACACACAATGGAACATTACTCAGCCATGAAAAAAATAAAATAATGCCATTTGCAGTAACATGGACAGTCTCATACTAAGCAAAGTAAGTCAGAAAGAGAAAGGCAAATGCCATATGATATAACATATCTAAAGTCTAAAATATAATACAAATGAACATACCTATGAAACAGCAACAAACTCACAGATATAGAGAACAGATTTGTGGTTACCAGCAGGGAGCAGTGCAGGGAGGCAGAAGGATTGGGGTTTGGGATTAGCAGATGCAAACTATTATATCTGGATTGTATAAACAACAAGGTCCTTCTATATATCACTGGGAACTATATTCAATATCCTGTGAGAAACCGTAATGGAAAATAATATGAAAAAGAATATATGTGTGTGTGTATGTATGTATAACTGAATAACTTTGCTGTACAGCATTTATTAACACATTTAACTTTTAAAAATCAACTGTTGTTCATTAAAATTAAAACTTAGATAAAATAAGGGGGAAAAAAGAAACAAATATAAGTTCCTCCCACAGCCATGGAAAGTGTGATGATTTGCAATGGTCTTTTCATATATATTCTCAGAATCCTTATCATCACAGCATTTCCCAGGGAGCTACTGCTGGTAGATTGATACAGGTATATGGAATGAATTTCATCTGCTACTGCTATTTAGGGCATTAGTCTAGGAGAGTAACTCTAGAGATGAGATCATCAAATGAAAGTATTTAAACATTTTGTGAAGACTAACTAAAACATATACTCTCCAGGAAAATAAAAGCGTAATAGAAATAGAAAATAAACTTCAAATATAAAAAATATATATTGCATCAATCACTATAACTATTGACACAACTTTTTGGATAAAGTTTATAGAGAATTCCCACTGTTATGATCTCATCGTATTTAAACCTCATAGCCACTCTTTCATGTTGATATGATCACTGTCTCATTTGGAAATCAGAGAAATGAACCACAGAGAGGCTATTTTTCTTGAGGGCACATAACTTATTACGTAGAGTCCACACTGGACCTTTTGACTCTATCATATACATTGCATCGTAAGAGTAAATTGCAATCATGATATGTAAGTGAAGTGAAGTGAAGTTGCTCAGTCGTGTCTGACTCTTTGCGACCCCATGGACTGTAGCCTACCATGCTCCTCCGTCCATGGGATTTTCCAGGCAAGAGTACTGGAGTGGGTTGCCATTTCCTTCTCCAGGGGATCTTCCTGACCTAGGGATCGAACTTGGGTCTCCCACATTGTAGGCAGATGTCTTACCATCTGAGCCAAGTACACTATTAAACTGACAGTAGGAAATTTCCTTTTATAAGAATTTTACATTGGACCACTCTAAATCTGTCTCCTACTACCCCATGAATCACAGCACGCCAGGCCTCCCTGTCCATCACCAACTCCCAGAGCTCACTCAAACTCAGGTCCATTGAGTCGGTGATGTCATCCAGCCATCTCATCCTCTGTTGTCCCCTTCTCCTCCTGCCCCCAATCCCTCCCAGCATCAGGGTCTTTTCCAATGAGTCAACTCTTCACATGAGGTGGCCAAAGTATTGGAGTTACAGCTTCAGCATCAGTCCTTCCAATGAACACTCAGGAATAATCTCCTTTAGAATGGACTGGTTGGATCTCCTTGAGATCCAAGAGACTCTCAAGAGTCTTCTCCAACACCACAGTTCAAAAGCATCCATTCTTTGGTGCTCGGCTTTCTTCACAGTCCAACTCTCACATCCATACATGACTACTGGAAAAACCATAGCCTTGACTAGATGAACCTTTGTTGGCAAAGTAATGTCTCTGCTTTTTAATATGTTGTCTAGGTTGGTCATAACTTTCCTTCCATGGAGTAAGCCTCTTTTAATTTCATGGCTGCAGTCACCATGTGCAGTGATTTTGGAGTCCAAAAAAATAAAGTCTGATACTGTTTCCACTGTTTTCCCATCTATTTCCCATGAAGTGTTGGGACCAGATGCCATGATCTTCATTTTCTGAATGTTGAGCTTTAAGCCAACTTTTTCACTCTCCTCTTTCATTTTCATCAAGAGGTTTTTTAGTTCCTCTTCACTTTCTGCCATAAGGGTGGTGTCATCTGCATATCTGAGGTTATTGATATTTCTCCTAGCAATCTTGATTCCAGCTTGTGTTTCTTCCAGCTGAGTGTTTCTCATGATGTACTCTGCATATAGTCACAAGGAGTCGGACACGACTGAGTGACTGAACTGAACTGAACTGATGAATGAAGATGAGCTCTAGAGGATTATTATATATTAACAATAATAGCAAAGTCTTAAATTATACTTTCTATTTGCCAAGTCCTGTACCAAACCACTTCTGTTGTTTCAATGATTTCATCCATGTAAATGGTCTTTCATAACTAATGGTTGACATGCAAATTGTTTGCTTCTTTAATATTCAAATTCAGATAATAGGTACCAATAGTAAAAATGTTATTCAGGTATTAAAACATCAAAAAAATGGGCCAAAGAACTAAATAGACATTTCTCCAAAGAAGACATACAGATGGCTAACAAACACATGAAAAGATGCTCAACATCACTCATTATCAGAGAAATGCAAATCAAGACCACTATGAGGTACCATTTCACATCAGTCAGAATGGCTGCGATCCAAAAGTCTACAAATAATAAATGCTGGAGAGGGTGTGGAGAAAAGGGAACCCTCTTACACTGTTGGTGGGAATGCAAACTAGTACAGCCACTATGGAGAACAGTGTGGAGATTCCTTACAAAACTGGAAATAGAACTGCCTTATGATCCAGCAATCCCACTGCTGGGCATACACACTGAGGAAAGCAGAAGGGAAAGAGACACGTGTACCCCAATGTTCATCGCAGCACTGTTTATAATAGCCAGTACATGGAAGCAACCTAGATGTCCATCAGCAGATGAATGGATAAGAAAGCTGTGGTACATATACACAATGGAGTATTACTCAGCCATTAAAAAGAATACATTTGAATCAGTTCTAATGAGGTGGATGAAACTGGAGCCTATTATACAGAGTGAAGTAAGCCAGAAGGAAAAACATCAATACAGTATACTAACACATATATATGGAATTTAGAAAGATGGTAACAATAATCCGATGTACGAGACAGCAAAAGAGACACTGATGCATAGAACAGTCTTATGGACTCTGTGGGAGAGGGAGAGGGTGGGAAGATTTGGGAGAATGACATTGAAACATGTAAAATATCATGTAAGAAACGAGTTGCCAGTCCAGGTTCGATGCACGATACTGGATGCTTGGGGCTAGTGCACTGGGACGACCCAGAGGGATGGTATGGGGAGGGAGGAGGGAGGAGGGTTCAGGATGGGGAACACATGTATACCTGTGGCGGATTCATTTTGATATTTGGCAAAACTAATACAATTATGTAAAGTTTAAAAATAAAATTTAAAAAAAAACATGACATATGCTGAAATAGATGCTATACATGATATGAGATTAAATAGAAACAACAAAAATAATATTTGGATTATATTTTAGATGAGGTGATAAGGAAGAATTTAGAATTTATTAAATCATTAAAGTAGTGATGTTTGTAAGTGATCACAGTAATACATTTCTTAAAGTACAAATTAAACCATCTTAAGTGAGCCATCAAGGGAACTCTAAATGACTGACAAAAATCCATTTAAATAATGAGAAAACAACACTGCATCAATCTGTTCACCTATGCATTTGGGACATCAGGGAAAATCTCTCTGAGGAGATGATATTTCTGCTGAGAAGGAGCCAGTCATTTTTAGACCTGGGAGAAGTGTTTTCTAAGCAAAGAAAATAGTAAGTACTCAAGGCATAATAGATACTATATTCAGGAAGACATAAGACCAGTGTGGCTGGAACAATCTCAGTAAGAACACCTGTATAAATAGCTAAAGATAAGCAACCTATGGGGACTTGGCAGAAAGGGTAAGAGGAGGGCTTCCCTGGTGGCTCAGATGGTAAAGAATCTGCCCACAGTGCAGGAGACTAGGGTTTGATCCTTGGGTCAGGAAGATCGCCTGGAGGAGGAAATGGCAGCCCACTCCAGCATTCTTATCTGGAGAATTCCATGGACAGAGGAACCTGGTGGGCTATATTGTTCACGGGGTCACAAAGAGTCGGACATGATTGAATGACAAACACACACACCCCACGTTAGCTGTGGATTATTTTCAATATGTAGACTTTTTATGTATGCACTTGTATGCATTGATCCTAATAAAATCATAGTCTTGAAGAGGAAAATTTCATTTCTAATAGAGTAGTCTGTTGATCTAAATGCCAGTCTAGATATTTGGAAAATTCTTTCTGAATGGATTTGTAGTTTTGTTAGCAGGGTTAGCATGAAGTCAAGCAAGAACTGCGATCACAAAGACATACCAGGACATTCATGCTTGAATTACAGATGTGTAAGAGAACCCAGAGCAAATTATTGATTATAGCTTCTACAAAGAAATTATGACTCCAGGTGTTTAGATGTTTATTCCTCTGTTTGGATTCTCTGCATCAAAAACCTCATTTTTAGCTTCCAAAAGATACAGATGGTGGAATTCTCAAGGACTTCAAGTTTAATAATCTTGGTTAGAATCTTGACTATGCCATTTCTTTGTCATTTGCTTTTTCTCCAGTGGTCTGTTTTACATCACTGACCCCCACTTTCCTGCTCACAAGTAGATGTGAGTATAGGTCTGAGGGATAGATCATTTATGCAAATCACAGGGTACAGCCCTTGGAAAGCAGTCACAGATCGATAGTTATGATTTTCATAAAGTCTGAGCCTCCCTTTGGAACTCTGATACTTTTTAGATGTAAGGTATTGTTGAATCAGTGGCAGAAGATAAAACAGAAGAGCAGTCTGGAGGACAAAAGTCTGAACAGACCATATTTCAAGAAGGAAAGTAAAAGCGTGCCTGAAGGATCCTCTGGGCTTCAGAATATTCTCCCAAGGGCACTTTTCCCTGTATTCGTAAGTTTTGAATAAAAGAGTTTATTTGAGAAAGCTTCTGGGGTGGGAGTGGGAGTAGGGGGAAAGAATTTTGCATTGTTCAAAGAATAAGGTAGAGGATCTAATAGGTCTTCCCTGTTTGTCAGATTTAAGGCTTTTATTATAATTGCAATGCACAAAATGTAGTCTTACACTTATGGAAAGATTAAGAGTCAAATTATGTTATTGATGCATTCATGTAGCCTCCATTAACTTGAATAAAAGTGTATTCGTGGGAAGTTAACCCCTTCTATGGTTATAAGGAATAACTTTTCTACAATTTTCTAAAAGCTGCAATTAGTTTTTTTCCCTCTGTGAGTAAATCAGCTTCTTTTCAATGTTCCTGTGTAAAGAAAACAAAACCATCTGTGTAAAAATATCCAAATACATATATATATATTACAGGAAATGTATATGTATATACATACTTCAAAATATTAAATATATACCACTGAAGTATGTTAGGATTTGCATTGTAGATAGTTTGAGCTAGTACAAGATCCACTTATAAAATAGAAAATTATAGTAAATAGGCAGATAAATCTATTTTATAAAAATAAATTCACTAAAATATAGAATTTTAAAAATGGTCACTTAGAAAGTTCAATAACTGCTCTGATTATACAGAAAGAACACCAACAGTGTCATTTTATAACCTCTATTTCACTGGTAAATTTATTTCGGCATTGATGGCTGGCATAATTAGATAATTTTACTTTCAAAGTAGAGGTTAGTAAGCTAATTAACTGATTTACTTCGTGAAAGAAGGATTTTGTTAGGGGGGAAATCATCATATGAAGATGGTAGGATGAATTTTGAAATCAAGCCAACTTTCAGTTTAGAACTTCTGTTTTATTTTATATGCCTAAGATATGGTTGCATAAATGCATAAATGAATGAGCAAACACCTGATAGGCAGTGCTTGTATAAATTCCTAGTCAGATATTTAAGTTTAAGGAGACATATACTTCATTTCTATGAGGGATGGGGAAACCCTTCACTGATGATAGAAAGTCATATTTGAGACTTTTCTGGTGGTCCAGTGGTTGAGACCACCCCTTCCAATGCAGGGGACATGGGTTCAATCCCTGGTTGGGGAACGAAGATGCCACATGCCACAGGACAACTAAGCCTGCACTTGGCAACTACTGGCCTGGTATTCTAGAGCCTGTGTTATACAATTAGAGAAAGCCTGTGCACTGCAATGAAAACCCAGCACAGCCCCCCCAAAAAGAAAGCAAAAACAGAAGAAAAGTCTCATTTTCTCCCAAAGATAAAGAACCTGAGATCTTAAAAGATATCCTACAGAATTTTGTCCTATGGCCTCAAAGTAGCATTGTACTCTTTTCTCTCCAAGGTTTAGAGTTCAGGATTGAGTTAAATAAAGACAAATTCAGGAAAATAAAATTGATAGAATTGAAGATAATAAATATGTGGATATTGGTTTCCGCTAGTGTTTGTATGAAAATTATGTGAGACATCCAAAAGCTATCTGTAGAAACATTTGGTGAAAAAGAAATTCAGTGACTCTTTTTTTTTTTTTTTTCAAATTTCTCTACAAATACAAGGTTGAGGCTATACCCTCCATACCTTCCCACATACTGCACGTATCATAAAAGAATGCCATTCTAATGCTTCTTCCCACATGGACATTCTTAACAATGCCCCTAGGGTGGTCAGTCTCCATTCTTAGATTAACTTAGAGGTTTTCTCCTAGCCCTCAGAATTTTTCACCTCATATGCTATCCACAGACAGTCCCAAGGCTTGCCACTTTTTACCTAGATAAGCAAGGCCACCACCATCTCTTTGCTGCCCTTCTGACATTGACTCAGCAGCAAGACAAAGTCTTACCCTCAATATACAATGGAAAACTTGTTTCCCCACCTTGAGGATCACCAAATCTCATGGATGAATCAACTGTTTTCCTCTCATTTCAAACACATGCTGTTTTCCCTTTCTAACTTGCTCATTGTTTTGTCTCTATCTTGCCTAGAGACAGCACATTCCTTTAATTTTTTCTATTCTAAACTAAGTTGACTCTGTGGGAGAGGGAGAGGGTGGGAAGATTTGGGAGAATGGCATTGAAACATGTAAAATATCATGTATGAAATGAGATGCCAGTCCAGGTTCGATGCATGATACTGGATGCTTGGGGCTACTGCACTGAGACGACCCAGAGGGATGGTATGGGGAGGGAGGAGGGAGGAGGGTTCGGGATGGGGAACACATGTATACCTGTGGTGGATTCATTTTGATATTTGGCAAAACTAATACAATTATGTAAAGTTTAAAAATAAAATAAAAAAAAAAAAACTAAGTTCCTCGGGCAAATGCTCATCTTCCTATCTTGGTACAACTCTGGATAAAGAGATAGTTGACATTCTTTTGAATTTAATGCTCTGGAAATTAATGTTTTGGTTCTTAGTTTTCACCACATAGGAATCTAACTTGCAGCTACTACTTCAGCCTGTCAACCTCTCACAACAACCTACAAAAGCAAATTTCATTGGGTGTATGACCATTTTTCAGATATATAGTCTGAAACTCAAATACAAGTTCAAATATTTTGATGATGGTAAAATAGTAAACCATCATTCTATGGATTTGCGTGTTTCTTTGTGTGTTTCTCATCTCATCTCCTACTACGCTTACTCTAAGATAAGCATATTCTTAGCCGCAAGTACTTTCAAAATGATAAAGAAGACAGTACTTAATTTCAGAACTCTCAGAAACAATTCACCTAGTACTGAATGTCAGTGTCTGTGGTCATTTGTAAGGAGAGCCAAATTTCTTGGTAATGAGAGAACACTGTTCAGTATATTTCCTGGAGAAAATAGGACTTGAACGTTAAAGAAGGTTTGAGATTTGAACAAAACCCTTGGAGTCTCAGTCATGAGTTTGCATTCCAGTTCAAATGCTTTACACCTGCCAAAATTATTTAATCCTCATAGGCCCTCATTATCTCATCTGTATTTCCTCCTTTGGGTATAGCCAACCATGTCTAGTGCATTGCCTATGCCCTGTAGGTTTTCAATAAACATTTGCTGAATAAATATGTTTCTGTAAATATGGCTTCATTATTGTAGCAAAACTCTTACATATGGCTGTCTATTTACCATGTTGCATAAGACTAAATCATAGATTATCAAAGCTGGGAGATACGTTTGAGGTCACCCTTATCCTTCATTTTTAGAGTAGAAACTCAGGCCCAGATTGAACATGTAAATGACTTAAAAGTTTATATGTTAGTGCTCAAAAAGATATATAAGAAAATGAGATGGGAGGTTATCATAAGTAGAAATAAGTTTACAAAGGCTATTAAGTCTCAAATCAGAGAATTCCCCTAGAAGACTATTGAAAACCCACAAAAAATTTAAGCATAGGTATGACAAGGTGAAAGAAAAGAAAATGGAAGAAAATGAACAATCAAATGACTGTGAATTAAGAGTTACTTTTGGCTTCTCTGATAGCTCAGTTGGTAAAGAATCCACCTGCAATACAGGAAAAGCTGGTTTGATTCCTGCATCAGGAAGATCCACTGGAGAAGGGATAGGCTACCCATTCCAGTCTTCTTGGGCTTCCCTTGTGACTCAGCTGGTAAAGAATTTGCCTGCAATGTGGGAGACCTGGGTTCAATCCTTGGATTGGGAGGATCCCCTGGAGAAGGGAAAGGATACCCAATCCAATATTCTGGCCTGGGGAATTCAGTAAACTGTATAGTCCATGTGGTTACAAAGAATCAGACATGACTGAGTGACTTTCACTTTCACTTTGCACTTATCAAACAGTGATTTTTCACCCCATTTTGATCTTTTGGATTTCCTCTATAAAATAAGCTTTCTACTTAAGAGTTTACAAACACAACTTTGTATGCATCCTTATTGGATTAACAGTAGGTTACCATTAGCAGTGGATGGAAGCCAATGTTATCTATATGGTATATTAAACAGGAAATTAAAATAGAACTTGAAGTGGTCCCAGCTTGTGCCAATTCAGAGTTCTGAGAAGACAAATCGTCTGCTGCTGAAAAGCTTAAGTGAAGTGAAGTGAAGTCGCTCAGTTGTGTCTGAATCTTTGCGACTCCATAGACTGTAGCCTACCAGGCTCCTTCATCCTTGGGATTTTCCAGGCAAGAGTACCAGAGTGGGTTGTCATTTCCTTCTCCAGGGGATCTTCCCAACCCAGGGATTGAACCCAGGTCTCCGGCATTGCAGGCAGACGCTTTACCGTCTGAGCCACCCGGGGAGCCTGAAAAGCATAAGCCACCTTCATTCATCCACATACCAAAGTCTTTCAAATCCAACTACATGTCTAAATCTCCTCTTGGTTCTGGAAATACTATGAGGACAAAACTTGGTTTGTGCCTTCTCACGTGGAAGAATATAACGAAGGAAAGAGACATTATTAGTAAAATAGGCCCATTAATAAAGTCATCAAAAACTTTAGATAAGTGGTAGAAATGAAAGACAGTGACTCTTTAAGTGGATAAGGCAAAAAAAAAAAAAAACACCAAAGCCAAAGCAAACAACTGAAAAAAAAAAAAACACACACACAAAAAAACCTTTGCTTTGCTTTCGCTATAGCAGCTGGAGAAATTTCTTAAAAGGATACTGGAGCTGAAACCTAAATTATGAATGACAATTAATTTGGTGAAAAAGTGTATGTACTTGATTGTGTAATTGTGTGTGTGTGTGTAACACACACATATGGAATATAAGATTTGTTTTCTTTTGCACTCAGAGCAAGAATGGTTTTCTATTTCAATAAGAAAGAATAGAACCTGTTTACCAGGGAGCAACCAAGTTAATGACTAACTAACATACTGATTTAAGGCAACTGCTTTGAGATCAATACTCTTTCAACTTCAGATAGATGTATTTAGCAAGAGGCACTCAAGGTTGCTATCTACTCCAACAAGATCCAGGAGTAGCCAAATCTGTTGAAAGAAAGGGAGAGCAGTTTTTTTTAAAATACGAGATATAAACATAATGAGAAGTATATCATCTCCCAAGATCTCATTCTGCCTTCTGCTTTGATAATAGAGAATCAGCAGGCAATAGACTCTTTAAGAAGAAGAAACTTCTGAACAATGTAAGTATCCCAGTTGATTGTATTTACATATATGAATAGCCTCACATGTCAAAGTCACTTGGAAATTTCTTAACCCTTAATAAGAAGATCAAAATTACTAGTTTCAGGGTTCGGAGAAAAATGTACTTATAAATACCATTGCAATCAGTTTTGGTACAAGTGTTTCTTGAAATCAATACATGAATTACTTCTTGGACTGAAAAACAGAAGGCATTGTTAAAAAGCAAGCATTTGAGACCTTAGCTCATTAGACTGGATGGTTAGGTGAAGGATATGTTTTTAGTTGGCAGCAGAGGCTTTTGAAAAGCCTGTGAGACCAATAGTGTTAACCAAAAACATGTTTATTCATACATCTTTAAAATAAACATCATTATGAACACAGCGTATTTATGAAAATGCGTGAATACCCAAAGTCTAGGTGAAGACAAAGGGACCGATTCTAAGTGGAAGCTACTGTTGTATATTTGTGTTTGAAGGAAAAAAATCATATCTTGGAATACTTGTCCTCAAAATAGAGTCAATCACAGAAATGACATCTGAATAAGACACTTATATTTGGTAAGCATAAATTCACACTGATATACCATTTCCCTAATAATCACTTTAGTTGTGATTCTTGTTTGCCCTAGAAATACTAATGCAGTGATAACAAGAAAGCATAGTTATATTTTCCACTAAATTTAGAATGTTAGTAATCGAAACACAGATGCAGTGGCTTTGACAGGAAATTAATTTGGTGTTAAGTACCCTGCTAGTGTTAGATGTGCAAAGTCACTCAGCATGGGCATATCATACCAATGGTGATTTACACACAACACACACACACACACACACACACACACCTGGGAATAAGACAGAAAACCCACACTTATGTTGGTTGATAAGAATGAGAGTATTTTAAAATTATATAAAATATTGACATATTTTATTTTCTATTAGTATATTCATTAAATGTTTCTGTACATTTTAAGAAGGCAATGACACCCCACTCCAGTAATTCTGTAACATTTACCTAGGTAGCATATATTAACATGCTATATTTTTAGCTGTATTCTTTTACTACTTAGTATAGATGAAAGAGGAAGAACACATGGATAGAAATCCCAGTTTTTCTTTACCTTTGCAGAACCTTAGGTGTTGCTTGTGCCCCTAACTTCATTCATTCATTTGTTCATTCCTTCCTTCCTCCATTCCTTTAAAAATACTTATGTGGACTTTGGTATAAATTAGGCACTACACCATGGATTCTAAAGTCAAAGAAATGTCTAATAAGGTGGGTTTGTACCCTCACAGAGTTCACGGTCTAGTGTTAGCATAGGCATCAATAAACAATCACGCTGGGGTAGTTACTTTCATTGAAAATTGAAAATGATCCAGTACAGAGAGAAATCATTACACAGTTTGATGGGTTGAAAGTTTCAGAGAAGACCTTCTGAAGGTAGCAGAAGTACCTTTGAGCTGAGATACGAGGGAGGCGTAGGGTGAGCTACACAAAGATGGTTAGAATAAGGATATTTGGAGCAATGGAAACAACCTGTACAAGGACCTAAAGTAACAAAAATACACAGCAAGTTTTGAGATATAGAAACATCAGAGATGTAGAGGGAAAAAGATGAGAAATTAAACCACAGTGGTAAGCACTGTGTAGACAATAGACCATGTTAAATAGTTTGGTCTTTAGCCTGAGAAAAATGAAAAATCTTTAAAGGGTTATATTCACAGTAATGGTGTGGACATAACTGCATTAAAAAAAAAAAAAAAAAGATTCTATCAGAACTTCCCTGGTGGTCTAGGGGCTAAGATTCTACACTCCCATTGTAGGGGACCCAGGTTCAATCCCTGGTCAGGGAACTAGATCCCACATGCAGAAACTAAAAGATCCTGCATTCCGCAGAAGATCTAAGATTCCATGTGCAGCAACTAAGACATGGCACAACCAAATACACAAGTATTTTTAAAAGATTATATCTTTTTCTGGAATTGAGCTGTAGGAGTTGCTTGTATATTTTTGAGATTAGTTCGATGCATGATACTGGATGCTTGGGGCTGGTGTACTGGGACGACCCAGAGGGATGATACGGGGAGGGAGGAGGGAGGAGGGTTCAGGATGGGGAACACGTGTATACCTGTGGCGGATCATGTTGATATATGGCAAAACCAATACAATATTGTAAAGTTAAAAAATAAAATTAAAAAAATGAAAAAAAATATTATATCTTCTCTTTGGAAAACAGATCATATAAGATACTGGAATGAATTCTGGGAGGTATAGTGTCATGGTACAGATACAGGCCAGATTTGATGAGCTTAAAATAGATTGATTATGGGACATGCAGAGAACAGAGTAGGTGTTTGAGATACTTATGAAATAAAATCTAGGGGCATGCATGCATGCATGCTCAGTCGCTTTAATCGTGTCCAACTCTTTGCAACCCGTTGGACTGTAGCCCATTCAGGCTCCTCTGCCCCAAGATCTAGGGGAATCTTTGCTAGATAAGACAAAAGGAGACAACAAAAAATGAGTCTTACTTTTCCAAATTTGCTTACAATCGGGTGGGGAAAATACATAAGGTGTGTAGTGCCTTTTATTATCACTAATGGGTGATGACAATATGACAGATGGATAAAGTTCTAGGATATTAGAGAAGACATTGGAAAACATAAAATAAAGTGCCAATCTTCCAAATAACTGATAACATAGACATACATATGTTTGCTAAGAAAAGCACAGGTACAGTATACACAAACCAGGATCAGCTCTACAGCTATAACAATTTCTAAATATCACTGGCTTATTATAAAAGTTGACTTTTATGATTTTTTCTTTTTAAAATATATTTGAATATATATATATATATATATTTGTGTGTGTGTATTTTATTTCACATATGTTTCACAGCATACAGAAGTGAGGTGCTCAGCTTCATTTAGTTTCTCAGAGAACTGGGCTGGTGGCAGCTCTACCATCTTGAAGTTCAGTGGCTCTCGCTTGGAGCGAGTATCTCCCAATAAGATATTTTTCAGCACCATAATATATCACTTATTGTCATAACTGGATAGAATGATGCTGGAAGCTACTGATGACAGATACCATAAAACATTCTACAATTTAAAAGATGTATCCTGCCCCCCACACCCTGGTGGCTCAGACGGTAAAGATTCTGCCTGCAATGCAGGAGACACAGGAGATGTGAGTTTGATCCCTGGGTTGGGAGATTCCCTGGAAAAGGAAATGGCTGCCCATTCCACTATTCTTGCCTGGGAAGTCCCATGGACAGAGGAACCTGGTGGGCTACAGTCCATGGGGTCACAATGCATTGAACACAGCTTAGTGACTAACACTTTCACATTCAGGATTATCTGGTTCAAAATAACCATAGTAGCAAGGATGCAAAACTCTGCCATAGCCGTACCACCAATACATTCTCAGATCCCACAGCATGGAAAAAAGACTGATGGCTTTTGAATACCTAATCCTGAAAATA
This sequence comes from Bos javanicus, assembly GCF_032452875.1. NCBI lineage: Eukaryota > Metazoa > Chordata > Mammalia > Artiodactyla > Bovidae > Bos > Bos javanicus. The sequence goes on along the minus strand of NC_083885.1, from coordinate 30,709,169 downwards.
ATACTCATCACTTCTATCAACAACACAGTTGCCATAAGTAGTTCCATGTCCATGTTTAAGTGCAAGGAGGAATTTGGGCATGTGGTGAGGTAGATGATATATCTTGTAAGCACTGCTGGTACTGCTATGGTCTAAAACAGGATCCTGCTGTAAGTATATTGTGCTGCTAGAATCATCACTTTAAGTTATCATATAGAGTGGTGGGGTGGTGAGGCTCAGCATGACTGACATCTAATCTGGGGGCTGAGAGAATAAATGTAAGTCTGCCAAGGAGTTTCGAGTTCAGACTGATCTGCTTTCGCATTGAGGTATTCACTGAAACCCAGCAAAAGGCAATATGTTAACTTTCCAAAGTAATTTTCTCAGATATGTGTGAAAATGGAATTCATTATACTTGAGAATTGAATATTAAGGGTAATTAATGAATTTGGAAGCTCTTTTATTCTCAGCATTAGCTGGGAAAATTTCAAGTATTCACCAAATGAGGCAGGTTTTCTAGTTTTCAAGTTATTTCTTCAAGTGGAACAAGTGACTGAGAAACTACTTAAAAAAAAATTCCAGAGGATTCCTTAACTTCTAAAAAAAAAAAAGAATAAAATAATTTTGGAGTACATCATAATGGAATGAAATTCATTGGTTTATTTTCTTCTTTTTCTGGCAGATACTTATTCAAAATTAATATCTTAACAGTTACAGTGAAAGACAATTTTTTTAAAGGTAGAATACAGTTATGAAGAGAACATGCCTTAGAGCTTAAGTTCTGACTTTACTTTTTTATGGCTGCATGTCCACTGGCCTTTCTTTACCTTTCAAATGACTATCCTCCTCAAAGGAGAACTTAGAGAATGCTTCATCTCATAGCAGATTTTGGCATATGCCTCATATATAATAGACACTTACTGTAAGTTACTAACACTGTTATTATAATTATTACTTATTTAAATTTCAGATTAAACTGTTCATCCCTTGGATGATGATGAAGAATACTAAGAATAGTTTCATTTTGACCTTGGATATGTTGCTGGAAAAATTTTGGTCAAAGAGACTTGCATCCTACTTTTCATTTGCTTCTTTCAGTAAGCCCATGTATCAGTCAGTGTCCTGAAAGGAGATAGAAATCACACCAGTAATTCAAATAGTGTGATGGATTGAAAAGATGGTTAACTACTAAAAGAGGTTAAAGAAGGGTCTAAGAAATCCAGAAATTACAGATGCAGAAGGCAGCAAGCATGTCTAGGCTCACAAATATGTGAAAGAAAGTGAACAAGAAAGAACTAAGAATTTAGAAGATAACTGCTTCCCACCTCCCACCATCCAAGGTTGTCACAGATCCACAGCGTATTTTACTGCCAGGGCAATTCACACTGGAGAGTGTGTGGCTGCCACAGAACCACTCAGACAGTGAAATGCCCCGAAAGGGGCTGGGCCAGAACTGCTTTGTAGGAAGCACTCACCAAGTGGCTGAGAAACTCTATCGTGGCTGTTTACCAACCCCCCTTTTTTTCCCCCTAAACTATTTACTTCTTTGCTGAAAGAAAGTATTTTGGAAACAGAGTGCTCTGGTCTTCCTATATCTCTCCAGCGGTATCTTCCAATATCCTCTTGTCTTCCAATATCTCTGCAGTGCCCTCTTTCCACAAAGCCTAATAGAGCAGACTGGTGAAGGAAGAATATTCACAGGATCTAGTTCCTGTTTCATTTCAGTGGTCTCCAGTCTTTGTGGCATCAGGGACTGATTTTTTGGAAGACAATTTTTCCGCAAACCTGGGGGAGAGGGCCTGGTTTCAGGACGATTCAAGTGCATTGTATTCATTGCGCTCTTTGTTCCTATTATTATTACATCAGCTCCACCTCACTAGATCCCAGAGGTTGGGGACCCCACCAGTTGAACTGCTGACTTGCACAGTCAGCAGTGTGCCAGCACTGACTATGCCAGCTTATGAGAGCTGAATATTTACATCTCTCCACGTTTGGTGACATCATGTAGATGGAAATCGGCCATCATCAAAGTATCTAAAAAGGGCAAACAGTGCTTTTTATTGTCGCTGTTCTTGGAGAACCAGTTTCTCAGTATACCACTGGGCACAGTCCAATTCATAGGGAACAAACACCCCCTAAAACAAAGAATCCAACTAAAAACATGTATTGGAATCCATAAATAAACAAAATAGTTCATTTAAAAAACTTGTCAGCTTTGGAATCTAGCAGCACAGATGCTGTCATTTACTACCTGCTATCTGTGTACAAGGGTCTAAAGTTTCTTCATCCGCAAAATAAAGACCTTTCTTAGAATTGTTCTGAAAATGGAGCAAGATAAACAAGAATAAGAAACAGCCATTCAATAAGCCCTCTCTAAATGTGAGTGATAATGATTATTAACACCACATATCATTCTAAAAATTTTTGTTCTGTGTTTTTTCATATTAACTCAGCTAAATATATCATGCATAGACTAAAATATTAATTACAGTCCTCAAAAAGTTTGCATTACAATTTATTTAGAAATACTTGAAATAGTCTAAAAGACTTATTATTCATTTGAAAGTTAGGTTTCACAGATTAAAAGTTTTGTAAACTATTTATGTAACTGAAGTCAATAGCTCAATTTCTGGGAAACTAACATAAGGGACTATCCAAAACAGAGTAAAATTTTTATTGCCTGATTATTTTTACCATGTTACTTATAATAGTGAAAAAATCACAAAATACAAAACTGGTTAAATGAATTATGGGATAGTAGGAAATATTTGGAATATTATACAATGCTTTGAATAATGTTTATTAAGTACTGATTGACATAGGAAATACAATTAATAATGTGAAGAAAGGAAGAGAAAATTTTTATACATTATAAACACAACTGTGGGTAGGATAGTAGGAAAAATGAGGATAAAATAATACTGAGATTGTTTCCTATGCGTGTGACATTGAGTTTTTCAGAATAAGAGAAGCTTGTCAAGGGTTAAGAATTTCATAGTCTTGGAGAAGGAAATGGCAGCCCACTCCAGTACCCTTGCCTGAAAAATCCCATGGACAGAGGAGCCTGATGGGCTACAGTCCACGGGGTTGCAAAGAGTCGGACACGACTGAGCGATGGCACTTTCACTTTCACTTTCCTCACCTCCTACTCTTCTCTGTCTATAAAAGAAACTGGCACTCAGACCCAGATAAGATGGTACGCTGGGGCACTAGCCTGCCATCTTCTAGGGCGCCTAGCTTTCCAAATACAGTTGTATTCCTTGCTTCAAAAAAAAAAAAAAAGAATTTCATAGTCTATTATCCCCATCCTTGAACCAAGGTTGCTCGTGATTTTCCTTTATACAGCAATCACTCTTTTTCTTTTAATGTATCTGGTGATGTTATTGAACTCATGACTCATAGAAAGTCCATCTCAGCCTGGATTGTTTTTCTTTTTCACGAAAGCATTTCTATGGGGAAGTGTTATTCTCCCATCTTTTCAATTCTAGATCAAACCCCCCCCAATTCTTAACACAATTTCTCATTCAGCATGGGGTTTCATATCTATTATGTGTTTTGATAATTCCTCTTACTTACATTTCAGGTTTCCAATGTTCATTTCACAATTTATTAGCAAGTATTGCACTCAGAACTCTGGCTGTGGAGAGCAGACATGGTTCCCTAGCCAGTGCTGGTGAGGACAAACACATCCTAGTTCAGCTAGTTCTAAGTCAGATTAATGCTCACATCCAACTCTATCCAAGTTTCTCCCTGATGCTTCAAGCTTCCATGACGTGTGATAAGGTAAGGAAATTGTATAGTATAGAAAATTTGTCTTGGACTTTAAACGGTGCAAACAATAGGCTTCCTCAGAACATATTAAGAAATATACCAATTGATAATTTTAAAAATAATGAATGACTAGTGATGCCTCAAAATGACCCTGTTGAAACTTGATTTTAATTCTTTGCTTTGTAATTCATGTTGTTACTTTTGAGTCAATATTTACTGAGACTCTAGGAGATGAGGTTAGTGGATTAAATTGTATGTGTTTTTGTTTATTTGCATGTTGAACATTCATTATTATTAAGAATACAGTCTTGTGACTTCCTATTTTTTCTAGCTCATTTTATTTTTTTAATATAAATTTATTATTTTAATTGGAGGCTAATTACTTTACAATATTGTATTGGTTTTGCCATACATCAACATGAGTCCGCCACGGTTGTACACGTGCTCTCCATCCTGAACCCCCCTCCCACCTCCCTCCCATACCATCCCTCTGGGTCATCCCAGTGCACCAGCCCCAGGCATCCTGTATCCTGCATCGAACCTGGATTGGCGATTTGTTTCATATATGATATTATACATGTTTCAATGCCATTCTCCCAAATCATCCCACCCTCTCCCTCTCCCACGGAGTCCAAAAGAGTGTACTATACATCTGTGTCTCTTTTACTGTATCATATACAGGGTTATTGTTACCATCTTTCTAAATTCCATATATATGTGTTAGTATACTGTATTGGTGTTTTTCTTTCTGGCTTACCTCACTCTGTATCATAAGGCAGTTCTATTTCCAGTTTTTAAAGGAATCTCCACACTGTTCTCCATAGTGGCTGTACTAGTTTGCATTTCCACCAACAGTGTAAGAGGGTTCCCTTTTCTCCACACCCTCTCCAGCATTGGCTGCTTGTAGACTTTTGTGTAGCAGCCATTCTGACTGGTGTGAAATGGTACCTCATTGTGGTTTTGATTTGCATTTCTCTGATAATGAGTGATGCAGAGCATCTTTTCATGTGTTTGTTAGCCATCTGTATGTCTTCTTTGGAGAAATGTCTGTTTAGTTCTTTGGCCCATTTTTTGATTGGGTCGTTTATTTTTCTGGAATTGAGCTGCAGGAGTTGCTTGTATATTTTTGAGATTAGTTGTTTGTCAGTTGCTTCATTTACTATTATTTTCTCCCATTCCGAAGGCTGTCTTTTCACCTTGCTAAAAGTTTCCTTTGTTGTGCAGAAGCTTTTAAGTTTAATTAGGTCCCATTTGTTTATTTTTGCTTTTATTTCCAATATTCTGGGAGGTGGGTCATAGAGGATCCTCCTGTGATTTATGTCAGAGAGTGTTTTGCCTATTTTCTCCTCTAGGAGTTTTATAGTTTATGGTTTTACATTTAGATCTTTGATCCATTTTGAGTTTATTTTTGTGTATGGTGTTAGAAAGTGTTCTAATTTCATTCCCTGATAAGAGAACTAGATCTCACATGCTGCAACTAAGACCCAGCACAACCAGACTAATATATATATATATATATATATATATATATATATATATATATGTAATCACTGTAATGGGGACTGCAAAATTACATTCAGTTCAGTTCAGTTCACTTAAGTCACTCAGTCGTGTCCGACTCTTTGCAACCTCATGAATTGCAGCACGCCAGGTCTCCCTGTCCATCACCAACTCCCGGAGTTCACTCAAACTCACGTCCATTGAGTCAGTGATGCCATTCAGCCATCTCATCCTCTGTCGTCCCCTTCTCCTCCTGCCCCCAATCCCTCCCAGCATCAGAGTCTTGTCCAGTGAGTCAACTCTTCACATGAGGTGGCCAAAGTACTGGAGTTTCAGCTTTAGCATCATTCCTTCCAAAGAACACCCAGGACTGATCTCCTTTAGTATGGACTGGTTGGATCTCCTTGCAGTCCAAGGGACTCTCATGAGTCTTCTTCAACACCGCAGTTCAAAACCATCAATTCTTCGGTGCTCAGCTTTCTTCACAGTCCAACTCTCACATCCATACATGACTACTGGAAAAACCATAGCCTTGACTAGATGGACCTTTCTTGGCAAAGTAATGTCTCTGCTTTTGAATATGCTATCTAGGTTGGTCATAACTTTCCTTCCAAGGAGTAAGCGTCTTTTAATTTCATGGCTGCAGTCACCATCTGCAGTGATTTTGGAGCCCCCCAAAATAAAGTCTGACACTGTTTCCACTGTTTCCCCATCTATTTCCCATGAAGTGATGGGACCAGATGCCACGATCTTAGTTTTCTGAATGTTGAGCTTTAAGCCAACTTTTTTAGTCCCCATAAAATCAGGCAGAAATCTCAATCTCACCATGCTAAATGATGGTAAAATATGATGTGGTCCTGGTATACCTAGAATTGAATATAGTGGCCCCAAAAACACTGGCTATAGTTTTTCCTGAATTTCCCTTGTGTTGTATAGATTATTTTATCTCATTCACAAACTTTCATATCCTATGTGTGTTACATCAAGATTGTTTATATTGTTTTAGGATTTTATTAATGGTTTAAGATTATTAATAGTTTCTGATATGTATGAGTCTCTGTTTTATCTTGTTTATGTTTATATTAATTTTTTGGTGCAGTGTCAAAGAATTCTTATATTTTCCCTCACACATGTTCTCAATAATTGTATTTTTTTCTTTATAATCTGTGAAATCTGCCAAATTGAACATTTTTTTTGCATTATAAAAATTCTTTACTAAGATGTGCTAAAGGGAAAATTCTTTTTTTCCTTCTTTCCTTCCCTTCCTCCCTCTTCTCCTTCCTTTCCTTCCTTCCTCACTCTCCCTTGCTCAAGATGAGTTGTTTCTTAGAGTCTGATTTTTAAAAAGAGGGTATAAACTATCATTATAATGGAGTGTGTTCAGTTGCCCAGTCATATCTGACTATTTGCAGTCCCATGGACTGAGCCTTACCAGGCTCCTCTGTCCATGGAATTTTCCAGGCAAGAATACTGGAGTGGGTTGCCACTTCCTATTCCAGGGGATCTCCCCAACCCAGAGATTGAACCCATGTCTTCTACATCTCCTGCATTAGCAGGTGGATTCTTTACCACTAGAGCAACTTGAGAAGCACCCCAAATGAGGTAATTTTATTGTTTAAAAAAGCATCTCATATACTTGGGTATTTGAAGTAGAAACACTGTGTTAGAATTTTCCAGACAATTTTATTAAGGCCCCACTTCCTTTAAAATAGGTCAAAATATGTTATAATAATAAGAATACTTGCCTTGGAAAATCTGACTCAAGGTTTTATTCCCATTCTTGGGAAAAATGCTCAAAATTCCTTATCTCCAGGCTCCATATTTATACAAAAATAGAAAATATTCATCCCCAAAACTCTTTTGTGGCTTTTATGAGATACAGTGCCTACCAGGAGCATTTTATAAATGTCACCTGAATTTCACTTTCATGTGTTCCCATCTGGAATCCAGGATTATTGTCCTACTTCCAGTCCATGGTTTTACTTTTCTTCTACTTTGTAACATTAAAATTGAAAATAATTAAGAATTCTACAGCCTAGTTCTTGCATACTTTGTAGGAAAAAACTACTACGCTCAGTTCAGTTCAGTCATTCAGTTGTGTCCGACTCTTTGCGACCCCATGAATCGCAGCACGCCAGGCCTCCCTGTGCATCACCAACTCCCGGAGTTCACCCAGACTCACATCCATTGAGTCAGTAATGCCATCCAGCCATCTCATCCTTTGTTGTCCCCTTCTCCTCCTGCCCCCAATCCCTCCCAGCATCGGAGTCTTTTCCAGTAAGTCAACTCTTCACATGAGGTGGCCAAAGTACTAGAGTTTCAGCTTTAGCATCATTCCTTCCAAAGAAATCTCAGGGCTGATCTCTTTGAGAATGGACTGGTTGGATCTCCTTGCAGTCCGAGGGACTCTCAAGAGTCTTCTCCAACACCACACTTCAAAAGCATCAATTCTTAAGTGCTCAGCCTTCTTCACAGACCAACTCTCACATCCAAACATGACCACTGGAAAAACCATAGCCTTGACTAGACGGACCTTTGTTGGCAAAGGAATGTCTCTGCTTTTGAATCTGCTATCTAGGTTGGTCATAACTTTCCTTCCAAGGAGTAAGCGTCTTTTACTTTCATGGCTGCAGTCACCATCTGCAGTGATTTTGGAGCCCCCAAAAATAAAGTCTGACACTGTTTCCACTGTTTCCCCATCTATTTCCCATGAAGTGACGGGACCAGATGCCATGATCTTCGTTTTCTGAATGTTGAGCTTTAAGCCAACTTTTTCACTCTCCTCTTTCACTTTCATCAAGAGGCTTTTTAGTTCCTCTTCACTTTCTGCCATAAGGGTGGTGTCATCTGCATATCTGAGGTTATTGATATTTCTCCTGGCAATCTTGATTCCAGCTTGTGTTTCTTCCAGTCCAGCGTTTCTCATGATGTACTCTGCATATAAGTTAATTAAGCAGGGTGACAATATACAGCCTTGACATACTCCTTTTCCTATTAGGAATCAGTCTGTTGTTCCATGTCCAGTTCTAACTGTTGCTTCCTGACCTGCATACGTATTTCTCAAGAGGCAGGTCAGGTGGTCTGGTATTCCCATCATTTTCAGAATTTCCCACAGTTTATTGTGATCCACACAGTCAAAAGCTTTGGCGTAATCAATAAAGCAGAAATAGATGTTTTTTTTTGGAACTCTCTTGCTTTTTTGATGATCCAGTGGATGTTGGCAATTTGATCTCTGGTTCCTCTGCCTTTTCTAAAATCCTCTTGAACACCAGGAAGTTCACAGGTCACATATTGCTGAATTAAATAATGAACTGATATCACCTTTTAAGTGTAATTTTAAGTGCACAAAAATGTTTCAGTCTTCTATATGGAAGTATCAGAATGATAGCCACAAAGCACAAGTCAGCTAAATCAATAGTTAGCTTTTTTTCTTTAAGACTGTAGCAAAATAGACCATTTTAAATGTGGTTTCTGGTTTTATCATAAAACTCAAATCAGCACAACTGCTAAAACATTGCAGTAGGAACAAGTGAAGCATAAGGAGGAAAAAGCAATGATGGACATCTGACTATGGCTCCAAGGAAGCAACTGTGTCTGTCTAATCCTAAGAATTCACCAATCGTCTGTTTCATTTTATGCTATACATTAAAAGGGCTTCCTTGGTGGCTCAGACAGTAAATGATCTGTCTGCAAGGCAGGAGACCTGGGTGGGGAAGATCCCCTGGAGAAGGAAATGGAAACCCACTGCAGCATTCTTACCTGAGAAATCCCATGGACAGAGGAGCTTGGTGGGCTACAATCCATGGGGTCAGAAAGTGTCAGACAGGACTGAGTGACTAACACACAATATACATCCATTGAAACGAACTATGAATCATTTTAAAGAAAATAAAACATATTTATTCACTAAGTATATGGTTTAAATCCAAGGAAGTTGGTTAAATTGTCTCACAGGGAGAACATTGGGTACAACAGCAAATTTTTAGTCCTGCCAAGATCCGTCATAGTTATTATATAGCCCCAATCATAACATTGATGAATAATGAAAAAAAAAATCCCAATAACAATGCCGTAACTTTAACAAATATGTGTTCTACCTGTTTGCATCTCTCAGGCCCTGTCAATACATAAACATGATTTGAACACTGGCACACTCCTTGAATAGATGCAATTAATTTTATATTCTGACTTTTTTCTGTTAGCATGACATAAGACATGTTTTTCAATTACTACTTAACTTTCAAAATTCTGATTTGAATAGTTGAGAATTTATATTTTTTTCTTTTAGATATATTGATAGCAAAACAAGCCTGAAGACCTAGAGACAAAACTCTAGGCTTCTAGACAAAATGTCTGAAATGGTTATAATAATCTGTGATCTGACTTTAAATTTGATTTCCCTGCTCCCTCAACACCATTTGCAGCTTTACTTATTTTTATATTGAAATTCAACTCTATAATTTATCCATTTTTTTCTGTCAGTTTTCCAAGTTGAGATAATAAAACCACACTACAGTAAGCTGGACAACAGGAATATTTTTTTGAGGGGAATGGGGGAAGGAGGAATGAGGAATACAGATAAGCCAAACCAGTCTGTAATGGTAAAAGGATGTCTTTGCAAGGATCCCCTGACTAGTCCCTCTTCACTATTAAAGAGGTAAGGAGCTTCTTTCTTTGAAGTAGTTCTGTACATCTTTCAGACAAACAGCAACTCTATTCTGTTATTCTCAATGACCTAGAATTAGATACTTGCTATTATTTCCTAAAATGGCTTTTGGTGGATTATCCCTTGATTGTTCTTAAATTACAAATTATTTTAGGTATTCACATACTAAGGAATTTTCAATTAAAATAGCTTCTAACCTTAAAAAAGTTACTTACAGTCCATTTTATTTTTTTTTAAAAGATAAGTCTTTTCTCTATATTGTAGGTTTAATTATATAAAAACAATGAATTCAAGTAGGTCACAAAATGGCACTTCAGTGACTGGGGAAAAAGATAAATGTGATGAAAATTTCAGACAAAATTCTAGTTCTCTAACTAGCTATGTGGTCTTACCCTGTCAATTTATTGCATTGGACTTAGTTTCTCTGTATAATGCCCCCTTAACCCCTGTGGATAAGGAATAAATACTGAAGTATTTAGCATAGTTTTGACCCTTATTGAGCATTCAGTAAATATTGCTCTTGTTCAGTTTAGCCTAAATTTATTGAACATCAACTGTGTGTCAATTCAGCATGCCCCATATAATCAAAAATAAAGAAAATGATTAACACAAGATGCCTGTCCTAGAGAAAATTCAATTTTAAGATTATGAATTATGATGGAGGATTAGACATCTTTATATTTTTTAATTGAATAACTCAGGTATAAAAAGGGAGATGGTGCAAGATAAGTATTTCAGATGTGCATAGCATGAAAAGAATATTTGGCAGATTTGTGGGGTTTTTGTTCTTTCATCTAAAGTAGCCTGATAATCCCAACAAGTGCTCAGCCCTATAATGACTAAGACTCAATATTTTCATTGCTGAGAGAATTTATGATCATTGCATGCTAAGTGGGTTCAGCCATGTCTGATTCTGCGACCCTGTGGACTAGCGTACCAGGCTCTTCTGTCCATGGGATTCTCAAGGCAAGAATATTAGAGTGGATTGCCATGCCCTACTCCAGGAGATCTTCCCAACGCAGGGAATCAACCCGCCATCTCTTACATCTCCTCCTTTGGTAGATAGGTTCTTTAATCATTGCCAACCCATTAATTTGCAGCTCACCCCTTCTGACCTTCAGTAGAAGATAGAATTAGGGCCAGTAGCACCTTGGCAGAAACAGGCATCAGTGCCATCACCAAGTGGCTTGGTGTGAATACATAGGAGATTGAACACTGTAACAAAGGAATGATACCATTTTACTTGTACCAGGCTTTGGGAAAAATCTTCTATCAAATGTATAGTATATTTGAAATCAAAATTGCCCATCACAATTCCACTCCCTTGAGCTAGTCCTACCCGTTCACATATATTATGGGCAGTTAACTAGAAAGAAAAGCTATTATTAAAAAAATTCACCTCTGTTTTGACAGTAGCTTGCAACTCAAAGACTAATGTGGTTGCACTACCATCAACCACACTCTGCAAATTGCTGCCCCTTGGATTTGTGCCCAGTTTTGAATCTTTATTCTGTCCCCTTAGATTTGTTGCCTAATTGCCATTTCCTTGACACCACTCATACCTTCTTAAAGGACATTGTTCACCTCATCTCTGCAGATCATCCTCTTTGTGGATGCATGAGATCAAGCTTGTTCAGCCTGTTCAGGCTGAGTCCAGCCTTGCACAGCTTGTCTCTTATTTATGTGCATGCTTGCATTGCATATGGTTGAATTAGCTCCTAGGTACTAACTCTAACTTTCCCCAGAAGTGAAACATTAAGTGGAGGTAACTTGGGATTTATATAAATCTAAACATTTGATAAAATTTCATACACCCCCACACATGTACACACACACCCCTGAGTACGGGTAGAAGCGGGTGAAGTCTGAGTCAGTTCTGTAGTTTAGTTAAAGTATTGTGCCAGTATAATCTCTTGGTTTTGATGGTGTACTATAGCTACATAAAACACGGGGGAAGTTGGAAAAGCTTAAGCAAATCCCATCATAATCCGTTAAGTGAAGGGACTATGATTTCAGACTACAAGCAGCATTCAAATCCAGCTCCACAATTTAGTAACTATTTAAACTTGAACAAGATCTTTTATGTTTCTAATTCTGAGTTCCTTACTTCTAAAACTGGGGTAAAAAGGATAACTACCTCTCAGGAAGTTTGAAAATTGAGTAAAATGGTGAATGCAAAGAATGTAGCATAGCCAAATGATTTTCTTTAGATTGTTTAGCACAATGAGAATGTTGGAAATTAATTAATATATTATCTGCAGAATTTTCTTTACAAAATCAAGTCAATGCACACTTTATTAATTGAACTCCAGATTTTCAATTTAAAACTTTTAAGAAAATTGTACACAGAGACACTGCTCTTTGAAATGACTTATGTGTAATTGGTGTTACAGTGTAATGATGAAAACACACATAATTAACCACAGAAAGTCATCTACTTGATTTACAGAGAAAAATAGTTTGTGCTTCAGTGTCTCCCAATAGTTCTTATTAGACTATTCTCATTTTCTACTGTACATTTAAGCTCTGACTTTATGCTAAAATGGGGCTTCCCTGGTGGTTCAGTGGTAAAAATCCTGCCTGCCACCTCAGGAGACATGGGTTTGATCCCTGGGTTGGGAAGATCCCCTGGAGAAGGAAATGACAACCTTTTCCAATATTCTTGGTTGGGAAATTCCCTGGACAGAGGAGCCTTGTGGGCTACAGTCGAGTGTCACAAACAGTCAGGACTGAGCACTCACGCACATTTATACTAAAATATAGATACAATTTTAATCTGACCTCTTGAGAATGATGAATGAGGTGTAAGACCCAAACTTTAAAGCAAAGGTGTCCACTTCTCAAGAAATTTGTTGGACTGTGACTGGCCTTCCATTCCTTAAAGCAAACAGTGACTTCATTCTGTAATGACTGTCATGTGAAATCTTACAAAGGCTATGTGATAAAGCTGTAGTACACAGGATGCCTTTCACAGTAAATAGACAGTTGTCATATTATTTCTATTTATAAAACAGTCCCTATCTCTTGACAGTATTGGAGGAAAATACATTCAGGTCTTAAAAAAAAAAAAAAGTTGTTAAAGCAATTTCCTAGATGCTGCTGCTTAAAGTAGGTTTGAAAGTAACATGAACCTATAGATTCCTGTTTTAAGAATGCCATATAGAGTAACACAGACATCAATGTCATTTTAAAAGTAATCAAATCATACAAATATCTTGTGAAAAGTAGATTATTTGCTACTTCATGAATATTACATTTAACATGTAGAAAAAATATATCCCTTAATTATGTAGGAAAGCCCCATTTTCAGTATTCTCTCATATGCTTGCAAAGGCAAGCTTAACAGCTAGGGTAGAAAAATAACAATGAGAACAAAAGAACAATGAAATGGTGAATGAGAAAGTCAAATAATATTGTAACCATAGAGTTGGATTATCATTTAGTCATTTTTATATAATGTCATTATATAAAAGTATTTCATATAAAGTATTTAATTATAAGACCAAAGAAAAAGGACTACAAATTAGGGGGGATATTGAGAGTTATTTTAACATTTTAGAGAAAAGTACATAGAAATTAAACATGATGAGTATATTAAAAATGTTAATGTCAGCTCCTAGGTATTGAGTTTTGGGTAATTTTGGAAGCTTTTTACAAGTTTCTCAATTCATAACAATTTCATCATAACATATTGCTAAGGGTACACACACACACACACACGCACACACAAACATATGATAGATTTAAAATCAAAAAGAGTAGCCAAACTACTGAAGAGGAGCCAAATACATAGGAAAGTGGAATAAATACTTCCACATCTTATAAAACCTTTCTGCCAGTACCAGCTATATAATTCATAGAGCACAGTAAAAAAAAAAAAAAAAGAAAAGAAAATGTGAAGTTTCTTGTGGAAAATGTATTAAGTATTTCAAAGCAGTAATAGCAGAGTATTAAACCAAACACTACATACAGGTCACACGCCCATGATCATGGCCCTGCTTCCTACTTATCATATCCATGTTTACATATTTCCAGTTCTAGAACCTTTTTGACTAAAGATTATCTTACCACTTACCACTTTCAGACTTACCACTATTGCTCTCTAAGGCTTTAACTCTTTTTGTGCCTTTGGTTACTCATCATCTTTCATTTGGAAAACAATTTCCATGCTTTTAGTTTTTAGTAAACTTCTTTTCAAATGTCCTTTGCTATTGTAATATGACTAGAACTGTCTTGTTTTGTTTTTGATGGAAGAGATAGGATAGGGAAAGGGCTGTTGGATGGCACAATACATATTTATAGTGTACCTCCAATATCCTACACACTGAATCCTATACATCAGGTAGAGAACTAAGCATAAATGATAGCATCTCCCTCCAAGATCCTATAAAATCAGGAGGAGACAGAAACCAAAACAGAACATTTCAAAAGCAAGATTTTCTAATTTCTAATCATAAGGAAGCCTAGAGGAACATAGTGGGTTGAGGCAGGAAGAAAAGATATCATCTTACATGGTTACCGAGTACATGCTTGTAATCAGAAACAGACTGCCTATCACAAATCTCAAAAAAAAAAAAAAAAAGAGAGAGAGAGAGAGAGAAATCTGGCAGTCCACCTCCACTTGGAAGAGTTCTGCTTCATGATTATTCAGGGCCAATCGTTTTCCCCACATACACAACTACTGCCTCTCTCTGATCTTTTGGGGACTAAAGTTCTCTGTAACACAGCTCTAACATGGGGAGCAGTGAAAAACAGAGGATAGGTCATGCCTTGATGTATTACCCTTTGGATTGTACATTTCATTGTGCAATGAGTCTGGCAAAGAGAGAACTGCAGATTGCTTCAAATTATTTAGGAATAAATGTTCTTCTTCATAGCAAATTTGCCAGGCAATAGGAACAATAACATTTTTCATAACAGGAGACTGCAATTACATAACAAAACTTTGACTGTAGTCAGCAGAAATAAACTACCTACCCTAAAATGAGTGAGATATTAGCAGAAGCCAAATATATAGTGAGACAGCCCAAAAAGAATATATGAATTATTTTTTGATAGTAGGCATCAAATCTTAATATAACTCTTGTTATATTGTTGAAGCTGTACAAAATATAAGAATATATTATCATCCACATATTATTATTATATCAACTTTATTAATGGAATAATTGATGTGATGCTTTGTCCTAGGTGAATAAATAGGTTTTCCATACTTAGATTTTTAAGCAATTTCTTCTAAAGCTGTTAACATGTTTTGATTCATATAGGGTTGTTTTATTATTTGGCATATGAAGTTTAAATAAATATGCATCAATTAAATGCCAGTAAAAATGTTACCAAATCACTAAAAAATAAATATTCATGTAGTTTTCATTGTAAGTATTTTAGCAATATAAAATGATACTTTTGTCTCATTTAATATCCTTTTTCCCTGAAATCTAATTTGTCTGCTAGTACTAATGCAATTTATTATTTCTTTCTATTTGTGTTCACTGATATTTTTGAACATAATTTTAATTCTCCTGTATTATCACTTTTGTATTAATGATGTATGATTTGGTGGTCTGTTACATTGTTGGACTCCACTGATACATGTCTTCTGATATTTATGCCCCACTAAAACCCCCTCTTTTTTCACTGTAGCCTAATTATGAGATTATTTTAAACAATAGGATGAAGCAGAAATGTTGGTTCCATATGTAAAGTTAAAAAGACTTGGCAGCTTCTGAGTTTGCCTTTTGCAGAAAACTGAAATTCTACTTATCACAAGACTGCCATGATTTGAGAAGTGCTAACTAGCTACATGAAGAGGCCAGTGGAAGTGTTCCAAGGGATTCAGCACACACAAAAAAACACAGAAAACAAAACCCAGACACATGGCTACTCTAGGTCCACTCAAGCTAACCCCAGTTTTTCAAGTGATACAGCTCATGCCAGTGGAGCAGAGACTAGCCCACTGGACTATGCCTTCTCTGAATTTGTCTACAAAATTATGCACAAACTGATTGGTTCTCTGCTCCAAGGAATGTGGTACTTGTAGGCTATTATCACCAGTTCCAACAGAATAAAACTAGGGAAGTATAAATATATAACTACAGCCATTTGACCATCAATATGAGACAACCCCCCCAGTTCAGACATATATTCAAAATTTTAAATCCATTTATAATCAGAAATCAATGTCTAAAATGAATAAAATTTCACAATAGGAAATAGCTTCTGAAGAGCAGAATAAAGTAAAAAGAATGAAAAAAAACTTAGGATAGTCTCAGAGACCTCTGGGATAATATCAATTACACCAACATTTGAATTATAGGGTTCCCAGAAGAAGAAAAGCAAAAGAAAGGGTATGAGAAAAATTTTTAAGAGATTATACTTGAAAATTTCCCCAACATGGTAAAGGAAATAGTCAAGTCCAAGAGAAGCAAAGAGTTCCATACAGGATAAACCCAAGGAGAAACACCAAGACACATATTAATAAAACTAACAAAGACTAAACACAAAGAAAGAACACTAAAAGCAGCAAGGGAAAAGCAACAAGTAACCATACAAGGAAAACTCCATACAATTGACAGCTGATATTTCAGCAGAAACTCTGCAGGCCAGAAGTGAATGGAAGGACATATTTAAAGTACTGAAAGGGAAAAATCTAAACCAAGATGACTGTACCCAGCAAGGATCTCATTCAAAATTGATGGAGAAATAAAAACCTTTTCAGACAAGCAAAAGTTAAGAGAATTCAGTACCACCAAACCAGCTGTACAACAAATGTTAAACAGACTTATATAGTCAAGAAATACAACAGAAGAAAAAAGATCTACAAAATCAACCCCAAACAATAAGAAGATGGCAATAGGAAAATATATATCAATAATTACTTTAAATGTAAATGGATTAATGCTCCAAACAAAAGATACAGACTGGCTGAATGGATACAAAAACAAGACCCATATATATGCTATCTACAAGAAGCCCACTTCAGACCTAAAGACACATATAGACTGAAAGTGAGAGGATGGAAAAACATATTCCATGCAAATGGGAAGCAAAAGAAAGCTGGAGTAGCAATCCTCATATCAGACAAAATAGACCTTAAAATAAACAAGATTATAAGAAATAAGGAAGGACACTACATAATGATCAAGGGATCAATCCAAGAGGAAGACATAACAATTGTAAATATCTATGCAGCCAACATAGGAGCAACTCAATACATAAAACAAACACTAACAGATATAAAAGAATAAATTTACAATAATACAATAATAGTAGGAGACTTTAAAACCCCACTCACACCAAAGGACAGATCATCAAAACAGAGAATAAATAAGGAAGCACAAATATTAAATGATACATTAGATGAGATGGATCTCATTGATATCTTCAGGATATTCTCATCCAAATGCAGAAAAATCCACCTTTTTCTAAAGTGCACATGGAACATTCTCCAGGATAGACCACATCTTGGATCACAAATCAAACGTCAGTAAATTTAAGAAAACTGAAATTGTATCAAGCATCTTCTCTGACCACAATGCTATGTGACTAGATATCAACTACAAGAAAAAAAAAACCTGTAAGAAACAAACACATGGAGATTAAATAACACATTTCTAAATAGCCAGCAGATTACTGAAGAAATCAAAGGGAAAATCAAAAATTTATAGAAAGAAATGACAATGAAAACATGACAACTCAAAAACTATGAGGTGCAGCAAAAGCAGTCCTAAAATGAAATTTATAGCAATATAATTCTACCTCAAGAAACAAGAAAAACATCAAATAGACAACCTAACTTTACACCTAAAGCAACTGGAAAAAGAACAACAACAACAAAAAAAAAACCCAAAATTAGTAGAAGGAAAGAAATCATAAATATCCGAGAAGAAATAAATGAAAAAAAAATGAAAGAAACAATAGTAAAGATTAATAAAACTAAAAGCTGGTTCTCTGAGATCAGATCAGATCAGTCGCTCACTCATGTCTGACTCTTTGCAACCCCATGAATTGCAGCATGCCAGGCCTCCCTGTCCATCACCAACTCCCGGAGTTCACTCAAACTCACGTCCATCGAGTCGGTGATGCCATCCAGCCATCTCATCCTCTGTTGTCCCCTTCTCCTCCTGCCCCCAATCCCTCCCAGCATCAGAGTCTTTTCCAATGAGTCAACTCTTCGCATGAGGTGGCCAAAGTACTGGAGTTTCAGCTTTAGCATCATTCCTTCCAAAGAAATCCCAGGGCTGATCTCCTTTAGTATGGACTGGTTGGATCTCCTTGCAGTCCGAGGGACTCTCAAGAGTCTTCTCCAACATCACAGTCCAAAAGCATCAATTCTTCGGCTGACAAACCTTTGGCCAGACTCATCAAGAGAAAAAGAGAAGAATTAAATCAACAAAATTAGAAATGAAAAAGGAGAGGTTACAACAGACAATGCAGAAATACAAAGTTATAATCCTTTATAAAGTTATAATATAAAGTTATAATATTATAAGAGACTATTATGAACAACTATATGTCAATAAAATGGGTAACCTGAAAGAAATGGATAGATTCTTAGAAAACAATCTTCCAAGACGGAACGGGGAAGGAATAGAAATTATAACAACCCAATTACAAGCAATGAAATTAAGCTGTGATCAAAAATCTCCCAAAAAACAAAAGCCCAAGACCAGATGGCTTCACAGGAGAATTCTACCAAATATTTACACAAGAGCTAATGCCTATCCTTCTAAAACTCTTTCAAAAAATTGCAGAGGAAGGAACACTTCCATACTCATTCTACAAGGCCACCATACCCTAATACCAAAACCAGATAAAGACAACAAACACACACACACAAACTACAGGCCAATATCACTCATGAACATAGATGCAAAAGTCCTCAACAAAATTTTATCAAACAAAATTCAGCAACTCATCTAAAAGCTCATACACCATGATTGAGACAGGTTTATTCCAGGGATGCAAGAATTCTTCAGTATACTCAAATCAATCAAAGTGATACACCATATTAACAAATTGAAAGATAAAAACCATATGGCAATCTCAATAGATGCAGAAAAAACATTTGACAAAATTCAGCAGCCATTTATGATTAAAACTCTTCTAAAAATGGGCATAGAAGGAAGCTACCTCAACATAGTAAAGGCCATATATGAAAAGCCTGCAGCAAACATTATTCTCAATGGTGAAAAACTGAAAGCATCCCCCCTAAGATTAGGAACAAGACAAGGGTGTCTACTTTCACCACTATTAATCAACATAGTTCTGGAAGTCCTAGCAACAGCAATCAAAGAAGAAAAAGAAATAGAAGACTCCAGATCAGAAAAGAAGAAGTAAAGATTTCACTGTTTATAGATGACATGATACTGTACATAGAAAACCCTAAAGATAGTACCAGAAAATTACTAGAGCTAATCAATGAATTTATCAAAGTTGCAGGATAAAAAATCAATACACAGAAATTACTTGCATTTCTATATACTAACAATAAAATATCAGAAAAAGAAATTAAGGAATCAATCCCATTCACCATTACAACAAAAAAATTTAAATATCTAGGAAAAAATTTACCTAAGGAGACAAAAGAACTGTACACAGAAAATTATAAGACACTAAGGAAAGAAATCAAAGATGACATAAACAAATGGAGAGAAATATTCCATGTTCCTGGGTAGGAAGAATAAATATGGTGAAAATGACTATACTACCAAACACAATATACAGATTCAGTGTGACCCCTATCAAATTACTAATGGCATTTTTCACAGAACTAGAACAAAAAAAAAAATCACAATTCATATGGAAACACAAAAGATGAATAGACAAAGCAGTCTTGAGAAAGAAAAATGGAGCTAGAGGAATCAACCTCCTGACTTCAGACTTTATTACAAAGCTACAGTCATCAAGGCTGTATGGAATTTGCACAAAAACAGAAATATATACCAATGGAACGAGATAGAAAGCCCAGAAATAAACCCATGCACTTATGGGTACCTTATTTTTGACTGAGGGGGCAAGAATA
Organism: Bos javanicus; assembly: GCF_032452875.1. Lineage (NCBI taxonomy): Eukaryota > Metazoa > Chordata > Mammalia > Artiodactyla > Bovidae > Bos > Bos javanicus. The sequence goes on along the minus strand of NC_083885.1, from coordinate 30,689,229 downwards.
TACAATGGGGCAAAGACAGCCTCTTCAATAAATGGTGCTGGGAAAACTGGACAGCTACATGTAAAAGAATGAAATTAGAACACTTCTTAACACCATACAGAAAGATAAGCTAAAAGTGGATTAAAGACCTTAATGTAAGACCAGAAACTATAAAACTCTTGGAGGAAAGCATAGGCAGAACTCTTGATGACATAAATCAAAGCAAGATCCTCTATGACCCACCTCCTAGAGTAATGGAAATAAAAACCAAAGTAAACAAGTGGGACCTGATTAAACTTAAAAGCTTTTGCACAGCAAAGGAAACACTAAGCAAGGTGAAAAGACAGTCCTCAGAATGGGAGAAAAGAATAACAAATGAAACAATTGACAGAGGGTTAACTTCCAAAATATACAAGCAGCTCATGCAACTCAATACCATAAAATCAAACAACCCAATCAAAAAGTGTGAAAAAGACCTAAACAGACATTTCTCCAACGAAGACGTACAGATGGCTAACAAACGCATGAAAAGATGTTCAACATCGGTGATTATTAGAGAAATGCAAATCAAAACTACAATGAGATATCACCTCACACCGGTCAGAATGACCCTCCTCAAAATGTCTACAAACAATAAATGCTGGAAATTGTGTGGAGAAAAGGGAACACTCTTTCACTGTTGGTGGGAATGTAAATTTATACAGCCACTATGGAAGATGGTATGGAGATTCCTTTAAAAACTGGGAATACAACCAGCAATAGACCTAGCAATTCCACTCATAGGACTATATACCCTGAGGAAACCAAAATTGAAAAAGACACATGTATCCCATTGTTCACTGCAGCACTATTTACAATAGCTAGAACAAGGAAGCAACCTAGATGTCCCTCCACAAATGGATGGATAAAGAAGTTGTGGTACATATACACAATGGAATATTATTTAGCCATCAAAAGGAACAGCTTTGAGTCAGTTCTAATGAGGTGACTGAACATTGAACCTATTATACAGAGTGAAGTAAGTCAGAAAGAGAGAGAGAAATATCGTATTCGATGGCACCCCATTCCAGTACTCTTGCCTGGAAAATCCCATGGATGGAGGAGCCTTGTAGGCTGCAGTCCATGGGGTCGCTAAGAGTTGGGCATGACTGAGTGACTTCATTTTCACTTTTCACTTTCATGCATTGGAGAAGGAAATGGCAATCCACTCCAGTCTTCTTGCCTGGAGAATCCCAGGGACGGGGGGGTGACGCACAGAGTCGGACATGACTGAAGCAACGCAGCAGAATGCATATACATGGAATCTAGAAAAATGTTTCTGAAGGTACTTACAGGACAACAAAGGAGGTATTACAGGGCAGCAATGGAGAAACCGACATAGAGAACCAACTTGTGGACTTGGGGAGAGGGGAGAGGAGGGCAAGATATATGGAAAGAGTAACGTGGAAACTTACATTACTATATGTAAAATAGAGAGCCAAGAGGAATTTGCTGTATGGCTCAGGAAACTCAAACAGGGGCTCTGTATCAACCTAGAGGGGTGGGATGGAGAGGGAGATGGGAGGGAATTTCCAAAGGGAGGGCATATTGTATACCTATGGCTGATTCATGTTGAGGTTTGACAGAAAACAAGAAAATTCTGTAAAGCAATTATCTTTCAATAAAAAACAAATTAATTAAAAAATGAATAAAATTTCACAATAAGATACCCATTTACAAACACTAAAATTTCTATTTTTCTATTTTATGATCAATAGTCCCAAATATGAGTATGCACATGGAGCAGATTGGTTTTTGATACAGTGGCAATGTGAGTATAAAATGGTATAGGACTTTCTGAAAACTGTTGCTTTGCTTATTTATAAAGTTAAACACTCATCTTCCCTTTAACTAAGAACCAATTCTTTGATTCTTGCCAAAAAGAAATGAAAACATGTCCACCAAAAAACTTCTGTAAACTATTGATTATAATCTATAAGAGCCCAGAATTTGAATAACACAATCCGATGGAGAAAATAATTCTAGTGTATTAATAAAAGAAATACTACTCATCAATAAAAAGAAACAAATAAGAATCTCAGAGACATTATGTGAGTGAAAGAAGCAGTATGGAAAAGAGTACACTGATATGAAGTCCAAGGCTAGATGGGAGAATCTTTGCTGATGGAATAAAAGAATCATGGCACGGAGGAGAGGGGTTGATGTTGACTATAATGGACTATGATGTTGATGGAATATTCTACATTTTAATTGGAGTGTTAGTTATATGGAAGTAGCCAAAGCTCATCAAATTACACTGGGAATCTGTACACTGTGTTGTTTTGGATACAAATCATACCTCAACAAAAATAATCTAAAAAAAAATAGAGAATAGAGGAGACTGTTAATAAAAAGATGAATAAAGAGTAACAATTTTAACAACAAACAAAAAATGGAGCAAAGAGGAAGTTGAAAATTAAAAAGCAAAACAAACAAAAATCTTCATGAAGATTTAAAACAGTGATTCTCAAACCTAAGCAGGCACCCAAATCACCTGGAATGCTTGTTAAAATACAGTATGTGGACTCCACCGTTAGCATTTCTAACAGGTTAGGTCTGGAGTAGGCTCAAGAGTGTGCATCCTCCAAGTTCTAAGTGATACTGATGTTTTGAGTCCCGGGCCCATACTTTGGGTATCACTCAATTGGAAAGTACAGGGGTGGGGAAACTAACACAACTGAATATTTTTAAAATCTGGAGAAAAAGAGAAAATGGAATAGTGCAAAACTTAGAAAGGGCCAATATCTAGCTCTAGATATAAAGAATCTAAAAAAATCTCACTTAGATGAATTCTTGAGTTCTAAATTTGGAAGAAACATATGATACTTTATTGAAGAGTAATTATTCAAAACATATCCTGAAATCCATCTAGATAATGGAAAATATTGAAAATGAGAGACTGAAATTTGTCAAATGAAAACTGACAGTGGGGCCCAATCATCGTCCGATATTGTCCTGGAAATTTTAACCCCTGGAACACATCGTAAGATAAAAGTTTAAGACACAACTATTAGAATCTGCCATTAAGAGGGGACAATTGACTCCACATTTTATGGGTATATACATATACACATAAAAAAGAATAGAAGAAAAAAGAGAAAATTATTGGCAGTTCCTATTTTCAAATTTATAATTTTTTTGCTTGTGAATTTGTGTTTTTTTCAAAATTCCAGAAAATGAGCCTGCATTGTTTTTCCAATCATATATTGAAAAACATTTAAAAAATTTCTTACCAAAACAAAAATTAGAAAAAAGATTAATTAATGTGCACCTGTTGTCCAAGATTGAATCTTAAATATAAAGGGTATTTTATATTTAAAAGGCGTTTTCAGGGCACAATAGAGTGTTTGCTATCTAACAGACTAATTCTTAGTATTTGTGTGAATTTCCTTGCAACCTGCAGGATAGAAAATGAATCATCTTAAAATCTACTAAAATAACTTGGGGATGGGGGGGTCCAAACATTCTCCAAAGAAAATTTGAGCAGTAACTCTGATTCAGTTAGACCAGGTTATTTAATTTGATCACTGAATTATTAAGGAAACACTTCCCCTTAGTTTGTCAGTGTTTAGATATTTAACTGTTGTCAACAAAATCACACCTGGAGAGGCCATTGTTATATACATCACAGAATGGAGCTATAGGTGTCAAAAATTCAAGCTTGAATATTTTCAAGGGGCCTAGAAATTTCCAGCCTATCTTTCACACTCAGTAAGTTATCAATGCTCACTGAAAGGATTTCATTCCTACTGGAGCTTCCTGATTTATCCCCAGCCTGCCCCCATATGCACAAATGTAAAATTACCTCCTAACTGCTGCTTTGCTTTCAACCTCACCCGCCTTGAATCCATCCTTCTCAAAAGCCAATAGCATACATTCTCCAATGCAGAGCTGACCAAACATCGTAGCAATGGATAAAGGCACGATTTCTTCCTACAGATCTATTTGGTAACACACACTTCCTGGTTCAAAATATGATAATATGGGGTTATACACAAATCAAGAAGCAGGCTCCTTTTCCCTCCTGTCTTATTAGATAGGTAGGTAGAACAAAAGAGAGAGAAACATTTATAAAAATATCTTCTTCAACTGAGAATTCCTTTTCTTTTCCCTGATTTTCTAGATGCCGAACTATGTTTGGCAAGAGTGCCCTTAGGAGATAGTTAGTAGCAATAGGGAAAATTTGTAAGCATATTTTTAAAATAAAGAATTAGAATACCAGGTAAAATTATTTTGATTAGAAAACACAGACAGTCTTGGATTTTTGACATTCTTTATATATATATAAATATGCATAAACACACACACAACCTGCTTTGACTTCCGACTATCCATATGCATTTTATAGCTACAATTTTGTACTTTTGAACGTACTCCTTCATTTTAGAACAGCAGTTTCCAGCCTTACAAATGTAAGTATCCTAGGGAGTTTATTAAGCTACTGATGCCTGAATCTCACCTCCAAAGATTTTTATTTAATTGTTTTGGGCTATGGCTTTGGTGGGCTTCCCTTGTGGCTCAGTGGTGAAGAATCTGCCTGCAGTGCAGGAGGCCTGGGTTCAATCCCTGGGTGGGGAGGATTCCCTGGAGGAAGGCATGAACCCCATTCTAGTATTCTTGCCTAGAGAATCCCATGGTCAGAGGAGCCTAGCGGACTACAGTCAATGGGGTCACAGAGAGTGGGACATGACTGAAATGTAGCACACAGCAGCAGCAGCCCGGCTTTGATGTTAAGCATTTTATGCTCTCTCTCGGCACTACCGTTGTTTCACTAAGGTTGAGAACCACGGTTTTAAGGTCTGACTGTTTGGAATACTAGAAAATAAAGTTTATAGCTTCTTGTGTCTATTCACATTAGTCTAAACTTATTATTCATTATACATAAAGAATATAAGTCATGATCCATATACCTCTAGATCTCAAGGTTAACTCTGGTCTGTTGCATAAAGTAAATCTTCCTGCAGTCTCTTTACTTGACTGGATGCTCAGATGCTCAGATCTGCAGTGAAACCAACAGATACTACTTGGTGGAGGGGGGCATGGGGAAGGAGACACTTTGGAGTCTTCAGTCATCTGGGAGGACTGAGGAAACATATGAAATACTCAACAGGATAAAGGCACAATAAATGTCCACTCATGTATCTTTAATGTTCTCCTTCAAAAGTAGCATAGCTGTCAAATTGTTGCTGTTGTTTAGTTGCTCAGTCATGTTAGACTCTTTGCAACCCCAAGGATTGTAACCCTCTAGGCTCCTCTGTCCCAGACATGAATTTTCCCAGACAGGAATATTGGAGTGTGTTGCCATTTCCTTCTCCAGAGGAATCTTACCCACCCAGGAGTCGAAACTGTGTCTCTTGTGTCTCCTGCATTCCAGACTAATTCTTTATCACCGAGCCACCAAGGAAGCTTAGTTGTCAAAATGTATACATTAAATAAAATTAGATTTTAATACAATCAGTTTTGTTACAATAAAAACTGGTGTTTTTTTTGAAAAATATGTAAAGCAGTATAATTAATGTATTGTATATCTCTTTGGAAGTGTCTTTTGGGTCTCACAAAAGGATTTCCCCAAAGCAGGAATCAGCAAGCACTAGCTTTGGGACCCAACCCACTTGTTTTAGTAGATCCAGTGAGCTAAGAATGGTTTTCGTATTTTTAAATTGTTGAAAAAATAAGTTAATTATATGAAATTCAAATTCCTATGTTCATAATAAACTTTTATTGGAACTAAGCCATGCTCATTTATTTCCATATTGTCTATGACTCCTTAAATACAACAATGACAGTGTTGAATACAGTAGTTATGACAAAGACCAGATGGCCTTCAAGCCTGAAATATTTATGATGTGGTCCTTTACAAAGCAACTGTGGAAACCCTTGATCTAAAAGTGGTTAAGAAATAACTGGTTTATACCCTAGAAAACAGTCTCCAAAACAATGAATCCATTCTGCCCTCACTGTGCCAAGAAGAAATCAAGCAATTAGAGGGTAGCAAATGCCACTCTTAATTTGTGAAAAATAAAGTTGATGTGCAAGTAAAGACAGTTCAAAGAGGAAAAAAGTAAGCATAGCTTTTCTTACAAAACAAAGGAAAACAAAGCAACCAGAAAAATATAAGGCCTCGAAGCAATTAGCATCTCTATTCTGATATAAGCAACAGAGTTTCAGTGTTAAGTGTTTTCTTTCTGCTCACAGACATAATGCTATTTGATGGTAAATGGAAAAACTATCTGAAAAAAGAAACTTGAGTCTGAAATAGCTGACGCAGCAGTTGCAGATAATCATTCTAATAAAGAGGGCACATTTCTTTTTTTAATTTAAATGTCTTGTTTTCTATTTGGGTGTATCTGATTAACAATATTGTGATGGTTTCAGGTGAACAGTGAAGGGACTCAGCCATCATGTATCCATTCTCCCCCAAGCTCCTCTCCCATCCAGGCTGCCACATAACATTGAGCAGAGTTCCCTGTGCTATACAGTAGGTCCTTTTTGGCTATCAATTTAAAATATAGCAGTGTATACATGTTCATCCAAAACTTCCTAACTATCCATCCTCCCCTCTGGCAAGCACAAGTTTGTTCCCTAAAACTGTGAGTCTCTTTCTATTTTGTAAGTAAGTTCATTTGTATCATTTCTTTTTAGATTCCACATATCAGCATGCCATATGATAGTTTTCCTTCTCAGTCTGATTTCACTCAGTAGGACAATCTCTAGGTCCATCTATGTGGCTGCAGATGACATTATTTCATTCTTTTTAATGGCTGAGTAATATTCCATTGTATGTATGTACTTCATCTTCTTTATCCATTCTTCTGTCAATGGATATGTAGGTTACTTCCATGTCTCGGCTATTGTAAACAGTGCTGCAGTGAACATTGAGGTGCATGTATCTTTTGAACTAACTGTACTTTTCCCTGAGTATCTGCCTAGGAGTGGGGTTGCTGAGTCTTATGGTAATTCTGGGCTTCCCTGGTAGTTCAGTTGGTAAAGAATCCACCTGCAATGCAGGAGACCCCAGTTCAATTCCTGGGTCAGGAAGATCCCCTGGAGAGGGGATAGGCTACCCACCCCAGTATTCTTGGGCTTCCCTGCTGACTCAGGCATTAAAGAATTTGCCTGTAAAGCAGGAGACCTGGGTTTGATGCCTGGGTTGGGGAGATCCTCTAGAGGAGGGTATGGCAACCCACTCCAGTATACTTGGCTGAAGAAAGCCCACTGGCAGAGGTGCCTGGCAGGCTACAGTCCATGGGGTTGCAAAGAGTCAGACACAACTGAGAGACTAAGCACAGCACAGTAGAGTACATGGCTGTTTTATTTCTAGTTTATTCTTCAAGCCACAGTAAAACGCCAAAGGGAAGAAAGATAGAAGTCGAGGTATTTGTAATGGTTAAATTTTATCTGTCAAATTGACTAAGCTATGGTACCCAGGGGTTTGATCCAATCTTATTCTAGATATTTCTGTGAACATATTTTGTAGATACAATTAACATCTACAATCAGTTGACTAACGTAAAGGATGTTAATCTTCATTATGTGGGTGAGCCTCACCCAATCAGTTAAAGACCTTAACAGCCAAAAAGAAGTTTTCTTGAAGAAGAAGGGATTCTGCCTTGAGACTATGGAAGAAATTGTGCCTGAAATTTCTGTCTGCCAGCCTGCCATACATATTTTGGACTTGTCAGCCCCCATGATTGGATGAGCCAATTCCTTAAAATAAATCTCTATTTATAGAAAGAACATATATGTATATAACTGGATCTGTTTTTCTGGAGAACGCTGAATGATATAATATTAGTCCACCAGCTCTGGCTTTCTTGCAGGGTCAGTATACATGCTGGGATGGTTCCAGTCTGCTCTGGGCTCAGCTCCCATTACATTGTTCTCTTCCTCTTTATGTGCTATTTCAGTTACTGCTTCCTCTCCTTGCCCTTTCAGCACTAGTGCTGGTAACAGAGCCCCCTTTTTACCAGTACAGGAATGCTACACTATATCTTCTGATTTCCTCAAATCTTAAGCACACCTTTGTAAACAGTGCCTTCACTGATCTGTTCTCAATTTTCCCTAATTTAAGCATCCTAAATATTTCCTACTTGGACCCTAAATGATAGAGCACTTACAAAATTATCAGAATAAAATAAGAAAATCTCTGAAAAGTGCTGGAAAGTACCTGCCCTGTATTAACATCTTCAACAAAATGCAGGCTATCATTAACCTGATTGCTATAGTTTAATCTTTACTGCCACTGTTTCCAAACACTGTTTCTGCACTGATAAATATTTCTGAATATATTAAATCCCTCCTCATCTTTCCAGTGTCCTGTCTCCAGCGGACTCCAGTGGCATCTTGGCAGTCATTCAAAGGCTGCAGCCTCAGGGTCAAAGATCTTGCCTCTCCAGATGTCAGGGTCACATTGCCTGTTCAAGCAGGGCCAATTCTCTCCAGGTTGTGTGAAAAAGGACATCTTCCTGCAAGCAGAAATGGGGGAAAACAACCTTTTATTTAATTGTGTGGGAATGGTGGTGTTATGCAATGATCTATTCCATTTTGTTTAAGAAACAAGTCAAATTGTACCATTTAGGGGAAGGAGTTCAAATAGTATTTTTAATCTGGGCCAGCCTAAATTTATTTTGCACTTAAATGTGACACTTTAAAGATAAAAATATTGGGACCTCCCCTGTTGCCCAGTGGTTGACTCTACCATTCCAATGCAGAGGACATGTGTTTGATCCTTGGTTGGGAAACTAAGATCCCACATGCCATTTGGCATGGCCAAAATTTAAAAAAATAAATAAACAAAGTGTACAATTCAATTGTTTAAAAAAGAGACAGATATTTGCAGGGAGAATACATGTTTGTTCTCCCTCTTCATTCCTGACCCCATCACAATCACCACAGATTTCCTGAGCTCTGATAACCATTTTCCATATTGGGAGCCTGAGTCATCTTCCTAAATCAAATTATCCGTTAAGGTTTCTCCCAAGCTTAACATTTTTCGCTTGATTCTCACTCTTTATAAAGTAGAAGTACTTCAGCATGAGAGCTTCCCAGGTGGTTCAGTGGATAAAGAATCTGCCTGCAATGTGGGAGACACAGGAGATGCAGGTTTGATCCCTGAGTCAGAAAGATACACTGGAGGAGGGCATGGCAATCCACTCCAGTATACTTGCCTGGAGAATCCCTTGAACAGAGGAGCCTGGCAGGCTACAGTTCATAGGGTTGCAAAGAATTGGACACCACTGAAGCGACAACACACACACACACACACACTTCAGCATGAGCCCCAAACATACTTCTAGCCTCCTGTTTCATTAAATTCCACTCTGAGCATCTGGGTATGCTTTATACTCTTATTTGGTGGGATGTTTACATATTTCCTTTTCCTTTGTCTCAGTGCCCTTCCCTGTACTCATCTCTGTTTTAGCCCCCACTCCTTCTGTTTTTTCAAGTTTAGCTTAATCAGAAGGAAATCTTATCTGTTCCCCAGATCTAAGTAGATTTCTGTTTTCTGCGTCCCTACACAGACCTATATTACTACTTCCGCCACAACAATGAGATCCTCAGTTAACCTTTCTGCACTGTGCCCCCACTCTTTCTGAGTACCATGATTATTTTGGCCTAGGCTAAGTGCTGGATAAGCCTTGGAAAATGAACAACAAATAAATGAATGAACACACTGATGAGCCAAGAAATGCAAACCCATATTGGCTCTTGTTATTATTGTTATTATCATTAATTTTATTAAATTTAGTTTTTTCTCTCTGAAACTGTTCATGGATAAATTATTTTTTTTTTTCTGAAAGCCTTTGCCTCCACCTAGTAACTTTCCTAACCCAAACCAAACCCCTCAGCTCACGCCTCACTCTATGGCCAGGGTTCTTGAAAGCTCTCATGTTCACATCTTTGTTCATGATCTTCTTTAATTAAGTTTCCTTTACCTCAGACTATTAATACATTTTTCAAAGTGTGAATCAAACTGATCAATCTTGAGCCTCTACTACAGTCTCTCATCACTATTAATCTCTGTAAAGTCTGTTATTATATTATATATAGTTACTATACTAGGTGCAATCGAATGATGACTAGATTCGAGTAATGACTTAATCAAGCCTATAACATTAACTATGGAAAGTAGTTTATCCTCTCTGAACCTTTGCTTCGTCATCTGAAATGTGATTGGTTACCATCTACTTATCTTCCCTCCAGATTATTAGTGCACACACAGTTGCTCAGTCATGTCCAACTCTTTGAGGCCTCATGGACTGTATCCTGCCAGGCTCCTCTGCCCATGGAATTTTCCAGGCAAGAATACTGGAGTGGGTATTTCATATTCCAGGGGATCCTTCAGACCTAGGGATCAAGTCTGAATCTCTTGCATCTCCTGCACTGGCAGGTGGATCCTTTACTATTAGCACCCCCTGGGAAGCCTCTCTGGGTTATTAGAACTACATGCAAATAGATGTGTGAAAGCAACTATTAAAACTTTGGCACATAGGGAGGGATGGAACATTTATCATGCATGGTTGGTTGGTTTAGTCACTAAGCCGTGTCTGACTCTTGCGATCCACTGGACTGTAGCCTGCCAGGCTCCTCTACCCATGGGATTCTCCAGGCAAGAATATCGGAGTGGGTTGCCATTTCCTTCTCCACTTATTAACTTGAAATCAAATAATTCTAGAAATTTGATTGTCAATCTGTCATGACTTAAATATTCAATTAAGTCTGCTTTTCATTTAAAATAATTAGCTGTTTAAATTACATTTTAAATGAGCTTTACATTAATAATTCTTTATACATGTCTTTAAAAAAAAACAATAGAATAATTGTGTTAGCAGTCCTGCATTTTGGAAGTCTCTTTGAAATGCAATCACCATCTGCTTGCTATTCACACTTGATTCCCACTTGCTGCTTGACCTCTCTTAAATTGACACATCCATTTTCATCTTCCGGTTTATTCATTTTATGAGATCATTTGCTGCATTAGCAATGTATCTGGCCAGTAGGAAGTACTCATGACTAAGACAGGATGAACCAGGAAATACCAGTTCAGCATCTTCAGGGCTGATGGTGGGAAGAGGGAAAAAAAAGAGGAGACAGCAGGATTGAAAAAAGTCAGAGGAAACAGGCCCTTGGCCAAGTCCACAGAAAAAAGCATTGGGCCAGTTTTTCTGGAAGTAGAGCAAGTTGTAAAACCTTTAACCTAGAGCACATTTTGGGCAGTTTGATGCAAAATGACAAATTATTTTGCAGGTGAAAACAACAGCTGATTCCAGGTTTTTTTGTTGTTGCTGTTCTGCAGCTATTTATATTAATGCAACACAAAATGATTGTGGTTTCAATCATACTACTTGTCTTTAAACTCAGTTTCTTCTTTGTTTGGAATCTAGGCAATGAGGATATCAGAAATTAAGCTCCTTTTCAATCTTTCTGCTTATTACCCTAGAATATTTCAATATGCCCAACAATAAAATCTTGCTTTTGCAATTTTGGTAACAAGATGAAGAAAAAGATGCTCTTTCTGGAAAAAAAAAAAACAAACAAAGAAAATCCGTTTAAAAATAAATTTACCATTCTATTCTTTCTATCTTCAACAAATTAAACATGGTGAATTGGCAAATGTTTGTTAAATATAATTAATAAAAAAATTATTGATGATTCTCCAGTAAGTTTTATTTTCTTATAGAAAACTCTAAAAGACTGTCTGCATTAATCAAATCAGATAATTTCTAAAACCTAGATATTTCTTTTGGAAATTTATATATTCAAGAAATTTCCAAAGTTGCTTTGGTTTTGCATTTCAGGTCATCATCAGCATATTATTGTCAGCATCAGAAAAATTCCCTGAAAAAAAAAAAAGAAATCTTCTGTAAAATACAAATGTTAAAAAAAGAAAAAGATCCTATTGCAATAAGAGCTATTTTAAGTAAAATGAGGTGGGGACGTTGGGATGCATCTATTATGAAATCAATTGAAATTCTATATTATTTCTCTCCAAGAACAGAATCCTAACCTAGAAATTCTACATGATCCTGTAAAGCTGTTCAGCAATAGAGCGAATTTAGAATGTTGGATGTCTAGTTTAATGCCCTGCTTACATGTGTTCAAAGGAAATTTCCTAGATCAAATTCATCAGACTCACCTAGAACAATGCCAAACATATGCTAACGTACCTGAGGCTCATCTTAGATTTACTGTATCAAAATCATTCAGAGTAGGCCAGGATTTTGTGCTTAACTCCCAATAATATTTTTAATGTACATTAAAATTAAGAAGTCTTGTTCTACTTCAGCAGAATCTTCTTTAATTATTTGTTTTCCAAGCATTGCCTTAAACTTGCATTCATTCATTTACTCATTCATTTCACATTTTTTTACCTTATTAGATACTTTTATTGTTTTTTACTTGTTTTATTTTTTTCTTTCTTTACAATATTGTATTGGTTTTGCCATATATCAGCATGAATCCACCACAGGTATACACTTGTTCCCCATCCTGAACCCCCTCCCACCTCCCTCTCCATTCCATCCCTCTGGGTCATCCCAGTGCACCAGCCCCGAGCACCCTGTATCATGCATCGAACCTGGACTGGCGATTCATTTTTTAAAATACTTATCATGTCATTGAGTATTGTAACAGCTGCTCACCATATAATGTTAAGCAAACATTCAAAACCTCTCACCTCGATGAGCATAAAATGAACATTAATGAACTTACTTAAACAATTTGAGAGATAACCAATAGAGTTCTTTACAGTATTTCTTTTCTGATAAAGAGACAATTAGGAGAAGTGTCCAGAATTGAAGCATTTCTTTGATGGTGGTCTCTCTTCCCTAGATTTTCCCAAGATTATTTGTAGCCTTTGATGTGGTGGTGCATAAAAACGTCTTTGCATTTATAGTGGTTCCCATTGATTATTTTTTGTTTCTTTCTTTTTTTTTTTTTTGTAGCCACCAAGAACTTCTGTCTCTTGGTAGCAGTGGCACTACATGAGTTACCATGGTAACATTGCATTTTGAGGGATAACAAAAGTAAATATGCATGTACTATGTCAGCACATCAGTTGCTAATTCCTGGTGGAGGTCTGAAATTGTGTACAGCAGGCTTCTGCTTTGAAAATGGTCCAAATTTTTGTTTTTAAATATATTTTGTTAATTAAATAATTGCAGTTTATTAATTAGAGTCCAAAAAGACACTTTTTAACAGCCACTTAAAAAGGGTCAGAGAGAGAACAAAAATGAATTCTTTCCAGACAAAAGTGCTTTAATGAATCTAATAGATGGGGCTAATGTAGGTATCGCAAAAAATCAAAATGACATGTAATTTTAAGTCACATACTGAAAAGAAGCCTTTGCATTGATTTCTTAAATTCAAGGAGCAAGAATATAATAAATCTTTATTAAATAAATTATCTTATGTCAGAAAACTAATCAAAGACTATGAGAGCAAAAAGGATCTTGTGAAACCACCAAGGTACAAGTAATGCAGTTGAGTTGGGGAAAAATCTGGCTTGTACTGATTCCTTCTCATTTCAAGTCTTGCCCCTGGCACTTAAAGTGAAACCTTTTAGCAAACAGCGCCCAAGAATCTGGGTTTCCAGCCCCAGAGGGTTCCTTACCCTGCAGCCATGACCACCATCACCTGTTACCTCTAATGTTTCAATACACTCCAAATCTTTCCTGTGCCTTCTTTCTTGATCCCTCACCCCACCCCTGATCTATCTCTACACTTCCAGAGTAAAATGTCAGGTTCTCAAAGCATATGGTATTATCTAAGCTGTATTCACTTTCCAGGAATTTTCTGTGGTGGACATGTTACCCTTGTTCTTTAGGTTAATCTCCCACTATTTCTCTATTATAGCCTCTTTCCTCCACATTTAACCTAATTACTTGTGGACCATGATCCTTCTAGTTCTTTTTCACACATCAATAGTTTTGCCTGCTGCTGCTGCTAAGTTGCTTCAGTCGTGTCCGACCCTGTGCGACCCCATAGACGGCAGCCCACCAGGCTCCCCCATCCCTGGGATTCTCCAGGCAAGAACATTGGAGTGGGTTGCCATTTCTTTCTCCAATGCATGAAAGTGAACAGTGAAAGGGAAGTCATTCAGAAGAGTCCAACTCTTAGCAACCTCATGGACTGCAGCCCACCAGGCTCCTCTGTCCATGGGATTTTCCAGGCAAGAGTACTGGAGTGGGGTGCCATTGCCTTCTCTGATAGTTTTGCCTAGATAACCCATTTTTTGATGCATGCCACTGTGGCTACACTGGGGAAACTTCATTGTTCAGCATACTGTATAAGAACATCTCTTTATTCTCTCTTCTGATTAACCCCACATTCCAGCGTGACTTGCTATTTTTGTTTTTCAGATCATAGGGCACTTTGCACAACTCTCTCTTAGCTTTTTGCCATGTTCCAATTATGGGTTTACAGCTACACCTCTCCCTCCTGACTGTGCTCAGTTCAAGTCCCAGGATTGACTCACCTTTATGTATCCAGGGATAGGCCTGGGACACAGGACAAGTAATGGTGAATGACTGAATGGAATAGCCAAAGCTTCTGAGAGGTATATCATGATTGTTTTTGACACCTACTAAGCAGGAGATCATACATAGAAACAAACACACAAAAAATTATTTTATTGTCTCTTTTGCTGTAGACCTCAAGAGAGTGTACTGATGGGGAGAAACAAATATTGCTTCACCTCTCTCCTTAACAGAACTGTTTTGTTTGTAATGAATCCATTCTCCACAGGTCAAAGTTACCATAGACCTTCATGAAATGCACAAAAGAATGACTGACATTGCTTCTTGTATAATACACATTACTAGACAACTACATTAGTGAAGCTGTTTTTACAACAGAATTGATATGCTCTATAACTCTAGATTCAAATTCTGGCATCAGAGCAGAGAATTTAAGTTTCCTCTTTTCCCTGTGAGGCCCTTTAAGTGTTTGTTCATATAAATTATATCTGTTGTACAGACAACATACTTAGCTCCATCAGTTCTTTATCACCAGACTTAATATCTAGTTCCTTCACCATCCTGATTGTACTATCTGTAAGAAACACTGCCTGGCAATGTCTCTGATGATCTGCTGTAGCCCCAGTGAAAAGTTTTGGAAATATTATTTGCTTCTAATAAAGAGGTAGAAAGCTGTTATTATCATCTTTGATGACCACAACATCACTAAATAATAATAGCTACTTACCGATTTTTTTTCCTATTAGCCGGAGACTGTGCTAATGATTTTACATATGTTGTCTCAATCAAACTTCAAAAGAAAAAAAAGTATGAAAGATACATAGTTACACTATTTTAATATGAGAAATCTGAGCCTAATATTGAAATGTCTTGCCCAAGAAAGACCATGACATTTTGAGGTTTCTGAACTCTAAACTATGGGATGCTTTCACAGAAAATAAAAATCAACTCCTAAACATTCTTCATTCTACTTAAAAAAAATTACCATATCCTGCTGTTATGTGAATATTATATAAATCTTAATTATGTTGAATTCATTCATAGTGCTTTTCAGGTCTACTACAGCCTTATACTTTTCTGTCTATTCATTCTACTAAATTTTAAGAGTATGATATTGAAGATCCAAATAAAAATCCCAATTTATCTACTTAAGAAGATAATCATAATATATAGTGGAACTATATGTAACTTTTCTCTGTATTTTCCAAGTTTCCTGTAAGTGTATTATCATACTTACATAATTAAACAAAAAATATCAGAACAAAGTCAAATCTATATTAAAATTAAATTATTATATAGTTCAATCATATAGATTTCAATGCCCAATTGGTATCCAACAAAGACATGGATGTAATAGGAATTCAAGGCTAACAAATATTATAAATGCCTAGAAGAATGAATTCTGATTCCTGATACATTCTGGACTAAGCAAGGTTTGGCACATTACAACTGGTATATGCTGTTGTCTTCTGTGGCAAAGGCTGCTTCAAAAGGCATATTGAAAAAATTATCATTTTGATTGTGCTGCAAAATACATTTTTCATCTGCAATATACTATGTTGCGATGAAGACTAACCTATGAAACCTATTCTTAGAAGGCTGATTATCGTTTCAGGTGAAGCGGCTGAAAGATAATTTTGCAAACTGTAACTACCATGGAATTGTAAAGTTTTGAATCGCCTTTGCCTTCCTTAGGTATTTCACACCCAGAGGCAAGGAAATGACACCTCTTAAACACTTATCCTTTGCTCAGGCTCAGTAACTGCCTTCATCTCATAAAAATAAAACACAGCTAACATTTTCTTCCCATTGAAAATTTATCATTTAAAACTCCAACCTTTCTGTTGGCAGATGATATGACTGAAGGCTACTCCCCCTCCCTCCTACAAAAAATTTAAAATGTATGAAAAAAAATGAATATTCAGAAATTTCCATGGTAAGGTAAAGCAAGTCAGGGAATTAGCATTTCTTCCTTCCAATGGAAATCTTTTAATAGTAAGTTGTCAAAGATGGATGAACCAGTGAAAGAAGAGAAAAAAAGGAAGAAGGGTACAAAAATAAACTGTGTGCTATTCTCATTAAAACTAAGGCCTAGATAAAAAATTTGTATGTGTACTTGTACATTGGTTGACTTGCAGTTTTATGGTCCATTGCAGTAGATTCCCAGGATTTTCCAAATCTCATGTATTCCCTGTATTATATGTATACCTGAGTGTGTTCCAGCCTACTCTTTGCAATAAAATGTGAGTACCTTTACCATCCATGTTTTGCACATAAGAAAATTAAAGATCAGAAATGGTTTTGAACACATTTGAGGTCATCTAATCTACAAAGTTGGAGATTTCAATTTCAGGTTGACTGGTGTAACTTAATTCTCCCCCATATATACTATTTTCATTTTTATAGATGTGTATATGTTTTTGTGGTATGTGTTTATGTGTGCATGTGTGTATGAAGCAAGAAAAATAATTGATCTATGATTGGTAATGTTTTTATATTTTGCTTCCTTGGTAGCTCAGATGGTAAAGAATTTGCCTGCAATGCAGAAGATCTGAGTTCAATCCCTGAGTTGAGAAGATCCCCTGGAAAAGGGAATGGCTATCCACACCTGGATTATATTTTATTCTTTTCAAAAAACAACATATTAAGGAGGGAGATGAAAGAAATATGTATTGAAAATTGTAAGATATTAATGAACTAATTGAATGACACACAAATCAAAGAAAAGATTCCATGCCTATAAATTGGAAGAATCAGTGTTAAGATGTTCATAACGTCCAAGGCAATCTGCAGATTCAGGGCAATCCCTATCAAAATTCCACAGACATTTTTCAAATAAACAGAATGAAGACTCCTAAAATTTGTATAGGGAGGATAAAACCTAAATAACTATAAAGTCTAAGGACATTTTAACACCAAAGCATTACAAAGTAATTAATTTAAAAATAAAACTAGTTACTTTGGTTGAAGAAAGATTTATATTCACTATTACATTATAGCAGACACCTGTTGCATTTCACTTCATACCTCCATGACCCCACCTTTTACTCCAGCCACTGCTGTGGCAACCAGACTGCTGGAAAAGCAGGGCAGCACCTCCCTGGCATCTTTGTCTTCTTTCTCTTGTGTCTCAAACACCAAGGCACGGGAAGCAAGTACAAGCTCACTCAGCATTTAGAGCTGTACAACCCAAAATCTTGCCAACTTTTAGTAGAGTTTGGAGCAAGAGAGAGCTTGCCAGCAGGTCTAGATGGTAATGAGAGCTGTGCTGTCTCATGACTCAGCACCTTCAATAATACTAGCTACTCATGTTGAGAAAAGTAGTGTGCAGAAAGCCACAATAGGTCATCTCAGCTGTTACTAGGACCTAGAAAAAAGACATTTCTTATGAAGCAGAGAACTCCCTGGAATCTGAAAAGGAGCTCCCATCATGCTACTGGGCACTTGTAGAGAAACTGAGAGCCTGTAAGTGTGGGGCACCAGTGTCCAAATAGATGAAACTGCCTTTAACGACTTGTCACGAGGTTAGGCTGGTGCATCTGCAATCCATCAGGGCAGGCAATGGAAATATTATCCCTAAGATAGGACCCAGCTGGTTCAGGGATATGTATAAACTATACATACACATGGCCCAGCCTCCCACATCATCTATTTTGTGTCCTCCCAATGCCTGTCCTTCAACTCACTTAACAAATACTCCTTTTTTTTTTGCTTTGTTTTGTTTTTATGGCCGACTGATGAAGGAGGAAAACACCTGGCCTGGTTCACAGCGGGCCGGAGTGATAAGTTGGTGCAAGCTCTCTTACCAAGGTCCACCCAGAGGTCCTTGTCACAAAGGATAGTGGTGAAAACTCTACCAGTGAACAGAGCTTTGTACTGTAGGCATAGTCATCAACTTTGTGCAGAGAGGCAAGTATCCTGAGGTGAGGATCTGAGGGATCTCTGGGAGAATGCTTGGTCTGTTAATAAAAGACCCAGAAAGTCCTTGCTCCCAGAAGGAGCAAGACTGAATGACAGGAACAAGGAATTTTGGAAAAGAGGCATGTGACTAGTCCCAGAGGAGGTAGCACATGTGTAATAATATTCTTATCTCATAGCCATGCCCACTGGAGAGAAGGCATTTGGTGGCTAACAGATGAATGTCAGATCCTGTGGGTATCAGCCAGAATTTTCCTTTAGACACACCAGTGTTAGTTGCGTGGCTATTGTGGCAAAGATGGAGGCTAAAATGGGCCAAACATCATGAAACCCAACCAAATAAGATCCAGTTTTTAGGATCACTCAGTGCCTAACCTTTAAGCAGCAGAGTCCAAGACTGAGCCCTCCAAAGGAACCCTCTCTTAAATGGATGAGTCGCCACTCGATAGCAGTTTAACTACACAATGCGAATCTCCTATACTGATGACACAGTGGTTCTTTACATGAAATTTTCCTTTTCTGCCTGCAGTGCCTGTGTAAGCACCATCATCCAAATACTTTCAGAATTCCTAATCTGTTTGCATGATATTCTGCACAAACATTTCCTCAGACCAAGGGGCCAATTTTGTGACAGCAAAGGCACAGCAACATACCTGTGACTATGACCCAGTGGTCACTTGTACACTTCATCACATAAAATAGACAACCTCAAAAAACAGTGGGATTGTCCATGGAGGGTTCAGCTAAAGCACCAGTTCAGCATTAAGTCTCTGCAGGATTTAGGTGCTACACTCCAGTGTGTGGGGTGTTTCTTGAATCAACAGCTCTTATATGGTATTTTTTCCACAGCAGCTAGAATAGAATACGTAATTGCAGGAACCAGATTGTGGAATCAGGAATAGCTTTCACACCTTTATTTATTTATTTTTGTAACTTAAAACAATTTATTTTATTTGTTGATGGATGTACTGGGTCTTCAGTGCTGCACAGGCTTTTCTCTGCAGGGGCTACTCTTCATTGCAGTGATCAGGCTTCTCATTGCAGTGGCTTCTCTTGTTGTAGAGCACAGGCTCTAGCACATGGCTTCAGGAGTTGAGGCCTTTGGGCTCAGTAGTTGTGGCTCCTGGACTCTAGAGCACAGATTCAGTTGTTGTGGTGCCTGGGTTTAGCTGCTCCTTGGCACGTGGGATCTTCCCAGACCGAAGATCAAAACCACGTCTACTGCATCGGCAGGTGGATTCTTGACCACTGAGCTATCAGGGAAGCCCTCCACCTTTATCTTCTTTGATTGAATTTGATCAATTTGACCTAATTAGGGCAAATATCAGAGAAGGCAATGGCACCCCACTCCAGTACTCTTGCCTGGAAAATCCCATGGACAGAGGAGCCTGGGGGCTGCAGTCCATGAGGTCGCTAAGAGTCGGACACGACTGAGCGACTTCACTTTCACTTTTCACTTTCATGCATTGGAGAAGGAAATGGTAACCCACTCCAGTGTTCTTGCCTGGAGAATCCCAGGGACGGGTGAGCCTGGTGGGCTGCCGTCTATGGGGTCACACAGAGTTGGACATGACTGAAGCGACTTAGCAGCAGCAGCAGCAGCAGCAGGGCAAATATAAAAGTATGCTTTCCATCTCTAAGACCTTAAGCAAATGCGTATCTATGGTTCTTAGTTATGGTTAGGGGAAGGATTCACTTCACCAGTGGTAGCAGTATGTTTTACCCTGAATTTGATGTTAATATCATGACGCAATCACTTTGGAATCCTGCCAATGACCCAACAGGCAAAAAAAGAGATAATTGCCCCTAATTAGAATGAATCCCAATCATTTCACTGAATAGTTGTGGTGCTTTCACACTCGGTAATATTAAAGAAAAAAAGAAATATAAGAACCACAGTTCAACAAGGGCTAGAAAATCAAGGGCTCAGACTGTTCCTTGGTGATAAAGCTTCTGAGTCACCCAGCTCCAGTAAAGTAACCTAGAGTAGCAGAGGCCAAACAACATGGAAACATGAGTGCTGGAATAGAATGGCAATGAATTTTAGTTGCTAGCTCTGTACCAACCATAGCAGTGGAGTTAGCAAATTGTCCTACTAAATCTCCATAATGAGTCTTTGTAGAGCCTGGCCACTCAGGAGGGTACTCTGTAAGAGATTTAAATATTGACTTAAGGTCAAAACATTTACATTTAGGCATGTCTTTTCAAAAAATAAACACTTATATTTATATATTATTTTCATTTTGCTGCTTTCAGTGGAAACTTCATCATGGATTCCACTCAACTTTACTCCTAGGCTAGACCAGGGTGGTTTTATTGAGGCCTTCATAGTTGATATGGTTTCTGGGTCTGTACTGGTTCTTTTTTTCAAACTTTTTATTTTGTATTGGGGATCCTCAAAAAAGCAAGAAAATTCCAGAAAAACATCTATTTCTGCTTTGTTGACTATGGAAAGCCTTTGATTGTGTGAATCACAACAAACTGTGTAAAATTCTTCAAGAGATGGGAATACCAGACCACCTGACCTGCCTCTTGAGAAATCTGCATGCAGGTCAGGAAGCAACAGTTAGAACAGGACATGGAACAACAGACTGATTCCAAATAGGGGAAGGAGTACTTCAAGGCTATACGTTGTCACCCTGCTTATTTAACTTATATGCAGAGTACATCATGAGAAATGCTGGACTGGATGAAGCAAAAGCTGGAATCAAGATTGCAGGGAGAAATATCAATAACCTCAGATATGCAGATAACACCACCCTTATTACAGAAAGCAAAGAAATAAAGAGCCTCTAAGTGAAAGTGAAAGTGGAGAGTGAAAAAGTTGACTTAAAGCTCAATATTCAGAAAACTAAGATCATGACATCTGGTCACATCACTTTATGGCAAATAGATGGGAAAACAGTGGAAACAGTGGCACATTTTATTTTTCTGGGCTCCAAAATAACTTCAGATGGTGACTGCAGCCATGAAATTGAAAGATGCTTTATGACCAACCTAGACAACACATTAAAAAACAGAGACATTACTTTGCCAACAAAGGTCCGTCTAGTCAAGACTATGGTTTTTCCAGTAGTCATGTATGGATGTGAAATTTGGACTATAAAGAAAGCTGAAAACTGAAGAATTGATGCTTTTGAGCTGTGGTGTTGGAGAAGACTCTTGAGAGTCCCTTGGACTTGCAGGGAAATCCAACCAGTCCGTCCTAAAGGAAATCGGTCCTGAATATTCATTGGAAGGACTGATACTGAAGCTGATGTGAAGAGCTGACTCATTGGAAAAGACCCTGATGCTGGGAAAGATTGAATGTGGGAGGAGAAGGGGACGACAGAGGATGAGATGATTGGATGGCATCACCGTCTCAATGGACATGTTTTTGAGTAAACTCCAGGAATTAGTGATAGACAGGGAGGCCTGGCGTGCTGCAATCCATGGGGTCACAAACAGTCGGACATGACGACTGAGCAACTGAACTGAACTGATAGCCAATTAACAATGTTATGCTAGTTTCAAGTGAACAGCCAAAGGATTCAGCCATATATATACATATGTCCATTCTCCCCCAAACTCCACTCCCATCCAGGCTGGCACATAAATTGAGTAGGGTTCCATGTGCTATACAATTGTTGCTTGTTGGGTATTCATTTTGAATATAGTAGTGTGTATATGAACTTCCCAAACTCCCTAACTATCCCTTTCCCCCTGGCAACCGTAAGTTTTGTTTTCTAAGTTTATGAGTCTCCCGTTTTATAAGTCAGCTCATTTGTATTGAGAAATGATACAAATGTGTTGGCTTTTAATAGATTTTTGGAATGCTGCCCTCTTATGGGTTAATCACACCATGTTTTGGAATGGTAACTTTGTCTTGCCTTTGATGGTGCATAATAATTAAGATTTGGGGGAAAGCTGTTATTGTAGCTTCAAGAAGGATTTTGTGGACCCAGTCACTGGAAGAATTTCATCAGATTCATTAACAAATGCTTGATGATTGTGATTCTACTTGATGGTGTGTATTCTATCTCTCTTCATCTTTATAATGCTCTGAGTTGGCCATTATAATAAACATATCCAAAGTCACACATTCATTTGCAGAACTGGGACTCGAATCTTCCCTTTGGACTTCAAGGACCTTGTTTGCTTTAAGGTAACATTCTCTATCACCAACCACTTTCTAACACCAGGGCAGAGTCCACCCATGATGCATATTCAGGGATGTAGAAAAGGTCGCAGTCATGCCTGAAGGGTATAAAAAAAGACTCGCAAATCAGAAAAATTACATCACATTTCATTTGAATAACTTGCAGGTCGATATTTTATAGAGTATATAAAATGGCAATAAAAGATAATGGAGAAAATAAAGATAATTCATTTTCTCAGAGGCATTGATCATCAGAAGAGGTATATTTTCTTTCTCTCTTTGGTACTAAATGGGGGATTTGTTCGATATTCTTAATTTACATAAAATATACAATGCAGTTCGACACTTTAAGTGCTCCTTGTGTTTAGTTCATGACTATAAAATCATTTCCAGAAAGCAGAAAGTTCTCCGTGTGTTTTATTTACATTTTTCCAAGACCAACTTTGAAACCATTAAATGAATAATTCATCAGGCTTGCTGTTTAACGACTTCATACAGGGCGTTTTATTTCAGCTTCTCACATGCTGCACGCATTTGCCATAGACTTGTCAACAATCACTTGAGAATTCACTCTCTTTATCCCATAAAACAGGAGCTGAAGCCCAAAGAGTTTCCCTCATTACACACAGGCGATAGCCATTTCATGTCATATTGAACGGACAGCTAGTCACGTTTGCCGCCTTCCTTTAATATTTACCATGGAGGTCAATTAGGCTTCAGTTACAATGATACAGAGCCTGTACTCCACACAGAAGCAGCTCAGTGGAGTGGAACAGCACGTGCAGAAAAGCAAAAATGCTTAAATAATGGATTTAATAGAGAAATGACTGAGAAAGTACAGGCATGCTTTAAAAAGGGATGGCTCAGGCTAGGTATAGGAATTTGAACTAGTTACAGCTCTGAGTTTCCCAATAATTGTCCAGTAGTTCTAGACTTTCAGAGGTCATTCAAAGAGATGATACTTGAGGGGTTTCCCCCTGCAAATTTATACCAGATATAGTCACATAGTAATATAAAATGATTTAGGTTAGGGGTTCCCTGGTGGCTCAGATAGTAAAGAATCCACCTGAAATGCAGGAGACCTGGGTTCCATCCCTGGGTTGAGAAGATCCCCTGGAAGAGAGCATGGCAACCCACTCCATTCTTGCTTGGAGAATCTCATGGAGAGAAGAGCCTGGTGGGCTACAGTCCATGCGGTCACACAGAGTCAGACAGGACTGAGTGACTAAGTACAGGTTTGGGTGTATCATATCAACTAGTAACACTAGAAAACAGTATTTTATAGCAGTATAAATCATGCACCAACCTCTGTTCTACACTTTATATTCAATACCTATGTGACCTTAGAAAAGTATATTGACATCTCTGTTTCTTTGCTCATTTAAAATAGAGGCCATGTGGCAAAACCAATACAGTATTGTAAAGAAAAAAAAATCATAAAAAAATAAAATAGAGGCCATGAAGAACAGTACGTTGAGCTGTTACGTAAAAAAGGATGATGCATTTATGCAAAGCACTTCCTACATTTTGGCACTCAGGAAGTGCTCAAAAATAATAGCTGTAAGTCTGTAACTATTATCGGTCCTTTTATCAATCATGTCTAAGATAGGAAACAAATAATTTGGGAAACACTGAAAGTCCTGCTTTTTATTATTTCTAGCAATTACAGAAAATGCATCCAGGTGTTGGTCACACTCTATTTCAGAGCTGCCCACATAATGGAGTTTTAAGAGAAGGTCATTGTTACAACTCTAGTAGCATCCTAGTTCTATATAGAAATTGTCTATGGTAGTTTTTATGGAGAAGGAAATGGCAACCCACTCCAGTACTCTTGCCTAGAAAATTCTATGGATGGAGGAGCCTGGTGGGCTACAGTCCATGGGGTTGCAAGGAGTTGGACACAACTGAACGACTTCACTTTCTTTCTTTCTTTCTTTATGGTAGTTTTTAAATGGAAATGTGCAAACTCCTTATGGGTATACTGTGATCAAGTGGAAGAGACATAGGTATCTGAATTTTTGTTGTTGTTTAGTCACTGAGTTATGTCCAACTCTTTGCAACCCCATGGGGTTTAGCCCACCAGGCTCCTCTGTCCCTGGGATTTCCCAGGCAAGAATACTAAAGTAGGCTGTCATTTCCTTCTTTAGGGATCAAACCCGAGTCTCCTGCATTAGTAAGCAGATTCTCTACCACTGAGCCACCAGGGGAGCCCATCTGAATTTTTACACAAGCCCTAAAGTAATTATGTCATGTATTCAGAACTGAGGACAATAGATTATATGGTGACCCTGTTCTATGCCCTGGTTTTCCCTGATATAGAGTTTGTTTTCAAACTCTCCGGTTTGAACAGTGGGAATCTACACTATAATCTTGTGCTTGAACTCCGGCAGGTTCAAATACACTTTTCCACACCTAATATGCACCCTTCTCATTCTAATAAAAGTGAAAATGAAAGTCACTCAGTTATGTCCAACTCTTTGCGACCCCATGGACTATACAGTTCATGGAATTCTCCAGGCCAGAATACTGGAGTGGGTAGCCTATCCAGTGGATCTTCCCGACCCAGCAAATTGAACTGGGGTCTCCTGCATTGCAGGCAGATTCTTTATCAACTGAGCTATGAAGGAAGCCCCTGTCATTCAAATACATGGCCTGAAAAAAAGTCAAGCTGGAGCAAATCTGTGGAGAATCTTATCCATCATGTTTTAGTCCTGAATCTTGAGCTCCTGAGTGAAGCTGATTTTTAAATGACATTTCTAAAAAACCTTCAAACATGTTAGTCTGTCTTCTTGAAACACAAAACACTTAGCATTCTATTAACTTCTGCCTGATTATTTCCTATATTTCAAGGCTCAGTTCACTAATTACCTCTTCCAAACAGTCCTTCCTGAGCTCCCAAAACAGTAGATGTTTCCTATGTTCTCCTGGTACCCTGCACACACTTCTTTGTACTGATCCCATCATAACCTAATTGTTTTTCATGAGATTTTTGAGCAGCTGACTACTAAATATTTGCATGTAGTTTTGAGAAGGAAGGAAGGGTGAGAAAGCAGGACCAGAAGATTGAGTTCACAGATAACATACATTTGAGGGAAAGATCTGTAAGTCATAAAGACAGTGGTTTCTAGGTAGCTATAGGAATCTGAAATTTATCATAAATGTGTGCATTAACTTAACATGGACAATGATAGACTTTTTTATACCTTTCTGACTGTGTTTTCATGTGATTCCTTGAAAACATTTATTGTCTACTCATTCCTCATACTTGTGATGACATGCTAGATGCCACTAGAGCAAGTATATAAAATGAATCCAGCAAAGACCCTTCAAAAGCCAACAGTCATTGCAGGGGAGACAGTCACAAAAGCTACTAAGCAGGATCTCTGATGTCTTTAAATGGCGATATTGCTTACATCAGATAGTTAGCTTAGGAGAAGCACAGATGCTTATGTATGGAAGGGAACTGAAAGGAAGGCCAAGAAGTAGGGGAGGACTCCCGAGTGGAAAGGGTAGAGAATTTGGAATAAGACCAATCTGAAGTTAAATCTCAACTCTGCTTCTTTGCAAGCTGTGTGAGAGTGACAGTGTTAGTCCCTCAGTCATGTGCAACTCCATGGACCGTGACCCACCAGGCTCCTCTGTCCATGGAATTTTCCAGGCAATACTAGAGTAGATAGCCATTCCCTTCTCCAAGGGATCTTCCCAACCCAGGAAACGAACCTGGGTCTCCTGCATGGCAGGCGGATTCTTTACCGTCTGAGCCACCAGGGAAGCCCCTTACAAGCTGTATGATTTCTAGCAAATTCCCTAAATTGTTTTAGCCAGTTTTGCTCTTACGCAAGATAAGAAAAGTACAATGCAAACAAGTTTTTGGAAATGGAGAAATTTTTTTTTTTTCTCTCTGTAAAACTGGAAAAGGCTTTTGAAAAGTCATGATTGCCTCCAGGGCAGCATACCATGGACTCAGTGTCCAAGTGGCAGTCACTCTGTTCCCTTCCAAGACTCTCTGGCAGAGCTTCTACCTTTGGGACCCTGCTGTTACAGGGCCAAGCACCTAAGTCCAGTGGCAGCAAGGCACCACCTCGTGGTATGCTCCAGAGCAGGTAGGAGAAGAGGTAGGGACCCACCATGTCACCCTTTGGCTTGAAAGCCTGGGTGGGAGTTTTGGCAAGAACTCCCCTGTTCCCCTCCAGGTTCAGGGGGCCTGACCCCACTGCTTTGAATTCAACTTGCTTATTCTTATTTCCTGGGGTTCTCTACTAACTTTTCTCTCTGCTTTGTCCCTCTTTCTTTCTCTAGATGTTCACATTGTTCAGTCCTAGCTCAGATGTCCTCTGTTCAAAAGTATCTTTTCAGATCTTAATCTAAAGTAGCCTGCAATGGTAGTGCTATCATGACACTGTTGCTTTTTAACAAATGGAATAATGCTTGTAAAGTATAAAGCATGTAGGAGAAAATCAGTACATAATACTTTCTGGTACTTGATAAGTAATTATCAGTCAATATTAGATGACAGTGTTGAATATTGACTGCCCCCCATGATCATGTGTGTGTGTGTTGTGGGGCGGGGGGGAAGGGAGAGAGAGGGAGAGAGAAAAAAAAAATTGGCCTTATGTGTTTCTAACCCATCCTGCCTTTATATTTAATACTTTCACTTCATTTTCTCTGACTGACTGCTACAGATTTTAAGAGAGAGAAGGAGAGAGAAAAAGAGAAGAGGGAGGGAGGGAGAGTGAGAAAGAGAAAGGGAGAGACATGTGTAAGCTAAATGAGATTGATGGGGAAGATGGATTCCTGAATTGTTACTAACGGTCTAGACATTTCACTGTTTTGTCAACAAAGCCCCATTGTTGAAAGCAATGTTTTCTCAATATGTCAATATCTCTGCCATGTTGTGTTGATATTAATGGAACTGCCAGGAAAGAAATTTAATTAATCAGTTCCCAGAATAACTACTGTCAGTATTCATTTTCCAGTGGAAGGCATTCAGGCCAGCAGGGAGGATCTCTCAGCACATGTTCAGGCACCTTAGTTATGTGGGAACATATGTGCATAAGTCTTGCTGAGATGAAAGTTTGGTCTCTCTGACCAATGAACAGATTATGGTTTGTTCCAGTAACAAAAATATTGTGCTTCTACTTTGCAGGAAAAACACTTTGTACCATTAGTGCTGCTCCATAATGAGCCCAAGAATAATTACTTGCATCTAGTGCAGATATAGTGTTTAATATTACCTAGTTTCTCTGCCCAAAACAAAACTAACCATAGGAGAAAAAACCAACCAACAAAATAAGCAAAAAATGGTGC
The DNA here is from genome assembly GCF_032452875.1 of Bos javanicus. Taxonomy (NCBI): domain Eukaryota; kingdom Metazoa; phylum Chordata; class Mammalia; order Artiodactyla; family Bovidae; genus Bos; species Bos javanicus. The sequence goes on along the minus strand of NC_083885.1, from coordinate 30,661,371 downwards.
TTGAATCTTCAGTCTATTTTACTGAAGATTCAAAGAAGTGGGCTTAGTGAAGAAGTTTGGCATTCAGATCTGTACTCTTTCCAATGTATTCTTTTTCCTTCCTTTTTGATACAGAACTGTATCTTTCATTTATTGCTCTTTAAAAACTTAATCTTTTGTCAATAGATAATGAATGTCTCTTCAGCATCATTTTTATCAGCTTCATATTTCCCTCTGTCCAAGAGAAAATGAGTAAGTCTTGATTGGTTCTGATGTATTACTGGGTCTGAATCTCCTCTCCATGTGATCAGAGGATAACTAAAAGCAAAAGGCTGCCTTTCTACACCTTATCTTGACACTCTTACCTTTTTGGTCTTCTGCTTTTGGTGCAAACCAGAGGTTACTAATTAAACCATACAACTCAGATTGGGACTCGAAATCTGCTAAAATCCACTGAGAGCAGCATCTGGTTTCAGGATTTAATGAAGCTCAGGTTCTTGACGTCTCATCGCAGAAATTATTCAATGAGAGACAAAGTGATAGGCAAGAAGTGGATTTATTTAGAGAGAAACACACTCCACAGACAGAGTGTGGTCCATCTCAAAAGGTGAGAGTGGCCCCAAAATATAGTGTGATTGGTTTTTATGGGCTGGATAATTTCATTAGCTAATGAGTGGGAGGATTATTCTAACTATTTCAGTAAGGGGCTAGGATTACCAGGAACTGGGCCACATCTTGACTTTTCATCTTTGATGATCGGCCTCAGAACTGGCAGGTCTCTGGTGAATGTGTCATTTAGTTTGCTGATATGTTAACAAGTGTATACTGAGGCTCAAAGTTTAATGAAAGTAGACTCGTCCACCATCTTGGAACCATTTGGTTCTAATCAGTTTATGTCTTGTTCTCAGGCTATGTCATCCTTTTAAAATTTGGGCCCTGATCCTTTCCCTCCTGTTTCACTAATACTCAGAGTTTTAAACTGAGGCTTAGGGAGAATAGGCGTTCTTTAGGGATTAGACTTATATAACAAACCATATCTTCTAGCTCAATCCACCAGAACTGTGCATGAAGGCTCTGGGCAGAAGCCCTATTAATAAATAATAAATAAATAATAATAATAAATGCTATTTTGATTTTATATTTTCTGGGTCTCTTCCCCAAGGATTTCAAGAGAAGGAGAGTGGTTTGGCCAACACAGAGTTAGATATTCCTAAATTCTCTGAATTATATCAAGTATCATCCTTTAACTTCCTTTATCACATAAAAAATGCCCACAGAATTAACTCTTCAAATGAAATGACCTTTTCTGACTTGATTTAAGAAGTTATTTCTTATGAAAACTCATTTTGTCTTGTGTAAATTTCTTGAGTTAAAAATCTTCACACAAACCCAAACATATTTCCCAGAAGGAGGCAATCAGTTACATGCAAAGAGATTTATTAATTTTTGAAGGAACACTGAGAACTCACCTATTATTATTTTTCATTTAAATTATTAATATGAGCACATTGTAGTCATCCAGGGATTGCACCAGGGTGTAATGGAGAAATTTTCCTATGCCATCTGTGAAAATAAATGCAAATCCAGGTCCCACAATAAATACATGTATCTTTGAATATAAGTAAAATATACCCTATAAAAATAGATAAATGAGAGCAACAATTGTTTTTGTGGTGACTGCTTCACCAAAGTTGTGTTTGTTTTTCTGTCTGCAATCAAATATTCCAGAATCATAAAAAGTGATTCTCGGAGGCCCCAAGTTCCATATATTCCTCTATAGCAAAACTCTGCATGGTGATGATATAAGTGCATATCATTACACATTGACATTTACTTAGTGGGAGGAGAAAAGAAATAAGGAAGAATCAGTTTAGCATTGGTAATTGTCTGTGAAAAAGAAGGAGGCAGCAGAGGATGAGATGGTTGGACGGCATCATCATCTCAATGGATGTAAGTTTGAGCAAACTCCTGGAGATAGTGAAGGACAGGGAAGCCTGGCGTGCTGCAGTCCATGCAGTCAAAAAGAGCTGGACATGACTGAGTGACTGAAAAACAACAACAACAAATTGTAGAGTGGAAAGTTTAAATTGGTAGGAAATATGTGTCAGGGACTGTAAGCCCAAGGCACTGGAGGAGAGAAATTTGAAATAAATAATCTTTTAAAGCTAGTATGGAGCCTTCTCTCTAGGAACTGTATTATATGTGATCCTATTTCAGGAGAATCATTTACTAAAACCATGGGAGAAAATAATCTTTTTGAATTGTTGTTATTCTACAAAAGCATGAACCCTTTGGTGGGGAATATGTTGATGGGGTATGGCTGATGCACACCAAAAGTCTTGTCCATCATCCTATTAGGTAACCATACCTATATTAACACCACAGAAAGGAAAATCAAGGAATAACTTGAACACACTATCAAGAAAATATTTAGTCCTTGTGTGTTTATAAATGGTGAAGATTCTTTTTTTCCTTTTAGCACTTCTTCATGAAACACTTTTTCAAAATCCAAAGTTACACAGAATACATTTTACTTAAAGTTGTATAAACAACTTGGACAAGACATTTACACCTCTTATATCTCTATTTTTACTGAATCCAAATCCAGTAATAAGAATCAGTATTTGAGATCATCCCTCATGAACTTAGCAGGTAATACATTGGACAATGAGTTTGTATTGATGAATGACAACCGTCTCAGTGTCGTCAATCTAATAGAAGAAGCAAACAATGAACAAGTACCCGACAAATGCACATATAATTACAGCCTAGATAGCATATTCAAAAGGAAACACGTAGGGTGGGTGTAGTAAAGAGAAATGGGACAAAAGGGGAATATGGTTAGATGGACAGACAGTGACTGATCACTTGAAGAGGTGACCTTTAGACTGAAGACATGTTGATCAGGGATTGGGGGTTAGTAGGTCCTCAGTCTATGTAAGATCTAAAAGCCCATGTAGGGAAGAAAGAAATGAAGTCAAAATTGACATCATCAAAGTTCAGATCTTATAGGACATGAGAATCAAGGTATTAAGAGAGATACTAGTAAACACTGTACTTGCACAAGATCAATAGAGCAACTCTAAGTGAAAGTGAAGATGCACAGTCGTGTCCAACTCTTTGTGACCCCATGGACTGTAGCCCCCCAGGTTCCTCTGTCCATGGGATTCTCCAGGCAAGAATACTGGAGTGGGTTTCCATTTCCTTCTCTATTTTAGTGTAAATGTAGTGGGTCCTTATCCAAGATGACTGATATCTTCAGAAAAAGAGGAGAGATGAGGATACGGAAACACACAGAAGAGCAAGCATATGAAGCCTCAGAATACAGAGGGTCATGCAGAAGCCATTGACAGAGGTCTCAAAGAAAATTAATCCTGCTGATGCCTTGATCTTGGACTTTAACCAGAAGTCCACCAGAACTCTGAGAAAATAAAATTGTGTTGTTTAAGTCACCCAATCTGTGGTACTTTGTTGTGGCAGTCCTAGCAAACCAGTACAGTGGGAATGCAAAATGGCACATCACTAAGGGAATCTGTTTGTTAGTTGGCTAAAATGTCAAGCATACATTTAAGATATGACCTAGCAATGGCACTCCCAGGTTCCAGGCATTCCTAGGATAAAACAAATTCTCACATACAGATCTCTGTGTATATGTTATCAGAGTTACTATTCATGATAGCCAAAAACTGGTCCTGGTGGGGAGGAGAAGAAGAAAAAAACTGTGCATGGAGGGATAAACAAGCAAAATGTGACATATCCATGCAACAGAATACATTTAACAATAAAAACAAACATCAGGGGGATGCCATAGATGAATCTCAAAATCATTATACTGAATTAAATTCAGACACAAAGGAAATTCTACAAAAGGTAAACCTGAAGCCACAGAAAAATTAGTGGTTGCCTGATGCTGAGGTGTTGGATTAGATGTTGCAGGGGATAGCTAAAAAGGGGCAAAAGGGAACTTTCTGGAGTGAAACATTTCAAAACTTGATTGTGCTGATGGTGGCAGTTACCAAATTTCTGTCAAACTGTACCAAAAAGCTGGCAGGTTTTATAATTCATAAAATGAAAGTGAAAATGTTAGTTGGTCAGTTGTGTCTGACTCTTCATGACCCCATGGACTATAGCCAGCCAGGCTCCTCTGTCCATGGAATTCTCTAGGCAAGAATACTGGAGTGTGTTGCCATCCCCTTCTCCAGGGGATCTTCCTGACTCAGGGATCGAACCCAGGTCTCCTGCATTGCAGGCAGATTCTTTACTAACTGAGCCACCAGGGAAGCCCAAGTACTGGAAGAAAAACAACTTTCTCCAGTTGTTAAAATATCTCCCAATAACTTTATTGTGTGGCAAGCTGCAGACAAGTAAGAAAGCTGTTGAAGTATATACTCTCCAGTTTAACTGCCCTTGTCTCCCCAAAAGGAGTGAGAGCAAAATCAATGGAATTTGAGAGTTTCACATAATCAAATTCAAATTGTGAGGGCTAAAGTGATGATGGTTTAAGAGATCCAAGAACAAATATGACAATGAAATGATGCAAAGGATGCAAGTATCTGGGTTATTTGTCCTGCCATCATGTGTTTGCTTGTTTTGGGATAAACATTCATTTTCTCTGGAATTCCCAGTCCCTATTGGCAAATAGGGTAGGATGAACTTAGGTACATTTCTGTATAACTCTGAACTTTAGGACTGTGTATGGATGGAGATATATATATATATATATATATATATCTCCATATTTCCAGTGCTTTCTGGGAATAACTAAAAACAAATGATTTATGGAGAAATAGAAATCTATAGTGAGTCTTGAATCATAGAAAGGTTCAGAATGGATGAAGCTGAGATAAGAAGCATTCCATCCTAGAAACGCCTCTTGTAAAGTTAGAATTTAAATGCTTACTAAATATGGAATTAAGGTGTATATTTAAAGTGCAGTTCTAAAAACTTACTTCTTGTAATTATCTTTCACATTTGTATGAATTGTTACTTAGAAAGCACTTTGCCATTGATCTCAGTTTATATTTTTTACAGTCTGAAGAGGTGGTTACTAGTTTCCCCACTCTGCAGATGCATATCATAGAATTAAAGTCACTTTCAAAAAGTTATGTGGCTTGAACATGGCAAAAATATGACCCAGAGATGAGTTTCTTGATGGCAAAGGCAGAGTTCTGTTGTTTCAAGCATAGTATTCTCAACCAGAAGGATCTTGTGACACCCAATTCTCCTTCTGTCTAGGGTGCTCTTAAAATCAGCCTGATATACATTCAGAGATTAGGTCCCTCTCATTCTACATGAGAAGTTTCATGTGAGGAAATACAAAATATTGAGGAATAACAGGTGTATCCCAAACCCTATAGCCAATCTTGTTTTCCTATAATATATTTTCATCAGGTAATGCAACACCTGCAATGTTATATTTGTATGCATAATTTTATTCTCTTCACTATGTATCAAATCCAGCTATAGGGCTCATCAATATGCCAATTTAAATAATAGACTACTGCAGTCTTTGTTTTGTACAGAAGCATTTCCCTGCACATAACTATCAGTCAAAAGTTAAATTAGGGTCCAAATTCATTTTTAAAAGGCACATCCAGCATATGATTTTACTGACTATCTTTTTTATGATAAGTCTGTATATAATATGTGTGAAGGACTTATAAATAAAAATAAGGGTGAATTGCACAGACACAAACCAATATGTGAACCAAATTGCAATGAGTGTATATATTTTTATTATTGATACTTGAAAAAGAATTTTCATTTAATTTTAGTGGAGTTTATTGTTCTCAAAATGAGGGCCAAAAATCACTTTTATTTTATATGCAAGATAAATCTATTCAATATTTTAGAGAGATCTCAGAAAAGAAGTTAATTTATTAGCCACACTTTTTGATGAGCGCTACTTCCTTAATTTTTTGAATATTATAATCATGAGACATCCCTGACTACTAAATATTTGGTGAGTTTGAAATTGAGTGTAAAGCAAAGTAAAAAAGCAACTAAAAGTGATGTACTAGACTTTACTCACAATATTTATATTCACAGACCCATGTATGCACACACAGGCTTATGTTTCCTCTTTCTTATGGTTTGCTATTTCATGTGACTCCTATACCTGCGATAAAAGAAACAAGCTTAAAAAAAAAAAAAAAAGCCTTTCAAACATAGTATTTGCCCTTACCTTAGTCAAGTACAACTCTTTGTGGCCTCATGGACTATATAGGGTGCCAGCTTCCTCTGTCCATGGAATTTCCCAGACAAAAATTCTGGAATGGGTTGCCATTTCTTACTCCGGGGGATTTTCCAAACCCATGCTTCAAACCCAGATCTCTTGCAATTCCTACATTGGTAGGTGGATTCTTTACCACTGCGCCACCTGGGAAGCCCAATTGTAACTACTCTGCAGAGTAATTGCCTATTTACTCTACAAAGGTAAAGACAGTACATTAGATAGATTTTACGGATACTTCTTGAGGTTAAAGACCAAGCCTTGTTTCTTCTTGCATCAGCAACCAACACTGTCAGATTTCCTGACATATTAAATAGTTAAAGTTCAATAAAAAAATTTTTGTCGTGTGAAAAAAAAATTGCATGTATAAATGAAACAAAATCAAAGGAGGGAAACTTGTAACATGGATAAAAATAGAGTCAAATATAACTGGATTGTATATGGAACACTTATGTTATCTGTATAAGGAAATATGCCAAATGAACACTCTATTACTTGTAACATGTAGTTTATCAAAAATATATAAATGGGGGGATGGTCCTAAGATGGCAGAGGAATAGGATGGGGAGACCCATTTCTCCCCCCACAAATCCATCGAAAGATCATTTGAACGCTGAGCAAATTCCACAAAACAACTTCTGAATGCCGGCAAAGGACACTGGGCACCCAGAAAGGCAACCCATTCTCTTCAAAAGGAGGTAGGATGAAATATAAAAGATAAAAAGAGAAACAAAAGAGTTAGAGATGGAGATCTGTCCTAGGGAGGGAGTCCTGAAGGAGGAGAAGTTTCCAAACACCAGGAAACCCTCTCACGGGCAGGTCTGTGGGGAGTTTTGGAATCTCAGAGCGCAACATAACTGGGAGGAAAACAAAAACAAAAAATCCACAGATTATGTGCCTAACCACAACTCCCAGTGGAGAAGTAGCCCAGATGCTCCCGTCTGTCAGCAGAGAGCAGGGGCTGAACAGGGAAGCACGGGTTGCATGCTTAGCGTAAGAACCAGGCCTGAAGGCCCTGAGGACAATCTGAGGGAGCTAATGTGAGATAGCAATCCAAACTGTGGGATAGCCAGAGAGGGAAAAAAGAGAGAGAGAGAGATGTTTCCCTTGAAAAGCCATAAGGCACAACCTGGCACAGTCATAGAACAAGGATTGAATGAACACCAGAGGAGAGCTAGCTGGCTGAGGACTGGCCCCTCCCCCCACCGGAGGGAGAGAGGCAGGTGGGTGGCAGCCAGAGCCAGAGCCAGAAGGCGAGGGGCAATCTCGACCTCAAAGATGGTATCCTTCACCAAACTGTGAGCAGGCTCCCAGTTGCTAATCAAGTCTTCCTGGGACCCTGGACAGTTGACATCCTCCAGGAGGGTCACAGTCAGAGATCAGCTCCCCAGAGGAGACACACGGCACACCTGAGACAGTGCTCCCACTGCACCCAGGAAATTGAGGGGCTGGGATCTGGGAGATGATAAGACACACGGCCCACCTGGGGAGAGTGTGCTCGCCAAACACTTGGTCACCTGAGCTGCTCGGACTTGAGAAGGGCACAAAACGCAGACCCAACTGAGTCTGTCCCTTTGTGGAGTACCTGAGAACCTGAACATGAGTGGCTTAGACCTGGGAAGTGCACGCAACCCAGGGCCCACTTTAGACAGTTCCCCTGCACAGCAACTTGGAGCCTGAGCAGTGGACACCGGGAAAGCACACACACCGTGAGCAGGGGTAAACCCAGTGTGGCCCAGACACTGCGAGCACTCCTCACACATGGCAATGATATTTGTTTGCAGTGTTCCTCCCTCCCCACAGCACAACTGAACAAGTGAGCCTAAATAAGTGACCACCTTTGCCCCCTGGTGTCAGGGCAGAAATTAGACACTGAAAAGACTTTCAAACAGAGGAACCCAAAATAAACAAGAAGAGGGAACAACTTTGGAAGTGAAGGTGCAACAGATTAAAGCCCTGTAGTTAGCACTGACTACATTGGAAGGGGCCTATAGACCTTGAGAAGAAGTATAAGCTGGAATAATGAACTATCTGAAATTGAACTGACCCCACACTACCCTCAACAGCTCCAGAGAAATTCCTACATATATTTTACTTTTATCGTTTTTTAGTTTTCTTTTTATATTTTTTAATTTTTAAGTTCTTTATTACTCCTTTAATTTTCATTTTTAAAACCTACTATTACTTTGCAAAAAAAAAGACCCTATTTTTAAAGCAAATTTCATATATATATATATATATATTTTATAATCTTTGTGATTTTTTTTAATATTGTATTTTTGAGAGTCTAACCTCTACTCTAGATTTTTAATCTTTGCTTCTTGGTATTTGTTATCAATTTTGTACAATTAAGAATCCAATCTTGATTGCTCTCTTCCACTTTTGACTCTCCTTTTTCTCCCCCAGGTACCTCTATCTCCTCCCTCCCCATTCTTTTCTCTGTGAATCAATCTCTTTGGGTGTTCCAGGCTTTGGAGAACACTTAGGGAACTGATTACTGGCTAGATCTGTCTCTCTCCTTTTGACTCCCTCTCTTCTCCTCCTGGTCACCTCTATCTCTTTCTTCCCTCTTCTCTTCTCTATGTAACTCTGTGAACCTCTCTGAGTGTTCCAGACTGTGGAGAGCACATAGGCAACTGACTACTGGCTAGATTGCGCTCTCTCCTTTTGATTCCCCCTCTTCTCCTCCTGGTCACCTCTGTCTCCCTCCTCCCTCTTCTCCATGTAACTCTGTGAACCTCTCTGGGTATCCCTCACTGTGGAGAATCTTTTCACCATTAACCTAGATGTTTTATCATTGGTGCAGTATGGGTGGAGAAGTCTTGAGGCTACTGTAAGAATAAGACTGAAAGCCAGAGGCAGGAGGTTTAAATCCAAAACTTGAGAACACCAGAAAACTCCTGACTCCAGGGAACATTAATCAACAAGAGCTCATCCAAAAGCCTCCATACCTACACTGAAACCAAGCTCCACCCAAGAACCAACAAGTTTCAGAGCAAGACATACCAAGCTAATTCTCCAAAAATGCAGGAACATAAACCTGACCATTAAAATTCAGGTGGCCAAAAGTCACACCAAACCCATAGACACCTCAAAACTCACTACTGGACACTTCTTTGCGCTCCAGAGAGAAGAGATCCAACTCCACCCATCAGAACACCAAAGCAAGCTTTCCTAACCAAGAAACCTTGACAAGCCACTCATCCAACCCCACCCACAGGAAGGAACATCCAAGCAAAGAGGAACCATAAACTTCCAGCATACAGAAAGGCCACCCCAAACACAGCAATATAAACAAGATGAAAAGGCAGAGAAATATTCAGCAGGTAAAGGAACATGATAAATGCCCACCAAACCAAACAAAAGAGGAGATAATGAGTGTACCTGAAAAATAATTCAGAATAATGGTGGTAAAAATGATCCAAAATCTTGAAAACAACATGGAGTTACAGATAAATAGTCTGGAGGCAAGGATTGAGAAGATGCAAGAAATGTTTAACAGGGACCTAGGTCCATGGGATCACTAAGAGTCAGACATGTCTGAATGACTGCACTTTCATGCATTGGAGAAGGAAATGGCAACCCACTCCAGTGTTCTTTCCTGGAGAATCCTGGGGATGGGGGAGCCTGGTGGGCTGCCGTCTATGGGGTCGCACAGAGTCGACACAACTGAAGTGACTTAGCAGTAGCAGCAGAAGAAGAAATAAAAAAGAGTCAATCAATAATGAATAATGCAATAACTGAGGTCAAAAACACTCTGGAGGGAACCAACAGTAGAATAACTGAGGGAAAAGATAGGATAACTGATGTGGAAGATAGAATGGTGGAAATAAATGAAGCAGAGAAGAAAAAAGAATTAAAAGAAATGAGGACAACCTCAGAGACCTCTGGGGCAATGTCAAACTCCCCAACATTCGAATCATAGGAGTCCCAGAAGAAGTAAACAAAAAGAAAGGCCACGAGAAAATACTTGAGGAGATAATATTCGAAAACTTCCCTAAAATGGGGAAGGAAATAGCCACCCAAGTACAAGAAAACCAGAGAGTCCCAAACAGGAAAAACCCAAGGCAAAACACCCCAAGACATATATGAATCAAATAATGAAGATCAAACAGAAAGAACAAATATTAAAAGCTGCAAGGGAAAAACAACAAATAACACACAAGGGGATTCCCCTAAAGCTAACAGCTGATCTTTCAATAGAAACTCTTCAGGCCAGTAGGGAATGTCAGGACATACTTAAAGTGATGAAAGAGAAAAATCTACAATCCAGATTACTGTACCCTACAAGTATCTCATTCAAATACGAAGGAGAAATCAAAAGCTTTACAGACAAGCGAAAGCTGAGAGAATTCAGCACCACCAAACCAGCTCTTCAACAAATGCTAAAGGATCTTCTTTAGACAGCAAACAGAAAGGTGTATAAACTCCAACCCAAAACAACAAAGTAAATGGCAATGGGATCATACTTATCAAATATTACCTTAAATGTAAATGGGTTGAATGCCCCAACCAAAAGACAAAGATGGGCTGAATGGATACAAAAACAAGACTCCTATATATGTGGTCTACAAGAGACCCACCTCAAAACAAGGGACACATACACACTGAAAGTGAAGGGCTGGAAAAAATATTTCATGTGAATGGAGACCAAAAGAAAGCAGGAGTAGCAATACTCATATCAGATAAAATAGACTTTGAAATAAAGGCCATGAAAAGAAATGAAGAAGGACACTATATAATGATCAAAGGATCAATCCAAGAAGAAGATATAACAATTATAAATATATATGCACCCAACATAGGAGCACTGCAATATGTAAGATAAATGCTAACAAGTATGAAAGGGGAAATTAAACTAGCATGATACTAGTGGGAGACTTTAATACCTCACTCACACCTATGGATAGATCAACTAAACAGAAAATTAGCAAGGAAACACAAACTTTAAATGATACAATGGACCAGTTAGACCTAATTGATATCTATAGGACATTTCACCCCAAAACAATGAATTTCACCTTTTCTCATACACGGAACCTTCTCCAGGATAGATCACATCCTGGGCCATAAATCTAGCCTTGGTAAATTAAAAAAAAAAAAAATTGAAATCATCCCAAGCAACTTTTCTGATCACAATGTGGTAAAATTAGATGTCAACTACAGGGGAAAAACTACCAAAAATACAGACACATGGAGGGTAAACATCACTCTTCTGAATAACCAACAAATCACACAAATCAAAAAAGAAATCAAAATATGCATAGAAATGAAAGAAAATGAAAACACAACAACCTAAAACCTATGGGATTCAGTAAAAGCAGTGCTAAGGGGAAGGTTCATAGCTATACAAGCTTACCTCTCGGATCCTCTATGACCCACCTCCCAGAATATTGGAAATAAAAACAAAAATAAACAAATGGGACCTAATTAACCTTAAAAGCTTCTGCACATCAAAGGAAACTATTAGCAAGGTGAAAAGACAGCCTTCAGAATGGGAGAAAATAATAGCAAATGAAGCAACGGACAAACAACTAATCTCAAAAATATACAAGCAACTCCTACAGCTCAACTCCAGAAAATAAACGACCCAATCAAAAAATGGGCCAAAGAACTAAATAGACATTTCTCCAAAAAGACATACAGATGGCTAACAAACACATGAAAAGATGCTCAACATCACTCATTATCAGAGAAATGCAAATCAAAACCACTATGAGGTACCATTTCACACCAGTCAGAATGGCTGCGATCCAAAAGTCTACAAATAATAAGTGCTGGAGAGGGTGTGGAGAAAAGGGAACCCTCTTACACTGTTGGTGGGAATGCAAACTAGTACAGCCACTATGGAGAACAGTGTGGAGATTCCTTAAAAACTGGAAATAGAACTGCCTTATGATCCAGCAACCCCACTGCTGGGCATACACACTGAGGAAACCAGAAGGGAAAGAGACACGTGTACCCCAATGTTCATCGCAGCACTGTTTATAATAGCCAGGACATGGAAGCAACCTAGATGTCCATCAGCAGATGAATGGATAAGAAAGCAGTGGTACATATACACAATGGAGTATTACTCAGCCATTAAAAAGAATACATTTGAATCGGTTCTAATGAGATGGATGAAACTGGAGCCTATTATACAGAGTGAAGTAAGCCAGAAGGAAAACATAAATACAGTATACTAACGCATATATATGGAATTTAGAAAGATGGTAACAATAACCCTGTGTACGAGACAGCAAAAGAGACACTGATGTATAGAACAGTCTTATGGACTCTGTGGGAGAGGGAGAGGGTGGGAAGATTTGGGAGAATGACATTGTAACATGTAAAATATCATGTAAGAAACGAGTTGCCAGTCCAGGTTCGATGCACGATACTGGATGCTTGGGGCTAGTGCACTGGGACGACCCAGAGGGATGGTATGGGGAGGGAGGAGGGAGGAGGGTTCAGGATGGGGAACACATGTATACCTGTGGTGGATTCATTTGATATTTGGCAAAACTAATACAATTATGTAAAGTTTAAAAATAAAATAAAATAAAAAAAAAAAAGAAACAAGAGAAAAATCAAATACATAACCTAACTCTACAAATAAAGCAACTAGAAAAAGAAGAAAAGAAGAACTCCAGGGTTAGTAGAAGCAAAGAAATCATAAAAATTAGGGCAGAAATAAATGAAAAAGAAACAAAGGAGACCATAGCAAAATCAACAAAGCTAAAAGCTGGTTCTTTGAGAAGATAAATAAAATAGACAAACCATTAGCCAGACTCATCAAGAAACAAAGGGAGAAGGATCAAATCAACAAAATTAGAAATGAAAATGGAGAGATCACAACAGACAACACAGAAATACAAAGGATCATAAGAGACTACTATCAGCAACTTTATGACAATAAAATGGACATCTTGGAAGAAATGAACAAATTCTTAGAAAAGTATAACTTTTTAACTGAACCAGGAAGAAATAGAAAATCTTAACAGACCCATTGCAAGCATGGAAATCAAAACTGTAATCAGAAATTTTCCAGCAGACCAGACGGCTTTACAGCTGAATTCTACCAAAAATTTAGAGAAGAACTAACACCTATCGTACTCAAACTTTTCCAGAAAACAACAGAAAAAGGTAAATTTCCAAACTCATTCTATGAGGCCACCATCACCCTAATACCAAAACCAGACAAAGATGCCACAAAAAAGAAAACTACAGACCAATATCACTGATGAACATAGATGCAAAAATCCTTAACAAAATTCTAGCAAACAGAATGCAACAACATATTAAAAAGATCATACATCATAACCAAGTGGGCTTTAATCCCAAGGATGCAAGGATTCTTCAATATTGTCAAATAAATCAATGTGATACACCACATTAACAAATTGAAAGATAAAAACCATATGATTATCGCAATAGATGCAGAGAAAGTCTTTGACTGAATACAACATCGATTTATGATAAAACCCTCCAGAAGCAGGCAGAGAAGGAACATTCCTCAACATAATAAAAGCCATATATGATAAACCCACAGCAAACATTATTCTCAATGGTGAAAAATGGAAAGCATTTCCCCTGAAGTCAGGAACAAGACAAGGGTGCCCACTCTCACCACTACTATTCAAGATAACTTTGGAAGTTTTAGACACGGCAATCAGAGAAGAAAAATAAATAAAAGGAATCCAGATTGGACAAGAAGCAAAACTCTCACTGTTTGCAGATGACATGATCCTCTAAATACAAAACCCTAAAGACTTCACCATAAAATTACTAGAGTGAATCAATGAATATAGTAAAGTTGCAGCATATAAAATTAACACACAGAAATCCTTTGCATTCCTATACACTAACAATGAGAAAACAGAAAGAGAAATTAAGGAAACAATTCCATTCACCATTGCAACAAAAAGAATAAAATACTTAGGAATCAGTTCTAATGGGGTGGATGAAACTGGAGCCTATTATACAGAGTGAAGTAAGTCAGAAAGAAAAACACCAATGCAGTATATTATTGCATATATATGGAATTTAGAAAGATGGTAGCAATGACCCTATATGCGAAACAGCAAAAGAGACACAGATGTAAAAGACAGTCTTTTGGACTCTATGGGAGAAGGTGAGGGTGGGATAATTTGAGAGAATAGCATTGAAACATGTATATTATTATATGTGAAATGGATTTCCAGTCCAGGTTTGATGCATGAGACAGGGTACTCAGGGCTGGTTCACTGGGATGACCCTGAGAGATGGGATGGGGAGGAAGGTGGGAGGGAGGTTCAGGATGGGGAAAACATGTACACCCATGGCTGATTCATGTCAATGTATGGCAAAAACCACTACAATATTGAAAAATAATTAGCATCCAATTAAAATTATAAATTAATTTAAATATATATATATGTATGAATGTGAGAGTTGGACTATAAAGAAAGCTGAGCACTGAAGAATTGATGCTTTTGAACTGTGGTGTTGGAGAAGACTCTTGAGAGTCCCTTGGACTGAAAGGAGATCCAACCAGTCCATTCTGAAGGAGATCAGTCCTGGGTGTTCATTGGAAGGACTGATGCTGAAGTTAAAACTCCAATACTTTGGCCACCTCATGTGAAGAGTTGACTCATTGGAAAAGACTCTGATGCTGGGAGGGATTAGGGGCAGGATGAGAAGGGGACGACAGAGGATGAGATGGCTGGATGGCATCACCGACTCAATGGACATGAGTTTGAGTGAACTCCGGGAGCTGGTGATGGACAGGGAGGCCTGGTATGCTGTGATTCATGGGGTCGCAAAGAGTTGGACATGACTGAGTGACTGAACTGAACTGAATTGATATGTAACCATGATTAGAGCTTGCCACTCTAAGCATACGCCCTTCCACAGAAATACTGAAGAAAAAAAAAATTAACTATTAGAACTGACTTTGTCGGAATTCTGGAAGACAGTAAAAAGTTTATAACAACAAGGAAAATTCTAAATTAAAAAAAAAAATGCAACTTTAAAATGAATAATAGTGTTTGAGCTTCTCATCTGGGTAGCGCTTTTAAAGACTGCTGCTCATGTTCCCAGAGTGGGACCCTGGTCTATATTTCCAAAGAAAAAGAACATAGTGTTACACAGATTATTTTGTGTGTCTGTTCTATTCCATTTGGGGGCTACCTGAAGGACTAATGCAAGGTGCTCTTCCCTGTTTGCCTTCCTCAGAACTCACTCAGGACAGAAAAACAGTAGGTACTGCTCAAAAACATTTGTAAGACAAATGAAAAACTCACAGCTACCTGGGGCAAAAGATTATGGTCAAGACATAAAATAGACCTCCTAAAGCCGGGGGCGGGGTGGTAAATAATTTCTTTGGAATTTTAGGGTGTCCAAATGTATCTGTATACAATAAGGAATTTAGAAAGCGGCACACATGCCCAGGACAGGACGCAAGCTCAGGACACAAGCTAAGCTTTCACTTCTGGCTGATTTCTAGGCTCAGCATTGTCAGGAAGTGAAGGCTGAGGTAGAATTGTATATGGCTTGACTCAGTGTTCAGAGGTGGCACTCTGTGTACCCTGGAAGAAGTGTCCTTTTGTTGTTTTATTTTGTCTGTATAGCTCCTTATATGCAAAATTCTAGTTGAACACAAGATGCAGGGACAGAGATTTCAACAACCACACATGACAAAAAATAAAGTTCTTCCAAAAATATTTGAAAAGTCACTAATTAAATGGGAAACTGTATCCTTCAATAATCAAACCCATAAATGCTAGGGAACAGAAAGGATCTGATTTCCAGAGTAATGACAATATAATATTTGAATAACCTCTTTTCTAGTTATAAATTAATTATAAGAAACAACATCATTTTTATTCCCTCTTTTACTTTAGTAGGCCATACTAATACTTAGTTTCTAAGACTATATCTCTTCTCACAAAGAAAATTGTAAGTGTGTACAATGTGCATATATATATATATATATATGTTCAGTTCAATACAGTTCAGTCACTCAGTTGTGTCCAACTCCTTGCAACCCCATGGACCTCAGGACGTCGGGCCTCCCTGTCAATTACCAGCTCCCAGAGTTTACCCAAGCTCATGTCCATTGAGTCAGTGATGGCATCCAACCATCCCATCCTCTGTAGTCCCCTTTTCCTCCCACCTTCAATCTTTCCCAGCATCAGGGTCTTTTCAAATGAGTCAGCTCTTCGCCAAAGTATTAGAGTTTCAGCTTCAACATCAGTCCTTCCAATGAACACTCAGGACTGATTTCCTTTAGGATGGACTGGTTGGATCTCCTTGCAGTCCAAGGGACTCCCAAGAGTCTTCTCCAACACCACACTTCAAAAGCATCAATTCTTTGGTGTTCAGCTTTCTTTATAGTCCAATCCCCGCATTTGCTTTAGGAAACAGTTTTTGTGAATTCTACCAACTGTACTCCTTTCATAAGGTCCCATTTGAATCATTTATTTTTTAAGGTATTGACATTGCACATTTTAAACAAGCCATGTCTTCAGGAACGTTCTGCTTCCTACTTTTGTATAACAAGAATTTTGTGTATTATTTATGTTTTACTCCAGCTTAAAGTACTTTTATTCTATATATCTGGTGTTTAACTGTATTAAACTATATATGTGTTTTTAACTGTATTAAACTATATATGTGTGTTTAATTGTATTTATAGATAGGTGTACATACATGTATGCAGATAGTTAATTAATATACATGTATGGATACACAGCATTTTTTATAGGGACTACTTTAAACCTCCAAGAATACAGAAAATAACAGCAGATGTCCATGTATTCAGATACAGAATAAATAGCTGATTTGACAAACAATAATATTTCATGTACTTGGTTCACTTTAAAAAAAATAAATACATGCTACAAAATAATTTGACACCCCTCTATGTATATTCCTTTACCTTTCTTTCTAAATGCAATTAATATCAAGATTAGTATGTAAACTTCCATTCAAATTTTAATGTTTTAATATCTATGTGTGATTTTACATATGCAAATTCTCATATACATATTTTAGAGTATTTTGTATGATATGCATAAATGGTATCTTATAGGGCTTATCTTATTAGTAACTTTATGTTTCACTGAGTGTTATGTTTTAAACACTAGGCATGTTTATGGATACTGGAGCAGATCCATGCATCTTCATTACTATATTACATTGTATTGTATGAATGTTCTTCAGTTTATTTATTCTCTCTATTTATGAGTTATATGTTCATTATTGTAAGCCACCAATAATACTTAGGAAGGAGACAGGTTTTATTCCTACAACCACTTGATGACTTATTGATTCAATATCCCAGGAATGGAATTTGTCTCCATTGTGCAGAAACAAGAGTATTATCTCATTGCTCTAGTTGAAATTCAAATTAATGTCTTCTGTATTTTGAAAGCTGCAAAAACCAATAATCTAAATAATGGCTTTTCTAGAAAATCAAATATATTGTTACTTTAAGATAACAAATCAATCAGTACTTTCTGCAACCAGGTGATTGCCCTCCAGTGTGTTAAAAACAGGGACATGAGATGAAGAGGGAAAATAAAAAGATTCATCTTAAGTTTCCAAGAACTCACTGTCTGCTTGAGGTGGTTAATGTTAAGAACAATAAACACAGAAAATAAAAAAAAAACTGTTAGTGCCAAATAAAACTCAGAATCGGTTGTAGTTAGCATGTGATGGAGTAGTTCTAGGAAAGCTTTGGAGAAAAAAGCCTTTCATGTACTTTGCAGTAATCAGGAAATAGGTAGCATTCACACAGTGAGCAGCAAGGTAACTCAGATGATAAAGAAAGAATCTTCCCACAATGCGGGAGACCTGGGTCCAGTACCTGTGTGGTAAGATCCCTGGAGGAGGAAATGGCAATGCATTCCATTATTCTTACTTGGAGAATCCCATGGACAGAGGAGCCTTGCAGGCTGCAACCCATGGGGTCACAAAAAATCAGACACAACTGAGTGATTAACACTACACTACAAGGGGATTTAGAAGTAGGAAAATCTTGTAAAAGACTAGATCATTACTTGGATCTTCTTGAGAATAATCTGAGCATATATATATATATATATATATACATATATATATATGTGTGTGTGTATGTATGTGTGTGTGTGTGTGCATAATTTCCTCCTATAAGGAGTCTGTTAAACTGTAAAGGCCTTGAATATGACAACTCAATCACTTACCCAAATTTTTCTCACAACCACAATTAGAGGACCTGAAAATTTGTAGGTATTATATAATAGTTGATAAATAAATTAAGAGGATAAAATTTCATCATCAGCCACAGTTATCAAGACAGTATGGTACTGGCACAAAGACAGAAATATTGATCAATGGAATAAAATAGAAAGCCCAGAGATAAATCCACGCACATATGGACACCTTATCTTCGACAAAGGAGGCAAGAATATACAATGGATTAAAGACAATCTCTTTAACAAGTGGTGCTGGGAAATCTGGTCAACCACTTGTAAAAGAATGAAACTGGACCACTTTCTAACACCATACACAAAAATAAACTCAAAATGGATTAAAGATCTAAACGTAAGACCAGAAACTATAAAACTCCTAGAGGAGAACATAGGCAAAACACTCTCCGACATACATCACAGCAGGACTCTATGACCCACCTCCCAGAATATTGGAAATAAAAGCAAAAATAAACAAATGGGACCTAATTAACCTTAAAAGCTTCTGCACATCAAAGGAAACTATTAGCAAGGTGAAAAGACAGCCTTCAGAATGGGAGAAAATAATAGCAAATGAAGCAACCGACAAACAACTAATCTCAAAATATACAAGCAACTCCTACAGCTCAACTCCAGAAAATAAACGACCCAATCAAAAAATGGGCAAAGAACTAAATAGACATTTCTCAAAAGACATACAGATGGCTAACAAACACATGAAAAGATGCTCAACATCACTCATTATCAGAGAAATGCAAATCAAAACCACTATGAGGTACCATTTCACACCAGTCAGAATGGCTGCGATCAAAAGTCTACAAATAATAAATGCTGGAGAGGGTGTGGAGAAAAGGGAACCCTCTTACACTGTTGGTGGGAATGCAAACTAGTACAGCCACTATGGAGAACAGTGTGGAGATTCCTTAAAAACTGGAAATAGAACTGCCTTATGACCCAGCAATCCCACTGCTGGGCATACACTGAGGAAACCAGAAGGGAAAGAGACACGTGTACTCCAATGTTCATCGCAGCACTGTTTATAATAGCCAAGACGTGGAAGCAACCTAGATGTCCATCAGCAGATGAATGGATAAGAAAGTGTGGTACATATACACAATGGAGTATTACTCAGCCATTAAAAAGAATACATTTGAATCAGTTCTAATGAGGTGGATGAAACTGGAGCCTATTATACAGAGTGAAGTAAGCCAGAAGGAAAAACATAAATACAGTATACTAACGCATATATATGGAATTTAGAAAGATGGTAACAATAACCCGTGTACGAGACAGCAAAAGAGACACTGATGTATAGAACAGTCTTATGGACTCTGTGGGAGAGGGAGAGGGTGGGAAGATGTGGGAGAATGGCAATGAAACATGTAAAATATCATGTAGGAAACGAGTTGCCAGTCCAGGTTCGATGCATGATGCTGGATGCTTGGGGCTGGTGCACTGGGACGGCCCAGAGGGATGGTATGGGGAGGAGGAGGAGGAGGGTTCGGGATGGGGAACACATGTATACCTGTGGCGGATTCATTTGATATTTGGCAAAACTAATACAATTATGTAAAGTTTAAAATAAAATAAAATTGGAAGAATAAAAAAAAAAAAAAAAAAAATTTCATCATCATTTTCACAAAACTGAAATAAATTAGAATAAAATAAAGCAGGCTAATGGGAAAAGCTTTGAGGGTATTACTTTTTCAAAAGCCATTTTCCACCTTCAATTCATGTAACAGGAAACATAACTGTGTTTGCAAAAGGTTGGTTAATCTTGATGAACCAAGAACAATATTTTCTTGTGGATGATGTTTAATACAATCATAGATTCAAAAAGAAAAAGAGAAGGCAGGGGAGAAAACACATTAGAAAAATTAAAGATGCATCCAAAACACCCTCCACAAGTATAAAAACAAAACAAACCCCCCAAAATGTGAAAAATTTAAAAACCTTTCAATTTTGGCCTCATGCTCTATTTCAAAATAAAATGGAAAAGAATCAGGGAGAAAAATGCCCACCCATTTATAAACATTGTAGATGAATATAACATCTATTGACACACAAGATTGTCTCAAGAGAAAAAAGCTACTGACAATAATTGCATTTTGACTGACGTATTTTAAAAGCCTAGAGAGTATCTGTGACTTTCAGCAAATAAAACCAGAATCCATGGACATGTACTGCTGCTGCTGCTGCTAAGTTGCTTCAGTCGTGTCCGACTCTGTGCGACCCCATAGATGGGAGCCCACCAGGCTCCCCCATCCCTGGGATTCTCCAGGCAAGAACACTGGAGTGGGTTGCCATTTCCTTCTCCAATGCATGAAAGTGAAAAGTGAAAGTGAAGTCGCTCAGTTGTGTCCAACTCTTAGCAACCCCATGGACTTCAGCCTACCAGGCTCTTCGATCCGTAGGATTTTCCAGGCAAGAGCACTAGAGTGGAGTGCCATTGCCTTCTCCAATGGATATGTACATGTTACCATAATTACAGAGAGTGTTTTCTAGTACATAAATAATTTCAAAATATTTGGGATAATTTCAAATAATTGGGACTTTACCTATGCTTCAAGTCCCAACATATTTTCTAGGTATTTGACACTGTTCATGATTTGTCAGCCTTTCTGACTTTATTTTTTGTATGATGCTTCTGTGTGCTTTATTTCACAGCAACACCTGATGTCTCACTGTTTAATGCACCTTCAATGCCATCATTGTTTTCAGCCTCCTCTCCTTTTCAAACTTGTGAAAAAACCTGCCCGATTTTCACAATCTTCCTGAAAGTCATCTCTTGCATGGGGACCTCTTTAAGCCATTTCTCAGATGCTCATTACAATTTAACTTGCCTCTTTCCTCTGTGCTTCTGCAGCATTTAACATACATCACTAGTGATGAATTATGTGCATTATTTTCATATCCAATAATTTATTGAAGATAGAGCAGCACTGAAATGTTATACAAGCCTAAGCCATTATGCTATAATTTTTTTTGAGAAAAATTTAGACTTAGAGGAGAGTTGCAAAAATAGTACAGATAAAACCTGTATAGCCATTGCCCAGTTCCCCCTGCTGTTAGCACTGTATATATCCATAAAAACACGTACCAAAACTAAGAATATAATCTTAGCACACTACTATTTACTGAAATTATTTATTTGGATTTCATCAACTTTTTATGTAATGTTCTTTTTTCTGTTTCAGAATCTGATGCGGCCCTTATGTTGCATTCAATTGTCATGTCACTTTGTCTTCAATCTGTGCCACTTTCTCACTCTTCCCGTCTTCCATGATCTTGACACATTTGATGAATACTAGTCAATTACTTTATACATGTCCTTCAGATTTGGTTTGTCTAATGTGTCCTTAGGATTAGACTGAATTATGCCTTTGCCACCAAAAACCGAAGCGATGTGTCATCATATGGATGTACTTGATATTTATATGTATTACTGATGATCATTTGATTAAGGTGGCATCTTCCAGGAATCTTAATAATAAAGTTACTCTTTATGCCTTCTAATTACTGAATATTCTATGGGAAGAACTTTAAGACCAAGAAGATACACTAATTTTTGCATATAACCCTGCCCACAATTTTTAGCATTAATCCTAGATCTCACCAGGAGAATTTATTACCATGGTATAATTTTTAAAAACGGATTTTTAATCGAAAATTTTAGATTGAATTTTATTCCATTAATGTAGTGATTTTATACTTCCCTTATTATTTTTAATGTATCAGTTGATATTTTTCAGTGAGAATGTTTCTCCTTCCTCTCCAGTTACTTAGTTATTTCCTTATTTAATTAGTCATATCAGTATGAGCTTAAGGATATTTATTTTATTTCCTAGGTAATAATCCAAAACTAGCATTGCTTTTTTCCTTGGTCAATTTTTTTAAGCACAACTCAGCTTTTGAGAAGTCATTCAGCTGTTCTGTGTGCTCTTTAGATGGGCCATTCTCACTCTGTTTATTTTTTACCACTTCACAGTCTTGAACCACAAATTGCTCCTGCCAGCCTAGTGTTTTGAACAGTAACAAGGTCAGAGTTTGGAAGCAAGTACATTGAATTTCAAATCTGGCTCCTCCCAATTCACTGTTCTTGCATAAATTACCTTTTTTTCTCTATGCTTTAATTTTCTTATTTATAAAATGGGCCAGACTGTATTGAGGAAATTGACAGTTTTCCATAAATTGTCCTTAGTATGTATTTTTCAGTAGCTAAGTTGTGTCCAACTCTTAGAGACCACATGGGCTGCAGCATGCCAGGCTTCCCTGTCCCTCACCATCTCCCAGAGTTTGCCCAAGTTCATGTCCATTGAGTCAGTAATACCATCTAACCATCTCATCCCCTGCCACCCTCTTCTCCTTCTGCCTTCAATGTTTCCCAGCATGAGGGTCTTTTCCAATGAGTCAGCTGTTCACATTAGGTGGCCAAAGTATTGGAGCTTCAGCATCAGTCCTTCCAAAGAGTATTGAGGGTTGATTTCCTTGATTAACTAGTTTGATCTCCTTGCTTCCCAAGAAACTCTCAAGAGTCTTCTCCAGTATCACAGTTCGAAAGCATCAATTTTTCAGCACTCTGCCTTCTTTATTGTCCAGCTCTCACATCCGTACATGACTACTGGAAAGGCTATATGGACTTTTGTCACAAAGTAATGTCTTTGCTTTTTAACATACTCTATAGGTTTGTCATAGCTTTCCTGCCAAGAAGCAACAATCTAATTTCATGACTGCAGTCACCATCCACAGTGATTTTAGAGTCCAAGAAGAGGAAATCTGTCACTGCTTCCACCTTTCCCCCTTCTGTTTGCATGAAGTGATGGGACTGGATGCCATGATCTTAGTTTTTTTTAATATTGGTTTTAAGTTGGCTTTTTCACTCTCCTCCTACACCCTCATCAAAAGGCTCTTGAGTCCCTCTTCACTTTCTGCCACTAGGATGGTATCATCTACATATCTGAGGTTGTTGATATGTCTCCAGTCTATCAATGTATTTGATAATTTGTGTATCATTCAATGTTCAATATTGAAGAAGTGACTTCTGAGATGATAGCATCAGAAACCTCACAGATGTACTCTCCATCAAAAAAAATCATTAGTGAAAATTAATACTTTGTAAATTGCAAGGAAATATACTACTTTACATATTAAAACAATAAATTGTATGTTACATGAATTATATCTTAATAAAATTAAAAACCATATTTAAAATAAATTAAAGATACATAAATACACTTTTTAAAATATTAAAGGCTTATTAAAAGTGCCCTAATAAGGATTTCTTGATATGACACATTGAATGACTCATGATAATTAATAATTAATAGAGCTATCTCAAGAAAGGACTGGGTGCCAGGAGAATAAATGTTAATTTTTTAATGAAACAAAAAGCTACATAACAATGGGAAAGGACTTAATGTTTTATAAGAGGGATTTGAAAGGCCAAGGAAATTTTAGGTTCTCCATTTTTTGAACAATTAATTTAATTATTTGAGTGATTTTTTTCAGAAAACGCCATGCTTATCTCTTGATGAAGGTGAAACAGGAGAGTCAAAAAGTTTGTTTAAAACTCAACCTTCAAAAAACTAAGACTATGGCATCCAGTTCCATTGCTTCATGGCAAATAGATGGGGAGAAAATGGAAACAATGACAGACTTTATTTTCTTGGCCTCCAAAATCACTGCAGACAGTGACTGTAGCCATGAAATTAAAAGACGCTTGCTCCTTGGAAGAAAAGCTATGACAAACTTAGACAGTATTGAATAGCAGAGACATCACTTTGCCAATGAAGGTTCATAGAGTCAAACCTGTGGTTTTTCCAGTAGTACAGATGTGAGAGTTGGACCATAAAGAAGGATGAGCCCTGAAGAATTGATACTGTCAAGTCGTGATGCTGCAGAAGACTCTTAGAGTCCCCTGGATAGCAAGGAGATCAAGCCAGACAATCTTAAAGGAATTCAACCTTGAATATTCATTGGAAAGACTGATGCTGAAGCTGAAACTCCAATACTTTGACCACCTGATGTGAAGAGCTGACTCACTGGAAAAGACCCTGCTGTTGGGAGAGAATGTGGGCAGGAAAGGGAGTTACAGAGGATGAGATGGTTGGATGACATAATCAACTCAATGGATATGAGTTTGAGGAAACTCCAGGAGACAGTGAAGGACAGGGAAGCCTGGCGTGCTGCAGTTCATGGGGTTGCCAAGAGTCAGACATGACTAAGTAACTGAACAACAACAATGCTTATATCATTTCTATGAAAGATACTGTAAAATTTGGCAAAAAGAACTACTCTTAATAACAAATATTGAAAAGATGAATGATGCCATATGGCATAGAAAACCAGATAGAATAGAACTTAACGCTGATGTTACTGAATGGGCTTTATAGAATTTAAAAAGTCGTTCCTTGACCTTGATGTTAATAAAAAAATTTTAGGAGCAAAGTGCAGAAAGAAAAGCTAGTGTTGATAAAACTTAAGTCATCTAAAAATAATTACAAAAGTTTCTAAAAACTTTCATGAGTGATTAAACATATTGAGAGGCATATAGAGGATAAGAACATGGATTCTTTAATCACAATACTGAGAATTGAAGTCTGATTCTACACTTCATTATTAGCAATATTTAACTTGCCAGAATTTTTATTTCCTTACCTGTATAGCAGGGAAAGTAATGGGGGAAAATAAGATATCTCGCTGGAATACTGTGTGGTTAAATGAGAAAATGCATATGAGGCATTTAATAGTGTTGATAATAGTAACTATTATTATTCTTATGGTAGATATTATAAGAACTGTGTGCAATTTCATGGACTCTTTAATGTGTTTTTATCCAATCTATTCAGGAGGTACACCTTGATTAATCTTGTTTATTCCCTGAAACATACCTATTGCTTAATTGAAATAACCTTTAAAAACTGGGTTGTGTGTGGGTGTGGGTGTGGGTGTATGTGTGTAAGTAAATACTATTTAGCTAACCATGAGTCAATCACAAAGTCATAGACCTCTAAAAAACCATGCAACCAATATTATCAAGGATGTTGTTTTTCTTTCCAACATGATAGCTGAATCATGTTGATCTTTCAGGGAGGAAAAAATAATAGAGGTCTCTGCAATACCTTGGAAGGAGAAAAGTTATAGAAAAACTGCTGACTCTTATGAAAAAGACATTTATATCCATTTGAGATCTCTACTTGAGTATCTTCTTTGCTACTTAGGAACTGAATTACATTTTTTAAAAAATCACCTAATCTGGTTATTGTCAGCTTCCTCATATCTGATTTTGGGCTAATAGTTCATGCAATGGTTTGCACAAGAACTTAATAAGACTTTATAATACAAGTTGAGTGCTTTGCCTAGTATGTAATTGACATCACAGGTCCCATTTACACTTTGCATTCACTCTATTTCTATGACAGAATATTATCTCACCAGTTAGAAAAGGAAATGAAGCTAGTCTACTATAACATGTTCCTGGTTGAGCTAAAATTGTTTCCTGGGAACCATTGATTCCTTTTCTAAGTAATTGCATCAGTCAGTTCAGTTCAATTCAGTTGCTCAGTCATGTCCGGCTCTTTGTGGCCCCATGAATCGCAGCACACCAGCCTCCCTGTCCATCACCAACTCCCGGAGATCACCCAAACTCATGTGCATCGAGTCGGTGATACCATCCAGTCATCTCATTCTCTGTCGTCCACTTCTGCTCTTGCCCCCAATCCCTCCCAGCATCAGGGTCTTTTCCAATTAGTCAACACTTCACATGAGGTGGCCAAAGCATTGGAGTTTCAGCCTCAGCATCAGTATTTCCAATGAACACCCAGGACTGGTCTCCTTTAGGATGGACTGGTTGGATCTCCTTGCAGTCCAAAGGACTCTCAAGAGTCTTCTCCAACACCATAGTTCAAAAGCATCAATTCTTCAGTCCTCAGCTTTCTTCACAGTCCAACTCTCACATCCATACATGACCCCTGGAAAGACCATAGCCTTGACTATACAGACCTTTCTTGGCAAAGTAATATTTCTGCTTTTTAATATGTTATCTAGGTTGGTCATAACTTTCGTTCCAAGGAGTTAGTGTCTTTTAATTTCGTGGCTGCAATCATCATCTGCAGTGATTTTGGAGCCTCAAAAAATAAAGTCTGACACTGTTTCCATTGTTTCCCCACCTATTTCCCATGAAGTGATGGGATCAGACGTCATGATCTTCATTTTCTGAATGTTGAGCTTTAAGCCAACTTTTTCACTCTCCTCTTTCACTTTCATCAAGAGGCTTTTGAGTTCCTCTTCACTTTCTGCCTTAAGGGTGGTGTCATCTGCATATCTGAGGTTATTGATATTTCTCCTGGCAATCTTGATTCCAGCTTGTGCTTCTTTCAGCCCAGGGTTTCTCATGATGTACTCTGCATATAAGTTAAATAAGCAGGGTGAAAATATACAGCCTTGACGTACTCCTTTTCCTATTTGGAACCAGTCTGTTGTTCCATGTCCAGTTCTAACTGTTGCTTTCTGACCTGCATACAGGTTTCTCAAGAGGCAAGTCAGGTGGTCTGGTATTCCCGTCTCTTTCAGAATTTTCCATAGTTTATTGTGATCCACACAGTCAAAGGTTTCGGAAAAGTCAATAAAGCAGAAATAGATGTTTTTCTAGAACTCTCTTGCTTTTTCGATGATTCAGCGGATGTTGTCAATTTGATCTCTGGTTCCTCTGCCTTTTCTAAGTCCAGCTTGAATGCCTGGAAGTTCATAGTTCATGTATTGCTGAAGCCTGGCTTGGAGAATTTTGAGCATTTCTTTACTAGCATGTGAGATGAGTGTAATTGTGTGGTAGTTTAAGCATTCTTTGGCATTGCCTTTCTTTGGGGTTGGAATGAAAACTGACCTTTTCCAGTCCTGTGGCCACTGCTGAGTTTTCCAAATTTGCTGGCTGATTGACTGCAGAAGTTTCACAGTATCGTCTTTCCGGATTTGAAATAGCTCAACTGGAATTCCATCACCTCCACTAGCTTTGTTCGTAGTGATGCTTTCCAAGGCCCACTTGACTTCACACTCCAGGATGTCTGGCTCTAGGTGAGTGATCACACCATCATGATTATCTGGGTCATGAAGATCTTTTTTATACAGTTCTTCTGTGTATTCTTGCCACCTCCTCTTAATATTTTCTGCTTCTATTAGGTCCATACCATTCTGTCCTTTATCGAGCCTATCTTTGCATAAAATGTTCCCTTGGTATCTCTAATTTTCATGAAGAGATCTCTAGTCTTTCCCATCCTCTTGTTTTCCTCCATTTCTTTGCACTGATCGCTGAGGAAGGCTTTCTTATCTCTTCTTGCTATTCTTTGAAACTCTTCATTCAGATGCTTTTATCTTTCCTTTTCTCCTTTGCTTTTCATTTCTTTTCTTTTCACAGCTATTTGTAAGGCCTCCCCAGAATCAGCTATAGGTATACATATATCCCTTCCCTTTTGAAACTCCCTCACATCTCCCTCCCCATTCCACCCTTCTAGGTTGATATAGAGCCCCTGTTTGAGTTTCCTGAGCCATACAGCAAATTCCCATTGACTATCTATTTTACATATGGTAATGTAAGTTTCCATGTTACTCTTTCCATACATCTCACCCCCTCTACCCATGTCGATAAGTCTATTCTCTGTCTGTTTCTCCATTGTTGCCTTGTAAATAAATTATTCAGTACCATTCTTCTAGATTCTGTATATATGTTTTAGAATACAGTATTTATCATTCTCTGACTCACTTCACTCTGTATAATAGGTTCTAGTTTCATCCACCTCATTAGAACTGACTCAAATGTATTCCCTTTTATGGCTGAGTAATATTCCATTGTGTATATGTACCACGACTTCTTTATCCATTCATTTGTCAAGGGACATCTAGGTTGCTTCCATGTTCTAGCTATTGTAAATAGTGCTGCAATGAACAGTGGGATGTATGTGTCTCAATTTTAGTTTCCTCAGGGTATATGCCTAGGAGTGGGGTTGCTGGGTCATATGGAGATTTTATTCCTAGTTTTCTAAGGAATCTCCATATCATCTTCCATAGTGAGTGTATCAATTTACACTCCCACCAACAGTGCAAGAGTGTTCCCTTTTCTCCACACCTTCTCCAGCTTTTATTGTTTGTAGATTTTGATGAGGGCCATTCTTACTGGTATGAGGTGACAGCTCATTGTAGTTGTGATTTTCATTTCTCTAATAATGAGCGATGTTGAGCATCTTTTCATGTGTTTGTTAGCCATCTGTATGTCTTCTTTGGAGAAATGTCTGTTTAGGTCTTTTTCACACTTTTTGATTGGGTTGTTTGTTTTTCTGTTATTGAGTTGTATGAGCTTCTTGTATATTTTGGAAATCAATCCTTTGACAGTTGTTTCATTTGCTAGTATTTTCTCCATTCTGAGGGTTGTCTTTTCAACTTGTTTATATTTTCCTTTGCTGTGCAAAGGCTTTTAAGTTTAATCAGGTCCCCGCTTGTTTAATTTTGTTTTTATTTCCATTACTCTAGGAGGTGGGTCATAGAGGATCTTGCTTTGATTTATGTCATCGAGTGTTCTGCCTGTGTTTTCCTCTAAGAGTTTTATAGTTTCTGGTCTTATATTTAGGTCTTTAATCCATTTTCAGTTTATCTTTGTGTATGGTGTTAGGAAGTGTTCTAATTTCATTCTTTTACATGTAGCTGTCCAGTTTTCCCAGCACCATTTGTTGAAGATGTCTTTGCCCCATTGTATATTCTTGCCTCTTTTGTCATAAATAAGGTACCCATAGGTGCATGGGTTTATTTCTGGGCTTTCTATCTTGTTTCATTGGTCTATATCTCTGTTTTTGTTCCAGTACCATTCTGTCTTGATGACTGTAGCTTTGTAGTATAATCTGAAGTCAGGAAGGTTGATTCCTCTAGCTCCATTCTTTTTTCTCAAGACTGCTTTGGCTATTCGGGGTCTTTTGTGTTTCCATATGAATTGTGAATTTTTTTTTCTAGTTCTGTGAAAAATGCCATTTGCAATTTGGTAGGAATTGCATTAAATCTGTAGATTGCATTTGATAGTATAGTCATTTTCAGCATATTGATTCTTCCTAACCAGGAATGTGGAATATCTCTCCATCTGTTTATGTCACCTCTGATTTCTTTCATTAGTGTGAGACTTATAAAACTCTTTTGATATGAATGATTCCTTCCAACTTCCTGCACCAAGAGACTTGAGAAAAGTCTTGTATGGCTTCTATAAGCTGAAGACCATGATCCTACTGTGATCCCATATCTTTAAAATGCCTGCCTGAGAAAGCTTAATGCTACAAAAAAAGTTTATTGTTTGTTTCAACCAAAATTTGACTATAGGATCCTGACCTCTATTTCCTTAGATTATTTACCTTAGAAAGTTTACATTTATAAATTTTTCTCTTCCCATTTAAGACGTAAATCTTCTACTGCCCTGAAATTTCTCTTCAAGGAACCTGGGAGCCGTCTCTTTGAAATGCAAACAAGCAAGGAGATAGCTCTCCTGTCTCCCAGTTCCTGTGGGAAGGTAACAACTTAATTCTGGGGATGCCTTGCTCCAATTCACAAAACTATCTCCTATCCCCTAGAATGGGATAATCAGTCCTGCCCATTTGAGAATAAAATCCGATACTATTGCTGTTCAAGGTGCATTGAGATTTGTAGAATGGAGGGCTCATTTTGTATTAATAATTTTAATATAAACCAGATAACACAGTCAGTAAAACATAATTCTCTGTGCACATGTGTGCAAGAAGCAGATTCTTCTTGCCCATGTGCACTCATAGAGGACAAAACAGTCTTGGTAATGTGTACCATATTCAGTGATGGCTGGTATTCCAAAAGGGCAAACAGAGCACATGATTTGCTTAAATATATCACTGGTGTGTTCCAAAGGAATGTTAATTCAAATTTTGTGGCCTCTTGGAGATATTTTAGAATGAAAACGTGGCTATCATTTGCATAATCTGAACATTTTAAGAATTAATAATGATGAATCCTTGTTGTTAGTCTTACATAAGAAGACATATGGTTATTCAATGCAATAGATGGGATTTTCAGTGTTTTGCTAGAAAAACCTAATCCTTAGAGATGCACTAGGAGAAAAATTTTATGACCAAATGTATCATAATCTATTGCCAGATAGGGTGAGGATGTCAGATAGCATCATACAAGTTCTGAAAGCCCTAAAATAAAGTAATGCTATAATTTTGTTTAACCAAGATTGTCCCTAATACATTAGTTCAGAATTTTTAAAATAATAATAAAACAGAGCATCAAAAAATAAAAAAAGATTGAAGATCAGTTTTCTGGAAATCCTGCCTCATTCTATTTATTATTATTAAACTCTACTGGTACTTTATATCACTGCAGTTTTAGTTACTAAATGATTATGTTCTCATTTTATTTCTCTAATGCACTAAAATATGTAACAAAGGGACAGTAACTATATTGGTAATAATGCAAGAATAGATAAATGCATGGATCATTACAGAAAGCCCTGGCAATTGATTTTTAAACAAACTGATCTCCAGAATTAGGCATGATAAAGAAAATAAAACAAGGATAGAAATTGCCTCAGGAAATTTTCTAGTTGTAGAATTATTAGTATAAAAGGTTGCAACTTTCAGGTTTCAAATATGATATATCATGTATATGAGACTTTTTTTTTTTAATCCCACATCTTGGGCTTCTTTTTGTCACCAAGAAAATGCTCCAAATATTTGCTGTCTTGGGAATCAAACCATTGTGTGTTCATTCTTGCATTCACTCACTCATGCGTGCTTTCACTCATTTAGCTTCATATTGCAATAATTACTCTGTTACTTCATACTACTAGTTATATGCATGGACTTTGGAAACAAATTGTCTGAAATCAAGCTCATTCTAGGGCTCACTAGCTATGAGAAAGTCACTTTTGTTCTCAAAGTCTCATATATTAATGGGCAAATGAATGTAGTATCTGCACTAAATTTTGGAGGCTATGGTATGTTAATCCATTAAAGGACTAAGGGCGAAACCTGCTGCACAGTAAGCATTGAATGAATCCTATGTTTACTAGCAATTATAACTGCTGATGCCCATTAAGCTTTTAGTATATGTCAAACTTTAGGCTAAGAAGTTTGCATGACTTTATATATATATATATATATATATATATATATATATATATGTTTATATTTAGGGTTAGTTAATTAGAGTCATATTAAGATATAGATTGATAGAAATAGATACATCCATATAGATAGTTACAGATATACACATACAACTTTGGTTTTTGAAATAATTTTATAGGTGGTAAAATAGAAGATCAGTGGATTTAAGGAAATTATATAAAGCCATGTGTTCAGGAGGTTGATGAGACAAAAATTAGAACTAGGCAATCTAATTCTGAAGCATGGGTTCTCTATGATTGCAATCTACTTCCTGATTTTGATTTGCTAGCCAGACTCATCTTATTCACAAATATTTGGAGGTATGAATGTGTCACCTCAGCTTCCCTGGTGTGTCAGACAGTAAAAAATCCACCCAGAACGGGGGACCTGGGTTTGATCCTTGGGTTGGGAAGATCCCCTAGAGGAAAGCATGGCAACCCACTCCAGTATTCTTGCCTGGAAACTCCCCATGGACAGAGGAGCCCGGCGGGCTACAGTTCATTGGGTAGCAAAGAGTCGGACATGACTAAGCAACTAAGCATAGCATAGTGCATCTAGAAGAAGAAATTCTCCTTGATAAGATATTTCTATTCCTTTTACATATTCTTTCCACAAACAGTTCAAAACAAATTAAACATTGAAGTAAAGTGCAGGCATTTAATCAATCTTAACACCCATTTATCGCTGCTTAAGCTACAAAGCAATAGAGATTATCCCTTTAATATTTAATACATTCATAAATCTGCTACAGAAAATCTGTCCCTTTCTGTGTCTGTACTTCTTCCCCTATGGTTTATTGCTTTTCAGAAGTTTCTTGTATTAAAGTTCCACAAGACTAAATCATTTTTGAGCAAAAGAACAGCCATGTTATAATTGCAAGTAAGCCAGATTACAACATATTATTGAACTTTGGTCAACATGAACCACTATTATTAGCACATATCTATTGCATATCTATATTTCTTGGAGCACAGGGGGGTTTCACGATGGGAAAGTCTACCTTTATTATGCATGCAAGTTACTGTGGATGACAAGTATATACTTTACACTACAACAAATAAATATGTGAATAGTAAATCATTTGTGTGTTTAAAAAAATGTACTCTCCCTCCCCCTTGCCAA
Source organism: Bos javanicus (assembly GCF_032452875.1). NCBI lineage: Eukaryota > Metazoa > Chordata > Mammalia > Artiodactyla > Bovidae > Bos > Bos javanicus. Next base: position 30,628,681 of record NC_083885.1, on the reverse strand, counting down.
AGATCATTTGATTATTTCCCATTGCCCACAAGATGAAAGGTAAAGGAATTATCCTATTTTTAAATAATTTGGCATAAGCCTATCTTTCCATTCTCATCTTGTCTTATCTTTTCTCACCACACTGTAACCACATTCACTTCTTGATTCTTAGAACAGGCTCTATTTAGGCAAGCTCTCCAGAAACAGAAACTAAGATGGATATTCTAAATTTGTGGGGATGGAATGCATGCTTCCAGGAGAAAAGTTCAGGAAAGTGGATATCAGGGTAAATGCTAGGCAACACATATGATCTCAGATGGAGTTGTTGTTGTTCAGTCACTAAGACACATCCAACTCTTTGAGACACTGAACTGCTGCATGCCAGACTCCTCTGTCCTCCACTATCTCCTGGAGTTTGCTCAAACTCATGTCCACTGAGTCAGTAATGCCATCCAACCATCTTATCCTCTGTCACCCCTTCTCCTTTTGCCTTCAATCAAGGTCTTTTCCAATAAGTTGATCTCGCATCAGGTGGCCAAAGTATTGGAGTTTCAGCTTCAGCTTCTGTCCTTCCACTGAATATTCAAGCATTGATTTCCTTTAGGACCAACTGGTTTGATCCCCTTGCAGTCCAAGAGACTCTCAAATGGAGACTATCTTGTAAATAATCCCACAAGAAAGTTCTGGACACAAATTGCACAACAGAGCAACTGCCACCTCCAAGTAATGGGGCCAGTCTTTTGCACCTGGTCAAACTATGTTTTTGCCCCTCAGTGAAAGAGGGAGGCACTTCCCAGATGAGTTTAAAGGTTATTCCAATTCTTTGATGGCTTTCTTCCAAGCAAAGAACAATGAAGAACTGTTAGCAGTCAGCATTCATAGTGTCTTGGGTGTGGATATACCAGCCCCATATAGTGGTTTGGAACAACAAGGGTGCATTCTGCAGAATACTTCTTGTACTGCTCATGTCCATGTGCTTCTCATACTAAGTTTATTCCACACAGCTTCTCCAGGACTCTAGTCAGTCACAATCTGTGACAGTTAAACAAGAGGAGGGTTAGTGCCAACAAACTGCAGCTCTATGAGTTCCCCTGGTGGCTCAGACAGTAAAGAGTCTTCCTGCAGTGTGGGAGACCTGAGTTTGAACACTGGGTGGGGAAGATCACCTGAAGAAGGCAATGGAAACCCACTCCAGTACTCTCGCCTGGAGAATCCCATGGACGGAGGAGCCTGGTGGGCTACAGTCCTTGGGGTCGCAAACAGCTGGACATGACTGAGCAACTTCGCTATGCTGTAGATCTCCCAAAGTCATTACTGAAACCCTCCTTCACATATTCTGTATCCTAGTTCACCTAAGTTTGAAATTCTAGATGCTTATTTCTGAGAATCTTGAGGTGCTGTTCACCATGTTCTTATCAGGTACGATTATTATACTTGCCCATTATCCATTAAAGCAACATGGAAAGACCAATTAATGCTCTAGTGGGGTTAGTTAAGTGCCCATTGGTCTGCTGTTTGGACAAGGACAATTATCCTGAGAAAAGTGTAGCTGGGAATTGTGAACATCACAAAAGCTAGGGAATAAGTAAAGTAAAGCAAGTGAAAGAGATCTGGGTGGAGCATTTACAAGTTTGCTGCCTCAGGGCCTTTGCACATCTAATGCTTTTATTTGGAACATTTGTCCTTCTGCTGTTGGAATGACTGGCTGTTTATTCATTGAGAACTGTATGTGCTTCCTCTTCAGAGATGTTGTCATGGACCATCCCACCTAGATAACATCATCATTATTTTCCATGTCAGGCCTGGGTTGTCCTCTTCTTAATACTTAATTAGATTTACTATAACTTGCTTTGCTTGACAATTTTATTTGATTTTTTTTCTATCTTTACCATTAAAATATGGTGCAGACATACATTTGTCTTGTTTACTTCTCCATCACTCATCCATAGGATAGGGATTAAAACAGAGAAGCAGAGCAAATGTAAAACAAATTTTTATTGAGTGCATATTTGAATGCATCAACTGTGTATGAAGATCTTAAGGGGCTACTACATTCATCTTCTATCATAGATCTTGTAAATCTCTCCACTATATTGGGACCCAAGGATCACTTCGTATTTATCTGTCTGCTTTACATTCCCACAATACAATGCATGCCCATTGTAGTGCCTTCTGTGCCTACCACTGGCATCTTATGCCCTAATTATTATGCCCATTAGAAGCATCTTATGCCCTAATTATTCAGCGTTCCCTCTACCTTTTTCTTCTCTTGAGTTTTTTTGTTTTTTTTTTGAGTTTTAAACTTAATAAAAGATACACATAGTTGCAGACAATTGACTTAGCCCTTTGTTTTTCAGTCACCAAATTATGTCTGACTCTCTGAGACCCTATGGCCTATAGCAAGCCAGGCTCCTCTGTCCTCCACTACACACAGAGTTTGCTCAAATTTATGTCCATTGAGTTAGTGATGTTTTCTAACCATCTCATCCTCTGTTGACCCCTTCTCCCTAACCTCCTGTTTTTTCCTGAAAAGTCTAACTACTTGTGATCATGATATGGGAACTCAGTTCATTAAGTATAACCTAAAGTCAGTTCAGTTCAGTTCAGTTCAGTCGCTCAGTCGTGTCCAACTCTTTGCGACCCCATGAACTGCAGCACGCCAGGCCTCCCTGTCCATCATTAACTCCCAGAGTTTACCCAAACCCACGTCCATTGTGTCAATGATGCCATCCAACCACCTCATCTTCTGTTGTCCCCTTCTCCTCCTGCCTTCAATCTTTCACAACATCAGGGTCTTTTCAAATGAGTCAGCTCTTTGCATCAGGTGGCCAAAGTATTGGAGTTTCAACTTCAACATCAGTCCTTCCAATGAACACCCAGGACTGATCTCCTTTAGGAAGGACTGGTTTGATCTCCTGGCAGTCCAGGGACTCTCAGGAGTCTTCTCCAACACCACTGTTCAAAAGCATCAATTCTGTGCTCAGCTTTCTTTATAGTCCAACTCTCACATCCATACATGACCACTGGAAAAACCATAGGCTTGACTAGATGGACCTTTGTTGGCAAAGTAATGTCTCTGTTTTTTAATATGCTATCTAGGTTGGTCATAACTTTTCTTCCAAGGAGCAAGAGTCTTTAAATTTCATGGCTGCAGTCACCATCTGAAGTGATTTTGGAGCCCAGAAAAATAAAATCAGCCACTGTTTCCCCATCTATTTCCCATGAAGTGATGTGACCGGATGCCATGATCTTAGTTTTTTGAATGTTGAGCTTTAAGCACTTTCTCACTCACCTCTTCTCACTTTCATTCAAAGGCTCTTTAGTTCTTCTTCAATTTCTCCCATAAGGATGGTGTCATCTGCATATCTGGGGTTATTTGATATTTCTACCATAAATCTTGTTTCCAGCTTGTGCTTCATCCAGTCCAGCATTTCTCATGATGTACTCTGCATGTAATTTAAATAGGCAGGGTGACAATATACAGCCTTGACGTACTCCTTTTACTATTTGGAACCAGTCTGTTGTTCCATGTCCAGTTCTAGCTGTTGCTTCCTCACCTGCATACAGGTTTCTCAAGAGGCAGGTCAGGTGGTCTGGTATTCCCGTCTCTTTCAGAATTTTCCACAGTTTATTGTGATCCACACAGTCAAAGGCTTTGGCATAGTCAATAGAGCAGAAATAGATGTTTTTCTGGAACTCCCTTGCTTTTTTGATGATCCAGCAGATGTTGGCAATTTGATCTCTGGTTTCTCTGCCTTTTCTAAAACCAGCTTGAACATCTGGAAGTTCACAGTTCACGTATTGCTGAAGCTTGGAGAATTTTGAGCATTACTTTACTAGTGTGTGAGATGAGTGCAATTGTGTGGTAGTTTGAGCCTTCTTTGGCCTTGCCTTTCTTTGGGATTGGAATGAAAACTGACCTTTTCCAGTCCTGTGGCCACTGCTGAGTTTTCCAAATTTGCTGGCATATTGAGTGAAGCACTTTCACAGCATCATCTTTTAGGATTTGAAATAGCTCAGCTGGAATTCCATCACCTCCACTAGCTTTGGAGTGGACCTAAAGTCAAGATATGTCTTAACCATTCACTTTTCAATGATATATATTCATATATATATATATATATAGAAAATAGAAAATAGGAATTATGTATTTGGTTTCAGTAGCTTTAGTATGTCTACTCACCTTTAGAAATGATTTAAGAAGTTTCATCTTGCTTATAATTAATTCTTAATGATTAATTTTGGAACCTGTTGCAGGAAAATGTGAGTCCCTGGTTTTTAAGTGGTTAAGGGTAAGAAAGGTTGGAAAAGTCTCAGAGACAGCACATTAAGTAATGTGGTCTATTAATTACACATAACAGGAAACCTACATAATTCATTTCAGACAGAAAAGTGTGGGTTTCCATTTTAGATGCATTTGTGAACATCTGTGTGTCTACATATGCATGCGTATATGCACGTGTGCACATGTATATGTACACATATATACATGCGTATAAGTGTGTGCATATATGTATGTATTATAATTTGATAAATAAGATGTGATCTGTCTTAGCTGATATATTGAGATGCTTGATTAAGAATGGTGGTGTAGTAAATATCCCATTCCCATCAGTGCTACTTTTTAATAAAGTTTACCTCTCTTATAAAAATACAAGTCAGCTCAAACTGTTTGCTTTCATATCCTTGGTATTATCGATTTTGAACACTCCATGTGTTGTCTTTTGTACCTTTGAAGATAAGATGCAATTATCGAAAAAAATAGATCAATAAAATAAGAGATTTGGGGGCTTATTAGTTTATCTCAGCCTGCCTCAAGCCTGATTTTTCAAAGAAAACAAGCCATTTGCATGTACTTTTCTTGGGAAAGAAAATTAGCTGGATTCAGTCAGTGTTCCAGGAAAATTCTTGAAATTTACTTTAAGTGTTGAATGTTTTCTGATGGTTAAAATATCTATAAAATTACTCTGTGTTACATCCCTAATGTGTCTGTGAACTCTGAAGGAAATTTTGAGTAAAGCTCATCTTAAATATGAGTGATATTTCTAGGGATGCATCTTGGATCTGTTCTAGGCATACCAAAAATAAGATATTTAATTGCACTTTGATAATTGTCCAAACTCCAATGTGGTTATGCTTATTCTGTTTAGATATAATTCTGCTAATCAGTCGTGTGGCAGTTCAGCCAGCCTTTTGAAGTGACCAAGATATCGCCCCCCTCCCCACCTCCCCTTGTTAGGCAATATAGTCACATCTTATCTGCTCAGCTCTTACTGAAATAACAAAAGCAATACTTCTTCTCCAGCCTGAGCTTTGAGACTTAAAGATGTATTCATTTCAAACATGCATATTCATGAGTTTCCTTTCTTTTAGTTTATCTGTCCCTGCCTTTACTTTCCTAAATCTAATTTTAGCTTGTGTGTAATACTATGATATTTTGAGTGTACCCTTGGAAAAGACTAATGCATAAATTAACATAAATAACCCCTTAGATGCAATTGTATCCTAAACCATCTGTCTGTCTGAAGTCTGAGGTCTTCCATTTGATTAGTTGGACAAATCCCGTGATTTTGGATAATTGTAGACCTGAGCCACGTGAAAACAAATAACATTTAAGGTAGGAAGATAGGTAACATAGAAAGATATTCCCTGGAATTTTCTAAAGAATTTAGCATCACAGACTCATGGAACCTTGAGGATAAATAGAACAAAAGATCATGGTTTTATAAACCAAGGTTTTATAAACATTGGTATACTTCTCATTTGTTTTTTTCAACCATGCATCTTGGCTTTCATGTATATTTTATATTCTTTTCCTCTCCTTTTGTTTCTCTCAGTGCTCTTCATCTCTACAGAAAGAAAATCAGATGGTTTACCTATTGCCAGCATAAAGGGAACCAGGGACACTAAACTTGTCTAGTGAAAAAAACTCATGCTTGAGTTATCTTGTAAATAGTTTCAACAAATTTCAATCCTCTATTATTTGTTGTATCATGACTAATAGCAAAAGTAATTAGGAAGAAATATGAGATGAAGAGTATATTGTTATTTATATTATTATAGACTACTTTGATGTTCCAGGCACTTTTATATAAATGACCGCTGATCCTTATATGTAGCATGCAAAGAAGATGCTGTTGCTATTTTTCAAAGAAAGTAACTTAGTTTTAAGAAGCAAAGAGATTTGCCCAAAGGCATACAAGTGGGGTTCAAGACTGGAAACGTGAAAACTATCTACATCTGCTAAAGCACATTCCTTGGATAACTCTGGTAATATAGAACTCACCAAATGGTGAAGCGGGCAATGTTTCTTTTCCTCTTAATGGAAAAAAAAGTTTTCATTAGGAAGATCTTCTGAATATGAAGATGAACTCAAACTGTCTTCTGTCAAGCAACTGATTACTCAGAGTGATCATAATCTATTACACTTATTCTCATATTTCCAGTGTTCAAACATATATATATATATAATAGAGATTATTATTCATTAGCATAATTTTATTTCTGAGAATATTTCCCATACTTATGCAGAGTGACATCAAGTTTAGAAGTTAATTGAATACGTTCATATTCAATTGCGTCTGACTCTTTATGATCCCGTGGAATGTAGCCCACCAGGCTCCTCTGTCCATGGAATTTTCTGGCAAAAATACTGGAGTGGATTGCCATTTCCTCCTCCAGGAGACTTTCCCAACCCTGGAATCATACCCATGCCTCTTGCATCTCCTGCACTGGCAAGTGGATTCTTTACCATTGAGTCACCTGGGAAGCCCTTTGCCAGCCAGTAATGAGATAACTGTTCAGTGTTAAATTAACCAAAAGTTTCTTCTAGGTATCTCAAAAGAAAAAAATGTATGTGAGGAATATTTCATTCATTTTCAGATGAATGAAATGATACAAATCAGAAAAAATTAATAATTCATGTATTCATTTAGTTTAGTAGGGATTTAGATTCACACACACACACAAAAACACTTGCTTTACTTTTTCAATTGCACCCCAACTCGCTCAGCAGAATGTCGTGTCCCAACAACCAAAGTAGTCTGAGTCCTTATTTTATTGCTGTGAAGACACAGATTATTTCAGTTACTGCTGGCAAGCTTTTAGTAACTTCTCAAGCTGATGCTGAAACTGAAGTTCCAATACTCGGCCACTTCGAGTCTGCAAAGAGCCAATTTTTTGGAAAAGACCCTGATGCTGGGAAAGATTGAGGGCAGAAGGAGAAGGGGGTGACAGAGAATGAGATGGTCAAACAGGAGACAGAGAATGAGATGTCATTGACTCAATGGACATGAGTTTGAGCAAACTCTGGGCGATAGTGAAGGACAGGGAAACCTGGCATGTTGCAGTCTGTAGGGTCGCAAAGAGACATGAATGAGCAACTGAACAACAACAACAAAAGCAAAAGAAAATAGTGCTACCCTCTGAGCCCACATAGGTCAGTTTTATAAAAATTGTTAAGATGTGGAAAATTGTGAACCATATAAAATGCATAGGATAAATGGCAGCTATTTCATTTTTTAATTTATTCAGTATAAACTATTGATAAATTATGCTATGACAGACATAGTGCCAAGACCTGATAGTGCATATGCGGATAGTCCTGGACCTTCATCAGATGGAGTTTGCTGTCTAATGGGAAGACAAATGATTTTGTCATAATGTAACATTGAGATGGCTGGATGGCATCACTGACTCTACAGACGTGAGTCTGAGTGAATTCCGGGAGTTGGTGATGGACAGAGAGGCCTGGCATGCTGTGATTCATGGGGTCACAAAGAGTCGGACACAACTGAGCGACTGAACTGAACTGAACATGTTTTTCTGGGACGCAGAAGATACAGAAGAAGCTGGATCTGACTTTGCAGAGGAGTTGACATTTGTAGTATACTTTGAATTGAGATTAAGTGATTATGGGAAGAGAAGAAGGCCCTGAGAGTAAGAGGCAGGCAAAGAACAATATCATTCTAAAAAAAATAAATAAATAAGGATCTTTTAAAGATTTATAATTAGCATTGATAATAATAATAATGGTGGCATCATCATGCTTTAACTCTTCTAGAGATGATATAGTGAATAGATGGGAATTGGGTAAATGAGAAGATTAAAACATTCTAGTCAACACTGGATTATGGGCTAATTCAGGTAATAGTAAGAATAGAGAGAGGGGACACGATAAGGGTTAGCTTATGAACAGAACGTATTAGCTCAGTGGTTTGGACAATCTCCATGTGCCATTTCAAAACCACCTTATGCACATTCTCAAACAACTTTGCACAGCCGCAAGCAGAAAATGCCTGATCTTAATCTTACCTTTGTGTACCTCTCCCTTTCTCATCTTGGCTTTCTTCTGACCCTGTGGCAAGGGACACCTGCAGAACCTGCTCTATACTCACATAGGTGTAGCTAAGAAGTGTGAGAAGTTAATGCCCACAGAGCCATCCATGGCCAGGGGTAGATAAATGCTTCTTCCTTTAATCCAAAAGCAGTCAGTACTGAGACACATTTTATAAAGCAACTAGGAAGATCTCAAGTAATCAAACACCAATAACCCATAGTGATGACCAACACCATAACAATACAATCAATCATCTATAGCAATGGTCAACATCATGACATATTCACATTGACTTTTATCTCCTCTCTTTATCACTAGCCTTGTTCTGCAGTCCCACTCCTTCTGTTCAGTTCAGTTCAGTTCAGTCACTCAGTCGTGTCCGACTCTTTGCGACCCCATGAATCGCAGCATGCCAGACCTTCCTGTCCATTACCAACTACCGGAGTTCACTCAGACTCATGTCCATCTAGTCAGTGATGCCATCCAGCCATCTCATCCTCTGTCGTCCCCTTCTTCTCCTGCCCCCAATCCCTCCCAGCATCAGAGTCTTTTCCAATAAGTCAACTCTTCACATGAGGTGGCCAAAGTACTGGAGTTTCAGCTTTAGCATCATTCCTTCCAAAGAAATCCCAGGGCTGATCTCCTTCAGAATGGACTCGTTGGACCTCCTTGCAGTCCAAGGGACTCTCAAGAGTCTTCTCCAACACCACAGTTCAAAAGCATCAATTCTTCGGCGCTCAGCCTTCTTCACAGTCCAACTCTCACATCCATACATGACCACGGGAAAAACCATAGCCTTGACTAGACGGACCTTTGTTGGCAAAGTAATGTCTCTGCTTTTGAATATGCTATCTAGGTTGGTCATAACTTTCCTTCCAAGGAGTAAGCGTCTTTTAATTTCATGGCTGCAGTCACCATCTTCAGTGATTTTGGAGCCCAGAAAAATACTGTTTCCACTGTTTCCCCATCTATTTCCCATGAAGTGGTGGGACCAGATGCCATGATCTTCATTTTCTGAATGTTGAGCTTTAAGGCCACTTTTTCACTCTCGTCTTTCACCTTCATCAAGAGGCTTTTGAGTTCCTCTTCACTTTCTGCCATAAGGGTGGTGTCATCTGCATATCTGAGGTTACTGATTAATCCTAAAATAAACAATCTGCACAAAAACCTGTGTTTGAAGTTCTACTGTGATGGTAAACTAGGACAAGATGTCTACTGATATAGAATATCTGATGTTTAAACCATGTTTACAGGGTTATTGCCTATATTCTTTTAAAAATTAATTTATTTATGACTGTGCTGGTTGGACTTTCCTGTAGTTGCAGTGAGTGAGGGTAACTCTAGTTGCAGTGCTCGGGCTTCTCATTGCAGTGGCCTCTCTTGTTGCAGAGCATAGGCTGTAGGGCACGAGGGCTTCAGGAGCTGTGGTCTTCAGGCTCTAGAGCACAGACTCAGTAGTTTTGGTGCACGAGCAGAGTCCCCTGAAATATGTGAGATCTTCCTGGATCAGGGATCAAACCCACGTCTTCTGCATTGGCAGGCGGATTCTTTACCACTGAACCACCAGGGAAGCCCTTGTCCATATTCTTAATTCGGAGAAAACTCTATGAAGATCTCATGACTAAAGGCCCACAAATTCAGCAGACATATGATTTGATGTTTTGGAGGGCATATAAACAGCCACCCAATAAAATGATCACACCCTAAGGTATATTCCAGCACGATAGAATTATTGACCCAGTCAGATTCTCGGTGAGATCATACATGAAACAAGTTACAAGAAAAAGGAGAGGGTGGGTAGGGAGTAATTAGAAGCTTGAACAGAAAAGTAAGGGGAGAGAGTGAAAGGCCATTAAGGAGAATTGTGCATATATTCATCTGCAAGCTACAGTCCTGAGGAAGCAGAAACCATAAGGAAACAGATGTCATGAAGCAGTAAAAAGATACCCAAAGCATAAAGGAAATGTCAGCTGGTAGTGAGAGAAAAAGAGAGCAGATGACAGAACAAGATGCCATAAGAAAGAGAGGGAACTTATTTCCATCTCTTGTTTCAGTCCTTCACCACAAGTATTCTTACAAAAAGAATCCATTTTTAGAAATTGTTCTACGTAATCCCATGACTCTTGTAACTAGAAGAGCAATGCTAAAATTTTGCCCATGCTGCTTCTTCTGGTAATATACAACAAAATTTTCCCACAGTCCTGCACAAAAAGAAGTTCCATCCAGACCTCCCACATACTTCTTTGAAAATCTTCCCTTTTAATTTCTGCACATTTTCACTGATTCTGCTATCAGAAGCACAACCAGACTAAATCCTCTAAGACTCATGACATTGTGCAATAACTTGGAAATACCAAGCACTTTAATGTAATTATCTTGTCGAAAACAGTTTAGCAAACAAAAAGTCAAGCTTCTGATGGATTATGCTAATAGGTCTCAGAAGCAATCACACTGGTTATTGTGTTATTTTTCTTTCCTGTGTGTCTCTCTGTTAGTGCATTTCACTTGGTGGAGGATTTAGACAGACAGACAGATAGCATTTTTCTCTGTTTCTTAGAATTTGATATTAAATCAATATTATTATGCAAAAGCACAATAATAGAAGTGATTTTAGTGGTTATGAACTTGGAAATAAGGAAGTGTCTGATGGTATCATTATAATTCAAATACAGAATCAGAAACATAAATAATTCATAGAGAAAAAAATAAAACAAAAAGAGAATGTTAAACTGAAATTTTCCATCTGTGGAAATATTGATAGACTATGGAAGGGGCATGATCTAAATTAGATATTAAAAAATATTCCCTGTAAAGGAACAGGTAGTAAATATTTGTGTCTCCTGAGCCATACAGCCTTTGTCATAACTAATGCAATCACAAGAGTAGAAGCATTTGCAAGAAGAGAAAATTCATGCATTCATATTCAAAGTTGTTTTTGTTCACTTGCTCAGTCACATCTGATTCTTTATGAACCCATGGACTGCAGTATACCAGGCTTTTCTGACCTTCACCATATCCTGGAGCTTGCTCAAACTCATGTCCATTGAATCTGTGATGCCATCCAACCATCTCATCCTGTTGTGTCCTCCTCCTGCCTTAAATCTATCCCAGCATCAGGATCTTTTCTAATGAGTCTGCTCTTCATATCACGTGGCAAAAGTGTTGGAGCTTCAGCTTCAGCATCATTCCTTCCAATGAATATTCAGGACTGAATTCCTTAAGGATTGACTGGTTTATTCTCTTTGCAATCCAAAGGACTCTGAAGAGTCTTCTCTAACATCACAGTTCAAAAGCATCAATTCTTCAGTGCCCAGCTTTCTTTATAGTCCAACTCTTATATGCATACATGATTACTGGAAAAACCACAGCTTTGACTATACACACCTTTGCCAGTTACCTAATGTCTCTGCTTTTTAACAGTCTTGGCTTGTCATAGCTTTTCTTCCAAGGAGTGTCTTTTAATTTCATGGCTGCAGTCACTATCTGCAGTGATTTTGGAGCCCAAGAAAATAAAGTCTCTCACTGTTTCCATTGTTTTCCCATATATTTGCCATGAAGTGATGGGACCAGATGCCATGATCTTAATTTTTTGAATGTTGAGTGTTAAGCCAGCTTTTTCACTCTCCTCTTTCACCTTCATCAAGAGGCTCTTTAGTTCCTCTTTGATTTCTGTCATAAGGGTGGTGTCATCTATGTATCTGAGATTATTGATATTTCTCCTGGTAATCTTGATTCTGGCTTGTGCTTCATCCAGTCCAGCATTTCACATGATGTACTCTGCATATAAGTTAAATAAGCAGGTGACAATATACAGCTATGAAGTACTCCTTTCCCTATTTGGAACCAGTTCATTGTTCCTTGTCAGATTCTAACTGTTGCTTCTTGACCTGCATACAGTTTTCTCAGGAGGCAGGAAAGGTGGCCTGGTATTCCCACTTCTTTCAGATTTTTCCACAGTTTGTTTGATAAACACAGTCAACGTCTTTAGCATAGTCAATGAAGCAGAAGTAGATGTTTTTCTAGAATTCTCTTGCTTTTTATATGATCCAACAGATGTTGGCAATTTGGTCTCTGGTTCCTCTGCTTTTTCTAAATCCAGTTTGAACATCTGTGAGTTCTTGGTTCATACTGGTGAAGCCTGCTTGGAGAATTTTGAGCATTACTTTGCTAGCATGTGTATTGAGTACAATTATGCAGTAGTTTGAACATTCTTTGGCTTTGCCTTTCTTTGGGATTGGAATGAAAACTGACCCTTTCCAGTCCTGTGGCTACTGATGCGTTTTCCAAATTTGGTGGAATATTGAGTGCAGCACTTTCACAGCATCATCTGTTAGGATTTGAAATAGCTCAATTGGAATTCCATCACCTCCACTAGCTTTATTCATAGTGATGCTTCCTAAGGCCCATTCGACTTCACATTCCACAGTGTCTAGCTCTAGGTGCGTGATCACACCATAATGGTTATCTGGGTCTTGAAGATCTTTTTTATATAGATCGTTGGTGCATTGTTACCACCTCTTCTTAATATCTTCTGCTTTGGTTAGGTCCATACTGTTTCTGTCCATTCTGTGCTCATCTTTGCATGAAATGTTCCCTTGAAATCTCTCATTTTTTTGAAGAGATCTCTAGTCTTTCCCATTCTGTTGTTTCCCTCTATTTCTTTGCATTATTCACTTACGAAGCCTCTCTTATCTCTCCTTGCTATTTTTTGGAACTCTGCCTTCAGATGGGAAAATTTAGGCATTCATATTCAAAGTAGGTAGACTCCAAAGATAAGTCAGTAAGAGTATGACCTTTTGACCTACTGTAAAGCACAGGGCTTCCCTGCTCAGATGGCAAAGAATATGCCTGCAATGCGGGAGACCTGGGTTTGATCCCTGGGTTGGGAAGATACCCTGGAAAGAGGGCATGGCGACCCATTCCAATATTCTTGCCTGGAAAATCCTCATGGACAGAGGTGCCTGGCAGGCTACAGTCCATGAGGTTACCAAGAGTTGGACATTACTGAGCAACTAAGCACAGTGCATAGCACATGGAACTCTGTTCAGTGTTATGAGGCAATCTGGATGGAGGGGAGTTTGAGGGAGAATGGATATATGTATATGTATGGTTGTGTTCCTTCGCTCTTCACATGAAAACATCACAGGATTGTTTGTTAATCAGTCATACCTCAATACAAAATAAGTTTTTTTCTTTAAAAAAGAATATAGGCTTTTGGAAGAGGAAAATTTGTTTAAATTTAAAAATTAAACAAAAAAGATTAATTTTTTGTCAGGGAGGAAGGCTGTTGCAGATTGAATTACCTAATGGGCAAAATCTAAACAAGAGATTTATGTTTGGGGGCTATGCGGGGTAGTGTTTCTGGGGTTGACCACCTGTGGAAGGAAGTATAAGAAAGTAGAATTGAGCAGAAGGAGATATTAGGCTATTGTACAGTCTTTTATTTATTTATTTATTTATTTATTTTGACAGCTCCAGGTCTTAGATGTGATGTACAAACTCTTACCTGCAACACGTGGGATCTAGATCCCTGACCAGGCATTGAATGCCCCAACCCCTGCCGCCACCAGCCACCAACATTGGGAGCCCAGAGTCTTAGCCACTGGACTACCAGGGAAGTCCTGGCTGTAAGTACAGTCTTAACAAAGACCTCAGACAATCATATGAGGAGCTCTGGAGTTGGAATGACCCTTCCATGAGTCCTGGCAATAAGGTACTAATATTTCCATATTGATTAATCTTTAGTGAAAGAATGCTCTGGAAAGGAAGTGTATCCTGAAGGCAGAGGACTCTCTCCAGTGGAAGTGATCCCCAAAGAGGGAAGAGAGCTGAGGGCTGTCTGAATGCACCTTCATTTCTAAAAGAGGACCTGCTGACACATCCCAGTATAACTGTAGTCTACCCTTTACCTGGACCTTGTCTATCACTGATTATATTTACCTTTTTTTATTGCTAGTTTTTTTATTTTCATAAATTTATTATTTTTATTTATTTTATATTTGTCCCCACCCCACCACATGCAGGATGTTAACCCCTCAACCATGGATGAAACCGACACCCTCTGAGGTGAAAGCAGTCTTAACTACTGGACTGCCAGGGAAGTCCCGTAAATTTACTTTTTTTGGATAAAATTCTAGAAGCAGGTGCTCCAATATTTCTAGGAAAAACAACAAGGAATATTAGTGGGATAATCATAGTCCTTCCTCAATAGCTGTGTCAAGGCTGCAACTGATAGTCTTTGCCTCCTTTCCCTGTTACCCATTCTAGACTCCACTAGTCACAATGGCTTACCTAGTAGCATGACCCAGATCTGTATGCCTGAGAGATATGAGCTCATGTTCACTATATCCTTCTTAAAAGGAAGTTTGTTCTTGAGCTTGTCCAATTACAATCAAAATGGGAGTCAGGAGTTCAAAGAGGCACCCAAGTGAATCACGTGGGTATGCCAAACGATTTAGTCTGCCCTTGTTTTGACAACTTCACCAAAATAAGAGCCCTGCTTCCTTCTGATGATTAGGATTAACTACCCTGTCAAGATGATTGTTCTGCTTCTTGAGTGCTAGTCACTTTTTGTGAAACCTGAAGCACCAGAATAGAAGTTATAGTTTATATGTCAACAGGAATCTGGTGTTTCCTGGTGGAAGTGCTCTCCCCTTTGAAATCAGAACTTCAAAATTCAGAGGCCAAAGTTGCAAAGATGACAAGAACAAATTAGTAGTTGTATATTCTGATAAGGAATCAATGCTAATTGGGACATTCCTGGGGTCCTGGGCCTGTGCTTTAAAGTGTACACCACATGCTGGAAGATGATTCTCCATCTTCTCAAGGTTTTGTCTCCAGGCTAGTGGCTAAAACTGTCTATTCCATCATTCTCTGGCAACTTCTGGCCAATGTGATACATCATATGACCTGTGGACCCAAAGTCAAGGGCCCATTTTCATACCACCTGAGCTATAAATGGGCCATTGGAATTGAAGTGATATTAAGTAGGACCCTATTGGTGGATTAACACTCTGTAAGAGAATGATGGGGGCTTCTCAAATGACTCAATGGTAAAGAATATGCCTGTCAATGTAGGAGACACAAGAAACACAGATTCGCTCTCTGGGTTGGGAATATCCCCTGGAGAAGGAAATGGCACCCACTCCAGTATTCTAGCCTGGAGAATCCTCCAGACAGGAGAGCCTGGTGGACTACAGTCCAAGGGGCCACAAAAAGTCAAAGCCAACTGAGTGACTGAACACAACACACAAAGAGAATGATGATGGCAGAACCATACTTGCAGACACTGCAAACACAAGCCTGAAAATGTAGATTCTTCCTAGTTATTTTGGGACTTTTCAATGGTAGATGCTATTTGGTGGGTGTTAAAATATGATTTGAAAATTTTCACACATTACGTCCACTTGTTTTTGTTTTTCCATGTTCTTCCAGCTACAACTTTTCTTGTCCTTGACATTTTAAATATTATTCATATCATGTGTGTTATAACCTAAACTACTACTCTCTCTAGGCAGTGAATGGCACACAGCCTCCAATCTTTTCTTTTTCTTTTTTTTCTGTGACATGTGAGATCTTAGCTCCCTGACCAGGGATCAAACTTGTGTCCACCGCATTGGGAACACAGATTCCTAACCAAGGCACCATCAGATAAGTCCCAGCCTCTAATCATTGATTAATCACTCTCCCATAGTTACCTTTTTTTCCCAAATCATCAAAATTAGCAATGGTCACCCAATTCTGCTGGTCTTATAATTGCTGTATTATACATGTGTATTATACATGAAAGTAACTATTGCATTTGCTTAAAACAATGTAGTATCTCAGTTCATTATTGATGAAAGTTTTGATGATTGCACTGATATCTTGCGCCAGAAGGAACCAGTGCTCCACCCACCATCCGTGTTGAATCCCTTATTGTCAGCTGGGTAGCAAGTGATCCAGCTTCAGAATTCCATCCTAGAATCTGAATTCTCAGAATATCCTTGGCACCAGCAGAAATAGGTTAAGTTGCCTGAAAGCAAATTTTGATTTGGAGATCAGTTTGCCAGAGATTTGTTAGGGAACATCCTTGGAGTAAACACCTGGAAAGTGGAAGAGAGAAGGACGGGCTAGCGGGAGAGGATGGATTGTAATGCAGATACGACAGAGGCCTCAACCACCTCCAAGAGGAATTCTGAAACTATCAGATGATCCTTCAGAATTTTCCCAGTAACTGGCAAGGGAACAAATTCTTTGAATGGCCACATTGACCAGTATTGGATGAGGACGGGGAAACATGTTATAAAAATATCACTGTTAATTTGAGAGGATAACCAGTAGATTACTAAGAAATATATATAGTTAATTTTTAATAAAATATAAACCCATACCTCTAATCTACATGACCTTAAGTACAGCAAAACATCCATTCACTTCATCACTTATTTTAAGAACAGATAGTTACCTAGCAGAAAGTGTGACAGGTACCATGTTAGATGCTGGGGAACTGTATATAAGACCTATGGGTGTTGCCCTGAGAGTTAAATTTAATATGTAACATTTTTTTTTCTCCAGATTGAATTTAGAAATTCCTTTAAATCCTACTCAAATCACTCAATGAAGATAACAGCTTCTCTGTTTTTTAGGGCTTATTGGTGGCTATACTGGAGCCAGGCTTCCCAGGCGGCATTAGTGGTAGAGAACCCACCTGCCAATGCAGGAGATGTAAGAGATGGGGGTTCAATCCCTGGGTCTGGTCGATTTTCTGAAGAAGGAAATGGCTATCCATTCCAGTATTCTTGCCTGGAGAATCCCATGGACAGAGGAGCCTGGCAGGCTGTAGTCCACAGTGTCGCAAACTGAAGTAACTTAGTACATAGCATGCACATACTGGGGACAAAGTGTCAGATTAAAAACACAATTTTAAAAATATGTTAATGAGTAATAAAAAAATCAAATGAGCTAATATGTGTAATTATAGAATTGTCAGTGGTACAAATAAAACTAAATTATAATAAACACTAAGAAAGAGTTAAACAGAAAGCAAATATTTAGATGAGTTGAGAGTGGCTTTTATTAAACAGTACATGAATAGTAGATGACCAAAGAAATGATTTAAGGACAAAAGCCTGGCATGTTAGAGAAACTACAAGAAGGCCAGGGCCACTACATTTAGGGAATAACTAAATCCAAAAGTCCTGGTTTTCCTTAAATATATGCTATAATTCCTGAGGTTATCTGATGCATTTTTTCACATGTTGCTATTCTTTGAAATCAAGACAACATACAATTCTTTGCAGCCCCAATTGCACTTGGCAGGGGGTTATACATTACTGGAATTCAGTAGGTTTTTTATTAAATAACTATAAAGTTCACTAATTTCACATACAAGAGAGTGGTTCTCTTTTAGATCTTTGAGAATATTCTAAAATCAAACTCACATTATTCTCTGATTTGAATTTAAAATAAAGTAGAGTGGGTATTTTTCATGTTGTTGTTTTTAAACAGCATGAACTCTGGCCAAAAGCACTTCAAGGAGCTAATCTGAGTGAGTCACCTGTATTTTCTAGTGAAATTGTAAATTTCAGCATGGATTAAAAAAAAGAAGAAACCTCAAGATTTTAGCTTGCTGAAGGTAACACATAGGTAAATGGCAGAACTTGGAGCCTCTTAGATTGTCTGACTTTCTATAACTATATAACATCAAAATCAGAGTAACAATGGATTTCTGAGGCTTTTTTTCTTTTTTTAAATATTTCATGTCATATCATTGTTGGCAGGTGTTAAATTTTTATTGATAATGATGAGAACATTCAGGGAAAGCATCAGCTCTTTAATTTTTTAAAAATGCCTGTCTTTGTGTCTTCCTTTTTAAAGGGCTTACAATCGCTTTTATTAAACAGATTGTAGACAGATTCTGAATTGCCTAGGCAATCTCTTAATCTATTAGATCATTATTTCTGTGGGGGGAAAAATGGAGCTTCCTAGGAGGCTTTTGTTATTATTTTACCATGAGTTATTTCTATTCAAAGGTATAGAATAGAAAGAATTGGAGTTTAAAAAAAATGGAGTTCTAAGTTTGGTTCTTGTAATAGTAACAAATTTTTTGTTTTTTTTTCCTTCATCAGGAAACTCAGTTTATCAACCTGAAAAGAGAGAAGTAGACAGATTAGTCCTTGAGTCCTTTTCTACTCTGTTGTACATGAAACATACATGAATTGCATCTTCTTAAGTCTACTTTCCATTTCAAACTATTATTTAAAGTCAAATAGGACATATCATATCAAATCAAGAAAGACAAAGCTTTTTGGGGACTATCTCTGTATATTCTGATAGCAGAAAATATTCCCATTCCCAGACGCTGAGTACTGGAGGCATCATAAATGACAGAAATAATGACTTAATATTCATTCAATTAATTTATTTGAACAAACAATAACGGTATGTGACATTGAGTATGTAAGGATGGGACATTGTAATGTATGTGAGTGATTATAATGGTGAGTTATTCAGAAATGTTTAGGCTTGTGCCCTGCCATTATAGTAAACAGGGGCAGATGAAAAATACCACCCTCTTTTCTCTACCTAAACAAAATCTCCCATGGATCCTCGCATTAGAAGGCTTCCTCTTAGAATTCTTTGTCTTAGTTTTCTTTCCAAACCAAAATAGGTTCTGTGGTAGACAGAGCAATGGCCCGCCAAAGATGTTCATGCCCTAATTCCTGAAACTTGTGTATGTTTGTGTGGCAAAAGGCACTTTACAAATATGATTAAAGATCTGGATGTGGAAAGATTATCTTGGATTATTCCGGGAGTCTAATGTAACCAACTTCCTGGGTGGCTCAGTGGTAAAGAATTGTCTGCCAATACAGGAGCCTCAGGAGAAGTGGGTTCGATCCCTGGGGTGGGAAGATCCCCTGGAGTAGGAAATGGTAACCCACTCCAATATTCTTCCCAGGATTACCCCACAGACAGAGGAGCTTGGTGGGCTACAATCCATGGGGTTGCAGAGTCGAACATGACCGAGCACGCACGCACTCACTAATGTAATCACAGGAGACCTGTTAAGAAGAAGGCAGGCGGGTCAGAGCCATAACAGGACCTGTGATAATAGGCACAGAGATGAGTGAGACTAAAGCTGCACCTCTGGCTTTGAAGCCATGGGAACAGGCTATGAGTCAAGGGAAGAAGGTGGCCTCTGAAAAAAATCAAGGAAACAGATTTATCACTAGAGCCTCTAGAAAAGACATGGCTCTGCTAACCCATTTTAGATTTCTGACATGAACAGTAAGATAATAAATGTGTGTTGTTTTAAGCTACCAAATTTGCAGTAATTTGTTATAGCAACAATAGGAAATTGATAGTTCCGAATCTCAATCTCTAAAGAAAGAATATTCATTCTTAAATTAGTCTGGGTGAACAGAAGACAAAGATTCACATTATCAACTCTCTATTGGTTATAAAGATTAAATGTTATTAAAATAAGACTGAGAATTATATTTTGGTTGCCATGGTGATTATTAGATCTGTATCTATGTTATGTATTATTTGAGTAACATGATCCATTTTGAATAAAACAAAATAATGCAACATATTCCTATGGTTCATTACAAATATATAACCCTTGGAAATAAACATTTCAGGTTTCACTTTAATAATTAAAATAGAACAATTGACTGTGTCCTTGGTACTGAATAAGTGTATGTATGTGTGTACATGTGTGTGTATTCCCAAAACTATATGGAGAGCATTATCTTCAAATGTCTTTCTTAGGACCATAATTTCTAGTTATTTATTAGTATAGTTATCATTTCTGAATATTTATAGCATAATTTAAATGGATTCAAAACTACAAAATATTTGGAAATGTTACTGGCCTGTAACTAACAGGTAAGAGATGGCCTAGGTTCCCAAACATTTTCGAGTTTTCACTTTCCCTTCTTTCTTATTTCATAAAATATCACTTCTATTATTCATCTGCCTCTTTTCCCCTTCAAATGAACTCTTTCTGTAACACTGAGATGCCAGGAATTGATGGAATTAAAAATAGTGCATTTCTCTGAGAAATTATCATTATCAAAGGTTTCAGAGCATTACATTTCAAACATGAAGTTCTCTTGATAGAATTTCTAATGTCTGTAATCTTTAGTATTTTTAACTCTCACTTATAACAAATTTTACAGTTTGCAAAGCACCTTCCTTTGGGAAGAACGCAAGGTTCAGAGCTATTAGTTAGGGTTCTGACCTCATGTCTGCCACTTACAGGCTGGATGTGGACACTGGCAACCTCCTGAGTATTTCTGTGTCTTGTTTTTCTTACCAAAAAGTAAATAAAAGTGAAAGCAATAATGTTTATCTTACATGTTTCTTTTGAAGATGAATGGAGGTAATTTATGTAAAAAATATGTTAAGCTGTAAAACATTACTATGCAAATATAGTAACCATTTTTAATACTACTACTATTTTATTGGGTAACTTGATTAAAAAGTTACCTTAAACCATAGTGACTCAAGACGATTGACATGTATAACATCACAGTTGCTGTGCATCAGAATTTGGGGTATGGCTTAGCTGAGTTCTCTGGTCCAGGTGCTGCTGTCATGGTGCAGCCATCTCAGCTCCCCCAAGCCAGGAGATCTGTCTTCCCTGATGACTCAGTAGGTAAAGAATCTGCCTGCAGTGAGAAGACATGGGTTTGATCCCTGGTTAGGGAAGACACCCTGGAGGGGAAATGGCAGCACACTCCAGTATTCTTGCCCGAAAATTCCATGGACAGATGAACCTGGTGGGCTACAGTCCATGGCGTTGCAAGAGTCGGACACGACTGAGCAACCAAGCACACACCAGCAGATCCACTTGTAAGCTCATGCACAATATTGTTGGCAGATTCAGTTCCCTGAGGGCAGCTGGAATGAGGCCTCAGTTCTTGGCTAGCTGTTATACCTGGGACTACCCTCAGTTCCTTGCTCCATGGGTGGGTCCATAAGGAAGCTTACAACAGTCTTGGCAGCTGGCTTCTTTCAGTGAGCATGAAGGGTACTCAAGCTAGAAGCCACAGTCTCTTAGTAACTGAATCTCAGAAGTGACATCCCATTTTTTTTTTAAATTGTGCAATTCAGATCAGATCAGATCAGATCAGCTGCTCAGTTGTGTCCGACTCTTTGTGACCCCATGAATTGCAGCACGCCAGGCCTCCCTGTCCATCACCAACTCCTGGAGTTCACTCAGACTCACATCCATCGAGTCAGTGATGCCATCCAGCCATCTCATCCTCTGTCGTCCCCTTCTCCTCCTACCCCCAACCCCTCCCAGCATCAGAGTCTTTTCCAATGAGTCAGCTCTTTGCATGAGGTGGCCAAAGTACTGGGGTTTCAGCTTTAGCATCATTCCTTCCAAAGAAATCCCAGGGCTGATCTCCTTCAGAATGGACTGGTTGGATCTCCTTGCAGTCCAAGGGACTCTCAAGAGTCTTCTCCAACACCACAGTTCAGAAGCATCACTTCTTCGGTGCTCAGCCTTCTTCACAGTCCAACTCTCACATCCATACATGACCACGGGAAAAACCATAGCCTTGACTAGACGGACCTTTGTTGGCAAAGTAATGTCTCTGCTTTTGAATATGCTATCTAGGTTCCCCCAGTATCTGTGGGGGACTGGTTCCAGGACACCCATGATTACCAAAATCCAAGGATGCTCAAGTCTCTTATGTACAATGATGTAGTCCATCCTACTGTGTACTTTCAGTCACCTCTAGATCACTTATAATGTGGAATACAATATAATTGCTCTGTTCAGTTCAGTTCAGTCGCTCAGTCGTGTCCGACTCTTTGTGACCCCTTGAATTGCAGCACACCAGGCCTCCCTGTCCATCACCAACTCCCGGAGTTCACTCAAAGTCACGTCCATTGAGTCGGTGATGCCATCCAGCCATCTCATCCTCTGTCGTCCTCTTCTCCTCCTGCCCCCACTCCCTCCCAGCATCAGATTTTTCTCTGTAAATAGGTGTAAATACAACACAATATTGTAAATATAAATGCAATGTAAATCATTTCCAGTGATCAGTAATTTAAGTTTAGCTTTTTGGAACTTTCAGGATTTTTTTCCCGAATATTTTCAATCCACATCTGATGGAATACTTGGATACAGAACCTGGCGATATGGAACCGACTCTATTATATTCATTAGAAGTGATTTCATTAAGTTCAACTCAAAGTGAAGTGGAGGGCTTTACTCAAGGATATGAATTCTGAGAAGAGGAGGTTAGTGGGCCCATCATCATTATTATGCAGTTCTTTACACTGTCCTTTAAGAAAATTCTGAGCATTTGGTCAAGGCATCTTCCTTTAAAGGGAGCCTCTCGAATAAACTGAAGACTCAGATCCAGTTTTAAAGCTCCACTTCCTTCTACATTTGAATGCATATTTCCCTGATTATATTAAAGTATCGGGAATATTTTATAACTTCTCTTACCAGAAGCTTTTATCTAGTGCTGGGTCTGGGTAATGGGATATGCCAAGTTGCAAAGTTTTGCAAAGCACTTGGTTGCAAAGGAAAAACAGATTAATGCTCTTTTAACTATGACTGCACTAGTGGGTACAGCATGCAATCATGATTTCCAAAACAATTATTTTGAATTTAATAGTTCTCCAACTCTTTCTTTGGTACTGTGACAGGACTACTGATTTAATAGTGCACCAAGCTGCTAGAAACCAGAGGTTAAAACCTGTGGTTAAATGTTTCTGGTGAGCGGTATTGAAAACTATCACCACATGGATAGTTCGAAGGCTCCGGGAAGGGGGGAGGGGAGGGTGGTATGGGGAAGAGGATAAAGAGGAAAATAGAACAAAACAGGGAAACCACCAGGCAGCTGAGACTTTCAGTGGCACTCAAATACTGCCAATTTTTTTCCTTTCTTTTTTTTTTTTTTGTCACTCCAAATGTTAAATTGAAGTGATTATAAAGCTCTTGTTTGTTTTGTTTTGCTTTCAGTGAAAAAGTGAAAATTAAAAGACACTGGGAATAAAGTGTGGGGAGAGCTTTTGACAGCTGAAGGATGGAAAGCCCATTACCCGTAATCATAATAATACAAACCCGGCTGGACAATGCGGAGGGAGGGAACCTCTCACAGGAGAGGTGCTGGAACTGACCCAGGCCTGGCAGGCCCTGGGGCCGTCACAGGAATGAGACTGCAAAGCCCCAGGGAGAAGCATTGAAGGCTGCCAACATGGCGGCCTCTGAAAGCTGCACTCTGCCTTGACAATGGGAAGCCGGAGAACTGACTGTGCACTGATCGGCGGTGGGTGGGAAATGCAGGAATAGGCTGCCTGCCCAGAGGGCCAGAGACCTGGTAGGAGAAGGATGTGAGGGGGCAGGCAGAGCTAACAAAAGAAACCTGCATGCCAGGGGAAAACACATCTAATCAGAAATCAGATACAGGGATGGACTGGGGCTTTAAATCCAGAGCATGAAATGCAAAGACAGGAAAAGTAAATCAAAAAAGATTTTTAAAATGAGCACTTCTCCATGTGATAGAAATAAACTTAATTTTGTGTAAATGGAGGGGGCATGCTTTTTATTTTTACAAATTTTATTGACATATGGAAAAGTGTATAAATTGTACTTAATAGGTCAATGAATTTTCCTAGATTTTTCACCTTTTAATCAGTCTTTTAATTTCACCTTTAATCAGCTGTGTGTGTGTACTTGTTAAGTCGTGTCTGATTCTTTGCAACCCCATGGACTGTATCCCACCAGTTCCTCTATTTTAACCAGCCCTCAGATTTAAATAAAAGGCCATGACCTGCCCTCAGTAAGTCCCATAAACCTTCTTTCTTTTACTCTTCACACCCTATCCCTAAGAATAATTACATTATTATTCAACAGCGTGGATGAAAATCTCTGTTTGAACTTCATATAAATGGAACCTTGTGGAATGCTCTTTTGTCTAGTCTGTTTTGGTCAACATTGTTTCTGAAACTCATCTATATCGTTTGCCAAGGATTTCTCATTTTCCTTGCTATGTAGAATTCCAATGTGTGATTATATCACAAACTAATTATTTGCTCTTCTTTCAAAAGGTATGTGGGCAGCTTCTACTTTGGGGATGTTTTTAGTCGTCTTGCTTTGAAGAGTCTACTGTTGGTCTTCCACTGCCGTATCTTTGGGCTCCATACCTACAGATGCAATTGAGAGTCATTGGCGATGCAAAGATTCCACTTTGGTAAATACTGCCAAGTGCTTCCCTAAAGTGATTATGCCAGTTTATTCCCCTGCCAGCAGTGTGTGAATTTCCATTATTCCATAGACTTGCCAGCATGTGCTATTGTTTGTTTTTAGCATTATAGCAATTATAGTAAGCATGGCTAGATGATACTTGAATGTATTAACTAATGTGTATTTCCTCCTTTCCAACCTCTTGAAGCTCAAACCGCATACCTTCACCCAGGCCGCTAGCCAAGACCCAGGACACCAAAGAGTAACTAGAATGGCTAAGACAGTGAAAGTGAGTCCTAAGGAAGGGCCACATGGGACACGCTAAGATGGGACAATGGCAGGACTGCACTGCTCTACAGAAATGTCAGCTCCAGTAGGAGCACTTCGAATCCCCCTCCACCCCCTGAATTCATACAGAACTTGCCTCTCACTTAAATACTAGCAATCAATAGATAGCAAGGCAGTTACAGGGTGAATGCGTTTGGTCGTGGCAGACTCTGCAACCCCATGGGCTATAACCCACCAGGCTCCAGAATTCTTCCCAGGCAAGAACACTGCAGCTCAATTCCAGAAAAATAAATGACCCAATCAAAAAATGGGCCAAAGGACTAAACAGACTTTTCTCCAAAGAAGACATATAGACGGCTAACAAACACGTGAAAAGATGCTCAACATTATCAGACAAATGCAAATCAAAACCACAATGAGGTACCATTTCATGCCAGTAAGAATGGCTGGTATCCAAAAGTCTACAAGCAATAAATGCTGGAGAGGGGGTGCAGAAAAGGGAACCCTCTTACATTGTTGGTGGGAATGCAAACTAGTACAACCACTATGGAGAACAGCGTGGAGATTCCTTAAAAAACAGAAAGGAACTGCCATAAAACCCAGCAATCCCACTGCTGGGCATACACACCGAGGAAACCAGAATTGAAAGAGACATGTGCACCCCAATGTTCATCGCAGCACTGTTTATAATAGCCAGGACATGGAAGCAACCTAGATGTCCATCAGCAGATGAATGGATAAGAAAGCTATGGTACATATACACAATGAAGTATTACTCAGCCATTAAAAAGAATACATTTGAATCAGTTTTAATGAGGTGGATGAAACTGGTGCCTATTATACAGAGTGAAGTAAGCCAGAAAGTAAAACACCAATACAGTATACTAACGCATATATATGGAATTTAGAAAGATGGTAACGATAACCCTGTATGTGAGACAATAAAAGAGACACAGATGTATAGACCAGTCTTTTGGAGTCTGTGGGAGAGGGCGAGGGTGGGATGATTTGGGAGAACGGCATTCAAACATGTATATTATTGTATGTGAAAAGAATCGCCAGTCCAGGTTCAATGTGTGATATAGGGTGCTTGGTGCTGGCACAGTGGGATGACCCAGAGGGATGGGATGAGGAGGGAGGTGGGACAGGGGTTCAGGATGGGGAACACATGTATACCCATGGTGGATTCATGTCAATGTATGGCAAAACAATGCAATATTGTAAAGTAATTCAGTTCAGTTCAGTTCAATCACTCAGTCGTATCCAACTCTTTGCGACCCCATGAATTTCAGCATGCCAGGCCTCCCTGTCCATTACCAACTACCGGAGTTCACTCAGACTCACGTCCTTTGAGTCAGTGATGCCATCCAGATATCTCATCCTCTGTCGTCCCCTTCTCCTCCTGCCCCCAACCCCTCCCAGCATCAGAGTCTTTTCCAATGAGTCAACTCTTCGCATGAGGTGGCCAAAGTACTGGGGTTTCAGCTTTAGCATCATTCCTTCCAAAGAAATCCCAGGGCTGATCTCCTTCAGAGTGGACTGGTTGGATCTCCTTGCAGTCCAAGGGACTCTCAAGAGTCTTCTCCAACACCACAGTTCAAAAGCATCAATTCTTTGGTGCTCAACCTTCTTCACAGTCCAACTCTCACATCCATACATGACCACAGGAAAAACCATAGCTTTGACTAGACGGACCTTTGTTGGCAAAGTCATGTCCATCTCTGCGACCTCATGGACTGTAGCACATCAGGCTTCCCAGTCCATCACCAACTCTTTAACGTAGGTGAAATATTAGCCAAATGCATGTTAATTGATCTTCAGTATAGATGGAATTATATGGTTAGGATTTCAGCATTTTCCAGTTTGCTTTCCAGATTCATTCCATACATATGTATATTTTGTCTAGAGTATAAGCATAGAGTATAGATAGTTTATATTCATATTTGCTTGATTGTGGAAAACAAAGAAATAGATTCCTCCTCAAAGAAAAGCAGTTTGGATTCATCAAAAAAAAAAGCAGAGGTAACCAAGAAGAATCTCCAAAGGGAGGAAAAAAAAAAAAAAACGATTTTTAAGCCAAAGTCAGAGAAGGCATGGAAAAAACAAAGCTTGAAAATGTTAGTAGCAGGAAAGCAGTTTTTCCAAAGACAATCTCTGCGAATCTTCAAATGATTCCTGCCTGAGTTCCTCTTCAGTAAGTCAGGAAACCATGAGATTTTTAAAAATCTTCATGGCTTCAACGTAAACATTAACTTGAAGGCTGATAAAACTCATAAGTAAAAATCAAGTTTTAATATTTAATGAAATAATTAATAATTCTGTTCCAAGGTCCTGAATAACTCATAAACTAATCGAAGGAATGGGTATGATTCTTGAGTCAACTTCTGAGTGATGTATCTATCAAACACCTAAAGCAGGAATAAACCCAAAATGACACAAGGTGTTCATAGAGGAGCCCTGACCAGGGTTCATTACAAGTTTTCTTTGAACTTTGTAGCCTGAAAATAAAGTCTTAGAACATTAACAACTATTTTTTTCAACATAGTGCTCCACATTTTTTTCTTTTAAAACTTTGAAAACGTACGTGTGTGTGTGTACATATACATGAACTTATCAGTGTATCATGGATATCTGTATCTATCTATCTATAGACAAAGAAAGATACTCTTTCCCAAATCAAATTGCTAAAATTGATTCTGACGTAAGGCATCTGTTATCGTTTCTAAAGTGCTAACTGGACATGCATGTCTTCTTACAAAAAAAATTTTTTTAAATAGTTAAGCAGATTTATAAAATGTCAATACATTTATAAAATGTCAATAAATATTTAATTTTATTTAAAAATTTACTTACTTGAATTAGCTTGAATTCATTCAACATGAGTCAGCTGCTAGTTTGTGCTTTAAGTGCTCAAAGATTATCATCTGTGTAGAACTCATTAGCTTGTGGGAAGGTGATTCGATTTCACAAATGTATTAATAAAAATACAGCACCAAGCAATGTATAGCAACATATTTTCTTTCATGTTAGATGAGAGGACTAAAACCAAAAGGGTTAATAATCTTGTCTGATGCCTTACAATAAGTGATGAAACTCAGAACAGTCTGATGCAAATACATTCTTTAAAGTGATGCCCTGCGTCCTTAGAAAAAAGCAAAGATAGATTCTGCTTCTGTAACCCAAATAACAAAGCAATGAGGACCACAGATGGCACCCCAGCTGTGTCTGATATACACCTGGGAAAGCAGTGTCACCTGAAACCATTTCACATCACACAAACAGAAACAAAGTTTAGCCAATTATCTGGTTAATCCTGTTAATTTCAGTGAAGCAATGAGGTTTCAGAATGCATTTTATTTAGCCTGAAACTTCGATTTGACTGTCTGTATCTATTTAAGGAACTGGATAATCAGGAAATCTTCACCGAGCCCTGCTTGGCCATTTCCAACTATTAAATAATTTCTTAATCGATATGGTGTAAAATTTGGATATTCTGTCTTCAATACTGTATTCGCCTGTCATGTATTATTTTGGATCATGCATGCTGCTGCTGCTGCTGCTAAGTCACTTCAGTCGTGTCCGACTCTGTGTGACCCCATTGACGGCAGCCCACCAGGTTCCACCGTCCCTGGGATTCTCCAGGCAAGAACACTGGAGTGGGTTGCCATTTCCTTCTCCATGGATCATGCAGACTGCTATTTACTAATTTTCAAAGATTGTGTGGCATATATTTGATGACATGGTAGAATTAGGACTTCAGGTATCAGAGTGGCAGGTTAGAATGATGAGGAAGGAGGAAGAAGAGGGTCAGAGGGCTGGAAAGTAAGTTACTTCTATTGCAATTTAACATCTCTTTTCTCTCAATCTAGAAAGACCTTTAATGATGTGTGTGTATTTATATTAAAGACAACTTGGAGAGAGACTGTTAACTGTCATCAAATACATTTTATATGATCATTCTTACATTCATCTATTTCCCATACATTCTGAAATAGAAAAGAAAGTTTCATGTTGTCATTCTCTATACTAGATATTAATTCCTAGATGAGTTTGAATTTTTTTGCAGTTGAATGGTGATAAAATGAGCTATTTTGAAGCACATTAAATCAGCAAATTTGAACACTTTGATGCCAATGTTCATTTTATTGCAAGGTATCCTATTTTCACCTTCATAAAATTGAATGCTTGCATGTACCATATAATTAAATTTAGCCATACCAAAAGCTCAGGTCTATGCATTTATTAACTCTTGACTGCATTATACCTAGAAACTTTGATAAAGTTTACCACAGTTTCTTAGTAGATAAGTTACTGATGTAACTTATCTAGTAAGTAGCTCAAGTCTGGAGTTTAGGAAAAGTAAATACTATTTATTCCCATGGTCCCCATCACAGCGACACAGTACTGTCCTGGCAAAGAAATCTACGACTGGCAAAGAATTCTTTTCTCCTGGGATAAGGGACTCCCTTCCATGTTGGCTCTAATATCTGCCCTAAGGATCAGAATTGCTCTTCTGAGGGAAGTGGAAATTAGTTGTTGCTTTTCAAGACTGAGATTTATAAAATACATTCTGGCTGGTCACCAGAAAATGAAAATTTTGCAAATCTTGGAAAGTTTGAAGCTGCTAAAGGAGGCATATGCAATCTGTTCCTTCAGCAGGATTTTATTCAGATCAGTTCCACAGGAAACCTACAGGATATAATAAGAAAAAGGACAGAGAGGAGCAGATTCACTGGAATACAAACTCACAAAGCACCCAACATGGAAGTCTTACATGATAGATGTGCTTTTTAAGTCAAAGGGCCATGGCCCCATCTAATCTATTCAACTAATTGCTGATCTATTTTTGCTTCCTCTGGCATTGTGAAATATAAGCTAGTAGTCTTTCCTGCCTCATCTCCACTCACCCCTTCCATATGTCTACTCTCTGATCAAAACAGGTGACATTTTCCCAAAGGCCCCTCTGATTTACCCTTCTGTTTCCTCACTCCAGTATCTCTGTTTAGATTCCCGGTTATATGCTTGTTGGTTAAGTACAACCCAGAACTTACTGCTTAGATGCCATTTCTTTTGTAGCTACCCTCGACTATCTGTCAATCAGTCTTCTCAAAAGAACTGCCTGTACACGCTGTCTCCGTTTGCTTATGTCCTTGTCACTTCAATCCACTTGGATATGGCTTTGCCATACTATACCACTAAATGTGTCCTTACAAAGTCAGTAAAGTGTCCATGCTGCCCAATGAATGGCTTTCTCTGTCCTCATCATACTAGACTTTTCAGTAGTTTTCAAAAGAGTGAACCATAGCTTCATTTAAAAAAAATAAAAAATTATTTATGTATTTATTTGACTGCACCAGTTCTTAGTTGTGGCATGCAGGATCTTCCGTCTTTAGTTGCAGTGCATGGGATCTAGTTCCCTGACCAGGACAGAACCTGGGCCCCCTGCATTAGGAGCACAGAGTCTTAGCTACTGGGCCCCCAGAGAAGTCCTTAAAGTGGCTGTCTTTTTGAAACACTCTCCTGTCTTGCCTTCTGAAGCTCACCTCTCTACTGATTTTCCTTTTAATTCCTGGGCTTCTCCTTTGTCATTATTTTTGTTAGCTCCACTCTATCCCACATTTGATCCAAGTTTTGTCTCCTCTGTAAATAAGAACAGTTCTTTATTTCACTGTCTAAGCACAGAACTTTGTGGAACGGTCTCCCCACAAATGTATACAGGCTGATTAGCCAGCATTCTTTTTTGTACTATTCATCTGTATTAATGAGAGTTCTCAAGAAAAATGAAAAAGCACTCTAGATAGACAGAAGATAGATGGATGGATGGATGAATAGATACATAGATAGATATGAACAGATGATTCTTTTAAAAATGAAGTATTGACTCACATGTTACAGAGGTCTAGAAATCACACAATGCTGCCATTTGCAAGCTGGAGACCCAGGGAAGCCAGTTAGAAGGAATGAGAGCCAGAGAGTGATGGTATAGATTCCAGTCTAAGTCTGAAGACTTGAGGACCAGGAATGGTGGGGACAGGGGAAGACCGTTGTGCCAGCTTAAGCAATGGAGCAGAAAGAGTGCACAAATTTCCTCTTCCTCCACTGTTCTGTTCTGTTGGCCTTCAATGGATTGAATGATGTCCACCAGTATTGGAAGGGCAATCTTCCCTACCCAGTCTTCTAATTTGAATGCTAATCTCATCTAGAAATGCCTTCCTGACACGTCCAGAAATAATATTTAGCAAGATATCTAGACATCTCATGATCCAGTCAAGTTGTCACATAAAATTAAGTAGCACTTCATCCAAAGGAATAAGAATCTAGTGAACATTAATCTAGTCTGCACAGTATCAGGAAACATATCATGTTAATATCTTAGTAGATGAGTCAATAGGATTACACAGCCATCACACAATAAGAAACATTTATGCCCTGAGATTGAAATAGGAAATAAAAATAATCGACCAGATAAAAGCTCTCTGAAGCAAGCTCAGGGAGCAATCTTTAACCAGAGCACAGAGATGCAAATAGCCAGATGGTTTCCACTCACCAGGCGTGGAAGGGGAAATGTAATGTCTCAGAGTTATCTTTCTGAAGCCTGACTGTCTTGGCCTTATGGGGTTTTGTCATCTGAATCTCCAAAGAGTGAGGAAACATCTTCATGCTGGAGACAAAAAGCTGCTTCAGGACTCCGGAGCTGCACAGGGCACACACACAGTCTTCTACATTGTCAGACAAACAGCTGTTACCCATGTCTGTGAAAAAGCAACAGCTGATGTTTTCTGACATGGTGTTATGTTTACATATCATGGAGTAATGAGTTTGTTCCATGTTGAAAATGAAGCCATGACAAGGGACAGTACAGTGACACTGTAGGTCTTGTCATGAAATCACATAATCTCAGAACTGGAAAGATTCTTGGTCTTTTAAGCACAAGCCTTCATCAGAACCTGGAATCAAACTTAGATGTGCAGTGTCAATTTTATTGGGTTCAGAGCATCTCATTTTAAAGGGAAAGCTAAAATATCACAGTATGTCAAAACAGAAGATTAGCATCATGAAAAATTTGGGGGGAAAATTGGGACAATGAATCAGCTGAAGTCGGTAGGAATGTTTAAGCAGAAGAAGAATGAAATGATGAGAAAATAGAATACATGGAAAGTAGACTTAACTGTTGCAGTTTTTAAAATCAATTTTTATTGAATGCATATAATTTTAATATATTATAATTAATATATAGTAACATTTTATAATATTAAAATAATTTTTACAATGTTTTGCAAGAATATTGATTTAAATCCAATAGAAATAAGAATGTTCTGAATCAGGACTGTTCAGACATGGAGCATGTTTCTTGAGGATGAAGTAATTTCCATGGCTCTAGTCAAACATACGAAAAAGGCATTTCAAAAGAGCTTACTATCAAATTGTTGTTGTTGTTCAGTCACTAAGTTGCATCCAATTCTTTGTGACGCCGTGAACTGAAGCACGCCAGGCTTCCCTGTCCTTCACTATCTCGCAGAGTTTGCACAAAATCATGTCGATTGAGTCGGTGATGTCATCCAACCATCTTATCCTCTGTTGCCCCCTTCCCTTCCTGCTTTCAATCTTTTCCAGCATCAGGGTTTTTTCCAATGAGTGGCCTTTTTGTATCAGGTGGCCAAGGTATTGGAGCTTCAGTATAGCATCAGTCATTCCAATGAACACTCAGGGTTTATTTCCCTTAGGACTGATTGACTTGATCTCCTTGTAGCCCAAGGGAGTCTCAAGAGTCTTCTCCAACACCATAGTTTGAAAGCATCAATTCTTCTTGGCACTCAACCTTTGTTATGGTCCAATTCTCACATCCATGCATCACTACTGGAAAAACCATAGCTTTGACTATACAGACCTCTCTCGGCAAATGATGTCTCTGCTTTTTACTATGCTGTCTAGGTTTCCTATAACTTTCCTTCAAAGGGGCAAGCATCTTTTAATTTCATGGCTATAGTTACCATCCACAGTGATTTTGAAGCTTAAGATGACAAAATCTGTCACTCTTTCCACTTTTTCCCTTCTATTTGCCATGAAGTGATTGGACCAGATGCCATGATCTTAGTTTTTTGAATGTTGAGTTTTAAGCCAACTTTTTCACTCTCCTATTTCACCTTCATTAAAAGTCTCTTTAGTTCTTCTTTGCTTTCTGCCATTAGAGTGGTGCTATCTGCATATCTGAGATTGTTGATATTTCTCCCAACAATCTTGATTCCAGCTTGTAAACTATCAAAATCAATGTCTATTAACATCTGTCAAGTGTCTTGACATTTATAACTTAGAAATTAAAAAGAGTTGCCCTATATATCTACCTTTGAAAAGGCCATTATGTTTTAAAAAATGATATTGAGATGGAAAATAATTTTTAAGCTTTACACATGCATACTAAAGGCAAATGTAGCTTTCTTAGAGCTATGTTTTGATTGTTTCAGTTTTTTATGCAATCTACTTGCCTATTATCTATAGTTATGCCAAAGAAATAAGCCAGTTCAAATTCAAGGAGGAATAACAAAGATTTTTAAACAGAAATGTGAATACTGGATCCAACTATTTGAGTGCTGACCAAATTATTCACATTCTTTTCTCTAAATGTTTACATTAAGAGGCTCATATCCATATCTTACATTTCATCTTGTAGGTATTCAAGACCTGAAGTGTTTTTATTAGATATTTCAGGACAGATGGGTACCAGTCATTAACATTCAGCTAAACTGGGAGATTGGAAATGTGCCCTGTTGAATATGAATTTTTCTTCCCATCCCTGTGTTTGATATGCTCCCTGTTTCTCAGTTTCTTGCTTTTTTATTCCATTTTCCAAGTCCCTGGACGTGGCATATCTTTGCTTGGAATGTCTCAAGTATTCTCTTTTGCACACAGTGAGAGATGACTGGCTAAAACCAGCATCTTTAGTAATTTTGTGTCCCCTCCCTTTCCCAACCACATGTACTATCACCTCTTCATCTGTACTTTTGAATATCTCCTCTAAGACTTTGCCCTCACAGTGTGTGCCAAACAGGTAGGGGATTATGTTTCCCTGTCTGAGTCCTTATAGTCTCTTGAACTAGAAATAACCTGAACAGAACACTGTTGATTTTCAAGGAATTTGGAATTGATACTTAAGAAAGATATTTTTTCCATTATATGTTTGTCATAAGAGAAACTCTAAGACTTACAGGATGTTTTTTGGCAAAGCGAACCAAGGGGAAGTGATCCAGGAAGGGAAAAGAATAAGACAGGAAAAGACCAGAAAATATGAGACACCACTTGATGAGAGACAGAGTAAGAGAGAAAGAGAGAAGGGAAAGAAGAGTCAGAAAGATAAACACTTAATCCCTGCTTCCAGACTACAGGAGACCTGCCTCTGGTGCCATATGGCTCTTTGCTTCCAATATTGTCACTTTGTGTTGTGCTTGTTTAAATGAGTCTGAATTGCTTAAAGCTGCAGAATCCCAGAATAAGACAAATAAGATGACCCTCTTCAAGCCATTTCCTCTCCTAGATTGTCCTTTCCCCAGGGTTCACTTGACATTGTCCTTCATTCTTCAAAACCTCCATTTCATGCTGCCCTCCCTAACCCTTTTTGGTCATAGATTACTCCCTTCTATGCTTTTTGGAACACATCCTTTTGCTGTATTTCCCTGCTTTTTGGAATTGATTTCTTGTTAACAGAAGGTAATGTTTCATGTGTACTTGAAAATACTGTGTATTTTTACTTTGGAAATAATTAACATGTTTTCATACAGTTCACTTATATTTATATACACGTGTACACACAAAGATGTACATATATGTATTATAAATTGTAGTAAATTTTACTGAGTCATTTCAATAGTCCACATTTTCTTATTTATTGTTCTACCCGAACTATTGAAGTTTTAACGACACGTGTTAAAAGGCAGTATACATTTAAAAAAAAAAATTGTTTCTGATTTGTTGAAGCCATTGAATTTAAATTATGTCACTGATAGGACACTTTCTTCATAGGTTGAATTTTTATCACTTAAAATATCCTATGCCTCCCAGTGCATGCCTTTTACATTACTTTTTTGGGTCTGATACTAATATTGTTTATAATAATCTGTTGTTTTGGATATTTCTGATATTCCTTTTATAATCCCTCAACTTTTGTTAAGGATATTCACTGAAAATACCCTCTTGTTGGGTATTTTTGATGTGTTCTGTGGAGTGTTCTCTGTGTTCTAGTAAGTGATGTCTGCCTTGTGGTTACAATAGATTCACTGTGGTGAAGGGTCTGCCCTTTCTTCTCTGTGAAAGATTTGTCATGCCTTGGAATCATTGGTTTTTTGGTACACTGCCCTGCCCATCTGGTCCTGGGTGCTTACTCACTACATTAGTCATTATAAAGCAGTGGTGCCCACATCTTTGTTCTCCTGAGTATAGTCCCTCTTTTAATAATGTAAAAGATAGTCCCATTACCTCTATTAAAAGAATAAAAATTCAAGTGAGAAAATTTTAAGGATTTTCATGGTTGTATTTATTTTTAGCAACTTACAAATCAAGCCTCAACCAATGTGACAAACAGAAAGGATCTCTGAAGAACTATGTAAGAGAGTTTATAGGGAGAAGGGAACAGTAAAAAAGCAGTTTAGCTAGGCAAAAAAGTGGGTGAGTTATTTAAATTATAAAAGGTTACTTTCCTTATAGGTGACAGCAGAGTTTTCTCAGACAGGTTACCCAATATACTAGTTTGAGACTCCATTTCTGAGACAGCTAAAACTATATTCCCCCTCTAATTGAAATGTAGTTCAATCCAGCCTTAAGTCTCAGTTTTGTGACATGTGGGACTTAGAATATGTGACTCTGTTGGGGGCTTATTTTCTTGTCTTTTGCTCCTTCTTCTTTTCAGTCTCTTAACCATCGACTTTGAGTTCTCCATACACAACTCCTCATTCTTCACCAGGTTCTCTGGTAAGCATGTGAGACTATGATTTCTTCACTCCCTTCTGTTCCTAATTTTTATCATTTAGGGATTCTTCCAATCTTTCTAGTCCATAGATTATATTTCTGATCTACCCCCTTATTATCTCCATCTGCATACCTTTATTTCAGCACCTACCTCCCCACGTTGTAATGATGTCTCTATATCTCTATTTCCCAACTTTCTGCAACACATTAAAAGGAGGAATGGCTTCCTATTCTCTATTTTTAATGCCTATTACTGTGCCTGTCACCAAAACGCTTAATACTTGGAATAAATAAATTAATGAATGTTTCCTTCAGAAAAACAGTAAGACCTTTTCAATTGTTCTCATTTGACAATCAGCATTTTCCCTAAAGATATTATCCTTCCACTCTCTTAAAGAAAGATAGGTTCATCCTGAGATAGTCCCCATTAGAATTTAGCCTTAGAAGATTTCACTTGATGAAAAACGTAAAACCTAAATGTGTAGTTTTCATAATGGAACACCTTTTGTGACCTTAGCAATAGCTTTGTGATTGTGGCATTATAATGAGCATAATCAGGTAGCAAAACAGGATTGTGCCAATAATAAAAATAACTCTCACTTTCCCAAAGGCCTCAGCGGCTCACCCAGCATCCCAGAGCTTGCTGCAGTTATTTCCTCCTAGAGTACAAAGACCACAGAAAACTAAAGAGAAGATTAAATAGATTTTGCAAAATCAAAATGTGATGGGACTACATTTCAATTAGAGGGGGAATGAGGAGAGGAGGTGACAAGAGAGAAAAATGTGTGCAGAGCATCCGCCTCTCTAATCTTGGAAAACAGAGCCTCTCCTTGGGGTTCAGCTCACACAGACTAATCACAGAAATCATGGAGCGAGGATGAGAGAAACTCCTGAGGAAGCAAGGATCTGACAGACTTCCCTGATAACCTTGACTGCCTGGACGCAAGAATTAGGCTGGGCTTTGAAAGTGAAAGGGAACCTGCCTGGCAAACAAGCTGAAACTACAGAAAGTTTAATTAAAGCCAGTGGGGGGAATGGTAAAAGTGGGGAATAATTAGGGCAGCAAGAAAAGAGGGGAAAAAAGAGAAACCAGAGGATGATTAAAGGAAGGCTCTCAGGGCATGAAGCTACCTAGATAGGATTCTGTTGACAACTGCTAAAAATGAGTTTGATGTTTTGCCTACTTGTAGTTTAAACTTTTGGTTTGCAGGGTGTCTCTGTGTGTATGTGTGTGTATGTCTGTATGTATGTGTTATCCTCTATTATCTGTATTTTTCCTTGGCTACCAGCTGGGTGGGAATGAAAAAAATGCCATGATCCAAACTGGATTTTAATGAGGACAGTTCACTGCCTGCCAAGTCCTTGGGAACGAAGTTGGCGGGCTGGACCCACTGGTCCTGGAGGGTCCCTGCTCTGGATCTGAAAGCCTTTCTGTTAAAAACTTGGCAACCCTTCCACAGTTTCTCTTCACCTCTGCCAAACAGATGAAGGCAGCGTCTGGCTCTGAACAAGCGATGCTGAAAGTTGCCATGACTGTCAAAGACCCAAGGAAGGAGCACTTCCTTCCCCTGACATTAGTTAGCTTCAAATCCAACCCAGGGATCCTCTGCTGTTGTCACCTTTCCTGAGACATAGCAATTTCTTTTTTTTTTAGTCTTCATAAAAACCAAAGATGTCACGGTCTACATTTAGTTTGGTAAGGACCCAAGAAGAAAAATTCTCTTTAAGAATTGTCCTTATGGAGGATACTGCTACTTACTGATATGTCTAGAAACAAGAGCTAGTGTGGAAGAGTTTCAGGCATTGAAGCTCAAATTTTGGGAAAGAATCAGATTCTAGATTTCTTCAATATGAACTTAAGAAAAATTTGGAATTTTTGATGGAAACATTATGGGAAAGCAACAAAGCTCTGTAAGCAGGAAAAGTGAAAGTCACTTAGTCGTGTCTGACTCTTTGTGACCCTATGGACTGTAGCTCACCAGGCTCCTCTTCCATGGGATTTCCCAGGCAAGAATACTGGAGTGGGTTGCCATTTCCTTCTCCAGGGGATCTTCCCGACCCAGGGATTGAACCTGGGTCTCCCGCATTGGAAGTGGATTGCTTCACTGAGAGAGACTAAATGGCAGCTTGACATATGTGCTTTTTTCTATAGTAGAGACCTAAGAACAGATTCCGGAGAAGGCAATGGCACCCCACTCCAGTACTCTTGCCTGGAAAATTCCATGGATGGAGGAGCCTGGAAGGCTGCAGTCCATGGGGTCGCTGAGGGTCAGACACGACTGAGTGACTTCACTTTTACTTTTCACTTTCATGCATTGGAGAAGGAAATGGCAACCCACTCCAGTGTTCTTGCCTGGAGAATCCCAGGGATGGGGGAGCCTGGTGGGCTGCCGTCTATGGGGTCGCACAGAGTTAGACACGACTGAAGTGACTCAGCAGCAGCAGCAAGAACAGATTCACCATGAAAGTTTTTCTTGATATAGTTTTTTTCTAATGGCAACTTAACAATTTAAAACTTCAATTCACACTTCCTGAAATGGAGATTTCCAATGCCTTAGTGCCCTTAGAATAAATCAATATGTATCTGAATCATTACTAAACCAAAGTCATTATTTTCTTTGAAAAGAGAATTGACTTA
Source organism: Bos javanicus (assembly GCF_032452875.1). Lineage (NCBI taxonomy): Eukaryota > Metazoa > Chordata > Mammalia > Artiodactyla > Bovidae > Bos > Bos javanicus. The sequence continues at coordinate 30,590,287 of NC_083885.1, read as the reverse complement.
ACAAGTTGTTCATTCAGATGAAGTTACTCTACACTTCTCTGCTGTTATACTATTGTTTTGGTTATTCATATGAAATCACTTTGGAATTGAATCATTTATAAACTGATTGGAAAATACTTCTTATCATGAAAATATTCTAATAAGTAGCTCAGATGAGAGGCTTGTTAGCTTAGTTGAAGGACCACAGAACAGAATAAAAATGTAGATTTTAATGTTAGTGCTACATAATATATACTATACAACCAGAGTTAACTCTCTTTACTTCTCTGCAACTTACCTTACTCTTATGTAAAATGAGTGGATAGGTCCAAAACAGTAGTAGGAACATGTTTATGACCTATACAAAGAATGTGTAGAGGTTTATTATGTTTTTTCATTCAAAATTAGAACATATTTATATAGGATAATGGGGGAAATATGTATTTTTGACAATAGATTACCTGCTTTGTGTAAAACAAGAATACTAGCACACAATGTGACATTGTGTTAGCCAATGTGTTCAATATGGTTTCCAAAGACAGGTGCAACAGCATCTTCCATTCCACCTACTCTTCTACAGTGTTAACTTGACATTAATTCCATTGAGAGTTTGGTGTACATCATTTTTTCTTTAAGCTGGTTGGGTTTGCGTCTGCTTTGACCAATAGAGTATGATGGAAATGGTACTAGGTTACTTCAATGGTTGTGTTATAAAAGTTAACCTGGCTTTTAGAACATTTGCCTTTGGAGCCAATTAAGAAGCCTAACTTTCCTGAGGTCTCTATATCACATGCAAAGGTCATTCATAGATGCTCTGGTTTACAAGCCCCGCTGAGATCTCAGTCAACAGCCAAACATGTGAGTCAAGCTACCTCAGATGCTTTTGCCCCTAAACATTTAGTCTTATCAGCTGAAGTTCTAGACATTATGAAACAGAAATAAGCCACATCTTTGTGCTGAATCCAAATTCCAGACCACAGGAAAGGTCTTCTAGATCAAGATCAATTCCAAGATGGAAATGTAATACCCATTGTTAAGACTTCAGAAAGATCTGAGATGATGTCTCAAAGGATGTTTCAGAGAGCCCCTTGCAAGGATCTTTAAGAATATATATATCATTGATAAAGCAGGGTTTTATATGTTAATGGGGTTCCCCACTCCAGTACTCTTGCCTGGAAACTCCCATGGACAGAGGAGCCTGGTGGGCTGCAGTCCATGGGGTCGCTAAGAGTCAGACACGACTGAGCGACCTCACTTTCACTTTTCACTTTCATGCATTGGAGAAGGAAATGGCAACCCACTCCAGTGTTCTTGCCTGGAGAATCCCAGGGACGGGTGAGCCTGGTGGGCTGCCGTCTATGGGGTTACACAGAGTCGGACACGACTGAAGCAACTTAGCAGCAGCAACAGCAATGGTAAAGAACGCACCTGCCAGTGTGGGAGACATAAAAGACATGGGTTTGATCCCTGTGTCAGGAAGATCCCCTGGAGGAGGCCAGGGCAGCCCACTCCAGTATTCTCACCTGGAGAATCCCATGAACAGAAGAGCCTGGTAGGTTAAAGTACATGGTCATTGTAGAGTGGTCATTTTCTGTCACTAAGTCCTGGGGTCAGTAGTTAGGCAGTACTAAGCAAATAGACATTTTAAACTTGGAAGTAAAGCCTTATGGAATATTACATATTGTACTTAGTGTTATAATATGCTATAGCCAACTATGGGCTTCCCAGGGGTGCTGGTGGTAAAAAAAAAAAAAACACACAAAAAAACAACCCTGCCTGCCATGCATTGGAGAATGAAATGACAACCCACTCCAGTGTTCTTGCCTGGAGAATCCCAGGGACGGATGAGCCTGGTGGGCTGCCGTCTATGGGGTTGCACAGAGTTGGACATGACTGAAGTGACTTAGCAGCAGCAGCAGCCAATACAGGAGACATAAGAGACACAGGTTCAATCCCTGTGTCAGGAAGATCCCCTGGGAGAGGGCCTACCAACCCACTCCTGTATTCTTGCCTGCAGAATCCCATGGACAGAGTAGCCTAGTGTGCTATACAGTTCATAGGGTTGCAGAGTCGGATGCAACTAAAGCGATTTACCAAGCATGCACACACAGCCAACTATACTATACCTAATAAAAATATAAACTGTGTAATATTGATTTGGGGGCCAAGCAGAAGCAGTCAAAGCTTTGAGGAAAACTCTAATGAAAGCTGGAAGAATCTTGATGGTCAAGGCTTGGAAGACTGGGAAAAATATAGTATGAAAGGCTGTAAGAATGGAGACAGTTTATGAAATTTCAGATAATTTGGTAAAACTGTCACCTTGAATAATGTAGGAAATCTGAAATGTACTTCATTAACTTGATGAGATAGTGATGGGTATTTCCCGATGGGATATGGAAGGTGCCATCTGCCTTCTTTAATACAATAAGACAAGACAGAAATGGACTAAAGAACAAAATATTCAGTTTTAGGTATAATTTTAAAGATATATAAAGTGTCCAGTACAGTCTTTCAGAGAGCAGTGGGTTCTCAAATTAGGAAAGGTTTCTAGATCAAGATCAATTCCAAGATGGAAATGTAATACCCATTGTTAAGACTTCAGAAAGATTTGAGATGATGTCTCAAAGGATGTTTCAGAGAGCCCCTTGCAAGGATCTTTAAGAATATGTATTTCATTGATGAAGCAGGGTTTTATATGTTAATAGTGGGCTTTCTAGGTGGTGCTAGTGGTAAAGAACCCACCTGCCAGTGTGGGAGACATAAGGGACATGGGCTCGATCCCTGTGTCAGGAAGATCCCCTGGAGGAGGCCAGGGCAGCCCACTCCAGTATTCTCACCTGGAGAATCCCACGAACAGAAGAGCCTGGCAGCTTACAGCCCATGAGGTCACAAAGAGTTGGACAGAACTTAAGCAATGTGGCATGCATGCACGTGGTAATACTCACCCTAAGCTTATACTTTACAATTACAGCCACAGAAGACAAACACAACTTTCCCCATTTCTTAATTGTGAACTGCAAGAAATAATGGTTGTAGGTTAATGTTAACTGAATATGAATTAAATAACTGTTTTTCTCATAATTAGTTCAAATAGTTTAACATACTCATTCAGTATAGTCCAGAACACTATGCCCAGGGGGTTGGGCACACCATTGCAAAACTTCTTGGCTGAAAATGATTCCTATCAAAGAAACTGAAGTGATTAGTACTTAGAGAAAAAAATGACCTTGGCTTTTGAATTGTCCAAACACAACATGAAGTGTGTCTATAAAGCCATGTATAAAAAATGAAAACAAACAAAAAACAAAGACATTTGAAAGAAAATGTTACAGTTTGGAACAAATTCTGCTTGCATCCTCAAAAAAAAAAAAAAAAAAGTTATCTGCAGCATATAGTATTTTTCCCATTGCCATTCAGAATGCTTACCTAGGGCAACTAGGCTTAACATATAGAGCGGCCTGTCTTACCAGGCAGTATTCCATCTAAATCACAGTAACACTAACAATCTTACAAATATATGCTCCTGTGTTGTAGGGCCACACACTGGGAGACTTTAGCAGGTCTCAGCTGTGAGGAGATCATTGGAAAATAAATGAGTTTGTTTCCATAAACACAATAGTGCTTCAAATTAAATATCAGGAAGAGATCACTACAAAGTGTAATAAAGCAACCACAAGCTGGTAGAAATTAATAAAGTGCAATTCAGAGAAGATGCTGCTTAATGATAAAGGATACACAACCTGACTTTGGTTGTCCCAGAGGATGGAGCACAGAACCTTGTCATATTTGAGGCAAGTATTTGGACCCTGTCTATTTATAGAAAAATAACATTCTCTACTTACTTGGGAGCATTCCCACTGAAATACTGCTTTTCAAAGAGGGAATGAGCCTTTCACTTTCAAATTAGAATGTGAAAGTAGAACTTCTATACATTTTATGCAACTGCCAGAAAATCACCATTGTTTCTACTGCCATTTTTCAAGGAAATCTAGTCTTTGTCCCCTAAACAGAGAAGCATTGTAAAACTGTCAGATAGGAAGCCCTCCCTTGAGGAAAGAGACATTTACAGTACGACCCAGCAGCTGTTGCGGGAATCTCCCAGCAGTAATATTTACAGTAGTCCATTTCAGGTACTGTCAGTGCCGCTCAGACTGCACATTCAGTGCCATCACCATTATAGAAGCTAATGGTTAACTGAATCTGAATTAAATTGCTCTTTTGGTCATACCTGGACCAAATAGCATAACATACTCATCTGCTCAGGGCAAGGGCAGCCTCCTCCTCAGAGCAACAGTGCTGAAAACATGTTGTCTCTTAAGAAGGTGTGTTACTCGTCTTTCTGACCACACTTGAGAATGTTGTTTTCCCCTGAGATGCAGGACATGGCATGGGCTTCCCCTGGGAGGTGAGGAATGTCACTCTGGGTATGAGAAGTTCAAATGCCACAGCTGTTCAGCCTTTGAAATGTAGGCACATTTCTACTTGCATTATATGTCATCAAAGTGCACAGTGTTGCAGAAGTCACATGTGCAAACATGAAATACATTTTTAAAAAATACAAGCTCTTGATTCATTGAGATGTGCTGCCAATCTAGATAGAATGTATGGATTTGGAGGTTAAGATTAGTAAACTAGGAGCTAATTGAAATCCACTGTGACACTTTACAATCACAAAGCTAGTTCATAAAAGATGTATGTTGGAACCCTGGCCTCTCGAATCTTGATATTAATATTATATTATGCTAAGTCCAGACTTAAATATATTTCCTCTCCTTCTTCTACCACTCTATGATATCATGGTCACATTACTTTCAACATTCCTCTCTGTCTCTGCTGTGCCTAACTCTCTCTGTGTGTGTCTCCCTGCCCTCCCACCCACTTCCTCTACCTCTGTCTCTCTTTCTGAACCAAACATTAAAGAATAAATATCACCAGTTTATGTTTTTTAGCTTCTGCATTTATTGACCCTCAAAATTCAAATAATCATCATTATTTCCAGCGTCAACACTCAAAATTAATTTCACCATTCCTTGCATTTTTCTAATGAAGGCGTGTCTTCCTCTCATGTCTTTTTTGTGGTAAAATGTATATGTATGACAAGAAAAAAGAATATGAGATTTCAAACAATGTGCCATAACACTACTGGGGGAAAAGGGGGCAAGGGAGTGTGGAAACTAGCAGAGGTTGGTCAGATACAGTGGATAAAAAGAAGAAACAATCTGCCATCTATTATCTTCTACCCACTATCTTTTCCTTGAATAAATTATATTTGACATCAGAAAAAAAGCTAGATAGTCTTAGATAAAAGGAGAGCCTTTAGAATAACATATATACCTATGAAGATTCAGCCTCATTATCATTTTCTCAGCAATGTAATGGCCACTGAAGCCATATCTAAAGTTCACTTCTTTTTGTCTTTGGCCATGTGGTGCACATATGGGATTTTAGTTCCCTGACCAGATATCGAACCTGCATGCCCTCTGCAGTGGAAGCCTGGAGTCTTAACCTTTGAAATGCCAGGGAAGTCCTAAGATTCATTTAAGTCTGTGAAGCTTCGCCCAAATCTCTCTAAACAGAATAAATAAAGGAAGTATGGCAATGTATGAAAAGTACAGATTTTATTGCTTTAAAAAAATTGGCTTGAATCTGAGCTCTGTGACCTCTGGATAATTGATATTTTAGGGTTTCTGCTTGCTCACTTTCATAATAGGTGCCAACTTTGTAAGAGGAATGCAAGTGAAATAAGAGAATTGTGAAGTATAGTCCCTGCCTAGCACATGTGAAGGAGAAGGCAATGGCACCCCACTCCAGTACTCTTGCCTGGAAACTCCCATGGATGGAGGAGCCTGGTAGGCTGCAGTCCATGGGGTCGCTAAGAGTTGACATGACTGAGCGACTTCACTTTCACTTTTCACTTTCATGCATTGGAGAAGGAAATGGCAACCCACTCCATGTTCTTGCCTGGAGAATCCCAGGGACGGGGGAGCCTGGTGGGCTGCCGTCTGTGGGGTCACACAGAGTCGGACACGACTGAAGTGACTTAGCAGCAGCAGCAGCAGCACATGTGAAAGGTTCTAAAAATATACGTTCTTTCCCTGCCTTCTACAGTCTCAGCAGAGCATACATACCTTGCAGTCTCCCATCCTATGGAGACTCAGTAGTGATCTTCATGTCCTCCTGGAATCCAAGTTCTCTGCCTTCTTCCCTAGAATGTGACCTTAACAGCAACAGTAACTATTGTTTACTGGATGAACTCTATGTGCACAAATGTGTGTATATGTGTGTCATGGTACTAAACCTTTTTTGTGTTACTTTATTTAAAATTTTCAATATCCCTCACAGTAGGTACTGTTAACATTTCCAGGTGTGGAAACTGTGGGTTCAGGGGTTACACAATGCAGCTCAAGTCATGCAGTAGTGAGGGGAGTAGCCAAAACTTGGATCATGCAATATAATCCCAGTACCCATCTCTCAACCCCTACATTGCTCTTTACACTGGGTGGATGTAGTTCATTTTTGACAACCAAAGTTACAAAGAGGCATGATAAAAATGGAGGTCATGGGTGGTCCCAGGAAACAAATAATGCTACATGAGTATTCCTGCTAACTTACTTTGAGAGTGATTCTGCTAGAGTTGGCACAGAAAAAAATTTTTTTTGCATGTGCAGAACTCTGAATGAAACTAACCTAAGATTACCTGATTGATGGTGGAGAGAGTTTTATGTGCAGCAAGAAAGAATATGGAAGCTTGTGGCATCTCATCAGCTCTCTAATTTCCTACATTAAGCAGCACAAAGTGATTAGACTGAAAAGGCACTTTACCATTCAATGGAGAGAAAGCTGCTTGATTTTATTTCCAGAGAAATTAGCCCCTTCTTACTCCCTTTTTGTCTTTAGAAAATAGAAGGTGAAGTAAGCACTATGTTGATAGGCTTTGCAAAAAGTCTGTGGCACAGAGACAACAAGAACTAAATTTAAATCCTATATAATATGACAGATCTTGTATCTGTTTTAACAAAAACAACAACTATCATTCAACAATGTTACATGTGCTGTGACAAGCTTCATATCAACACTTACCAGCACCATCTCAGTTATGTGTCACTAATTCCTACTGAGATGTGTGTGATTATCTTTATTTTCATAGGAGGGGATGGAGGCACTATAATTAAACAAATACCTGAAGTCAAGTTTGAGTTTTGAAGATGAGATTTGTACCCAGACAACTTAATCCTAGTGTCTAGGCCATTAACCCCTACATCCCACCAACAGAAGTATGACCAGCAGATGGGAGAGAGGGTGGAAGCAGAGATTGGGAGAGGAGCATTGTCATTCTCAGAGCAGTGGTAACATTGGAGATTGGGGTTGGAACAAAAGATCATTATCTGATGGTTTATAGACCTTCCATGTGGATTACGGGCCTTTGACTGATTTTTGTTCTATATAAGGAAGCCTTTCATAACATATGGTGGTATTTCAATCATTAAGTCATGTCTGACACTTCTGCTACCCCATAGACTATCCTTTGTCCATGGGATTTCCCAGGTAAGAATACTGGAGTGGGTTGCCTTTTCCTTCTCCAGGGGACCTTCCCAACCCAGGGATTGAACCTGCATCTCCTGCATTGCACGTGGATTTGTTACCGCTGAGCCACCAAGGAAGCCCCTTCATAACATGTGAAGTGAAGTGAAGTAAAGTGAAGTCGCTCAGTTGTGTCCGACTCTTTGCGACCCCATGGACTGTAGCCTACTAGGCTCCTCCCTCCATGGGATTCTCCAGGCAAGAGTACTTGAGTGGGTTGCCATTTCCTTCTCCAGGGGATATTTCTGACCCAGGGATCGAACCCGGGTCTCCCACATTCCAGGCAGACGCTTTAACCTCTGAGCCACTTCTTATTAAATTAAACTACATTAATATAATCATCTTGGAACAATTCAGAATGGCTTAATTATGAGAAGTTAAACACCAGTCCTGAATATTCATTGGAAGGACTGATGCTGAAGCTTAAACTCCAATTCTTTGGCCAGAATTGATTGGAAAAGATCCAGATGCTGGGAAAGATTGAAGGCAGGAGGAGAAGCGGACAACAGAAGATGCGATGGTTGGATGGCATCACTAATTCGATGGACATGAGTTTGAGCAAGCTCTGGGAGTTGATGATGCAGCCTGGCATGCTGCAGTCCATGGGGTCACAAACAGTCAGACACAACTGAGAGACTAAACTGAAACACCTTTCCTCAAATATGTTCTCAATAGTGGATGGCTGAATGGGCTGTTCCAAATATTAATCCACATATATTCACTTTGCTGTACAGCAGAAACTGACACAGCAGTGCAAAGAAACTATGCTCCAACAGGGGCTTCCCTGGTGGCTCAGCTGGTAAAGAATCTGTCTGCAGTGTTGGAAACCCAAGTCCAATCCCTGGGTTGGGAAGATCCCCTGGAGGGGGAATGGCTATCCACCTCAAGTATTGTTGCCTGGAGAATTCCATAGACAGGGGATCCTGGTGGGCTACAGTCGATGGGGTGGCACAGAGTCGTACACAACTGAAGCACTTAGCAGGCCCGCCCGCACGCACATAAGGACTTGGAGCAGGGAGGGCACATGCAGGCTGCAGTATTCTGCATAATCAAATGCTCTTAACTACTTCTCTCTTTCCTTAGAGAAGACTCTTTCCTAGTAAACAGTGTTATTTGGCAAGAAAATCTGAGTTTCTGGAATCAGAACGTTTCTCTTTCATCAGCTGTATTATTGTGACTTACAATTAGAAATATATATATATATTTGTCTTTATGACTATTCTTGGCATGAAGCTCCTAAAACCCTTGGAATTTCCTGTGATGAGAGCTGAGAGCAATAAAGGTGTCTTTTGTTATGTCAACAACTTGACTTTTGGGAAATACCAAATGATGAGGGCTGCTAGCCTGTGAAGCCAACCCTGTGATTAGAAATTTGTACTGATGAACCTATTTGCAGGGAAAGAATGGAGACGCAGATTTAGAGAACAGACTTGCGGACAAAGTGAGGGAAGGAGAGCGAAGGAGAGACTGAGAAAGTAGGATTGGCATGTGTACACCATCATGTGTAAAGCAGATAGCTGGGGGGAAGTTGCTATACATAATAACATGGGGAGGCCAGCTGGTGCTCTCTGAGGACCTGAAGGGGTGGGATGGGGGAAGGGGAGGGAGGCTCAATAGGGAGGAGATACATATTGTATGGCAGAAACCAACACAATATTGTAAAGCAATTTTCCTCTAATTAAAAAAATAAGCTTTATTTTTTAAAAAGTTGGAATTTACAGAACCACCTTGACTTTGGGGAATAGCGAAGGTCTGGAGTATAAGTTCAGTTACCAATGGCCAATTATTTAATCAATCATGTTCATGTAATAAAGCCTCCATAAAAACCCAAAGGACGGGGTTCAGTGAGTTTCCAGGTTGGTGAACACATGGAGATTTAGGGGGAGTGGTGTGCCCAGAGAGAGGGCACGGAAGCATACAGTGTCTTTTCTCACACACTTTCCCGAATGCATCTCTTCCTCTAGCTAGTCCTGAGTTATCAGTTCAAACCCCGCGGACAGCAGCATGCCAGGCTTCCGTGTGCATCACCAACTCCCAGAGCTTGCTCAAACTCATGTCCATTGATCTCATCCAACCATCTCATCCTCTGTCATCCCCTTCTCCTGCCCTCAATCTTTCCCAGCATCAGGGTCTTTTCCAGTGAACCAATTCTTCACATCAGGTGGAAAAAGTATTGGAGTTTCAGCTTCAGCATCAGTCCTTCAGGAATGATTTCCTTTAGGATTGACTGGTTTGATCTCTGGGTCCAAGGGACTCTCAAGAGTCTTCTCCAACATCACAGTTCAAATGCATCAATTCTTTGGTGCTCAGCTTTCTTTATAGTCCAACTCTCACATCCATACATGACTACTGGAAAAACCATAGCTTTGATCTGACAGACCTTTGTTGGCAAAGTAATGTCTCTGCTTTTTAATATGCTGTCTAGATTGGTTATAGCCTTTCTTTCAAGGAGCAAGTGTCTTTTAAATTCATGGTTGCAGTCACCATATGCAGTAATTTTGAAGCCCAAGAAAATTTCCATTGTTTCCCCATCTATTTTCCATGAAGTAATGGAACCAGATGCCATGATTTAAGTTTTCTGAATGTGTTTTTCACTCTCCTCTTCCTCTTTCATTAAGAGTCTTTTTAGTTTTTCCTCGCTTTCTGCCATAAGGGTATTGTCATCTGAGTATCTGAGGTTATTGATATCTCTCCTGGCAATCTTGATTCCAGCCTGTGCTTCATCCAGCCTGGCATTTTGCATGATGTACTCTGCATATAAGTTAAAAAAGCCGGATGACAATACACAGCCTTGACATACCCCTTTCCCAATTTGGAGCCAGTGTGTTGTTCCATGTCCAGTTTTAACTGTTGCTTGTTGACCTACATACAGATTTCTCAGGAGGCAAGTAAGGTGGTCTGGTATTTCTGTCTCTTGAAGAATTTCCCACAGATTTTTGTGATCCACACAATCAAAGGCTTTGGCATAGTCAATAAAACAGAAGTAGATAATTTTCTGGAATTCCCTTGCTTTTTTTGTGATCCAGTGAATGTTGGCAATTTGATCTCAGGTTCCTCTGCCTTTTCTAGATCCTGCTTGAACACCTGGAAGTTCATGGTTCACATACTGCTGAAACATGGCTTGAAGAATTTTGAGCATTACTTTGTTACTTGTAAGATGAGTGCAATTGTGCATTAGTTTGAACAGTCTTTGGTATTGCCTTTCTTTGGGATTGGAGCAAAAACTGAGCTTTTCCAGGCCTGTGGCCACTGCTGGGTTTTCCAAATTTATTGGCATATTGAGTGCAGCACTTTCACAGCAACATCTTTTAGGATTTGAAATAGCTCAACTGGAATTCCATCACCTCCACTAGCTTTGTTTGTAGTGATGCTTCCTGAGTTATAACTTTTATAATAAATTGATAATCTGGTGAGTAAATAACCATGCTGAGTTCTGTGAGCAGTTCTAGTAAATTAATCAAACCCAAGGAGAACATGCTGGAAACCTTCAACATACAGCCAACTCATCAGAAGCCCAGGAGACAACCAGATTTGCAATGGGACTACCAACATGCATCTGAAGTGGGTGGATGCACTCTGCTAGGACTTAGCCCTTAACCTATTGGATTGCCTCCCAGGTAGATCATCCAGGATTGAATTGTACAACACTGAACTGGTACTGGAGAATTGCTTGGTGTGGGGGAAACCCACATGCTGGAAGTGGTTCCACAATTTTATTAACTAATCCTTTTCCTCCCTCTATCTCTCACCCATGTTCCAGGACCTAGGTCAAATCTCTCTTCACTATTTCCTCATCAAGCTTCCATCAAGTTTCACAAGGATCTCATTTAATCCTTATGGAAAAATTTATTCCAGTTTTTTTAGTATTCTGGGTGGTTTGGCTCTGCCATACTGATTAGACTGTAAACTATACAGAACATGAGGTATGGATGGATGAGTTCCAAACTCCTTTTCAAACACAAAAATGTGCAGAATTCTGGTACAGAAAATAGATAGAAGCAGGGAATCTCTGGTGGACGTGAAGTTGCCACCCTTCAAAAATGTTTATCCAGCTTCCCTACCCTTTCCCATTCTTTCTCCAGGAAACTCTAGTGATCAGGCCACTCATAATCAGACTAAATTCAAACTCAAACCTACTGGGCGACTGCAGACAAGTCTTCATATATCTGGGCCCTGTTCTTTATCTTTGCAATAGGAATTATACGTCAACTTCAAGGGCTGAATTACGGCTTCAGTGAGAAATGTTTTACTTTCTTTTATTTCTTTACTCCCCTTTCTCCACTTGTTTTTTTCCTTTCTTCCATTCTTCCTACCCACCTTCTTTATTATCTTTCCTAATGCTGTGTCCACGGTGAGTGTGCATTTCTTCGTTTATTGTTCATTTCTAGAATAGCAAAGATTCATTTTGAATACATTATAATTACAGGTATGCAGGATGAGGTGTGCAAAGAAAATGATATAACAGCCACCATGTTGGTGATGCTGGATATATATTTATAGAGCTATTTTTTATGTATGGAAATAGACTTTGCATATTCATGGAGTATGTTTTCCATTCCACAATACCACATTAGGCAATATATTACATCTCCTGGCCTGCTTGATATTCATTGCTAATAAAGTCTCATAGAAATAAAGCTATCTGGTAATAGAATGGCAGGTTTTTATTACAGAGATGTTTCTATTATGCTAATTTATGATTTTAGATGATTTACGCTAATAAGTATAATTGCTTTATATAAACAAAACTATAGTCAAATTTTGAAATGGTTCTACCTCTGGCTGGCAAATTTACATACCTCACAGTTTTATTAAATATATTCTGTGGAGATAAAACACATTTTTTACATAAGAATCACCTCAGGCTTTCCCTTGGAGAATTTGATGGCATAAAACAGCTGCACAACTGTAATTGTTTTGCCACCTGTTCTGTGGAAGTGAAGGTTCTGTTCCCTACACTGGTGATTGGATGGTGGTTTGCTCACGTTTCAAGGTCACAAATCTCTCTACCTTCATCTTTTGATACCCTTCAAAGTAGGGAGTAAGGTGGGTGATATTTGATGGAGTTGATTTCCCAAGATTTGATTAGAAATTTTCCAGAAGAAAGGAATTGAATAGGGATTTGTTCAAAATCAGCCCGCTGACCAGATAAGAGGAGAAACCCACCATCTGTGATGAGTTTTAATTTCTCATTTCCAAAGCGCAGTTATTTTAGTTTTATTTCACTTCAGAAAAATAAAGTGATTGAGTTCAAAAGAAACAGAACCCCTTCATTTAGGAAGAAAAAAATATGAGGATGTAACAATATTGTGTAGTGGTCGGTCTCTTCTCAAACATATAGCTACAGATGTTCACATAGAAATTGCCTCTCTTAATCTATGAATTTTAATTGTATAATATTAAAGCACATGGATCATTCTTTCTCAGTTAAATAAAATCTTTTGGGTGATTTCTTTTGACCCCATTCTGACCAACTGCCACTAACTTTGTTGAATCACAAAGGACCTGAATCTGCCTTTTGTAAGATTGCTATAGCTGACCCATGTGCGTATACCAACAGCACAACTTTGAGATATCTTAAAGTTATATTACTGTAATACTCCCTATGCAAAGACATGGTATTGAGTGGTGGCTTCTCTCTGGTGACAGAGCAATGACAGATGAGATGAGGAGAGAAATTCCTAATTTTTAAAAGTTCTTTCAATTTTGTTATACAACATTCCATATATGTACAGTCCTTGGAAATCTAATTTTTTAAGCTTTTATCTCATGGTTTAGCTCATGATTTTGTTTGTTTGAGGTATAGGTATGCATAGGACAAACTACTTATAATATATATTAAATGTAACTGTCTTTCTGTAAATATGTATTTAAAAATGAAGGAGCAGGGGTAGAAAAGAGGGAATTCACTTGAGAAGGTTTGGGGTTTTTTAGATTTTATTTTGTTTTTAGTATACAGGATCAACATAAAGGTGGCAAAAAGTGTAGTCAAGGATATGTCTCAAGTTTCTGCCTAGATTAATCAATGGATAATTGTGCAAATAGTAGAAATCAGAAATGAAGGGATAGGAACAATTTAAGTCAGAAAGGAAGAAAATGAATTCAATTTGAGTTACACAAACTTTGAGTTTCTTGCAGGGACTTCTTGATCTAGAGCTCATGCTTTGCAGCATAAGCAGCATTGTACTGGATCCCTGATTCACTGCTGGGAGTGGTTTTGCCACCCCTTCCCCCCAAGAAATATTCTGCAAAGTTTGCAGACATTTTTGGTTGTTATCCCGGAGGGTGAAGGGAGGGGCTATTACGAGCATCTAGCAGACTCCCTATATGCTGCTCAGGACAGGAGCCCCAATACATAGGACACAACCAAGAATTATTCAACCCAAAATGTCAGTAGCATCAAGGTTGAGAAACCGTTTACTAGATAGTGGAGGAAGTGTGCAAGAGTTAGTGTGTTTATACACACAGAACTGTAGTCTTATAGGAGGGGAAACAAGATGAAAAATATGTAGCGCATAAAAGAGTTCAGAGACTGAATAAGGAAGATAGAAACAAGTTACAGCCATGCATTCGCAGGAACCCAGTGATGTAGAATTATAGCTTCAATAGCATTATCCTTTGTTACCGATAAAGTAACAATGACTTCAGAAGTAACTTTTCCAAGTTTATATAGCTAGTTAGTAAGTGGCAGAGGAGAATTTCAAGCTTACTTTTCTTTGACTCCACAGTCAATTCACTGTCCTGTCTACCGTACTAAGAACTAAAAGCGATTACAGTGAGTGATAAATGATCTTTCCAACAATAACTGAGGGCTTCCTGCCATCCCTGAAGGCTTAATGTTGAACATTTTGCTGGGCTGAGCTGCAGCTCATATTTAGGAATCAGCAGAGAACTGCTGTAAATTTTATAATTGTAACAGGCTTCTAGCCTCCCACATATTTGCTACTTAACACCAAGAAAAAATTTCTGAGATGAATGAGACCTACACAGTGGAAAGTAAGCAGCACCCCTTAAAAAATGGAAATTTCTTGAAGAAACATGAATTAAAGTATCCATTGTTTGCTTTGATTACTGTCTTGCATAGCTTTTACAAACCCCCGGAAATGGTTTTCAGAATTACCCTTATGATGCTGAAGCTACATATTGGAGATGTATTTTGGATCGGAAAATGAGTACATAGTCAGCAGTATGTGACCATATAATACAGTAATATAATTAGTTGATTGACCTTCACCCAGTCATCTATTCTTTTTAGGACTCAACTGCAGATGATGTAATTAAACTTTTTAAACAGTAGCTTTAATTGGAACTGATTGTATGATCCTTAGAACTCAAAGGCACATCATCCCAAACTGGCTGTTTAGAAATACACAACAGTATTCATCCCTGTATTCAGGTTCTTGCGAACCTACAGAACATAAAGACTTGATCCCTGCTCAGAAAAGAAAAACACTCACAATTTATTATGAAAACAGTAGAAGTATTGCTATTAATAGTAGATAGGTTCAGATACAATGCTTCGATTTGTGGGAAATACTTCAATTTGGGGCATTAAGACAAAAGTGAATGATTAATGTGCTGGCATTTGAATGAGAATGTTGGGAGCTGGGCATGGCCATCAAAGGGATAAAGCTTTGGCATTTTTTCTTTCTTTCTTAAAAAATACATATATTATATATATACATATACATATATATATATATATATATATATATATATATATATATATACACTTGTTTGTTTGTTTTTTGCTTTGTTTAGTCACTAAGTCATGTCCTTGCAACCCCATGGACTGCAGCTCACCAGGCACCTCTGTCCATGGGATCTCTCAGACAAGAATACTGATCTGGGTTGCCATTTCCTTCTCCAGGGCATATTCCTGACCCAGGGATGGAACCTGGGTCTCCTGCATCACAGGAACCCCTATCAATAACCTCAGATATGCAGAAGATACTATGTTAATGGAAGAAAGTGGAAAGAAACTAAAAAGCCTCTTGATGAGGTTGGAAGGGGAGAGTGAAAAAAGTAGCTTAAAACTCAGCATTCAAAAAACTAAGATCATGGCATCGGGTCCCATCTCTTCAAGGCAAGTAGATTGGGGAAAAAGAGGAAACAGTGACAGACTTTTTTTCTTGGACTCTAATCACTGCAGACAGTAATTGTAGCCATGAAATTAGCTTGCTCCTTGGAAGAAAAGCTATGACAAACCTAGACAGTATTAAAAAGCAGGTACATCACTTTGTCAACAAACATCCATATAGTTAAAGCTATGTTTTTTCCAGTAATCATGTACAGATATTACAGTAGACTATTAAGAAGGCTGACACTAAAGAATTGATGCTTTTGAATTGTGGTGTTGGAGAATACTCTTGACAGCCCTTGGCCTGAAAGATCAAACCAGTCAATCTTAAAGGAAATCAACCTTATATATTCACTGGAAGGACTGATGCTGAAGTTGAAGCTCCAATTCTCTGGCCATATGATGAGAAGAGTCACCTCATTGGAAAAGACCCTGGGAAAGATTGAGGGCAGGAGGAGAAGGGACCAACAGAGAATGAGATGATTGGAAGGCATTACCAACTCAATGGACATGAGTTTGAGGAAACTCTGGGAGATAGTGAAAGACAAGGAAGGTGTGGTATGTACAGTCCACGGGATCACAGAGAGTTGGACATGACTAAGCAACTGAAGAACAACAACAACAAATAATTGTTATAGCAACAGGGCTAGTCTAATATAAACTATCTTATCATTATCAGAAGCTAGAAGATTCAATAATTTTATTAGTTCATCAATTTGTACTTATTATGTTTTGGTTCACTAATATTTAAGTTCACTGAATCAGCTATCCAAGCAAATAATTTTTGCCTAATAAAGTATTTGCCCGGGCCCACGCAAACACACACACACACAAAAAGGAGCCAACTGAAAGGGTTTTCTAATGGTCAAAGGCAGAAAAATTCTGGCAGCAAATAAAGTAATATTGGGTTATTAACCAAAGTAAAAAAATAAATATCCATGAGTCTATGCTGATATAAATAAATGCTTAAATAATAAATAAATTGGCAAAGACAGACAAATCTCTCATGAAGAAGAATTCAGATGCATTGCATAGATACTCCATTTTGAGTTGAAACATTATTCCCGTTTAGTGTGGACTATGCATAATAACTTCCTTCCAAATAACACACAAAGGAAAAAGCATGAAAAAATAACTTAATGATGGAAAAATCTGGAAAATTCTACCCCAGCTAGGTGATCAAGATTCGCACTAATAGTATTAAGTGACATTGATAGTACATACTCTTGATATACTGTTCATGGGGTTCTCAATACAAGAATACTGAAGTGGTTTGCCATTGCCTCCTCCAGATATAAGCATCTGAATGCAGAGTTGCAAAGAATAGCAAGGAGAGATAAGAAAGCCTTCCTCAGCTATCAATGCAAAGAAATATATTTGGCAAAACTAACACAATATTGTAAAGTTAAAAAAAAAAAAAAGAAATAGAGGAAAACAACAGAATGGGAAAGACTAGAGATCTCTTCAAGCAAATTAGAGATAACAAGGGAACATTTCATACAAAGATGGCCTCGATAAAGGACAGAAATGGTATGGACCTAACAGAAGCAGAAGATATTAAGAAGAGGTGGCAAAAATACACAGAAGAATTGTACAAAAAAAATCTTCATGACCAAGATAATCACGATGGTGTGATCACCCACCTAGAGCCAGACATCCTGGAATGTGAAGTCAAGTAGGCCTTAGAAAGCATCACTATGAACGAAGTTAGTGGAGGTGATGGAATTCCAGTGGAGCTCTTTCAAATCTTTAAAAATGATGCTGTGAAACTGTTGCATTCAGTATTCCAGCAAATTTGGAAAACTCAGCAGTGGCCACAGGACTGGAAAAGGTCAGTTTTCATTTCAATCCCTAATAAAGGCCATGCCAAAAAAATGCTCAAACTACCACACAATTGCACCCATCTCACACACTAGTTGGAGAAGACAATGGCACCCCACTCCAGTACTCTTGCCTGGAAAACCCAATGGATGGAGGAGCCTGGTAGGCTGCAGTCCATGGGGTCGCTAGGAGCTGGACACGACTGAGCGACTTCACTTTGACTTTTCACTTTGATTCATTGGACAAGGAAATGGCAACCCACTCCAGTGTTCTTGCCTGGAGAATCCTAGGGATGGGGGAGCCTGGTGGGCTGCCGTCTATGGGGTCGCACAGAGTCGGACACAACTGATATGACTTAGCAGCAGCAGCACACACTAGTAAAGTAATGCTCAAAATTCTCCAAGCCAGGCTTCAGCTTTATATGAACCATGAACTTCCAGGTGTCCAAGCTGGATTTAGAAAAGGCAGAGGAACCAGAGATCAAATTGCCAACATCTACTGGATCATGGAAAAAGCAAGAGAGTTCCAGAAAAAACATCTATTTCTGCTTTATTGACTATGCCAAAGCCTTAGAGTGTGGATCACATTAAACTGTGGAAAATTCTGAAAGGGATAGGAATACCAGACCACCTGACCTGCCTTCTGAGAAACCTGTGTGCAGGTCAGGAAGCAACAGTTAGAACTGGACATGGAACAACAGACTGGTTCCAAATAGGAAAAGGAGTACGTCAAGGCTGTATATTGTCACCCTGCTTATTTAACTTATATGCAGAGTACATCATGAGAAACGCTGGGCTGGAAGAAGCACAAGCTGGAATCAAGATTGCCAGGAGAAATATCAATAACCTCAGATATGCAAATGACATTACCCTTATGGCAGAAAGTGAAGAGGAACTAAAAGCCTCTTGATGAAAGTGAAAGAGGAGAGTGAAAAAGTTGGCTTACAGCTCAACATTCAGAAAATGAAGATCATGGCATCCGGTCCCATCACTTCATGGGAAATAGATGGGGAAACAGTGGAAACAGTGTCAGACTTTATTTTGGGGGGCTCCCAAATCACTGCAGATGGTGATTGCAGCCATGAAATTAAAAGACGCTTACTCCTTGGAAGCAAAGTTATGACCAACCTAGATAGCATATTCAAAAGCAGAGACATTACTTTGCCAACAAATGTCCGTCTAGTCAAGGCTATGGTTTTTCCTGTGGTCATGTATGGATGTGAGATTTGGACTGTGAAGAAGGCTGAGTGCCGAAGAATTGATGCTTTTGAAGTGTGGTGTTGGAGAAGACTCTTGAGAGTCCCTTGGACTGCAAGGAGATCCAACCAGTCCATTCTGAAGGAGATCAGCCCTGGGATTTCTTTGGAAGGAATGATGCTAAAGCTGAAACTCCAGTACTTTGGTCACCTTATGCCAAGAGTTGACTCATTGGAAAAGACTCTGATGCTGGGAGGGATTGGGGGCAGTTGGAGAAGGGGATGACAGAGGATGAGATGGCTGGATGGCATCACTGCATCGATGGACATGAGTTTGAGTAAACTCTGGGAGTTGATGATGGACAGGGAGGCCTGGCGTGCTGCAATTCATAGGGTGGCAAAGAGTTGGACACGACTAAGTGACCAAACTGAACTGAACTCTTGATATGGTCCAATGCAAATGACATTTTTCCTCTGTAGTCTTCCAACCAAGAAGATACCACAGACACCACCTCCCTGCCCCCAGTCTCATTACCTCCCCCACCCACCTACCTCCATTTAGTCTAATCATGAGACAAACATCAGGCAAATCCCTATGAAGGGACAGTCTGCAAAATAGCTAGAATATTTTTGAAAATTCAAGATCATCAAAAACAAGTAATGTCAGGAACTTACCTGGTGGTTCAGTGCAGGGGATATGGTTTTGATCCCTGGCTGGAGAGTTAAGTATCCATGTGCTGTGGAGTAACTAGACCCAGGCACCACAACTGCTGAGCCCACATGACACATAGAACATCCTGTGTGCCACAGCTAAGACCTAACATAGCCAGATAAAAATAAGTTAGAAAAAAATTTAAAAGGAAACATTTTTTTTCTTTTTTTAATTTTTATTTATTTTTTCTGTTTTTACAGATATACATGTGTTCCCCATCCTGAACCCTCCTCCCTCCTCCCTCCCCATACCATCCGTCTGGGCCGTCCCAGTGCACCAGCCCCAAGCAAATTTAAAAGCAAACAAATAAAGAATGTCTGAGAAACTGTCACACCAAGAGAAGCCCAAAGAGATTGTCACACTAAGTTTTCATCCTGGATGGAATCCTAGGACAGAAAAAGGATATTAGGTAAAAATTAGAGGAATCCAAAAACGTAGGGAATTTAATTATTAATAATGTATCAGTATTGGCTCATAACTTCTAATATCATACATAAACATAAGATAATAGATTAATAATAGGGAAGTTAGCTCAGAGTCGGAGAAGGCAATGGCACCCCACTCCAGTACTCTTGCCTGGAAAATCCCATGGATGGAGGAATCGGTAAGGCTGCAGTCCATGGGGTCGCTAAGAGTCGGACACGACTGAGCGACTTCACTTTGACTTTTCACTTTCATGCATTGGAGAAGGAAATGGCAACCCACTCCAGTGTTCTTGCCTGGAGAATCCCAGGGATGGGGGAGCGTGGTGGGTTGCCATCTATGGGGTCGCACAGAGTCGGACACGACTGAAGCGACTTAGCAGCAGCAGCAGCAGTAGCGTAGAGTATATGTGAACTCTCTTTGCAACTTTTATGTATTTTACTGCACTTAAATTCATAAGTTTATTTTTTAAAATGAGGCCCATAAACAATTAAAAATACTTATTGGAGTCTCCCATCCTCTCCTAACTCAAAAGCTCATCTCTATTTCCAGTTAATTCATGTGGTTCTGCAAGTTCCTGACTTGGTCTCACATCTATCTGCATATCTCCTCCAGTTTCATTCCTTCACTCTGGGTCTCCGGCCAATGCACAGGCTTTCCTTTCAACGGTGGGTGTGATTTTTGGCTGTGGGTTGATGCCCTGTTTTCCTGACATCTCCCTTGCACTTACTGGGTTCAGCCTGTATGCTCTTCCTTTAACACTGACATGTTCTTGAACCTCATACTATTCATTCCACCTTATGAATTTACTGATAAATAGATGAAGTTTCACTAGATTTTTAATTGAGGACACAGAAAAAATTAACTAACCCTTTTGCTGCTTTTTTTCTGTTATTTTAAAAACTAGTAAAGAAAATAGTGTTCAAGGCACTAACTTCCACAACTCTAATACCTAATACTTTTTCCTAAAAGGTACTTCCTCAAAGATAAAACCCTTCACTTAGTTAAAATAAAGAACCAAAATCTTAAAATGTTATAACTAAAACATTATCAATATTGTAATAGTTAAAACAGGACCTCTTTGAAAAATGTTTAAATCGATATACTTACCTAGATTTCCTGTATATCACACTCTCTTCTCTTTTCTTCTTCCACATGGATTATTTTTCTTATGAAAATCTTCGCACTCAGCTTTTTCTCCATTAATCCTCATGCATAAGAGAGAGGAAGTATACCTATTGGACAAAATAGTGTGTGTCTGTATGTGTGTGTGTGTGTGCGTACAATTATAATCAGGAGAAACAGAAACCCAACTCAAAAAGTGTAAGAGAGGCAGAAAGTTTATTGTAGAATGAACTGAACATAAAAAAATGCCTGTACTTCTACCATAATCCAGAAATTCACATGATAGCATACTTTCTATCAGACTATTGTCTTGTCTTCTTTTCTATTGGTTTCTATTCTAAGCTGTGTTTTACTTGGTATCTACAGTGTTAGAGATCAACCCTAAAGTGTCCTGTTTGTTGTTCAGTCGCCCATCTGTGTGCATCAGATGACAAAAATACTAGAGCTTCAGGATTAGTCTCTCCAGTGAATATTCAGGGTTGATCTCCCTTAAGATTGACTGGCTTGATCTCCTTGCTGTCCAAGGGACTTTGAGGAGTCTTCTCCAGCACCACAGTTTGAAGGCATCAATTCTTTGGCATTCTGCCTTCTTTACAGTCCAGCTCTCACAACTAGAGGAGGGAATGGCAAACCACCCCAGCGCACTTGCTGTGAGAACCTCATAAACTGTATAAAAGGCCAAAAAAAGTGGCCTTATTGCTGTTTAATAATTCAAAAAGAAAGCATACATTTTTTATGGAATTAATGAAAGAGACTAATCATGAAAGGGCTAATAGTAAGAGAGGACTCGTATTGGCTCATCTGGATTGTTTGTGCATCTCAGTAACAGTTATGGTATAAGAGAATAGATAAACATGACCAGTCACCCCAGTTTTCCATGACTGTCCCAGTTTTAGCACTGGAAGTCCAGTGTCCCAGATCTTGGTTGCATGTCTACCACACAGTGGAGAGTGATAGACCAGCGCCATTGAAACACAGAAAGGAGAGGTGCTCCCCCAAAAATTCTCTCAAAAAAGTTAATACGTATTTGAACACTGTCTAGAATGACATATCACGCACTCAATAAGTATTAGTATACACATTTGTTCCCTAAAATTCATCAAATATAAGATGAATACTGCAAAATCAATGCTTTTTTTTTAAACTTACCTCCAAGAAAGAATAATATGCTGTGATTTTAACTTTGGCATACCATCAATTTTAACACATTGGATTTCAGTGATATTAAAATGTGAAGAATCTGTGTATGTTAGATTTGAAAAAGTTAAATGTGTATCCTTACATATGTCCAACCACAAAGGACTGACAGATATATATATATATAGTATATATATATTTATATATATACACACACATATATATATAGTTCTTCATCTATAATATACATTTTTTCATTCTTACATTAATCATTTATACGTTCTTTATTTATTTAAGATTTAAATATGTTTCCAGAAATTGTGAAACATATATCCAAAACTGAGTAAAGTCTTTTAAAAACATAAGTGGTATTATGTCTCTCAACTGCTCCAAGCCCTCCCAGGCTTTACTACTACGCGTGTAAAGTTAGATTGACGGCTTAAAATGGCTCACCAGTTCTTAAAACAGCTCTGCATGCTTTGGGCCACACTTACTTGGTTTCCTCTTCCCCACACACGACACTGAAGGCCTTCCTTAGCACCTCTGCACCTGTGTTTTCTCTGCCTAGGATGCTTGTGACTAGTTCCTTCTGCCTTTTAGGTGACAGTCCCCTCCTTAATAAGTTATTTCTTGATCACCCAAACTAAAGCACTTCTGATCATTGTCTGTGAACCAATACACATCTATTGTTATTAACCTCACAATATTCACCAATGCATTAAATTATCTTATTCATTTTTCTCTTTCCCTACTGTCTCTCGCACTCTAGAAAATACTCTTCATAAGATTAACACCCATGCCTAGCACATAAAGTTGTTCAATAAACTAGTATTGACTAAATGAATTAATTGACTTAAAAAAAAAATACTATGTGGCCCGAACTTGTGAACTGAAAGAGTAGATGCCGAAAATGAGAAGATCAGAAACCAGCAAGCCCTTTCCAAATGACGACTTAACTAGGCTTGTTTCTCCCAACTGTGCTGCATCTTACAATCATGCCTGCTGAGAGTAAAAACAGTATGTGTATTAGAAAGAATGAGATTTTGTAAAAAGGTTAAGCAGAAGAAAGACGATGTGATATTATTCGCGACTTCCCCAGTGATGAAACAAAGGCCCTGGAAGACCTTTTAATGTTGTTTGGTTTATATCGTTTTACTGTTGTTTTTGGCCAGAGCATTGAAAATAAAATAGATAACACACATCACAAGTGCACTTGGCTGTGAGAATGTGATAAACTCACTTACATCTGGAAAGTCTATCAGACTTTCAGGGTTCCCTTGGCAAAATTTGGGAAGCTTTCCAAATTTGCAATCATTTGGATTTTCTCTTTTGCGATAAACATTTAGATACATTTCCATGGGGTTTTAGAGTTACTCCTGAAGAATTAGTTACTATGCTGATAAACACTAGAATAACCAAAGAAATATAAAACAAACAAAAGGCATATATGTGAGAAAATAAGGTAGTCGTTTTGGTATCTATCTAAAAGAAAGGAGAAAGGAAAGGAGTGAAGGAGAAAGGAAAAGAGGAAAGGGCAGAAGAGAACAAAGAAGAAGAAAAAATGTAAGAAAAGAAGGAAAGAAAAAATTTAAAAGTTAATAGCATGAATAAACTGGTAGAAACTAGATAGGGAAGCCTCTTCCTGCTCCATTCCCAGAAAGGGGTTTATAGAGAGAGATATTCCTTATCTGAAATTGAAGTCCTCTTCTCTCCAAAGGATATATGCAGCCCCTTTAATCTCTAATAAGTGCCCCTCCTAAAATCTTAGTACCCCTCTTTCAAAGTCAGGAACATTGTTCCCGACAGTGAAGTAAGGAAAGCTTTCTTATTTTTTAAACAGAAACAGAACCTAAAAAGGAATTTCTAGATTAAATCTTGGCAAGTTCTCATTGCTGTTCAGATGGAGTTAGAGATCATCATATTCCGCCCTCTTCCTAAACTGGTCAAGTCCAACCTCCTATCCCTTCTCTGTGTCTCATTCTAGCTTAAAGCTCTTGGCTTTGCCAAATCAATGTTGTTATTATTGTTATTTTTTAAGTTGTTGTTTTTGTTGTTGTTGATGTGAATCATTTTTAGAGTCTTTAATGATTTTGTTGCAATACTGCTTCTGTTTCATGTTTTAGATTTTGCTGGGAAGCCTGTGGGATCTTAGGTCCTTGACCAGGGAACAAAACTACACCCCTGTATTGGAAGGCAAAGTCTTAACCACTGGACTGCCAGGGAAGTCCCTCTGCCTAATCAACCTTGTTCCTTATCTTACTCTCCTGAATTTGGTAGTTAGATCAGGTGTCAACACCAGCATGCTCTGATTTTGTCTCCCACCACAAACACCAAGGTGTTGGGTTGATGGATACAGTCATTGCAGTACTTATATTCTTCATAAGAACATAAGTTCTTTGCCTTTTAGTTCTTTCCATACATTTGTTTCTTTCCATCGTCCCATGAATTTCACCCCTTACCAGTCATGGGGAGCTTTATTATCTATAAAATCAGGTTGGATAAAATCAGAATTTGCCTAGGTGAATTCCAGAAAACACTGGTTCTATGAAATATTTCATGAAAGTAAAAATGGATGGGAGAAGGGAAAGAGAGAAAAAGATAAATTTATATACCACTAAATTCTATGTTGTATTCCTCTTACAGCATTGGACCGTGCTTCTATCACCAGTCACATCCACAACTGGGTATTGCTTTTGCTTTGGCTCCATCCCTTCATTCTTCTGGAGTTATTTCTCCACTGATCTCCTGTAGCATATTGGGCACCTACCGACCTGGGAGTTCCTCTTCAGCATCCTATCAGTTTGCCTTTTCATGCTGTTCACAGGGTTCTCAAGGCAAGAATACTGAAGTGGTTTGCCATTCCCTTCTCCAGTGGACCACATTCTGTCAGACCTCTCCACTATGACCCGTCCATCTTGGGTGGCCCCACACGGCATGGCTTAGTTTCATTGAGTTAGACAAGACTGTGGTCCGTGTGATCAGATTAGCTGGTTTTGTGTGATTATGGTTTCAGGGTGTCTGCCCTCTGATACCTTCCACAACACCTACCGTCTCACCTGGGTTTCTCTTACCTTGGATGTGGGGTATCTCTTCACGGCTGCTCCAGCAAATCTCAGCCACTGCTCCTTACCTTGGACAAGGTCACCCCGCCTGACTTTGAACATGGAGTAGCTCCTCTCAGCCCTGCTGCACCTGTGCAGCCACTGCTCCTTGGATGAGGGGTTGCTCCTCTTGGCCACTGCCCCTGTATCTGAAGAGGCCTTACAAATAGCTGTGAAAGAAGAGAAGCAAAAAGAAAAGGAGAAAAGGAAATATATTCCCATTTGAATGCAGAGTTCCAAAGAATAGCAAGGAGAGATAAGAAAGCCTTCCTCAGTGATCAGGGCAAAGAAACAGAGGAAAACAACAGAATGGGAAAGACTAGAGATCTCTTCAAGCAAATCAGAGATACCAAGGGAACAGTTCATGCAAAAATGGGCTCAATAAAGGACAGAAACAGTATGGACCTAACAGAAGCAGAAGATATTAAGAAGAGATGGCAAGAATACACAGAAGAATTGTACAAAAAGATCTTCACAACCCAGATAATCACAATGGTGTGATCACTAACCTAGAGCCAGACATCCTGGAATGTGAAGTCAAGTGGGCCTTAGAAAGCATCACTATGAACAAAGCTAGTGGAGGTGATGGAATTCCAGTTGAGCTATTTCAATTCCTGAAAGATGATGCTGTGAAAGTGCTGCATTCAATATGCCAGCAAATTTGGAAAACTCAGCAGTGGCCACAGGACTGGAAAAGGTCAGTTTTCATTCCAATCCCAAAGAAAGGCAATGCCAAAGAATACTCAAACTACCACACAATTGCATTCATCTCACACGCTAGTAAAGTAATGCTCAAAATTCTCCAAGCCAGGCTTCAGCTTTATATGAACTGTGAACTTCCTGATGTTCAGGCTAGTTTTAGAAAAGGCAGAGGAACCAGAGATCAAATTGCCAACATCTGCTGGATCATGGAAAAAACAAGAGAGTTCCAGAAAAACATCTATTTCTGCTTTATTGACTATGCCAAAGCCTTTGACTGTGTGGATCACAATAAACTGTGGAAAATTCTGAAAGAGATGGGAATACCAGACCGCCTGACCTGCCTCTTGAAAACCTATATGCGGGTCAGGAAGCAACAGTTAGAACTGGACATGGAACAACAGACTGGTTCCAAATAGGAAAAGGAGTACGTCAAGGCTGTATATTGTCACCCTGCTTATTTAACTTATATGCAGAGTACATCATGAGAAACGCTGGGCTGGAAGAAGCACAAGCTGGAATCAAGATTGCCAGGAGAAATATCAATAACCTCAGATATGCAGATGACACCACCCTTATGGCAGAAAGTGAAGAGGAACTAAAAAGCCTCTTGATGAAAGTGAAAGAGGAGAGTGAAAAAGTTGGCTTACAGCTCAACATTCAGAGAAAGAAGATCATGGCATCTGGTCCCATCATTTCATGGGAAATAGATGGGGAAACAGTGGAAACAGTGTCAGACTTTATTTTTGGGGCTCCAAAATCACTGCAGATGGTGATTGCAGCCATGAAATTAAAAGACGCTTACTCCTTGGAAGAAAAGTTATGACCAACCTAGATAGCATATTCAAAAGCAGAGACATTACTTTGCCAACAAATGTCCGTCTAGTCAAGGCTATGGTTTTTCCTGTGGTCATGTATGGATGTGAGAGTTAGACTGTGAAGAAAGCTGAGCGCCAAAGAATTGATGCTTTTAAAGTGTGGTGTTGGAGAAGACTCTTGCAAGTTCTTTGGACTGTTAGGAGACCCAACCAGTCCATCCTAGAGGAGACCTTCCTGGGTGTTCATTGGAAAGACTGATGCTGCGGCTGAAACTCCAATACTTTGGCCATCTCATGGGAAGAGTTGACTCATTGCAAAAGACCCTGATGCTGGGAGGGATTGGGGGCAGGAGGAGAAGGGGATTACAGAGAATGAGATGGCTGGATGGCATCACCGACTTGATGCACATGAATTTGGGTAAACTCCGGGATTTGGTGATGGACAGGAAGGCCTGGAGTGCTGCGATTAATGGTGTCACAAAGAGTTTTATCGACAGGGAGAGTGAACTGAACTGAACTGAAACTCTATGTACTCAGTCAAATTCACAAAGTCCTTGATTACTGTATAAGTACCGAGACAGTCGACAGTAAAGAAACAGATTCAACTTTGCTTCAATATCCCTAACTTATTTAGTCACATACTATCCTCTGATTCTTTATAGGAACATCTACCAATAACCTAAGATACAGCATTTGTTGGAAATAGAAATAATCCTGCCTGGATGTATTTATGGTCCCTTTTCACTCTGACACCATTGAAGGGTTATAGAATTTCAATCAGTTGAGTTCTGTTTACAATTTGACCCATGTAATTTAGCATATATCAAGCCATTCCTATGCTATGCTATGCTAAGTCACTTTAGTAGTGTCCGACTCTGTGCAACTCCATAGACAGCAGCCCACTAGGCCTCCCCGTCCCCGGGATTCTCCAGGCAAGAACACTGGAGTGGGTAGCCATTCCTAGAAAGCCCAACTATAAAGACTCTGCTACATACAGTGTAGTGGATCACAACAACTCAATCATCAGGGGAGATTAAATCTCTCCTGGTCACAAAAGGTGGATTCCCTTAAACACACTAACAAAAAAACAACTTAGTTGGTATTAATTTCTTATATATGACATAGTTTGTCATCACTGACATTAATCTTTGTAATATAAAGCTTGTAATTTTTCATTTTAGCTCCATCAGTTTGCAATAACTTGTCAGCAGAGGGTACCTAGGTTTATACTTACATAGCATCAATTTTATTATATATTTGTCTTAGAATATTTCTAATATTTCTAATATATTTCTAATAAAATTATTCATAAAACAAAATAATATCTATATTTTAAGGAATGAAGTCATGCTTTTACAAGCAGTACACTGTCAGATTGTAAATCTGGTTAAAGTTGTAAAATAACTTTAATCAGTTATTTAGTATAGAAAAAAGACAATTTATGGTAAAATAAATACTTCCTACTTAGCAAATATTATCAAAAATTATTCAAAAATAAGGACATAAATACATGACAAGGCCACATAACATCTCATATTTGAAACTGTAGCATTAGACAGAAAAAAAAGAACACACATATGGAAATATTTAATTTAGTGATGTAACTGTAAAACATCTGAAGTGTGTTAACAACAAAATGATTGTCTCATGCCTGGATCACAACAGCTATTTAGACACTGACTGGTGGTAGTTTCTTGTGACCTCATGGACCCATCAGGATTCTCTGTCCATCTCTGTCTGGGATTTCCCAGGTTAAAATACTGGACTTGGTTACCATTTCCTTCTCCAGGGTTCTTCCCAACACAGGGATCGTCTCCTGCATTGCAGGCTGATTCTTTACCGCTAAACCACCAGAGAAGCCCAGACACTGACTACCAGGCCTAAAACTTACCTGATTGAATTATTGCCAATATATAACCTCTTCCCAATCAAGCTTAAATTCAAGCCATTATTTGTAACAATATAGCAAGGATAGTTTCCCTAGAGCCATTTGATTTATGCTTTTTAACTTCCCCCCAGGTTCATGATTCACTCAAGCTACTCAAACTTAATGACAATTATCAATGGAAAATTCCCATCTCCCAAGTTCATAACTGATTCATATTTCTCAGTTTATGAAAGTCACATTTTGTGTCAACACTTCTTTTGTGAACTGAAAGATTTGACCATGCCACACTTTTTATTTATAAAGTCTACTTTGACCCTCTTCTGTCTAACATGTGCTATTAAAAAAATAGCATTTAATAGATAAGAAAAATCTCAGGTTTATGCACAGCTGTTAATTTTCTTTAGGGCATTACTTCACAGAGCCTTCTTTCCAGGAAGATATCCTCTTAGGAAAGACTGCCTACCAGGAGAGCAACTGTTATGAAAGCAATCAAATAATTTTGATTAAAAAAAATCCCAAACACCTTAAAATGTTTTCCCTCATGACCTCAATTCCTGGGAGGCTTTCGTTTTCATCTACTATTTCTGTGTTGCTTTGACATAATTAGAGCAAAGTATCACAGATGTTTGGAATATTTTTTTTTTTTTAATTTGAACTGAGGTTTACCAGATGTCTAAATCCCCCACTGTGAATTATTTACAAATTTTTAAAAAGTTGTCCTGGGAACATAAAGCTACCTCAAGAGTCCGAGCAACTAACTGAATTTCTACTCTTTGAGTGTATATGAACTCAAATATGATTGAGTTTTGATTTATAAATAAGTATCATGGGTAAAATCCATATTATTTAATGTAATCTTAAAAATATATACACCATAAACATTACACTATTGGCCTAAGATTAGAAGTTTGTGGCTTACTGAGAATAATAAATGTCAAAGTAATTTCAACATATGAGATTGTAAGCATTCGTAAAACTGGCATTCACCTCTTATGATACCTTGTTGGCTAATCAGTTATGTTTGAGAAACTAATGGTTTTTATGAGGAAAGCAAAAATGCTTTACTTTTAATTACCCAAATTTGAAAAAGATTAAACAGACTGCTTTGCATAAAACAATACAGATTAAAAACTCAATTAATTTAATCAGTTTTCTGAGTGTCAAATAATT
Source organism: Bos javanicus (assembly GCF_032452875.1). Taxonomy (NCBI): domain Eukaryota; kingdom Metazoa; phylum Chordata; class Mammalia; order Artiodactyla; family Bovidae; genus Bos; species Bos javanicus. The sequence goes on along the minus strand of NC_083885.1, from coordinate 30,560,558 downwards.
TGCCAGTGAAATTTTATGTAGGAGTAAACTTGCCCTGAATATGCCATTTTCCAATAGGAGATAAAAAGCTATATGTACCATCTGGAATTCTGGACAAGTATGTGGTTTCAATGATTGCATCAGCAATGCAGTGCCAGTTTCAAAGAAAAGTGTTTTGGAGGGGATATAGGAAGAAACAAGTCTGTAAGATTTACGCATATCACCTCGTGCTCTTGGTAGTAAGAACTAAACATTTGTTTAAAACCATGAAATGACATGGATGAGGACAAGGCCAAGATTAATTAGCATCAGCATCCTCTTATACATTCCTGGCAACGATCTATAGAGGAGACAATCTGAGGATAGGCATGGTAGAAGGAGGAGAGATGAAAACCACGAGAAATGAATTAAGCCTGACCAAGCAACACATTACTCTGAAACACTCCCGGATTTCAGAAATAGTTCACCAAAAATCAAATTTGTGATGCTAATCAGACAAATCGTGTACTCCTGTCATCTTCACTCCGGGTGTAGTGTACCCCTGTCATCTTCACTCCAGGTGTAGTGTACCCCTGTCATCTTCACTCCGGGTGTAGTGTACCCCTGTCATCTTCACTCCGGGTGTAGTGTACTCCTGTCATCTTCACTCCGGGTGTAGTGTACCCCTGTCATCTTCACTCCGGGTGTAGTCTCTTTCAACAGTCTTTCACCCATTCTCTGCACCTGCGTTTTCTCTCTCCTTGGGTTCTTCTTCAAGATGTTTTAAGGATTGTTGTTTTGAAATGTAAATCTGCCTATATCACCCTACCTTTCTCATTTCCATGGGCATAGAGGGTAGAGTCTGAACTCCTTAGATCCTCCAGAACTTCTCATGTGTACTCCAAGCACACGATCTAACTGAAGCTTCACTCCCTAAGTGATTATGCACTTCCTGTGTTTCTTACCTATTCCCAATCTTTCTAACCCCAGCTCATTCTCAACACAGCTAATTTGAGTCAGCATCTAAGCAGGTGTATATTCCTCAGACTACTTGAAGGTGGGCAAGACAGAAATCCCCATACCTTGCCAGTGCTCAGGAGGAAATGAGAAACTATCTTAGGAGAGCCTTGCAAAGGAGATACAACGGCTATGGGAGATGGCTCCCTGTAGCTTCTCACAGACTTCTCATCCTCTGCTTTTCCAGAAGGATCACAGTGTTCTGGCAAGACTTATATTAGTGCAGTTCAAGCCTTTGTCTGCATAGCCAAGTGGATATGTGTGAAGTCACCATGTCACCACAATGGAGACATTTCCTTATATGAACAACTGAGAAATGAGAAAGAATGTTGAGTAGAAACATTTCTGATAGCATTTTTCAACTACTTCTGTTGAGAATAGATGAGCAAAAAATTAATCATTCAGTGAGCGTATTCTCCATTTGTCCAAAAGCTTTAATGTATAAGCAAATTATATATATTATATAATATGTATTATATTTTCTTATATATATATATATATATATATATATAATGAATCAAGTAAATAGTAAGTTCTCAAAACAGCTTGTTTCTCTTTATTCTTAAACAGGCTATATTAAAGATCAATTTCTTTTACTTGATCAAACAATCTCATTTTGTCTAGATACTGTATGTGCTTATTTGGACTCTATGTTATTACCTTGATGATTGAGTTTGCTGTTTTACTTGTCAAAATATATTGTATTCCCCTGAATATCATGTTATACACATGATAAGTAAAATAAGCCTAGAGATAAAATAAGTTTTGTGGGACCATCAGAAACTAACCAATGTAAGCAAGGCAAACTTCAGTGGAGAAGCAGAAACAAATAGCTCAACAGGGTATATTGGATAGTTTTTAATAAGATCAAGTTTTAAAAATCTTCAGCTGTGTGTGTGTGTGTGTGTGTGTGTGTATATATATATATATGTATTTAATTATGTATTTATTATGCACACCAATATTGCAAAATATTTTCCTAATTTCTGTTGTCAAAAAGTTGAGAATGACAAACAGCTTTGTCAGGGATGAAAATTAATAAACTTTCATTATCCAGACTTTTTTTTGGCTGCACCACACAGCTTGTCGGATCTTAGTTCCTCCACCAGGGATTGAAACCAGGCCTTCAGCAGTGAAAGTTCAGAGTCTCAACCATTTACCCAAGCATTTTATGAGGCATTACTATCTCACTAAAACTTAACATTTTAAGATGTTTCCTAATCTCTATTTTCTAGACATACTTTAAGGCATGTTCTCACCACAACTATAGGAGATGGATTTTATTTTATAATTTCAGTATCCCTAGAAGATTGGTTCCAGAAGCCCCTGCAGATACCAAAATTTGTCAAGTCCCATAGTCAGCCCTCTGTATCCCCAGTTTCATATAAAGGATTCATACAACCACAGATGGAAATTCCAATCTGTGATTTGTTGAATTCACAAATTTATTAGTCAGTCAGTCGTGTTTAACTCTTTGCAACCCCATGGACTGTAGTCCACCAGGTTTCTCTGTCCATGGAATTCTCCAGGCAAGAATACTGGAGTGGGTTGCCATTCCCTTCTCCAGGGATTGAACCTAGGTCTCCTGCATTGCAGGCAGATTCTTTACCATCTGAGCCACCAGGGAAGTCCCCAGAAAACCACAAATATGGAGGGTTGAATGTATATTTATTGAAAAACTCTACATTTAAATGGAACCAAAGCATTTCAAAGTTCACACTGTTGAAAGTTTGACTGCAATTTCAATTTATACATGGGGAACAATCCAGGGAGAGTTTCAGAAATTCATCAAAACTCCAAAGCCTTTCAACAGCAGATTTTAACAGTGGAGTATGAATTCAGAATTCTTTTAACCTCTACATATGAAAGTCTCATAATGACTTGAAATCTAGCTTTCAGCTATTTTCTAGATTTTACAAATGATTATCATGGTCCCATGAAGTTTAAAGCAAATATGACCTATATCTCATAACTAGTAGATGGCAGAGCTTAGAATCGTACTTAAGCCTGTTTACCTCCAAAGAAAACACTACTTCCACTAATTACCTGTATGCCTAATTGGTAGAGAAAGACAAATACTTAAGCAACAACCAAACAAAGAAAGAGAAGTATGTCATGAAAGAGGCCCAAACCTCCTCAAACTACAGTGAATTACAACAGAATTATTGCAGAACATCTTCAACCAAAAGCGTGGGTCATATTGAGCATCAGGGCATCTAGATGATTCCCTTTGTCATATTGGATTGCATCCATATACCATGTAGACAGATGGTAGGGATATGTTTGACTGAGTTTGAGCTGAAAGATTCTGAAATGTTTCTGAATGTTTTCACATCACAACTATACTCACACGCCATCACTTGAGGTTTATTTTCTCAAGATACTGTTCCTCCTCTGCTTACATATTTAAAATTAGAGAAGATAGTGTTTCCAATATAAATTTGAACTACATGTCTATTTTTTTTTCTGCTTCAGTGATCAAATTTGATTGATTTAACATAGAAGAATTAGATCTCAAAACCAATTTTCTGTCATAGAAAGAAGGAAACAGAAGTATAGTTTACCTTTTTCTGAAAAAGCAGAATTAAAATAATATAAAATGATTGGTGGTTTCATATGCTTTGGAAGAATGACAAAGAAATAAACAAAAATGTCCATAATCTAAAAATCTATGTAATAGAGAAGTCATTCAAAATGAGATCTGGGAGAGTAGAGACAATATTAAAACATAGTCCCACAAGTGTCATTCCATATTCACTAATGTTACTATCATCTCAGTATGAAGCCTCCTTATGTTCAAAATACTAAGAAACAATTTAGAAGCTTGGATGTTAAAGAGATTAAATTATAATTGTTTCCTTTGTATACTTAGGTTAACCACATGGATTTTATTTTAATTAATTAAAATACTATGAAAACCAAACATTTAAAATCCATCTAACTCACTTCCCTAATCTGCATCATAAAGGAATTAGTATGAATAAGAATTCTAAAGTCATTTGTGAAGTCATTTATAACCTTTATGTATTTCCTATTCTCCTGATTAAATTACATGTCTGAGTGAGTCTTAATTATATTTTGCCAAGTGATTTGAAAGCTTTCTATCTTAAGGTCTGTTAGTAAACAAATGAATGTGGAAAAAATAGAATATGTCTAGTGTAATTCATATAATGTAAAAGCTTTATCATTGTCTCAAACATCCCAGTGCAAATGGTTACTACTAATATAGTCAACATCAGCAAGAGCTATCCTAGCTCATGAAAGATATATTGTAGACATCTCCTTGAAATTTATGCTCCGTACAGATTATCTTCTATTAACTGGTGAGCTTGAACCTTGAAAGAAGTTTCAAGTTTCAGATAAGTAACACACATCACTGAACATTACGTCTGCCACCTGGTAATGGATAATATAAATACAGCACATTTATTCAGCAGGGAAGGGAAACTGCTTCTATAGCCAGTTCTCAATTATTCGGGGTAATGGGGGAAAACCTCCAAGTGGTTATCCATAAATACAGATAATTGGCAGAATATGTAAATTAGGTCCCATCTCACAATGTTTATGAACATTTTGGCTGAAGAGTGATAAAAGCAGAAATGAAGAATTATTAAAGTACCATAATTATTATGAAATATTTGACAGATTCACTCTTGCCTGGTTCTCCTCCCATCCCTTTGACTTTTCCTCCTACACCTCCTCTGGCGACCACTCTCAAAAGACATATCTTCCCCAGGCTCTGCATTCAGCTTCCTTCTGTTTTTATACAAATTATTTCTGGTTCATCTCACCCACTATCATGGCTACAGATAGCAAGAGAGCAGATGCTTAATACATGCTGGTTGAATGAACAAATTGCTAAGATACCCTTCTTCATGGTGTTTCAGTTTAATTCAATGCTTAGTATAGTTGGTGAGGCTGACAAACCTACACGTGTATCACAGTTATATGAGGAGCTGTGTTTTAAATGCAGACACCTAAGCTGTTCCCAAATCCCTGAAATAATTTTGAGGATGATTGGGAAAGAGAAGCAGAAAATCCTCACTAAAAGGAAACAACCAAGTAAATAAACACAGGAAAAGAGGTAGACCATTCAAGAAACGATGTAGAATACTATGATTTCTATACAAATAGAAATGATTCTCTGTATTTCCTTTCTAGTAGCTTATGGGGGTGCATCCATTCCATGTAGTTGAAAGTTCTTACTCAAAATGGCAGCTCCAACTGTGATGGAACCAAGCTCCAGCCTTGTGCTCACATGTGACCAGGAGTAATCAATCACAGAGCCGTGGCGTGGCTCTCATGATGGGTGAATTCACTGAACCGTGGGGAACTGGCAGCATCAATTTAGGCATCATCAGATCTGCATCAGTCAGTGCAAACTTCACAAACATTTTTCCAGTGGAACTTACTCTGTGTCAAGCACTATGATATCAGATGGATTGTTGAATGCTCCTAACTGCCTGGCTGATAGCCTTTTCCAAAAGACTTTTGACATCTGAAAATGACTAAGACAATTTTTCACAGAGCAGCATTCTTAGCATCTGGTCATGGAATTAGATGTTGATTTTTATTGTTGTTTTTTCACCCAGTGATCTTTCACAAAAAAAAAAATCTTTCTTAAAATCCTTTAATAATGCTTAGACCCAGGGATCAAACCTGCACCCTCTGCAATGAAAACATAGAGTCTTAACCTCTGGACTTCCAGGGAATTCCCTCCATCATGATTTCTGCGGTGATACTTTTTCTTCATCTTTTTCTGCACTAACCTTCTCATAGTATAATTTGTTATAGCTGAAAGTTAATTATTTTTGTCTCAATATTATATTCTACTGTCCAGCACAGTATCTGGCACATATTAGATACAGAATAAATACTTACAGGAAAAATGACTAATTAAAATACCTGCCTATACCTCTAGGTTGGTCTTTGTTCTATGCCTCTCAACATTTCATCCTACTATTTTCATTCTTGTAATTTTATTCACTGATTCATTATCTGTCTTGAACTATTAGAATATAAGTCTTTTGAGGGCAGAGGCTCTGTCTCTTATAACCCCAGAGCCGTGTATTAAAATAACTGATGCATGCTGCTGCTGCTGCTAAGTCGCTTCAGTTGTGTCCAACTCTGTGCGACCCCATAGACTGCAGCCTACCAGGCTCCTCCGACCATGGGATTTTCCAGGCAAGAGTACTGGAGTGGGGTGCCACTGCCTTCTCCAACTGATGCATGGGAGACAACTAAAATAAGTGAAGTTGAAGAAACTACATGTAAAACCATGATTTTATGAGTTTCCTCATCTAAATGTTTTGAATCAATTCGGTTTTAAATGACCCATATAATGCCTCTGGTTATTAAGTACATCATTCTGTCTTTCCAAAACTTTCCCCACTCTACTGTCATAATAACTGCCACCAGATACTGGCCCGGGTCTGCAGAATATACTAGTTCTTTCTTACATGTTATTCTTGCAAACCATCTAGTGTGAAGGCATGGCAACCCACTCTGGTATTCATGCCTGGAGTATCCCGTGGACAGAGGCACCTGGCAGGCTATGGTCCACAGGGTTGCAAAAAGTCAGACATGCCTGAAGCAATTCAGCATGCAGAGTTCTCCAGTAGATGTCCAGGCAACTTCAAAGATCAAGCAATATTTTTAGTCATGTCTGTCTTATGTCTAAGTTTCGATTTTCCAGAACACGTTTAACACTGATAATAGCTAACATTATTGAGCACCTACTCCAGACCAGGTATTGTGTTAGTCAGTTTCTGTAATTTACTTCATTTAATCCTCTCCAGAATCTATATATGTGGTAAATTTCCTAAGGTTACAGATAGTAACTCTTAAAGTAGGGATTCAAACCCAGGCAGGTTGATGTCAAGCCTGAGTGCTTAACCATTTTCCATATTTCCTGCCAATAGTCAAGTTGGTATTTGTAGCTCTTTTACAGCCAGTCTCCATGCATACACCTAACTGAGTCCATATGTACCTGAAAGTCACCATCTCCTTCCAAGGCACTCAAGAGAAAGCCCCATGCATACTTCTCTCCATTGTTTCCTTTACCTCTTTCTTATTTTCATGGGCCTGCTTCTTGACCCCACCAAACTCTTGGAAAAATCCAATTTTGTAATTTCCATTTTCCCCATTGTAAAAGCTGTTGGTACATTGAATGTTTTGTCTGGTACATGTGGCCTCAGATTTGGAGGATTACACCTGCATTTCCTTACCTCTGAGTTAGATGAACTCTGAATCATATTTTAGACTGTCCCCTAGGGTTCTCCAGGGATTCCCAGGTGGTGCTAGTGGTAAAGAACCTGCCTGCTAAAGCAGGAGACATAAGAAATGTGGGTTCAATCACTGGGCCAGGAAGATCCCCTGGAGGAGGGCATGGCAACCCACTCCAGTATTCATGCCTGGAGAATCCCATGGATAGAGGAGCCTGGCAGGCTATGGTCCACAGGGTAGCAAAGAGTCGGACATGACTGAAGCTAGTTAGCATGCAGAGTTCTCCAGTAGAAATGAACCTCAATTCTCACAGCAATAACCACTTCAGTAATACATCTCTTTCTCCTTGCCTCCTGTCCCCACTCCCACCCTAATACTTCCTAGGATCACCTCCCAAATTCACTATTTGCATTCAAATCTGTGATTCAGCATTGGCTTTGGGGGTGACTGTCCCTAAGATCTCCTTGTAGCCTTGTTTTCCTTAAACTGCAGAGGACGAGCATGGATATGGTTTAGATGAAATTTGCAATTTCTGTTCAATAAGCTCCCATAATGGACTCCAGGTTTATCTGCATTTTTAAAATAAATGATTTCTGAACTGCTTTTAACTGCCTCTCTCCCAGTTTCTATTGTTTCTGGCACCCACTACACTGTGCAGTCAGGATGGTTTAGAGGTCTGAGTCAGCCCCTCCTGTGGAAGTGGTTTGGGTGCCACTCTGACTTTTAAGTTGAATATCCTATTATCCAGAATCACTGGCCAGGTAACTGTTAGTCATGCTTTGAGTCCTTTGTGATTTCCAGAAAATTGGCCCAAGGGAAATAGTCTCTGTAAGTAAAGATTATATCCATGTGTTCCCAGTAGCTCATCAGAGGATGAGATTTAATGCTATTTCAGATTCCTCTTTCAAATTCGTGTTTCCAGCCTGTCATAAAAGGCATTAAAAAAAAAAAAAAAAAAAAACTGTGGCTCTTGAGAACTGATCTCAACTTAAAAAAAAAAGTTTGTAATGTAGTTCCCAAATTTGTTTCCATTATATATATATATATATATATATATATATATATATATATACAAAGCCTCAAACTGAATCCAATGCATTTAGTTTAATTTGGCATCTAGATAGGATGCCTGCAAATTGTATTTTTTTATGGTTAAAATATTGGCTCTTCAGTCTTTCATGCCGAATCTTTGTCCAATTACAAGTTAGATTTCTCACTTTCTTTTCATGGGATTCCTGTTGGGTAAATATAATCTTTTCAATAGGTGATAAGCATTTTGCAATTCTTTGTAATAACTTTGTAATAATACCATTCTCATTTCAATGTTCTCCAAGCCACTTAAATAGTACCAGTTTATTAACCAAGCAATTTATCAATATTTACACTTGATGGCAATGGCAGACTTCTTGTCATAAATAATTATTGAGGTAATAAATAGTTTTATTATTAAAAACTGATGACAAGAGCAGAGTGATTACCCTGATAAAGACAGATGACAGGTCTCCGTATCTGATGCGACACTCAGAACACTGTGCAGATTGAATCTAAGGCCTCCTGCATGGATAATAAATTGTTATTTCAGAGAATAAAATGATTGATACATTTGCTTGCTGTGGAAAAAGCACTGGGGAGAAGATTCTACTCCCTAACTTATTTAAACAGGCTATGGTGAAATTTTCTTTCCTTGTGACAAATTTAACTTTCCAAGAAAGTGACAGCTCTTTGGCAGAGAGATGAGCAGAGAAGCATTCCTTTTTAGAAGCTCCTAAGAGTCAAATTTATTTTGGAAATTCTGAATGTCCTCTGGCCTCAGTGGCGCCCTCAGCAGGCAGCCGCCGGGAGCGGAGGCGGGAGGGGCAAAGCGGGACCGTGGTGGGAGGTCAGGACTCGGGATGCCTTGACTAGTTCAACGAGGAGACAAATGAAGTCTGTCAGATTACTTTGGAGAAACTGCCGCTGACTCTTGCATTGCCTGGCTCAGTGCACAAGCTCAGTGTATTTTTTTTTTTTTTTTTTTTAATGCTATGGGTTTGATCTTACCTTTTATGACAAACTAGCCCGGGAGACCATCCATCTTTTGACAACCTGGAAAATGACTGTATTGGGAGGAGGGTGGAAGGAGGAATAGAGAGAGAGAGAGATTGAGTTAGAATTGAAAATATATGTTCTATGCATTTGTAAATGTTTTATTCATAACGCTATTACTACAAATTAAAATGCAATGACAAATATTATGAAAAGCCTCTCAAAGGGAATACCTAAGATTTAAAATGTATTCTCTTTACTTTGCTCAATCTATTTGTACTATAAAAAGAAAGGAAAGAAATTACAAGGAAAAGAATTACAAATATACAATTTGAAATGTCACCCAATAACAGCAAGGATGAACTCAAGGCAGAGAATTATTATATTTTCCAATTTGTATTTTAAGGGAACAATTGAAACATCAAATGTGATGTATATTCAATGATTTAGGATCGATTCTAAATGAACTGCTTGTTTGTGAAACACAGTATCCGCCTTTGAGGTCTGAATGTATTAAATGTCTTCATTCTTCTCTGTATGTGCTTAACAATGTGAGACTAAAGCAATTTTTGAAAATTATTTCTGTGAAAATGATTTCTTTTTAGCTTTCCTTTGTTGAAACTTTCTTAGGATATATGAAGACATAAGTTATATTATTTCTGTATTATTGGAAAAGTGATTTTCTTAATTGATAACTTTATTTTCTGGAATGTGGACTTGATAAGAAAAATAGCAAAACTTCACAGCTCAATTAATTTAAATGGCTAAAACCATATTGAACATATTCTTTAAAAGCTACTGATACTATTTTTCTTTTCTTCTTTTTCAGTGCAGTGTTTTCTTGCAGATTTTCACTTAAAGGTACTTTTTAGTATCTCAATAGTGATACAGACATTTGCATTAGCCTAAAAAAAAAAAAAAGATCCTGCAACAGTGTGATGCCTTGTAATTGCCAAATCTTACATTTATAGCACAAAGCAGGAATTATGGGATCACCATGGAGAGATTTTAATTTCTTTAATTTCTTCTGTGGTTCTATGGTATATGTTTAATTTCCTACGAAAAAAACGTTTTTTATTCATGATGTTCAAACTCCGACAGTTATCAAATTAGATTCAATTAACATTTATAGCAGCTCCATAGGATGTATTATGCGTTTCACAGTGAAGCCATGGCTAAAAGTGTATTCTGTTTTTAAGAAACATATGATTTTATGAAGACAGGAGAGGTAAACAAACAGACATTATAGTCAACTAGATGAAGGAATACTTTGCAGACATCTATGCAGAAAGTGAGGATGACTATCCACTCAGATAAGCAGAACTCTCTCCCATCCAATTCAGGGGACAGTCATTGAGGTCACTTAGGTGCCACACACCATACTGGACACCAGGGACATAGACATGATCTATGTAGGCTTTGTAGCTTTGCTTTGGTTCAGTGACCATTTATTGATTCCCAGTTTTCCAAACCCTAACCTAGATGTTTAGGATATAAAAACAGTTCAGAAAGAGTTTCTGCCCTCCAACAGCTCAGAGAGGGAACAGACATACAAAATAAACAGAGTACATGGAAGTGTTAATGTTATTACAACAGAGTAAGAAATGAAGTGAACAAATGTAAGATCTTGATCATTGAATCTAAAAGAGAAAGGATTTCATGGAAAAGATGTGATGAAGCCATCTTCAAAGATGGTTTGGTTTTCAACAGTATGTGAAGGGAGGGGTTGCGTCTGGTCTGGGAAGCATGATGGCAAATACACAAAAACAGAAGCCAATTTTGTTTAAGTAGAAAAGGAATGTATTATAAGGACATTACATTAGCCACAGAAATGGAAATAAAACTAGAAAACCACAATAACAGTATGCCTAGCTTATTCCATTAAATTAAGTTTCAGATATGGTATGGTTATTTACTCTACATATACTGATTCATTTAAACAGTAAAGTCATGTTAGTTATCACCAACAAAATTGATGAGCAAACTATGATTCAGGGAGATGGAGAAACTTCCTCAGATTCATATGCTATCTTAATCAGTATGCATATTCTTTACCTTAAAACAACAGCCCCAACTTTTTGGCACCAGGAACAGATTTCATGGAAGACAATTTTTTCACAGACTCAGGGGGTGGGAGGGATGGTTTCAGGATGATTCAAGCATATCACATTTATTGTGCACTTTATTTCTATTATTATTGCATCAGCTCCACCTCAGATCTTCAGGCAAAAATCCCCAAGGTTGGGGACCCCTGACATAAATGATGTGTCCTGTAAATGAAGTAGTTCTCGTATTTTGGTGGTCACCATCTTAACTGAAGAAATAGATTCATGGAACATCACTTTGGACACCACACAGTAGATCCTATTGAGGTGATGCAGGGTGTGTAAGAAGCTTCCCTGGTAGCTCAGATGGTAAAGAATCTGCCTGCAATGCAGGAGACCTGGGTTTGATCTCTGGGTTGGGAAGATCTCCTAGAGAATGGAATGGTGACATACTCCAGTATTCTTGCCTGGAGAATTCCATGGACAAAACAGCCTGGTGGGGTACAGTCCATAGAGTCACAAAGAGTCAGATACGAGTGAGTGACTCACACACACATGGAGGTAATGCAGGATGTATAAGAAGCATAGAGTAGAGGCTTGGGCCAACTAGGAACGCTTTTGTACAATACAGTCTCTTCAAACTGAACATTTGCCCGCCCTACCTTTCCTTTATGATCCGTGATCTTTGAACACGTTTTTGTTTTTGTTTTTCTTTCTCTCTCCCTCCCTCCCTCTCTCCTTCTTTCTTTCTTTCTTTTCATCTCTCCTTCTTTTCCTTTCCCACCTTTTTTCTTTCTTTCTTTCAGACATAACTACTGACTCATATAGAAGCAAACAGGTTCAAACACTTTAAACCCTGATTCTTGACAACCAGAAAGAACATTAGTTTGAGACCTACATTCAGCAGATTAAACATTTCTGCCCAGGACTTTGAATCTGAAGAGGGTAATCCAAAGGAGGGACTTCCCAGATGGCTCAATGGTAAAGAATCTGCTTGCCAATTCAAGAGACTCAGGAGACATGAGTTCGATCCCTGGGTCGGGTAAATCCCCTGGTGGAGGAAACAGCAACCTACTCCAGTATTCTTGTCTGGAGAATCCCATGGACAAAGGAGCCTGGCAGGCTACAGTCCATTGTGTTGCAAAGAGTCAGACACAACTGAACGACTAACACTTTGGCTCTGCTTATTTCTCAGGTCTAACTCTCTGGCCTTCTGAATTGTGTGATCTGACCTGTATCCTTTTGACCTGTCGTGTTGGAGAAGACTCTTGAGAGTCCCTTGGACTGTAAGGAAATCCAACCAGTCCATCTTAAAGGATATCAGTCCTGAATATCCATTGGAAGGACTGATGTTGAAGCTGAAACTCTAATACTTTGGCCACCTAATGCAAAGAGCTGACTCATTTGAAAAGACCCTGATGTTGGGAAAGATTGAGGGCAGGAGGAGAAGGGGACGACAGAGGATGAGATGGTTGGATGGTATCACCGACACAATGGACGTGGGTTTGGGTACACTCCGGCAGTTGGTGATGGACAGGGAGGCCTGGCGTGCTACAGTTCATGAGGTTGCAAAGAGTCAGACATGACTGAGCGACTGAACTGAACTGAACCTGTATCCACTCAATACATTTCATTTCCTCTTAAGTTAATCAGAATTAACTATTTTCAACCAACTCTGAGTAGAAAAGTGGATTTTAAAATACATTTTTTTCTTTAATTTCCCTACTCCATCAGTTCAGTTCAGTTCAGTTGCTCAGTTGTGTCCGACTCTTTGCAACCCCATGAATCACAGCACTCCAGGCCTCCCTGTCCATCACCAACTCTCAGAGTTCACTCAGACTCACGTCCATCGAGTCAGTGATGCCATCCAGCCATCTCATCCTCTGTCGTCCCCTTCTCCTCCTGCCCCCAATCTCTCCCAACATCAGAGTCTTTTCCAATGAGTCAACTCTTCACATGAGGTGGCCAAAGTACAGGAGTTTCAGCTTTATCATCATTCCTTCCAAAGAAATCCCAGGGCTGATCTAAACAGCTCATTTTTCTTCTGTAATGAGACTAGGTGCAAGAAATGTTTGTATGTGACAAATAACAACTGCACTGAGTTGTTACTATATTATTATTATATATTACAAATTATAAACTGTATAATTATAGCACAAGACAGAAAAGTTTTGTTCTTTGTTCTCTACAAGTTCATTGAATTGATACGGAGCTCAGCGCCCTCCCTGTTGCTGGTACTGTGCAAAAGCAAAAGGAACATAAAGCATGGATCCTATGCTTATGAGACTATTGACCAAGAACTCAAAATCCTATGTTCTAGCCAAGGCTTATTCATGATGCATTTGTTATCTTCTATCTTTTTAAAGCATAACATAAAGATCATCTGCAGAGAGACCTGTGATACAGAACATAGGGTTCCATTCAAATACTGTAGGATTTTTGATAAGTCGCTTTTTAGAGAAGACCACTGGTGCAGTTTTCATGTCCCTAATAACACAACAATCTAGGCAAGAATAGCAAAAGTTATGCATTTAAATTTTATTGACCTTTTCAGTAAACCTAATGAATCTTCTTCCAAAGCCATCACCTGTATGTGATACTTTCCTCTTATAAGCATTCAGATTTGGGGAAGAGGCCCTATTCTTGATAGATTTGACACTTTTGCTTACCAATTTTTTTTTTTTAATAAACAAGACTGTTGTGATACTATTTTCCTCTTGACCCTGGTTATAGGAAGATGGGAATAAACTGATTTTATCCTCTGCTCTCTTACTTAGAATTATTGGTGGCTCAGATGGTAAAGAGTCTCTCTGTAATGCAGGAGACCCAGGTTCAATCCCTGGGTTGGGATCATCCCCTGGAGAAGGAAATGGCAACCCACTCAAATATTCTTGCCTAGAAAATCTCATGGACTACCAGGCTTCAATCCATGGGGACACAAAGAGCCAGGCACAACTGAGTGACTAACACTTCACTTCACAATAAGGAAAGACATAAAGCCATCTAAATGTCTAGAGCAAAGGTTAAAAAAAATATATTATCTACTTCATAAAATGGAGTCTACTTACTAAAAACATATTCATATGGGAGAAATCTGCTTACATTAAAATAGACTGTCATGCCCTTAAGCAGTTTAATTTCATCAACCCATTCAGAATGTGTTTTTGTTATTATTTTAAGTGCTTCAAAAAACAATAACCCCTTGCATGTGATTTATGGTGAGATGGTTCTGTTTTCTACTCATGACCATCAAAACTCTATAGTCAGAAAGACTGTCTCACAACAAGTTCCTATTGTGTAGCACAGGGAACAATATTCAATATCCTGTAATAAACCATAACAGAAAAAAAAAAAAAAAGAAACAAGAAAAGGTGTCTCATTTCTCTAATTTCTACTCTCAATGTGTCAAGGTCTTAGGCTCAGAAAAATATCTGTTGACCAAATGGACAAAAATAGATGCAGTGTACATAGTCATATTAGGAAATAATTATAAGAGTTATGGTAGCAACATTCCACAGAACTCTATGTGGCTATTTTTAACATATGATTAAAGCTTAAGCAATATAAAAATAAATTCACCATATACCCTTGTTTGTTTTTTTTTAACCAGGTTATGTTGCAATATTGCTGTTCCTATTAACATAGGTTATATAATTAATAAGGATTCCTTCATTAGTGTTTAGGAAATGTGGGATATAAATTATATGTCCTCAACAGACCCAGAGTGCAGAGCTCAAGATTCATCTTCAAGCTGTAATTTAAATCCAATATAGCTCTATCCATGTCTCCAAACTCTACTTGTGATTTCACAAGAATTCCTGAGTAATTACCGTGGTCTGTGTGGAGGCAAGGAATCCATTCTTGCTCACTTTTAAATCAGTATACAGGCTGTAGATATACCCTAAATGCTAAAATATATTCTAAAGAGTCAAAAATTGTTTCTCTTTCCCACAATCTCTCTTTCTTTTTTTGTTTTTGTTTTCATATTTCAATGGAGCCCAGTGTCACTGTTATGGTCACAATAGGTTTTAAAATTTGAACTTTGTGTATGTCTAGGAAAGGAGAGATGGACCCTAGACTAAGAGAATCCTTTATTGGTTGAAATCACTAAGGAAAAACAAGAATATCTGGAATTTCTAAGCCTACTTCTTCAGAAAGAACTGGTGATCTCTTTTGTTGAAAGGTCAAAGAAATAGTGTCAATAAATCTAACAGCTATTTATTGTGGAATGACTGGGCCAAAGTGCCCCAGGTACCAGGACAAGGACTTAGCCTCAGCTGTCATCTTAATTTTTCAGGGAAAGGCAATAACTCAGTATGTTACTCTCGGTCAAGGTGGTACCATGTCTTCTTTGTAGGTACTTCTTTTCATCATACACACACCTGCACACACAGCTACCTACAAGGGGGAGAATTGTCAGTGGAGACAAGACATTTTCTATCTCCTACTCGTGGACTCTGGATAATCCAAGCCCTTCATTTCTTGCTCTCATTGCTAGGACCAGTCCTATTGCTCTACCAGGACCAGCTTAGTAATACGCAAGTGTTAGTCACTCAGTCACCTCTGGCTCTTTGTGGTTCCATGGACTATAGACCACTAGGCTCCTCTGTCCATGGGATTTCCCAAGGTAGAATACTCGAATGGGTTGCCATTTCCTTCCCCACGGGATCTTTCTGACCCAG
This sequence comes from Bos javanicus, assembly GCF_032452875.1. Lineage (NCBI taxonomy): Eukaryota > Metazoa > Chordata > Mammalia > Artiodactyla > Bovidae > Bos > Bos javanicus. Next base: position 30,544,606 of record NC_083885.1, on the reverse strand, counting down.
GGATCAAACTTGGGTCTCCCACATTGCTGGCGGATTCCTTACTGTCTAAGCCCCCAGGGAAGCCCAATTTGCAACACCCAGTGTTAAAAAAGAAGGCAGAAGCTCTTGTTGAGAAACTAACAATGCCAAGAAAACAACAGCAGAGCATTAGGTAAGGATGGGTCCTTTATGAGAGCTGGCCCAGAGTGACTGCATGCAACTCCCACACTCATGAGTCCACATCCATTCACCACACTGGTGATGAACATTTCATGAGTTCCAGGACCTTCTTTGTCCTCCTTGGTCTATGTCCTACCTGGGAATGGAATGGGGATTTGCTGTCTACCCCCCTACAAAACAAACAAACACCTTCTGAATTTTGCAAATAATTCTGTCTTCTCAGATTTCAATGTGCCACCAAGGGGAAGGGCTGGACTTTGATAAGCTAAACAAAGGTTTTCTTTATACATTTTCTCCAAAGCAGAGGTCTGCCTGGCATAAATCTACATAAGTAAGTAGAACCCTCAAGATATGCTCCAGGGTGAATTTCAAAGGCTACTTCTTCAAAGAGGGATGGTGGTCTCTTTTGTTGAAAGGTCATAGAAATAGTACCAATAGATCTATCTTTTTATCTCCCATGGGATATGTTTAAATTTATCTTTATCTCTATACTTATTTATTTAGATGGGAAAAATCTGAAAGGAAACTGAATAATTGCAGCTATCTCTGGGTGGGTGGAATTTTGAAACTATTATTGTTACTACTACTCTTATTAGTTTATTTTGTATTCTTCTACAGAGTTCATGCTTTTCATTTCTTTAATTAGAAAAACTAAGCTCTCACATTATGTATAACAAAGAAGAATATTATTATTCTTTCAAAAATATTTATGAATGAAGAGAATTATCTTTTTAAGTTTATATATTATAGAATATGTAAAAAAAGTCCTGATTTTATGATACTGACAATTTTGCCCAGTATTGGGATAAAAATCATGAACTTGTAAGAAATACAACTACTTTACATATACCTGTCAAAGTATTCTAGTATCTAAGTAGCTATTGCTGCTAAGTCCCTTCAGTCGTGTCTGACTCTGTGCGACCCCATAGATGGCAGCCTACCAGGCTCCCCTGTCCCTGGGATTCTCCAGGCAAGAACACTGGAGTGGGTTGCCATTTCCTTCTCCAATGCATGAAAGTGAAAAGTCAAAGTGAAGTCGCTCAGTCGTGTCTGACTCCTAGCGACCCCATGGGCTGCAGTCTACCAGGCTCCTCCATCCATGGGATTTTCCAGACAAGAGTACTGGAGTGGGGTGCCATTGCCTTCTCCAATAGTAGCTATTAGCCTGGTGTAAATTCTTCCAGATGTCTCAACTGGCAAGAACTGTTACTACATTTTGTGCTTTATGTTTTTATTTGGTCATTATCCCAAGATTATGTGAAGTTGTCTATCTGAGACTACATCTTTCCAAATCTTCTCTTCTTTAGATTAAATACTATTCTTGAACATAAAAGAGGATGAACTCCCTCTATAGTACCAATTCTAGGCAAAAATGATGAAGTTGCCAATATCACAAAACAGAGACAAGTATACATTATGAGCCTTCTAATGAAAGAATATCCCACTACTTACAATGTACTCTTCTGTCTCTCTCTCTATCAGTCTACCTATCACTAAACCTCAGGTTCTAACCACCAGTATGTTAAAAACCAGCACAGAGAATGAACAAACATTTCAAGCATAATACCAAATGTGTGTGCATCTGCATCTGTGTAGGTCTGTGTATATTTAGGTATATAAGCAAGCACATGTTTGTGTGTATGTGTATCTACATCTATCTTCCATTGTGTATCTATCAATGTGTGTGCATGCCTATGTGCTAAACTTGCCTGTGTGACTCTTTCAAGCACTATGAACTTTAGCTTGCCAGGCTCCTCTATCCATGGGGATTCTCCAGACAAGAATATGGGAGTGGGTTTCCATTCCCTCCTCCAGGGAATCTTCTAGATCCAGGAACTGAACCCACATCTCTTATGCATTTTGGATTGTCAGGCAGGATCTTTACCACTAAAGCCACTTGTCAGTTCCATTTAGTCAGTCACTCAGTCACTCAGTCGTGTCAGACTCTGTGACCCCATGGACTGCAGCATGCCAGGCTTCACTGTCCATCATCAACTCCTGGAGCTTGCTCAAACTCATGTCCATTGAATCAGTGATGCCATCCAACCATATCATCCTCTGTTGTCCCCTTCTCCTCCTGCCTTCAATCTTTCCCAGCATCAGGGTCTTTTCAAATGAGTCAGCTTTTTGCATCAAGGTGGCCAAAGTATTGAAGTTTCAGCTTCAGGATCAGTCCTTCCAATGAATAATCAGGACTGATTTCCTTTAGGATTGATTGGTTTGATCTCCTTGCAGTCCAAGGGATTCTCAATCTTCTCTCAAGAGCAACAGTTCAGAAGCATCAATTATTTGGCATTCAGCTATCTTTATAGTTCAACTCTCAAATCCATATATGACTACTGGAAAAACCATAGTTTTGACTAGACAGACCTTTGTCAGCAAAGTAATGTCTCTGCTTTTTAATATGCTGTCTAGGTTGGTAATAGCTTTTCTTCCAAGGACCAAGCGTTTTTTTTATTTCATGGCTGCAGTCACCATCTGCAGTGATTTTGGAGCCCAAGAAAATAAAGTCTGTCACTGTTTCCATTGCTGCCCCATCTATTTGCCATGAAGTAATAGGACTGAATGCCATGATCATAGTTTTTTGAATGTTGAGTTTTAGGCCAGATTTTTCACTCTCCTCTTTAGTTCCTCTTCACTTTCTGCCATAAGGGTGGTGTCATCTGCATATTTCAGGTTATTGATATTTCAGCAATTTTGATTCCAGCTTGTGCTTCATCCAGCCTGACATTTTGCACAGTGTACTCTGCATGTAAGCTAAATAAGCAGGGTGACAATATACAGCCTTGAGGTACTCCTTTCCCAATTTGGAAGCTGTCCATTGTTCCACGTCCAGTTCTAATTGTTGCTTCTTGACCTGTATACAGATTTCTCAGGAGGCAGGTAAGGTGGTGTGGTATTCCCATCTCTTGAAGAATTTCCACAGGTCAAACAACAGGGAGGGAACACAGCCTAGTCCATCGAAAAATTGTACTGAAGATGCTAAGCATGGCCCTGCCTGTCAGAACAAGACTCAGTTTCCCCCACAGTCAGTCTCTCCCATCAGAAAGCTTCCAGAAGCCTCTTGTCCTTACCCCTCAGAGGACAGACAGAATGAAACCCACAATCACATAAAACTAATCAAACTGATCACATGGATCACAGCCTTGTCTAACTCAACAAAACTATGAGCCATGTCATGTGGGGCCACCCAAGATGGGTGAATCATGGTGGAGTGTTCTGACAAAACATGGTCCACTAGAGAAGGGAATGGCAAGCCACTTCAGTATTCTTGCCTTGAGAACCCCAAGAACACTATGGAAAGGCAAAAAGATATGACACTGAAAGATGAACTCCCCATGTCAGTAGGTGCCCCATATGCTACGTGAGAAGAATAGAGAAATAACTCCAGAAAGAATGAAGAGATGGAGCCAAAGTGAGAACATAGCTCAGTTGTGGATATGACTGGTGATGGAAGTAAAGTCTGATGCTGTAAAGAGCAATATTGCATAGGATCCTGGAATGTTTGGTCTATGAATCAAGGTAAATTAGAAGTGTTTGAACACGAAATGGCAAGAGTGAACATTGACATTTTAGGAATTAGTGAACTAAAATGGACTAGAATGGGCAAATTTAATTCAGATGACCATTGGATCTACTACTGTGGGCAAGAATCCCTTAGAAGAAATGGAGTAGCCCTCATAGTCAAAAAGAGTCCAAAATGCAGTACTTGGGTGCAATCTCAAAAATGACAGAATGATCTCTGTTCATTTCCAAGGCAAACCATTCAATATCACAGCAATCCAAGTCTATGCCCCAACCAGTATTGCTGAAGAAGCTGAAGTTGAATGGTTCTATGAAGACCTACAAGACCTTCTAGAACTAACACCTAAAAAAGATGTCCTTTGCATCACAGGGAACTGGAATGCAAAAGTAGGAGCTCGAGAGATACCTGGAGTAACATGCAAATTCGTCCTTTGAGTACAAAATGAATCAGGGCAGAGGCTAACTGTTTTGCCAAGAGAATGCACTGGTCATAGTAAACACCATCTTCCAACAACACAAGAGAAACTCTACACATGGACATCACCAGATGGTCAATACCAAAATCAGATTGATTATATTCTTTGCAGCCAAAAATGGAGACACTCTATACAGTAAGCAAAAAGAAGACCAGGAGCTGACTGTGGCTCAGATCATGAACTCCTTATTGCCAAATTCAGACTTAAATTGAAGAAAGTAGGGAAAACAACTAGACCATTCAGGTATGACCTAAATCAAATCCCTTACAATTAAACAGTGGAAATGACAAATAGATTCAAGGGATTAGATCTCATAGACAGAGTGCCTGAAGAACTATGGACGGAGGTTCATGACATTGTACAGTAGGCAGGGATCAAGACCATCCCCAAGAAAAAGAAATTCAAAAAGGCAAAATGGTTGTCTGAGAAGGCCTTACAAATACCTGAGAAAAGAAGGGAAGTGAAAAGCAAAGGAGAAGAGGAAGGATATACCCATTTGAATGCAGAGTTCCAAAGAATAGCAGGTAGAGATAAGAAAGCCTTCCTCAGTGATCAATACAAAGAAATAGAGATAAACAGTAGAATGGCAAAAACTAGAAACCTCTTCAAGAAAATTAGAGATACCAAGGGAACATTTCATGCAAAGATGGGCACAGTAAAGGACAAAAGTGGTGTATGGACCTAACAAAAGGAGAAGATATTAAGAAGAGGTGGCAAGAATACACAGAAGAACTGTACAAAAAGAAAAAGAAAAAAGCCACCTGTACCCAGTTAAATTAATTAAACAAAGAGGCCGCTAGACTGAGAGGGAGCTAATGCCTTGGCAGCTTAGGTAAGCAAACCAAATTTACACCAGAGTCAATACACATAAGTGACTCAAGGATAGGAAACTAAAACTTAAGAACAACCAATCACAAACAGCCAAGTAGACATTCTAAATAAAGGCACCACTTAACCTATAGCTGATCAAGTTATCCCCTTGCTTTGCTTTAAGTCTGCTCTTTAAAGCCTTTTCCTATACCTCTTACCAGTAGAGCAGCTCTAAGCAGATTTGACTTGGCTCTGCTGTTAATAGATTTAAATCAGTGTTTGCTCAAATAAACTCTTAAAATTTTTATTATGCCTCAGTTTATCCTCTAGCACTATTTCCCCATCATTTTTGTGACATAAATAATAACTTACTGAGAATTTCCTCTGTGTTGGGCCCAGTAAGAAGTGTTTTACTGTTTTTCAGTAGCTAAGTCCTGTCTTACTGTTTGCAACCCTATGGACTGTAGCACATCAGGCTCCTCTGTCTTCCACTATCTCCCAGAGTTTGTTCAAATTCATGTTCATTGAGTAGGTGATGCTATCTAACTATCTCATCCTCTGCCTTCTCCTTATACCTTCAATCTTCCCTAGCATCAGAGTCTTTTTCATCGAGTAGGCTCTTCACATCAAGTGGCTAAAGTATTAGAGCTTCAGGCTCAGATGCTGGGTCTCAATGAATATTCCAGGTTGATTTCCTTTAGGATTGACTGGTTTGATCTCTTTGCTGTCCAAGGGACTCTCAAGAGTCTACTCCAGCATCACAGTACAAAAGCATCAATAAAGAAGCATAAAGCCTTCTTTATGGTCCAACTCTCACATCCATAGATGACTATGGATAAAAAAACTACATATAAGGAAAACTATGTATAAAAAACTACGGATAAGATGACTACAGACAAAACCCATAGCTTTGAATATACAGATCTTTGTCAGCAAATTGATGTCTCTGCTTTTTAATATGCTGTCTAGGTTTGTCATAACTTTCCTTCTAAGGAGCAAGCATCTTTTAATTGCATGGCTGCAATCATGGTCTGCAGTGATTTATACTGGCATCACACTATTTGATTCAATCAATGCTCCTATAAGATTGAGTAAAGTGAAAGTCGTTTAGTCATGTCTGACTCTTTGCGACCCCATGGACTATACAGTCCATGGAATTCTCCAGTCCAGGATACTGGAGTGGGTAGCCTTTCCCTTCTCCAGGGTATCGTCCCAACCCAGAGATCAAACCCAGGTTTCCCACATTGAAGGTGGATTCTTTACCAGCTGAGCCACAAGGGAAGCCCAAGAATACTGGAGTGGGTAGCCTATCCCTTCTCCAGCAGATGTTCCAGACCCAGGAATTGAACAGGGGTCTCCATATCTACCTGTATTGTAGATAAGATTTACATAGATAAAGCAACTCTTCTGATTGCATAGCTAGAAAAAAAATGGACTTGCCTATGCCTGGAAATTGATTAATAAAGCATTTGACTTTTCATTATGTCTTCTGAGGCTTCCCAGGTGGCGCTAGTACTTAAGAACCCACCTGCCCATGCAGGAGATGTAAGAGACATGGATTCTATCCCTGGGTCAGGAAGATCCCCTGGAGGAAGTCATGGCAACCCACTCCAGTATTCTTGCCTGGAGAATCCCGTGGACAGAGGAGCCTGGTGGGCTATAGTTCATAGCGTCTCAAACAGTCAGACATGATGGAAACTACAGCACAAACACACACAATGTCTTCTGAAGGAAAAGTCTGAAGTAAGAGCTACTGCTTCTGTCTTAGGATTGAATATCAGTCCCCCACTTTTTTTTTTTTTTTTAACTACTTGGCTTTGGGCAACACTGCAAACTCTATCGATACTCTATTTTATTTTTATGGGCATAATAATAACTATCTCATATGTTTATGACCATTGTGTATTTAGAATGAAATGAAACCATGTAACTTGTTTGCTACAAATTAAAGTCCAGAAGAACAGAGGAGTTCTTTCTCTTTCCTTTTTTTTTTTTTCCTTCTCTTTTTTAAATTAAGCTGTATATGTGTGTTTCCTTTTTGTTCTTGTCAAAAAAAATCAAGGTCTTGGAGAGATGACGTTCCCTAAGTTATTTTAAAGGCAAGAAGTTGAACTACAATCCAGACAGCGAGTAAAATCTTGTTGACAGAATTTCTGCTGACCCGTTCTTGCCCTGGCACCTGGCGGGTGAGAGAGCACTTGAAAATAGCAATCAGCGACCCATTTCCTCACTTCTCAGTGGACTCGAGATACTAATTGCCTGCTAGTCCCACCCACCCTGCCTAGATCCTCTCTCCAAAGGCTCTTTTCATTATACGTGTTGTTTATGACCAAGCCAAGGTGTCATATTTAGAAATAGAAAAAGAAGAATCACCCCACTCCCAGCACTGCCTGAAGCTTTGTTGAGTGGTTAAACAATGAACAAGAGAAATTGTTGCTGTTAAAAATTTAAAAAAAAAAAAAAAAAAAACCAGTGGCTTGGAATTTCAAGACAGCATTTCCATTTGAATCCATGAATAATGTAGTTATGGTAATATAGCTGCTATTCATAATTATGAACACTTCATTCCTCCACATGTTCTCATGTCACACAGAGCAGGCTGGTGAGATCTGGTCTGCTTCTGATTGTTTTTGCTGTGTTTTGCATTATAAATTATACTCTGCTCCACCCTGACTACCCCAACTATATGGCGGCCGTTGGTGACATTGTAGTCAACAGCAGCATCAACAGCAGCATGTCTCCTAACCTCCCCTGTAGGACTGAATATGTTTTGTAAGTTGGAGGTTAGAATTTAATTTCAATCAAGAATTAGATCTAGTGTGCCATCAACCATTTGAAAGATAAAAAGAAATTTTACTGTGAAATTATACATCATGGTTATTTCCTTATATGGATTTTTCCAAAGCCCTGAGAGAAATTCTAGCTATTTAGTAGTCACATACTTTGTATAATTTTGTAACATAATAGGAAAGATCATGGAGCTTGATATCAGTCACATTTTGCTATAAATCTTCTACTTAGTAGAACTTGATACAATACTGTTGATATTTTTTGTGAGAATTAAATGTCACGACTCTTAAATGTTCTTAGCACATAACAAGCACTAAGTAATCAATGAGTAATAGTGTTTGTAACCAACTTAAAAATTTATGATTAGAAATAATAACTATCTTACAGCAACTTTGTGAGTTTGAGTTTAATGTTTTCTTAAATCTAAAACTCAAGAATTTGCATTTTAATTTTTCTACAATTACTCTTTGTTTTAAAGTCAGTTCACACATTTGACATCATTGTTCCTTTCTGCCCCTGAAAACTGGGTAAATTGATGATATGTATTTTCTTTAAATGCTGTATTTGAATTTCCAGACTCTTGAGAGAACACAGTTTTTTATTGACATGAGTAGTGAATGTCTTTGATTTTTGAGTAGTTAAGTGGCACACATAAATTCACACCACCAGTTCATCACTGATCTGGGACATGGGTCAGATAAGATATTCAACTATATCAACAGTTCTGGAACTTGGTTCCAAGCACTTTTGTTTTTCTTGGAAAAATATAAATTTGAAAAATAAGTAAAAGGCACATTGACATAGTATTTTCCAGAAAAGAATTTTAATAAAGAAAGGAGGAAAGAAGGAGGAAAAGATAAGAGGAAGAAAGGAAGAGATAGAGGAAGGGAGTAAAACAGGGAGGAAGGAAAGAAAGGTAAGAATAAAATGTATTACCAAATGCCACCATTTTACTCCTGATAATATAAGCTAATGCTAAAATTTAGAGAGTACATTATATTTGAAAATACATGTACAAGTTCATTTTGCTTCCTTTGAACTCAGAGTATTTTATATGAACTCAGAGTATTTTACTTATTTTTCTCTTCTGTCCTGTTTTTGTCGTAGTACAATAATACTCAAATTAATACTAAACTTCATTACAAATCCTGTCCTACTACTATCTGGGCATTTCAGTGAAATAGCCAATAGGGTAATTTACAATTTAACTGTAAATTATCTAAATATGTATGTTCCCAGGTGACGCTAGTTGTAAAGAACCCACCTTCCAATGCAGGAGACTCAGGAGAAGCAGACTATTAGATAAAAATTTCTTGACTTCCAAAGACTTTCTTTCTCCTCTGCTTTCTTCCATTCCAATTTCCCTTCCTCCTCCTGCCCTAAGCAGTTTTTTGTCTTCATGCATGTAAACCATTAAAACAGAAGCACTGGATCTCTCTAAGGAAAAGGATGAATGACAAAGGAAAATTCTACTCAACCACATTCAGAAACATTACTATCAGTCATGATTATTGATTGTCAACTGAGTACAAGATGCTATGCTTGGCTTTCCAGGTGAATTAATGTTTAAAGAGTTTGAGACACAATGTAGTAAGCTAAGACTAGAGAATATAAAGAGTATATCAGTCTTGTATGAAAAATTATACTTTTTCTAAATTTTCAGTGGAAAAAAAAGAGCCTTGAATCTTAACTTGCTACATGGTTACCATCTATGTCACTCAGAGCAAGTTTCTTAACCTCTTTGAGCTTTGGTTTACTTAAATGTAAAAGGGATGCTAATGATGCTTATCTCTGTACTTCACTGTGAGAATTAAATGAGGGAAAATAATCATAAAGTGCTTAGTACTAAATAAATTCACTAACCCTACTAAACACCCTGGCCCCCGGCCTTAGTTTTCCTTTCTCAAATTCCTTGCCTTGAGAATTCAAACCTATTTCTAAGCTCACTAGCAGATTCCTTGATGCACATACCATATTCTAGGCTAGTGATGCAGACTTCAAGGGTTACCTGGGGATCAAAACAACTTTTCAAAAACACTCTTAAACTAATTTAATGAATGAATAATTAATAGTGAACTTTCTCCTATGTCTTTATTTCCGTATTCTATGCTGTATTTGGAGAAGGTAATGGCAACCCACTTCAGTACTCTTGCCTGGAAAATCCCATGGACGGAGGAGCCTGGTTCACTGCAGTCCATGGGGTCGCTAAGAGTCAGACACGACTGAGCAACTTCACTTTCATTTTTCACTTTCATGCATTGGAGAAGGAAATGGCAACCCACTCCAGCGTTCTTGCCTGGAGAATCCCAGGGATGGGGGAGCCTGGTGGGCTGCCGTCTCTGGGGTTGCACAGAGTTGGACACAACTGAAGTGACTTAGCAGCAGCATGCTCTGTTTCTCAAAAAAAAAAAAAAGCCTCTACACTGACAATAGGTGAAAGATTGCTTTAAAAACCACCACCAACTACAAGGATGCTTGAGATTATATCTGAGTATTACTGAATCCAACTAACCCCCTTCCCCAACAGGGATTGTTCATACAAATTATTTCGGTACCCAATAAAATTGAAGACCCACCTCAATATCCACATCATAAAAACATCTTCTGCAGGTTAGAGACAAGAAGAGCAGTCAAATGATAAAGTTCTTCAGGGGTCCCAATCCCATCCCTTTTCTCTTTGCAGGGGCACTAATGTCAAATATCATCATTGAGGAACTAACCGCTGCCAAATTAGGAAATGTCAATCTTCCAAGATGGTACTTATGATATCTTCCAATGGAAAAAATGCTAGAAATCAGAGGATTTATGGTTGAAAGGGAATCCTTGCTTTATGTCCTGTGTATGTTTGGCTTCTCATGTGGAGCTGGTGGTAAAGAACCTGCCTGCCAACGCAGGAGATGTAAGAGATGCAGGTTCAATCCCTGGGTTGAGTAGATTCACTGGAGAAGGAAACAGCAACCCACTCCAGTATTCTTGCCTGGAAAATTCCACAGACAGAGGAGTCTGGTGGGTTACAGTCTATAGGGTTGCAAAAAGTAGGACATGACTGAAGCAACTTAGCAGCACCATGTTTGGGGAATAGCCAATTACATATGCTTGGCTTCTCAGGGGACACAGATTTGGAACACTTCTCATCTAAACTAGAGAGATACATGTGGTTTCCACTTCTTTTCATGTGTAGCCAGGTTCTCTGGTTCACTGTATCAAGACAGGGGAGAATCCAGCTTCCTCACTCAGTGTGTCTTTTACATGAAGAATCATGTGCAACCCCTGCCAACCTGCCTGGTTGAATGCCCTATTTCAGATGACGTGGCAACCACATGTTTTCTTAATTTACCTTTTGCCTGTTTTACCTGGGAAGTCAGTGAAAAGCAGCTTGTGGATGAGGTTCAAAAAAAGAATAAGGATTTATGAATTGCTTGTCAGATTTTGACCTAGGAACTTTTTTTTTCTTAATTTTATTTCATTGTCACAAGTTTACTGCCAGGTAGATAATTTTAATCTTATTTCACAAATGTAGGATCTGAGGTGATATTTAGGGAAATTAGGTGATTCATTAAAGTTAGGCTGTTATTATTATTGTTTAGTCACTAAGGCATGTCCAATTCTCTGCAACCTCACAGGCTGTAGTCCACAAGGCTCCTCAATCCATGGGATTTCTCAGGCAAGAATACTGAGGTGGATGCCATTTCCTTCTCCAGGAGATCTTCCTGACCCAAGGATCAAACATGCATCTCCTGTATTGGCAAGTGGATACGTTATCACTGAGCCACCTGGGAAGCCCAGCTGGAGACTAATCAAGTCTTGGAAATCCAGATCATAATCCAAAACAGAGTAAGACCAGATCAGGATCACAGAGCTGAGTTTGCATCTACTTTTATATTTAACTAAGTGACTTTCTATTTCAAGATCCACACTGTAAAATCAGATAAGAATCATACCTATGTCCAGGATGTTATGAGGTCACAGGGAGCTAAAGCATTTAGCATACTTCCTATTGCATTCTCAATAAATTTATTACTTATAATAATTATTACTATTATTTATTAGAATTATTACTATTGCCATGACTGTTTTCCACTTAAGTATAAGATCTATGAGGATAAGAGACTTGTTTTTCCTATTACCTACTCTATTTCTACTGTCTAGTATGCGTGTGTGCTAAAACACTTCAGTTGTGTCCAACTCTTTGTGACCCTATGGACTGTAGCCTGCCAGGCTCCTCTGTCCATGGGGATTCTCCAGGCAAGAGTACTGGGGTGGGTTGCCATGTGCTTCTCCAGGGGATCTTCCTGACCCAGAGATGGAACCCACGTCTCTTATGTCTCCTGCATTGGCAGGCAGGTTCTTTACCACTAGCGCCACCTGGGAAGCCCCGTGTCTAGTGTAGTGGCACACAGCAGGTGCTATAAAATAAATATTTCTTAAATAGCAACGAAAGAATCATTTCCACGTTTGTAGTGACTGCCTTGCAATGACTTCTCAACACAGTATGCTAAAATGAGAAAGCCAATACAGCCAATGATGAAATCACATTAAATACTCAGACTCTACCTTCGGTCAGTTGAGTAACAAGAGCAGAATCAACAAATTTCCTTATGTGCTTGAGCCTCAACTGAGTGTCAATAGTCAGTGTGACCAGGTTGAGCTGGCACCTCTTCCTGCCAGCTGAGCTGTCCTTCCCCTTCTTGGAAACTCTCCCAGAGACTCTATTCCATGGCAAAGTGTTCCTCTTACATAAAATATACTCCTTGGAAAGGCCACCTTGGGAAGAAACTTAACTTTGAGGGATAGGAGCATTAATTTTCTGGCCCAGTAAAAGAATCATACCTGCAGAAAGGAAAAGGTACTGAGGATCTCAGTGACACAGAAAGCCATACACTCTCCACCCTCATCAGCTCATATGACTTCTTTCTGTTGACTATTATGTCGTGGCTGTAGTACACATAATTGAGCCCTGGAATCACCCCATCCACTGTTCAAAGACAAACCAAGTGGGCTTCTCTAGTGGCTCAGTGGTAAAGAATCTGCCTGCCAATGCAGGAGACACGGGATGGATCTCTGCTCTGGGAAGACGCCACAACCAGTGCCATGGGCCAAAACTCCTGAGCTCACATCCTGCAACTACGAGAGCTCCCATGCTCTAGAGCCTGTGATCTGCGACAAGAGAAGCCGCCGCAACGAGAAGTTCCTGCACCCAAACTAGAGTAGCCCCCCCTCATGGCAACTACAGAAAGCCCATGCACAGCAACAAAGACCCAGCACAGCCAGACATAAATAACTAAACCTTAGGGGAAAAAGGAGGCATATATATTTTAAGAGTTTATCTGAACAAAAATCAATCCCAAGTAGAAAGCACCAAACAAGGAATGGTTAGGAATGTTACACAAAAAGGAGCTGCAGGAAAGATATTTATGGAGAAATGTAGAAGTAAACCATTTGATTGATTATAGGTTAAACATCTGCCTTATTTGGAAAAGCCTAGTTTACTGTTTGTGATTGGTTACACTTGGGTTTTGGTTTCTTACCCTTGAATGTACTCACAGGCTTAGGTTTCATTTCAAAGGTAAGCTAAGGCAAAAGAACCACCCCAGTCTCATGACCCTCTTGTTAACACCACTGAAAAACACTTATGGATCCATAGAATGATAATAATTTTGATGGGTAAAAAAATCCTAAAACTGGGGGGAAATCTCAAAAATAATCTATTCTGAGAGACCAACTTTAAGACTATTAGAGTCACCTGCAGAGGCTGCAAAATGAATGAATCTACATCCATTCATACATGTACATCCTAAAACATTTTGTCTCAGCTATTCTGGAAAGTGGGTCAAGGGAACTATTTATAACAAGCCTCTCTGGTGATTCTGATCTCCTCCATAACTGGTTATAGAACCACTGATCTTGTCAAAGATATTAGGTTTACAAATGGGAAGCCCAGAAGAAAATAACACCCTAATTATTGACAGAGCCTGCATTCTGTGTATCATTCTAGGAACATTTCCAGGACACCAAGTAATATCTGTATAATAGTGCCAACTTTTTTTTCATTTTTGATGCCAAGGTTAAGTTTCAAGGACCCCAGATCTCCCATCTTTTCATCAAATTCTGGCTCCCAACAAGTTATAGTATTTAATTCTATAGAATTCATATAATTATAATTTTAAATATATGCATGCTTTATCTGAAATAACATATTTCATATAAGAAAATATCAGGATTGTGTAGAAATAGAATTTAGGGACAATCAAAAAGATGAAATGAATAGGAATGGTTCTTAGTAGTATGAATCGTGACAATATAATTTTTCCTTGAATTGATGCTGTTAATAAAAGTGAATTACTATATAGTATTTGTATGGTTTATACAATATTAAAAATGACAGAAAAGTCCCATTAAATGCATGAGTCATTGTAATTTAAAGTATAATGAAGTATTATGTGGATTTAAGCAAAAACAGATAACAAATACAAATAAAACATTTACCAAGATGTTTGTGATTTTGACAAGAAGGATATTAATAAGGGGTAACAATGGTTATTGGATGTCCTGTGATATGTTTTCTGCATCAGAACAAGACCTTGAAAAAATGTCCACGAGACAGAATGGGCATAGAGGCCCAAGAGGATTTTATGGTATTTGAAATTTAGGTGTTCTTTCATTTGTAATCCTACTTTCCTCTTTGCTAGCTCAGTGAAGCTTTACTTAGCTTAAGAAAGGTCCTGAATGCCTATAACCCTCTATTTTTACTCTGTGCTCTTTCATGGTGGTGTTGTAAAAGTTAAATGAGGTACTACATGCAAAATATTTTAGCATGGTGTTTGCATGCGTGCGTATGTGCTAAGCCACTTCAGGTATATCTGACTTTCTGTGACCCTATGGACTGTAGCCTGCCAGGCTCCTCTGTCCATGAAATTTCCCAGGTAAGAATACTGGAGTGGGTTGCCATGCCCTCCTCTAAGGGGTCTTTCTGACCCAGGAATTGAACCCACATCTTTTACATCTCCTGCAGTGACAGATGGGTCCTTCACCATTAGCACCAGCAGCTAGTAAATGCTTATTGATGTCATTACTATTGCTGTTATTGTTATTGAGTTTAATTGGAAGGGAAAAATACTTAGTTACATAAAGTCGAGCTTCTGTCCTGATGTACAAAGTCTTCATCCCTTCCTGCCATTCCTGCCATTTAAATTGCTAGAAATTCTCAGCTTGCAGATTTGTGGATGGGTGTCTATTTGATGGATAAGTCTTCTTGATGTTTTCAAATATAATTGTCAGGGAGGGGGAGTTCTTTGGGGCTTGACAAATAATATAATTGACAAAGAATAGATTAATAGGAGAAAAAGAAACAAATTTTAATTCATATGCATTGAGGTCTATAGAAATGGAATCTAAGTTAAAGTGGCTAGAGCATGTGGCTTTTATATTTAGATAAAGAAGCAATAAATTTGTGAAAAATTGACAGGACAAAGAAACTTAGGCTTCAGGTGCTTGATTAGTGAAGAATCTAAACAGCGTTTGGGCTTGGGTAGTAAATTATCTAGATAAATTGGTTAGATAGCATTACTAGCATTAGATTCAATGGGCATGAATTTGAGCAAACTCCGAGAGACAGTGGAGGACAGAGGAGCCTGGCATGCTGCAATCCATGAAGTCAAAAAGAGTTGGACTCGACCTAGAGACTGAACAACAACAAAGTAAAGAAGTAACAAAGTTTGTTTATGCAGGTTTCTCAGCCTCAAATTTCCTTTCTCTAGAGGTAAGGATGTCCTTCTACCTCCAAATATAAAGAAGAGAGCCTTTCATGTGAAGACATTTTTCCAGCTTTCAGGATTGCAGAGAGGAAGGTCAAAATATACCTCTTGCATAATTAACTGACTTTAATACAAAATAATCAATATGCCATTGAGGCATAGCTTGATATGGCCTGCCCTGGGATCCAAGGGTCATATGGATGATGTATTCATTTTTATATATGGAACTTAGCTATATATATTATGCTGACAGTATGTGTTAGTCTTCTCTGGTGGCTCAAATGGTAAAGAATCCACCTTCAATGCAGGAGATTCAGGTTCAATCCCTGGGTTGGGAAGATCCCCTGGAGAAGGGAATGGCAACCCTCCCCGGTATTCTTACCTGGAGAATTCCATGAACAGAGGAGCCTGGCACGCAGATTCAAATTACATACAATGGGCAAGATCAACCCCCCAAATCAACATTTTGAAACCTCAGTAATATCAAATTCCCATTGCATCCAAATAATAGATAAATAATCTAGACATAGACTTTACACTCTTCACAAAAAAATAAATCAAAGATGGATCACAGACCTAAATGTAAAACACAAACTAAAGCTCCTAGAAGGTGCCATAGGAGAAAATCTAGATGACTTTGGGTTTGACAATCACACTTTAAATGCAACATCAAAGACATGGTACGCGAAAGAAAGAATTAATAAGATGGACTTCATCACAATTAAAACTTTCTGCTCCATGAAGGGCATTGGCAAGAGAATGAAAGAAAAATAAAAGCCAAAAAATGAAAGAAAATATTTACAAAAATATATCTGATTATGACCATGACCCAAAATGTATGAAGAACTCTTAAAAACTCAACAATTAAAAGAAAAGAAAGAAACCTTCCTGTGATATTGTGATTTACTAACAAGTATATATTTTATTCTTCATCCCCAGTTCTTAGCCAAAACTCCTAAAGCCTTTGTAATTTCCTAAGCAATGAAGGTGCTAGAGCATCTTTTGATCTAACATTTGGATTTTGACCCTTTTTTCTGATATAGAGACTCCTCTGGAATTCCCTGAATGATAGGAGAAGCTTTTGTTCTAACGAAGCAACTCTTGGTGAGCTCCTGAACAGTTTCAGTATGGTGCCTGGTCACAAAAAAGACCAAGCTAGAGTTAGGAGTTGGAACTTTCAACTCACTCCTCATTAACTAGGGAGGGAAGAGGAGCTGGAGAGTTAGTTAATAATTGATCGTGTTTTTATGATGAAGCTTCCATAAATATTTCTGAGCCTTGAGATGTGAGAGCTTCCATGTTGGTGAATACCTGGTGTGCTGGGAAGGGGACACGCACGGAAAGCTCTGCACCTTCTTCCCGTGTGTTTTGCCTAATGCATTTCTTCCATCTGATTGTTTCTTTGGTAATAAACTGATAATCTAGCAAGTAAACTGTTTTCCCCTGGTCTGAGAGCCATTGAGCAAATTATACTAAGAGAACCCAAGGAGAAAGCCGTGAGAACCTGCAGTTTATGGCCAAGTTGGACAGATATTATGGGCCACCTGGGGACCCACTACTTGTTTTCCAAAGTGGAGATGGGCAGTCTTTTGGGACTGTGCCCTTAACCTGAGAGGTCTGTGCTAAGCTCAGTTAATATCAGAACTGAATGGAACTGAATCATAGATGCTCACTAATGTCAGAGAATTGATGGAATAGAAACACACACGTACATATACACACCTCATAGCAGAAGTATTGCAAGAGTAAAAGAGAAACTTTTACCAACTAAAAACTGGGCCAAAGGCTTTAACAGACACCTCACCAAACAAGATATGCAGATGGCAAACAAATATATGGAAAGATCCTCCACAACAGATGTCATCAAAGAAATTCAAATCAAAACAACAAGATACCATCACTCACCTATTAGAAGAGCCAAAATATAGAACACCAAATACTAATGAAGATGTGGAGCCAGACAACCTCACATTCATTGTGTTGTCACAGTTCATTGTTGGTGGGAATGCAAAATGGCATAGCCCCTTTGAAAGATAGTTCATCAGTTTCCAATACAACTGATCATATTTTTACAGTACAATCCAGTGAGCCTGCTCCTTATTTACTCAAAGGGGTCTGTGCACAGGTAGGGTTAGGGAGTATAGAGAAGTCCCTATATCTTTTGCTTGATTTTGTTATAAAAGTAAAACTGCTCTGAAAAATAAGGTTTATTAACACACATGCAAACACACACACACACTGAATTTTCTCTACTGTCACTCATTGTCTTTTAGCTCTGGTCACAAGTAGCATTTTTATCTATTTGTTTTTTTGCTCATTTTTTCTTAGAAGGTAGTAATTCCAGGGTTTGGAAGGACAACAAAAACCCAAACCTGAATGCTCTAGAGAGTTCCCCCCAAAAATGCATCTTAGTTCCCTTGGGAGGAAAGTAGACTCAGAAGGGGTATAATGTCTTTTTAAAATATCAGAAAGAAATCAAAATTAGGCATGTTACAATGGTGAACAGCTTTCACCAAAATGCCAAAGGTGAGATGCAAAATGCCAAAGGTGAGACTTTCAAGAAATAATCAGATCCCAAAAGATAGAATTACATGTTTAGAAACTGAATTCCTTATTTCTATGATGTTTCAAGAATGTCTACAGTTGAATGGTTATTTCTGGGTGATGGGAGGTAAGAGTAGCTAGTTCTCTACTTCCTTCCCCTTCTTTTCTCTCTTTTCCCTTCCCCTTTCTTTTCCTCTATCCCTTCCTTCTTTCTTTATTTTCTTTTTCATTTGTTTCACATTTTTAATATTTGGAATTGCTTAACATAATTTTTAAAAGTCTAAAATATAGATGATTTATTGATAGAGATGGTACTGAGCATAGCACTCACATCCTGAACTACTGGAACAGATGACATCTGTGTCCCTGCTAATCCTAGGAATTTAAAGACCCCCTGACTCTCAGCCCAGCCTCTCTCCTCTATATCATACTGAAACCATTGGATAGTGTTTCAGAGGTCTCCAAAGACCTCCGATCCTTTATATCTCAGCCAGAAAAGAATTTAGCGAGAGGCAAACTAATAGATAAGAAGTGACTTGTTAGAATAGGACACTTGTGAGGCTTACAAGTGGATGGATGAGAGAGTACCATGCCCTGAGAGCTTACTGGGCTGTAGTCTTATAATCAAGGATAAGCGAGGAGGGGGAGAAAACCACTTACTTCCTCATTCTTGAGTAGACATCATATTTCCGTCATCAGCTCCTCCTCCAGGTTGGGCAGCGGAGTTTTCTTGTCTCTACCTGGTCAAGCCAGGTCCACAGATTACTATTTTTGATCTGTGCAAAGAGTGTGATCTGATTTACTGAGCTCCCTGGGCAGAAGGTGGGTCTTATGTCACCACTGTTTTATTGCCTGGGGGCATGTCTCATGCTTATGCTGCATGGTTTGTTGCTAAGTAAGCCTGCCTGACTGTGTGGTTAAGCAGACCTGCTTTCTTAAGTGATCACTAATGTACAGGGGTCTTCCATATTTTTTCTACTTACAATCCCATAGTAGGATTAACTATTTAATCACCTCATTTTGTCCCTTTACTCTGTCCCTAGAAATCTAGAATTTAAATCTAGACGTTAAAATCTGTTCTTGGCTGTTTTGGGGCCATCCAGTAAAACAAGTTTGACTAGAAAAGGAGAAAATTGTTCAGTTCAGTTCAGTCATTCAGTCGTGTCTGACTCTTTGCAACCCCCATGGACTGCAGCATGCCAGGCTTCCCTGTCCGTCACCAACTCCTGGAGCTTTCTCAAACTCATGTCCATCGAGTCAGTGATGCCATCCAACCATCTCATCCTCTGCTTCCCCTTGGAGGAGGAGACTGTACAAATATCCAAAAAAGTATGATGTCACACTCTTCAAATAGGAAGAAAACAAGTGGGTACTAGTCATCACTAGGAATGATCAAATATAACCTTAAAAGTTTTGTGGTTATTTTTTTTTTCGAGTTTTGTAGACTGAAAGTCAAGCTGTGTCTCTAAAATGAAATGGCTTCAAATGTAGTGTACAACACCATTAACCTGACTTTTTAAAATGAAAACCAGGATCCTTTGATCAAAGACATTATTCTTTTATTCAGAGAATCACCATGGGAACAATCAGTAAGCAAAATAGAATGCTCACAAAAGTTTAGACTCATGATTTGAGAAGCAATAAAGTCCTATCAATGCTGTGCTGATTAGAAGATAAGACAGAAAAGTCTCCTGAGCTAACTTAAATTATGACAAATAAGATGATATATCTTGCATATAGAAGTGATAAATATACTGGTCAGTGGAATTTGAGGATAGCACTGATAATAATTTTGTTTCCATAACAGTTAAACATAATTTGTGCAAGCTCAATTTATTCAAATCCTCTTAGCTAAGGAATATGTGATTTGTAATACAGCAGACAGTATGAAATCTGACTTTTGTAGATTATTTTATAATAATGCAATACAGATTTAGGCCAAGAGTCCCATGTTAGATAACCTTATTTTGGAGGTCAAGGGACTGGCCTTTGATATTATAGCTAAAAATCTTCTCATTGCTATAGAATTGACTGGATTTGAGGAGGTTATTTCCCCTTTAAAAATATCACTAGAGATTGACTTATACAACTGGAATGCAAATAAATCCATTCAATTTTGTTCAAGTAATGGTTATTGAAATTTTATTTGGTGTACAAACTGGTAGCTCAGCTGTAAAGAATCCATCCGCAATGCAGGAGACATAGGAGACAAACGTTCAATCCCTGGGTTGGGACGATCCCCTGGAGAAGGAAATGGCAACACACTCCAGTATTCTTGCCCCGGGAAACCCCATGGACAGGCGAGTGGAAGGCTCCAAACCATGGGTTCCCAAAGAACAGTGACTAAACAAAAGCAACTAAGAAATATTGAATCACTATTAAACACCTGAAACAAATATAATATTGCAAGTCAACTATACTTAAACAGGCTTCCCTGGTGGCTCAGAGGTTAAAGCGTCTGCCTGCAATGCGGGAGACCCAGGTTTGATCCCTGGGTTGGGAAGATCCCCTGGAGAAGGAAATGGCAACCCACTCCAGTACTCTTGCCTGGAGAATCCCATGGAGGGAAGAGCCTGGAGGCTACAGTCCATGGGGTCGCAAAGAGTCAGACACGACTGAGCTACTTCACTTCATACTTAAACTTAAGAAAAAGTAATTATTATTAATCACCTTCCCTACCCCTTTTAATGAAGTATGAGATGTTCTCTTTGTGGTGTATTGTCAGTCCTGTAATTCTTTCCCCATAAGAAAAATATGTGGGAAGCAAAATTATCAAAGTTGCTTGGTAAGCATAAAATTTACATATGAAATGGCTATATGATTTTGATATTTAAAGAGAACAGGTTATGATAACCTGAGTCTTTTATTCTCTGAAACAGTCATAGTTTTACTGGGCAAATCAGCAATTGTGATTGTGATTGCTTTTCTTCTATCTCATTCAGTCACCATCTCCTCGAGGCAATTCCTTGTGTATCTTACAGAGTAATCATGGTGTGAGTCAAAGAAATGCGAATAATACCTTCAATTTGACAATTTAGCCATAACATCCAATGATTTGTTTGTTCTATGTGCTTTTACTGAATTTTTCCAAATGAAAGATGCACCAAAAAAAAAAAAAAAGATGTTAGTCTTGAGAAATTCATGTCTCTTCCATTCCGACAGCCTGTGTGTCTGGACACTTGACTGGGAGTCTGCCTGTACAATGGAGAATAGAAGCATTTGTATAACAATGTGGGCCTTTGATACGCCTATTCCAGCTGCATTTCAGAGAAAGCTTGCTCCAGCTGTAGAATGAATGCCTTAATCAAAGCTACAGCTGGGGTCCTCTTAGGAAGAATGGAGTCTTTCTGGAAAAAGGAGGCCAAAAGTAAGGTGTTCTATGGGGCAAGCAAATACATCTTGTATTTTGTTAAAATCCAAGCCAAATGGCCAGGAATCTACCAAAAGGCATTCAGGAGAACATGCATTAAGGCATAGTTCATTTTCACATAAAATATAGAAGCACCTTGTCAACACTGAAGGAAATAACAAAATTCCTGTCTGCAATTTTCTTTGACAAAATTGGATAATTTTCATTTTTCATAAATTTATGTACTTATATGAAAAAATCAGTGAGGGGAAGCACACTGATTGAAACCGCCCACGCAGGCCAGGCACCATAGTACCCATTTGCATGAGTTGTTTTATGACAGGAGATCCTGATAAGGAATACAGAACTAATAGTTCAGTTCAGTTCAGTTGCTCAGTCATGTCTGACTCTTTGCGACCCCATGAATCGCAGCACGCCAGGCCTCCCTGTCCATCACCAACTCCCGGAATTCATCCAGACTCATGTCCATCGAGTCAGTGATGCCATCCAGCCATCTCATCCTCTGTCATCCCCTTCTCCTCCTGCCCCCAATCCCTCCAAGCATCAGAGTCTTTTCCAATGAGTCAACTCTTCGCATGAGGTGGCCAAAGTACTGGAGTTTCAGCTTTAGCATCATTCCTTCCAAAGAAATCCCAGGGCTGATCTCCTTCAGAATGGACTGGTTGGATCTCCTTGCAGACCAAGGGACTCTCAAGAGTCTTCTCCAACACTACAGTTCAAAAGCATCAATTCTTTGGCACTCAGCTTTCTTCACAGTCCAAATCTCACATCCATACATGACCACTGGAAAAACCATAGTCTTGACTAGACGGACATTTGTTGGCAAAGTAATGTTTCTGTTTTTGAATATGCTATCTAGGTTGGTCATAACTTTCCTTCCAAGGAGTAAGCGTCTTTTAATTTCATGGCTGCAATCACCATCTGCAGTGATTTTGGAGCCCCCCAAAAAGTCTGACACTGTTTCCACTGTTTCCCCATCTATTTCCCATGAAGTGGTGGGACTGGATGCCATGATCTTTGTTTTCCGAATGTTGAGCTTTAAGCCAACTTTTTCACTCTCCACTTTCACTTTCATCAAGAGGCTTTTTAGTTCCTCTTCACTTTGTGCCATAAGAGTGGTGTCATCTGCACATCTGAGGTTATTGATATTTCTCCAGGCAATCTTGATTCCAGCTTGTGTTTCTTCCAGTCCAACGTTTCTCATGATGTACTCTGCATATAAGTTAAATAAGCAGGGTGACAATATACAGCCTTGACGTACTCCTTTTCCTATTTGGAACCAGTCTGTTGTTCCATGTTCAGTTCTAACTGTTGCTTCCTGACCTGCATACAAATTTCTCAAGAGGCAGGTCAGGTGGTCTGGTATTCCCATCTCTTTCAGAATTCTCCACAGTTTATTGTGTACCACACACTCAAAGGCTTTGGCATAGTCAATAAAGCAGAAAGAGATGTTTTTCTGGAACTCTCTTGCTTTTTCAATGGTCCAGCAGATGTTGGCAATTTGATCTCTGATTCCTCTGCCGTTTCTAAAGCCAGCTTGAACATCTGGAAGTTCACAGTTCACATATTGCTGAAGCCTGGCTTGGAGAATTTTGAGCATTACTTTACTAGCGTGTGAGATGAGTGCAATTGTGCGGTAGTTTGAGTATTCATTGGCATTGCCTTTCTTTGGGATTGAAATGAAAACTGACCTTTTCCAGTCCTGTGGCCACTGCTGAGTTTTCCAAATTTGCTGGCATATTGACTGCAGCACTTTCACAGCATCATCTTTCAGGATTTGAAAGAGCTCCACTGGAATCGCATCACCTCCACTAGCTTTGTTTGTAGTGATGCTTTCTAAGGCCTACTTGACTTCACATTCCAGGATGTCTGGCTCTAGGTGAGTGATCACACCATTGTGATTATCTGGGTCGTGAAGATCCTTTTTGTACAGTTCTTCTGTGTATTCTTGCCATCTCTTCTTAATATCTTCTGCTTCTGTTAGGTCCATACCATTTCTGTCCTTTATCGAGCCCATCTTTGCATGAAATGTTCCCTTGGTACCTATAATTTTCTTGAAGAGATCTCTAGTCTTTCCCATTCTGTTGTTTTCCTCTATTTCTTTGCATTGATTGCTGAAGAAGGCTTTCTTATCTCTTCTTCCTATTCTTTGGAACTCTGCATTCAGATGCTTATATCTTTCCTTTTCTCCTTTGCTTTTCGCTTCTCTTCTTTTCACAGCTATTTGTAAGGCCTCCCTAGACAGCCATTTTGCTTTTTTGCATTTCTTTTCCATGGGGATGGTCTTGATCCCTGTCTCCTGCACAATGTCATGAACCTCATTCCATAGTTCATCAGGCATTCTATCAGATCTAGACCCGTAAATCTATTTCTCACTTCCACTGTATAATCATAGGTCATACCTGCATGGTCTAGTGGTTTTCCCTACTTTCTTCAATTTAAGTCTGAATTTGGCAATAAGGACTTCATGATCTGAGCCACAGTCAGCTCCTGGTCTTGTTTTTGCTGACTGTATAGAGCTTCTCCATCTTTGGCTGCAAAGAATATAATCAATCTGATTTCGGTGTTGACCATCTGGTGATGTCCATGTATAGAGTCTTCTCTTGTGTTGTTGGAAGAGGGTGTTTGTTATGACCATGCATTTTCTTGGCAAAACTCTATTAGCCTTTGCCCTGCTTCATTCCATATTCCAAGGCCAAATTTGCCTGTTACTCCAGGTGTTTCTTGACTTCCTACCTTTGCATTCCAGTCCCCTATAATGAAAAGGACATCTTTTTGGGGTGTTAGTTCTAAAAGGTCTTGTAGGTCTTCATAGAACCATTCAACTTCAGATTCTTCAGTGTTACTGGTTGGGGCATAGACTTGGATTACTGTGATAGTGAATGGTTTGCCTTGGAAACAAACAGAGATCATTCTGTCATTTTTGAGATTGCATCCAAGTACTGCATTTTGTACTCTTTTGTTGACCATGATGACTACTCCATTTCTTCTGAGGGATTCCTGCCCACAGTAGTAGATATAATGGTCATCTGAGTTAAATTCACCCATTCCAGTCCATTTGAGTTCGCTGATTCCTAGAATGTCAACATTCACTCTTGCCATCTCTTGTTTGACCACTTCCAATTTGCCTTGATTCATGGACCTGACATTCCAGGTCCCTATGCAATATTGCTCTTTACAGCATCAGACCTTGCTTCTATCACCAGTCACATCCACAGCTGGGTATTCTTTTTGCTTTGGCTCCATCCCTTCATTCTTTCTGGAGTTATTTCTCCACTGATCTCCAGTAGCATATTGGGCACATACAGACCTGGGGAGTTCCTCTTTCAGTATCCTATTATTTTGCCTTTTCATACTGTTCATGGGGTTCTCAAGGCAAGAATACTGAAGTGGTTTGCCATTCCCTTCTCCATTGGACCACATTCTGTCAGATCTCTCCATCATGACCCACCCGTCCTGGGTTGCCCCACAGGCATGGCTTAGTTTCATTGAGTTAGACAAGGCTGTGGTCCTAGTGTGATTAGATTGACTAGTTTTCTGTGAGTATGGTTTCAGCGTGTCTGCCCTCTGATGCCCTCTTGCAACACCGACCATTTTATTTGAGTTTCTCTTACCTTGGATGAGGGGTATCTCCTCACGGCCACCCTTCCTGATCTTCAACCTGGGATATCTCCTCTAGGCCCTCTTGCGCCCACACAGCCACGGCTCCTTGGACGTGGGGTTGGTCCTCCTGGCTGCCGCTCCTGGCCTCGGGCATGGGTTGCTCCTCCCAGCCACCTCCCCTGACCTCGGATGCAGGGTAACCCCTCTCGGCCGCCCCCCTGACCTCGGACGCGAGGTAGCTCCTCTAGGCCCTTCCTGAGCCAGCGCAGCCTGGCACTCTCAGCTGCTGCCCCTCACCTCAGACGTGGGGTAACTCCCCTTGGCTGCCGCCCTTCGGGCATGGGGTCCTCCTGGCTTCTGCCCCTGACCTCAGATGTGGGGTAGTTCCTCTTGGCCGCGCTTTCACACCGGTCGCAGCCTCCTGCACATAGGAACTAATAAGCCACCACCAACTGGAAGAGTTAGGGAAAAGTCAAAAGGAGACACCGGGTGTCCGTCCACTTCCCAGAATCCCTCTGGCTAGCATCCATCTTGGTTGAGTGATGCCTGCGCCACCAGGAAAGACTCTGAGTTAGAATGATTGGCCAAAGACCACCCAGAAACTAATCCCATCATCATAAAACCTGAGACTGCAAGCCACCCAGCAGAGCTGTTCTCCTGGGTTGCCTTACCCTACTGTTCTCCACCCGGGTGCCCTTCCCAATAAAATCTCTTGCTTTGTCAGCACATGTCTCCTCGGACAATTCCTTTCTAAATGTTAGACAAGAGCCCAGGTTCAGGCCCTGGAAGGAGTCCCTTTTCCTGCAATAACTTCATCATTTTGATTAAATTATGGGTTCTTAAATAGACATAATCCCACATGGTGTGTATCTATTTGTGTTTATAATATAATAGAAGCTAGATTCAAAACACAGCACAAAACAAGAATAAAGGATAGCCACATAGGAATAAAACATGAGTAATTAATGAAGAAAAGATATGAACAGATATAGATTCAGAAATATACACCCACCTGGATTTTTTTTTTTTTTCCATTAAACGGAAGAATGATTAGATTCAGACATCTTCACCCGAAAACCTGAATTTAAATACAAGGTAACAAACAAAAATGAAATTTATTTCTAATGGATATGAGTACTAAGAGTAAATCCCCAATAACTACAAACATTTAGGTATTAATTTCTGAATTGCTACTCTGAGAGAAGGGTCAGATTCATTCTATCAGAGATAAAATAACAAAAACCCTGAATTAATTGTCTTTCTATTTTAATCAGCTTGAAAAGTGTTTCTCAAATTTTAATGCGCATGGGATTACATAAGCATCTTGTTAAGCCAGATTCTTCTTCATCAGGCCTGGAGTAGGCTGTGTCCCTACATCTGCAACAAGCACCTAAATGAGGTTGGTAGTGCTGATTTAAAAGACATGCTTTGAATAGCAAAGGGCTAGAAAACTACTCTCTTCTTTAAAGTATAATATAAAAAGAAAATAATTCAACTTTTGAGAAGTAAATCTGTTAAACTTTAGTAAGAGATATGTGCAACCCTCCACTTCAAATCTCATACTTAGTAGAAAAGTTATTTTTGGAGACATAAATTTCAGATACATTGACACTGAAGAAAGTCAAACTTGAAGTCGAGTTATAATTTCCACTTACATTAGAATTTATTGATATTAAGGATGTTTTCCCCCTTTAAATTAAAAAAATATGTATCAACATGTATATCTGTATATGACCAGTGTTCTTGAAATATCAAGTGAATTAAATTAATATCACTGGGCATCTTAATTTATTATTCATATATTTAAGGCTTTGTACATGCTTCACCTCTATTCCTCTTCATTGTTCTCTGGAACACATCTAAATTTTTCAACATTAAAATCAAGTAAAATCTTTCCTTGTATTCCCTGGAAGAGTCAGTGTCATCTCTGCTTTGCTTCTCTAACTCCCTATGCATGGCTTAATTATTTTCTGAAAATATATCTAGTTATCCAGTTAAGTATTATATCTCCTTGAATACTTAAATATTTCTTTTAACAAAGATTCTCTCATTGACTAAACTTTACTCAGGCATCCCTGAACTCATTTTCAACTAGCTCTGACTTTTGAACTTAGCTATTTGTCTCTGTGTTATCCAATATTAACATAAATCCTACTAAGTCAGTTTAACCAGAGCCACCCCCACACCCCACCCTTCACCGCCCCCAACACAATATGCCAGCAAATTTGGAAAACTCAGCAGTGGCCACAGAACTGGAAAAAGTCAGTTTTCATTCCAATGCCAAAGAAAGGCAATGCCAAAGAATGCTCAAACAACTGCACAATTGCGCTCATCTCACACGCTAGTAAAGTAATGCTCAAAATTCTCCAAGCCAGGCTTCAGCAATACATGAACTGTGAACTTCCATATGTTCAAGCTGGTTTTAGAAAAGGCAGAGGAACCAGAGATCAAATTGCCAACATCTGCTGGATCATGGAAAAAGCAAGAGAGTTCCAGAAAAACATCTATTTCTGCTTTACTGACTACGCCAAAACCTTTGACTATGTGGATCACAATAAACTGTGGAAAATTCTGAAAGAGATGGGAATACCAGATCACCTGACCTGCCTCTTGAGAAACCTATATGCAGGTCAGGAAGCAACAGTTAGAACTGGACATGGACCAACATACTGGTTCCAAATAGGAAAAGGAGTACATCAAGGCTGTATATTGTCACCCTGCTTATTTAACTTACATGCAGAGTACATCATGAGAAACGTTGGACTGGAAGAAACACAAGCTGGAATCAAGATTGCCTGGAGAAATATCAATAACCTCAGATATGCAGATGACACCACCCTTATGGCACAAAGTGAAGAGGAACTA
This sequence comes from Bos javanicus, assembly GCF_032452875.1. NCBI lineage: Eukaryota > Metazoa > Chordata > Mammalia > Artiodactyla > Bovidae > Bos > Bos javanicus. Next base: position 30,516,710 of record NC_083885.1, on the reverse strand, counting down.
AAAAGCCTCTTGATGAAAGTGAAAGTGGAGAGTGAAAAAGTTGACTTAGAGCTCAACATTCGGAAAATGAAGAGCATGGCATCCGGTCACATCATTTCATGGGAAATAGATGGGGAAACAGTAGAAACAGTGTCAGACTTTATTTTTCTGGGCTCCAAAATCACTACAGATGGTGACTGCAGCCATGAAATTAAAAGACGCTTACTCCTTGGAAGGAAAGTTATGACCAACCTAGATAGCATATTCAAAAGCAGAGACATTACTTTGCCAACATATGTCCATCTAGTCAAGGCTATGGTTTTTCCAGTGGTCATGTATGGATGTGAGAGTTGGACTGTGAAGAAAGCTGTGTGCCAAAGAATTGATGCTTTTGAACTGTGGTGTTGGAGAAGACTCTTGAGAGTCCCTTGGTCTGCAAGGAGATCCAACCAGTCCATTCTGAAGGAGATCAGCCCTGGGATTTCTTTGGAAGGAATGATGCTAAAGCTGAAACTCCAGTAGTTTGGCCACCTCATGCGAAGAGTTGACTCATTGGAAAAGACTCTGATGCTTGGAGGGATTGGGGGCAGGAGGAGAAGGGGACAACAGAACATGAGATGGCTGGATGGCATCACTGACTGGAAAGGCATGGGTTTGGGTAGACTCTGGGAGTTGATGATGGACAGGGAGACCTGGCGTGCTATGGTTCATGGTGTCCCAAAGAGTGGACACGACTGAATGACTAAACTGAACTGAACTGAAGTATCATAAATAGTTTTTCTTAAACACTCCTCCCAAATGGACAATAAACTCCTTATGGCAGACTTTCTGGAGGGGTTAAGAAGAGATCTGTTGCTCTAGGTTTACTTTCTGGTTCTATACTGACATAATGTTTAGTCTTAGAAATGTATAACCTTGGATAATATTTTGCTTTGTGGTTGTTAATACTGTAACTCTTGGTGAATTCTGCAATTTCTGGAAAAAGCATATAGGCTCATACCTTCATCACACAATCCAAATGCTCACTAATCAATAAGTAGGCTGAATAAAGGAAGATGGTATAAATATTTTTCTTCTCCCCTCTGATGGTTTATAGTGCCGGTTCCACTGGAGGCCAGAAATATCCTTCTCTTCTAGCATGTTCAGACTACTTACATTTAATTAAAATATTGATATTTTAGGGCTTAGATATGCTGTTTTTGTTGTGGTGGCTTCTGTTTTTGTGTTTTTTTTTTCCCCACTTTTATTTCTTGTTCTTGCCTTATTGTAGATACTTGAACATTTTTTAGAAATGGATTTTAATTTTTCTATAGTGTTTATGTTTATATCTTTGTACAGCTTTTTATTGGTTGCTGAAGGTAGTACTAAAAATCTCAAGTTTCTTGATTTTACCACTTCAAGAAAAATCTAGAAACTTTACCTCTGTCCTGTCTAGGCTTCTTAAAAAGAATTATCTTAAATATTTTAACATACATTTTGAAGCACATCAGATAGTATTATCTCTTGTTTCAATAATAAACATAGTTTAGAAAATTCAAGAGGTGGATAATTTTGCTGGATATAGAATATTGAATTAATAGATCTTTTCTTTCAGCATTAGAAAAATGTTGTGCCACTTCCTCTTGGCCTCCATTGATTCTAAGGATAAATCAGCTGTAATTCAATTTTTTTTTTTTTTTTTTTCCTGCTGAAGTAAACTGCCATGTCTTTCTGATATCAAGGGGTTTTCTTCACCTTTATTTTTCAGAAGTTTTGTTAGTACATTTTTCATGTGGAGTTTTTGAGGTATATACAGTTTGGAGTTTGCTTACCTTCTTGAATTTATAGGTTTATATTCTGTAAAATGCTTCAGAAGTTTTTAGACATTATTTCTTTGAATAATTTTTTTTTAGCTCCATCCTCTTTATCCTCTCTTTCTGAAACTTTGGTAACATGAATTCCAGATCTCTTATTACATTTTCACTGATCTCTGAGCCTCTCTTGTTTTTCTTTTTTCCTTTTTGTTCTTCAGATTTGGTAATTTCAGTTATCTTCCAACTTACCAGTTCTTTTTCTCTGCCCTCTTCCTGCAGCAGTTGAGCTCATATAGTGTGTTTTTAATTTTATTTATTGTTTTTCAGTTCTATAATTTCCATTTAGTTCTATATATTTACTTTGTTTTCTGAGATACTGTATTTTTCTGCTGAGATTTTCTAATTTTTTTCACTTTTCAGATGTGTTCATAATTACATATGAAAGTATTCTTATGATGGTGGTGGTGGTTTAGTTGCTAAGTCATGTCCAACTCTTGCAATCCCATAGACTATAGCCTGCGAGACTCCTCTGTTCATGGGATTCTCCAGGCAAGAATATTGGAGTGGGTTGCCATTTCCTTCTCCAGGGGATCTTTCCCACCCAGGAATCACATCCAGGTCTCCTGCATTACAAGTAGATTCTTTACTGACTAAGCTACAGGAGAATTTAGAGCAGTGTTTCTCAATCACAGCTTAGATAAATCTTTGTTTTGGGAAGTTGTCTTGCCCATTGTAGGATGTTGAACAGCATGCCTGGCCTCCACTAACTGGATATCAATAGTATTCTGCTACTGTTGATGATCAATAAGATCCCCAGATGTTTCTTCAGTTCAGTTCAGTCACTCAGTTCAGTGTTGTCTTCAACTCTTTGTGACCCCATGAATTGCAGCACGCTAGGCCTCCCTGTCCATGACCAACTCCCGGAGTTCACTCAAACTCACATCCATCAAGTCTGTGATGCCATCCAGCCATCTCATCCTCTGTCGTCCCCTTCTTCTCCTGCCCCCAATCCCTCCCAGCATCAGAGTCTTTTCCAATGAGTCACCTCTTGCATGAGGTGGCCAAAGTACTGGAGTTTCAGCTTCAGCATCATTCCTTCCAAAGAAATCCCAGGACTGATCTCCTTTATATTGGACTGGTTGGATCTCCTTGATATAAACAAATCATTCTAAAGTTGAGATCCATTTCTACTGAGTGAAAATTAAAGCTTACACCTTGACTCTGCTTCCCTGGAAAATATCCATTTTACAGGCACACCGTGGCTTACACACATTGACAAACATCTAGTAATTAGTAACATTAGTGATCTTTCTAAATTCTGTGTGGTCAGAAACTAAGTAATTTGTGAATGATGGAGAATGGTCAGAGGAAAGCAGTCTACACATTTCAAAGAGAATCAGAGGTCATGTGTAATTTTACTATCAACATATTAGCAAGAATTATTTGAATCATAAGGCTTAATTGGTGAATTTTTAGCAACTAGAAAAACTCTAATTGTACATTATGACCTGTTGAGGATAGTAATGATTGAAGCAGTCAAAAAACAACAAATGTAACAAACATCAATGGCTAGCTCAGACCATATTCTACTCCTTGATCAAATAGTCTCCATGAAATTATCAATTCAAAAATCTCATGTTTATACTTTAGCCTCCTCACTTCTTTAAATTATCAAAAAGAAACCCTTTATATGTCATCAAGAAGAATTCTGGCATGTGTCAAGAAGTACATTCAGTTCAGTTTAGTTCAGTCACTCAGTCGTGTCCAACTCTTTGAGACCCCATGGACTGTAACTGCCAGACTCCTCTGTCCATGGAGTTCTCCAAGCAGGAATACTGGAGTGAACAGCCGATCCTTCTCCAGAGGATCTTCCTGACCCAGGGATTGAGCCCAGGGCTCCTTCATTGCATGAAGATTCTTTACTCTGAGCCACCATGGAAGCCCAATTACCCCTAAATAATTTCACTAATAAACTAGATATATCTCTTAACATTCCATCTACCTAAAAGTTTAACTGCACATGCCTTTTAGGTTAGTTATTTGATAATAGCTTATTTCATGTATTTTTATATAATTGTTTCATAAGTACAGTCTTCTCCAAGATCAGCTAAGGCAACTCACTTTTAGCTCACCTTCTAAATGGGCTTTCCAAGTACAACACACCACTTTCACTGCCTTCACAGAGAAACACCCTTGTCATGTCCCAGGATCTTTCAAGCTATGTATAGCGCCCTCCTGTTTAGTTTCTTCTTACTCATTCCTTTTCTCCAAACCATTAATAAAAACTGTTGGGTCCACCTTGAAAATTTACTTGTATCAAAGCTATCCTTTTCCCCACTATAAGTTAACACCATACTTCACTTAACAGAAGTACATATAAGATCTTTAAAATGTTGCTCCTTGAGGAGAGTTAACTTTTCAGTTAGTTTATGAAAAGTCACAAAAGACCAGCACTCCCTTGGTTTCAACTAGAGGAAAATAAGATAAATGAAAAATCGTACATTTCTACAAAGCTATCTAAGGAGAGTGGATTCAAATAACTCTTAGTGGAATAAATTCCAGAGAGGGATGAGCCCTTCATAGACCTTTGCAACAAGAAATGCAAGTTCTTTACTTGAAAAGGAATTGATACCAGATAAAATCTCAATTTCCACTGGAAGGAATGAAGTACAGTGGACATTTTAAATATGTGGATAACTATAAAAAATATTTCTCTTTTCATCTTCTTATTTTGATTTACAGATAATTACTGATTTGATGCAAAAATAAATGCAATGTATTTTAAAGTTTATAACACATATAAAAGAAATACAGGTGAACAATAATAGCATAAAGGATGGGAGAAAATAAATATAAGAATACAATCATAAGTTTCTTATTTAACACATACAAAAATATAATTGAATTCACATTTTATTGTGGTAATTTATGGGTGGAATATGTAATTCCTAAGAACAAGTACTAAAAGCTATAAACAGAGCAAACAAATTTAGGAAAAGAAATATAACTAAAAAGTCAAAATAGGAGAAAAATGTGAAAATTGAAATTGCCAAATATTGGTTATTTCATCAAAAATAGAAACTCTTGGGCTTTCCTTGGTGGTTCAGTGGTTAAGAATCCATGTTGCAATCCCAGTGGCACAGGTTCAATCCCTAGTCCAAGAAGGTTCCACATGCTGCCAGACAACTAAGCCCATGAGCAAGAACCACTGGGTGTGTGCTGGAGGTGCAACTGCTGAGCCCATGTGCCACAAGTACTGAAGGCTCCATGCCTTACAGCACTACAACAAAGAAAGCCTCTTCACTGAGAAGTCCCTAAACCACGACTAGAAAGAAGCACCCTCTATCCACAACTAGATAAACCTTGAGCAGCAGTGAAGACAAAGCTCAGCCAGGAAAAAAAGAACAAGGACTCATACTGGGAATATACTCAGACTGGGAATATAAAATAATACTATGACTTGGAAAACTGTTTACCAATGTCTTATGAGGTTAAACACACTGTATACTATCTCCTGGCATCATGACTCCTAGAATTGAATGCATTTATCCAAAAGATTTATATGTAAATGTTCATAGAAATCTTAGCTCAAAGCTAAAACAATCCAAAAAGTTGTGCTATTTTCTTTCACTTCAATATTTTTCAACAATAATAATAATAAAAAAAAAGCAAGAGAGTTCCTGAGAAACCTCTACTTCTGCTTTATTGATAATGCCAAAGCCCTTGACTGTATGGATCACAGCAAATTGTGGAAAATTCTTCAAGAGATGGGAATACCACATTACCTGCCTCCTGAGAAATATATATGAGGGTCAAGAAGCAATAGTTAGAACCAGACATGAAAGAATGTACTGGTTCCAAATTGGGAAAGGAGTACATGAGGCTGTATATTGTCACCCTGCTTATTTAACTTATATGCAGAGTACATCATACGAAATGCTGAGCTGGATGAAGCACAAGCTGGAATCAAGATGCCAGAGGAAATATCAATAACCTCATATATGCAGATTATACCACCCTTATGGCAAAAAGCAAAGAGGAGCTAAACAGCCTCCTGATTAAAGTGAAAGAAGAGAGTGAAAAAGTTCGCTTAAACTCAACATTCAAAAACTAACATCATGGCATCCGGTCCCATCACTTCATGGCAAACAGATAGGGAATCAATGAAAACAGTGACAGACTTTATTTTCTTGGGCTCCAAAATCACTGCACATGAAGACTGCAGCCATGAAATTAAAAGACACTTGTTCCTTGGAAGTAAAGCTATGACCAACCTGCTACTGCTGCTGCTAAGTCGCTTCAGTCATTTCCGACTCTGTGCAACCCCAGAGACGGCAGCCCACCAGGCTTCCCCATCCCTGGGATTCTCCAGGCAAGAACACTGGAGTGGGTTGCCATTTCCTTCTCCAATGCATGAAAGTGAAAAGTGAAAGTGAAGTCGCTCAGTCGTGTCTGACCCTCAGCGACCCCATGGACTGCAGCCCACCAGGCTCCTCCGTCCATGGGATTTTCCAGGCAAAAGTACTGGAGTGGGGTGTCATTGCCTTCTCCGATGACCAACCTAGACAGCATATTAAAAAGCAGAGAAATTACTTTGCCAACAAAGGTCCATCTAGTCAAGGCTATGGTTTTTCCAATGGTCATGTATGGATGTGAGAGTTGGACTATAAAGAAAGCTGAGCACCAAAGTATTGATGCTTTTGAGCTGTGGTGTTGGAGAAGACTCTTGAGAATCCCTTGGACTGCAAGGAGATCCAACCAGCCCATCCTAAAGGAAATCAGTCCTGAATATTCATTGGAAGGACTGATGCTGAAGCTGAAGCTCCAATACTTTGGCCACCTGATGTGAAGAACTGACTCATTGGAAAGACTCTGATTCTGGCAAGCTTGAAGGCAGGAGGAGAAGGGGATGAAGACAACCATCTCATCAGATGGTTTCCCCGACTTGATGGACATGAATGTGAGTAAGCTCTAGGAGTTGGTGATGCACAGGGAAGCCTGATGTGCTGCAGTCCATGGGTTGCAAAGAGTTGGACATGACTGAGTGACTGAACTGAATGATTCTACAGTAAAATTAAACATAATCCTTGGATAAATCTTGAAACATCACTTTGAACAAGAGAAATCAGACAAAAAATGTATATATGACCTGATTTCTTTATGTTTTAACAAAGGACAAAAATAATCTAGGCTAAAAGATGTCCCTGCTTTTTCCTTTTCCTGTTGCTGGGAAACTTTGAAGGCAAAAGAAGAAGGGGGTGGCAGAGGATGGGATGGTTAGATAGCATCACCAACTCAGTTGACATGAATTTGAGCAAACTCCACAAGATAGTGGAGGACAGAGATGCCTAGAGTGGTATAGTCTAAGAAGTCACAAAAAGTTGGACATGACTTAGAGATTGAACAGCAACAACAATTTATGTTCGCCTATGTTCTCCCACCAAAAATAGTTTACTTTTGGTGGGAGAAGCTGTGGGGGAATGAATCTCTGTTGAGAAGAAATGGATCTGGTGGAATTTTCTAAATTGATGGATATGTTCTGTATCTTTCCATTCTGATTTGTACATTTATCAAATATTTATCAAAATATATTTCAAATACTTACCTAAACTGTAATCTTAAGATTTGTGCATTTTACTATATATATTAATTATAATTCCATAGGTTGGAAAAGTAAGTTTAAAAAATAAAAGAGACGGTTTGCATTGACTCATAGTCCATCTCAATCCATTGACCTCTTCAATTATTAGACTCTAGTCTCTAATGTTTCAAGACACTTATGCATGCTCTTCTTTCTTTTGGATGCTCTTAGGATCTGGAACTCCTGCACTGAGGGCAGATTCTTTACCATCTGAGCCAGAGTAGCCCACCCTTAGGGCAATTCTGCATATTCCTGGCTCTTCACATTCTTCAAAATTCAGATTAACTTTCACTACTTTGGAGAGTTCTCCAATCAACCAGAAAAAAAAGTTGAATTATAGATTTATGCACAAATTATTCCATGAATTCATCACATTTTGAAATTATGTACATACGCATACACATGCACAGAACTTACTTTTCAATTATGCTCCACAGTGATCATGTCCGTTTTGTTCTTCATCATGAAACAACTCCTTGCACAGTGCCTATTACCTCAGAAAGATTCAAAGGAAGAGCTAAGATAACAGATTCATGGACTCAGAGTGACGGATTCAAAGTCTTAGGACGATGACTTCCCAAGGCATCCTCCACAATGTTTTAGACCTATTGGTGATAAAGTTGGAGGGAGACCATTACTGAATCAGAAGAAATGAAACTAAGCTGAGGTTTCAGTTTTTGTTTCCTTCTAAAATGATTGATCATATTCTTTGCAGCTGAAGATGGAGTAGTTCTACACAGGCAGCAAAAACAAGACCGGGAGCTGACTGTGGCTCAGATCATGAACTTCTTATTGCCAAATTCAGACTTAAATTGAAGAAAGTAGGGAAAACCACTAGACCATTCAGGTATGACCTAAATCAAATCCGTTATGATTATACAGTGGAAGTGAGAAATAGATTTAAGGGACTAGATCTGATAGACAGAGTGCCTGATGAACTATGGACGGAAGTTCGTGACATTGTGCAGGAGACAGGGATCAAGACCATCCCCAAGGAAAAGAAATGCAAAAAAGCAAAATGGCTGTCTGGGGAGGCTTTACAAATAGCTATGAAAAGAAGAGAAGCAAAAAGCAAAGGAGAAAAGGAAAGATATAAGCATCTGAATGCAGAGTTCCAAAGAATAGCAAGAAGAGATAAGAAAACCTTCTTCAGCAATCAATGCAAAGAAATAGAGGAGAACAACAGGATGGGAAAGACTAGAGATCTCTTCAAGAAAATTAGAGGTACCAAGGGAACATTTCATGCAAAGATGGGCTCGATAAAGGACAGAAATGGTATGGACCGAACAGAAGCAGAAGATATTAAGAGATGGCAAGAATACACAGAAGAACTATACAAAAAAGATCTTCAGACCAAGATAATCACAATGGTATGATCACTACTTAGAGCCAGACATCCTGGAGTGTGAAGTCAAGTGGGCCTTAGAAAGCATCACTACAAACAAAGCTAGTGGAGGTGATGGGATTCCACTGGAGCTCTTTCAAATCCTGAAAGATGATGCTGTGAAAGTGCTGCACTCAATATGCCAGCAAATTTGGAAACCTCAGCAGTGGCCACAGGACTGGAAAAGGTCAGTTTTCATTTCAATCCCAATTAAGACAATGCCAAAGAATGCTCAAACTACCACATAATTGCACTCATCTCACACACTAGTAAAGTAATGCTCAAAATTCTCCAAGCCAGGCTTCAGCAATACATAAACCATGAAATTCCAGATGTTCAAGCTGGTTTTAGAAAAGGCAGAGGAACCAGAGATCAAATTGCCAACATCCACTGGATCATCGAAAAAGCAAGAGAGTTCCAGAAAAATATCTATTTCTGCTTTATTGACTATGCCAAAGCCTTTGACTGTGTGGATAACAATAAACTGTGGAAAATTCTTCAAGAGATGGGAATACCAGACCACCTGACCTGCCTCTTGAGAAACCTATATGCAGGTCAGGAAGCAACAGTTAGAACTGGACATGGAACAACAGACTGGTTCCAAATAGGAAAAGGAGTACGTCAAGGCTGTATATTGTCACCCTGCTTATTTAACTTATATGCAGAGTACATCATGAGAAATGCTGGGCTGGAGGAAGCACAAGCTGGAGTCAAGATTGCCAGGAGAAATATTAATAACCTCAGATATGCAGATGACACCACCCTTATGACAGAAAGTGAAGAGGAACTAAAAAGCCTCCTGATGAAAGTGAAAGTGGAGAGTGAAAAAGTTGGCTTAAAGATCAACATTCAGAAAATGAAGATCATGGCATCTGGTCCTATCACTTCATGGGAAATAGATGGGGAAACAGTGTCAGACTTTATTTTTTTGGGCTCCAAAATCACTGCAGATGGTGACTACAGACATGAAATAAAAGATGCTTACTCCTTGGAAGAAAAGTTATGACCAACCTAGATAGCATATTCAAAAGCAGAGACATTGCTTTGCCAACAAAGGTCCGTCTAGTCAAGGCTATGGTTTTTCCAGTGGTCATGTATGGATGTGAGAGTTGGACTGTGAAGAAAGCTGAGCGCCGAAGAATTGATGCTTTTGAACTGTGGTGTTGGAGAATACGCTTAAGAGTCCCTTGGACTGCAAGGAGATCCAACCAGTCCATCCTAAAGGAGGTCAGTCCTGGGTATACATTGGAAGGAATGATGCTAAAGCTGAAACTCCAGTACTTTGGCCACCTCATGCAAAGAGTTGACTCATTGGAAAAGACTCTGATGCTGGGAGGGATTGGGGGCAGGAGGAGAAGGGGATGACAGAGGATGAGATGGCTGGATGACATCACCGACTCAATGGACGTTAAGTTTGAGTGAAGTCAGGGAGATGGTGATGGACAGGAAGGCCTGGTGTGCTGCAGTTCATGGGGTTGCAAAAAGTTGGACATGACTGAGTGACTGAACTGAACTGAACTGAAAATAAGATAGTTGTAAGAAAAATAATATCCTATGTCTACATTAAAAAAAAAAAAAACTGTACAGAAAAGTTCATAGCAACTTTATTCATCATAGCCAAAATTTGGGGGAAAAAACAAGTGACCATCAACAGATGATGGAATAAACAAACTGTGGAATAGCCATACAGTGAAATGCTATTCAATAATAAAGAGGCAATGAGCTCTTAACATAGCAAAGGACATGAATGATTCTCAAATATTATGCCAAATGAAATAAGTGAAATATAAAATATACTGCAGAGTCCTATGTACAGAAAACTTTAGAAAAGACGAAGCAACTCTAAAGTGATTTAAAAAAAGATTAGTAGCCTTGGGGCTTTTCTGGCAATCCATTGGTTGAGACTCAGCACTGCTAATGCAGAGAGTGTGTGTTCAGTCCCTGAATGGAGAACTAAGATCTCTCATGCTGCGTGGTACAGTCAAAAGGTTAAAAAACAAACAAACAAACAACAACAAAAAATAGGTGTCTCTTGGGCTATCGTGGTGGGTGGAGTTGACTAGAAAAGGGCACAAGGAAACTTGTGGTGATGAAAGTGTCTTATAGTACAATCTCGGTGCCTACACTGTGAATACATTTGTCAAAACTCTTAGAACTCATACTACATTTAAATTGACTGTGTTTTATTGTATGCAGATTACCTCAATGGAGTTGATTTTTTTTAAAATTAAAGGGTTGGACTTTATGATTTTTAGATAGCTTTCAACTCCATAATTTTGGTTCTGTTACAAACAGCAATAATATGTGAGAAAGCACTTAAAAGAGTTTTTAAAAAATGCTGAATACATATTAAGGGTAATTATTAGCAATCATGTTAGTATTCATTCAACAATTTTGAAATGAATGTATTTATTAAAGGGAACAAAACACACTTCCCAATGTTCAAATCTCTGTATAATTTTGGACAGATTGAGAGGAAAGATATACTTGTGTGGTTTGTTTTAGTGTGAGAGTTTGTGCATGTTCTTACTTGTTTGTTTTGGGAGACCCTGGGAATCTGGGGCATTGATAAGATCTACAACACTGGTGACTTCATGTAACTAGGGATGGATAAGAACCATCTTTTGCAATTTCTCTTAACATTCAAATCGTTTTCCCAATTAGAAAAAAAAAAAGTGTTTGACAAACTCTATTCGAGGTTTCATCAAATTTGCAATGTTTGAAGAACAGATCAAGATGTTTGAAGAAAATAAACAGCAGCTGGATTTGCCCTTCTCTGCCACACACACAGAGTTTGTTGGGAACAGCTCATAAATCCAACTGTTCACTAACTCTGGGAACAGATGGCTCTTGGAGGCCACACTGATGGCCAAGGACTCATCACATTACTATCATGGAAAGCATCTTCCACTCTTCACTTAGATGAATGGTGCAGTGGTATTTCTATTCACTCCAAAGACGTGTAAATTAAAATGAAAAGACATTTTAAAAAAATGAATCTTGATAAGAATCAGAGCATCACCAGGCTCTAAGATTTCCAACCCACCACCCCCTTTTTAAGACACTTAATTTTAATCTCTAATTTTAATTCCTTAATCCAAAACTAGACATGTTGGCCCCCATCTGTCACCCGACCTTCCAAACATCCATCATCAACCATATCACAGATGCTAGAAAAAAATATGGGAGAGGAACTAGCTCTATTGAGTGCAAGATAATTTATATGCATTATTATATCCTTTTTACATAAAGATGGAAATGCTTTGGCAATCTTGAATGTATGTGAGTCTTAAGTTTCAAACTAATTTAAAACTAGTTCTGAAAATTTGCTTTGCCTTAAAAATAACTAAGACAATCTAGTTTAATAAAATGTAATGAATTTTGGAATCCAACTGACCTGGGCTCAATTCATAGTCCTTTACTAATTATTTACATGGGAAAATTCCTTACCTATCTAAACATCAAGTTTTCCATTTTTATAGTAGGAGACTGTGGGGAGCTGGCGGGAGGACCTTCATCCATGGCAAAGGTCATGAGGAAGGAGGCTCGACATACACAAAGGTGGGATCGAGCCTCAGGAGTCCCCCTGGAAATCCTCGAGCATCTACCCCCATAACCAGAGCCTGCCTACTTTACTACTTTGTGCTCTCATCTACACCTCTGACTTTACGGGGGGCTGTCCCCCATCACCTCTTTCAGAGAAGGAGTTAACTTAGAGCTCTAGTTAATAATAATTCCTGGGCGTGACAGGAGTGTTTCAACCTACAAACTCCTCTGAAGGTTCTCTAGCCTGCCTGACAGGCTTGTCCGGCCACATGTGGTTCCTCACAGACTCCCAACCATGACAGGCACGAGATGCTTTAAACCTTCTAAAAACAGGTTCTTTAGAGAAGTTAGAAAACTATTAGTATAAGTATAGTGGACTGATTAGAAATTGTATTGGTGAAGGGTTTTTCATTTGTTGAGCCAATGTTTGTTGCTAAGTCTCCATATTCCTTGCCCTTACACACATTAATGAATATATAGAAGAAATAAGTATTAACCTTTGATATAAATCACATTAGACCTTAGGCTAAGTAAATTCTTTCCTTAACTAAAACCCACTACACCCTCACCCTATAGGAATGTAACTTTATTTGGGTGGCGTCTGTTTTAAGAATAATCACCCCTGGAGAAATAAGTGTCTTGGTTGACTGACCGCTGTCACAAGGAGAGGGTCATAAATTGTCAGCAGGCCCCCTGGCCAGAAGATGACGTAACACCCCTAAGACCTCTGTATACATTTGTATGAAGCACCCGACTTTGACAAAAGTCAGGACTGCTGACCCCACTTGACTTTTGCATAACATCTCAGTGTATAAAAGTAGACCATAGAAAATAAAGGATTGGGATCAGTTCCTCGAAATACTGGTCTCCCCATGTCTCTCTCTCTCTCAAACTCTGGCTGAGTCTCCATCTGGAACGCGGAGCCCACCATACTTACTAATTATGCCTGGGCTTCTAAGATCCCACCCGGGAGGCCTCAGTGTCTCCTCTCCTTTGGGAGAACTTCGGAAGGATGCCTGCGGCCTACATAAGTGGTGCAAGCTTCTTGTCTTGAACTTTTATTGGTTTCCCGCATAAACCAAGCTACTCAGCCTCTTTTCTCCACTGAATTTTCCTGCTGAGCTATCCTCATTCTATTACTCTTTACATCTCTAATTAATATCTAATTGAAGCTGTTGTATCCTGATCCTCGCTGACACCGTCCCCACTTCGAACTCCCTGGATCAGCCTTGGCTGGACCTCAGCAGGAGACATATTATATTTCTTAGCGTTACAAAAATTTAATGAGCACACATGTATGTGAATACATAAAAATGAACCTGGCACATAAGGACATTTATTAATACTTTGTACCCTTTTGTTTGAAAGCTTGGTGCTAATCATATCAACCAGCCAATAGCAAGTATTGAAATCCTAGTTAACTTGGGTAATTTTAGCAACTTAATAGAGGCTTGCAACAAAGAAAATAGTACATGATTTGAGAGGTTCTATGTAACAAAAGTCTTGGGTTCAAGAGGCAGGTTGGTAAGTCAATCAGTCAGTTCAGTTGCTCAGTCATGTTTGACTCTTTGCGACCCCATGAATCGCAGCACGCCAGGCCTCCCTGTCCATCACCAACTCCCAGAATTCACTCAGACTCACGTCCATCGAGTCAGTGATGCCATCCAGCCATCTCATCCCGTCGTCCCCTTCTCCTCTTGCCCCCAATCCCTCCAAGCATTAGAGTCTTTTCCAATGAGTCAACTCTTCGCATGAGGTGGCCAAAGTACTGGAGTTTCAGCTTTAGCATCATTCCTTCCAAAAAAATCCCAGGGCTGATCTCCTTCAGAATGGACTGGTTGAATCTCCTTGCAGACCAAGGGACACTCAAGAATCTTCTCCAACACCACAGTTCAAAAGCATCAATTCTTCAGTGCTCAGCCTTCTTCACAGTCCAACTCTCACATCCATACATGACCACTGGAAAAACCATAGCCTTGACTAGACGGACCTTTGTTGGCAAAGTAATGTCTCTGCTTTTCAATATGCTATCTAGGTTGGTCATAGCTTTTCTTCCAAGGAGTAAGCATCTTTTAATTTCATGGCTGCAGTCACCATCTACAGTGATTTTGGAGCCAAAAAAAATAAAGTCTGACACTGTTTCCATTGTTTCCCCATCTATTTCCCATGAAGTGATGGGACCAGATGCCATGATCTTCGTTTTCTGAATGTTGAGCTTTAAGCCAACTTCTTCACTCTCCACTTTCATTTTCATCAAGAGGTTTTTTAGTTCCTCTTCACTTTGTGCCATAAGGGTGGTGTCATCTGCATATCTGAGGTTATTGATATTTCTCCTGGCAATCTTGATTCCAGCTTGTGCTTCTTCCAGTCCAGCGTTTTTCATGATGTACTCTGCATATAAGTTAAATAAGCAGGGTGACAATACACAGCCTTGACGTACTCCTTTTCCTATTTGGAACCAGTCTGTTGTTCCATGTCCAGTTCTAACTGTTGCTTCCTGACCTGCATACAGGTTTCTTAGGAGGCAGGTCAGGCGGTCTGGTATTCCTATCTCTTTCAGAATCTTCCACAGTTTATTGTGGTCCACACAGTCAAAGGCTTTGGCATAGTCAATAAAGCAGAAATAGATGTAATGATGATAAAATGGTAAGTTGAAGTAAGACTGTGAAGAGCTTTGTTTATCATCTTAAGATTTAGACTATATATATTATAATGTGCTATTGGTCTTCAGAATGGTCTTATGAATTAGAGAAGATATTATTCTATTGGGATGATATTATCAAAACCAAACACTTATGCTATCTCTGTAGAATGAAGACAGTAAAGTTATCTCCTCTAACCATTATTAACAAATTTGGTGTGATTTAAATGTTTCTTTATAACCTAATGGTTAATAACATTGGAGTTGGAATATGTAGATTCAAAATTTGCTACTTAATTAGTTTGTAAACTTAAGAACCTTTCATATCCCCATTAATCTTTTCAATTTTTAATTATTATTTTTATATCTACCTGCTATGATTTATGTGAATTTTAAATGCTCAGGATTGTGTCTAGAACCAAGAAAGCCCTTAAAAATTTTTCAGCCACTTTACAAAGCATCATCATCTTGCAAACTGATTTTTGAAAGCAGCCTTGAATCGGATGACTTGATTTCAAATTTTAAGTTAACTCTTCAAAACCTTAGTTTCTTTTCATTTAAGAACAGAAAAGATTAATATAAAATTTTTCCTTGGATATTTGAATTAATTAAATGAGAAACTCCATTTAAAATGCATATCACTGTGTCTAGAAGTAAGTTGTCACTTCTCATGATGCGGTCCTTCTCACTGTTAAAGAATCGTTTTATTTATTCTATTGGGCAACCTTTGCCTGAAGGTAGTTTGTAGTATCGGAGAAGGCAATGGCACCCCACTCCAGTACTGTTGCCTGGAAAATCCCATGGATGGAGGAGCCTGGTAGGCTGCAGTCCATGGGGTCGCTAAGAGTCGGGCACGACTGAGCGACTTCACTTTCACTTTTCACTTTCATGCATTGGAGAAGGAAATGGCAACCCTCTCCAGTGTTCTTGCCTGGAGAATCCCATGGACGGAGAAGCCTGGTAGGCTGCAGTCCATGGGGTCGCACAGAGTCGGACACGACTGAAGGGACTTAGCAGCAGCAGCAGTTTGTAGTATACTTTGTTCTTTCATCTGGAACACTCTTGATTCCACATTTTGCCTACTCGATCCTTCCTAATTCTTCAAATTTTAGTTTAAAAATAGCTAAATTTTAAGAAATATTGTCTGAAAACTTGCAGAAATGTTTAACACTCTATTTCCCTGTCTCATGGGTTTGTAACTTCCATGGAGCGAAAGTGTCCATTATTGTCTCACAGAATCTTCCATGCCTAAGATAGTGCCAGGCATGTACAGACACAATGTAGTTTATTGTGTAGATACATTAATATAAACAAAGGTCATTGTATAATACATTTTATCTTACAATTTTATTTCTCAGTTATACCTCCATAGAGCTGAAAAAATTGGTCAAAAAGAACTGTTGATGAAATAATTAGGAATTAAAAACCGGTAATAATTAATGCAATGAGAAATAAAGATATGAGACTTTGAAAGATTCAGTGATTCTGTCTTAGGGAAACTATTAGTTTCTCTATTATATAATTTAGTCACATTGTGTGCGTGATACACTATTAAAATTGAAGACAATCTCATCTTCACCTTCACTGACAGGTATTAGTTGGTTGATCCATTCATCTATTTATCCATCTAACAAAGCTTTAATGCCTATAAATGGACCTGGAATGGGATAAACTTTTGAGCTACAGAGAAACATAAAATCAAAGATCACAGGATATTAGAATGGCCCAGACTCCTCACTGAAATACAATGAGTTTTTTTTTTTTCTCATAGTTTCTGCAATAGTCTATTTTATTTATTTTTTTAGTTTTGCTGGCTTCATTGCTGTGAAGGAGTTGTTGCAAGATGGAACCACAATCCATCCTTGATAATGTGCCAACCTCTCACTAAGGTGGCTTCCCTGTTGCAGATCAGTGTCTTCAGAGCATGTGGGTTTCAGCAGTTGGGGCATGAGAGCTAAGTAGCTGTAGCACATGGGCCCAGCTGCCCTTAAGCATCGGGAATCCTCCCAGATCAGAGATTGAACCCACATCCCCTGCATTGGCAGGTGGAGTCTCCACCACTGGACCACCAGGAGAATCCACGATAGTTTTAGAGGTGAATGAAATAATTCCTCTCTGCTTACTTGCTGTTTATTTTTTAAATTCTTGAATCTTATCTTTGCTGTTGCTTAGTCTCTTTTGCAACCCCATGAAATGTAGACCCCATGAACTGTAGCTTGCCAGCCTCCTCTCTCCATTGGATTTCCCAGTCAAGAATACTGGAATGGGTTGCCATTTCCTTCTCCAGGGGATCTTCCTGACCCAGAGATTGAACCTGCATCTCCTGCACTGTTAATCTTATCTTAAACTATCATAATAACTGGTAAAATATCAATATGTGTTTTAGCATAAACATTTTTAATTGACTTATCTTCAACAAAGTGTCCTTAGATACTGGAATACTTTTTTTCCGTTTCTTTATGTTCTCTGAGAAATTATGACAGACAATGCCTGCTTTTTGAGAAGAGCTGTTCTTATTGTACCTCAGCTATCCAGCTCTTAGGTCATCATGATTTTCTGTACTTCTACCTATAGCTTGCTTCGGTAGATCTTAAATTTAATTTCAGTTTGCCAAAGTTATTATACCTTGCTTTTGAGACAGACTGCTTGGGAAACAGTGAAATGAAAGGGACACAGTTCCTGGCCTGACGGAATTTACAACACAACAGTAAAGATAAATATAGGCACAAATAAATAAATTACCTGAGCTGATCTGTGCTGATAGATATGTCAAACAAGAGAATACTAGCCCACATACTATTTTTCATGAGTTGCAGCTACACAAATATTTGAAAGATGTAATAAAAAGATAATAGCAAGCAAACAAATGAGTAAAGCATAATTATTCATATATGAGGAAGTGTTAAAAGTCAAAAAATCAAACTCTGTCAAAGTTAACATTTTCACATATTTTCTATTTAACCATGCTACCTTCAAAGTTTCATACCATCTTAGATCATTTAAAAAATTAAAGAGACTAATGGGTTTTCAGATATAGATATTTTATAGAGTATATGTCTTAGGGAATTTGCTTTTATTTCAACGTAATAAAACATCAAAGATCAAAATTCTAATGTTTTAGAATGATTTTATGGAGTCACAAGATGTCTGCTTACTGACTCACATTTCAACTTTACATTAGTTTTAAAAAAGCAGAGTATATCATTTTTTTTTTGCAATACATAATATCAATTAAGTATTATTTGTAATATCAATTAAGAATTACTGTGTAACAAGCTTTTCCAAATCTCCAGTGGCATGTACCACTATGGATTTATTTCTCATAAATCTTTGAGATTCAGCTTATATAGCCCGGGGACATCTGACCTTTACTCAGTTCAGTTCAGTCACTCAGTCGTGTCGGACTCTTTGCGACCCCATGAATCGCAGCACGCCAGGCCTCCCTGTCCATCACCAACTCCCAGAGTTCACTCAGACTCACGTCCATCGAGTCAGTGATGCCATCCAGCCATCTCATCCTGTCGTCCCCTTCTCCTCCTGCCCCCAATCCCTCCAAGCATCAGAGTCTTTTCCAATGAGTCAACTCTTTGATGAGGTGGCCAAAGTACTGGAGTTTCAGCTTTAGCATCAGTCCTTCCAAAGAAATCCCAGGGCTGATCTCCTTCAGAATGGACTGGTTGGATCTCCTTGCAGACCAAGGGACTCTCAAGAGTCTTCTCCAACACCACAGTTCAAAAGCATCAATTCTTCAGCAATCAGCTTTCTTCACAGTCCAACTCTCACATCCATACATGACCACTGGAAAAACCATAGCCTTGACTAGATGGACCTTTGTTGGCAAAGTAATGTCTCTGCTTTTGAATATGCTATCTAGGTTGGTCATAACTTTCCTCCCAAGGAGTAAGCGTCTTTTAATTTCATGGCTGTAGTCACCATCTACAGTGATTTTGGAGCCCAAAAAAATAAAGTCTGACACTGTTTCTACTGTTTCCCCATCTATTTCCCATGAAATGATGGGACTGGATGCCATGATCTTCGTTTCTGAATGTTGAGCTTTAAGCCAACTTTTTCACTCTCCACTTTCACTTTCATCAAGAGGCTTTTTAGTTCCTCTTCACTTTGTGCCATAAGGGTGGGGTCATCTGCATATCTGAGGTTATTGATATTTCTCCAGGCAATCTTGATTCCAGCTTGTGCTTCTTCCAGTCCAGCGTTTCTTATGATGTCCTCTGCATATAAGTTAAATAAGTAGGGTGACAATACACAGCCTTGACGTACTCCTTTTCCTATTTGGAACTAGTCTGTTGTTCCATGTCCAGTTCTAACTGTTGCTTCCTGACCTGCATACAGAGGCAGATCAGGTGGTCTGGTATTCCCATCTCTTTCAGAATTTTCCACAGTTTATTCTGATCCACACAGTCAAAGGCTTTGGCATAGTCAATAAAGCAGAAATTGATGTTTTTCTGGAACTCTCTTGCTTTTTCCATGATCCAGCGGATGTTGGCAATTTGATCCTTGGTTCCTCTTCCTTTTCTAAAACCAGCTTGAACATCAGGAATTTCATGGTTCACATATTGCTGAAGTCAATCTAATCACACTAGGACCACAGCCTTGTCTAAGGCAATGAAACTAAGCCATGCCCGAGGGGCAACCCAAGATGGATGGGTCATGGTGGAGAGATCTGACAGAATGTGGTCCACTGGAGAAGGGAATGGCAAACCACTTCAGTATTCTTGCCTTAAGAACCCCATGAACAGTATGAAAAGGAAAAATGATAGGATACTGAAAGAGGAACTCCCCAGGTCAGTAGGTGCCCAATATGCTACTGGAGATCAGTGGAGAAATAACTCCAGAAAGAATGAAGGGATGGAGCCAAAGCAAAAAGAATACCCAGCTGTGGATGTGACTGGTGATAGAAGCAAGGTCTGATGCTGTAAAGAGCAATATTGCATAGGAACCTGGAATGTCAGGTCCATGAATTAAGGCAAATTGGAAGTGGTCAAACAAGAGATGACAAGAGTGAATGTCGACATTCCAGGAATCAGCGAACTCAAATGGACCGGAATGGGTGAATTTAACTCAGATGACCGTTATATCTACTACTGTGGGCAGGAATCCCTCAGAAGAAATGGAGTAGCCATCATGGTCAACAAAAGAGTGCAAAGTGCAGTACTTGGATGCAATCTCAAAAACAACAGAATGATCTCTGTTCATTTCCAAGGCAAACCATTCAATATCACAGTAATTCAAGTCTATGCCCCAACCAGTAACGCTGAAGAAGCTGAAGTTGAACGGTTCTATGAAGACCTACAAGACCTTTTAGAACTAACACCCAAAAAGGATGTCCTTTTCATTATAGGGGACTGGAATGCAAAAGTAGGAAGTCAGGAAACACCTGGAGTAACAGGCAAATTTGGCCTTGGAATATGGAATGAAGCAGGGCAAAGACTAATAGAGTTTTGCCAAGAGAATGCACTGGTCGTAACACACACCTTCTTCCACCAACACAAGAGAAGACTCTATACATGGACATCACCAGATGGTCAACACCGAAATCAGATTGATTATATTCTTTGCAGCCAAAGATGGAGAAGCTCTATACAGTCAGCAAAAACAAGACCAGGAGCTGACTGTGGCTCAGACCATGAACTCCTTATTGCCAAATTCAGCCTTAAATTGAAGAAAGTAGGGAAAACCACTAGACCATTCAGGTATGACCTAAATCAAATCCCTTATGATTATATAGTGGAAGTGAGAAATAGATTTAAGGGCCTAGATCTGATAGATAGAGTGCCTGATGAACTATGGAATGAGGTTTGTGACATTGTACAGGAGACAGGGATCAAGACCATCCCCATGGAAAAGAAATGCAAAAAAGAAAAATGGCTGTCTGGGGAGGCCTTACAAATAGCTGTGAAAAGAAGAGAAGCGAAAAGCAAAGGAGAAAAGGAAAGATATAAGCATCTGAATGCAGAGTTCCAAAGAATAGCAAGAAGAGATAAGAAAGCCTTCCTCAGCGATCAATGCAAAGAAATAGAGGAAAACAACAGAATGGGAAAGACTAGAGATCTCTTCAAGAAAATTAGAGATACCAATGGAACATTTCATGCAAAGATGGGCTCGATAAAGGACAGAAATGGTATGGACCTAACAGAAGTAGAAGATATTAAGAAGAGGTGGCAAGAATACACAGAACTGTACGAAAAAGATCTTCACGACCCAGATAATCACGATGGTGTGATCACTGACCTAGAGCCAGACATCCTGGAATGTGAAGTCAAGTGGGCCTTAGAAAGCATCACTACGAACAAAGCTAGTGGAGGTGATGGAATTTCAGTTGAGCTATTTCAAATCCTGAAAGATGAGGCTGTGAAAGTACTGTGCTCAATATGCCAGCAAATTTGGAAAACTCAGCAGTGGCCACAGGACTGGAAAAGGTCAGTTTTCATTCCAATCCCAATTAAGGCAATGCCAAAGAATGCTCAAACTACCGTACAATTGCACTCATCTCACACGTTAGTAAAGTAATTCTCCAAGCCAGACTTCAGCAATATGTGAACCATGACCTTTACTAGTCTCACTTAAATTTCTGCACATCTGTTGGGCTACACATGCCTCTGTGAGCTGACTAGTTGCTTCAGACTTCTCTCAGTTTCTTTTTTAAACTAGCAGGTCTGTCTCGGGATGTTTTTCTTATGATGGCAGTGTCCTAAGAATAAGGGTAAGAGCAAGACCCAAAGTGAAAGCCATTTCAAGCCTCTGCTTATGTTATGCCTACTGACATTGGCCAGAGCATGTCACATGACTAGGCCCAGGGCCAGAGCAGGATGGAAAGTGATATATCATCATGACTGCATATGTGAAGTACTGAAGAACTGGGACATTTAAGAATCTATCACAATTTTTTTCCCATAGTAAGCTCACTGACACACGGTTTCAGGCGGCCATAATCCTGAAGTAGCCATAAAGTATAACTTATAAAATTAAATAAAAAAATAAAATGGATACTGAAATAAAATAGTAAAGTATTTTGGATTTAAGATTCTCGTATCACTTAAACACCTATCTTCTCGTTTTATAGGTAAGTTACCTGTTGAGGCAGTGCAGTGCCAAGGATTGTACAGTGGTGAGCAGTCCAAAATTGAAAGTGTGTCTCCAAATTCAAGTATAACGTATTATACATCTATTCATTCTTTCTTTAACTAGAATCATATAATTTTGTCTAAGCACCAGGGTTAAACTTTCTAATTCAACTTCCAAAAACAAATCCCAATAAAAACAACTTTTCATTTTTTAAAAATATTATATTTATTTATTTAAACTATTATTTATTTATATGACTGCACTGGATCTTAAGGGATCTTTAGCTGCAGCATGTGAACTCAGAGTTGCGGCATGTGAAATCTAGTTCCCTAATCAGGGGTGGAACCCGGGCTCCCTATATTGGGAGCTTGGAGTCCTAGCTACTGTACCACCAGAGAAGTCTCCCAAATGACTTTTCAAATGTGACTAACACTTCACTAAATTATTAAAGAGTTATGAATTCTAAGATGCATTCAAAGAAAATTTTCATATCTGCTACATATTTATGTACCTGACTAATTGCTTTTGATACATTGATCTTGAATGTGGTCCTATACATATATTAACTGGCTGGTCCTCCTTTCCCCCTTTCCCCATTCCTCCCATATAAGGCTTTATTGTTGTGCCAGGCTGTTCCAGACACTCAGCCAAGGTGCTAGGGATTAAAGAGTGAATAAAAAGGACATGGAACCTGTTGTTTGGAGTTTATATTCCAGTGGGTAGGGAAAAAATATAACCGTGAATAAAAAAGTGTAAATTGTAAATAATCTACCTCGGAAAAGAAGTAGCTTGGGTGGAGGCAAAAAAAAGAGAATTACTTTGAAATGGTGCTCTTAGAAGGGGGTTATTAATCTGAAAAATAGAGAAAATAAAAAAAAATAATGTAGAGTAGAATGAATATTCTAGGCAATAGGAATGTCAAGGAAAAAGATCTTTTGTAAGGAAGAACCTGATCTGTTTGAGTAACTAGAAAAGGATAAACATGGCTGGACTCTAATGAGTGAGCAGGTATATCCAGAGTATATAAGTGATACAACATAATTTTGGCAAAAAAGGTATTGTATGAAGTGTTAGTTGCTCAGGTGTGTCTGAATTTCAACTCTGCAGACTTTAGCCTGCCCAGCTCCTCTGTCCATGAAATTCTCCAGGCAAGAATAATGGAGAGGGTAGCATTTCCTATGGGGACCTTCCTGATCCAGAGATAGAGTCCTGATCTCCTGTATTGCAGGCAGTTTCTTTACTGTCTGAGCCATCATAGAAAGGAATGGCTACCTGCTCCAGTATTTTTGCCTGGAAAATTCCAAAGAAAGAGGAGCCTGGTGGGCTACAGTCCACAGAGTTGCTTGGAGTTGGACCATCCGAGCAACATCCACCTTCAAGAAAGTAGGGGTCTATGCAAAACATATTCATTTATTTTTTCCTAATTTCATGGCTTCTGTTTTTTTTTTTTTTTCCTGTCTAGGAATCCAAGCTTACTAGAAGAAAAGAGCTCATCAGTTTCTTTTGAAATCATTGCTTAGGTTGATTTTACTACTCCTTTGTTCTCCACAAAAGTAGGCTGTTAGTTCCACCCTCTGCAATGGCAGTCACTCTTTATGCCAAAGGGAAAATGTGTCAGTTAACTATTTCTATGTAATGGATTATCCTAAAACTTAGGAACTTAAAAAATATGTATTATTTTCTCAGTTTCTGTAGTTTAGTAATTCCCTTGTGGCATAGTTGGACCCATTGCTTTAGCATCCTCACAGACTGCAATCAAGGTATTAGCGTGGGCTGCAGTTATCTCAAGTCTCCTTCCAAGATCATTCACATTGTTGCTGGAAAGACTCAGTTTCTCAGGAGTTATTAAACTGAGGGCTTTGGTTCCTTGCAGGTTATTGGTTGACTGAATGCTCCTTACATTTCTTTGATACATGGGCCTGTCCATAGGGCAGCTTGCAAAATGGGGGATGCTTCATCAGAGCAACCAAGTGAGAAGACCTAGCCAGATGGAGTGGGGGAGCCAAGATGGAAGACAAAATCTTTCATAATCTAATTTTGTAACTGACATCTGATCTCTATTACCACATACAGTTTATCAGAAGCAACTCACTAGATTGTTCTTACATGCAAAGGGAAGGAAGTACATACAAATATGAATTCCAGAAGACAGAAATCAGTGGGAACCATTTTAGAAGTTGTTTACCCTATATAGAAACTCTCTCTTATACTTCCAGCATTAAACAGCTGTCCCAATTTCTTTTAAAATAGATTGAAACAAGTTAGAAGGATTTTGAATTTACAGAGATCATTAAGACTATCACAAATCTGTATTTTGTGTTGACCCTGTATAGCTACCCAAAATGGCTAATAGCAAATGTCTTTCTATCTCTATCCAAATTGCAAGAGGTTTCTATTATATAATAATAATAATATAATAATATTCAATATTCAATAATAATCCATAGCACATGACTTGGTAATTTGTTCTTAGAGTCATACAGTAACAGATCTGAACAAGAGACAAGGCATAATTTAGAATACTCACATTATATGTGAGAAAAACACATAGATATACTCACAGATGGAGAAGGCAATGGCAACCCACTCCAGCATTCTTGCCTGGAGAATCCCATAGACAGAGGAGCCTGGCAGGCTACAGTCCATTCGGTAGCAAAAGTTGGAGATAATTTAGTGACTAAACCACCACCATCATACTCACAGAAATCAAATTTTCCATTGTCTAGAATTTTAAAATTTGAGGCAGAACGAGTACCAGAACCCAAGTTTCTTTAAATTCAGCGGTTTTCTTTTTCTGCCATATTAAGACATTTTGTTGTACTTTAGTGACAAAAATGGACACTGGAATCCCACAGTATTCATTTTTTTCTGGGTTCAGACTGATGACAGAAAGGCAAATATGTGACCTAAAATTCCATGAATAAACAATTTTATTTGCTAATGTCGTTATTGTGATATTTTTGATAGAAATTACTTTCAGTCAAAATACATTTGCATTATTTATTCTGAGAAATGCATTAAAGTAAAATGAAAATTTGTGGACCCTTAAGCTGGAATAATGAGCTAATTTGGCCCATGCATAAGAAAGGTAAGACACACATTCTCAAGGTTACTCTCACACAGACTTCAATATTTTATCCCTTAAACAAGAAGATCTCTTTATGAGCACTGTTGATAAATACATAGCAAAGCTTGCCTACATACAAACACATACACATGTATGCATACATGTGAACATACTTTCAGGGTAGCTAAAATCACCACTATTCTAAACTGTTTTGTTTATAACAGAGATGTCATATCCAGATGGATAATTTCCACCACCTAAAAGTGATACTTTCCATTCATTTCTCAAGTCTTTAAATTGATATTTGTGTAGGCTGAAGACAAGAGAAATAAAATTATGCGAAATGTGTTAAGGAGAGGTTTCAAATGTAGATGCATGTTAGCACATCCATTCCAACAATCACTTTCTAAAGCAACTTAACATGTCTTTCTTGGTGAATGATGGTCATATTAAACTTTAAAGCAGGCACAGATCTCCTTATCATCACCGAGCAAGGGATTTGGAGTGACAATTCAATATATGGTGTTATATTTTATTTATAATTCACAAATGGCTTTGAAATTTTGACTTCACCCTTTCTACTAGTTCCTGTCAGTTTCCATTACAGCTGATGTCTAAAGGGCAGATTGGGTACCTCAGTAAAAAAACTAACATTTTGCTACAACTACCTTTGATGATGTCCCCAGCTTATCAGACAAATATCAACCTTTTTACTTCTAAAGTTCAAATCATAGAGCTCTATATCTTGCATCGGATACAAATGAAGCCTTTATTTCAAACCTTTAATTAGTACTTTTTTAAACATTTTTTTTTTCTTCTTCCCAAACTTTGAAAAATTGGACACATCCAATTCCAGGCAAATTTCATAAATACTGCACTCAGTTTTGGGAAGATAGGGTTGGCAGTTTAACATGATGAGGGTCCTGGCAGAAAACCAAAGGCGCACTCAAGAGAAATAATCAAGGGAATTGAATGAAAGGAGTATGTTGTTGTTCAGTCACTGAGCCGTGTCCAACTCTTTGAGACGCCATGGACTGCAACACTCCAGGCTTCCCTGTCCTTCACTGTCTCCTGGAGTTTGCTCAAACTCATGTCCATTGAGTTGGTTATGCCAGCCAACTGTCTCATCCCCTGTCACCCCCTTCTCCTCCTGACTTCAGTCTTTCCCAGAATCAGGGTCTTTTTCCAATGAGTTGGCTCTTCCCATCAGATGGCCAAAGTATTGGAGCCCCAGCATCACCCCTTCCGATGAATATTCAGTGTTGATTTCCTTTAGTGTTGAATGGCTTGATCTCCTTGCTGCCCAAGGGACTCTCAGGAGTCTTCCCAGCACCACAAATTGAAAGCACCAATTCTTCGGTGCTCAGCCTTCTTTATGGTCCAACTCTCGAAGCTATAAATGACTACTGGAAAAACCATAGCTTTAACTATATGGACCTTTGTAGGCAAGATGATGTCTCTGCTTTTTAATATGCTATCTAGGTTTGTCTATCTTTTCTTCCAAGGAGCAAGTGTCTTTTAATTATATGGCTGCAATCACCATCCGAAGGGAGAGGGGTGTATGCAAAGGTGAAAACAGAGTTAATGGAAACCAACAAGATGATGAAACACATATAGGCAAGCAATAGGAAGTGCTTCTTAGCACTTTTAGACCTACAGGCATAGGTGAGGGATTGTGTTATACATTGAAATGTGTCCTTCCAAAAAATACGTATTGAAGTCATAAGCTCCAGTACCACAGAATGTTGATCAAATTTGGAAAGAGGGTCCTTGCAGATGTAATTAGTTAAGTTAATGTTGTGTTGGAGATCAGGTGAACCCTTAATCCACTGAGACTGAGGTCATTATTGAAAGATGGCCATGTGAAGACAGAGAGACATGAGGAGGCACAGATACAGGGAGAATCTCAAATGATGATAAAGACAAGAGATTGGAGTGATACATCTACAAGCCAAGGAGTAACAGGGAATGACTCTGCGGGGTTAGGGCCGGGGGGTGTTACCAAGAAAGAATCCTTTTATTCAGGTTTCAGAGTGAGCATAGCCCTGCTGATACCATGATTTCAGACTTCTAGCCTCCAGAACTATGAGACAATATGTTTTTGTTTAAATGGTCCAAATTATGGTATTTGGCTATGGTGACCATAGAAGCTAATATAGTTTGGTTGCTGTAACTCAGTTGTAATGTACCTCTGGGGGTAAAGAAGCCTCTGGTGGGAGCTATGATCTTTGTGGAGGAGCACATGGTCCAGTGGGGCAGGAAGATGGGGAATAAATATTCGGACCTATCTCTTCATCATTCTCTCTTGTCCTGTCTGTGACTTACATTGACTGAATCTAATAGGAAGCCAGGGATAAGGATATCTGCTTGATGTAGACTAACAGGTCAGCCTCCCAGATCCCAAATAAGGTGGGAAAGCATGGAAAAGGGTCTGGAGAAAGTAAGATTATGAGTATGAAAAGTAGATACTTCTTAAATGGAACAATGTTATCAATAATGCCCCCCCCCCCAAAAAAATAAGCAAACAAAACTCTTGAATATTTTAGCATTTTTTCCATATTATCCATATTGTGCTGTGCTGTACTCAGTTGCCTCAGTCATGTCTGACTCTTTGCAACCCCATAAAGTGTAGTCTGCCAGGCTCCTCTGTCCATGGGACTCTCCAGGCAAGAATACCAGAGTGGGTTGCCATGCCCTCCTCGAGAGGATTTTCCCCAGCCAGGGATCAAATCCACATCTCTTGTGTCTCCTGCATTCTAGGCAGATTCTTTATTGCTGAGCTACCTTTCTTAAATTACTTGTTTTGAGATAAACTGTACGTCAGCCACTGCTTTGGGTGCTGAAATGCAAATATAAACTAAAAGTCGAGGCCCTTGTCATCATGAAAGTTATAATCTAGAGAGAAATGGCCACTAGACAAATAAATTATACAAACAATTAAATAATATTATTCAGTGCCATAAAAGAGGAGTTCAGGGGACTATGAGGAGTTGTGTATAGGTCTGTAGATTGAAGAATCTGTAACACTACCTACAAGAGGTTGCTTCAACATGACATCTAGAATCAATGGTCCTGGCCCAGAACTATAATACACACACATACACAAATATACACACACACACTCTAAGGAAAGACAGGAACAAAGTCAGGGAAATGAAAGAAGATTAACAGGCCCTAAACACCACGGGAAGAAAATAACACACATCAAACACGGACACATTTCTTTCTTTTATCCAAGTGTGATTGATACATTCATCAATTCCATGGAGGAAATTAAAAGTTCATGTCAGAACCACACTTGGGAGTATTAGGTAGCATATGCTGCTTTGTAACGTTGAGGTATAGAATAAGAAGAGAGAAATAGTATAAGAAATTCCCTAGTTTTCACACTAGTGTATAAGTGCAATTGTTCTCAACTTTTCTATCTCTGGCTCAAAAAAATAAGCCTGATTTACTGTCCTCAACTCTGCTCCTTCTAAAACTGTCAATTTTTAAGTTTCTTGTTGCTGGACAAATTTTAACATTTCTGTCTGAATATGCCCCATTACAAAAGCACAAAGTAAGCACTCAGTTAATGTTAGTTGACTCTGAATCTGAAAAAATATATATACAATAAGTTACATAGAAAATAACAAAAATACGCATTTTTGCTTTTGTCAACAGCTATTCCCCTTTCCATCTAGATTTCAAGAACTAATTTAATGCCCCTTGGTGGATAATGAGTGATAAAATAAAGTGAACAGTCAAGAAAAAAATTCACCATGATAATGTGGTATAATAAAAATAAAGTCAATTACATAACTAGAAGAAAAGATATAAATATGCCAACTTGAACAGTAACCAGTGTAAGTAATGTATAGCTTCAATAACCTAATATAAATAAAGCAAAATCGATATGGCTGAAATCAACATATATTATAAAAATAATCAGATTTTATTACTAATCCTAATAACTACTATATATTTATTTGGAGTTTTAGTGCACTATGTTTAATAAAATATCAGAGCTTTCATGAATTTTATGAAGCATTCCATCATGTTACTATTACATCCCTTTCATATAATTTGAAATAATTACCAAATATATCCAAACTACTTTTATGTGAATAAATCCATCTGCTTTGTGAAGCTGAAAGCTTTGCTGCATTTTCTACCACTTTTGAAATGCTAACCTTCTGATTTAATTTGTTAATTCAAAATATCTTAGGACATGAAAAGTGTAACAGATAGTTTTTCCTGTCCTTCTCTTGTCTATATTCTATGCATCTCATTTACTTGCAAAGTATTCCCCATTGTCATTTCTCTTTTCCTTGACCACTAATCCCACTTTAGGGCAGATTCTTTCTTGCAGTCATCCGAAGTACTTCAGTAATCTCCTAACTTCATTTTCTGTGCTCAGGAACTTTCTTCTAAAATCCAGGCTTCAAACAGTCACCAGATTTATCTTTGACAATGTCACTACATTTTCAAATACCATAAAAGCTTTCTCACTACCTGGACGATCGTATCTAATCGCATTAGAATGCAATCAAGAACATAATCTTGATATATGCTGATTTCTGTGGCCATTAAAGTTCTTGTAATCACCTTAGCAAACCCTCAGTCAAGACCAAACGCTTGTGACAAGACTGTCCAATATTGTGTTGAAACCCTGGACCTTCCACTTTTTTTTTTTAATCTTTTCAAATAGCTCACTTTCATAAAATGTATACAATTCCTGTTTTTATTATTGTGTAGATAAAGGGAAACAAACATGGTAAACATCCAATAAATGTTAGTTTCTGTTACTATTCAAGCATTTTTATCAACAACTCTATGTGGTGTCTTATTTAGTTTCAATATCATCTTATATTCATTTCTTCTTGCCACACGTTCACCCTCTATTTAAGACTCAGACCTGGTCCTTTCTAGTCAAAGAAGAATGACCCAGTATTAAGACTCTGATTAATTGTCTGCAGTTCTTTATAATATTTTGTTCATGCAACCAGTTTCCAAATATGCTTGTGTAGCAACACCTCTTAAGGAGGTGGTTTACTTTTCTTTGACACAGCTTTGTGTTGCTTCACATGTCATGGAGACCAACTATGGAGGATTGAAAAATTACATGTAAATTTTATATATATTCTTTGGGAATTTAACTAATATCTGAGTCTCAGTTTCCTTTTTGGTGAAAAGGGGAAAATAGACAGTTCTAAGCCTATACACAAGAATGAAAAAAGAAGGCAAGTTCTGTGAACTTGGCTTAGGTTGCTATTAAGTATTTGTTCTCTCTCTCTCTCTCTCTTTTTTTTGCCTCTGTTCATGATGCAACTATCATTTCTAAAAAAACTTTGATTCACTCTTTCCTCACCTACCTATTGTGTGATAAATGTGTCTTAAACAAAGTAAATGGTCTGTAAATGATACCACAGAGACCCTTGACCCCCATGGCCAACAGGGCTGCCCATTGAGTTTGATGTTATAGCTGACACTTCTTTCTCTATTTTCTGTTAGAGAGTTTCTGTCCACACGGGGACATTAGAAAGTGATGGACTTTAAACTTTCCCTCCCAGGAACCTGGGTTATGTGTTCCACATCCATCATTCACAAACTACTAGTTCTCAGAGTCTTCAAGGGTAGAATAAAGTACATGATATCTGTTCCTAAACTATTTCTGATAATATAAATGGCAAAGTAGAAAATGGAAGAAAGTTTAAAACATTAATTGGTCTCTGGATACAACTGAAAGTAAAGGAACACATCATTCAGTGACAATTTTTTAAAGTATGACTTGGAATAATGGACCAATATTCATCATTTTAATTTTAGCTTACAGAAGAATGACTGAAAAGATATGCAGGGATGCCATCAAAGTTCATAAAATTTAACATATTATTTCTGAAGTCTTTTTTTTTTTTAAGAAAAATAAGTGACTAATTGTACATTTTCACAAACTGATAAATATTTATAGACTGTTTTGGCAATTGAAGCAAATTTAAAACACTCTCTGATGTGGTTCTAAGTGTATGTGGAATAAACATTTAAGAAATTACATTAAAAACAAGTAAGAGAAGGAAACGTAAAGGAAGGTAAGGTTTGTATATTTTGCTCAGTTTAGTAAAATGATGATATCAGTAGACTGTGATAAAATCTCTGTGTGTATGTATAAACATATAATGTAGCATCTTCAGCAACCACTAAGAAATTCATACAAAGACAAAAACTCATAAACACTATAGAGAAATCAAATGGATTTCTAAAAAGTTTCTAGTAACCCATGAGAAAGCAGGAAAAAGAAAACAGAAAAATATGAAAGAGAACCCATAGAATCCAAAAATAAAATAGCCATCCAGAGCAATAAATAGATTAGTTGAAAATGGTTTAAATTCACCAAATAAAAGACAAAGATTGGCACAGTGAATTAAAATACAAATCCAACTGTCTACTATGTATGAGAAACTTAGTTTATATATAAAACAATAGGCAGTTTGAAAGTAAAAGGACAAAAAGAGATACATCACCCAAACATTAATGAAAACAGGAGAAGGTGTATTAAAATCTGATAAAGTAGACTCAGAGGGGGGAAAAAATTACTGGAGACAGAATGACATTATGTAATGGAAAACAGGTCAATCCATTAAAAGGACATAATAATTCTAAACTTGTATGCAGCAAATAAATAAATAAATAAAATTAAAACACTGAGCAACAAAACAGGTGAGGCAAAAACTGATAGAGCTGGAAAGAGGAATAGACAAATCTATAATTACAATTTGAGATTTGAATAACCCTAACTCAATTAAGAAACTAACTGGACCCAAAGGCAGCAAAGTTGTAAAAGAACTTAACTATATCATCAACCGACAGGATTGATGATTTCTAAATTGATATTTCTAAAACACTCCACTCAAAAGCAAGGCATGCATTCTTTTCAAGTTCCAACATAACTGATATATTATGAGTTATAAAATGCATCACAGCAAGTTTAAAAGAATTGAAATCATATAACATATGCTCTTGTATCACAATAAAGATAACGGAAAAAAAAACTAAACATTTGAAAACTAAGAAACTAAGTAAAATTTAAAATTATTCCTCTATGAAAGTAATAGTCTTAAAGGAAATTTGAAAAATACATCAGACTGAACAAAATTGAAAATACAACATTAGAAGGTGTGAGACATAGCTAAAACACTGCTGATAGTGAAATTTATAGTGCTATATTCACTCATAATGGGTAGGAGAAAAAATTTCAAATAATCTTAAGAGCCAAAAAAAGAAGAGCAAATAAACCCAAAAGCAAATAGAGGAAAAATATAATAATAATATTTAACTTATATGCAGAGTACATCTTGAGAAACACTGGGCTGGAAGAAGCACAAGCTGGAATCAAGATTGCTGGGAGAAATATCAGTAACTTCAGATATGCAGATGACACCACCCTTATAGCAGAAAGTGAAGAAGAACTAAAGAGCCTCTTGACGAAAGTGAAAGAGGAGAGTGAAAAAGCTGGCTTAAAATTCAATATTCAGAAAACAAAGATCATGGCATCTGGTCCCGTCACTTCATGGGAAATAGATGGGGGAACAGTGGAAACAGTGTCAGACTTTATTTTGTGGGGCTCCAAAATCACTGCAGATGGTGATCACAGCCATGAAATTAAAAGACGCTTACTCCTTGGAAGAAAAGTTATGACCGACCTAGACAGCACATTAAAAAGCAGAGATATTACTTTGCCAACAAATGTCCATCTAGTCAAGGCTATGGTTTTTCCAGTGGTCATGTATGGATGTGAGAGTTGGACTGTGAAGAAGGCTGAGTGATGAAGAATGGATGCTTTTGAACTGTGGTGTTGGAGAAGACTCTTGAGAGTCCCTTGGACTGCAAGGACATCCAACCAGTCCATCCTAAAGGAGATCATTCCTGGGTGTTCACTGGAAGGACTAATGCTGAGGCTGAAACTCCAATAGTTTGGCCACCTCATGCGAAGAGTTGACTCATTGGAAAAGACTCTGATGCTGGGAGGGATTCGGGGCAGGAGGAGAAGGGGATGACAGAGGATGAGATGGTTGGATGGCATCACTAACTCAATGCACATGAGTTTGGGTGAACTCCAGGAGTTGGTGATGGACAGGGAGGTCTGGCGTGTTGCGATTCATGGGGTCACAAAGAGTCGGACACAACTGAGCGACTGAACTGAACTGAACTGAACTGATTACTAGTAAAGTAATACACTTCTGCGATGTTACCCATTTGCATTTCTTCTGTTAATTTGTATTTTGTGCCCTTTGCCCATTTCTCTAGTGGATCATTTATCTTTCTCTTGTACAACTCCTGAGCCTACGCTCTGGAGTACAGGAGCTGCAACTACTGAGCCCATATGCCGCACCTATTGAAGCCTGAGTGCACAGAGCCTGTGGTCTGCAATAAGAGAAGCTACCACAGTGGGAAGCTGTGCACCCAATGGCCCCAACTAGAGAAAGCCCATCCCGCAATGATGTCCCATCACAACCAAAAATAAATAAATAAATAAAATTATTTTAAAATAGTATAAACTGGGAAGTTATATGAATATATATCTCATCAAGAAAGGTATATAGATGGCAAATACTCACATAAAAAACGTTCAACCTCAGGTGTCACTGGAGAATTTCAAATTAAAACAATGCGATGCCACTAAAAAACAATAGCATGGCTATTATCCAAAAAACTGACAACGGCTAGTGCTGGTGGGGGTACTGGGCAACAGGAATGCACATCCATTTCTAATGGATTGCAGAGTGATATAGCCACATTGGGAGAAAGTTTGACTATTTCTTACAAAGCTCAACATATTCTTAAAGTATGATCCAACAACCATGTGTATTGGTATTTACCCAGTTCATTGAAAACCTATGTTCACACAAAAACCTGCACACAAAGGTTTGCAGTTGTTTTATTCATAATTATCCTAAACTGCAAAAGACAAGATATTCATTAATAAGTGGACAGATAAACTGTGGAACTGTGAACATCCACCCTGTGGAGTATTCAATAAAAAGAAATGAGCTCTCAAGCTATGAAAACAAATGGAGGAACCTATAATAAACTGGAAATAGAACTGCCTTATGATCCAGCAATCCCACTGCTGGGCATACACACTGAGGAAACCAGAAGGGAAAGAGACACGTGTACCCCAATGTTCATCGCAGCACTGTTTACAATAGCCAGGACATGGAAGCAACCTAGATGTCCATCAGCAGATGAATGGATAAGAAAGCTATGGTACATATACACAATGGAGTATTACTCAGCCATTAAAAAGAACACATTTGAATCAGTTCTAATGAGGTGGATGAAACTGGAGCCTATTATACAGAGTGAAGTAAGCCAGAAAGAAAAACACCAATACAGTATACTAATGCATATATATGGAATTTAGAAAGATGGTAACAATAACCCTGTACACGAGACAGCAAAAGAGACATTGATGTATAGAACAGTCTTATGGACTCTGTTGCAGAGGGAGAGGGTGGGAAGATTTGGGATAAAGGCATTGAAGCATGTATAATATCATGTATGAAACAAGTTGCCAGTCCAGGTTCGATGTATAATACTGGGTGCTTGGGGCTAGTGCACTGGGACGACCCAGAGGGATGGTATAGGGAGGGAGGAGGGGGGAGGGTTCAGGATGGGGAACACACGTATACCTGTGGTGGATTCATTTTGATATTTGGCAAAACTAACACAATTTGTAAAGTTAAAAAAAAAAAAAAAAAGCCTGAGTAAAAGAATTAAAGGGATTAGATCTGATAGAGTGCCTGAAGAACTATGGACAGAGGTTCCTGACATTGTACAGGAGACAGGAATCAAGACCATCCCCAAGAAAAAGAAATGCAAAAAAGAAAAATGGCTGTCTGAGGAGGCCTTACAAATAGCTGTAAAAAGAAGAGAAGTGAAAAGCAAAGGAGAAAAGGAAAGATATACCCATTTGAATGCAGAGTTCCAAAGAATAGCAAGGAGAGATAAGAAAGCCTTTCTCAGAGATCAACGCAAAGAAACTGGAAAACACGAGAATGGGAAAGACTAGAGATCTCTTCAAGAAAGTTAGAGATACCAAGGGAACATTTAATGCAAAGATGGGCTCAATAAAGGACAGAAATGCTATGGACCCAACAGAAGTAGAAGATATTGAGAAGAAGTGGCAAGAATACACAGAAGAACTATACAAAAAAGATCTTCATGACCCAGATAATCTCAATGGTGTGATCACTCACCTAGAGCCAGATATCCTGAAATGTGAAGTCAAGTGGGCCTTAGGAAGCATCACCCTGAACAAAGCTAGCGGAGGTGATGGAATTCCAGTTGAGCTATTTCAAATCCTGAAAGATGATGCTGTGAAAGTGCTGCACTCAATATGCCAGCAAATTTGGAAAACTCAGCAGTGGCCATGGGACTGGAAAAGGTCAGTTTCCATTCCAATCCCAAAGAAAGTCAAAGAATGCTCAAACTGCTGCACAATTGCACTCATCTCACATGCTAGTTAAGTAATGCTCAAAATTCTCCAAACCAAGCTTCAACAGTATTTGAATCACAAACTTCTAGATGTCCAGGCTGGACTTAGAAAAGGAAGAGAAACCAGAGATCAAATTGGCCAACATCCCTTAGATCATTGAAAAAGCAAGAGAGTTCCAGAAAAATTACTTCTGCTTTATTGACTATGCCAAAGCCTTTGATCACAATAAACTGTGGAAAATTCTGAAAGAGATGGGAATACCAGACCACCTGACTTGCCTCTTGAGAAATCTGTATGCAGGACAAGAAGCAACAGTTACAACTGGACATGGAACAACAGACTGGTTCCAAATAGAGAAAGGAGTATGACAAGGCTGTATATTGTCACCCTGCTTATTTAACTTATATGTAGAGTATATCATGAGAAACGCTGGGCTGGATGAAGCACAAACTGGAATCAAGATTGCCAGGAGAAATATCAATAACCTGAGATATGCAGATGACACTACCCTTATGGTAGAAAGTGAAGAACTAAAGAGGATCTTGATGAAAGTGAAAGAGGAGAGTGAAAAAGTTGGCTTGAAACTCAACATTCAGAAAACTAATATTATGGCATCCAGTCCCATCAGCTCATGGCAAACAGATGGGGAAACAGTGGAAACAGCAACAGACTTATTTTTTTGGGGCTCCAAAATCACTTCAGATGGTGACTGCAGCCATGAAATTAAAAGACATTTACTCCTTGGAAGAAAAGTTATGACCAACCTAGAAAGCATATTAAAAAGCAGAGACATTACTTTGCCAACAAAGGTCCATCTAGTCAAAGCTATGGATTTTCCAGTAGCCATGTATAAATGTGAGAGTTGGACTATAAAGAAAGCTGAGCACCAAAGAATAGATGCTTTTGAACTGTGGTGTTGGAGAAGATTCTTGAGAGTCCCTTGGATTGCAGGGAAATCCAATCAGTCCATCCTAAAGGAAATCAGTCCTGAATATTCATTGGAAGGACTGATACTGAAGCTGAAACTCCAATACTTTGGCCACCTGATACAAAGAACTGACTCATCTGAGAAGAGTCTGATGCTGGGAAAGTTTGAAGGTGGGAGGCGAAGGGGATGACAGAAGATGAGATGATTTGATAATATCACCATCTCAATGGGCATGAGTTTGAGTAAACTCTAGGAGTTGGTGATGGACAGAGAGGCCTGAGGTGCTGCAGTTCATGGTGTTGCAAAGAGTCGGACATGACTGAGTGACTGAACTGAGTAGAACTGACCTGAGTAAAAGAAACCAGTCTAAAAAGACTATGTAACATATGATACCACTCTATGACATTCTGGAAAAGGAAAAAAAGTAAAAATATATGTGGTTGCCAGAGTTTTGGTGAGAGTGTGTGGTGCACACTCAGTTGTGTCTGACTCCTTTCAACCCTATGGACTGTAGTCCCCCAGGTTCTTCTATCCATGGGATTCTCTAGGCAAAAATACTGGAGTGGGTTGTCATGATCTCCTCCAGGGGATCTTCCAGACCCAGGGATCAAACCCGTG
This sequence comes from Bos javanicus, assembly GCF_032452875.1. Lineage (NCBI taxonomy): Eukaryota > Metazoa > Chordata > Mammalia > Artiodactyla > Bovidae > Bos > Bos javanicus. The sequence continues at coordinate 30,479,556 of NC_083885.1, read as the reverse complement.
TCCCTTGCATCTCCCTCATTGGCAAGTGGGTGCTTAACCGCTGCACCATCTGGGAAAGGAGGGATGAATAATTGGAACACGGGGGATTTGTAGGAGGATCATGAAACATTATATGATCCTGTATTGAAGGATACATGCCGTTATATGATTATTAAAACCTATATAATGTATAATAGAAAGTGAACCCTAATGTAAACTATGGACTTCACTTAAGGCACTGACTCATCAGTTTTAACAAATCTGTCACACTAATGCAAGGTCTTAGTCATGGTGAAAACAAATAAGAGAGGAGGTATATGAGAAAGTTTCCTGCCTCCTCATTTGTTCTGTGTGTGTGTGTGTTATTCACTCAGTTGTGTCTGAGTCTTTCTGATCCCATGGACTGTGATCTGCCAGGCTCCTCTATCCATGGGATTCTCCAGGCAAGAATACTAAAGTGGGTTGCCATTCCCTTCTCCAGCAATTGTTCTATAACCACTTCTAAATATCAAATGTTATTAATTGAAATAAAATGTGAGTCACATTAGTTAGCTCTGCATTCCTGAGAAGCAGAGAGTCAAAAGTAATAAAGAAATGCAGGTAAATCCTCCCCATAGTAAGGTCTAGGCTGCAGTAAGAAAGAATCAATATTAGGCAAGGGAAGAGAAGGAGGAGTTGGATTTTGAAGTAAAGTTATTGAATACTTGTCAGGGGCTCTCGATTACTTTGCTAATTTGTAACAAAGATAACACAAGTGGAGAAGTTGTTTAGATATTAACTAAAAATTAATTAACTTCTCTGACTAGCTCATAAACAATGACCTACACATGAGCTATTGATTCCAGAACAAAGAGGAAAAAGACTACGTATACTCGTGGTGCAATTTAGAGCCTAGAAGACTTGGAGGATAGTCAGCAAATTTAGGGTCTAGCATCATGTTCATTTATGAGGTCTTAAGTCATTTAAATTTGGAGACAATAAAGTGAAAGGTTGATATAGAATTTATATATTTTGCAAATGTTTCACCACTAAAGGCTTTTTATATTACTTTTTAAATCCACATTTTATTTTTTCTAGCAAAAGAGTAGTGTTTTACATCAGCATCTATTTTTTCCTCCATTCTTATTTTTTAAAAGTATGCATGTATATCATTCAGAACATTTAATTACCCTGAGATAGATAACCAGGGTTTCCATATTGAATTGATACAATTTATTTCCCCAAATTTGAAAGATACTACTTTATTTAACCCATGTAACTATACTGAGATTCTCCCCTAGGCTTTTAAAAAATGCTGACAGGTTGTCCTGGGAATTGCATTTACTTTACTGGATGTTTATGAAGATTAATGAATAGTTTCCAACTTTGCAAACAGTCTAACACAGTCACTGAAGCCAACAGAAAAAAATTTTAAATAGTGAGGATTTTGTTATAAACAACATAATCATCGCCATCACCACCACCAACATATTCACCCTCCTCTTCATCACCACCATTTATCATTTTTCTCTTTACAAACAGTTGAGCATAGAACAAGCTTGATATTACTATTTATACTGCTTTGTCTCTGATCAAACCAGATCACCTTCTTTCTACATTTAATATTTACTTCCTTATCTGTGTGTGTGCTCAGTCACTCAGTCATGTCCAGCTCTTTGCAGCCCCGTGAACTATAGTTTGCAGGCTCCTCTGTCCATGAAATTTTCCAGGCAAGAGACTAAGTTAAAAAAAGTCACTGCCTTTGAATAAAGTTGTCCTGGCCCTCCTAAATATTCCCAGGCACTCCAAGTTTTTCTTCCTCATATCTGTTGATCAAAAACAAAATAATAATAATAATAATCAGTCGATTAAGAAAGAAATGGAAAATTTTGCTTAAGCCAAATTTGAGGATTATAATCTGAAAAGAGCATCTCAGAAAGCTCTGAGAACTGTTCTGCCCATTAGAAGTCAAGGCACAGTTATGTAAGTTTTTAGAAACATCAAATGATATATTATTGACAGTTTATACAATCCAGATCTAAACGTCATTGTGATGGGTCATGCAACCCCTTATAAGATCAAGAGAGGATGTTATATTTTAGAATGTTAGATGCTAGGAGAATGTTGCTCTTCACAGTTGAAGAGCTATTTCTGCTGATGGAGGTCTGGTTGATGCATAATGTAGATACTCAATGCACAGTGCAGGCAAAGAGGAGGCCAAAGGTCAGAGAATTTTTTGTTTAAATTTGTCTTGCCTTGCCATAAAATGTGGATTTTATTTCACATACCTTTTAGTGGTTTAGTTCAAGAAATACATGTGAGTACTGTCAAGCTTGTTCTAGTCACTGAGACAACGGGGTATGCATGGCTATGTGCCTGCGTGCTTGCTCAGTCCCTTCCGTCGTGTCCGACTCTTTGTGATCCTGTGGACTGTAGCCTGCCAGGCTCCTCTGTCCAAAGGATGCTCCAGGGAAGAATACTGGAGTGGGTTGCCACGCCCTCCTGCAGGGGATCTTTCTGCTTCCTGACCCAGGGATCAAACATGTGCCTCCTCTGTCTCCTGCCTTGCAGGCGGATTTTTTACTGCTAAGCCACCAGGGAAGCCCCGTATATGACCATATACCATTATAATTGTATATAGGTTTTTAAGAGTTTGTGGTCCAATATTAATATCTCATCCACACAAGTACTTTGTTACCTCCAAATGATCTGTTCTAGAAACTAGAATTAGAATGTTACTTTTTGTCTCTGTACCTTACTGTCTTCCTCCTATATTTACGGTTTTGTAGGTGCTCAGAAATGCTTGTTTATTGACAGAGGCATGAAAGACATACTACTGTTTTTCCTTTATAAGCACCTTCCTTTAAAGAAAGTAAGAGAAAGTAATTTCTTATAGCCAAAGTGTCAGAAAACTCTCCCTTATACATTTGATCCAGAAAGTAATATCCTGGGTATCATCTTACACTAAACATCTTCAACTCCTTACTAAAGAGGTTTCTGGCATTTGATTCTATTTCCTCTGTTTTTGCTATTAAAAGTACAACCTCTGGAGTCTGCTTGAGATTAGCAGGGGCTCCTTGTCCACCTTTTGACTGTGAAATAAATGCAGCTTTTGTTTCCAGCCTTGCCTTGTCTGATTTCCTCTTGTGTTTTCTCCTCTTGGCTTTTTAAATTAGAGTGCTAGTCCCTGGAGTTGTATCTCTTGCCTGAAGCTGTCATCCTGTCCAAAGATAACAAGACTGTATTTACCACCCACAAAAAAAGAGAAAATAACATGAGGATGAGAGAATGTTTGACCTATTAGTGATAGTGTCTTTTCATTAGAAAATAATAAACTGTTTAACTGATAGATTGAACCAGAGATTTTATAATTTATAAACCCATTTTGACATCTTTGCCTTCAGTTCATTTTACTGAGGTTTCAAGGGAAAAAAGAGGTTTTAATCAACACAAAGAGATTAAGTAAGTAAGTAAGTGAAGTTGCTCAGTCGTGTCTGACTCTTTGCAACCCCATGGACTGTAGCCTACCAGGCTCCTCTGTCCATGGGATTTTCCAGGCAATAGTACTGGAGTGGATTGCATTTCCTTCTCCAGGGGATCTTCCCGACCCAGGGATCGAACCTGGGTCTCCTGCATTGTAGACAGATGTTTTACTGTCTGAGCTGCCAGGGAAGTCACAAAGAGACAAAGAGATTAACTCTTGGTTAAAATGGAAGTTCCGTACTGATTTCCCGCCAAAAGTCTGGGTATGGTTGTGAAGAGGAAAAGTTAAAATTTTACATAATCTCCTTCTCCTTCTGCCTCTGTAACTCAGCTTGCCCCTTGCAAAGTCTAGATCACGTAGGTCACATAGTCTCAGAAAGTGGGGACTTGCAACATTAGGAACTGGAGTTTATCTCACTCATCTTTGTCCTGCTCTTTGCAATTGCCCAGCCCCTGCAAACCTGCTTAATCATCCCTATCCAGGCCAGGCATGCCCCTCCCCATCTTGACTGCTGTTCGCACGTGTGAAATCCCTTAGTTTAAACAGCCTATTTACAGCTAGTGCTGCCCACTACAGTCTGTCTATAAAAACTCTGTAATCCCTTTGTCCGGGGCTCAGAGCTTGGCGTGCTAAATCCTCTGGGCCCGTCAGCGTAATAAACCTGAGTTCTCCAACTCTCCAAGTGTGGTGCTTGGTTTCTCGAGTACTGGTTTCTATAACAGTTGGAGCAATATTGTTTAAGAAAAACTAGTTTTAAAAAGAGAAACAAACAAACAAAAAGAAACAGTTTGCAAAAATGGATCCGTTTATTTTTAAACTCTGTTTTGTCAAAGCGCTAATAAATTAAAGGGCATATTTTATGAACTGTGACAATATATAGAAACTGGTTGTAATTGAAGACTCTCAGGGGGTAAAAACTAAATGAATACCTATTTATAGAAAATAAAATAAAATTTTACCAATTGCATTTCTTTTTTTTTAATTGGATGCAGAAGTGTACTAGGTATATTTAGAAGTATTTTAATTGCAAACAAAGTGTCAAAGACATTTTTACATGTAGTCATTTGATAGCTACTTGCTTCTTTTGTTTAATTCCACATTCCAAATACTTCTGAATGCTTAACAAGTCACATTGCCAGATGATAGGCTTAGAGGATAGAGCTATAATCTATATTATGCATTAGGATAATAATGTCTAAGAATATATATTACAATTGAGATAATGGAAGCATAGGGAGATACTAACAGGCTGATTATGAAGAAAGAGAACTCACAACCTGAAGGATTTTATTTTGTCCTTCAGGAAGCAGAGAAATACTTGAAAAGAATATCTTTATCTCTGAAGCCATTTTCATGTCTCCATTATGTCTCTACCTTAATCAAGATCAATGCTAAGTTTATTTAACAATATTAAGTAACACAGTAACTGTACAATGGTATTGTTACTGCTGCTGCTGCTGCTAAGTTGCTTCAGTCTTAGAAGGCAGCCCACCAGGCTCCTCTGTCCCTGGGATTCTCCAAGCAAAAACACTGGAGTGGGTTGCCATTCCCTTCTCCAATGCATTCATGCATGCTAAGTCACTTCAGTTGTGTCCGACTCTGTGCGACCCTATGGACAGCACACCACCAGGCTCCTCTGTCCATGGGATTCTCTAGGCAAGAATACTGGAGTGGGTGGCCATTTCCTTCTCCAAGTATTGTTACTGCTGCTACTGCTGCTAAGTCGCTTTAGTCGTGTCCGACTCTGTGCGACCCCATAGACGGCAGCCCATCAGGCTCCACCGTCCCTGGGATTCTCCAAGTAAGCACACTGGAACAGGTTGCCATTTCCTTCTCCAATGCATGAAAGTGAAAAGTGAAAGTGAAGTGGCTCAGTCGTGTCCGACTCTTAGCGACCCCACGGACTGTAGCCCACCAGGCTCCTCCATCCGTGGGATTTTTCAGGCAAGAGTACTGGAGTGGGGTGCCATTACCTTCTCCTATTGTTACTGGGGAAGTGTTAACTTGAATCTGCCACCATGAATTTAGCTCTTATTTTGCCACTTTTGTTATTATAGTGTCCTGCCTCAGAGAGCCCTGCCCACTCCCCTCCCCTGACCCTTGGGGCAGGGTACCTTTGTTTGGCTCACAAGGAGATAGGCTGACCCTATCTACCCATGAAAGACTGATTTTCTTGAGTTCTTTGTGTGGGAAATGGCAGCCCTTGTCAGCTGCTTACCAGTGTGGCTTATCTCTTCAGAATCACAGATAGCTGTGGCATCTTTGTTTATTGATATGACAGGAGATATTCCATTTCACACCACCTGAGAAATGACTATGAGGATGTGAAACTAACACATCCCCCTGCATGAAGCTTGCCATTCTAGAAGATGTTTGCAAGAATTAAATGGTCTTTTTACTTTGTTTACTCATCTCCCCCCATCTAGGATCCATAAAAGAACGTGACCAGGACAAGATGGCTATTTTGAGACCTTAGTCTGCCATCTTCTCACTCAGCCAGCTCTCTGAATAAATTTGTATTCCTTGTCTCAACACCTCATCTCTTGGATTTATTGGCCTGTTGGTGGCAAGTGGAAGTGAGCTTGGACTCTATAAAGTATTCTTAACAGAAGTTTGAGTTCTGGGTATTTAGAATTTGGGAAAACCAAATCAGGATACTTTTTTTTTTTTTTAACTTTCATTTATTTGTGACTGTGCTGGGTCTTCACTGCTACACACAAGCGTTTTCAAGTTGCACCAAGCAGGGCTTACTCTCTAGTTTCAGGGTTCTAGGGTACAGGCCCCATAGTTGTGGTGCACAAGCTTAGTTACCCCATGACACGTGGAATTTCCACAGACCAGGGATTGAACCCATGTCCCCTGCACTGGCAAGCAAATTCTTAACAACAGGACCTCCAGGGAAGTCCCAAACCAGGATACTTTTAAAGTGATTAGGTTTAGGATTGATGAACATTAACAATTATGTATGGACAAAGACAAAATGCTATAGTATTCCAGGTGAGGGTAAATGGTTGTGCTAGGTGCCTGCAATGCTAGTAGAAGTAAAAGATACCTACAAAATTGGGGATAAATTAACATTATCAGGAACTATGAAGCAATATGCAAGTGATGCTTTTTTAATGGAAACAATTTTAGTTTTTTGTCCCAACATCTAACATTAGCCAAAAATACCTGGGTAATATTATCATTGTCTAAAGACCGGTGCTAACAAAAGAATATACACAAAACATGACCCTGATCATGAATGGTTAATTGTATGTATGTGTGTATCCCTTGGTTGGGGGAGAATGGAAGAAGATTATTTCTCCATATTTAATTCAACAGTAAATTGAGAAACATAGAAACACATAGCCATTTTTCCTATTGCCACCAAAATAGCATCAGCGTTGAAGACATTAGACTTTCTAAACAGACTAATTTAAGCCTGGCATTAGCATAGCCACTGCGTCGCCATCTCCAAAAAAACTTTTTGTGCCACCATTTTATATGATCACATTATGTTGATGCATGTTAATCAAGACAGTTCTGTGTCCCTCAGAAACCTGTCATTTCATGAGACTGCCATGCTGAAAGGCAAACCAGAGGAGGGGCAAGCAGAAAGGAGACCAGGAAATATGGCCTCAGGGCTGGTATCACATGAAGTTGGCTTCAAAGGTAGAAACTGGTCTTCAGTCCTGTCTTTGTTCCATGTTAGTTCTATGAAGCTGGGAAATCCACTTTCTCCACTTGGGATACAGTAGTCTTTGTAAAATAGAAATGATAATAATCAATTTCACCAGACTGCCTGAAGGATAACATGAGATAAAGTATGTAGGTTATAGTATGTTAGGCCAGGTGAGTTTCCATACATGGTAGAGAGTGTAAATACTGTGTTATTGGTGGCATTTATGGCCAGGGAAGTCACTGGGCATTCTGTACTCTTCCACTCTAGTCCTCCCTCTATTCACACACACCCCCAATAGAAATACAAGGTAACAGCAGCACTTCAAGGTACAATTAGCCTGGCAATATGGAGGAAGACCTGGCTTTGCTAGGTGTCCTTATGATGTGTAGACATCTGCCTATTCTCACTCTAGCCTTCTCAGACACCCACTGCTGCTGCTAAGTCATTTCAGTCATGTCCGACTCTGTGTGACCCCATAGACGGCAGCCCACCAGGCTCCCCCATCCCTGGGATTCTCCAGGCAAGAACACTGGACTAGGTTGCCATTTCCTTCTCCAATGCAGGAAAGTGAAAAGTGAAAGTGAAATTGCTCAGTTGTGTCCGACTTGTAGCGACCCCATGGACTGCAGCCTACCAGGCTTCTCCATCCATGGGATTTTCCAGGCAAGAGTACTGGAGTGGGGTGCCATTGCCTTCTCCACAGACACCCACAGTCAGCACCTAATCAGAACGAACTCCAGAAAGTACCGACTTACTCATGACCTCATTCTTACATACTCTGAGATACTCTCAGAATGTATTTATGTTTATACCTTGATGCTATCAATATATCCTTGGAATCATTGCTCTCTGTTCCTCCCTCATAAATGGTATTGGTCCTAACAGCAGCAAATCAAGGGCTGATACTGTATAGTGAATTAACCAGAAAACAATACAGGATCCTATACTGATTATAGCATGTGTTTTGAATAAATTTTGATGCATGTAGATTTCAAGGCAGTATTCTATCACTGTGTGCTCAGTTGCTCAGTCTTGTCTGACTTTTGCAACCCCATGAACTATAGTCTGCCAGGCTCCTCTGTCTATGGGATTCTCCAGGCAAAAATATTGTAGTGGGTTGCCATTTCCTCCTCCAGGGGATCTTCCTGAACCAAGAATTGGAGCCAAATCTCCTGCAACACTTGCATTGTCAGGCAAATCCTTTACCACTAAGCTACCTAGGAAGCCCATTTTATCACTGCTGCTAAGCTGCTGCTAAGTCGCTTCGGTCTTGTCCGACTCTGTGCGACCCCGTAGATGGCAGCCCACCAGACTCCTCCGTACCTGGGATTCTCCATGCAAGAACACTGGAGTGGGTTGCCATTTCCTTCTCTAATGCATTCTATCACTACCTGTCTTCAAAGAAATAAGAGAATCAAGTGGGAGGTGCTATGCCCCTCCTCTATTCACACATACCCACTTTGGATCACAATAGTGGAAGGCATTTACTTTCTTGCTTTTTCACTTTCTCAGCCCAAATTCAATCAGCTGGGAGTTGGTCTCTCTGTGTTCTATTCCACTTCCCCTGTGATACTGGCATGGTGTCTTAGACTTTTAACCCTTTTCTACTTTGGTCTTTTAAGCTAAATATGGGTTTTGTTTTAGGATGAATAGATGTTTGGCAATATAGGTAGCCAGAGGGAATTTCTATTGTGGCCTAAATCCCCTTAAGCGATTCCACCCAACTCATTATCAGTTTTACTTCAATGGAATTAGTGTGTAGCAGGTTAAATTGAGAAATGAACTGTCATTATTATGTTTGATAAGTTCGAAAATGAACATACAAACTATTATGGAAATAGAGTTTGGATGTCTGTGTTATATTGGCCACTGGTAGTAATAGATGGCTATCTTAAGAGATATTATTTAAATTTTATTTTGAAAAATAAATAAAAATAACTTACAAGGAAAAAGAATGGGAGGAAACTCATCCTAGACGCATATCTTGATACATCCTAGCTGAATGACCTTAGACGTGTTTCCTAACTTACCTGGGCTTTATTCACACATACAAAAAAATAAAACTAATTCATACTATTTTACTTAGATTTGAGTAGACTATAAACTCCTTGTTTCTGTGAATGAAGTCTAGGATTGAATCAAAAGCTGTCTAATTCCTTTCCCCCTTAATTTTGCAACAATTGTTTTTTGCATTATGTCTTATCATTGACCACTGCTAATCCTTATATAATCTACTTTAGACTCTTAAATCATATGCCAGCATATTTTATTCAGGATGAGAGAGAGATTTAAAACTAAATTTAAGGACTAGAACTGAGAATTAAGTAAGAGTAATAGATGTTAGCCAAATGTCTATTATAATTTCATTGCTGAGGTATGGTATCTAATAGACTCAAAAATTTCTCAAAGACATCAAATAGCCAACATTTCTAGAGACAAATTCATTTTTTTACCTCTTTCTACATGTAATGAAAGCTGTGGCTTGGTACTTTCCTTATATCATAATTTAGATGTCAATCTTTACTACTCTAAAATAGTGGCCCTGGAGTTTTAGCTCTACTTAAGACCAGCTTCCAAATATAATAAAAAATAGCTATGAAATCAGAAACCTCTTAGTAATTCTACTGGCTCACAGCAGGACCACTTGAAAAGTCACTCAATATAGGAAAGAAATAAAATGTGCAAGGTTTAGAAGGCATGTCAAAAATGAAGTTGAAATGGTTGGAAATTTTGTTTTATACCACTTCTTCCTTAACCCTTTAGTGACATCTCAATGAAAAGTTGTATTTGAAACTTCAAATACTATTCCGTAGGATGGTGCAACTAATTTTCAGAATATTCCTCTTGAGTAAATTTTTACAGATTGACCACAATGGCTTAGAACCCAGATCTGCTCACACAAGTTTGTCAATTAGACACAAAATGGCTCTTCCGATTTGAAGCTTGAGTTTTGAGGGGTGTTCTAGTTTCACCTTCTCATTTTAATTACAAAAAGTGTCGCCATGGTACATCTATAAAGCCAATATCGTGTCCGGAACTACCCTGTCATTTTCATAAGTGGGGAGAAGATGCAGGCTGTGAATTATGAAAGTGGACAGCTATTCCCTCCCAAAGTTAGGGAAAGTCCAAATAGAATTGAATCAAAGTGTAGCACCCTTATCCTCCACAATTAGATAATTACACAAACAAGGAATGCCAGCTGAGGTCAAATGAAGACTGCTTGTCTTATGTTTTATGAGAAAAGCTACACAAATAAATTGGCTCATTTAAAATGACTATTTGTTCTGCACTGTATAGTTATTAACTTGTTTACTAGAGTTAAAAATAATATACTCTGTGATTCTCATCAAAGAGATACCTAAAATTTGTAACAGGATTCAATATTTCCTTATATTTTATGAGAGCAGAAGAATGTAGCTTTGGGATTAGAAAACTTTTGTTAAGTCCCAGCTTCCATTTGACAAATTCAGTGCCCTTGAGCAAATTACTAATTTCTATCAATTTCATCATTAAAATGTATAGAGCAGAAATGACTATTTTCCTAGAATTTCCATTCCATTGATTAAAAATTAAATACTATTAATAAAGACATTTTGTTTATATTTTTGTCAAATTATGGCAATTGTTCATTACACTATTCTTCAATAAGTCCATGGGCTGAGAATCTACTGAGGCAGAATTGTCAGTTTGCTCCCAATGCTGTTGGACTTCAAATATGATGTCTACTTCTCTGAGTTTTCTTGTGATTCTTTTTCTTGGGGAGGGGGTGGTTTATTTATTTAGGGTTGGTTTTGTTCTGCCTCCTTCTTTACAGCCATGTTGCCTGAGGTCTTGTTGCTGATCCCAGGGTTTCTATTTTTAAAGGCCCTTTTTTCCCCGCTTCTTTTAATGTCCTGTTTATTGAAAATCAAGAAACTTTTTAGATATTTATCAAATAGGACTACAAGAAGTCACCTGCATGGGCTTCCCTGGTGGCTCAACATTAAAAACAAATCTGCTTGCCAAGGCAGGAGATACAGGAGACTTGCGTTTAATCCCCGGGGCCAGGAAGATGCCCCTGGAGGAGGAAATGGCAACCCACTCTGGTACTCTTGCCTAGGAAATCCCATGGACAGAGCAACCTGATGGGCTACACCGTCCATGGGGTCACAGAGGGTCGGACATGACTTAGTGACTCAAAAACAACAAAGTCTCCTACATACAAATGACTTCCATTCTGAGAGTGCCTTCGTAAGTCCAATTCGTTCATCTAAGTCCAACAAAGTTAGCCTAGATACCCAACTAACACAACTGGTTATATTGTGTTATTGAGCACAGTATTCTGTGCTCTAATAGGTTGATAATATAATGCTTTTCACACAAATAATACATAAAAATAAACACATACACAAAGAAGGAAAACATCTTCAATCTTATAGTACAATACCTTTTAAAGCACAGCACAGTGCCAGCTACATCACCACTGCTTTTGCACTTGCTTCCAGACATTCTGGGCTTTGAAACAAAAATACTATATTCTATATGGTACTGTACAATAAAGTACACAAAACCACAATACTTGTAAAGGATGTACACGTGTGACAATGTTCACCAGACACATGAACTAACTTATGTGATTGCACATGCAAACACACGTCCACAACTTTTGAAAGTTGGCAACTTGAAGGTTCTTTGTAGGGGATGTACTGTAATTAGTTCCTAGGTAAAATCCTGGATGTGTTCTTATTAAAAATTGATGAACTTTTCTATTTTTCTATAGATGTTTAGGCAAATCATAGATCTTGATTCTGGACATTTTTCCCCCTTCCTTCAGCATCTAAAATTGGCCAGTAGAATTAAGTGCTAGAGATTAAGACATAGTTCTTATCTCTAAAAGTTCACAGTCCGATAAAGGAGAAAGACAATTGTGTTTATTAGTAAAACCTACAGCAGAGTAAGTGCCCAAGAATCTGGGTGCTCAGAACAGGGACATTTAATGCCTAGAGATGATGCAGAGAGCAATTGGCTTGAGACAATATCTGAGTTGATATCTGATGGAAGAGAAGGGATTAATCTAAAGGAGAAAGAGGAAAGGCCTCTTAGGTGGAGGGAGCAAAACAGAAGCACAGTTCTTCTTATATAACAAACTATTTAATGTGTGTAGAGACACAAGGCAAGAAAAGATCGTTTTGGTAGTGGCCTGAAAGCAAACTGGGTCCGTAAACCAGATTTATAAACTGAAGATGCTTGTAGAATACAGTGAAAAAATCACTCTTATCACAAGGATAACCAGCCGGTACATCATCTTCAGATAAGCAGGAGTTCTTGTCTTTGCCCTGACCCCACTTCAGTCTGCTTTGTTGAAGGAGCTCCCACCAATCTTTCATTCATAAAATAATAATTGAGAATGTTGATGAGGCTGAAGGGGTGTGTGTGTGGTGAAGGTAGTGAAAAAGGTCCATGAACAGTCAATGGATCAATGACATGGTGAGTGGTGCAAAGAAGGCTTAAAAACATTAGAATAATTTAGCAAAAGACACACTCTATCAAGGTTTTGGATAATTAAAAAAAAAACAACTATATATTTAGTCCATTATATTGAGCACTTCTGAGGCACAGAGTACTGTTGTTTTTCTTTTGGAATGACCTGTTTGTGACAAGAGAAACACTATCCTGCATGTCCTCTCTATTAGTATCACTGAATGATGCCATGATTAGTCACTGTCTTGATGAATAACACAGGGCTAGAGTCATTATTTGGAGAAGGAAATGGCAACCCACTCCAGTGTTCTTGCCTGGAGAATCCCAGAGACAGGGGAGCCTGGTGGGCTGCCATCTCTGGGGTCGCACAGAGTCAGACACGACTGAAGCAACTTAGCAGCAGCAGCAGCAGAGTCATTATTAACAGTGGAAGCTTATTTCCACAAAGAGCCTCAACCATCCAGAGGGAGGAGATAGATTTCATGGATCAGGGGATAAATGAGGGACACTATATTCTCAACCGGTGGTTGCTGTGCTGTGCTTAGTCGATCAGTCACGTTCAACTCTTTGTAACCTGATGGACTGTAGCCTGCCAGACTCCTCTGTCCACAGGGATTCTCCAGGCAAGAATACTGGAATGGGTTGCCACGCCCTCCACCAGGGGATCTTCCCATCCCAGGAATTGAACTGGAGTCTCCTGCATTGCAGGTGGATTCTTTACCAGCTGAGTTACCAGGGAAGTCTCTCAACCAGTGGGCCTATAAGTTATTTCTAAAGTTATTACAGAGGGCTATCTTGGCAGACCCCTGTGGACAATTACTTCCAACATTCATGGCATACAAGTATGGCAAATAAAGATTAGACAAGCTTGGCATGGGAGAGGGGAGGATTCAGGTCAAGAGTTTTTAAAGTTTTTTAGAATAAGCAAAAACAGGCAGATTTCTTTCCTCTAGCAACATTACTTTTTCAGGCAAGACCTTTCCAACAAACTTATTGTCAGACCTATATTCAAATTGTGGTTTGGTTGCTAAATTATGATTGACACTTTTGGCAGAGGGTTGGGGATTACATTTTAAGCTATTAATACACTGGAGATGAGGTATAATAGAGACAGGATCCTAAGATAATGCAGTTTAACTAATGGATTTATGACATACTGTAGATATACTTTTTAAAGATAGAAAATAAAATCTGTGGCTATTAATACTAACCAGATTGAAGTTACTACATGATGGGAATCAAATTTGTGAGCTGTAAGCAGTTGAGATCATTACTGAAAAGTTTTTTGATGTTTACAGTTTGATGACTTATATGATGCCTTTTTAAATAAAAACATTAAATATACCTTGAACACCTTCAATGCTTATTTTAGCACTTGGTTTTAGAGGGTATGCACACACAGGGATGCATGCATGGCACAATACTTCTCCTCAAAGATAAGTTCAGGAGAGAAAGTATAAATATATGATATGTTAAATAAAAGTACTTAAGTAATACAAAGATAGAACAAACATTTATAGATAGATTGCAAAAACAAATGACATATAAAATAACGTCATATAGGACATCATCTGAACCCAGAGGAGAAATCATTGTAAGTTGTCTCAACATGATATACAATTTTTAAAAAATTTATTTATTTATCACTTATTTTTGTTTGTACTGGTCTTTGCTGCTACGCGTGGACTTTCTCTAGTTGCAGTGAGTGGGAGTTACTCTTTAGTTGTGGTGTGCGGGCTTCTTTTTGCAGTGGCTTCTCTTGTGGAGCACAGGCTCTAGGTAGGCAGGCTTCAGTCGCTGTGACACGTGGGCTCAGCAGTTGCAGTTTACGGGCTCTAGAGCACAGGCTCAGTAGCTTTGGCACACGGGCTTTGTTGTTCTGTGGCATGTGGGGTCCTCCTGCATCAGGGATCAAACCCATGTCTCCTGTATTGGCAGGTAGATTCTTTACCACTGAGCCACCAGGGAAGCCCCCAGTATAAATATTTATAGGCTTCAACTGACTGCAAACCTGTCCTCAAGAGGTTTCTAGTGGATTATCACATTTTTTAAAATTATCTGTTACTCTATTAATCTCTCCACTGGATTTTGTCTCCTTGAGAGCAGGGATTGTATCTTAACATCTCTTAATGTTCTAGATTCGTAACCTTGTACTTGACGCATGAAAGTGAAAGTGAAAGTCACTCAGTCGTGTCTGACTCTTTGCCTTGTCATGGACTACACAGTTCATGGAAATTTCCAGGTAGCTGTTCCCTTCTCCAGGGGATCTTCCCAACCCATGGATCGAACCCAGGTCTCCTGCATTGCAGGCAGATTCTTTACCTATTGAGCCACCAGGGAAGCCCCATACTCAACACATAAAAGGCCTTAAATAGAAGGTTTGATAAATGAATGAATGACTGTAATTCAAGCAGGCAGGGAAACGTGGATTATATTTTACAAATAACTACTTGCCTTTGTCCAAAATCATGCAAAAATGACATCAGTAGTACAAGAGCCCTGGGCAAACTGCTTGCTTTGTAATCCTCTCTCAAAAAGAAATGAGAGGGACTTTCCAGGTGAGGATGATAACAGGAAGAAAGCATGACTCTGAAAAAAAAAAAAAAAACTGGTTTAAATATTATGGGTTAAAGAAGTACTAGCTAAATGTAGTTCCCCTGACTCCATATGGGTAAACACGGATAGTCTGGAGCCCTGGAATATCCCAGATTCTTGTATAGTGCAGGTTTTAGAGAATCCTAATCTGTTCAGCAGATCAGGATCTGGGTATTAATGGCATCAGGAAATAAACAGATTGCAAAGTCTTCATCATGAAACTGACAATCCTTTAGTCAGAACAAATCTAGTTGAAGCATAGACCATTTTCAAGAGAGCTGGGCCTCCCTGGTGGCTCAGTGGTGAATCTGCCTGCCAGTACAGGAGATGCAAGTTTGGTCCCTGGGTTGGGAAGATACCCTGGGGAAGGAAATGGCAAATCACCCCAACATTCTTGCCTGGGAAATTCCACTTACAGAGGAGCCTGGATGGCTTCAGTACATGGGATCGCAAAAGAGGTGGGCATGACTAAACAACAACAAGGGCAGCCTAGTGTGTTAAAAAGAGAATTAGATGAAGACTGAGGAGATTTCATTCCTAGATTTGATTCTGCCTTTAGCAAGCTGCATGACCCAGTTTCCTTGTTTGTAGAATGGAAAGAGGCAGGTCCCGTGATCCTTTATATATGTACTGAAAATTTCTCTCTGATGCTGTGAACTAATGTGATTCTGGTCATGGGAATGAAAAGAGGCAGAAGTGTGAGAGATGGATGTCTCTGTCTACCTTCTCCTGGAGTCACTTTCATGCATCAGACTGTGGATAGAAACAACTCACAGGTATAAGTGTGATCAACTGGTTAATAGCATTGATTTTGGAATAAAAGTTATCTAGGTTCTAGGCTCCAATACTACAAATTGATACCTTTGTAGCTGTCAATTTGTCTGTAAAGTGAAGACAAAATAAATAAATAGATAAGTCTAACTTTCAGCGCTGTCTGAGTATGGACTGGTTCAATAATACCACTTACCTTATTCCCCTCTGTGATGACCACTCCTCTCTCATCCTGATTCTCCCTAATCATCTTGGGACCATTTCTCAGATGGAAAAAATATCTGAGTCTCCTCCTCTTAAAATATCAAAGCAAAATATTGAAAAATGTGTGGCATAGGGAACACGAGAGTATGTCTGGAAGTGGGTATATTTGGAAATTAGAAGATGATGCTGATTACTTGATGCAAGTTTTGTGATTCCCTCATATGCTTGTCTATCCAAGAGCTGCTACAGGGAACACACAGGATAGGAAAAGATGACTTTCTGAAGATGCTGGGGATAAAAAAAAAAAAAGGCAAATTTCTAAAGCTCAGACACAGAGTGTAGCCTTTCATTTCTTTGTTATTACTAACAAAGAAGAGTGGAGTCACTTCTTTAGGTCTTTCTTCCATCTTTATTCAAAATTATCCTGATGACCTCCCCTACTTAATTAATCCCAAATCATCTTCAATTACAAATGAGAACAAAATTCAAACTCCTCCCCATAACTGGAAAGACTTTACCCAGCGTGCCTCTGGCTCCTTCTTGGTCCCATCTCTATGGTCTCTGTCTCGGTTCCCTTTGCTGCCCCACTTGAGCCTCACTGATCTCTGAAGATCTTCCTCTAGTACGCTAGGCAAAATCTTATCTCAGGGGTCTTGTTGTACCTCCAGCCTGGAAGATTTACCTCAGACATCCGCTTTATAGACTCCTGCTTATCATTCAAGTTGCAGCTCAAGTGTCGTTCTGCTAAGATGCCTCCCCTGGCTCTCTTGTCCAAAGCGGCCCCACATGCAGGGCATTCTCTGTGTTCATGAACCTGTTGTGTTTAATTCACAGCACTTTCTATTTTCTGAAGTTGATTTGGCCGATTGATTCATTGTTGTGTTCAGTGACAAGTGTGCTTTCTGCCTTTCCCACCAGATGATGAGCTTTCTGAAGATGGGAACCTGTCTGCTTGATTTGCTGCAGGGGTGTCTAGGACGGTGCATACTACATACTACATGCAGTATGTAGTCAATTAATGTTTGCTGAATAAATACGTGGATGGATAGATGGATGGGTGGACAGATGGATCACTTTAGCACTGTGCTATTTTATTTCAGAGGTGAAAAGCCATCCCTCTGCAGCGTAGTCTTAGTATTATTTAGGCACATCTGGTAAAGAAAGAGGAAATCAGTGTTTCCTTAAAGGTGGTTCTCTCCAACCATCTGCAAAATAGAATTATTTGTGGAGATTTTTAAAACACAGATGCCAGTGCTCCATCCACCAATTAAATAAAAATCTCTGTGGGTGGGACTTGAGTATTGATAAAACAAACAAAAGAAGCAAACACAATCAACTCCCTGGGTGTTTCTAATGAGCAGCTAGATTTGACAACTACTGGCATACCTTACTCATCCCCACAAGACCTGTAGTCTGTTTTAAAATTCCATGAAATGATGTTTGGAGCTATAATGTTAAAGTTTGCAATTTGTATTACATGGGAATCTACAGAAAAGAATAGTCTGGGAAAGATAATACTCTTAACTAAAGAAAGAAATGAATTTTCAGAAAGGAGAATCTGAAATCTGACCTCAGTCGGATCAGATTGTGCACTTTGGATATCCTGTCCTTGATTTTGTTTGAACCATTCATTTAACCTCTGGGTCCTTTGCAGATGGCCTTTGTCCTATGATCTACGTACCACTTATTCCTCTTCCTTCTCTCTCTCTAAAGACTGCTGGGGGTTCCTTTACTAAGCAATGGTACAATAGTTAGAGTTCCCTGGATGACAGTGGCTTTTTGTTCTAATATTTCAGGGAGATAAACATGGATTTTTTTTTAATTGGAATATAGTTGGTTCACAATGTTGTGCTATTTTCAGGTGTAACCAAAGTGAATCAATTATACATATACATATATAACACAGATATGATTTGAATGAGAGATATATGACATTCCAAAAGAACAGCAAGGAGAGATAAGAAAGTCTTCCTCAATGATCAATGCAAAGAAATGGAGGAAAACAATAGAATGGGAAAGACTAGAGATCTCTTCAAGAAAATTAGAAAAACCCAGGGAATATTTCATGCAAAGATGGATGCAAGAAAGGACAGAAATGGTATGGACCTAACAGAAGCAGAAGATATTAAGAAGAGGTGGCAAGAATACACAGAAGAACTATACAAAAAAGATCTTTATGACCCAGATAACCATGATGGTGTGATCACACACCTAGAGCCAGACACCCTGGAATGTGAAGTCAAGTGGGCCTTAGGAAGCATCACTATGAACAAAGCTAGTGGAAGTTATGGAATTCCAGTTGAGCTATTTCAAATCCTAAAAGATGATGCTGTGAAAGTGCTGCCCTTAATATGCCAGCAAATTTGGGAAACTTAACAGTGGCCTGGAAAAGGTCAGTTTTCATTCCAATCCCAAAGAAAGGCAATGCCAAAGAATGTTCAAACCACTACACAATTGCACTCATATCAAACACTAGCAAAGTTATGCTCAAAATTCTCCAAGCCAGGCTTCAACAGTATGTGAAACATGAACTTCCAGATGTTCAAGCTGGATTTAGAAAAGGCAGAGAAACCAGAGATCAAATTACCAACATCCATTGGATCACTGAGAAAGCAAGAGCGTTCCAGAAAAACATCTACTTCTGCTTTATCGGCTGTGCCAAAGCCTTTGATTGTGTGGATTACAACAAACTGTGGAAAATTATTCAAGAGATGGAAATACCAGACCATCTGACCTGTCTCCTCAGAAATCCGAATGCAGGTCAAGAAGCAACAGTTAGAACTGGACGTGGAACAACAGACTGGTTCCAAATTGGGAAAGGAGTACGTCAAGGCTGTATATTATCAACCTGCTTATTTAACTTATATGTGGAGTACATCATGTGAAATACCAGACTGGATGAAGCACAAACTGGAATCAAGATTGCTGGGAGAAATATCAATAACCTCAGATATGCAGATGACATCACCCTTATGGTGAAAGTGAAGAGGAACTAATGAGGAGAGTCAAAAAGGTGGCTAAAACTCAACATTTAAAAAAGCTATGATCATGGCATCCAGTCCCATCACTTCATGGGAAATAGATGGGGAAACAGTGACAGACTTTATTTTCTTAGGCTCTCAAATCATTGCAGATGGTGACTGCAGCTGTGAAATTAAGACACTTGCTTTTTGGAAGAAAAGTTGTGACCAAACTAGACAGCTTATTAAAAAACAGAGACAGTACTTTGCCAACAAAGGTCCATCTAGTCAAAGCTATGGTTTTTCCAGTAGTCATGTATGGATGTGAAAGTTGGACTATAAAGAAAGCTGAGCACTGAAAAATTGATGCTTTCGAACTGTGATATTGGAGAAGACTCTTGAGAGTCTCTTGGATGCAAGGAGATCCAACCAGTCAATCCTAAAGGAAATCAGTCCTGAGTATTCATTGGAAGGACTGATGCTGAAGCTAAGCTCCTGGCTACCTGATGTGAAGAACTGACTCATTAGCAAAGACCCTTATGATGGGCAAGATTGAAGGCAGGAGAAGAAGGGGATGACAGAGGATGAGATGGTTGGATGGCATTGCCGATTCAATGGGCATAAGTTTGAGCAAGCTCCGGGAAGCCTGGTGTGCTGCAGTCCATAGGGTCACTAAGAGTCAGACACAACTGAGTGACTGAACTGAACTGAACTATATGACATTGTCAAAAGAGCCTAGATTTTTAAAGTGTCCATGGAGAGACTAATGAGAGAATAAAGTGCAGTTGAATTTTGAAAGTAATTTATCCAGATGTCAAAAGATATGCTTTTATTATCTCTATATAAATTTCTCTAAGTCACAAGTATGTGAACCCTGTTTTAGAAGAATGTATTGGCGAGTTCATGAACCTTGTTCTACATGAATGTATAAGCATCGCTTTATATCAGTTACATCTATATATTAATCAATCCTGATGCAATGGGACACTAATTACTGAACATTTGGAATCCAAATTTTGCTGATTAGGATTCTCAAACAATGATATATTAGCACAGCATAACAACTCTAAACGATTTCCTCAGGAAAGAGCTCCCATTATTAATTATTAGCAAAGTTGCTCCCTAAGAGTTCCCCAAAGGAGATTGGAAAGAAAAATAAATAAACAAATAAATAGCTACCTAAAGAGACAGAGAAAGATATGTTGAGGTAATTGTATTTAATGTGCAATGCATTGTGACCAAAGAGTGCTTTTTATATTTTTTTAATAGCACTAATTTAATTTTCAATATCTGTGAGAAAATCTCGAAAGCAAAAAAAGAAAAAAGCTGCCAAAGATATTGCCAAGCATGAGACCTTGGATCGCTTTCGTAACATGAGCCTGTTTAGATGTTGGCTTTTTCCATGCCCCTTCCATGACTTTTTCCCAGTGGTTCTTCAACCATGCTACTGAAAATTAGACTGTGCTTGTGCTTAGTCACTCAGTTGTGTCTACCCCTTCATGGCCCCATGGACTGTAGCCCACCAGGCTCCTTTGTCAATGAGATTCTCCAGGCAAGAATACTGGAGTGGGTTGCCGTTTCCTTCTTTAGGGGATCCTCCCAACCCAGGGTTCAAACCTGGGTCTTCTACATTGCAGGTGGATTCTTTATCATTTGAGCCACCAGGGAAGCCCGTTTAATTTCTCTACCCTGCTATAAAACACACATATGCGCACACGCATGCATACACACACACACATTCACACTCACACTCACTGCATAGGAGCTTTGATGTGATCACACAGGGAGGTCTCCTTATGGTCCAGCCATAGTAGGTTGGAATCAGAGCAAAGGCTCATATGATTATATGTGTTTTTGTTAATTGAATACTCTTGTCTGTGTTGATTAGGAACAAAAGAACATGTGGCATTGCAGCCAGGGCTAATTTTCTCATTAACTGTATAACATTACGAGCTACCTAGGATACCCAAATCACTATGTAACTTCATGGAAAGGAGCATATTGTTTTTTTTGTGTGTGTGGTTATGTTCTTTCAAAGGGTTGAAAGAATTACTAGAAATCCATCTGGTATTGTTAAGTAGCCATTTGAATATAATTAGTTTAGGAGTATACCTTTTGCAGAAAGACTAGCAATTAGAACTATTTGAATCATAGTAATTTGTACCTTTTTCTCTCACTGGGGATCATGCACTGGTTTTCTCTTGGCATTTGAGACTGTCCTGCATATGAGTCTCCCCCATCCCCATTTCACTCCTTCCAAAACTTTTGTGATAGATTTCTAAGCCTGTCTCTTCCAGCTGAACCTATTCTGGCCACTTACCTGCACCCTTAATACCAATGGCAGAGATGAGCTATCAACTGCTTTGAAGCATTGTCCCGCAAGTCTGTGATTTGGCAAATTTGAAGGAAGTGCTCTTTCTGATGACAGCAATGACTGATACAAGCTCCTAAATATTTGTGTCATATACCATGACTCTCATAGGGAAGGCCATGGCAACCCACTCCAGTATTCTTGCCTGGAAAATCCCATAGATGGAGAAGCCTGGTAGGCTGCAGTCTGTGGGGTTGCTAACAGTCGGCAATGACTGAACGACTTCACTTTCACTTTTCACTTTTATGCACTGGAGAAGGAAATGGCAACCTAGTCCAATGTTCTTGCCTGGCGAATCCCAGGGATGGTGGTGCCTGGTGGGCTGCCCTCTCTGGGGTCGTACAGAGTTGTGAAATCTTCACGACTGAAGCGACTTAGCAACAGCAGCAGCCATGGCTCTCAGGTTAAATCCACCTCCTGTAGAACAACTAGGCTGGATTGTGATAAGCTCTCTATAAAGTGCTGTTGTTTTGAATGATCTAGTTTGGGCTATAAAAATGAAAACAAATATCACATCCAGTTCTGAACTCAGCTGGAAGTCACAGCAATGGAGTGAGTAGGTTCTGTGGTGGGAGGTGGGAAGGAGGAAGATTCATTGGTTTGGAGGGAAGATGTTAAGAAAGATTTTGTCTGTGAAGGGACATATATAAAAGTAGATGACTTTGAATATTGTCTTTAAATGCTTGAGTGCTAAACATCGAAAAAGGCTTTCCTGTAACTCGGTTTGAATCGTAATTAGGAGTAGATACTTTTTCTACAAGGGACAAGTTAGGTTGGCTGATGATTGGGTTGAGGTAGGGTGATGATTGTGTTGATGCTGAAGCTGAAGCTCCAGTACTTTGGCCACCTAATTCAAAGAGCTGACTCATTGGAAAAGCCCCCGATTCTGGGAAGGATTGAAGGCAGGAGGAGAAGGGGATGACAGAGGATGAGATGGTTGGATGGCATCAGTGACTCGATGGACATGAATTTGAGCGGACTCTGGGAGATGGTGAAGGACAGGGAAGCCTGGTCTTCTGCAAGTCCATGAGGTCACAAAGAGTCAGACATGACTTAGTAATTGAATAATGACAAATCTTTGTATCTGCTATAAATTCTTGTATTCTTACAATAAATGTGGCCATATATTGGATTTGGGTTGAGGTAGGGTGAACCATGATAAATCAGAAAAGGATGTAGGAACGTATGACTGTGCTGAGTTTCTAAGCTTGCAGAAGTGGTTTTAAGAATCAATCCCTACCTTCATGGTCAAAAGGAAGGAGAGGAATAAGACATGGAAAAATAGCAGGTAGTCTACAGATGACTGGTTTCTGGCTTGTCTGGAGTAAGGTAAGAAAATGAGTAACAAGTGGAGTCCCTGGCATTAGAGAAGAGATAGAAAAAGAAAAGAGAAAAAAGAAGAGGAAATAACAAAATTTCCCCAGCTTAACCTGAAACAGAGTAGCTCCCTATAGGCGCTCTCCCAATAAACCTTTCTCAGTATCTCCAGCCCCATGCATCTGAGTAATGCAACTTTGGCCACTATTCACATGGCACAATGTGCTCCATCCACCACATTGCAGAGGCCACTAGAAAATTGTGACTCTAATGCTTTTAGATCTCAGAAGTGAGGTTTGGGCTACAATCCTCAGTAAGTGAAAGGATGCTTTTTGATGATACCAGTTTGAGTAAGAGTTCTGAGTGTGAAATTAAAAGGAGGAATCACAGTGAACTCTGTGAAAGGCAAATGTTTAGAGGATGTGTGTGTGAAGAGGTGATCTGGAAAGGAGTCAGAGATAGAGAAGGCAGGGATATAGAAGGAGAACCAGAAATATGTTGTACAAAGAGCAGAAATTTATAGTCAATCTGACCCAAGGCTATAGAGAGGCTAAATACATGGAGAACTGACAGATGTGAAGTATATTCTAGCATAAGGTATCATTATGAATTTTTTGTTTTAGACTTTATCTCAGTAAAAAGAGAAATGGACTCTTTCCAAATTGCAGAAATTCATAAAAGTAAATAAAAACATATAACTTGAGTGCAGTTAACATAGTTTAACACACAATTTCATCAGTATTCAAAGATTTATCTGACACATGACATTGAACTAGGATGTTTAAATATGTGCCTTTTGAGTATTATGTCAATAATAACAATGATATGACAATTATAAATAATTGCCATATTTTATTCAGCATGAACTGATATTGGGAGAATTTTTACTTACTGAGAACATTCCAGATAGAAGGTTTTGTACATGCCCCACTCAGTTTAAGTGTGGAGGCTGATGACTAGCAGTGGGTGCTCTGGAGATGGACTGCTCTAGTGTGAACCCTGAATTTACCAAGCACTGTGTTAACCTTGGGATGTTCTCTAAAGAATGGTGAGAAAAGGAAAACAAGTAGAGAAGGAGCAAAGAGTGATAAACCTCAGAGATTTTACAGGAATTAAGGCACATGATGCTTAGAAAATACTTAAAACAATTCTTGCACATAGTAAACACTCACTGGAGGCTGACTTTATTATTATGATTATTCAGTTATTATAAAAATTCCATAAAATTATCTCACTATTCAGCATTTTACAGGGAAGAAAACTGGAACAGAGAGAGAAAAAAGATACTCACTTAAGGTGTGATCTTGGCAGGACAAGATTCCTAACGTCTTTGACTCTGAAATCCATGCTTCTTTCAGCACACTGGAAGTTTCCTACTGTGTTCTGATGATCTCTTGGTTGGTCACGGAATGGACTTCGGGGGTCCTCTGCATGGGATTCAAGAGGAGGTGCATCAGGAAGCTGAAGAGAACTGTGAAAATGAGGCATTTGTTTCACTTATTTGAAAGTACTGTTTTCTCTGTTATGTAAATTAGGTTCCTATGTAAGATTTCCTATGAAAAGAATTCTGCTGTTAAGAATAATAATAGCAGTAGAATTTTGGAAACATTCAGAATAAGTTGTACACCCAAAGCACTTCCTCTTTTCCCAACATAATGATCCTATCCTAATAATCCAAACCATTCAAAATTTAACCTTTTGACAATGTATCAACGAGTTGTTGAATAGTGTCAAGATTTTCAAATTAAAAATGGTATAAGACTTTCTCGAATAACTTTCTTGAAGTCTGGGCTACTTTACTACTTCTCTGAAGGAAGAATGCAACTCTCAGCTTTTAAATGTCTTATTTTAGGTATACGCTACAGAAGTTTGGACTTTCCTGGTGGCTCAGATGGTAAAGCATCTGCCTACAATGTGGGAGACCTGGGTTTGATCCCTGGGTTGGGAAGATCCTCTGGAGAAGGAAATGGCAACCCACTCCAGTACTCTTGCCTGGAAAATCCCATGGATGGAGGAGCCTGATAAGCTACAGTCTATGGGGTCACAAAGAGTCAGACACAACTGAGCGACTGCACACTTTACTCACTATGTTCTAGTTTAGACCTGGTAGTCAAAATGCAGCAAACCTTTGTGAAAATTCAGCCAAGTGGCTTCCCTTGATTTCTCCCTGTTGCCATTTAGCCAGTCTGGAAATGGTGTTGAATTGTTTTTGCAAATCTTCTTAGGAAAAAAAAAAACAAAACACAGAATTAGATTAGGAATATTCTTTTAGTTTCAGTACCTGTTCACAAGAAATGAGAAACTGTTATACAGATTATTATACCATTCCTTGTTTTCTGAGGTATAGTATTCCTTTCACAATATGCCTTTTCGTGATGTATTTAAGGTCTCCTATTGCCCGGTGAAATAGTTATTTTGATCCCTATTTTGCAAGGTTAGAAAGTAGTTTACATAGTAGCCAAATCAAAAGGCTACTATGTGAGAGACATGGCATTCCAAACCAGATCTTTCACCTCTTAAAGTCTTAAAGTCATTGCTAAGAATCTCTACTGTTCAGTCCTTTCCAGAATTCCCTGCTTTTCCCTATGTGACAGTGCATGCAGTTCAAATACCAGAAAGGCCCCCTGTATTTATTTAGTCCCTTTGTTTGAATGTTGAGAATACCGAGAATGTTTATGAGAGTTATTTTACAAGTCCCTCTCTCTCTAAATCCCAAGTGTTTATTGTGCTTTGGGTGATACTGAGGGAGGAAACAGACAGAACAGGCTCCATCTTAAAAGCAGGACTCTATCTTGGGCTGGACTGTGGACTTTGAGCTAGATGCCCTGTATCTATGGAAACAACATACCAACTGGAAAAACAGAGCCCCGGATGGAAGAGCCCAAGAGCTCTACCTAGACTCTCCATCGCCTAAAAGAATACCCTAATTATCTGTGTAACTGAATAGAATCATAAATTCCATTATGCTTATTGGGGTATGACCACAGGCCTATTGATATTTGCCCACTGTTAACTACCTAGGCTTAAGGCATATGAATCATGGGTTAACTTTGATTATATCTTTCTTTTCCTTTGTTCAGACTAGTTTCAGGGAATTTGGGGAGGTGGGTTTGGGCACGTACACTTAGGGTATATAAGGTTTTCACAAAAACTGGTCGGGGTCCTTGGCTAAGAGGAGACTCTGCCTTGGGCCTGTAGGTGTAATGAACTGCACTCCACTATCTGCATCGTCCTTCTGAGTGAGTTTGTTTCCTGGAACACGTGGCTACAATAATACAAGGGACAATAAACACTGCAATGAAATATGCTACATATTTCTGGCTCTGTGCAGCTGCTTTGCTTTCATTAAGATTCTATATCCATGTGAAAAACAATCATCCAAAACATAAGAACCTTAATGTGTATCTGATGTAGCTCTCTCAAATTCTGTAACCCACCAGAAGCACATTAAGAGGACATAGAAGCAAAGAGACCATCACAAAATGCAGTGATGGAGAAAACAGAAATATTTAAAAGATTTGTTGGAAGAGGGCAAAAAAAATGAGTAGATACCCAAGAAGCCTCTTCAGAGGAGGTACCATTTGAAACAGATCTTAAGTTGTAGCAAGAATTTTCCAGAAAAGAAGAAAATGGAGGGGATTCCAGATGGAAGTATGAGAGGAAAAATTTCCCCTCTAACTTTCTTGATTCTATGGGCTGGTCATATAAGTAAACGGACATAAGACAGATTAACAAGACAAAATTACATACTTATGAGTGTTCCATGAATAATATGGGCCCCAGAGGCAAGGGGGGCAATTAAGGCTTATACACCATCTTGAGCTGAGGAATGGGGTAGGGAGCTGAGGTTTCAGAGGGGAGAAGGACAATTCACAGGACAATAAGGAGAGCGGACGTTTGGTAATTCATAGGTCATTCAGATAAAAGTTATCTCTGGCAGGGCTTCCCTGGTGGTCCAGCGGCTAAGACTGCACTCCCAATGCAGGGGCCCGAGTTTGATCCCTGGTCAGGGAACTAGAACCCACATGTTGTACCTGAGTTTGCATGTGGCAAATAACCATCTCACCTGCCACAACTACAAGAGCAGGCATCAACTAAAGATCCTGCATGCTGCACAAAGGTCGAAGACCCCACGTGCCACAACGAAGACCTGGCACAGCCAAATCAATGGGAAAAAAAAAAAAGAAGTGGTGGGGGTGGGGAACCAATGTCTTTTCATAGTAAGTTTTTTTTTTTTTTCAAATAAAGTTATCTCTGGTGACAGCTCTCTCTCTGAGCCAGGGCCCCTATCTAAATTATTTGAAATAGTTGAGGGAGAGATAAAAGTTTTTCCAATCCGCCGAGCCTTAACTGCCTTCAGTTCAGAATAATCCACGTGCAAAAGTGGCATCTTTGGGGCGTCACAGATTCTGCTCCCTCTCAGAAGGAACCGCATATGTAAAATCAAGGAGGTACATGTTGGCATACTTTGCAGAGGAATACATGAGAGATTGTGGAAGGAAAGCATTGTGTGCATGGAGGGAAGTGTTAGGAGATAAAGCTGAAAGCTCAGCTTGGAATCAGATTTTGAAGAGCCTTTAACTGCCAGGCTGAGATGTTTGCACTTCATTCTGTAGGAAGTACACAACCGTCCTAGGATTTCAAGTCTGAGGTACCATGATTCGATTGATTTGAAAAAGATAAATCTGGCTCTGTGTGGAGGAAAGACAAGAACAAAGAGACAAGAAGGAAGAGAAAAGTGATCAAGCTCTCCTCTCGAGAGCAAAGTGCCATTTTTATTGGGTGAAATATTGATTTTATCTCCTTGAATCTTATCTTGTAGCTCTCAACACACCTCATGTTAGTTTAAACGTGGGTGCTGCTTCAAAAATGATTGGCTTTTAGGTAGCCTGTTAGGTGTCTTAATGAAATAAAACCTGACTTACAAGAACAATCTTTAAAGTACTTGAACCTGCAAGCACTTTGATGAACATGCTGGATAAATGCATAAGCATAATTTTTGTTCAGGAAACAAAACTTATTAACATCCATAGAGGAGTTTCACAAGCATGCTGTTTCACACTTTAAGGATGGATTGTGTGTGAGCTCTAGTATAATTTAGCAGCTGTGCAGTAAGTTACCTGTGCAGTGCTATGAATTGAGATTTCCCCTAGGTTAATGGCCAAAGGAGGACAAGAATGTCAGGAGAAGACTTCATATTTATAAATTTGAGGATCCATTATATCACACACTGTGGCTCTAAAACAGAAGGAAACTTTAAGGAATTTACCTACTGTGAGAGGGTATGAACATCTTTTTACTGTGGACCAGTGAGAAAAAGTGTGGGTATTACTATCGCTTCTCCAAGGCAGATTATCTATCTGTTCTACTATCTCCTGTCTCTTTATAATTTGTAGGTCTGGGGCTTCATTAGCTTATCTTTCTGCTTCCGTCTAAGGTAGTTTATCGACTGCAGTGAAATTTTTGCCCTGTTTAACACAAGTGTCACTGAAATCATCCAGTGGCATATTTTCATATGTCGTATTTCATTCATAGCATGAAATATCCCTCTTCCTCAGTGTTGATCCCTTTGTCTGTCTACTCCATCTGCTCTGTCCATTTTAAGCTCTTGACATCTCTGACTTGGACTTCCTAGATGGCCTCTCACATCCATTCTTATTCTCTCAAACTGCTTTTCTTCACCATAAAGAAAAATGATGACTTCAAATACAAAGTGAAAGTGTTAGTCACTCAGTCGTGTCTGACTCTGTGACCCCACAGACTATAGCCTTCCAGGTTCCTCTGCCAGTGAAATTCTCCAGGCAAAAATACTGGAGTGGGTTGCCATTTTCTTCTCCAGAAGATCTTCCCAACCCAGGGATCGAACCAGCATCTCTTGCATTGGCAAGAAGATTCTTTACCACTGTGTCATCTGGGGAGCCCATAATACCAGTACTTAGTGTTAAAGACTGCTAAAGAAACAGAGGAAATGAAGCAAGAGGGGAAGGGAAAGCTCACATAGGCATTTCCACTCCCACTCAGTGTTTTTATTCACCAGGGCAGTCAGTCAGCCCATCAATCACTCTTCCATGAAGTACCGAAATGGGCCCCCACAGCTTCTGCATTTTACAAGAGTTCAAAATGAGCAGTCAAGAACACTGGTATTAAGCTTTTCCTGATCAATGACACAAGCACACAGGAGACACAGAAGGAAATGACGGATGCTGAGAAGAGGGAATTAGAGAGAAAAGTGTCAATTAATCTCAGATTGGAGATCCTACAGCATAGCGGGAAGTGAACGGGTTTCTTTTTGAGGCAATTGGGAAGTAAATTCGACTTTACCATTTCAAGTGATTATTTACGTTTACCAGGCACTTTTTACTTGTCTGTGTTTCCAAAATTTGAATAATATGCAAATGAACTTGTTTAAAAGGAAGAAGGAAAAAGAACCCATGTTGATTTAAATTAATTTTAGCATAAAATTATTTACACAATAAACACAAAACTAGTTAATAAAATTCATAGGCTTATAGCTAATAAACAGCTATATAACCACAAATTCATAATTAAATACCAAAAAACCTGCACATTAATAAAATTTACATTAACAAGCATAATTTTTTTCTTGAAAAGTGATATTGTTTGGCCAAAATAAAGTACCTACTTGCCATGAGACTGCTACTGTGGCACAGGTTCTTTTGCAATTGAAATGTCAATTCTGCCATGTACCCTGGGGGAATCAGAACTGTGATCATTTTTCTCTATTCAAATTATCATAAAACCATTGTTTTTATGTGTGATCTGATGTAATTTGACCTTCATTTGGCATGTGTATATAACTCATCTAGTAGAATTGACATGACTCCTTATTACTAACAATTAAAACAGTGCTATTTGTCACTGACAATTTTATAAGCAAGAGTACACATATTAGTGCTGAAATCTTACGGAAATATTTTTTAATAAACTGGTCATTCCGATTTAACCATAAGACAGTCATTAATATCTTCTAAATTATTTTTTAATGAAAATATTGTTAGGACTTCCCTTGTGGTCCAGTGGTTGAGACTCCATGCTTCCATTGAAAGGGACAGGGATTTGATCCGTGGTAGGAGAAATGAGATCCTGCATACTATATGGCCATACAAACAAAACAAACAGAAAAGAATGTTATATGATTGGGGTTTTTTTTTTGAGCATTTGCTTTAGATTTTGTGGCATTTAGTGCTGCCGTACATGTA
Organism: Bos javanicus; assembly: GCF_032452875.1. Classification (NCBI taxonomy): domain Eukaryota; kingdom Metazoa; phylum Chordata; class Mammalia; order Artiodactyla; family Bovidae; genus Bos; species Bos javanicus. The sequence goes on along the minus strand of NC_083885.1, from coordinate 30,449,552 downwards.
TCCCTTTGTAGGTGTACTCAGTCGTGTCTGACCCTTCTGAGATCCCATGGACTGTAACCCACCAAGCTTCTCTGTCCATGGGATTCTCCAGGCAAGAATATTGGAGTACGTTGCTATTTTGTACTGCAGGGGATCTTCCTGACCAAAGGCTCAAACCTGCATCTCTTGCATCTCCTTCACTGGCAGGTGGATTCTTTATCACTGTGCCACCTGGGAAGTTTTTAGTGCTACTGGTTTCTAATATCCATTCTCCCATTCATCATTAGTTTCAGAATCATACTTTTCAACTGGTCACTTCACTGCCTACATAATAAGCCAAATTTTCCAATGTTTCTGAGGCTAAATGAGGCCATGTGCCTCCAACAGAGATCTCCCCGAAGGTTTTATGATGTTATCCAAAAAGAAGATGATATGTTTTTCTTCACTTTTTTTCTCTACTCTGCCACCTGGCATATGGATTGGTGGCTGGAGTTCAGAAAACTATCACTGGAGTGCTGGAAACTATCTTGGATTTTGTGGTTAATAGGCATACAGGAGGGATAGAGAGCTGAGATTTTCATGAACACTCAGGACCATGGAGCTGCCACTTAAATCCTGGCTTTTATTTACATAAGAAATAAATATAATTTTATTTTTCAAAAGTCTGTAAGAGCTAGTCCTGGTACAGAATGATGATATATACTTGTTCAGATTTCATCATATTATTCATAAAATTCCTCAAACTGTCTAGCCTTTTCACTTATTCATATGGAAAATAGGCAAGAACCTATTTGTATAGAGGCAGGATCAAAAGCCAGGCTCAGTCGTTGATAAACCTGGAGGAAGTTGCTTGATTTCTCTAAGCATTAGTCTCCTAATCTGTAAAATGTATTTTAAAAATCTTACAGTGGGGGGACTTCCTTGGTGGTCCAGTGATTAAGAATCTGCCTTGGAAGGCAGAGATGCCGGTTTGATCTCTAGTCCGGGAACCAAGATCCCACATGCTGCAGAAAAACTAAGCTCATGTGCCACAACTATAAAGTTCGTGTGCTGCAAAGAAAGATCCTGCGAAATGCAGCGAGGGCCCCGCATGATGCAACTAAGGCTCAATGCAGCCAAATAAATAAATATTTAAAATATGTATATCAGATTGGTATTCTGGGATTAAATACCATCATGCTTTATTGACTATGCCAAAGCCTTTGACTGTGTGGATCACAATAAACTGTGGAAAATTCTTCAAGAGATGGGAATACCAGACCACCTGACCTGCCCCTTGAGAAACCTATATGTAGGTCAGGAAGCAACTGTTAGAACTGGACATGGAACAACAGACTGGTTCCAAATAGGAAAAGGAGTACGTCAAGGCTGTATACTGTCACCCTGCTATTTAACTCTTAGGCAGAGTACATCATGAGAAATGCTGGGCTGGAAGAAGCACAAGCTGGAATCAAGATTGCCAGGAGAAATATCAATAACCTCAGATATACAGATGACACCACCCTTATGGCAGAAAATGAAGAGGAACTAAAAAGCCTCTTGATGAGAGTGAAAGAGGAGAGTGAAAAAGTTGGCTTAAAGCTCAACATTCAGAAAATGAAGATCATGGCATCTGGTCCCATCCATGGGAAATAGATGGGGAAGCAGTGGAAACAGTGTCAGACTTTATTTTGGGGGGCTCCAAAATCACTGCAGATGGTGACTGCAGCCGTGAAATTAAAAGATGCTTACTCCTTGGAAGGAAAGTTATGACCAACCTAGATAGCATATTCAAAAGCAGAGGCATTACTTTGCCAACAAAGTTCCGTCTAATCAAGGCTATGGTTTTTCCTGTGGTCATGTATGGATGTGAGAGTTGGACTGTGAAGAAGGCTGAGCACCAAAGAATTGATGGTTTTGAACTGTGGTGTTGGAGAAGACTCTTGAGAGTCCTTTGGTCTGCAAGGAGATCCAACCAGTCCATTCTGAAGGAGATCAGCCCTGGGATTTCTTTGGAAGGAATGATGCTAAAGCTGAAACTCCAGTACTTTGGCCACCTCATGCGAAGAGTTGACTCATTGGAAAAGATCCTGATGCTGGGAGGGATTGGGGGCCGGAGGAAAAGGGGCCAACAGAGGATAAGATGACTGGATGGCATCACCGACTCGATGGACATGAGTCTGAGTGAACTCCGGGAGTTGGTGATGGACAGGGAGGCCTGGAGTGCTATGATTCATGGGGTCACAAAGAGTTGGACACGACTGAGCAACTGAACTGAACTGATGCACATAAAATCATTATCAGACCAAGTGACTTAAAGGAAGTAAATAATGACTTGAAATTGATGATGGTGGTGATGATCTCTGCATAAATAGAGGCAGTTACCTCCTGCTGCACTTCCCATCCAACCCAAAAAAGGACAAAATATAGAAGAAACAAAGGTGATGATCTTTCTAAAGAATTCTAGAGAAGCCTGAAAAACTGTATAGCTCAAGAATAAGCAGTTTGAGGCCTTGCTGAATTTAATGCAAAACTATAATCTTTCCAATTGTACAAGAGAGGATGCAAATTTCTCATTCAGATTATGACTTTTTGCAGATTATCTCCCCCCTGAGAACATGTGTTTTATGAAACCATCCAATGCATATGTGTTGATGGACTGGCATGTCCTTAACAAGCATATGAGCCCTTCTCACTACACCTTGAGGAGTTTAGCATATGGTCCTCAAAATCTTGGGATTGTCCAGAGTGCAATTCAACATGAATCTCTGTTAAAATGCAACCGATTAAACATTTCATGTCATAATATTACATCTAGTAGAATTAGGATGTTATTTTATTTTATGGGTTTGCATTTGTCCCTGATCACCATATGAGCAGCTCTTCTACCCACCTTGAAAAAATTGTCAGTCATTCCCGCTGATGAAGCAGGTTTCGGAAGACAAACAGATTTCATTAGATTTCTGATACACACCTGGAAGAGAAAACACATTACAAAAATCTATTGAATTTTAGCACTTTCCTGGTCTGGTAACAAATGAATATTATAGCATAGACTCACTCAAAGTATTTACCATTTAACATGCAGAGATGATATGACTGTAGTTATGACCTCAAAACACGCATGTAACAAATCTTTTCTTTGGTTATAAAATTTTTAAATAGGAGGTGAAGAGAACTGGAGTTTTTATGTGTCTTAATGTGCCAGATGCATTGCTAAGTGTTTTACAAATAAAACATTGCTTCTATTACTATTTAAGATAATCGTGAGAGAGACATTATTTTGCCAGTTTTGTAAAAAAGGTTCTTCAAGGCTCATTGCTAGTAATTGACTGTGATCTCATGCCTAGTAAATGATGCAGGCAGAATCCAAGTATGTGTTTATTTGAATTCAAAGATTTTATTTCATGTATACGATGCATAAGTAGCAATTGAGAGATAGTAAAATGATTAAACTGAAGTTTCTCATTTATTGCATTCTAAACAAAGGTCCGTCTAGGTAAGGCTATGGTTTTTCCTATGGTCACGTATGGATGTGAGAGTTGGACTGTGAAGAAGGCTGAGTGATGAAGAATGGATGCTTTTGAATTGTGGTGTTGGAGAAGACTCTTGAGAGTCCCTTGGACTGCAAGGAGATCGAACCAGTCCATTCTAAAGGAGATCAGCCCTGGGATTTCTTTGGAAGGAATGATGCTAAAGCTGAAACTCCAGTACTTTGGCCACCTCATGCAAAGAGTTGACTCATTGGAAAAGACTCTGATCCTGGGAGGGATTGGGGGCAGCAGGAGAAGGGGATGACAGAGGATGAGATGGCTGGATGGCATCACTGACTCAATGGACGTGAGTCTGAGTGAACTCCGGGAGTTGGTGATGGACAGGGAGGCCTGGTGTGCTGCGGTTCATGGGGTCGCAAAGAGTCGGACACGACTGAGTGACTGAACTGAACCGAACTGAACCTAATGCAAAATTGTCAGTAAAGTAATAGTTAGGGAGATGACTCTAAAATACCAGTCATGTTGTAATTAATGGTTTATTAAACATTTTGTGAGGCATTCTTGCAGGTGACTCCCAAAACAATGCTCTGATGATGTCATCATCATCTTCAGTTTATGAATGGGAAGAAACTAAAATGACATCCTGGTGGTAAGCCATACCTCTATAGGCAAATCTGTCACCCTTCAATAAATTTCAGGACTAAGTGTTCTTCAGACCAGGAAACTGATCTCATTAGATATTCCAGCAGAGGCTTTTGCTGTATCTCTTGTCCTCTTATTTATTTCTGACAGCTGGGTCTTTATTGCTGCACATGGGCTTTATTTGCAGAGAGCAGCGGTTACTCTCTAGTTGCAGCACATAGGCTTCTTATTGCAGCGACTTTCCTTTGTTGCAGATCACAGACTCTATGGCACGTGGGCTCAGTAGCTATGGTGCACAGCTTAGCTGCCCTGTGACACGTGGGATCTTCCTGGACCAGGAATTGAACCGGTGTTCCCTGCATTGTGTGGGAGATTCTTAACCATTTGACCACCAGGGAAGCCCCTCTCTTGTCCTCTTATACCTCTGCCATCACCACAAGAGAACATATGCCCACGTAGACCATAGTTCCAGAAAGATGAGGCAGCACTACAGCCAAACTTCCTTCCACCAGATCAACTGACCCTCACCTGATTTGCTGGCCCTATCAAGATTCTAGCAGAGAAGTGAGTTGAAAGAAAGGATAGCCTTTTAAGCTACTGTTACATACACATACACACATACACACATACACATACATACACATATACATATATTTGTGTGTGTGTGTAGATTTCTGGCACTGGGCTAGAATTTTGTATATTCAAAGGAATATTTTGTTATTTGAATATTTCTATATTGAAAGGAATATTTAGTATTTTAGCATTATAATTTAGTATTTTGTGGTGAGAGGATCTAGTGTTACCTCTTTTCAGAGAAAATGCCTTTCTGGAAATAGAGATGAATTTAGTCTTATGAGAAAAAAAAAAAAAATCACATCTTACAGCCAAGGCATTGAGCTGTCAAGGGGAACCTTGAGAAATTGTTGACTATTCCATTTACTAAGGGAAAAGCCAAAGGCTACAGAGTTCAGGCCATGATGATCAATTCATTTAAAACAATGTAATCATTTTATCTTACAAATTATATTTAATCCCATTGTGAGCCAACTCAATTCAAAAGCTGTTTTGTTATTATAGTGCCTAATTACCTCCCCTCTTATGCTTTTTGTATTTTTAAAATACATACTTATACACATACCCAAAATAATCAATAATAAAAAAAGTAAGCCTATCCTCTGCAGCAGTCAAAAAGCCTTGATGAAACACAGCAGTATTTTAAAAGTCTCCTGCAAGCTTTTGTTGTTGTTAAAGGCTTCAAGAAAATGGTGTTTTTAATTTTTTTTCCCCTCAGCAAAAGAGTTGAAATGATTCAGACAGTTGTTATGTGCTGACTGCCGTTTTTGGTTTGGTGCTTTTTCTTTGTGCTAGCAAAGATGTAGACACTTTGAGGTGTTCTCGGCCTCTTTGTTTTGTGATTTTGCGTGTAGGGCTTGTCAACAGCAGTAATCCAAGTCTTGGTTTTCACTACTTTAAGGGATCAGAGTTGATGTGGTACATGGGGCAAAGGGAATCTGGCATATGTGTGTGCTTGGATCGATGTCCAGTCATTGAACACCCCATGCTCAGAGAATCAGACCTTGTAAATTCCTATAGATTGATTGATTGGTTTTTATATTTGTTAGGTTGTGTGTATGTGTGTGTGCTCAATTGTTTCAGTAATGTCCAACTCTTTGTGACTCTTTGTGACAGACTTTAGCCCTCCAGGCTCCTCTGTCCATGGGATTCTCCAGGCAAGAATACTGGAGTGCATTTCTATGCCTTCCCTCCAGGAGTTCTTCCAGACCCAGGGATTGAACCTGGGTCTCTTATGCCTCCTGCATAAGCACTACTGCATTACCAGTGTGCCACCTAGGAAACCCATCTGTTAGGCTGCTCTTTCTCAAAGATTGCTTATGTGTCACTGGAAGACCTTGCAAAATTGGTGTTCCAGTGGCTAAGAATCTGCCTTGCAATGCAGGGAATTGGGTTCCATCCCTGGTCAGGGAACTAAGATCCCACAGGCCATGGAGCAACTAAGCCCGTGCATCACAACTACTGAGCCCTTGCATGAAAAGAGTAGATCTCACAGGACTCAGTGAGGATCCCACATGCCATAGCTCAGACTTGATGCAGCCAAACATATAAATAAGTATTCTGACCTGGAGAATCCCGTGGACAGATGAGCCTAGCAGACTGCTGTCCTTGGGATTGCAAAGAGTTGGACACGACTGAGCAACTAACGCTTTCCCTTTCTATAAATAAATATTTTGAAAAGAGAAAGTTAACAGGAACAACAGGCAGAAATGCTAAAGTGTAATGTGACTCTTGAATTCTCAATGACAGGAGTGGCCCAAAGCTGTGCTACCAAGTGTGGTCTGTTGCATTGGCAATGATGTCATCTAAGTGTTAGACATGCAGACCTTCAGGTCCCATCCCCTAATTATTGAGAAAAAAAAAAAAGTATTAGTGACTCAGTCATGTCCAACTCTTTACAACCTTATGATCTGTAGCCTGCCAGGCTCCTCTGTCCACTCTATCCATGGAATTCTCCAGGCAAGAATCCTGGAGTGGGCAGCCATTTCCTTCTCCAGGGGATCTTCCCAACCTAGGGATCAAACCTGGGTCTCTTGTATTGCAGGCAGATTCTTTACCGTTTGAACCACCAGGGGTGCCCATCTTTTGAAAATTCATCTTTAATAAGATGATATTTGGGATGAAGTCTCTAAGATGACAGAGAGCTATGCAGATATCTGGAGAGCTGCTGTCCAGGCACATGGAACAATGTCCTCAAGTTCAGGACATGGAAGCAGACTTTTCCTATTAAATAACTGGAAAGTTGACCAGGCAGACAGGGTGGAATTAAGCTAAAGGACGATTAGTAAGAAATCAGGTTTAAGAAGCTGGGAGGGGCTAGGACATGTGGCCTGAGGCCATTTTAAGGCTTGGGGCTGTGGAATATGGGAAAACATCGGAGAGATTTTACAAATAGAGTGGTATATTCTGAAGGAAGATTTAAAAGAATTACTTTGCATACCTTGTTAAAAATAAATTGCAGGGGATACATTTGGGAGCAAAAAAAGAACATTAGTTAAGAGGTCATTGCAATGATCAGGGTGAGAGATGAGACTGGTGAGCTCTCTCTCACCCAAGGATCCAAGTGGTGGTTGTGTGACTGCTTAGAATCAGGATTTAATTGAAAGATTGAAATATTCAGGACTTTGACATGAATTTCTGGAGAGAGAGAGAGAAATTTTTTCTGGGACAAGAGTTGGAATATCAGAACACCAGTTTTGGGGTCTGGGCTAATCATTAGTTTTGTTTAAAGTTACTGTCGAGAAGTTTTTCTCTTTCACAAATAAGAGTTACATTAGAAACTAAGCTAATAGATTTGGCAGGGGGTGGGGGGGGCTGTCTAGTTTATTTCCAGACCAACATCCATTTTGAAAACAGGGGTTAATATGCCTTTATTCTTGGTCTTAAATATGGCCACATGAATATTCATGACAAACCACCTTCTCTTTTCTTTTCATTTCTATCCTTTAGCATGTCTTCAAT